>NC_072480.1:77952500-79152500 GCF_027574615.1 Eptesicus fuscus
TCCCCAAGGCTTGACATTTAGAGGTTAAACCAAACTCTAATGCAGAGATTCCAAACTATGAGCAGGCAGGTGTTGAGGAAGGGAGTCAGAAGTCCAAAGGGGAGACAGACTTAGCTCATGGGCAGAAGGCATGGACCCCACAGCAGGGCCCTCATCTTCCATTGGCAGCAACAATAGCGGCACCCAGTGGGGCCAAGGGTAATTGCAATTATGACCATCTTTGCAGAACCTTTTGAAATCACAGTAATGAAGTCACCTCACGAAATGTCAATTATACCATAATTCAAGGTTACCAGGAATTATCTGTGCTTCTTTGATGGCCCCATGGGACTATGATTACTTGCCGAAGGAGAACCTTAATCCATATGCAGAAATCTGTATGACTTGGTAGCCAAACAGGCCCATCTGCCGGATGGCAGCAAACTTCCATTGGCTACCTATCATGTGTCAAGTGCTGGCCTGGCCACTGGAGGTAGGAAGACAGATAGTCCTCCTCTAGGAGTTCATAGGCAGGAGGTGAGACAGTAAACAAAATTTCAATACAGTATGACTGCTGTCACAGTGAGGATGTTTCCACAGAGTGGGAGGAACGCTGGGGAGGGCCGCTTAGTGGCTTAGGGAGGTCAGGAAGCTTTCACAGAAGAGGCAGAAATTTGGCTGCAAAGTGCACAGTAAAAGCACTGATTTAGATTGGTTAATGGTGAGCCTTAGTTACCTGCAGAATATGGAAAGAGGTGTCCGCCAGGAAGGCAGTAAAGGTTTGGAGGTCAGGAGAGCCTTCTTAGATGGAAGTAAGCTTTGGGAATAGCTAGCTTTAGGAGGTGGCTGTCCAGGAAGACAGTAGTGGTGTTCAAAGGCTGAACAGAATGGGTATATGAGCATCACCAGGAAGACGTGTCTAAGCACATACTCCACTCACCCCAACTTCAAGGTTTGGATATATTTCCTAAGTGAACAAGCCAAATCTCTTGGAGGGGGGAGGACTTGGCTATGGCTTAAGTCACACACTGTCAAAATTGTGCCCCATTCTTAAATATCTCCTTGCATGTGACTGGGCCACCTTTAGCATCACACTTTGGCTGCTCTCTACCCTTCCAGTCCCTCCACAAGAGAAAAGGATGCCTCTGATTGGTACATTTGGGAAGAATAAACTGAGCATGTTGCAGTCAGTTCCTTCCCTCTCCCTCTCGGGAGGGAGACTGACCTCAGAGCACAAGAATTCCCCTCCTCCATGCCACCAAAGCTGGGCAGGAGAGGAGGCCTGCCCTGGCCAACACTGCTGTCACTCACCCGGAGCAAGAGTAGCAACAAGCCTTCAGCGGTAAAGATGGAGCTTTTAAACTCTAGCCACTGACAAGTTGTCCTAATTGACAATTAGTGTAAAATCGGAGTAAGAATACTCTTATCAGACTACCCTAATTTTGAGAAGGCCCTGAGGCATTTCAGAATCTAAGGAAAAGCAGCAGTAATTTGAAAAGGCTCCTTACACAAACGTATCACACCAAGGTGTAGAGTTAAAGAGTAGAGGATAGAATCTGAATGCCAACACGTAAGTGGAGGGCAAATGAAAAAGGGGATTTGCTTCTAAAGGGAAGCAAGCGAGGGGACTAAGAGGACATGGAGCATGCGCAGGCAGAGCTACAGTCTCAGAGGAAAGGATGGGCTTCTTGCTTGTGTCTGTAGATAACTTTGTAGAGTGGCCCAGAAATGGCTTCGGCTCCTCCTGCCCAAGCTTCTAGAACCTGAGGTTTGGCCACGTTGGCAGCGAGCTTTCAAGGACAGACATTTAGTAACTTAATGAAACTGGGACATTTATCGCCCTCTATTCCTCGAGCAGCAGTGCTCAGAGTATGATGATGGATTAGCAATACACTGTGCCGTCTTTCTGGTCTCTGGCTGTAATTAATATTTAAAATATGATGTGTGAACTCTATTATTACAAAATGAAGAAAAACCTCATACAGAGCTGCAAGTGCACTCGCCACCAATTAGCATACTGCCTGCTGTGCTGACGCAAGGGACCCAAGGCCTTTTCCAAACAATAATATTAGAAGAGTTTTCCCTAATGACAGAGATAAGAAATTCACTTTAGAAAACCAGAAGAAAATAGTAAAGTATAAAATAAAAATTACTTATGATTCTACCTCCCTAAGATAACGAGTATTAATAATTTACAGTATTGCCTAGCTGATTTGGCTCAGTGGATATATATTACATATATATATATATATATAATATATATATATATATATAAAGAACAATTTCTTTTAAAAATGATTTGGAGTATTTGCATATATTTTAAAAAAGAGATTAGTGTTTTACTTTGCTTTTTCTATTTTACATATTGTGAACAATCCTCAATGATTATTACTCTTCAAAAACATGATTCTTAATGGTTGAATAATATTCCACTTAATGAATACACATACCATTATTTAACCATTCCCATATTTTTTGCACATTTGAATGGCTACCACTTTTTCTCTATTATGAGAAAACTTACACATCTTTGTGCAGCTCTGATTATTTCTCTAAGGCAAATTCCTAGGGGTAGACTTGCTGAATCAAAGCCTTCACTGGCATTAAATACACTTGTACTAGAATGTTAGTCCTCTACTCCCAGGTACAAAGCTCATAAAGCTGTGGTGAAGGCCATTTAAATTAGCTTGAGTAAGGTTCTAAAGGCAAGACTAAAGATCCTAGCAGTATCCTGAATGAATCAATTTTAAAAATTAAAATCAAATATGGAGTGGCTACAGGAGTTATAAGGCTAAATTGGGGAGAAATGGAAGGGGGAATAGGGACGATGAGGAGGAGAAAGCTGGGTAGTAGAAGGGGAGAAGTGCTTGCCTATATTTTACGGGGAAGAGACGGGAGCTATTGAGAATTTCCATGAGAAACCATAAGCAACTGCTCCACCTTAGGCTGCCTCTCATGGCTCTTTCCTGGTGTCTGCGGTCATTGTTGTGGGGATTAGATGAATTATAAAGGATGACCAGGCCCTAGCTGGTTTGACTCAGTGGATAGAGCATTGGACTACGGACTGGAAGGTCCCAGGCTCGATTCCAGTCAAGGGCACATGCTCGGCTTGCGGGCTCAATCCCCAGTAGGGGGCATGCAGGAGGCAGCCAATAAATGATACTCTCATCACTGAAGTTTCTATCTCTCTCACTCTCCCTTCCTCTCTGAAAAAAATAAAATAAATAAAATAAAGAAAGGATGACTAGCACAGTGCCTGGCACACAAGCTCCAGAAATGTGTGGGTTTTTGTTACAACCTAATGACTTGCACAATAATGAGGGTACTCAGGACACAGACTAGTCAGCCATATAATTAAACAAAACTACTGAATAAACACTGAATTTGAACTACCTATGTTCATATATGGATTACTGTATCAATGCAAAAAAATCTGGCTCTGTAGCTCTGCAGTAACAAATAATGTAAAAGGGATAGCACAGGAAAGGGAAAAAAACACGTCTATTTTCTTCCCATTTAATTCAGGCCATAAATAAAACTATCTTCAACAGGTAAATAACAAATTAATTAGAGGTATATCTCATCAGTGTTTCCTTCTATTTCCTTTCTACTCCTGACCTCATCATTTGTAGCCCCTATCCTTAACACCAGACCGAAGAGAAATGGCCCATAGCATCACTCCTCTAACACACAGCAGCTAGCTGCTGACTCACATGGCTCATTTCTCTGCTCCAGACCATAAAGAAATCCCACGGGGAACACCGGTCAGCCCATCTCAGCATCCCATCCACTCTCACGCTGTATATAAAGCTCATCCAGTAAGACAGAGTTAACTAGATGCAGGTGTCAACAAGACAATGAATGTTGCTTATCTCTTTCCCTTTTCCTTTCCTGTTATATTTTATCTCCTGTAATGGTGGTTCAACCCACAAAAACAGTGAGGAAATAAAAAATTGTATCATCTGGTTGGTATCATAGGCAGTGGTGGTTGGAATTTGGGTTCTAGTAATCTTCTGTGGTAGGGGGAAATCCTTGTAGCACTGAAATGTTTCAAAAAGCAACCAGGTGTAGTTGTTTTTCAGATGACTCACTGGGAAACTGAGCAAGGAATCCGAACAGGAAAATCCGAGAATTATGAAACAGAATTTAAATGGAGTTCTTCCACTGGCTTAGTTACATTTCAAGTGCTCAACAGCCATGTGTGCCTAGTGACCACCACCTGGGGCAGCACAGACATGGATCATTTTCATCCTCACAGAAAATTCTACTGGGCAGTGATGCTGCTGTGGAAATGTTCAGAGAAGCGGGCAAAAATAAATGGACAGAGAGCGTCAATGCAGCACTGTTTGTAAGGCAAAAAACCTGAATACAACAAACAAGGAATCTTACCTAATAACAGACAAACATGTAAATTGACCGTACCTCCGCTACGCCCACAGCCAATCAGAGTGAGTATGCAAATTAGAAGGCCAAAGATGGCGGCTGTCCAGCTGCTTCAGGCGTGGAGTGGCCAGGCGGGGCAGGACGCCTGCTATGAGAGGGAGGGCTGGGGGTGAAGGGATCTACAGGAGCAGAGTGCCGCAGCGAAGACAAGACTGCAGACTCCGGAGTCTGCAGTGAAGACGAAGATGGCAGACTCCAGCTGGAGTCTGCAGCAAAGACAAAGACGGCAGTTTGCAGAGAAGCAGCGAAGCTGAAGATGGCAGACTCCGGCCTGAGTCTGCAGCAAAGACGAAGAAGGCAGACTCTGGCCAAAGTGAAGGCCTGGGTCCTGGGTGCCGGAGGAAAACCAGTGCTGGAAGCCAAGGGAAGGAAGGCCTATTGCACGAATCTCTTCATGCCATGGGCCTCTAATAGTTAAATAATAAATAATAATGTCACATTTATACTAAAGTATAAAATAAAAAAACGAGGCAGATCTATATAAACAAAAAAGGGCTCTATGTTAAAAAGTTATTGTGAAACAAAATATGCATTTTCACATCATACATATATAGTAACTCTAAAGCCACTGAAAAATATCTACAAGGATATATATCAAACTGTTAGTAGTAGTAGAAGAAATAGGGTTTGAAGAGAGGGATGGCAATTTTCACTTTTATTTATGTTGAAACTGACTGAATTTGTTACAACAGCATATATCCTGTGTTTTAAAAATATTTTTCAAAAGGAGTTCTACTTTTAGAAAGAAAGATGACTTACCCATAAGTTGTAATCATACTCTACTCATTTTTTTTCCTAAACCGGAAATTCCATTCTTTGCTTAATATTTTTCTAGACATAGTAATCAAGAACATTTTCCTGAGGCCTGGGAAGAGCCACAGATGTTTCCGCCTCCAGCTTTGGCCTCCTCCTACCACACTTTCTTCCCTGCAGTACTTCCTCCCCAACTGTCCTCTTTCCTTTGACGGTCTTTTGACCACTCACACCCTCACTCTTTCTCAAAACTACCAGTCTGATTCTACTCTACTCTGTAACACTGCTAAAGGAAGTCAGTGTCTCAACAGAACTGCTTCTGCCCAGCAGAACAAAACTCACTGTTCCACTCCTTGGCCTGAGTGCAGAGGAGTAGTAAGAGTGAGGTACACTAAAGTGGAAGGGACAGGCAACAGCATAGATATTTCAGACATACCACTTTAGGCATAAATCCCACCTATGATAGTATTTTCCAAAGCAAATCACACCAAATATAAGAAAACCACCACTAGCAAATCAGATGAATGATTATGTTAAATGTGATGGGTTTATTTTATTTTACTCTGATGCAAAACCAAAGATTCCACTACAGCACAGAGACCAATATATCAAAAGGTCATGAAAAAGTGGTGTGGGACATGCAGGACGTGATGTACAAACTGGAGGTCAGGTTATCTCCTTTGTAACATGACACTACATTGTCGCTGAGGAACACATTTAAAAGAATACTGCGGAACTGAACTGAAATGTGGCACACACATGACAACTTCCAGGCATGCCTTCAAGCACCTCCCTTAGGACGGACTTGCGATTTCTAGACTTCAGTGTAGGGAGAATTACCATTCTTTGGAAGAATAAAAAGTTCACACTTTTGAAATTTCAGAGAAGAATTTTAAGGCCAAAACATAGTGGGTTCATTTCTCTTCACCTCCAGGGAGAAATCTGATGCTTTATTCAAAACCGCATTAAGCTTCTAGTTCAAATCCCAACCCAACCTTGTGACCTCCTGCATTGAAGTTCTTTCCGTCGATTAAAGCTGATAGGGTCAGTTTGACTCCTAGGAAGAAGAAAACATGACAATCATTTGTGACAAGTATTACAATCAGATCTGCATTTTCTAGAAACAACGGATGGAGTCAATGGCATGGGTTACGGCTGGGTGTAAAAGACATTAAGCATGCAGCTTAAACTCAACACAGGGTTATCCATAATCAACTGATCTGTAATGAGCAAAGCATAATCATGGCAAACTCTAATTGGAGTTCAGGGTTAAGAAGAATGAGTGATCAACCAAATTCACAAGCCAGAGTGACCAAGTTATAGCTAGAAATAGACACAAATTTTTTAAGCAAGAGTACTTGATCTGTTTTACTTTTTATGAACAACCAAATGTTACAAAATGGTCTGAATTCGCCTATAGTGATTGTAGGTTGTCTTGTAGGTTATTTTCATTATTCCCCTATTCTCCTTCTACCTGAACCCCATTGTTACTAATTTCTTTACTCACCTGGTCGAAGAGTCTGAGTATAACCCAGTCCAATCAGGCTGGCGTTATTTACTTTAGCCTAAGATTAGGAGATGAAATAGAAACAGTAAGAAAACAATCAATTTCATAATATATAAGTCCAGTACGACCACCACTTCATGCATCAGATTTCCAAAGCTAAAGCACCTTAGGGTCAATCTAGAATGACTGAAACTGAAAATTTAATTAATAAAAAGATAAACCTTCTAAGTTAAGAGAACTGGAAGCAACAGCAGGGACTTTGAAAATGCGTGCATAAAGGCCTCAAGCAAATCTTTTTAAAACACCATGCAGTCAAATATCCCTGTGTACTGAATTCTTTGAGATGCAAGTTTACAGCCTCTGGTTAGAGCATGAACTCTGGTAAGAGACAGATTTGGTTCAAATCTTGGCACTGCCACTTATTGTGTGACCTTGGGCAAGTTACCTGACCTCTCTAAGCCTCAGTTCCCTCATCTGTAAAACATGAGGATACTATTCACCACCTATAGTTGTGAGGATTAAATGAGATAATACACGTAAAGCCCTTAGCACAGTACCTGAAATTTAAGAGCTCAATTAGTGCTATTATTAATAAAAATTACTAATACCAATAGGAATAATCAAACCCCATGAATTTATAGATAAGAAAATTTTGAGGCCAAAAAGAGAAAATGACTTGAGAAGGTCAGACAACAGCCAAATATAGGAGGAACTAGGACTAGAACCCAATATCCTGACTTCAGGTGTAATCCTCTTTTCAATACACAATGACTAGCTCATAAAAGTTAATACAGAACATGCAAACTACAACCATATCACAACTTTCATTAATAACTTAGATGAAACCCTAAGAGCAGACACAATCTGGTAGCACATTCTTACAGCTAGAGAAGTTCTACAATCCAACTTGTATTTAGCAGCGATGCCAAAACGGGTGTTGTTACTGCCAGCTGTCCAAGCAAGGTTTATTGACGTTTCAATCTTCTCATTGACCTTCTGGTAGATAGACCCTCCAAATTCAGTGCCATCATTCCTGTTTTCATGGTATAAGAAAACGTCAAAATATTTAGTTTGTACCATTGTTGTGATATAGAAACAAATTCTAAGACTATCTAAACAAAGATGTCATTTTGCAACTATAGATTTCAGCAAGCTTCTAGCATAAATGACTACCAATCAAAACAAGGAACTAAACCCAGTTATGTAATTTAACCACCTAATTAAAATGTAGTTAGCACTTGATTCATTTACTTGGCTCCTCCACGATATAAATTTTTTAGTCACACGTTATATACGAAGGCAGACATCTCAGGTGAATATGACCTAAAGATCTCTCTGCCGTTCATAGAATTTATAAACTTCAAAGTTGAGTTCAACAAAGATTCCACATAAAATACATACAGTGGTACAAGTATGGGAATAACGCCAATCCTGGATTTCATTTAGAAGCGTCCTACAGTTAGAAAGCACCCTCCCTACAATACCTAAGGTGCACTGCTCCAAAGAGGTACCTAAATTGCTACAAAGCATCCCAGAAATTAGTCCCTGAGTTTTCATGGTTTTCCTGAAAATACTGTTCATCAATCTTAATGCCACTGTCTATACCACGGCTTGACTTTATTTTAGTCATCATAAGTGAATTAGAATATCTAGTGGAGAACAACATGCAACACTTCAAAAACACATGGTTCATCCTTGCTTTCTCTTTCTGGTATAGCAGCAGTGCCTAGTAGCCCAAGACATAAAATACAATTTAAAAGTTCAAATCATTTCACCAGTAAGGTGCAGTCTACAGAACTGAATCCAGAATTGCTTTGAGGATCTGCTGCTCCTGACCAAGGGTATCGGAAAACCTCCAGAAAATTACTGGAATGCTCCAGTTCTTCATGACCCAAACAGACCTGTGTCAGAAGACTGCAAGGCTGAGTAGGCAGCAGAGGAAGGACCATCTCCTAAGGATCCCTTGTATCAGGAGGTGACCCATGTCCTATGCTCTTTCCATCACAATGCTTCTACAGATTCTAGAGTTTCATAAAGTATGGGTGCAGGCTGAGAGGCCAAAAACTGCCAGCAACACAGCACAATGCACCAAGTGCACTAACCTTTGGCAATGTTTTGCTGACCATGAAAACAGTGCAGCAAGGCTGAATGTCAACCAAGGCATATTAAATGCAAGTACCATCACTTCTCAACATGCTAATGGCCACCAACTTTTTGGGTGACTGTACTGGCACTAAGGGAGGAATAAATTATAAACACTCACACGTGAGTGTGCAGCTGGAAGTCTGCAGCCTTGTAACCCAGGGCAAAATTATTCTGTGACAGTTTGGATTTGGCTGTGTCAAAACTCATCTGATAGCCAGCAAGCCAACCTTCAAAGCCTAATACTGCCCAGCCATAGATGGTTGGACCAGAAAAATCTATATCCACATTACTGCCAAGACTGAAACAATCCCGTTTATAGGAGGCCTTCAATTTCCCACTCTTCTTTCTGTGAAAAAAACAAACACAACACATGTAAACAATAAGACTTTCTAATACTGTTCAGGAATCTTTACAATAAGATCCTCTCTACCCCAGCAGTAGATGGCACACATACAGCAAAAATGTTTCAAATTACTTAGCTTTAAAAATTTAATTTTGTTAGTATTAGACATATATGTACTATTTTTACCTATTCCTCAATATAAGTTCAAATGATAGGTTATTTCATGATTAATTTCTTGAAGGCATGAACAAATGTATAAAAAGGCCCTAACCAGTTTGGCTCAGTGGATAGAGCGTCAGCCCAGGAACTGAAGGGTCCCAGGTTCAATTCCAGTCAAGGGCACATGCCTGGGTTGCAGGCTCAATCCCCAGTAAGGGTTGTGCAGGAGGCAGCTGATCAGTGATTCTCTCTCATCATTGATGTTTTTATCTCTCCCTCTCCCTTCCTCTCTGAAACCAATAAAAAATATATTTTCTAAAAAAAGTATAGAAAGGAGTAAGGTATTTCAGAACCAAATTAATAATCTGAATTATATGTATATGTAGAAGAAGCCTAATTTCTTTAAATATTTCCAAATGCCCAAATGCTACAAAAGGTAAGAACACTTGACACACTTAGCTTCTAAATTAATAACCTAACTTATCATGGAGAGAAGTGTATTTTTTTCTTTCTTTCTTAAAGGGTACAGCCTTTTTGTAAACACAATTATTTTCCTTAGGGTCAGTGTTTTCTCTATAGACAATGTTAGATAGATGGAAGAGAAGTGTGCATTTTTGAAGGATAATACTGAAATTAGTTCTTAATAATCCTTTTCTATTCCAATCAGGCCTCTTATGAGACTATGTGTCCTGAAGATGATTAAAGTGTGTGGCAGGAAAGATGGATGCACCTGTCGATACAGCTAAGAAATGCCACTCTGCACCTTTGTTCTTTTGATAGGCAGAAAGGGAACAACACAAACCCATTTTAGATAAAGAAATTGAAGCCGAGAAGTTGGGAGGATTTATTAAGGCTAAGAAAGCAAGTCAATAGCAGAACTAGTCATTACAGTGTTCTACAGCCAGATTACATTGTTTTCTTAAGAAATCCTCAGCAAAATACCATATCCATGAATCTTTGGAATCGCTTAGGAAATATCTAATGTCAGGCCTTTCTAGTTCCTAAACTTTTTCTACTATGATGTGCCTCTTTGGACCAGATGTATATTTTTGTTCATCTGTTCAATTTTCAAATAACAATTTTGCCCTGCCTCAAGGGAGTCTTTCTTTCTTTTTACTGCATACACAAGGTCTCTAATATTCCTAACAGCAACCTCCGAAGCATCAAAACTTTTTATTACAATTTCCTACTTAAAACGCTTCAGGCTAAAAAACATTTCAGAAAATGGGGTTTGGATAATTACCCTGTGTTCGGTACAAATGTGGTATCAAGAGTCAGTTTCAACCCTTCAGCCAACTGAAAAATAAAGATTTAAAATTAATAATTAGTAACTTTCAATTCTTATTTTGACTCAAGAAACCAATTCTAAAGTTTTCTCTAACTTCCTCTCTAACAACAACAAAAAAGGAAGTTGTTAAAGAAAGACAAATATTAAATTATTTAATAAATTACCTCTTCATCCTTCTTTGTCCCTTTACCTCTTTCCCCTTACCCCAGGCTTCATCATGATTCTCTCATCAAAACAACAGGTTCAAATATAAAGGTCAAATTCTCTTCCAGCCAGTAATGTAGACCATAGTACAAAAACAACAAAGTCCCAATACAACAAAATACTCTCTTAAAATTACAGTAATAAGACAGCCTGATATTTAACAAGCCAACTTAAGTACTTCATTGTATATATCCTACATAAAAAAAAGCCTAATATGCTAAGTGTCTGGTCCTCCAGTTGGCCATTCAACCAATCAAAGCATAATACACTAATGATATGCTAAGGCCACTCAACCGCTCGCTATGACGTGCATGACCACCAAGATGCAGGTGCTCTGACAGGTAGGTTAGCTTGCTGCTGGGGTCTGGCTGATCAGAACTGAGCGAGACAGGCCGGAAATGCCCTGGAGCCCTCCTGCGGTCCCTCCCTGGCTAGCCAACCTCCCACATCCCTCCCCAGCCCCCATCATGCACCAGTGGGGTTCCTCGGCCTGGCCTGCACCCTCTCGCAATCCGGGCTGAGGGACTCCCCCCTCCGAGTGTACGAATTTCATGCACCAGGCCTCTAGTATATATATACTGCAAGGGTAGGCCTTCCTTCGCCGGCTGCCGGCACCTGGGCTTCCCTCTGGCTGCTGGCAGCTGGCCCCACCCCCTGCCCATACCCACCTTAGCCTGATGCTGCCCGTGTCTGCCGCCACCCCCCGTTTTCACCCCCCGATTGATTGCCCTGCTGGCCAGTGGCCTGGGCCTCCCTCTGCGGGGCAATCGTGGGGCGATGGCGGGGCCCCCCCACCAATCACATCGCACCTGCCTTGGTGCCTGGCGCCAGTGTGTGTCATAGTGTGTTCGTCCAGATGGTCATTCTGCTGTTCAGCTTTTCGGTCGATTTGCATATTATGTTTTTATTATTTTATTTATATATATATGTATGTATACTAGAGGCCCGGTGCACGAATGGGGTCCCTCGGCATGACCTGCAGGGATTGGCCGAAACCAGCAGTCCAATATCCCCCGAGGGATGTAGTAGTGCACAAAGCGGCAGGCAGCCAGGTGCCGTGCCACTCCCGCTCAACCCGGCCCCGCTGCGCCTGCCGCCACCACAGCTCGGTAGGCTCGCTGCTGCTCTGCTGTGGGCACCACCACAGCTGCACTCGCCAGCCATGAGCCCGGCGTCTGGTGCCCATCCGTTAGCTGAGCAGCACTCCCGCTGTGTGGGAGCGCACTGACCACCAGGGGGCAGCTCCTGCGTTGAGTGTCTGCCCCCTGGTGGTCAGTGCGTGTCATAGCGACAAGTAGCTTAGGCTTTTATATATATAGATTACTTTTATAGGGTAATGTACATATAGACTTCAAAAAAAGTGCCTTGTACATAGCAGGTCCTTGACAAATATCTGATATATTTATCTTTGAAAACATTATAGAATTTTAGAAACATTTTTCTGTGGAGCAAATTTTGCAATGATTACAAAACTAAATTACTGCAAATAGTTTGACCTACTCAGGAGAGGCTTAGATGTGTAACAGAATAAGTAGAACAGTTCAGAATAAAGATGTAGAGTGATAATTATGTACTCGCAAACAAGCCCTACTTTCTATAAACATAAGACATACCAAAGAAGGCCACGAACAGAGAAAAAAACATGGCTCCTGGATAGGTTGTAAGATTTCATTCAGATTACATTTGGGGTTTGTTCATCATCTTATCTGCAAGATAAATTTTACACACAAATATCTGCTACTGCTTTCTCTTACCTTATTCTCCCAAGAGATTTCTGTTCCAAGAGTATTATCTGTGTTCCATTTTTGGGTGAATGTAAGTCCATAGTTACAGATCTTATATTTTGTCTCTAGGTTGCCTGATGCTTTCCCTGTGTCAGTATAAGCATGACCAGAAGTAGAAAATTCCTAAGCAATAAAAAATAACTTTAAAGGGAGCTCATCAAATAGCAAAATACCATTTCAGAAAGCAGTGTTCAATGCAGTAGACACCAGTACAATTAACATTTACCACAGCCCCACTCTACAGCAACTCACTGCCTGCTTTCCTTCTTTCTAATCTCAAAATATTTTAACCAGTTTTAGACCTTTCCATTACTCCATCTCTCTTATTGATATTTCTTATTTCATATATTCTCTTACTAAATGGAAATCGTATATTCTCTCCTTTAACCCTTTGCACTTGCTTGCTTTTTTATCGATTCCTTTATTCTAATGCTAACCGTGTCGAGTCACACTCGACATCGGAGTGCAAAAGGTTAAAAAAAAGGTATCTTAACTGAAAATAAATGCCTTTACTAAAAATGACTAAACTATAGAATCTTAAACATTTTACTTTCATGGTCTGAAAAAGATGATCAGTTTTCTATCATCATTTAAACTATTAGTTAAGTTTAAAGACCTTAAAATTCACAAGTCAGTGGAAGCACTAGCCTCTCTTCCTCCTTTTAATAAGGTCAGAATTCTATCGCATTTTAAAAAAAATATTTTTATTGTTATAAAATAAACTTAATATAATATTTATAATTTTAACCACATTTTAATGTACAGTTTAGTGGCATTTAGTACATTCACACTGTTATGAAAACTTTATTACTTTTTTCCACAAAACTATCTAGAAAACTTTCCACATAAACAATTTTAATATTTGAAAGCGTCTGTCTATCCCATTGTTATAACAAAATGCAATGTTATAATTTATTCCTCTTCCTCCCTTCTCCCCTTGTCTACCTTTAAAGTGCTTTCTATCAAATAGCTATTATGAGTACCTTAAAATAGATCCTCCTCCCTAGTTAGGTATCATTTCAGTCATATGACAATAAGCAATTAGAAATAGATATCCTTCTAGGGGAAGCAAACAGTCAACACCTGTCACTGACAATCTATGAACTGTCAAGAAAAAACCATTCTGATTGGCCCTGTTTTAAAAGAACATTTCTGAAATACTGCCAACCCTGACCAGTTATATTTCACTGCCTGCAACATGAATCCTCCTTTCAACAAATACCCTGCTCCCTAACTCTGTTTCTAGGCTGATGAAACAACTGGGAAACTCTGATCTGTTTATCAACACCACACAGAAAGTTTTCAGAGAATATCATGCTGCATATTTAGGGCAAGGCCTTAGTAAAAAATGATAAAAAGCTAGTCATGTTTAACAGTTCACACAATTATTTAATGTGGCCAGCACTGTCTTTTAGTAGATCCAACTACCCAGTGTTTTATTTTTTACATTTACCTTTCATAAACTTAAAAATATAGTAAATATACTCAAAGAAAGAGTAGTAGTCTACCTTTCTTTCTTATCATTTCTGTTTAAAGTTTTGTCAAAAGTCTAAAATACCAGTTACGAATTTCAAAGAGAAGGCTAGTATTTTTCTAAGTTTAGTTCCAAGCTCATAATTGCTTGTTTTTCTCTAATTTCATAATTAGCTCAAACAGTGCAAAACACATTTATAACATGCACATAGCTCTACATTAAATGCTAGAAAGCAACAAAATAATCTTAAAATGTTACTGTTAAATAAAGGGCATATGATAAAAATATCAAGATGCAATCTAGGAAATTTGGAGCAATGGATATAATTTATCATGAATCAGTACCAGAGACCAAAAGCAACCATAAAAATAAGCACACATATGCTGTTTTTCTTACCATCTGAACGAATATTCCCACACCACAGCAGCATGAAAGGGAGATAACATTTTTAGTTGATGGTCTTTGCAACATAAACCTAACCTGAGCAAATTCTGAATGAGTATTATATTTCTATTTTAACAGAACCATATACAATGTGCCCAACCTAATAGTGTAGTTGCATATGTATTTATTCACCAGTAGAAAATCCAGGGAAAGAAAGACAGTGACAAATCAGGTTTATACACAGTCTGAGACAAAGTATCATAAGAATTCCACATACCTCTTCCCTTCTAATTAAATCACTATACCTAGAAATAAACTTTGCATCTGTCTGAATAGGTAATACCAAAAAAGATGAGGCCAATTAGGAGATATCAGAGAATGAGGTGAATGTAAAGGTAATCTAGTTGCTGAGACTTAATAAAAGCTCTGGTTAATGATGCTTTGAAAATATGCACATATATCTTTTAGTATATTCTTAACTTCCAGTAAAAAAGACTTTATGAACATCAATAAAAACTATAAACTAATTTCTACAAGCATTTTATTTCTACATTTGCTTCAATTAATCATGAAGGGGCAGAGGCTAAAATTAATTTATTCTTGTAAAAGGATGACAAAACTTGTATGAACCCAATACGACAAAAGGAAAGTTTTCAGTGCCCATACTCATGAAGATTCATAATAATGTGACATGGGTCAAATATATATACACACACACTATACCTTCTAAGAGTAAGACTTAAGAATAGTCTAATTATGACAAAAAAAAAACAAAATTCAACATGATTGTTTCTGGGCTTAAGTGGCTGAGTGAGGATTCTCACTGATATCTGAGAGTGGAATAAAACTGTCGGGAAGAGAGCATAGAGCCAAAAGTATGCTGCTTCACATAACCAGACTAAACACTAATTTTTAAACTGGTTCCTTTCAGTTCATGAGGATACATTTATTGAAAATACATTAGGTACTTACCACTCCACTACATGACTTGGTTCTCAGATCTATTTTGACCATGCCAAACCCTAGACACACACAAAAACACAGTAATGTACAAAATGTGACATTCACTCCAGTTTTTGTAACTTAGAAATTATGAAAATAGTCCATAGTCCCTTCCATTTGGAAAATACACAGTATTCTCGTTAGGTGAGACTTCCACAAGAAACAATTATAATGAACTAACTTAAGCATAATTTTTAAACCCCTCAAAATAATAAAGACATATTTTAAAACTATAAGTTAAAGAACAAATGAATGAATGGAATATGTACTATTCTGAGAACTAAAATTATTAGAAAATACTATGCAGATATATACAAGCTTAAAATATATAATTAACATTACTAGTTAATTAAAAAAATCAAATATGTACAACACAAAAAATTAAAAGTTTAAAGACTAAACTTTAAAAACTAAAAATAAATGTCTACTGGATCAAAGAATATATGTTACTCCGAAGACATTAAAAGTTGGGTCTTTACTCTTACAAAAACACTGCCATTATTTAGAGAAGGAAAAATGTACCTTCTACTTTAATTGTAGCCAGAGAAAGCATACATATTACAGATTTATATTATTTGGTCTTATTTTGTTTGTTTTGTTAATCCTCACCTTTGGATATTTTCCCATTGATTTTTAGGGAGAATGGAAGAGATAGGGAAAGACAGAGAAATATCGATTGTGAGAGAAACACATCGATTGGTTGCCTCCTGCATGTGCCCCGACCAGGACCCGGGCCGGGAGAAGCCTGCAATTGAGGTATATGCCCTTGACCGGAATCGAACCTGGGACCCTTCAGTCCACAGGCCAATGCTCTATCCACTGAACCAAACCGGCTAGGTCTGGTCTTATTTTTAAACAATTGTTTTTAAAACTTGTGTGACTCCTCTAAAGAATGAAGTCTAATAATGTGTTAATAGTTATCCCCTTAAATCTTGTGAGACACATTAATGTTGATTAACCTCATTTTACTAGCATGGTATAAGCATTCAATACTAGCATTTACCCCAAATTGGAAATTTACAATTGCATACTTACCATATCCTTTGTTGAAGACATCCTTGGCAGCCTTTCCTAGGTCACAGTAAGTTGGTGTGTTACACATCTCTTATAAAGAAAAATGGGGACAATGGAATAAAAATAACCATTTAGTATTTATTCACCCTTAGTCCGTCTACTATATAGTGCTGTGAGAAGAGGTTCACATTTTCTCTTCCTTTGCATCATTAATGCTTACACCCTAATGACAGCAAAGCTGAAAAGGCATTCAGATTCTTTAAAAAGAGCTTTCCTGAACACTGAAAAATAAAGGGTTTTTTTTTTTTTTTTTTCAGGAGAGTCAGAGGTCATCTTCTGATTGCATTGCAAAGAAAAGAAATTTCTCACAGGCCAAAGGAGAAATGTGTTAATTTAACTTTTTACTTTTAAAAAAGGAAAATTTACATTAGAAAAATATTTCTTAGGTTCTTATAAAGCCAAAAAGCTGTATAAGGCGACAGGTAAATTTGTTAAGGAACTGTAAGCTTAAACAGATGCACTAAAAATCTTCTGGGTTAACATTTTTGCCACTCTGAAATTAAGCTCTTAAAATAAGAATTACCATATTAATTAAAATGTAATCATCCAGAATATGCCCTCTCAAAGCTCTTCTTTTTAATATATTTTTATTGATTTCAGAGAGGGAGGGAGAGAGAGACAGAAACAGCAATGAAAAGAGAATCATTGATTGGCTGCCTCCTGTACCCCCCTTACTGGGGATGGAGCCTGCAACCCAGGCATGTGCCCTTGACCAAAATCAACTCAGACCCTTCAGTCCCCAGGCCGACACTCATCCACTGAGCCCAACTGGTTAGGGCTCAAAGCTCTTCTTAATATAAAGTGCTAAAATATTACCCATGAGCCAGAAATAGGAATAATTCTACCTGCAGTAATCTCCTTATCAAAAATTGGTGTACTCTAAAGTTAAATCCCAAAGTGCCTTGACTTTTTATCTTGCTTACTTAGTATTCACTCAGCTTTTCTACTGCCAATGACTCACATCGAAATGCTCAGTTCTGTCAACACTGCTGAACATACCATTCCTTCGCCCTTTGTGTAAGGGGAAATCTTTTCCTACAGCAGCCTCAAAAACCGTGTGTAACCAATTGTAGAGCCACCCGAAGCAAGCCAGTTAGCCCCAAATACTAAACCAGAAAATTCCAGAGCACCAGCTAGCCCTTGCAATTCCTATGCCTACACATTCAAACTAATATTTATTCAGCCCAGGTCTTAATCTGGCCTTCTGTTAAGTTTCTGCCTATGCCATCATACCTGAACGTGACATACACTTATAATGCACTTCTTAATTGTGAATTCATTAAAAATTTGTTCCTTAACCTAAATCTGTCAAATACGACAGACATTATATGTTAAGGGAACAGTGTAATACACACATACACATAAAGTTAGGAGGAAAGAGTAAAGATGAAAGGGTCAGGATAAATGTACTGTCTCAGACCATAATAAAACTTTGTTCTAAGCCACAGTTTCAAGGAAAGAGTATAGTAAAAATGAAAGGGTCAGGATAATAAATGTACTGACTCATTCCATAATAAAAGTTTTTTTTTCTAAGCCATAGGGTTTCAGAGTTCACTTCCAGAGCAATTATTTTACAATTCAGTTCCTTGTATTCAAATGATAGATTCTATACATTTTACACCTTGCCATTGCAACCTGGTATTACTTGCTATGATCACCACTGATGCTGGTATCTGTTGAAATTTTGCCAGAAGACTGTAATTTGGAAAGTACAAAAAACAAACAAACAAAAAAACAACACAGGCACTATACATTCAAATAGGAATGTTAAGGCTTTGGAGTTTGGTTTTTCATCTCCTGACAAAAGAAAAGGTGCACTTGAATGTTTAGAAACACCCATCTAGGGACTCATCACGACCTTTTAGCATTCTGCCTTCTTTTTCAAAACCACTGCCAGGCACAGACACTTTGCAAAAGTCGTGCAGCTGATTTAGTTTACTAACTGATCTCAATTCTGCCAAGCTTACTTTTTCAGGCCCACGATTTCTGATGGGAAATGTGCGACTGGTATGATCAAGCAAAAAAATCGAGAAGCCAAGAGACTTCACGTTACCCGAGAGCAACGAAAGCTGTCACCACCTATTTCTATCAGCGCTACAAAATGCACTTGCCTCTTGTAGACATGCACGAGGTGCCGGGGCAGCAGCGATGCAGACGGGGGAGGAGAGGGCGTTAACTGGGTAATGCTGCTTTACACCGTAACTAACTACACAGTCAGTGACGAGCCTGTTTCGTTCCTCGTTTCTCCTTTTCAAGGTGCACACACAGCATCCTCCCTTTGGCGGTAGGGAGTGGAAGGGCTCCCGTGATGCTGGATAACCATTCCAGAGAGGAAGCTGGGGAGCGGGGGGCTGGGTTCGGGGTTCGAGGACCCAACTTCCCTAGAAACCAACCTCCTTTCTGGCTTGACGCCTGGAAACAAAGTCCCGCGAGCACCCCAGGCGTCGGGAAGGTCGCGGCTCGGCGCTCGCAGCGCCGCCAGCCCCCGCCGGCGCAGCGGCTCCATCACCCAAGGCGGCCAGGGCAGCAAGGTCCCCTCTTGCCCTCCGCGGCCCAGCCGGGCCCGCGCCCCGTTCGGCTGCGCTCTCCCTCCCGCGCCCTCCGTTAGGCTCGCCTCCCGTCGGGTCCCCGGCTCCATGGCGACCCACCTCCCTCACCCCCGGCACGCCCCGCGGCCTCGGCCCCCCTCACCTCCACCTAGAGAGCAGGTCTCTGCTCAGCCAGGGCAACGCTGAAGGTCTTCTTCAACCAACGCCGTCCGCGCCTGCGCGGCCTCACTTCCCCCGCGGCGCCTGCGCGCCCCCCCGCCTCCCCCCGCACCGCGTATGCGCCGTGGTGTCACTCCGGGGTCGCGCGCCGCGGAGCTGCGTGCCGAGAGGAACAGCTGGGGCGAACCAACACCACCAACTGTCCGGCTCCGTGTGTGCGCGTGCGCGTGCGCGACAGGCCCTGCGCGCAGGTGGCCAGGGCGGAGGTCCACGCGAGGGGGGGGCGGGCGGGGGGGGAGGGAAGGCCTGGGGGAATCGCACCTTTGTCGCCGGAGGGCTGGCTCTCGCGAGAACGCCCGGTGGTTGCCAGTTACTGTTGCCATGGGCGGGGCCGCACGGACGGCGTGCGGGGGAAACTTGGTCCTCCTGGGCTGGTGGCTGCGGTGGCTCTCCACCAGAACCGGGCCATTTCCTTCTCTGGCGGACGCCTTGCCCATCTTTATGGGAAAATCTCCGACTGACGAAATTTCAAGCATGTGACCCATAGGTCATCTCACCTGAAGGATGAGAAAACGTGGGCCCCCGAGGGGTGTAAGTATTCAAGATCACACAGGCAGCGGTAGGTGGACGGTTCAAAAGAAGAGAGGTGGAGGAGGCAAGCCTCTTTAGAGAAGAATACCACGTAATAAATCCAAGTAATAAATGTAGAAGAAATGATAGGAATAGAAAACCACCACGTGGGAACCACCAATAATTGATGCAGGCACAAGTTATCAATGGATGCAGGATGGTTGAAGACATTCATGTGTCAAAGTGTCACCCACAGATTGCTTACTGAAGAGAAAAGGGTACCTTCCCATCAAAGAAGTCAGACTGACATCATGTGCTCCCTGATATCGTGCCCAGAGGACCGACCCGACGACAATTATTCTTGCCAAAAGTGTGTGATTTGTCTCTCTATTCGTGAGGAAACAGACAAAACTCGAATTGAGGGACATTCTGCAAAACAACTGCCCAGTCTCGTTAAAAAATGTAAATTTCATGAAAGATTAAGCAAAAGGCTAGTGAACTGTTCTAGATGAAAGGAGATGAGCCCGGCCGGTGTGGCTCAGTGGTTGAGCCTGACCCATGAACCAAGAGGACACCTGATGGATTCCTGGAGGGGGATGGGGGATGGCGGAGGTACAAGCCTGGGTTGCCGCTGGATCCCCCCCCCCCCCACCCCCCTTAGTAGGGGAAGCAAAAGGCAGCCATAGATGTTTCTATCTCTCTATCCCTCTCCCTTCCTCTCTAGAAATCAATAAAAATAAAAGGAGATGAAAAAATATACTAAAAGCAATGTGATCCCAAATGGGACCTTGGGGTGGAGAGCAGCTATTGAGAAACATTATAAGGACAATTGGGAAAATTTGAATGTAGACTATATTAGAAATGCAATCATGTAAAACTTCCTGAAGGAAATAATTGCATCTTGGTTGTGTAGACAGGGCATTGTTTTTAGGAGATACATGCTACAGTATTTAGGAGTGGAATAGCATGTATCTGCAACTAACTCAAATGGTCAAGAAAAAAGCAAATGTACAAAATGTTAACATTGGTGAGTCTAGGTAGAAGATATATGAGTGTTCATTACATTATTCTTGAAACTTCCCTGTAAGTTTAAAATTTTCAAAATAAGTTGAGGAGAGCCCCCACACACAGTCTGTGATGTTCAGTTCACAGACTAGATCGCTGCTTGAATCAATGGCAAATATCACTATTTCAGGCTAATAGGAGAGAAGTAAGGTAAGTGCTCCCGAAGGACTCATAATGCAGAGCTTGGACAAATGCCTGCAGAATGAGGCAGAATATGATGAATGTCCTCAGCAAAGCAGTAGGACTCGGTAGGCTAAATAAAAGGAGCTTTGGAGTCAAAAGAGCCTGGGCTTGTATCTCAGATCTGCCAACGCTGTGGTATTAGACAAGCAACTTAAACTCTCTATGCCTCAGTTTCTACGTCTGTGAAACAGGCTAAGATCTACTTCAGAGTATTGTGGTGGGTATTAAATGAAATAATGTATTCATAGCACATAATCTACCTGGCATATGGAAATGTTCGTGAATTACTAATACAGATGAAAATTAATATGCAATAAGAGTTTAAAAGGTATACAACCAAAACCCTATTTATCCTATGTAATAATCCTATGTAATAAAGAGGTAATATGCAAATTGACCATCACTCCAACACACAAGATGGCCACCCCCATGTGGTCAAAGATGGCCACCCCCATGTGGACACAAGATGGCTGCCACAAGATGGCCTGTAGGGGAGGGCTGTTGTGGGCGATCAGGCCAGCAGGGCAGGGCAGTTAGGGGTGACCAGTCTGGCAGGGGAGGGCAGTTAGGGGTGACCAGGCTGGCAGAGGAGGCAGTTAGGGGTGACCAGGCCAGCAGGGGAGGGCAGTTAGGGGCAATCGGGCCAGCAGGGGAGGGCAGTTGGGGGTGACCAGTCTAGAAGGGGAGGGCAGTTAGGGGCAACCAGGTCGGGGGAGCAGTTAGGCGTCGATCAGGTTGGCAGGGGAGTGGTTAGGGTGTGATCAGGCAGGCAGGCAAGCGGTTGGGAGCCAGCAGTGCTGGATTGTGAGAGGGATGTCCCAGATTGGAGAGGGTGCAGGCTGGGCCGAGGGAAACGCCCCCAACTCCCCCCCCCCCTGCACGAATTTCCTGCACCAGGCCTCTAGTTCATATGTATGAATATTAGAGCCATGACTTCAGCCTGTACTTTGGCATAGACCTGGTTTTTGTCAGGTACAGCAGACCACTAAAGGCTGTAAGGATCACTTTGCATGGGAATCCGGCAACATTCCTTCCTTTGGCTTCTGCTGTCTAAAGAGCTTTCTTCTGAAAGGACCTGGCACCACCCATCCCAGGTCGTGCAGAGAGACTTCCTCTCTTCCCCTACACCTGCTGCAGGAAGGTGATGGAAGAAACTGTTGAGGAACAGAGCTACTGCAGAGGGAATCCTTCCTTTGCTTCCTGCCCCCCTGGCCCTGTCAACAAGACCCAGGTTAACCCTCAATGTCCATATCAAATCTCTGGCCTTGGCCACTTCAAAACCACAGCCAGTTCTCATTTCCCTACCTACACTGGGATCTAAACTCTTAGGAAGTGTAGACAGTACATCCTCAGTCCAAATCCTAATAGCATGGCATTCTTCTCCTATAAAATCTCTAGGATCCGAATTTTAGAGCAGGGAAGGCACTTTAGACTCCTTCATTTGTGAGACATTTGCTAAGTGCTTATTACGTGCAGGCACCTTGCTCAGCGCTGATGTACGAGGAAACACCCCGGTAGGTCAGTGCCGTGTGGGTCCAGATGCCCATGAAGATGGTGTCACCTAGTGAGCAAGCTCCCAATACAGGTCACCTGCTCTCGTCAGGAAAACCTGCTGATCTGCTATGTTGCCTCTTGGAGAGAAAATCTCAGGAGGTTAGTATACTTTTACCTTCAGAAACGAAAACACAAGTAAGAACAGAAGCCCCACTGTAAAGAGCTGGTAGCTCAATTACCCTAGGTATAAGAAAAATTAAGATTCTGAAGCCAGTGGTGTTAGTTCCCTATTTCTTTAAAGAGAAAGGGCCCACTTGCTTGTTTTTGAGGATTCCAAATTCCTAGGGGTGAGGATCCCCTGGTTACTGAGTGGCTGAAGGCATCTTTGAAGAAGAGGAGCATGTCCCTGTGCTCCTATAAAAAGGCAGCAGAGCCCTGACCGGTTTGGCTCAGTGGATGGAGTGTCGGCCTGCGGACTGAAGGGTCCTGGGTTTGATTCCGGTCAAGGGCATGTACCTTGGTTGCGGGCACATCCCCAGTGGGAGGTGTGCAGAAGGCGGCTGATCAATCTTTCTCTCTCATTGATGTTTCTAGCTCTCTATCCCTCTCCTTCCTCTCTGTAAAAAAAATCAATAAAATATATATATTTTTAAAAAGGCAGCAGAGCACAGGGACCCTGCAGTGAAGACACCGAATTGTGCACAGGGAGGAGACTGAAGGCTCTGAAAGGTGATGTCAGAATGACCCAGGTGGACAGGAGGGCAATGGCTTCCAGTGCAGAGGAACAGAGTGATCCAAGACTTCATACGTCATAACCCAAAATTCTACGTCTAAGGATGCATCTCAGAGAAACAATCGTAGATTTGTGCAAAGATTTATCTTGAGTAGTTTGAATGATTTAGAGCAACAAAAATTTTAAAACAACCTACATGGCCAACATTCAGAGGGTTCGTTAAATAAACTATAATACACCCATATTCTTAGTTTTGGTTACAGTCATGTATCCTGATATATTTGATGATCTGGGGGTAAGGCTCAGTGGGGGGGGGGGGAGGAAGGAGGAAACCATAAGTACAGTGTAATCCCGCCTGTGTGTGTATTAATTTTACTTTTAAGAAGAAGCAAGGGAATTATAACTATAAACACCAGTGTTTACCTCAGACAGAAGGATTGGGCAGAGGTGTACATGAGAGATGTAGGCATTAGTAATGGCTTGTTCAGGAGCTAGTGATAGATTAGTTATATTGTATATTAGACAAATAAATGCTGTGTGTGTGTGTGTATACTTGCATATAAATAATTGTGAATATGCAACAAAATTTGACAGTTACTACTTCTGCCAGGTCAGAGTATTTGTTATTTTTATTTTCGTTATACTTTTCTGTATTTTTCAGTTTCTAAAGTTTTGAAATACGTATTTCTCTTATAATTAGGAAAGTTAAGCTCACTTTTTAAAATATACTTTTTATTGATTTCAGAGAGGAAGGGAGAGGGAGAAAGAGAGAGAAACATCAATGATGAGAGAGAGTCATTGATCAGCTGCCTCCTGCACGCCCCTTACTGGGGATCTAGCCTGCAACCCAGTCATGTGTCCTGACCGGGAATTGAACCGTGACATCCTGGTTTATAGGTCAACGCTCAACCACTGAGCCACGCTGGTTGGGCAAGCTCACTTTTATAAGATGGGGAAGTACAAAGATTTATGAAAAGGAGACTTTTGTTCCATGGGGAATTTCCACCAAAACTTGGGAAATACCTCTGGAATCTAGTACCTGGAGTTGACAATGGGCCTTCGTAATGCTCACTTCATTCCTGACCACAAGAGGGCGCAAGGAAACAAGATATAAGAAAGGCTAACCCTGATGGTGGACACTGGGCTTGGGATTCCCAGTCACAGCCCTGATCCCTGGCCTCCCCTTGTTCACTAGAGTCTTATCCAAGTTTTTTATAAGGTTGCAACACAGTTATGAATCCTACTAGAGGCCTGGTGCATGAAATTTGTGCACGGAGGGGGGTTGTCCCTCAGCCCAGCCTGTACCCTCTCCAATCTGGGATATCCCTCTCACAATCCAGAACTGCTGGCTCCAAACTGCTTGCCTGCCTTCCTTCCTGATTGCCCCTAACCGCTTCTGCCTGCCAGCCTGATCACCCCCTAACCACTCTGCTGCCAGCCTGTTTGCCCCCAACTTCTCTCCTCTGCTGGCCTGGTTACCCCTAACTGCCCTCTCCTGCAGGGTTGATCACCTCCAACTGCCCTCCCTTGCAGGCCGGGTGCCTCCCAACTGCCCTCTCCTGCTGGCCATCTTGTGGTGGCATCTTGTGTTCACATGGGGGCAGGATCTTTGACCATATGGGGGCAGCTATATTGTGTGTTGCAGTGATGATCAATCTGCATATTACTCTTTTATTAGATAGGATAGAGGCCTGGTACAGGGGTGGGGGCCAGCTGGTTTGCCCTGAAGGGTGTCCTGGATCAGGTGGGGGTTCCCTTGGGGTGTGGGGCGGCCTGAGCAAGGGACCTGTGGTGGTTTGCAGGCCGGCCACGCCCCCTGGTGACCCAAGTGGAGGCTCTGGTATCTGGAATTTATTTTTCCTTCTACAATTGAAACTTTGTAGCCTGGAGCAGAGCCAAGCCTGGGGCTCCCTCCACGGGCAGCCGGCAGCCATTTGTGTTGGGGTTATAATTGAAACTTTGTTGCCTTAAGCGGGTGGGCCCTGCCAGGGTGTTCGGAAAGCTTTGCTTCCCCTGTTGCCGGCGGCAACCCTGGCCTGCTCTCTCAAGCTCCATTCTGCCGCCATTTGTTTGAATTTGTTTACCTTCTATAATTGAAACTTTGTAGCTTGAGTGGAGGCTTAGGCCTGCAATGGCTGGCAGAAAGCTTGGCTTCCTCTGTTACCTAGGAAACCTTGCTCTCTGTGGCTGTAGCCATCTTGGTTTGGGTTAATTTGCATACTCGCTCTGATTGGATGGTGGGCGTGGCTTATGGGTGTGTCGGAGGTATGGTCAATTTGCATATTTGTCTATTATTAGATTAGATAAGACTGGGTGGTGAGTCCCTACCAAAGACTTTATGTCGAATGCCAAAAGGGTAGGAAATATTTACAAGTTGTTTTAATGGGGAAACCAATTTTGTCAGTGTGCCACATGTAAACTAGGGTACATCCTGGCTGACAAAACCTGCAAATTATTTCATCTTCATCACTTGCTAGTGGAACTCTATAATCACATTTACATAAAAGATAATTTAAGAAAAAAGAAGGTGAGATATTCCTACAGTTGTGTGTAAATTTGAAAATAGCAACAAGCAGTATTCCCTGTGATTTTATTTCTCAGTGAATATATAGCTATGTTCCAAGCAACTTGATATGTTCAGTAATGGACTTTGGTTAGTGAGCTGAATCGTGTGCTATAGAGGAACAAAATAAATGTCGGAACCAGAAAATTTATGTTCAAATTCTAGGTCTGCAACTAGCCTTGTGACTTAGGCAAATTACTTGAACTCTTGGCCTCAGTGTCTTCATTTTAAAAATGAAGATACACACATAACTTTGGCCAAAGTTCTGAGGAAACTTGGAACATTACGAGTGTATACCCAGAGCAGTAGCCTGGGTCAGAAAAGGCTAATCATACCCAGTGAGTCTGATGGAATACTCCAGGGAAATTCAAGGCAAGCAGTGTCTCCCCTCAGTAGGGGATTCCAGAGCTCATGTGTGCAGAGCTCATTCTCCCCCTCCAACCCCCCAGCATTATTGACATACTAGAGGCCTGGTGCATGAAATTCATGCACGGGTAGGGTCCCTAGGCCTGGTCAGTGATCAGGGCCAATCAGGGCCTTCCAGCTGCTGGCCAGGGCCTTCCTTCATTCTGCACCACCCCCCTGGTGGTCAGCGCACATCATAGCAAGCGATAGAACTCCCAGTCTCCTGGTCAAACTCCAGAGGGGACACTTTGCATATTAGCTTTTTATATATAGAGATAATTGACATCTAACATTATGCAAATTTAAGGTGTACACTGTGAGATTTGACATGCCTATGTATCATAAGATGTTTACCACAATAAGGTTAGTTATCACATCCTTTACCTCACATAATTACCATTTTGTTGTTATGGTGAGAACATTAAAGCTCCACTCTCATAGCAACTTCCAAGTACACAGTACAGTGTTGCTAATTATAGTCACCAGGGTCATTCATTTTTTAAATTTTGCTTCTTCATACCTGGGACTCTAGGCAGCATTGCTGTCTTCTAATGCCATGGGATTTACCCTCTACTCTTGAGGGAAAAGAGTCAGGGCCAGTTTGGTCTGCATCTTAGGGTTCAGACCAAAAGAGCGTGGAGCTTGTTTTGTGCTGGGGAAGAGGCTGTAGGCCAGCAGGATTCCCCTTGGCTCGCTCCTTTCCTGAAACAGGCTTCCTGGAGTATGTGGATCACCCATTCATGCCCACTCGCTGCCCCCCAAAGTCATACAGAAAGGCCCGGGACTGGTTCTAGGAGACATTTCAGATCACAAACCTACAATGGTAGAGGTCACTGCCCAGCTTACCCCTGGGTGACTAACACAGACCTGACCATCAGCTCACCATGCCATTCAGGTTCTGAATGCCACCAGAACACCATGAAATTGGACAGGACTTTTGGATTAAGGAAAATGAGAAAGAAAAAGTAGGGTTAACTGAGGGTCTGCAAAGAGAGGAGGAAATAAGATAATGAAGAGAAATGAGGTGAAAGAGAAAGACATGATGAAAAAGAATATGGGAACTAAAGGTGTAAAAGGAAGACAATGGACTTAATGGAAAAGAAGAATGGAGATCAGGTTCCACTCAATTTTACGGGTTTCTGTCCTCCTTCCAATGCCCTTAACCTCCCTGCACTGGATTTACTATTAAATTACACTTAGTGAAGAGAATAAAACAAAGAACCAAAAAGCTCAAAGGCTCTCAAAGAGTCATTTGTAAACTACTCTAGAAACATAAGTATAATTCTGTTTTTAAAAAGAAACACCAACATTTTACATATATGACCCATGAAATACAGCTGTATACACAGCGGAATCAGTGGAAGGAGATCACAGTCGAAGAACTGTGCTGACACAAGTCCACTCAAGTACACGCATGTCCTCTTCTCACTGACTCTTTTCACTGACCAACGAAGACAGTGCTGTTTTCCAGCTATTATGTATTGAGACATGGCTGCTGCTTTTTAAATCCTTTCTTGCCTTTTCATAGCATCATCTGTTGTCACACTCCCACCCTCACCCCCTGTGTTTTATATAACATGAATATGTCAGCAATTGCTATGGTCTGAATGTTTGTGTCCTCCTGAATTCATACGTTGAAACCTAGCTCCCAGTGTGATGGTTTTAGGAGGTGGGACCTTTGGGACGTGCTTAGGTCATAAGGGTGGAGCCCCCATGAATGGGATTAGTGCCCTTATGAAAGGGACTCCAGAGCCCTCTATTGCCCCTTCCACCGGGTGAGGAGACAGCAAGAAGATGGCTGTTTATAAACCAGGAAGCAGGTCTTCACCAGACCCAGAACCTGACCATGTGGGTACCCTGATCTCAGACTTCTAGCATCTGGGACTGTGAGAAATACATTCTGTTGATTATAAGCCACCCAGTCTGTGGTATTTTTGTTATAGCAGCCCAAACAGACCAAGGCAAATATGAAGAGTGCCCAAAATAGGGTAGGATGGACAAGGCATTCGAGATTTGTGAAATCACATACAACATCATCTAATTTTTTTTTTAAGCAAAAAAAAAAAAAAAAAAAAAAAGGCAGAGCATATCCTTGAAGGAAGTTTGGGGGATTCCTGGTGTTATTCCTAGCTAGATGCCTGGTGTTGAGTCAGGAGAACTCTGAGGCTATTGCTGCTAGAAAAGGGAGGTCTGAGCACTACCATGTCACACAACTCCAAAGTGGGGCCCATTCACATAGACTACCATCTGAGGGGTGCCTCCTGGAACTGGGCAACATGATGGCCAGGGCAACCCCATTGTAACGTCCCAGAAAAATGGTCTTTAAGTGGCCCTCAAGATCATGAGGAACTGAGGCTGAGAGGTGACATAATCTCTCCAAGGCCACACAGTCAGCGAAAGAGGCCGGAACCCAGTTTCTCTGGCTCCCCCCATGCTGTCTCCAGATGCTGGCCCCACATTTCGCAGCAAGACACCTGACAAACTCCACTCCTTAACTGTTGCAAGTGGTTTGCTTTACCTTCTGATCTCAGGTAACTACTTGTTAACATTCACATCAATTCTGTGATTAACTACTCTTATCAATATGCCCTTCTCATCTTTTATTTTACTGAACATTTCCTGTGAGATACTGCCAAAGACTTGCTTGTTTCAATTACTTTTATTTTCTTTTAAGAAAAGTAGCCCTAGCCAGTTTGGCTCAGTGGATAGAGCGTCGGCCTGCAGACTGAAGGGTCCCGGGTTTGATTCTAGTCAAGGGCACATGCCCAGGTTGCGGGCTCCATCCCCAGTAGGGGGTGTGCAGGAGGCAGCTGATCAATGATTCTCTCTCATCATTGATGTTTCTCTATCTCACTCTCCCTTCCTCTCTGATATCAATAATGGTAAAAATATATTTCCAAAAAGAAAAAAAAAAGTAAAACTTATGGATATCAAACTGGTTTTGACATAGGAACCATAACAAATAACAATTTCCATTCCTGAGTATAAACCATGGGTTCTGACACTCCGCCTTTGACTTGAACTATGACAGCTGTCCTTTGGGAGGGTACAAGTGTCAGCTTTCACACACCAGCCAGGAAATCAAATCACATCATTTATTATTCCAGACCTAGTTCTTCAGTTGGAATCTCTAGATTAAATTCTCTCTGAGGCTGCTTTTGGCTACAGGAATTTATCATCTTGCACTTTATAAATTTAACTCTAACTGGCAAATCTGAAACAGAATACCTCCACTGGTCACAATAGAGAGCAGGTTTCCATCATCATATACGGTACATTAACGGAGTAATTCAACCTCTCAGCTGTGCCAAAAGAGCTATATTCTTGGGCTTCTTTGTAGTTCCTCAATAGAGTAGATTTACTCAAGTCCCGTCTTCATTTGAATCAACGCAGGCTCAGTAAATTCAGAATATATAATAGATAACGAAATCTATTTTCTTACCTTCCTAAAAATCACATTGTATTGTTTCTTGGGTATCTGCTTACTACTCTGTTTCTACCAGAGCAAACACAGCAACTTGCCTGGTTGAGATTTCTCTGTTTCATAGTCATCAGCAAAGATTAGGTAAGAGAGCTTCACAAAACTCCAAGCAGAAACCCTGACAGCCACTTAAGAAATTAGACCAAAGCTTATTTAGCCTAGAGCTTTAGAACAGTTTAGGATGATTTTGACACATAGCTTAATCCTTACGTCTTCCTGTTTCTTCTAGAACTGGCCTCATGAACCCAACTGTGTATGCAAGCTCCTTGAAGCGAGAGCTACTATCGAGCCTCCACCCCGCAGTTATACCAGCCTTAGGCCAACATTTATTTTGTACAAAAAAAGCATTTTCTATATAGTTTTGTGGCTGTCCTCCTAGCTGCTCTTTCCCCACTTTAGCTTGGTAATTGTATAGAGGCCATTTATTATAAACACTACGGCATATATTCCATGAACAAACCAAGATTTTGGAAAGAGCATCTTTAAAAATTGTCGGGGTGTGTGTGTGTGTGTGTGTGTGTGTGTGTGTGTGTGTGTGTCAATGTGCAGCTAAAACCATTTACAACATTTCAAAAAAAAAAAGACATACAAAATAGCAAGATATAGAAGACTGAACATTTATAAGGAAAATTAGGCGAAGAGAAAACAAGTAACCTCCCAAAGGGAGGTAGGACTGAGGTCAAAGGTACAATGTATTCCATCAACTCCTCCATATTTGCAAGACAAGGTAGCACTTTTGGTTCCAAAACAGATGGCTAGTATCCATCCTGGAAGTCATCTGTGAAGCCTTCTTTTCTTTCACACAGCCCCCAATGCCCTCTGAATTTATAACGACTCCTCTGTCGTCCTCTGGACCTCCCCATCCCCCACACTAAAACTCACCCAAGCCTTATCACTAGGAATGACTTTCTCATGTTACATCATGTACCAAAATTTTGATGTACCAAAATTTGCTAAAACATATGCTTGAACATTTTTTATATTACAATAACTGAGATCAATGCTTTCTGCATAACTTTAAGAAAAAAATTGTGCCCTGACCGGTTTGGCTCAGTGGATAGAGCGTCGGCCTGCGGACTGAAGGGTCCCAGGTTCGATTCTGATCAAGGGCATGTACCTTGGTTGCGGGCACATCCCCAGTATTTGCAGGAGGCAGCTGATCCATGTTTCTCTCTCATCAATGTTTCTAACTCTCTATCCCTCTCCCTTTCTCTCTGTAAAAAATCAATAAAATATATTTTTAAAAAAGAAAAAGAAAAGAAAAAAATTGTTCAAAACATGTGCACATGTTCATGTACACACAAACAACATACCCGTATACATTCAAAAACTGCATAAATATCATCTGATTGAAAAATGCAAATATTTTATTAACACTTTCAGTCCCAAAGGGAGCGGGGGTTTCTCATTCAATGAAAAAATTTTCATTCAATTAAAAATGTATACCCACATCAGAGATGAGTCAGGGATGAGTTAGCACCCACATCTCTGGGAGGACAGCCCTCCTGTAGGAAGAGGCCATCAACATGTAAACAAGCTGAGAAGCGTAATCAAGTCCTCAGATCTTGTTCTGTATCTTGGGAAAGGATTCTCTGTATATGAACAGGGACTCAAACTACAAAACTATACTTGATTTCAAGTTTTAAAAATAAAGTGAAAGAGAATTCTATCAAAAGCAAAAAAAAAAAAAAAGGTTTAAGGAAAGTCCCTGGTTTACTGAATTAAATACTGACCACTACTCTTGCTGCTTCAATAATTTAATTTTCATTAAAACACGCATATGCCTACATATCTCTATTAAGAACACATTCCTATTTCCAGGCACATAGTTTTCAAGTCGGACTGCCCAATTCTAGGAAACATCTGCAGTGTACAGTTCACTAAGAAAGAAAATGGAAATGTACAGGATAGGCAACGTGGTGTAAAGTACCAATGTTAGTATTACTAGTAGCAGCAGTAGTAACTTCCATTTATTGAGTGCATACTGTGTCTAGAAACACCAAAATTAAGTTTTACAAAATCCTCTAGGAAGGCGGTCTTATTATCTCAATTAACAGACGAGGAAACAAGCTTTGAGAGCTGTAAAGTGTTCAAGGTCACGCAGCTAGGATTCCATCTTAGAGACTGAATTCTGTATCATATTCCTTATTATCCTGGCTCGCTTCAACCTAGCTACCTTGTCTCTATTGAGCTCCCCTTCAAGCTGAGGAAGGAGTTTAATGAAGCCACAGCAGTCAACCAGAAAGTGAAGAGCATCATAACATTAGACAGTGGCTCATTGGTCCATGTCCAAAAAGCGGCTTGGCAAAGAGACAACAATCAAAAGACAAACTCTCGATGGAAAAATGGTAGCGAAACATGCCATGGATACTATTGTCAGCACGCGAGTCTACCAAAAGGGATGAAGGAAGTGTCTCCATCAGTGAAAACGTGCTCATTAACAGAAACGAGTGGCTTGAAGGGGATATGCCTCAGGGCCAGTGATTTTTAAACGGCTTAATACAGATTTGCTCACTAAAAGCATTAAATTAAGTGCAACAAAAAGAAACTCGCGCCAATCGTTTGATTGCTATTGTTGAAGATGAACCTTGCCAAGAGACTTATCTAGCAAAAGGAAATATTAAATACTAGGTGTATATTTTAAGGTTAAGGGGAAAAGTCCATAGCTTAGAAGAGACAAGTTATTATGTCTCATAGTAACAATGTGGCATACTTTATATTGAAACATTATTTGGCATTTCTCTGAAACTTAAATTAAACGGGGGCATCTAGTTTTGTTTTAGTTTGTGTGTGTTTTCTAAACCTGGCTCCCCTGCATTTATATTTTCTTGATCACATAGAAACATAAGCTATACTATTCCTGGTGGTAATAGAAAATGGTTATGTCCAATTCAAATTTGTCCTCTATTTGAATTACAGGGCATTGACAACCCAACCTTGCTAAGGGGTTCTTTATAGAACTGTGTTTCTATTTGCCAAATTAATAAAGGATTATTTTAAAATTTTTAAGTTAAAAACCCCCACTTATAGCACCACATGCCTCACAGATGAACTTTCATTATGGCTGAAGTAAGTTGCTACGAGCGCAGTTAAATGCCCACTATGACATGCACCTCACCTTATTTAATCATCGCTGCCCTTGCTAAGGCACTGACAGCACTGGAAACTTTTTTCTGACACAGAGCATGGCATGTGGTTATGAGATGAGGAGGACTTCAGGGTGAGACATCAATCTATTTCACATATCATACAAAAATGTCAAAGTGGTTTTATTTATTTTAAAAAGCTGTAATGGGTGGATTGGAAGATAATACATTTTTTACTTTATGGGACCACATAGAGTCCTGGACTTCTCAAAATGCATGGATGCCAAACTTCTTTATTTTAATTTTCCTAGGAGTTATTTTTGAGATCGTGCGTATGCAGATTTGTACATGGTTTCAGAAAAAGCTTGCACTTCCAGAAAAGAAGAGTTCAGAGGCCCAGAAGGTAAGAAAAAATGGTTGATGTCCTCCTCTCCTATTTTTCAAAACTACACATAAGAGTAACATAAAATTATGGAACTTTGATATTGGGCTTACTCCTCTAACATTTTATTGTCTCCCTTGAAATAGAATGAAGACAGTTGCCTGAAAAGCATGAAATTTGGAAAATATTATACAATTTCATATTTTAATATATGTAAAACTTATTCAGTCAAGCTCTCCCATTGGTGCTCTGACTTTTAAAATTTATCTATCTCTAGATTATTGGTCAATTCATTCATCTTCAGAAAAAAGGTAAGTGTTGTATTTTGAAATTAAATGAAACAGGTTGGTTTTGTTCTATTGAAAAGTGAATTTATATCTGAATTTTAGAAAAGGGTTTTTTCATATGTATAGAGGACTACAGCTGATCATCATAATTCAATCTAATGTTGATTGTAAATGGTTGCTCAGTTCCAAGCTGTGTTAATGGCTTTTCATATACTATTGAAATTATCCTTCCAGATAGGTAATATTATTACTGTTTTTACAAATGAAGAAAATATGCTTAAGGAGGTTAAGTGACTTGCTTCCCTACTCCAACCTCTCCAATATGCACAAAGTAGTTTTCATAATAACCAGTTTTGGTAATTCAATTGAGAAAATATTCATTTAGACAGCTATGAATCAGGCAAACCCTGAGCTAGGTGCTGAAAAGAGTTTTTACATTCAGAATTCATCAGCATCATTGAGATATGTCAGTGCTAGGAATTAAATACTGACCACTACTCTTGCTGCTATCAATAATTTAATTTTCTTTTTTTTTTAAAATATTTTATTGACTTTTTTTACAGAGAGGAAGGGAGAGGGATAGAGAGCCAGAAACATCGATGAGAGAGAAACATCAATTAGCTGCCTCCTGCACACCCCCCACTGGGGATGTGCCTGCAACCAAGGTACATGCCCTTGACGGGAATCGAACCTGGGACCCTTCAGTCCGCAGGCCGACGCTCTATCCACTGAGCCACACCGGCCAGGGCAATAATTTAATTTTCATTAAAATCCATCCAACAATCATTCGATATACAATGGACATTGTTTGATAATGGGATACAAACAATAAAATAGTCTCTGTTCTCAAGAAGCTTATATGCCTGTGAAGAAGATATGTACATAAAGGATGATTGCCCTGCAGTCTGGTAACACAAGGATAGAAATATGATGAGAACATTTAGGAAATAACTAAGCCAGTATAGGGGTGCTGGGAATGGCTTCGTGAGGAAGGTTATGATGGAGCTGAATTTTAAAAGACAGAAAATTGGCCAGAAAAAGATGGCAGGTTAGAAGGATAAGAAAGGCATTTCAGGATGTGAGCAGAAGCAAGGAGATAGGAAACAGTAAGTTATGGCCAATGAATTATGTTTGTCTCTGAGTGATGAGAATGCTAAGGTTGAGTCACAGGGAATAGTGGGAGATGAATGTGAAGAGATAGGCTGCTTAATTCATTGATACAGTGGTTCAGCAACTTCATTAAGGTCCTGTATCTCTCCATCTGCCTTTCTTGGTATTGTTTTTTTTTTTTTTTTAAAATATATTTTATTGATTTTTTACAGAGAGGTAGGGAGAGAGATAGAGAGTTAGAAACATCGATGAGAGAGAAACATCGATCAGCTGCCTCCCGCACACCCCCTACTGGGGATGTGCCTGCAACCAAAGTACATGCCCTTGACCGGAATCGAACCTGGGACCTTTCAGTCCGCAGGCCGACGCTCTATCCACTGAGCCAAACCGGTTTCGGCTTGGTATTGTTTTTATCCACAAGAGTTCCAATATCAGAACATCAATGTCCAGAAGAAATAAGAGGTGATTTGTTTGTGTGTCTTCCTTAGAAACTTAGAAACTTTCTCCAGAAGTCCTTAAAAATCTGTCTTATACTAGTCTTATCCTAGGACTAGAGGCCCGGTGCACAGGATTCATGCACTGGTGGGGATTGGCCCGCTGTGGGAGCAGCCACTCATCCCGGTCAGCTGAGCGGTTGTAGACCTGCCCTCTGAGGGAATGCACTGACCACAGGGGGCAGCTCTTGCGTTGAGCATTTGCCCCCTGGTGGTTAGTGCGTGTCATAGCAACTGGTTGTTCCGCCGTTTGGTGGATTTGCATATTAGGCTTTTATTATATAGGATTAGTTCATGCCAATTCCTAAACTGATCCACTGGAAATGAGATTACTGTGTTAGACCTAGCCTAATCATTTGAGGTACAATGGATGTTGAAGAGTCCACATTTGTGATCATTACTTTAACTCAAAATTTTGCTTTAGCAGTAAGGACAGACCTTGTAATCAAAGGTAACATAATATTAAAGGTAATGTGGAGGTATATTAGTCTGGGTGCTCCAGAGAAACTGAGCCAATAGAGTGTGGTGTTTGTGTGTGTGTGTGCATGTGTGTGTGTGTGTTCTATATATATATATATATATATAACTCCTCTCTCTCTCTCTCTCTCTCTTCCTTAAGCAACTAGATTATTTTACGGGGGAAAAATTTCGAAGTTACAAAAATATTTGCAACTGACATCCCTGAAGTCTTCTGATTCTGTCAAGTTCTTTGCTTCTAAATCTAAAAAAAAAAAAAAAAAACATATAAAAATAGCAAGGAAGCAACAGTGAGTTGCAGATATAGAACTATGAGGGGGAAAAAGGCATCAATTTCACATCTGCGTAATGACAGGCAGAGCAAGGAACTGCGATGCATTTTGAAAACAAAGATGAAAAACCCACAGCAAAAGAAAAATGTAGCAGATGCATTTTGGGATGTTATTCACTCCAAACTGCCTATTTTGCCCAACACCAAAATGAATAGCATATTAAATGTGGAGGCAGATTTGCAAAGGAAAACAAGACTTGGTCATTCACAGCTAATGCAAGAGAAGTTACCAAATGAACAGAAAGTGTGTTGTTCTATTAATGTGGGTGGCTTATCTAGCAGTGGGAAAGATGGGAAAGAGGGGGGAGGGGAATGCGAATCTTTACTAGCCTCAAAGAAAAGTCAAGGCTTCATATTCAATGCATATCAGAAGGAGAATCATGAACTTGTTAAAACAGACGAGGAACTGAAACAACCAGGAAATATTAATATCCAGGTAAAACTACAAATCCATCTTCCACAAACTCTTTTGGATTCTGCTTCATGCCCCATATTTGATCAATTTCAATTTGGAAAGCCAGAGAGGTATGCTAAGTTTTCCCCTCCAAAATCAGGGGAGGCAACGACTGATGCAATATTTTCTGCAAAGGAATGTGTTGTCCCATCTGATGCAAACCATCAAAGAGAACTGACTGCTGGTATTGAAAGGAAAAAGACAGTGACTTTTGGTTCCTGCATGTCTGCCTTTTCTATATCCAAAAGGAAGAGAAACTTCAAACAATATTCAGACATGAAAACGTTAGTGAGACCTAAGTGTGGAATTTTAAAAGCAAAGAAACCATCGATTTCGTACATACTCAATATCAAGAGTGGTGCTAGCCCAAAACATAGAAAAGAATTGGGATGTAACTGGACAACCAAAATGGAAGAGGTGGATCAAGGTAAAGAAATGGCAGATAAAATGTCCTCATTCATGACTATTACACCTGACGTGAATATGTGTAGCAAGACAGAAAGAGAAAAAGACATGCTAGGAACAAAAAGACTCCGTTCTAAACAAGTAAAGCAAGCGCTGTCACCACACGAAGAGAACGTCACTTCAGATGACACCAAAGAAACCAGTCTTCGAGAGGAAGAAGAAAGTGAACAGGAGACGTTACTAAAAGGAGTTCTAGAGCAGGGCAAATACTTCATAGTCTGCTCAGGCCAGAAGGAGGAGTTTGACCATCACAAATCAGAAAAGGAAGGCAGTGGGAGGATTCCGTTTGTTACAGAACAAGATGTACCACAACAAATGCAGCCTGCAGATCCAATGCAGGTCGAGGAGCCAGAGAAAAGCCACCAGACACAAAATGGCACAATATGCACAGCAAAGTCAAAGCTTCCTCTTATAAATTCAGAGGAATCACTAAGAGGTCAAGTTTTCATTGACACAATGGAAGGTGGTATGCCAAGTAATGGGAGCCATCTAGGGGAACTGTATAGTCACGGTAAAGAGGAAAGGCCAGAGTTTAATAAAAATCAGCAAGCAACAGTTCTGCAGTCGTTGGCTGTCTCCACGCCGGACCCACCTGAATCTAAAAGGCAGAGAAAGACATTTATGGGTACAACCTTAAAATGTAAAATGAACTCCAAATGTGCAATTATGAAGACAAGGAAGACACCAATTTCACAGATATTTAATATCCCAGGGAATGGCTGTCAAAAAAATGTACCTTCAAAGACACTGAAATCAAGGATTTTTGACTTTTTGGTTGATATCAAATATTCTGAGGTACTGGAAGATCCTACTGCAGAGAGAAAGGAAGGATTAGCACAGGAATTGCCAGCAACGATGCCAGACCCTTTGGGTTTATCCACACTTGCTGTACCTACACCAAAGAGAAAATATTTAAAATGTTCAGGCAAGAGAAATAAAACGAGTCCCAAATGTATAACTTTGAAGGCAAAGAATGCACTGATTTCCCAGACATTTAATATCACAAAACGTGGTACACCAAGCCATAGGAGGCAATTCGAATGCAACTTCAAAGTCATGATGGGGAAATGTATACCTGTGGCGGATATAATCCTAAATGCCTTTTCCTCCGCCATGCCTATTTCATTTGACATGAATGTGAATAATAGAATAAAAGTAGAGATAGACGAGCCGTGGAAAATGGGATTCAGTCATGAACTACCACAGCAAGAGCAATCACCAGATGGAGAGCAAGCCTGCTGTGCCAGTTCCAGCAATAAAAGGGGCAGTGCCTCAAACAGCACGAAGAAAGCAAAAATCCCCGGTGGAGAAGCAGCCCGTTGGAACACTCCACACTTCAGCTTTAATGCTCCTGAGATGACAGAGCCTCTCTTTGTGTACCCAGATGGAGAACGGATGAACTCAGCAAGGGAAAAAGTCCCAGAATCCTTTGCCACTGCTCAGGAGCTGCAGCAGCAAACACTTTTCACACAACGTGTATTACATCCTATTCCTCACTCTATTTTGAATGTACTTCCATTTGAGAAGCTACCAAAAAGAACACAAACACAAACAGGATTAAAAGATACAAAGAGTCCAACTGTTTTATCTCCAATGCCAGGGAAATCAATTGGTGAATCTTTCATGGATACAGCACAGAGTGGCATCCCATTTGGGAAAAGCCCTAGGAAGGAACTTGCTAGTTCTATTCCAGAGAGAGAGATACGGTTACGAAAGGATTTACCAGCCAGAAACCTAGAGTTTTCTCATTTCTCCGCGCCAGCTTCATCTGATTTTAAAAGGCAAAGAAATGCTGCACAAATCCCTAAGTCTAGAACTGGGAAAGCACAGATGGTTTCAAAGACAATGAATATCACCAGGTCCGATGCCCTCAGCCACAGAGAGCAACAGGATCCCATCTTGGAAAACATGGCCCAACAGATATCTCTAGGTAGGTCATGCATGTTTATAAATACCTTTCTTTCATCTACACCTGTATCACCTGCCATCAAAAACCATAAAAAAGAAAAATCAAAGAAAGGCCCATTAAGGAAAAAAAGCAGCATTACAAGGGGTTGGGAACAAGGTGAAAGGAAACAAGATAAAGGAGAAAGACTATCTACAAATTCCTGCAATAAATGGAGTACCTTCAAAAACATATTAGAATCAATATGGCAAAATGAAAAGAAGAAACAGGATAATGAAATTTTATCCAAGGCAGGCCTACCACTTCTGAGTAGTGTGGAACACAGAAAAGATCAAAATATGTTTATTGCAGAGCAAGAAGCACAACAACAAACACTGTGTTCGGAAAATACATCGGAGACAGCATGTTCTCCACAGATGATTCCATTCCAAACTGAAAAGCTACAGAAGACTATGCCACCACAAAAAGACACACGACATAGAATAGGTGAAAAGATTTTATGTCCAAAATCAGAGAAAGCAAGGTTTGATTATCTTTTAGCTGAAGGAACAGAGTATAGTATAACATCAGGTGGGAGCCCTACAAAGAAGCTGGATGTTCATAGGTCAGGTTTCCTACACTCTAAAGGAGAAAAGAAAGACATCGAAGCTCAAAAAGTAATCCCACCTACCAAGTCAGGGAACTCAGTGCTTGGAGATCCATGTGATGAAAGCTCTAGAAGGAAAGTGGGTGGTCATATTGCCAAGAAATATGAAGATCTGCAAAGAGATTTACTAACAAGGTCTACGACGTCTGTTTTATCTGAGTCTAAAAGGCAGAAAGAAGTATTCAAATTTCCAGAAGGAAAAAATGTTACAGGTCCCATAACTGTAACAATGAAGGCACAGAAGCCTCCTTGTTCCCAGACACTCACTGTCACTGAGCATGGTACCCTGTACTGTAGAAAGGAACAGGAATGCGACTCAAAATCTACAATAAAAGACATGCAACAAAATAAAAGCCTAGATAACGCATTTTCATCTCCCACACCTTTTTCAACCGATAGCAAAATAGATATGGAAATGTATAGAACACTAAAGGCAGAGTCGGATCAACAAAGAGTAAGATTCAAGAACTCTGTCTATCTAAAGCTAGAGAAATCAACATGTTACTGGGAAGCACAGAAGGCCAATCCCACTGATACACAAAACAACAGATCAGGCTACACAATGGAAATGAATGTGCAACAGAACAAGGAAGAGGTTGGAGCAGAGACGATAAACTCCATGTTCTCCAAACATCAAGAAAAGAAAACACAAGGAAGTAAAGATGAACCAGGGGTGCTTATGACCCAAACTTCTAATTCATTACCATCTCTCTCTCTCCTCAAATTGGACAAAGAAATGCAGAGAATATCATATGCAGAGGAGTTAGTGCATATTGAGCCAATTGGTGGGGATATCATGGAAAATGTTCAAAACAAGAAACAACGTATGTCTCAGAAAGAAGAGACGAACAGAGAAAAAGCAGTCGCTATGAGAGGTCTGACACATGCTGCAGACAGAAATATGAAGTCAAAGAAATCACCTCCTTCATACACACTCCATAGGACAGAATTGTACATGAGCCTTGGAAGTCAAGGACAGAAGATACATGAAGGTCAAGGTAAATCACCTTGTACAGTGGTAAGTAAAGTTCATGTATCCAAACCTCCAACTGACGTCAAATTAGATAAAGGTACTCAAGTAGAGGAAGAAGAGCTTGGAATTAAAAGACCCACTCGATTTCCACAAATGGTTTCAGTATTATCAGATGCAGAGAAAACAGAAGATACAGAGACGATGGGTGGTGATGTAAGAAAAAGAAAACACCTATCACGGAAAGAAAAGGACAGAGAACAAAACAGAACCAAAGTTGACCAAGACTTGCTTGAAATCACAGGGTTTTCTTTTTCACAATTACAGCTCTCTGAGTCCTCAGCTGCAGGGAACAACAAATATGCAAATTCCAATGAAGAAATTAGCTCATGTAATACAATAATAGAAGCTAATCAGCATAAGTCATATACAGACAGAATGGACAGAGTAAAAATAGAAGAAGGGAAAGGTAGAATACTCCCCCAAATAATAACTTTGAGAATACAGACATCCCCACTTACACATCTACTCAGTAAGAAAAGACTACCTTTGACTATTAAACAGAAAGTGAAAGATACACAGAAAGACAAAGGTAAACCAGAAATGGTTCTGAGGAAAGCCTGTGCATCCTTACCTTCTCCTTTTCACCTGAAATGGGACACTAGAATGAATGAACAGGAAGACACACTAAAAACAACACAACCCTGTTTTCCACCATTAAAGATTCAGCATTCATCCTATTCAGGCAAAAAAGCATATACTAAGTCACTTGAAGGTTATATGTTAAAGGAGGATAGACTCAGAAGCGATATTGAGGACAAAGTGCCCCCAATGTACATGGATCGGAAGGCAAAGAAATTACAACTATGTACATATTCCTGTAATAAATGGACTACCTCCAAAAGCATATTAGAACCAAAATGGCAAAATAAAAGGATTAAGCAGGATAATGAGATTTTATCCAAAGCAGGTCTCCCATTCCTGAATAGTATGGGATGTAGAAAAGATCAAAATGTGCTTATTGCAAAGCGAGAAGCCCAGCAACAAATACTGGTCTCAGAAAGCGTATCAGCGTCAGTTTCTTCTCCCCTGATGATTCCATTCCAAAATGAAAAGCTACAGAAGAATATGGCACCACTACAATACATACTACAAAGAATAGGTGAAATTATTTCATGTCCAAAATCCGGCAAAGTAAGGTTTGATTATCTTTTAGCTGATGGAATAGGGTATAGTACTTCATCTGGTGGGAGCCCTACAAGGAAGGTGGATGTTCACAGGACAGGTTCCCTACACTCTAAAAGAGAAAAGAAAGACATCAAAGCTCAAAAAGTAGTAAAACACACAGTTGATCAAAATATCCCACCTACCAAGTCAGGGAACTCAGTGCTTGGAGATCCATGTGATGAAAGCTCTAGAAGGAAAGTGGGTGGTCATATTGCCAAGAAATATGAAGATCTGCAAAGAGATTTACTAACAAGGTCTACGACGTCTGTTTTATCTGAGTCTAAAAGGCAGAAAGAAGTATTCAAATTTCCAGAAGGAAAAAATGTTACAGGTCCCATAACTGTAACCATGAAGGCACAGAAGCCTCCTTGTTCCCAGACACTCACTGTCACTGAGCATGGTACCCTGCACTGTAGAAAGGAACAGGAATGCGACTCAAAATCTACAATAAAAGACATGCAACAAAATAAAAGCCTAGATAACACATTTTCATCTCCCACACCTTTTTCAACCGATAGCAAAATAGATATGGAAATGTATAGAACACTAAAGGCAGAGTCGGATCAACAAAGAGTAAGATTCAAGAACTCTGTCTATCTAAAGCTAGAGAAATCAACATGTTACTGGGAAGCACAGAAGGCCAATCCCACTGATACACAAAACAACAGATCAGGCTACACAATGGAAATGAATGTGCAACAGAACAAGGAAGAGGTTGGAGTGGAGACGATAAACTCCATGTTCCCCAAACATCAAGAAAAGAAAACGCAAGGAAGTAAAGATGAACCAGGGGTGCTTATGACCCAAACTTCTAATTCATTACCATCTCTCTCTCTCCTCAAATTGGACAAAGAAATGCAGAGAATATCATATGCAGGGGAGATAGTATATATTGAGCCAATTGGTGGGGATATCATGGAAAATGTTCAAAACAAGAAACAACGTATGTCTCAGAAAGAAGAGACAAACAGAGAAAAAGCAGTCGCTATGAGAGGTCTGACACATGCTGCAGACAGAAATATGAAGTCAAAGAAATCACCTCCTTCATACACACTCCATAGGACAGAATTGTACATGAACCTTGGAAGTCAAGGACAGAAGATACATGAAGGTCAAGGTAAATCACCTTGTACAGTGGTAAGTAAAGTTCATGTATCCAAACCTCCAACTGACGTCAAATTAGATAAAGGTACTCAAGTAGAGGAAGAAGAGCTTGGAATTAAAAGACCCACTCGATTTCCACAAATGGTTTCAGTATTATCAGATGCAGAGAAAACAGAAGATACAGAGACGATGGGTGGTGATGTAAGAAAAAGAAAACACCTATCACGGAAAGAAAAGGACAGAGAACAAAACAGAACCAAAGTTGACCAAGACTTGCTTGAAATCACAGGGTTTTCTTTTTCACAATTACAGCTCTCTGAGTCCTCAGCTGCAGGGAACAACAAATATGCAAATTCCAATGAAGAAATTAGCTCATGTAATACAATAATAGAAGCTAATCAACATAAGTCATATACAGACAGAATGGACAGAGTAAAAATAGAAGAAGGGAAAGGTAGAATACTCCCCCAAATAATGACTTTGAGAATACAGACATCCCCACTTACACATCTACTCAGTAAGAAAAGACTACCTTTGAATATTAAACAGAAAGTGAAAGATACACAGAAAGACATAGGTAAGCCAGAAATGGTTCTGAGGAAAGCCTGTGCATCCTTATCTTCTCCATTTCACCTGAAATGGGACACTAGAATGAATGAACAGGAAGACACACTAGAAACAATACAACCCTGCTTTCCACCATTAAATATTAAACATTCATCTTATTCAGGCACAAAAGCACATACTAAGTCATTTGAAGGTTATAAGTTAAAGAAGAAGGATCGACTCAAAAGAGATATTGAGGACAAAGTGTGCCCAATCTACATGGATCTGAAGGCAAAGAAATTACCACCTCCACATCATATGCTTAATACCAAGGAATTGCAGTGTGAAATTAAAGAGCAAAAGAGAAAAGTACAGGAAGATAAAAATAAACTAGTTACGAATATCAAAAACATCTGTACTTCTTTGGTTACTCTACCATATCTTAAATTTGAGGCAACAGAAAGAGAGGGGTACATGATAACAATTGCAAAAGAGCCTCTCCCACAACTACAGTCCAAGGAATCATCAGATGCAGCAGTATTAGCACGTGCAGAAGCACTTGTTGGAGACCTTTCCACTGATGTAAAAGAACTGAAAGAACTCGTGCTACAGAAAGAAGTAAAGGATAGAGAGAAAACCATGGATATGAATAGTATAGTGGATCCCATTGATATGTATATGAATGCAACGAAATCACCTATTTTGCTTATATACAATCTAAGTGACCTTCAGAGGAAAACGAAAGAGCAAAAGGTAAAGGTTCAGAAAGTTGAGCCAACTGGTGTGATGCTGACTAAGACTTGCACTTCCAGCTCTCCCCCAGTACACCTTAACATGAATATCAGAATCGGGGAAAAGAGCATTTCCTCCGTACACTTCCAGGAATCATCAGATTCTGAGGAAGTTGTATATGTAGAGCCAATTATTCCTGATATTTTAATCAGTCCACAAGAGGGGAAGCAATGTGTGCCACAGAATAAGGAAGAGGTTGGTGTGGAGACGATAAACCTCATGTTCCCCATACATGAAGAAAAGAAAACACAGGAAAGTAAAGAGTGTGACTTTAACAAACCAAAAGAAATAGCTTTATGGAATGAAGATGACTCGGGAGTACTTATCAGAAGTCTTTCTATTTCTGGGATGAATCTATCTCAGACTGAAGAAATGGTCGAATCTGAGACAAAGCTAGAACGAAAAAAGAGAATCTGTTTTTCTAAATTCCAGGAGAAATCATCAACGGCTAGTGAAATGGTTGAGAGGGACAACTCCAGCACTGTAAAAAGAGGAGGCCAGAATTTTACAAGCACAGTTCCAGAAGATTCTCAGCCCTCCATGGACCAACAACAAATGCAAAAACTTCCTAGTGTTAAACCAGAAGAAAACCTCAGCAGTGAAGTAAGTAAAGTAAATGTCACTCCACAAACAGAAGGAAGGGTTGTTTCAGGGCATGAAAGCTCAAGGATCATAAAAGAACCCGACTTGCTTACTATCAAGCATGAAGGAAAGGCATCAAAACCCATTCTGACACCAACAGAGTGTCCAAGCATGTCTGAAGATCCAAAGGAAAATGTGAAAACCCACATGAAAAGTACCCTAAGTGTGCACATGTCCCCTCCAAGAGTAGAAGGACATGAGCGTAGGGATCAGAGTGAGCCCCTACAGGACACACCCACACAAAAGGCCCAGCAACAAAACACTTTTTCAGGAACTGTACCTACACCACCCCAAGTTGAAAGTAATGAAATAAAAATAGTGGCAGATAGTACAAGTAAAGAAAGTTTACTCCCTCTTTATGATGCAATTAAAAATGTCTTTGAAGCCCAGATGAAAAATATGATCCAAGACAAAGTTTGTACTGATAAACTGGAAGAAGTAAAAGCTCGTTATCCTGATGACTGGAAATCAACACCTTTTTCACGGGGTCCAGATATAACATCCACAACAGCACATCCTACATTTCAGCCAAAACCCATCTTAGAGTCAAAAGCACTCGAGATAAAACTGAATCTGATACCCAAGACGGCAAAACAATCCTTCCAAAAGTTTGACTTTTATTCAAAACAGACTATTTCAGAAGATCACAGTCGGAGGCTCTATCCAAGACACAAAAAAATGAGCTTTTTATCTCTAGAAGGGATTGATACTATCAAACTTAACTTAAAACACAAATCCCAAAAAGATTCCCCTCAGATCAGCTGTATGAAAACACTGACTGTTGTTTCAAGTGGGAGCAAGGAGATCATTACAAAGGTGAAGAGTATTAGTAAGCTAGAAAGTGGAACATCTTCAGTGACTTCTGCTAATAAAATGCCCATGTCTCCAATTCTCCAAAACTACTCAGAGGAAGAAAAAGACAAACTTCTCATACACTTCTCTATGAAAACATTGGAGACCCAAATGAAAGCCTTTCCCAAAATTGTAACAGAATCTTACTCAATGGCCGATACTCGGGATAGAAAGAAACCTTTATCTAAATGTATTCATCCTGGTGTCCAAGTACCAAAACAAAAAAATACAATTTCATTAGGTTTTGAGGAAAAATCTCTTCATCAAATAGAACTAGATTTACAAAGTAAATACCTTAGTTTTCTTCTGGGGCTTCCGGTAGAAACTATGACCCCTAAGCCGAACACACTTCCCAAACATATCCTTAAGTTAAACACAGCTGCAACCTGTAAAAAAGTAGACAATAGTGGAGAAAGTGGTAGTCTTCCCATTGATACAGAACTGTTAGAACAACATATCTCTTTCAAAAAGCAAAGTCCCCATAAAAACTCATCACTGATCAGGAGATTCCTGGAGCCCACCCAGGTGTGTGCTTCTGACCCGGAACAACATGGAACAGCACAGGAAGACACTATGATTCTTTCAGTGTTAAAACCTCCTCCGATCCCAGAAAAAGATAAACATCACGTATGGTTTCAAGAAACAGCTAGCTTAGCTGATTACCACTCAATTCAGACTTTTCCAGATTTTACTGGTCGTCAAACAGATACTGTGAATTCAGCTAACTTGGAAGAATGCTCAGCTCTTGAAAAACATGAGAATGAAGAAAGTATGTTTTTAGAAGCCAACCCTTATTTGAGTCAGGAATCAGAAAATATGCTATATGAATTACAGAAAAGCATTCCTTTGGAAAATCTTTACAAGATGAAACAAATCCAAACTGATTTGAAACCACTTTACAGTGATAATTCGGTGTCTCATCGTGTTAAAGGCTGTAGAAAACCTTCCTCAGTTGTGACAATGCCTTCCTACGAATCCCACAGCACCAGAAAATATAGGTCTTCCCCCAAAGTGCAGTCTCCTGACTGGTTGTATCACAGTTCACTAAATACTGTGGAGGTTCCATTTGCATCGCCTACTAAATTGAGTGAAGAGAAGCTCTTGTGGATTACAGAAAACTCTTTATCTCCCTTAACAGAATCAAATCTTAAATTACATCTTGCAAAAAGCCAAGACAAACCTCACAGACATCTAGAAAGAAAGAAGTCAAACTTTGATTCATATAGAAACAATGTTCATTGGGACTGCTATCCCAATTATACACAGAGCAAAGCAAAACGCAAAAGGGAGAAGAAAGTGCGTGATTGTGAGCCAGAAAGAGCAGGTTATTTTCTGAGCAAACGTAAGTCAGCATCAAAACCTCATCCAGGAGATTTCCATTTCCATTATGAAGGAAAACAAAAACAGCCATTTTTTTATGCCTGTGTACCAGCAGACTCACTGGAGATTATACCCCAAACCATTCGCTGGACGATCCCCCAAGAAACGTTAAGGAAGAGAAACTTCAGAGTTCCCCTAGTGGCAAAGATTTCAAGTTCTTTCCATATGTGGAGTTTCTCCAAAAAGTTGGGGCGTCACTCTTAGAGTCCTTCGACCCAGTTTAAATTGATATTACCATATCTAGATTCATCTGAAGTAGAAATCTGGCTGAAATTGTGCTATTCTGTGAAAAATAAAATCATATAAAATCAAATGGTTTCTTCATACATTATTGTCTAAACTGATCTATTTTATTTCTGCAGTAGATTTGCACAGTTGTCCCGGGAGGCTAGGATGGGAAAGCAGATGACTTTGGGTTTGGTCCTACCAAGCACGAGATCTCCCTTTAGTTTCTCCTGCCTCCTCATAATCCCCAGGGGAGAAGACCCAGACATGGAAACCCTCTTCCCAGCCCACATCAATGACTGAAAGGTGAATTTGAGGGAATGCACCCTATACATGAGATTGAGAGAGAATGGCCAGAAAGTTAGGAGAGGGTAGAGACTAGAGGGAGAGTTTTAAATAGCAGGGAAGGTTCAGCAATGTCAAATGCCACAAAGTGCCGGGGTAAATACTGGTCTTGAGAACCCAGATCCCTCAGATGGTTTTGTCCTCGTCCCCGACCTGAATGGGAACCCACAAGAGCTGGATGACCTGTACCCGATTGCCACCTGCCATCACCAGGACATCAGGTGGCTTTGGGACCTCACTCCAGAGCACCTGCCACTGCTCAGCACAGCTTCCAAGACGGGCAGGGAGCCATCCTGCAGGGTTGCCAAGAGACTCTTCCTAATGTTCCTTCGCTACCTGCCCTGTGACCGCCTACCTGCACGGGTACTTCACCGCCCTGTGCTTCGAGGCTCATGGCTCAGCGTGGAGCAGGCTCACCTGTTGGCAGGTGATTGTGAACCTGGAGTGTGGTCTGGAACCCTACCGCAGAGCACCTCACCTTTGCCCTCAGGGCTGATGACCCTCTGCTGCCCACTGTCAGGAGAACATCATCGAAGTGTGGGGTTGGGGATGAGGGTGCAGGCAGAGGGATTCTTAGCACCAAGTGAATTTTTAAAAAATGTATTTTATACTGACTGATTCTTAGCGTGTGAATAAAGTATCTGTCTTCTTTGGGGAAAAAATATTTTGGCTCATAAAAATTCTATAATGTTAGTTGTTTTATTATTACAATGACAAGACAGATGAAAGTTGTTATACCACCTTACGTTTCCTCTATTATAAATGCTACTTGATCTTTTACAAACATGTGTTTGCTATGCTTGGACTACTTACACGCTTAATACAATAAATTATAGCCCTGGCGGGCAGGCTCAGTTGGTTGGAGTGTCATCCCGTACACCAAAAGGTGGTGGTTCAAGTCCCAGTCAGGGCACGGGCCCAGAGGTCTCTCTGCAGCTCTCTCTCCACTGTCACTCTGTCTTTCAAAGTTGGTGTCTTTCTGCCTCCTGGGCATACCATCTCTCCAACTCCTGGAGCCTGCTGAGCTCCTCCGGGGTTCTCCCTCCCTCCTCTTTCTGCTGGATGCAGGAAGGAAGCTGAGTGAATCACGGGGCTCACCTCTTTTGTTACCTGTCTCTCTGGGATCACTTTTTGTTTTTAATTGCCTGATATTTAGTATACTGGGAACTACTATTTCCCACATGCTGTCTATTTTTTGTTGTTTCAGGCAAGAGGTAAATCCACTCCACCTTAGATGCCAAAGTGTGCCTTTTCTTAAGTTTTTAATTTAAGTGCTTATTTTTCATAATTAATACATTTAAGGCTATAAGTGTTCCTGTGAATATTTTTCCATATCCCTAAACATTTTGATATTTAGTTTCTGTGTTGCTCATAATGGTTTCAATTTCTTATATTATTAAATCTATTGTCTAAAAGGCTTTGAATTATTTGGTTACCAGACATGCACAAAATTGCAGGGAATAGTACAGTGAATTCCTAGATAATCAGTCTCCCAGATTCACCCATTAGGAAGATTTTCCACATTTGTTTCATCTATTCATTTCTTTTATTTTTCTTTGTTAAAGTATTCCCAAGAAAATCCTAGACGACGTGTCATTTTCCTCCAGCATAGTTTAGTCCCTAAAATAAAAAACACATTTTCTTCCTTAAACACAATGTTATTATCACACCTAATAAAATTAACAGTAATTCTTCAGAATTATTTTATAATCAGGCCATAATCAAATTCTCCTGATTGTCTCAAAAATACTTGAACAGATTGTTTATTCAAATTAAGATGAAATCAAGGTCCACTCGTTACATGGTTTTGCTTTTTAAATCTCTTTTCATCAAACTGTGTCCTCCCTCTCCCACTTTTCTCTGCCACTGGCTTGTTCCATAAGCCAGAGATCCATTGTCCCATGGAATGTCCCACATTCTGATTTGTTTCCTTTTCATTTGGTTGTGGTTCTATTTAACTTCCTTCTTTAATACCTTTATTTCCCCTAGTTTGAGGTAGAGACTTGATTAGATTCAGGTTTAACCTTTTCTTTCTTTCTTGTTCCTTTTGGCAAGACTATGTCACAGTTGGTGCTGTGTTTTTCCTATTGCGTTACATCAGGAGGCACCTAATGTCTGGCTTCTATTTTTAGTGGGCTAAGACTGATCAAAGGCTGAGGGCGGTGACAGCTGGTCCCTGCACTGTAGCTGCTCACCATTGTCAAGTGATACTATCCCTTGATGACTGTTGTGTGACTCAATTACTTCAGCAGAGGTGGCGAGGTGATAATTTTCTAATGCTAACGTTCCTTACACATTCACTGGCTGGCATTCCTCTGTAAATTGGAAATTTCTCTTCAGTTAGGTCTATTTGATGATCCTGAAGACAAGATAAGTATTTCATTCTCTTAATCGCTAGTTTCAGAGTAACAAATTGGGCCTCTGGTATTTCCAATAATGTCTAATGAGCTGGGTCTCTCTCTCTCTCTTTTCCCTCATAGTCAATTGAATATGAGGGAATGGATTTTTTTTTTTTCTTAATAGCCCCACTGAGCTTCTTTGGGAGTTGAGGGTCTCACAGAGCCAGCAGCCTTGCTTCAGTGGTGAATGGGAGCTAACATTTCCCTCAGAGATCTAGTGGCCTCTTTTTTATGGAACGCAGAGATGCTACTGGGGCCAAGCTGGCTGAACTCCATTTGTCAAGCCAGACTTACTGAGCCCTTTTCACCTTGTTAGCCATTAAGTCTGAGTTTACCCCCTCCCCGCAGTTGGCAAATCATTAGTCACAGCGACTTATAGCTCAGAGGAGTCGGAAGGGTGAGTCCCGAAGGGCACAGCGCTTCTCTGCAGGCTGCTCTTCCCCATCAGAATCAGCCCCCCTGGTACTCACAGCACTGGAAGCACAGGCATGCACCACACCAGGATGGGCTGGCCTCTGCTTCTGCTTGGGTCCAATCAGGAGAAAGAAACCACTTAGTAATTGAATGGGGAAAGTTGAATATAAAAAAATTAATAACTATAAAGTGAGATTAAAATCATGAGGCATTGGCTATTAAGAAGAGAACCCTGAAGAATGTAGAAAAAGCAAATTATAGGGAGCAGCCACTGCTCTTAGCTCCCTGCCCCGTTCCCTCCCCCCGCCCCTGCCCCACCACTAACAGGTTTGAGGCCCAGATCTTGTTGAGAAGGCAGGGCTGGGGTTTGCTGGATGGGAGAGAGGGAGGTTGATGTGGCGTTGCTCTGGTCACATTTGTTGGAAATCTGCCCTAGAGGGTGCCAGGGAAAGCTGTTCATGGAGAAGGGCTGAGCTACAAAATTCCCCACATGTTCTGGGGGTGCAGGGAAGGCTGCTGGCGTGGGTGCTGCTGCTGCCCTGCTTTCCGTGCAGAGCCCTGGAGAAGCTGCCAGCTCTGAGGGCGCTGGGCCCTGGGGGCATCCACTGGGCTGCAGGAGCACACCTGGCCTGGGAGGGAGAACCCTGCCTCCGGCACCCTCTCCTGACAAGGTGTAGTACTGCTCCAGCTGGCAAGGGGGTAATATTTAAAGGACCCACATCCATTTTCACAGAGCTGGGGGAAAAGGGTGACAAATGGAGCTGAGAGGCAGGAAGCTCATGATTGGCCCATGAAATGTCCCTATCTAATGAAAAGAGCATTTACTTGTATCTATATCTTAAAGAGAACGTGATGAAAGGTTATGCTAATTTATTGTTGGTGGGACTTTGGGTGTTTGCTATATTAGTTTTGTAACTGTCCATATACTTTAACTTAGCAAAGAAAAAATCTTGGTGAGAAAGAGTGATTGATATATTACAGAAGCCTGAGAAACCTTGAACAGGTAGTTCAAGCTCTTTACATATAAAGAAACTGATCTATACCAACTTTTTAAACTTGCATGGTCTGAATTCTGTTCAGTAAGAAAGTTGTTTCCATTATTCATCCACACATTCATTCACTCATGCCAGTAACGATACTAGGTCTCAACCTTCAAGGTCCTCACAGTCCAGCTGGCAAGAGACAAACTCCCGGGTAGTAAAGTTGAGCCATGACTGGAAAGAATGAAAGGGGCGTATGTACTCAGAGGGGTCCGAGAAACCCACCTGGTGCGGTGCTGGCGGAGCGGTGCTGAAGGAAATAATGGTTTTCTGAGTAAGAGAGGCAGGAAGAATTTTACACAGACAACAATTGTCTGAAAAAAATGTAAAGTCTAGCTCAATTTTCACCTTTAAAACAATGAAACCAAGAGAATGGGAAAACTTATATCTAAGGGATGTCTATAAGAAGGAGCTATAGTCTAAATAAAATGATTAATGTTTGATGGAGTTAAAGCATCTATAAATGACCTATGATTCTATAGTTCTCATTTTGCCAGGAGAGAGGGAGAGGAGGAGAAAGGAGAGGAGGGGAGGGGAGGGGAGGGGAAGGGAGGGAAAGAAAGGGGAGGGGAGGGGAGGGGAGGGGAGGGGAAGAGAGGGGAGGGGAGGGGAAGAGAGAGGAGGGGAGGGGAAGAGAGGGGAGGGGAGGGGAGGGGAGGGGAGGAGAGGGGAGGGGAGGGGAAGGGAGGGGAAGGGAGGGGAAGGGAGGGGGAGGTTTTAAAGGTTTTAAAGGGTTGGGATAGCAGCATGCATTTCAGACTAGAATCAACGCATTCTGGGACAGGGGAGACAGATTATGTCTTATGAAATGTTCATTTTATCACATTTATCTTCTCCCAAGTGAAAGTAGTGTGACATTTGCATGTTGTCTCCTGCTTATCCCAGGCTTCTGGAAGAGCTACTGTAAGATAAGATCGCTGCTTTCCACTCGTGTATAATTGAGTATTTCCGATCTCATTGTCTACGTGTGGAGGCATGCTGCAATCCTTTCCTCAGGAAGAGGTCCCCGTGTTATTCCAATACCTAGAGTGATTCATGTGTCTGGAATGAAAAGATAACCCCATATTGGTGCCACTGAAAATGCCACCCTTATTGCTGTGCTGGGCAGAGAACCAACACTGTAACTAAATCAGCTGACCTTTGACACATGTGTAAAGCATTTAAGCTATCCTGCGATCCAGGGTTTCACCTTGCACTGACTACGCAATCGCATTCTGATTTCCACTTGGGGTTTTCTATTAACAGTGTCAGAAGGGATCAGCAAACAGACGACTTGTTAAAAAATCTTTTCTCTCAGAAAACTGAAACGGATCACTTACTTTTATTTAATAATTTTATTTTTAAAGATCTTTTAGGTTCACAGCAAATTTAACCGGCAATTACAGAGAGTTCCCACGTGCCCTCTGTCTCTCAGATGCACAGCTCCTCCACCATCGCATCCCCACCACAGTGATACCTTTGTTATAATCGGTGAACCTACCCTGACACATCATTATCAGCCCAAGTCCATGGTTTCCAAGAAGGTTCATTCTTGGTGTACAACTATGGGTTTTGACAAATGTACAATGACATGTATCCACCATTATAGTGTCACACAGGGTAGTTTCACTCCCCTAAAAATCCTCTGTGCTCCCCCCCTCCTCATCTCTCCCTTCCCTCTCACCCCTGGCAACCTGATCTTTGTATGTCTCCATAGTGTTGCTTTTTCCAGAATGCCATACAGTTGGAATTCTATAGTATACAGCTTTTTCACTATTTTAGGGCGAGCACGTGACCAATTCCGTGCTTTCTATCTCTGGAAGCACCAAGAATTATTGTGATTTTGCAAGATTTCCCTAGTTTACATTCATATCTTGCTTTAAGTTTTTCTTTCCATTTATTCTATACTAGAGGCCCGGTGCATGAAATTCATGCAGGGGGTGGAGGGGGGGTCCCCTCAGCCCAGCCTGGACCCTCTCCAATCCGGGACCCCTCGGGGGATGTCCGACTCCCTGGGATCGAGCCAAAACTAGCAGTCGGACATCCCTCTCACAATCCAGGACCGCTGGCTCCTAACTGCTCACCTGCCTGCCTGCCTCATAGCCCCTAATTGCCCCCCCCTGCCAGCCTGATCACCCCTAACCGCATCTGCCTGCCAGCCTGATCACCCCTAACTGCCCCCCCCCGCTGGCCTGGTTGCCCCTTAGTGCCCCCCCTGCTGGATTGGTTGTCCCCAACTTCCCCCCTCTGCTGTCCTAGTTGCCCCTAACTGCCCCCGCCTTGCCAGACTGTTTGCCCCTTAGTGCCCCCCCTGCTGGCCTGGTTGCCCCCAACTGCCCCCTCTGCTAGCCTGGTTGCCCATCACTGCCCCCCCTGCTGGCCTGGTCGCCCCCAACTGCCCCCAAACCCCCCGCTGGCCTGGTTGCCCCTCACTGCCCCTCCCCCCCGCCGCCAGACTGGTCGTTTGGTTGTCCCTCGCTAACTCCCCTGCCGGCCTGGTCGCCCCATGCAGCCTGCTGTTCAGTTGTTACTGTGAGGGCATTGTGACCAATTAGCATTAGTATAGATAATAAAAGGGTAATATGCAAATCAACCAAACAGCAGAACAACCGGGACACCTGCTGCCCCTTGCTCCAGCTGGCCCACCCCCGATGGCCCCCAGTTTTGATATAACTAAATAAAACTATAGTGAACTTTAACTCAATAATTGAAGACTACAAAAAGGAAACAAAGAGAGAATAAGAAGGAGGAGCAGGAGGAAGAGGAAGAGAAGGAGGAGGAGGAGATGGAGGAGGAAGTGGTGAAGCAGGGGGAGGGGGAGGAGGAGGAAGAGGGAAAAGGTAATATATGAAGCTCCAAAAGTTTCTGAGTTTTATTGCCTAAGATCTAGTCACCAATTATAGAAAGGAAGGTGTCATTATTGGCAAATGTCATAACGAGGTGGCTTATGATTGCTCATATTACCTCTGTCCCTGTAATTGGAGTAATTATTTGGAGATGCCTTTTCACCAACTAGAGAGAAAAAATCTTGAAAAAGACAATTTCTCATATTACCTTTCAGTAGATTTTTTCCTTGGAACCTTACAATTTTTATTATATTGCAAATGGCATATATATATGTGCCATTTGCAATATAATAAATATATATATATATATACTGAGTGGCCAGATTATTATGATCTCTGAATGCATAATAATCTGGCCACTCAGTGTATATTCTATATAATAAAAGGCTAATATGCAAATTGTCCCCTAGACCAGGAGATCAACCAGTAGGAAGGCCGGACCCCACCCATGCACGAATTCATGCACCGGGCCTCTAATACACACACACACACACACACACACACACACACACACACACACACATTGAGTGGCCAGATTATTATGCGTTCAGAGATCATAATAATCTGGCCACTCAGTGTATATATTTCAGAGAGAGAAAGGAAGAGGGAGAGAGAGATAGAAACATTGATCAGCTGCCTTCTGCATGCCCCCCCCCCTTTTTTAATCCTCACCTGAGGATATTTTTTCCCATTGATTTTTTAGAGAGAGTAGGAGGGAGGGAGAGAGAGAGGGCGGAAGAGAGAGAGAGAGAGAGAGAGAGAGAGATGTTGATGTGAGAGAGACACATAGATTGGTTGCTCCCGCACACACCCCCACCAGGGCAGAGACCAAACCTGCAATCTAGGTATGTGCCCTTGATCGGGACTCGAACCTTCAACCCTTTGGTGCATGGGCAGATGCTCTAACCACTTAGAACATTGGCCAGGGCCTCTCTCACTCCTTTCCACCTGGATTTATACTGAAATAACACAGTACTAGTATATTTCTCCAAATCCATGACAGGAGAGCCTCAAATAAAGAACATATGTTTTTCAAGTTGAGTCTGTCCTAGAATGAGAAGAAATAATGAAAGGAATTCTCCCTTGTGGTACAACCCAGAATAACCCCATCAGATAAACTTTCTTTCCTAATAGAAATCTTTTGGGAAAAAATTATCTTTCTGAAAACAGGTCAACTGCTGCTGCTAAAACTGGAGCATGACTAGTTACCACTAAGCCCCTCTAAAAAGTGCCATTTCCAGGCAGCCAATGACAATATGGAAAGAACAGATGACATTGCAAGAATCTGTTTCTGGCCGAGAGTTGTGAGGGTTGTCATAGTTATTTCTGCTTCAGGTCTGACCATAGAACTGGAACCCAGGGATCATTCCACAACATTGAATTACTGGGAAGGGATTTTTTTTTTTTCCATTCTTAGAGACTCATTTGGTTCCATCTATTTTAAGATTAAGGTGAATTTCTGAAAGCTATCATTTATTAAATTTTAACTTAGGAAGAAGGTTATTAGCAAACTAACTCTTCTGATCAGAATTTGACCAGAAGGTTTTTTTTGTGTTTTTGTTTGTTTGTTTGTTTTACCTAAACCTGCTTTCCCAAGCATGACTTTGTTTCATGTAGTTAATAATGCAGGCTTATAGCTCAGCTCCAAATCATTCTTGGCTATTTTGATTACATGAACCCTGACAATTATGAATCTTCAACAACTGCAGTTAAATATTTTTCTAAAATAACAATAAAATTTCTTTGAGTGGTAATTTATTTTAAGAACTAGACGGGGTTGGGGGAAATATAAGTAGAAACAAACAACTAAGTACACCTCTTCTCCCAAATGCATATAGTCCATAGAGGCTACTCATTGGTTTCTTGTCAGAGCCTCTTTATAAGGTAGAAAACTATAGCAAGCCATGCCTTTCCATGTGGGTAAGGGCACACTCAAATGCTTAGAAACAGGTATGTGCTATTTTTAAAATGAAATGACTATAACTTCACTTTTTCTTTCCAAATGTATTGGATCACTTCACTCATATTCTCCCTTCCTTCTTCACTGGTACCATATGTCATTGTATAAAGGATGCTTCAAATGAAACAGAAGTAAATTCTTCTATGACCACGGTCTGACAAAGTTTATGTGTTGCGTCCTAACCGGTTTGGCTCAGTGGATAGAGCGTCGGCCTGCGGACTGAAGGGTCCCAGGTTCGATTCCGGTCGGGGGCATGTACCTTGGTTGCAGGCACATCCTCAATGGGGGGTGTGCGGGAGCAGCTGATCGATGTTTCTGACTCTCTATCCCTCTCCCTTCTTCTCTGTGGAAAATCAATAAAATATATATATTTTTAAAAGTTTATGTGTTGCTTGAATGGTTTTTCTGAACACCTACTTTAAAATTTCTGAAGATGCTCTCTCATTATCATAATAAGGAATCCATTGTCTTCATGCACCAGCCCAAGCCAAGATGAGAAGAGTCCCATTTTATGATTCTGCTGGTGTCTGATGCATCTACAGTGCTAAGTGATCTAAATCTTTATACCCCCTCCCTATAGCAGCTTCAGTGAGCCCTTTCCTCTGGCACTTGTCAGGGGCTTCCCCAAAGTCTGGTTAGTGAGGGGTATTATAGCAGCCCTACATCATTGCACAGAGAGGATTATGAACTCTGAGCCACTGTGTTACCAGATAATAAAGGGACCAGTGCCAGGGTGATAGCCAGCATCTAGAAGTGTTCAGGAATCTGGAGTAAATTAATAAAGAGACTAGAAATATAATATAAATTTGTAATCCATGGGGGAGCCAGAGGAAGCTTAGTTATAGTAGCTAAATTCTCTCTATCTCCGGACCCAGTGCTCTTTATTAACACAAATTGCCCTAAAGCAAAGCAGATATACATATCAAAGGTAAGTTTGGTATACAGTAGGCATTGTAAGGTTGGAGGAAATGCCTTAGGCTGTTCAGCTGTTTGGCCAGCAGGAGGCAAAAACAGGTATATTAAAATGCCCTCAGCTGTCTGGTAACAGGCAATAATATATGCAGATCTTCAGGTTTAGGGAAATGCTTTCAGCCATTCCAGCAGGCAATAACATATATTCAGCCCTGCTGAATATAGAAGCCCGTCAACCTTTTAAGGACTTCTTGCATTTATTAGGACATGCTGGAATTAGCCTCCAGCAGACCAGAAATTAAGGAACTTGATTTCACTAACAAATAGTTTCTGTATAACATATTGAAAATCTCACATTTTTGAATGTTAGTGCTTCCTGGGGTTACTAAGAACATTCAGTTCAATGAAGCCCCACCTCTCTGGAAGTGAATTCCCACCACAGTCTCCCCTGTAAATAAGAATGGTGGACATCTCTGATAGTATTTATCTGATCGGCAACTCTTCCTTGTGGAACTTTTGGGGAAGATCATGTGAAAAGCAATGAGCCTCTCACTCATGTTCTGGGATGGGAATAGGAGTCCATGGTTTGCAGTGATGGAATAGCTAATCGAGCTATCGTCCATGGTGACCTGGATCACATGCCTATGGAGGGAGAAGCGATTGGAACTAGTGAAGAAAGGACACCATCTGGAGGTTTGGAATTGGAGAAGAACAACTCCATTCTGTCTAGGTGCATCAGCCAATGAGATTTTAGGTGACCATCCATTTTAGAGAGGTTGGCTCTGCGTTTTGGAACTGTATTTATGGAAATAAGAAAATGTGTGTGCACAGGGCGGCCAGGAAGAGGAGGAGGGCCATACCTAACTCTTGCTTTTCATGGGCACAACATCCCTCCTTTAAGTTGCCAGCCCGACTCCTCATGGTTTGGCAGGATGCTTTCCCCACCACCCAACCCTGACTGAGCTTATGACCAAGTTAGACCAATCCGAATATTTCCCCCCACATTTTAAATCCTGGCCTCAGTTACACGGGGCTGGAAGGTGACTGAGGCTTCCAACAGCACTGTTGAAGGAGAAAGACCACGAATTCCTGCTGCTGAGATCTCTGGGACCAGCACAGCCCTGGGTCCTTTCTTTACCAAGCCCCAATACTCAGCGTTTCCCTTTGATTCAGTGAGTGACCCAGAATCTCTTCAAAGAACACTGCTTGTTCAGCCTTCTACTTGAATGACATGCAATTTAATACAAGACACTTATTTACCAAGGACGATGACCTTCTCGGCACCAGACTAATTCTTTCTGATAAATAACATTTCATTTGCCTCCTACCGTTGTGTAAGGAGTCGCAACATTTTATGGACCATAGCAGATGCTGTCACAACCTCACTTACATCTCTCAGACACATCTGAGTGCTCCAATGCTAGTCTCGGCACCTGTGCTGAGATGGTGGTGCAGAAATAGCCCAGAAACCCTCTGGAGTGTAATAATTCTGAGGTGTGTGTTTCGCCTCATTTTCCAGCCTTTCCCCATAGTTTTAAGTTTTTATCTCCCCCTGGCCTCAGAGGACACTCTTTGCTGACTTGCACACTTACCCTTGATTATTTCCCCTTTCTCACTCCCCCAAATAAACCATTTCTCTCAAATCCTTGTTTCTGGGTCTTCTCCTGGGAGGAAGCAGATGAAGCCCGGTTGCCATGCTGGATCTATGGGAAGATGTGGCTCAGAATCTGGCCTGCATTATACACGCTGGAACTACTAACTCACCCCTTTCTATAGATGAGGACGCCGAGACAGAGGAGGCAAGGACCGCCTGGCTAGTAGGTGGAATATGCAGCATGGCAAGTAGAATTTACTCTGCATGACAACTTGGATTTACTGCCCAGACTAGGGTTTCTCATCGTCGGCACTATTGACACTTTGGGTCAGACAGTCCTCTGTATAATGTTTAGCAGCATCCCTGGGCGCTATGCACTAGATGCCAGTAGCACACCACCCCAGCTGTGACCAGCAAAAACGTCTCCAAATTGCCAAATGGCTCTGGGAGGAGGGGACAATTCCTCCATGCTGAGGACCATTGGCCAAGAGAGTCAGTGATAGGTCAGAGGTCCAGACCCATGGAGAAAGGCAGAGAAAGAGACACACACGTAGCTTATTTATTGACCTTGTATAAAGCCTTGATCCAACCTTTTATCTTCTGACTTCAAACCTGGCCCACTTTCCATTAGGCTAGGCTCCCTGAGATCAACTGTTCCGTCGCTCTGCTTGTGATAAAGTTCTTTCCTGTTGAGGAAAGTTCTTTCCAATTCTGCGTCCTGGGCACTTACTTCATCAGTGTGCCCTCCAGGGCCATGCAGAGGCCTAATCCCTCTTCATGGATGGCACTTCAGCTATCTGAACACAACTCCCGTGTCTCTGCCCTATAGATGGACGTGGACTACATGCCAAGGGCTGCAGACACACAGGGAACAGCTGGCGGACCGCGAGTTCAAACTTCTAAGCTCTTTTCAGACCTTTGAACAGGAATTTCCAGGGGCTGGAGTGTATGCATTTTAAAGCTTCCAGGTAATTCTAATGTGGCCCATCACAGTCCAATATTTAGGAACCTCAGACCTAATTTATTCCAGCCCAGGCAACAGAGTTCTGATTTGTTTCTTAAAGCAGGTACCTAAAAGATGGTATCTGAAGATGCATTGCAAAGAAACTCTTTTTTTTTTTTTTTAAGAGGAAGGGAGAAGGATAGAGAGTTAGAAACACTGATGAGAGAGAAACATTGATCAGCTGCCTCCTGCACACCTCCTCCTGGGGATGTGCCCACAACCGAGGTACATGCCCTTGACTGGAATTGAACTTGGGACCTTTCAGTCCGCAGGGCGATGCTCTATCCACTGAGCCAAACCAGTCAGGGCGCAAAGAAACTCTTAAAATAATAGGATATTTCATACTAGGTCAGAGAGGCATGTTTCTATCTAGTTTTCATTTTGAGTAAAATAGCTTCATATGAAGTTTATACCAAAAAAACGTCCCAAAGGTTGACACCAGAAAATGTTAGTCAGGCTTACTTCTCCAGAGAGTGGGCTTAAAGGAGATATTTAAAAATTTCTTCTTTGTCCTTGTCTTCATTTTCAAAGCTCGTAGGATGAATGTGTGTGTGTGAATGAACATACACATATTCTCAGGCATTGCAATCTGTTTTTAAAAGTTATTGTAAAAGTTGTAATGATGACCATCTTCTGCTGTTTCATGTAGGGATGATGACATTGCTGGAAGTAAGTTACAGAAGTGCAGGGCACAATCACAGATCTGAACAATTTGGGGAAAAATAAAAGCATTGCAATGATGGATTTGAAAAAGACTCCAGACCACCTGCCATCATTTAAGGGAGTGAGAAAGTAGACCTAACAGTCATGGGACCACAGGATAGCCACACAAAGATCCAGAGTTAAAAGAAACGGACATTGGGGGGGGGGGGAGTGTGACAGCAGAGAAGAAAGTAGCAATGTTGGATAAAAATAAAAATAGGCAAAAAAATTAAAAAATAGGCTCTTATATCTACTCAAGCTAAGTCACAATTCATTTGGCTCAATGGTTAAATATAGTCCCTCATAAAAGTAAATGATTATTTAATTCCTATTCGCCCGAGTCTTTAAATGACATACCCTATATTCTATTTTAAGGGTTTCTAAGCTTCCAAAATGAGCAAATGCTCTTCCCCTTTCCATTTTAACTGCCCCTATTTCTATTAAATAAATTACAACAGATTGCTTTTTATTTTGAAGGAGTTTTCTGATTTCCTACTCACTGCTGCCCCAACTAAATACTCCTTATGTGACTTTAAGCCTTTGACTCGTGTCCCTTCTTATGTAGAGACCGTTCTCACGCCTTCCTCGCAAACATTTTCCCTTCCTCTTGGTAGAGTCTTGTGTTGTTTCTGGGTGCAGGAATCAGGGTCCAGGACAGAGTCCGCAGCAGGCAGGCCCCTTTCTTCAGCCACAGGAGTTTGCTGATGCACACAAAGCTGACATGCCCATAAAACCCCCAGCAACCCAACCCCCCACTTTTTTAAAAAGTGAAATATAAGTCCACATTCAAACTCCATCACAGCAACTGGATACCATGAAGGGCAGCCTCTGGAGTGATTATATTTCATGTTGCAAGGAGTGTGTGTGTGTGTGTGTGTGTGTGTGTGTGTGTGTGTGTGTGTGAAAATTCAAGAGAGAAGGAGATATATTGAAAGAAAGAGAGCAAGAGAGACAGAGTGAGAATGAGCGCAAGAAAGAGAGGTTGAGAAAGAGAGAGGAAATTCTAGCAAAGAAATGTGTCTGCGCACTGGTGGGTAATGCTACCCTAAATAACTTGGACTTCCACTGGCTGGCTTTTGTTCATAAAATGCTAATCCTTTTAGGTGCAGATCTATATAAAACATTGGGGATTAAAGGGCACACAGAAATCTCAAATCTCTTCTGCTACATAAGGTAAAGATATATTTAAACTAACAGTTCAAAATTCTTTTGAGGGTACTAACAAGGGGTCATTAAAAAAATTTCCCAATTCTTTATGAAATACTAATATATGTTATGTATCATCGTATGTGCCAAACTAATAATGAACCCTAGACAGATCACTGTAGTTGCGTTCGAGATTGTTTTTCAATGCACAGCTATCTTTGGGAAAGAATTTATTTCTCAAGTCACCTATAACGATGGGGGAGGGAGTCATTCCATTTCTCAAGGAAAAGCAACACCTGGCATGTGAAAATAATTCTCCTTTGCTTACCTGTGCCGTACTAATCACTTTGCTCTCTCTTTCTCGTCACAGCCCTCGCAGGCAGGCAGATATTATTATCCCCTTCTTGCCGATGAGACAGCAGTGAGGAGCGGATTAAATGAGTTGGAAGTGTTAGAATGGGGAGCCAAAGCAGGCTCCTGGCTCTCAGCCCCCAGCACTTTCTACTATCTTGCAAGAAAGCCTCAGATGAGAAGGGAGCAGCCCGGGGTTTGCCCCAAATCCTGGCTTCTCATGCATGATATCATATCAATCTACAAGGTACTCCCGCTGGGTCGTATTGCTAGACCAGATTTTCTTTAAGATTCGGTTGCCAAAGTTATCAGAAATACATTTTGGACCCTGGCCACTTCAGACGGTGGCCCGGCTCCACTCGCTCTGTTTCGGCCTTTCTTCGTGTACAAATAGGTTCGGAATCATTTCTTGGTCTCCCTCCACTTGGGCAACTCCTTGAGTGGCTGCCTTGCTCACTCAGGGAACTAAGCTGAAAAGCTGGTGTTCTTTTCCGCTCAGCAGACGCAAAGGCGATAAGCTGCACTTTTTAGAGCCTCCTGAGAGACTCAGACACCCTGGGCTGAGCAACTCGGATCTTGTCCAATTTCCTCCTCTCCAGCTCCAGCTCCGGCTCCGGCTATGGATGGGTGTCTGAGCTCCGAGCAGCAGCCTGGGCGCCTGGGGGAAGGACCAGGCTCCCCAGTTGGCTGGCTGGAGGCAGAGGAAGAGGCTGTCCAGAAAGATGGCACCAGTGGACCCACAGGAGGTACCCCCCTTCACGACCTCAGCACCTTCTCAGTTGTTTTCCTGCTGATGGCATTTTCCAGTTAACTTCTGTGACAAGAATTTCCATTTCCTTTTAACTCTAGATTTTTAAATGATTGTTATTGAGATATAATTGACATGTAATGTTACATTAGTTTCAGGGGTATGACAAATTATTTGATATTTGGGTATTTTGCAAAAGGATCACTACAATAAGTCTAGTTAACATCCTTCTAGATTGCTCGTATAATGAAATAAGTAGAAAAATGCCTTTATGCAAGCATAAGCATAGCGTTACGAGTAATCCCTATTTTTCATTACTTACTTATCAAAATCCACAAATGTATTTTATCTTGTGTATAAATCTAAGACTGTATATTTTTGTAACAAGAACATTTTAAAAAGAAATGCAATCTAGGTTAGTTTCTGCTTTTCATCAAAATGTATTCCTGGCAGCTCTGTCATACACGGATCCGTGTAGAGCAAAGTGCATTTTCCCACCAGGACAATGCAACCATGAGGGTTGCATTTCTGGACAGGGACTTAGTAGTTAATAAATGATGGACATAACAAATAATGTCATGAGAGCCAAGATACAGCATTTATAACATTTGCAATCATTTAATGTGGTACAATGATGTTCCAACTCTACTAAACCAGGATATTATTTATTTCTACTAAACTGTTTACGTAAAAATGCAACTCTACCTGTCTCTCAAATCTGGTCCCTCTAAAGCTACCAGTCTAGCATGGGTACAATAAATGAAAATATTTAGTGTGCAGTAAACATAAATTTCTATATTTCTGTACACTATATAAGGTTCTAATGGGAGTATATTTATATGCCCACACTTCTTTACCCTGTTGATTAGGGAAGCATAAACATTAGCTTATTAACCTGTAAAATAATGAACCATTCAAAATCAGCCCATTGACTTTTCCCCCAGTCTTGAGAGTCCCTGGTTGGCGATTTGTGGGAGGAAGGAAAGAATGAATGGTCTGGGGCATCGCGGGGGTGGCTGGGGGAAGGAAGCCAGCAGGAGCGGCACAAGTACCCGATGGTCGGGCTGCTCCTGGTAGACACTCCACTGATGAAAGCCTTTGAGGAAAAGAGCACAGCCCTGTACCCACTCCTTGTACCAGCTGGCCTGTGCCAGCTCCTGAATTTCAGGAATTTGGTGAGCTGGTTATTAAACATGGCCGTTATTGAAACTTCAGTTACATAAATTGCAATGAAATGGATTATATAAAAGGCAAAGTTATATAGGAAAAAAACAACCTAGATAATAAATACTCTGGACCAGACATGAATTATTTTAGTGCATTTGATGATTAGCTATGTTCTTGAGGCTATTGATGTCCATTGTATCTGGACGGTAGAAGTACTCCATTGTGGTGTATGCTGCACATCTTTCCCCAGGGACATTTTATCACCGGGTTGTTTACACCATGGTCACTGTCAAACCCTACAAATCAGTGGTAGAACCTAGGGCCTCCTTAGTCTAAGGTGACCAGACGTCCCGCTTTTGGCGGGACAGTCCCGATTTTTAACAATTTGTCCCGCGTCCCGCGGCGTTTTAAAAAAGTCCCGATTTCTGGAAAGAATGCACGACAAGCTAGGGAACGGCGGGAGAACGGGAACTATTTAGCCAGGATATGAATTTTATATTATTTTTGTTAATTTTATAATGTTAAACTTTAATGATAACAAATAATTGTTGAGAACTGATTATCGAGAACTGCTTATCAAAGTTCGCATTGTTGATCAGTTAGAATTCGACCACCATTGTTTGGACTTAATGAACAATGGCATTTTTTGGGGATTGGCAACGACGAAAACATTTTGTAACTGTCTCTCAGATGATACACATCGTACTGCGTGCTAGGAAGCTAGTTAAACAAGTGATGTCATTACAAATCAGCTATTCAGATAATTCAGGTAAGTAATTTATTTATTTATTTCATAAATACATACATTTTCTTGAATTTAGCAGACAGTACTCGTATTATTTATATTTTATAGTGGCGGCAAAAAGTCTAGCGCCGGCCTTGACAGTGACACTTACGACTTACCTTACGGCAAATTCATGACCTTTTAAACAACGACAGCAATCTACTAAAAAAAATTCACTCAAATGAGAAATATGCCAAAGAATAAAATAATACTATACATAATTTTTTATTTATTATATTTGTAAATTGTACTTATGTTGAAATTTAAAAAAATATATTACAATACTATTTTTGCGTTCTATGAAAATTTTTGTTGCTCCATAGAGACCAAATTTTTAATCAAGGAACCCTCCCTCCCCCCCCCCCCCCCACCCCCACCCCCCGGTCAATTGTGTCCCGCTTTACCAATGTTAAAATCTGGTCACCTTACCTTAGTCCTTCATAAATATTGGGTTGGTGTGGTATGTCAGTAGCTTCCCATAAGAGGTAGGCGAGGACCCTACGTCTCCTTCCCTCCCCTACTGCCTCCCCACAACCCTGACCAGGGCACGGGACAGGAAAGGACCCCTCAGGACTGACTTGGCCACTCTTTACCAGCAGGTTCTGGCAAGTTCGATGCAGCTCCTGGCCTCCGGAAGCTCGCCTTTTTGTTCAGGGCGGAGAATTCTCCTTCCAGGGGCGGAACACGCTAAGTCAGAACCTGCGGCCAAGAGCAGCCCTCCCAGGAGCCGCGGACATGGTGATGCTGGTTTACAAACCAGTCCCTTCGCTCACACTGTGGTCAAAGGCCATTTCCCAATCTGCTGCATACTGACACTTTTTTTTTTTTTTTTTGGTAAAACACAACAAAAACGAATTGCTAGGAAGACAAAATGGAAATACATACACACAGACATGCAAAGTATAGGCATGTAATTAGATGCAGCAGACATGATCCCGTTGTGGAAATTCGAAAGGCTTACTCCAAGTTTCTGTACTGTTCTTTCTGGACACCGGGTACAAACGGGTCGCAGACCAGTGGCCTAGAGCTGTTGCAGTGCCCCTGGGAAGCCGTGATACCTGAAATAGCCTGTCCTACCTGCCTCCCAGGGGTGGACTCCTGAGTAGGTTTCTTCAAAGAACCCTCTCCTCTGAGCATGTGCTCTTTTCCTCTCATCTTATATGATATTTGAGAGCTGCTGGAGTGGTCATGAGAGCAAAGGAGCATTTAACACAGCAGTAACTTGATAGTCAGAGCTCATCTGACAATCTCCCCCTGGACTGTGGGGCTGGCTCCTCTTTGGGTGACCTATACCTTTTGAGGAGCTGATGTAAGAAGGATTTAAGGAGCACACTCCAGCCAACATTGGGAATGTTACTTCAAGACCTAAAAATAGTCAGGCCCACGTTTGCCCGGGTCTTCCTTACACAGACAGCTCACTTGTGCCGTGTTCCTGGTGCCATTTCGCTTTCTCCTGTCGTCAAGAGTGTGGGAATGGAGCCACGCTTCTTCCGTCCTCTTCCAAATAGAGGGACTATCCTTTGGCATTTCGTCATATGATTAAGATGTCGCATCTGAATGTTATGTCCCTGTCACTCCCTATCACTGCTTTGTGCTAGTCTGCAGCCTTTGTCATTGGTAGCCTCACCCCTCTGTTCCCATCCTACCAATTGTACTAAGTGTGTATTGGCACTGAACCAACAAATCATGAAACCTATTTTATTTTCTTCCCCACAGATTTTAACAACATAGAACCATCTCTTCGCAGCCTCCAGAAATTTGTTCCTACAAATTATGCCAGCTACACGCAGGAGAACTATCTGTTTGCAGGCAAGAAGATTGTCGTTCAAGAATCAATAGAGAGCTACGGAGCCGTGGTGTGGCCAGGGGTGAGAGGACTGTTGCACTGGGATGGCAGGACGATAATAACACTTTTGTACATTTGCGTGGCCTTGGACAATTTGCCAAGTACTTTAACATTTTGGGTTTCTCCAACTGAAACCCACAGCCAGGGGTGTGGGGAGGGTGCTTGGGCTCCACAGATACATCGCATCTCTCCCATAAGCTTTGATTTTCCTCTAGGCGATGTTCCATTACATTAATATAAGCTTGAATACATCAGGAAGTAGGATGAAAAAATTCACATGAATTGTTAAGGGAAAAAGTCACATCTCAGAGTTTTGGCTTTGCATCATGTACCTTTGGGCCACTCCCACACACCCTCGGGTTTACGTTATGTTTGCATTGTGGATACGCCAGCAGGAATGTTCGAGAACCGTGGCTGCTTCTCATGTTCTCCCGGCAACGGCCCCGGGAGGGTGTCGCCGGAATGGGGGAAACGCTCTGACTCGAGACCCAGCAAACCTGCTGTTTCCTGGCTGTGTGGTCAGGGATGGTCACTTCGCCTGTTTGCCTTCATTTCCATATTTAAAGCGTGGGGCAGTGTTCCCGTCCAGTTCCGAGATGGTTGTGAGGGTTCAGTGAGTGACACACCTAAGCTCATGTTAGACCGTCATTGTTGATGCAGTAGGATTAATATTAATGAGTTACTAAATTGATGAGGAAAAGCTCCTGACTTGGTAAAGCCATTGCACGGGGGCGCCGTGCACAGCCAGGCTGGGACAGCGGCCTCAGGGGCAGCACTGCCGTTCTTTCCACCGAAGAGGTTTTCAGCCAGGGCTTAGAGAGGCTCCAGGTCAACAGCTCAACCCCTAGCATGGATGGGAATCATATTGGGGTCTCCTTAAAATGCAGATCCTAATTTGGGGAGGGGGAGCACTGTACTCTGCATTTCTCCCAGGCTCCCAGGTGATACAGACCTGCTGGTCCAGGCACTGCACATGCAAAGAGTAGTCATGATTAGAGGTTCCATGGAGAGCCCTCGGGGTGATCTGGGGTACTGGTGGCAAGTGAGAAGGGGCAGGAGGAGGAATGGACAGCCAGGGGTCCCCACGCTCTTAGAGCTCCACCCTCTCCTCCCCCCTCCCCGCCCAGGGACAGTCCATTTTTATCTCTTATACATGAGTATGATTTCCTTCAAACAAAGGTTTTTCTTCTCTTTTTTAATTGAATTTATTGGGGTGACAATGGTTAATAAAATTATATAGGTTTCAGGTGTACAGTTCTACAATACATCATCTGTATATTGTATTGAATGTTCAGCACCCCAAGTCAAGTCTCCTTCCACCACCATTTATCCCCCTATCCCCCCTACTCCCCTTTCCCTCTAGTAATCACCATACTGTTGTCTTTGTGAGTTTTTGTTGTTTTTGCTTTTTTTAAAAATATATTTTTACTAGAGCCCCCCCTTGGCCTGGCCTGTGCTCTCTCGCAATCCGGGACCCCTCGGGGGATGTCGGACTGCTGGTTTCAGCCCGATCCCCACAGGTGAGGGATGTAGTAGTGTGCGAAGCGGCAGGCGGCCCGGGTGCCGCTCCCACTCATCCCAGCCCTGCTGCGCCTGCTGTGGGAGCACCCTGACCACCAGGGGGCAGCTCCTGCATTGAGCGTCTGCTCCCTGCTGGTCAGTGTGCATCATAGCTACTGGCTGGTCGTCCGGTCATCCAGTCGTCCAGTTGACCAGTCGCTTAGGCTTTTATATATATAGATATTTGGCAAATAGACAACAATAGCAGGGGTATCAGAGATTAGATTTGTCCACTGGGCTGTTTTATGCTCATCAAGGCCTCAGCCTTTCATGCACAAACGCTGGCCTCTCTTGGGACCTCAAGCTCCTGAAAATTGCAACAGAAGGATTCATGTAACACGCTTCTCTTGTGTGTAGTCCAGTGCAGCTCTCCGCGAAAGAGATCATTTTCCAGATTTCGATAACAGGGCTAAGAAGGGTGGGGGAGTGTTTGTAATGTCAAAAGATGTAGCTGTTCCTGAGAAAAGCATTGTTTCCAGATAGCACCCCAGAGGGGCCAGCCTCTCACAGGGCAGGGCTATCTCTTCAGAAAACACCTCAAAGCATGTGTCCTCTCCATAGCTCTAGTTGACACTGTCTTCCTAATATTGAAACCCCTACATCACAAATAATTATCCTCTTTTCTCAAGGGATGTTTGATTGTCTGTATGAAAGCTATCTTAATTTATTTGCATATGTGTTTTAACGTCTCCTTGCTACTCATAGTGTGGTCCACAGACCAGAAGCCCTGGCATCACCTGGTAGCTTGTGGGAAACGTAGTCCTGAGCACCCCAAGCAGAGCCCACTGCACACAGACGTGCATCTTAACCAGGCCCCAGGTGATCTGCGTGCACACTAAAGTGTGGGAAGTATTGTTCTGACAGTCTGATTCTTCGAGAAACCACTTAAAACAAAACAAAACTGCCCAGTTGTCCAGCATAGAAGACGAAGCCCTGGCCCACCTGAATTTTGATAGAGGCTGGGAGAGAGGTCTTGAGGAAGTTTATCCAGCATTCTTAAAGCAGGTGGAGGCCTGGCATGACTAAACCAGGGGAGGAAGTTGCTGCTCTGCAGGCCTCACCGCCCGGGTTTGCAGGAGATGAGCTGATCTTCCAGTTCCTGGAGGTCGAGCAAGAGTCTTCTGATACAGGCGATTCACAAACCTGTTCCTCTAGTTCCTCTGATGTAGGTTATAATTTTCATATTCCAAAGGTCTAAATACATCATTAAATGTATATTTTGATTCTGATGAACCTTTCAATAAATGATTAATGACATGTCTTATAGTATTTAATTTGGGGTGGGGATTGAGGTGGCTACTGGTTTCCAATGTTGCAATGCCCAAATGACAACTGTAAATCTTTTTTAGGCTATGGCTTTGTGTCAATATTTGGAGGAACATACCGAGGAATTGAATTTTCAAGATGCTAAAATACTTGAGATTGGTGCTGGACCAGGCCTTGTTTCCATCGTGGCCAGTTTTTTAGGTTTGTTTATTTACTTATTCCTGACCTTGTTTCAAAAGACCTTTATTGTGACAACAATGATAAGGAGTATCTGTGGTTTAGGTGCTCGCCATGATTTCACTCATTGAATCTCCCCCAAATGTCACAAGCTACAATTACTACTGTTATCCCCAGAGATAAGATTATTGTGTTTTAGAGAAGAGAAGTTCAGTAATTTGCCCAGTCCACCGATTACCATGTGATGAAGTTGAAAATTTGGAGTTATGACTTTCAAATCCTCTGTTGTGAACAACTATGTTGTTTCCTGCTCTTTGTTGCAAATATTATCACTAACATTTTGAAGGAAATAAAAAGTGAGTTAATCCAAGGTGAAGACAGATTTATACCCAAAATGCAGGTTGTGAGTTCCTGGGCACTGGGCAAGAGGTGGTACTAATCTGGCTACTTCTGCCTGCATTATATAGTTCTTTCTTTAAAACTAATCTGGAAATATAGTGATCTATTTTGTGAACCATCGTCACTAGCTTTAAAATGCCTAAGAATTAATTTAGATAAGAGTGAGAATCAGACAAAATAGATTATCTTTTGTGGAAAGAAAATTGGGTGCCGATTTTCTTTTTCATGTAAGAGAAAAAGAAAATCATCAGATAGATGTATTTTTAGAGGGAAAATTATGAATTACTATAAGCAGCTGCTGAAAACCATAATATGTTTAGCTAATTGTCCTGAAATCTCTTAACATTGCACCATTGCTGAACTTAAAGTTTCTTAAAAGATGGTTCTCAACCAAAGGTGATTTTTGTCCCATGAAGGACATTTGGCTATGTCGGAAGACATTTTTGATTGTCACAACTTGGGGATGGGTGGGGAGGTGCTACTGTCATCTGTTGGATCGGTAACAGAGACACTCCCAAACATGTTACAAAGTACAGGGCAGCCCCTCCCCAGCCCCGCCCCCCAAAGAATTATCCAGTGGAATTATGTCAAATATGTCCCGCCCATATGTCAATAGGGCCAAGGTTGAGAAGCCCAGTTCTAGTTCTTTTCTTTCTCCCTGAGAGTATATGTCCACTCTGAATGCCCAAATGATTCCAGGTAATTACTACATTTTTCCTCTTTCTCTCTTAGGAGCTCAAGTCACGGCCACGGATTTGCCTGATGTCCTAGGAAACCTTCAACACAACCTTTTAAAGAATACACTAACACACACAGCACATCTGCCTGAAGTGAAAGAACTGGTGTGGGGAGAAGGCCTGGAACAGAACTTCCCCAAGTCGACTTTCTATTATGACTACGTTCTGGCCTCCGACGTGGTCTACCACCACTACTGCCTGGACAAGCTGCTCTCCACCATGGCGCACCTCTGCCAGCCAGGGACTGTGTTGCTTTGGGCAAACAAGTTCAGGTTCAGCACTGACTATGAATTTCTAGATAAATTCAAGCAAGTTTTTGATACAACGTTCTTGGCTGAATTTCCAGAGTCGTCGGTTAAAATTTTTAAAGGAACACTAAAATGGGACTAAATGAAACAAATTGCCATTCAAAAACTTAGTGTGTGTTTTGAGCCGTGTTAGAAATTGTATTGTCAATAAAACACTTATAAGATTGAGAAGGTAGTGCATAAAAAAATCTTGTACACGCAAAACAAGCAGAACTTAATATTACAGCAGCTATCTAAAATCACCTATTTAAGATTATCTGGTTAATCTAAACATCTGTAAAGAATAACGTGAAAATATAAAAATAGCTTTGCTGACTTCCAGAAGTCTCAGCTAAATGTTCAGTAAATTTTACATGAATAAATTAATAAGCAAGTTTTAGTATAATTTACTACATACTTGTTTGTCTCAATTCATTCTCCTCATATAAACCAAGAGGTGGGTTTTATATTTTCCGGCTTTTTCTACAGAAGTTGGCAGCTACTGTACTATAATGTAAGCCAACTTTATTATTCTCCTACTATGACTGCAACTAATTTTGATTTCCTGTAGCTCTTGTTGATGGGCATTTTTTCCATTGGGTTACAGCGAAACTGATAGCACTGCAGCACATCTAAAGAACTAGTGGAAGAAGACACATTCACAGAACAAATATGCTTTGACTGTGTTTCTCATTAATAGAGCTCCCTTCTTCTACATCTGGTTCTCTCTGCAGGTCCCAAGAGAAATGAAAGGAGGATACTATACTATGAGTAAGTAGTTGTACACTACAAATAAAAAGTAAAGCAAGTGTCTTTATTTATGTTGTTCACTTAGTCTGGAAAGCCCTTTCCTTGATCTTTTCTATCAACTTAATCCTCATTCCCACAGTCTTCCAGAAAGCCTGACCTCAATTCTCAAATCAAAGGTGGCTGCACTTGTGTATCTCACAGCACTGTATCTGTACTTCCATTCTACGTACTCCAGTCTACTTCAGAGTCAATTCCAGATCAGCAGGCCCCGACTAGATATCAGTTTCCTGAGAGTGTACTTAGGGCTTATCGTGTCCTGCATACAGTAGAGATCCAATTAACATTTGTTTGCTGATTTTTACGTTCATTTTTTAAAAAGTATTTTTATTGATTTCAGAGAGGAAGGGAGAGAGAGATAGAAACATCAATGATGAGAGAGAATAATTGATTGGCTGCCTCCTGCAGGCCCCATACTGGGGATTGAGCCTGCAACCCGGGCATGTGCCCTGACCAGGAATTGAACTATGACCTCCTGGTTCATAGGTCAATGCTCAACCACTGAGCTACGTCGGCTGGGCATAATCAAGTCCATTCCTAAAACAGGAAACTAACCTGTTACGCTTGATGTAGTGCCACCTGGACAACCAACTGTTGAAAGGCATGGGCCATTGTTTCCAACATTTGAAACATAAGCTGTATTATGCTTCCACACTGCATCATTAATGACTTCACTTGAAAGAGAGAATTCTCCTGAGAGAATTCCTTTGAACATAAAATATCGTCCCACATTTCAAGAACTATATTATTATTGTGTGAAAATATTGGCAAAATATGGTTTATATAAAAAACAGAACTAAAGCAGTGGCTATAAATAAGGAAGTCTGAATTAGTATGAGTCAGGGTACATTCTCAAACTATAAAAGCTTAGCTCTATTCCCAAAGTATTTATAATTGCAAAATATTGTTCAACTGCGTGGTTCAGTAACTTCTGGCACCACCCACCATTGGTGGAATATGATACAGCCATTCCAGGTAGTATAGCTGAGTTGGGTTTTAGTGTTGGGAAGTAGTCATGAGGCCAGGTTAAGTGTGGAGAAATGCTAGATACAAAATTGAACATATGTGGGGAAAACTACAATAGGACTGAAGGCAAATACTGAATGATTCGTAGTACTGGGTAGCAGGACAATAGCTGGTTTCACTTCCATCTTCCACTTGAAATAATGTATTCAGAAACGACTCCTCGGGAGATTCCTATATATATTTGTGATTAGTGACAAAGGTGAAGGGGAAATAAGGCTCCAGGGAGAACTTAAGAGTAAGATTTAAAATATAAGAAATCTGGTTAGAGCTTGATAGCAAACAAGAAAAATGTACTGGTCCCCTTTGTGGGAGAAAGACAATTATACGAGTACTAAAAAGTTAGGATGCTGCCTAAGGTCTGTCGCAGCATTCAAAGTGCCACTATGGCCCGGCCAGCATGGCTAAGTGGTTAAGCGTCGACCTGTGAACCAAGAGGTCTGATTCCCGGTCAGGGTATATGCCTGGGTTGTGGGCTCAGTTCCCAGTTTAGGGCGTGCAGGAGGCAGCTGATTGGTGATTCTCTCTCATCATTGATGTTTCTATCGCTCTCTCCCACTCCCTTCCTCTCTGAAATCAATAAAAAATATTTTAAAAACAAAATAACAACGAAGTGCCACCATGATTTGGCTTCCTCCACCCCCTGCCTTGAATAAAACGTCATCTTACATCTTGTTGGAGTCCCTCGACCTGGGACAACAGTTCCTCTTTACAGGGCTCTCTTCACAGTGCTTGTCTGGCGATGACTGCAACACCAGAAAACTCTGCCGCAAGCCCCTAGACGAGAAGCCATGGGGCGCCACACGTCGTGAGTTGTTACAGAGGTGCCAACGTCGTGCCACATGCTGCCCAGGAACGCTCTGCATGAATAGTATCATGAACCCTGCAGGACACAGCCTTGCTCCAGTGAGCTCTGCTCCAGTGACTTTTAAACTGAAGACAGCACCTCAATCTCATAGACTAGAATATTCGAAGAGAGGCAGTCTCTAAAGGCTTCCCAGATTTATGCTTGCCGTAAATTCACACAGCTACCTTTTCTTGATGCAGTAAAATAGTTTATTTCCTGTAAGAACTCTTGCTAGCAACTGGGAGATGATTTTAAAGGAAGGTACAAGTTGGAATCTGAAATTCTTCTGTTTCTACCTGGATTTAATACTTAACTAAGGAATTAATACTTAACTACCTTCTTTGTCATATGTAAGCATATAAATATTTAGTGCACAGGTCCCAGAAATATAGAAAGTTACATATAAACTGAAGGCAGAGGTAATGCCAAACTATGTAATAGTATGATGACTAGCATGTCTGTGGATCTAATCTTTGAAGTTAATAACTCTTCCTACACATGGCTGTCTCTTGGATGTTTGTGCTACAATGGAAGATGCAACGCCAGTATTGGAAAGGCAGATTGATGACCATGACGACATAGATACAAAAGGAACAACTGAGCAACCGATTCAGGAAAACAAACCCAAAAGGAAGCCAACTATTAAGAAATCACAAGGCAGCTCAGTCACTGTGGCTCTGTGGTTGAACATCGACCCATTAACGAGGTCACAGTTCCATTCCTGGTCAGGGCACATGCCCGGGCTGCGGGCTCAATCCCCAGTGTGGGGCATGCAGGAGATGGCCAATCAATGATTTCCTCTCATCATTGATGTTTCTATCTCTCTCCCTCTCCCTTCCTCTCTGAAATCAATTTTTAAAAATATATTTTTAAAGCATCTTTTTTTTTTTTAATTGACTTCAGAGAGGAAGGGAGGAGAGATAGAAACATCAATGGTAAGAATCATTGATCAGTTGCCTCCCATAATCGAGCTCACCCTGAACGGGAATCAAACTGTGACCTCCTGGTTCATAGGTCGATGCTCAACCACTGAGCCATGTCAGCGGGCAAGAAAAACATCTTAAGGATAGGTTAAAACTAACTTACTCCTCTCTACCCCAGAAACACATAGGGAGCATGTCCTGTTAGCTCCAGAAATCTTCCAGCATTGTGATTATGGCCCTGAACTGTTATGTCGACATGAAGTGAGTGGCAATCGAGAATATGCACCGTTAAGAGTATGCCAAAAAATTTAAAAAGCTGTATTTTGAAATAAAGATGACTCATTGTATTCAAGCAGAAATCATAGACATCAATTTTTAAATCTTCCCATACAAATGCATCTTAAAATCAAATCTTGTAGCAATTGAAATAGACTGGGCTAGAGAACTGTGATGAATGGAAGCTAGCTTTGGCTTTTGTCTATTTCTGCAGAAAAGTGATGATTCTATAACAAAAATAATTAATTTTGCCCTAGCAGGTTTGGCTCAGTGGATAGAGCATTGGCCCACAGACTGAAGGCTCCCAGGTTTGATTCTGGTCAAGGGCACGTATCTCAGTTGCAGGCTCGGTTACATGTGGGAGGCAATCAATCGACGTGTCTCTCTCACATCAATGTTTCTCTGTCTCTCTCCCTCCCTTCCACACTCTCTAAAAAGCAATGGGAAAATATCCTCTGGTGAGGATTAACAAAAAATTAATTTGGATCTAGTGATTCAATTAGTTGAAATAAATCTTAAATGATTTTTGGTGAAGTTCTGGTAACTGACAGTAACTTGGGCGGGGGGAGAAGTGGTGGTATCTGTGGTTCAGTGAACTTTTATATCTTACCAGTGAAAATTACTACAGCAAATATTATTTTTCATTAAAAACCCTATTTTTTATTTTCTTTGATTTCTTGGAAGGGAAATACCATTTCACTACAAAATAATTTGTAGTTAATGAAGAAATAAGATTTAAAAAGTAGTATCATCTTATGTTTGTATAGTTCTTTGCAAGTTACAAAGCATTTCTACATAGTTTGTTTTCAGTAGCTTATCATTTGATAACTTTTTACATTTTATATTTACATAATTTTTATATTGTAAAACTAGGGCTTTCAATGAGTGTTTTTAGTTATATAGTTTTACCATTTAAACTTAAATATTACCTTGAAGGAAAACTAGGGCAAAAAGTGAAATTTTTGTTTGAAGTTTGAGAGGCCATATTTTGTACATATGGGTACAATTGGAAGTGGTTTTGCTTAGGGAAGCTCTTTCTGATGGATTACAGCCAGTTGCTACAGATTTTATTTAAGAGATAAACCACACACCTGTTCTTCTATTTAAGTTTTAAGTATATATTACAAAATCGAATATGGGCCAAAGAAAAAAATTAAATTTATGAAGGCACTAGTTTTGGAAAACTACTGAACCATCCTCAAGAGGATAGCCTTTGGTGTATCTTGACTAACTTGTAATCAGTAATTAGGAGGAAAGAAAGTAGGAGTAATGTTGGTTTATAGCGTAAGGGAAGAAAATGAGAAAATAAAAATTTGCATTGAAGACTTGCTTTCATCTCATCTCTTAATTCTCTCTAGTAAACCCTTAGTAAAGTGTGGTTAAAAATTTTTAATTTAAATATGTTTTCTAAGAAAATCAGAACAAGATCATCTGATAATAGTGCATGAGTTTTTATTGACTATGGTACAAGCTAAAACAAGAAGAAACAATCATTTAAAAACACCAAAGACCCTTACATAGCAAAGGTTAAGAAATAAATTAAGACTCCTGTTGGGCTGTGCTGGGGGAAGGATAGGCCTCATTCACTTCGATCCTTGGGCTCTCGGTATTTCCACTGGATATAGTCAAAGATGTCTTTCTCACTATCCACTGGCAGGGGTTCTCCAGCAACTCCTACAAGAGACAAAAGAATCAAAAGTTTTAGCCGAAACCGGTTTGGCTCAGTGGATAGAGTGTCGGCCTGCGGACTGAAGGGTCCCGGGTTCGATTCCGGTCAAGGGCATGTACCTTGGTTGCGGGCACATCCCCGGTAGGGGTTGTGCAAGAGGCAGCTGATCGATGTTACTCTATCATCGATGTTTCTAACTTTCTATCCCTCTCTCCTCCTCTCTGTAAAAAATCAATAAAATATATTTAAAAAAAAAAAAAGTTTTAGAGGGTTCAGGACTGACAGTTGTATAGGACATACTTGTAGAAAACAAAGAAAATGGTAGCCAAGCCACTAAAAAAAGATCTTGCCCGCCCCCATCCTGCCACATGAGCTGTGGTTGAGGTTTGTCACATATACACCAGAGCTACAAAAGGAACCTGAGTGTGCCAACCACAGCCTCTAAAGTTATCCAATTCATGATTTTCTTCTCTGCTGGATCTCCATGGGAGTCTCCATGGATTATATAAAATACTCTAGTTAGTTCCTTTGCAACTCAAAATGGGGTTTCTAGACTAGCAACTGGCATCACCTGGAAGCTTACTAGTAATGCAGACACTTGGGCCCCACTCCGAAGCCCACTGAACTAGACTCTGCATTCAATGGGGTCGTCACGTGGTTTGTATACACACTGCCATGTGAGAAGTACTGCCCTAGCCTACCAAGGAAGAAAGCCAGATTTTATACTTTTTAGGACAAAATAACAAAATCTCCATTTTCCTAGTACAGAACAGTAAACTACATAGTATATTGTGAAATGTTAACAAGATCAATAAAGCTGAGATTAAGCTATTCTTACTCTTTAATTTTAAAGCATGGGGCCAAGCCCTGACCGGTTTGGCTCAGTGGATAGAGCGTCGGCCTGTGGACTGAAGGGTCCCGGGTTCGATTCCGGTCGGGGCATGTACCTTGGTTGCGGGCATATCCCGAGTAGGGGGTGTGCAGGAGGCAGCTGATCTGTGTTTTTCTCTCATCGATGTTTCTAACTCTCTATCTCCCTCTCCCTTCCACTCTGTAAAAGCAATGATACCTGGATTCTTCAGAAGTCTTAGAGATACATTTTAATAAACAAAACACTTAGACCAATAAAGTTTATTTTTACTGACCATCACAGGTAGAAAGAATTTAACCCACTGTGATAGAGCTAGAATTAATTCCTGTCATCACGGGCCTTCAAGTGAGAGCCTGGGAACATAAATGGATTAAAGTCCCATTTGTTGCCTGAGCAACTAACAATACAAAGAAACTAATTAACTGGCATAGTTATTTAAAGGCTTTTTAGAGAAATCAAAGTTGCTAAACCAAAATACCTTGAAAATAACTTTCTCTTCAGATGACTGGGGTTTTCTCTAAAGAACACAAATACTCACCAGTGACTCCTAGGGGACGGATTGTGTATTCATTGATTGTGAAACCCTTTTCTAAGGCATGAGTTCGCATATTCTTATTGAAAATATCACTCCCAGTGAAATAGAGAACACCACAATAATATTGATCCTTGGGTATCAACCTTAAAAAAAAAAAGCAATAGAGAAATCTTCTACTACACATTTCAATGTAGCAAAAATAAGACTCTTAAAATCAGTAAGATACAAAGCACCTAAAATATTAGTCTATGTGGCCACATAACCTGAAAAGGAGACTATCATTAGGTAAACCATTCAAACTACCCCAACCCTGCAGTTTAGGTTTTAGTAAACTATGCTCTGCAAGAGATGTGGAGAAATGAAAAGCAGTGTCACTTATTCCAATAACTTTCCCCAGGGAGGAAATGACTTTTGAGCTATGGAAGGCATCCTGATGAGATGGATAGCTAGAGAAAATAAATTAGATTCTGTAGACAGTTATTATTTCTACACTTTCAGGCTAAACATTTTCTACAGCAGAAACATAAGATACTTCAGAATGAAAAGGGATTCTGGATATTTATGTAAATTCCAAGATAAATAGAGGGAGGGGGGAACGGAAACAAGAAGGGAAAGTTAATAGGTCAGCAACAAATACCTGATATCAATTCTCCTGTGTGGATATTCCTTTCCATCATTTTTACTGGGAAGCTGGCAAACACCCTAAAATGGATATTTAAAAGAATGTTTAATGATATTTTTAAACTGAAAGCTTAATTTTAATTAAATGTTATTAAATGTGAGGTAAGTTTTGTTTATATGGAGGCAGTTTTCTAATTTGGAGCACTTTTAACTTAGTTTTTCTATGCACTGTACATTATCACTACCTTCTTATTACACTTTCTGATAATTAAAGAACTACATGAAACAGCAGGCAAGGATGAGAGTGATGAGGATTTGGCCTTTGTGAATTCTAAACAACAAGCTAATTGAGGAAAGCATCAAACATGAAAGACAGACCAAAACAAACAGAAAAAAAGCAACTTGGAAGAAATGATTATTCAGGAAAAAGAAAACAAATAAAAAAGCTATTAGAGGAAAAAGTAGGAGAGTTTGAAATTGTGGAAACCTCTCAGAAATGAGAAGACCAAGAGAAGAATAATCTAAGATAAGAAAACCAGGGTATTATTTTCTTCCTTCTCTACAAGTGAGTTTTCATTATACTTCTAGTTTTCAAACAGATATTTTCAAGGTCTGTTTTGTTATCTTTTCCTTTTTCATAAAAATAGGCAAAAATTCTGGACTAGTCAGCAACCCATAAATATGTTAAAAAAAAAACTACAGACATAAATAAATTTCAAAGTAAAACTTTCAAATGCCACATTCTAAGAAAAATATACAAGTGTCAGGCTTCTGATTCTAAAAAGTAGTTGAGTTGGTACACATACCACTAAAAGCCATACTTTTTCACTCAGCAACATAGAAAAGTTAAAATCTAAAATCCAAAATGGGTTGCTATGGCTGAAAGATAATGAAACCTATTTATGTTCAAAATATGAAACCTACCTTCTTTGGCATTAGTAAGTTCCAACTCAACCTTCAAATGAATCAGAAACTACTTCTATCTGGAATTACCATGAGGTATTACCTTTCGGATATGGATGTTTCGATGCCACAGGCAATGATCTTACTGTTCATCACATCAGAACTAGGTCTTCATCTAATGGCTTTGTTCCTTTCTTCAAGGCTAATTTTATTTCCTGCACTTTTTCTGAAATGCTAGTGTCAAAGAATTTCTCTGTATTATTGTACACTAGTGGCCTGGTGCACGAAATTCGTACGGGGGGGGGGGTGGTGTCCCTCAGCCCAGCCTGCACCCTCTTCAATCTGGGACCCCTTGAGGGATGTCCAACTGCCTGTTTAGGCCCGATCCCGATAGGCAGTCGGACATCCCTCTCACAATCCAGGACTGCTGGCTCCCAACTGCTCACCTGCCTGCCTTCCTGATTGCCCCTAACTGCTTCTGCCTGCCAGCCTGATAACCCCCTAACCACTCCCCTGCCAGCCTGTTTGACCCTAACTGCCCTCCCCTGCAGGCCTGGTCACCCCCAACTGCTCTCCTCTGCAGGCCTGGGTCCCCCCAAACTGCCCTCCCCTGCAGGCCCAGTCACCCCTAACTTCCCTCCTCTGCAGGCCTAGTCCCTCCCAACTGCCCTCCCCTGCTGGCCTGATCGCGCCCACAACTGCCCTCCCTTGCAGGCCTGGTCTCTCCCAACTGCCCTCCCCTGCTAGCCATCTTGTGGTGGCCATTTGTGTCCACATGGGGGCAGCCATCTTTAACCACATGGGGGCAGCAATCTTGGTCACCCCTATCTGCCCTCCCCTACGGACTTGATCGCCCCCAACTGCCCTCCCTTGCAGGCCTGGTCCCTCCCAACTGCCCTCCCCTGCTGGCCTGATCGCCCACAACTGCCCTCTCTTGCAGGCCTGGTCCCACCCAACTGCCCTCCCCTTCTGGCCATCTTGTGGCGATCATCTTGTGTCCACATGGGGGCAGCCATCTTGTGTGTTGGAGTGATGGTCAATTTGCATATAACTCTTTTATTAGATAGGATTAACACTCTTTAGGAAATTTTAATCTCACTTATTTTAAAGAATTCTGAGTCAGAGAATATAAAAACATTTGTTATTTTAGGGAAAAACTTATATGTCAAGGTCATTATGGATATTTTAAAAATAGCAGAGTATACCTAATGATCTATTCCAATGGCACAGATATTTACAAGTGGAGAATTTAAAACAAAATTCTTTAATAAAATAGTCTGAGATTAGCATTCTGCTAATTCTTCTCGTTTAAGGCCTCATGGATATTTACTGACTGTAACATTAAGCTACAGTGAGGTCACACCCTCACAACCATTACTGAACAGTCTTTAAAGTTTTTTTCTGATGTGTTAACTCAAACGAGTACTTACCATGAATTTTGTTTCACCTTTTGACAGAGTATCTGTAATAAAACAGACCTTTTGTAACTGCTCCACAACACGATGTAACAGTTTTGGCTGTAGAATCATAATTAGGGAATAAGAAAAAGAACAATTACTCTGTTATGGCAAGAAAACATTTTTAACACAAGTTTTCTGATGATCTGTGGAGAAATGCCTATTTTCCTATGTTCTGAGTAAGTACTTTTTTCTTTTAACAGGAAATTCATCTTATTAAATGAAACTTATTTTTAGATACCATCATCTTTCACCAAGATCATCATGCACCCAAACAAACATCATTTGTTTGTTTATGTGTTTCATTAAAACAAAAAAGTTAGCTGTTTAATCTTTAAAAGGCATATATTCCAAAATAAAAAACGTTTTGCCTTCTTGGGATTTCTAATAGAGGTAAAGTTTCTAAATACAATATTTTTTTAATTAAAAAATTCCTTTAATGAAAATCTGATTATACAGAGTATTTTTAAAATATCTATGATATACAATAAATAATTCTGAAAATATTTTACTAAATTTCACCTCTTTCAAATGTTAGATTGTCCATCCAATTCCTCGTAGAAAAGTATGCACCCCTTTCAACAACTTACTTTTTGCCTTTCACATAATTCAATCAGTACCAAACAATTTGACTTTTCAGAAAGATTAAAACAAAAACTTAGGCCTGGCCAGCATGGCTTATTGGTTGAGCGTTGACCTATGAAACAAGAGGTCACGATTCCATTCCTAGTCAGGGCACATGCCCGGGTTTCGGGCTCGATCCCCAGTAAGGGGCATGCAGGAGGCAACCAATCAATGATTCTCTCTCATCACTGATGTTTCTCTCTCTCCCTCTCCCACTCTCTCTTAAATCAATAAAATATATATTTTTTAAAAATAAAACAAAAACTTATTCTGAAAATGGACAACTATCATTTAGAAAATGATGCTCATTGCTATGTAAGATTGATCGCATTGATTATAAATTGAAGTACCTGTTTGTTTGACTCAGAGGTAAAACTTGGATGGGTCAGAAGAACATCCATGTCACCACTGGACTCTGCACCTGTGATAACAGAGAAAATTTATGGAATTCTTCACGTAAATTTACCTATGAGACAAACAGAACCATGGGGATGACACACATAGAAGGGCCTTACTTTCTCATAGCATGTGGCTTGCTGTGTATCAAAGTCTATGTTTTGAAAATATTGATTCCAAGGCCCTACCCAAGGAGATTCATATTTAGTAGGCTTGCAGCAGGGTACAGCAATGTGTATATTTTTAAAAACTTCCTAGGTGTTTTTGATGCACAGACTTGTTAACTCTAATCTTCTCATTCTGCAAATATGGAAAACAGGATGTGGAGAGACAAACTTACTTAAAATCATGTAGTGACAGAGTTGGCCTGAGAACCCAGGTATTTTGGCCCCAATCCAATGTTCTTTCTACTTATCAGTAATTACAAATTTAGTCCTTTCCTATTCCCAACTCTAGATTCTTACAGCAGCTACCCAGAGAATTGCTTATAGCCTATCACCTACTTCCAAGCAAAACTCCAGAGTGGCCAGAGATTCAGTCAGATATCTTTCTAAAAGTTTTAAATAAAATTTTTCTATTCTAATTGTTAAAGTTTATATTTTTAAACTTATGTTACCCTTCCAAATTTTTGAGACCACAATTATATAGTTCTAGCTTTGCTCGTATTCACATAGTAAATGGACATCAGCAGAACCTGGTTGTTGTGAGAATTGGTTTTGAACTGGTGCTTCTGAGACATTATTCTTAGATCCATTACAGAAAACTTAGAAAATACAAAAAGTAAAACAAACAAACAAAAACTACCCACAGATTCACTAGCATCTAGCCAGACAACCACTATTCGGATTTTAATACACCCAAAATTATTATAAATTTTTATTAAAATTAGTCACTAAAATATCATCCTATAATAAATCCAGTATGGATTTCTCTAATTTTTCATATATATTTCCATCTACAGATAAATAAACTTAGCTAATACTACTGGATCTAAGTAAATCTGTTAAGTAACACAAATTACATCTTTTTTGTTGTTGTTGTTAATCCTTACCCAACGATATTTTTCCATTGATTTTTAGAGAGGGAGGAGCAGAGACAGAGACAAACATAGATGTGAGAGAGACATCTATTGATTGCCTCCCACATGCACCCGGAACAGGCCAGGAATCAGCCTGCACGTACCCTTGACCAGAATTGAACCTGAGAATCTTCAGTCTGTGGGCTAACACTCTATACACTGAGCCAAACTGGCTAGGGCACAAATTACATCTTTTTAATCCATGTTTTTTTATATACACTAAGCAATTTTAACATCAAGGCATGAATAACCTGAGATTAAGAAGTGTATTACCTCTTCTGAAACTGCCACAGACTGTAGCAATGTATTCAGAATCCACTTTTTTAACTTCGTTTAGTACAATATCCTAATAGGAGAAAAATTAAGTCAGTATTCTAAAAATGGCTTTTCAGAGTGACACTGTCAATTCTAATCAAAGAATACAATTCAGCACACTCTTACTTGCATTTGTAACATCTCTTCACGAGGAATTCTTTTCTCAAAGTCCTCAAAATATCTATAAAGACAGAATAAATAGATAAGATTTGTGTGACATTTAAATCTTCTTAAAAATTAAATTTCCTACTATATCAAGTGTCCTTATACCATCAGATCATTAAAAAATCAAGATTAAAATTCATTAAGACAACAGTAAAACTGAGGGTGGAGAAGGTTTATTCCTCAAACTTGATCAAAATCCTTACGAGCCATCCTTTCTGTTATTCCAGATACTCCATCTAAACTTATTTATAAATAAACTTCACATTCACATACCAAGAGTAAATAAATTTAAGTTAGTACACTTCCAAATTAGACTGTTCCCTATTGACAAGTCAAGGGGTTAATATTTATTGTCCTTAAATCATCTAAAATTACTGTATTTTAAAATATCTTAGTAGGATCTTGCAACATAAACAAACCCAGACACTATTCTAATTGAAAAAGGCCAAAAGACCACATATTGTATTATTTCATTTATATGAAATGTCCAGAATAAGCAAATCTATAGAGACAATAAGTAGATTAGTAGTTGCCAGGAGCTGGGGGGTAGAGGTAGAGGGCTGGAGAGAAATGGGAGTGACTGTTAATGGGTACAAGCAACAAAAATGCTCTAAAATTCGGTTAGTGACGGTTATACAACTCTGTGAATATACTAAAACCTCTGAGAAAGTAAACTGATGAACAAAATAGACCCAGAGACATGGAAGCATGCAACAGACTGACAAATCTCAAAGGAAGTGGAGGGGGAGGGGGCAGGAAGAGATTAACCAAAGAATTTATATACAAATATGCATAATCTATGGACAATAACTCGGTGAAGGCCTGTAGAGGGAGAAGTGGGGAGGAGGGGAAGAGGGGAGAAGGAGGTCAAAGCGGGGAAAGGGGACAGCTGTAATACTTTCAAGAATAAAGATAAATTAAAAAATTTAAAAATAAAACCAATGAATTTGTACTTTAAATGGTTGAATTGTATGGTATATGAATTATACTTCTACAAGATTGTTATAAAAATATTATCTAAGTATGAAATAAGATCTAAGAATAAAGCACCGGCTCAAAACCAATTCTCACAACAACTAAGTTCTTTAGAAGACCTCTATTTACTATGTAAATGCAAGAAAAGTGAGACCTATACCACCCTGGTCTCTTAACTTGCTCAAATTTTTGGAAGGGCAGCGTAATAGTATGGTAAGGCATCAACAGAAAAGTGCAAGTTATTAGGCCTGAATCGCCAACAAGACTGTAAGACTAGAGGAAAGAAACATGCTTATGCATGTACATAGCTTATGCACTATGTATCCCTATCTAATAAAAAAGAAATATGCTAATTGACCCTCATGCCATCGTAAAGATGGCAGCACCCACAGCCAATAAGGAGGGAATATATTAATTGACTGCTCCGCCCTCAAAGATGGTGGTACCCACAGACAATAAGGAGGGAATATACTAATTGACCACCTTGCCCTCAAAGATGGAGGCACCCACAGCCACAAGATGGCAGCGCCCAGTCCCCTCAGCCCCGCTGGGGTGGCAGGCGTGCGGCAAGGCTCCGCGCGCCTATCTCTGGAGTCACCCAGTCCCCTCAGCCCCCCAGCTGCCCAGGGCTGGCCCAAGGCACAGGCAAGCCTTGGATGGCAGCTGCCCAACCGCCCAGGGCCGCCCGAGGCTCAGGTAACCAGGGCTGGCTGAGGCTTGCACTGCTAGCAGTAGCAGCAGCAGAGGTGTGATGGGGCGTCGCCTTCCCCTTATGACTGGGTCGCCTCCCACCCCTGAGGGCTCCCGGACTGTGAGAGGGGGCAGGCCTGGCTGAGGGACCCCCCCCATCCAGTGCATGAATTTTCATGCACCGGGTGTCTAGTTTTAAATTATTAGAAAGGGGGTTCCTGATTATATCTGGTACACAACATAAATAATAGCTAATGCTGATATACAACATGCCTATTAGTTATTTCATTACTGTTATTTAAATGCTTGGTATTTTTCTTCTTTTTTTGAAATTTAGTGTTTCAAGTTCATGTCCTATCTTCTGAGGTAGACTCTAAACTTCCTAAGAGCTACACTGAGCCTGTTTATATCCTTACCCCAGATCTAGTGTAGTGCTTTATATAATGAAAGCATGAAATAAACACCCACTGACTCACTGATACACTCAGTTCTATGAATTTTCAGAGGAAATTCCCTACAAAAGTTAAGAGAATTAGGGGAAAACTCTAAACAGGCAAACTAGAAAGCAGTAGCAAAACATGTGAATACAGGCATATTCTCTACAAGCGTCTGTACCAAATCTTAGCATTTCTGAATAGAGAAATGGTTGTTTAGCTAAGTTTGAAGAATTATTATGATGTATGAAAGAATGGCTATAAAAAATTTTACTTTTACATTTCCAGTGTCAAAGAAAATTTGCCACCTTACTTCAGCCCAATTCGCTGATGATGGTTCAATTTATCTTCATTTTTTCTGAGATCTGTAAAAAAGATAAAGTTGAGGTGCTGATTCAAACATTTTTGGGGGAAAAATGGTAAATTTAGTGATCCTATTTACAAAAAAAAAACTCCATGGAAAATACATTAAAATTACTTTGAAAAGACAGTAAAAAAATTTACCTCAAAAGAATTAGATAAAAGTGACTCTTCAAATTAACATAATAAAACCTAACAGTTATTTCATGATCATTTTTATTTCCTGAATCAAAAGTTCAATTAGTTACATGGAACAGTAGATAAAACATACCAAGATCATACCAAATTTCACTGACTATAGCACAAAGCAGCCTTAATAAGAACTATATTGCTTAATTTATGATTAACAGCAGCAGTAGTAAGCACAACTTCTGAATGTATTATGAGTAACTAAGTTCATTTGTATTGCTCATTTGTTTATTCACTCCTTCATTTAGTTAACATTTATTGAGTACCAGTTTGTGTAGGAACTGTGCTAAAAATACTGTTAAAAAGAGATGTTTTTATTTTTTTATTTTAAAAACTGTCATATCCTAACATATCTTAAATATAAAAGTGACTTAGTTCCACTTAGATGTTCCTTTATTGGGCATAAATACAAGAGTAAGCTTTTAAAGATAAGTATGCTTCACAAGCTATTCCTATAATCACTCATATATTCACATAAATTCTCTCTGGAAATATAAAATGGAGAAAAATAAGTATCTTTATAATATATGGAGTACTTAATATTTCTCATAGTTGTATTTACACAGAAAACAATGAAGTATATGACTGAAATGAAACAGGAATATTGAGTTTGTTTTATGGATATGATATATCAACAGTTATTATATTACAGATCTGTGAAATGAGAATGTAAAAACCCTACAAAAGTTAAGAGAATGAGGGGAATTAGAGTAGCTCCTTCACACTCCCAAGGGATACAACTAAGTACCTTTGAAAAACTAATGCTTGACCCCATTTTCAGTATTTCACTCAGATAAACCATATATGCCACAAGCAGAAAAGCACAACCCTCTGAGATGCAGATGTAACAGAGGTCATTAACTAGCCATGCGACTCACACAAATACTCAGTAATATTACTAATTAACCATACTTCTTAAGAGTCGGTTACTATTTTTAATTACTTTAGTAGGTACCAAGCATTGTGCTAAGTGCTTTACATATATTATTTCATTAAATCACATGAGACAGAGATTATACCATTTTGTAGCTGAGAAACTGAAGTACCAATCATTCATTCTAATGAACTCATTGCTTATAAGTAGTTGAACCCACAAATATTAAACCCTAAATGCCAGATATACTGTAATGAATCTATACATATATATGCCCTTGAAATGTATGAAGAAATAAATTATATTTAAATGACTGCTATATTAGATTTAAGAAAAGTGTTTTACAATTGCTATTTTTATCACTTCTTTGAAAGCAAAAATTCAATAAGCAATACAAGTCTCTTACAGAAGCTTTCTCAATATACAAAACTTGGCTTTTAAGCTGAATGTGTAGGACTTCGTTGTTTAAAATTTTATTAACGAACAAAGTTTATTTACATCAATTAAAATCTGCAAATGAAATCATTGCCTTAAAACAAAAAGCCACTTCTTGCTCTTCTTGATTTTCTTCTGAGTTAAGATGGGAATCTAAACTACTCTGTATATCTATTCTCTAATGTAAAGTTAAAAAAAAATCCGTATCATTTGTATCTAATTGAGAAGGGGTTTTTTGTTTTGTTTTTTAATATGTTTTTATTGATTTCAGAGAGGAAGGGAGAGGGAAAGAGATAGAAACATCAATGATGAGAGAGAATCATTGATTGGCTGCCTCTTACACACCCCCCACTGGGGATCGTGCCCGCAACCTAGGCATATGCCTTTGACTGGAATTGAATGCAGGACCCCTGAGTCCACAGGCCAACGCTCTATCCAATGAGTCAAACCAGCTAGGGCAAGAAGGGATTTTTTCAAGTTCTGGTTTGTTAGAGCATTAACAGTCAGTCAGGACCACATTTAATCTGGAATTACATACTCACCTTCTAATGTTTTAATTCCTTCATCTACAAACTTCCTTGCAGCAGATGGACTACAAGAAAGAAACACATTATTTCATATCAAGTGAAACTCAGGATTCTTGAAACAAATAATTATGTCTTCTCTTGTCAAACATAAAAGAGTTACTAAGACTTGCTAAAATGGTGTATGGTAATTTGGGTAATGTTCAATTTCATCCAAAGAGAGGAATTCTTGAAGCCTCAATCTAGGAATACAACCATAAACTTAGACATGAAAAAGATGTCTCAACAGTTAGGTGGCCTTATGCCCATGTCTTTTACCCATAAAAGACATACAGGTACTTGAAAACTGTTCATTCACTCATGAGATTTGCTGAGGGCCTAATATGTACCAGATAACACTGCTAGGTGCTAAAAATACAACAGGAATAACACAAATAAGGGTGCTGGTCTTACCTACTTACATTCCAGTGGGTAGAGAGAGTGAATAAATACATACATATATAAACAAATAAAAAAATACCTGGCAGATGAATGAAAATAGAGAAACACAGCAGAGTGGTTAGGTACTACTTTAGATTGGGTGGTGAGGGAAGGCCTCTGAGATATTTAAACTGAGACTGGAATGACAAAGAGCCTATTCACAGAAACTGATATTCATGGCAGGAAGACAATGTAGCATAGAAAAAACAGAACTGAAAAGGGAGTCAGGAAACAGTTCTAATTCTGATTCTGCCACACTTATCTCACTTTCTGTATGCAGTTTTCTTGTCTGGAAAAAGAGAACAATATAATAGAAACCCTATAAAACAACTTTTAACTAACATTGCATAATTGCCTTGGGTCCCCAAGGAGTCAAGCTCATTTTCAGTAGACTAAGTTTAAGAATTTAATCTATTTTAGAGTAACGTTCATAAAGATGTTGCCATATAAATCATCATTATATCTAAAAAAAATTCTCATTCCACGAAGATGAGAGTTAAGTAAAGCATTACAGCCTTAATATTTCAATGTTCATCTTTACTTTGTCTAGTGTCAAAGAAGCCTCCTTTCATGCCAGTTCAAATTTTAAGATAAAGATCCCGTCATTAAAAAAATGTTTGAGAGCTTGTTTCAAATTCATAAGGTACTATGCTAGGTGCTGTGGAAAAAAAAGCTTAAATGTTTAAGATATCATGCTCAAAGAGGCAAATGAGGTTTAATCTGGAGAACACAGTAAGATGTACGAAGAGCAAGTGTTAGTGGAGTTTAGAGGAAGAAGAAATCATTTCCGGCTGGGGAATCAAACTGGCTTCATAAAGGAGGTAACACTAGCCTTGGATGAGGCTTTCACAGTCAAGGCAACATCTAGAGAACCAGCCTCAGACAAGTAACATATGGAAGAGCAAATTGTATGGGCAAAGGCACAGGCGTGGAAAGAGGCAGGTTTTGAAGAGAAACAGCATGCACTTTAGTTTGGCTGACATAAAAAATTAAACCAACCCCACATTGTGTCTGTTTGAAAAATAGTTCCTGCCCTGGCTCAGTTGGTTGGAGTATGATATCGTAGACCAAATGGGTGCTGGTTTGAAATCCTTCCTCTCTCTCTCAAATCAATAAAAACATATCTTGGGTGAGGATTAAAAAAAAAAAAAAAGATAGTTCTTACCCAATGCCAGTAACTCGAGTCAGGAAATTGATAGATGAACTTGTATCATCCTGCCGAATCTGTAAGGGGGGAAAAAAAGCATGACAATGATTTAGGAATGCTTCAAGGCCTCCAATGATCTTATTGGAAACATACCAATACTTACATGTGTCTGGATAACTCTTAAAGGAGTATTCATATATAACCTAGGTGGTTATAAGTGACTAGAGGCCCAGTGCACAAATTCCTGCACGGGTGGGGTTCGGCCAGCTGGCCCCAATTGGGGTGGATCGGGGCCGGGCCTGTCGGGAGGATGGCCCACCCCGATTGGGCCAATCAGGGCCGGCTACGGGGAGGGGCCATGGGAGGTTAGCCAGTCAGCCCCATCCCTGATTCGGGTTCGCTGGCCGCAGTGGGCTTCATAGCGACCAGTCCTTCCGGTTGTTCCAGTGTTCTGGTCCCTGGCTTTTTATATATATAGATAACAGAGCAGCTAAAGATGTCTCATCTCTAACTTATCCAATACTCTTAAAAGACATTCATGAAAAACCAGAAGTGATGTAATACCTCTCACCAGAGTGAAATAAAACCATAAAAATACTTGGAAGAGTTTAAGCATTGAAGTTCTAAAAGATAACACCTTTTAGTCAAAGTTTATAATCTCCCTCCTAAATGGTTCTGGAAATGTGAAGATAATTCTATTATATATGTTAATAGTCTCTTAATTGCCACATAAAATAAGTGAACATTCTATAGAATATTCAAATTTTTTAAAAATAGGACACTCAAAGCCATAAACTCCCCTCTTCTCTTTTCCTTCTGAGTCTCTAGAGTCAGTGACATCAATCACCTTCAGTGGTGCTCCATGATAGCTGCCATAAAAACAGACACAATAATCAAATAAGCAAATAAATATGTTAAAATTTTACCTTTTCCAGTTTACGCAATTTTCCAGTTGCTAAAAACTCATCAATCTTTTCAGCAATTTTTGTTCCAACGCCGGGCTACATAAAAAATTAAAAACACAGAAGTCATGTAAATGTAATGTTTTCCAAATCTCTAAAAAATAAAGTACAAAATTAGAAATTAAAAACAAATGATTATCCTATGACCAGTTTTGAAACAAAGAACAAAGAAATTGGGCCTCAGTAAAAAATATAAAATACTTAAATGATTGACAAAAGAGAAACCCTAGCAAAACAATTCTAAATGACTTGCTTTTTAAAAATTAACTTCTGTGCCTGGCTGGTGTGGCTCGGTGGTTGAGCAACGACCTAGGAACCAGGAGAACACGGTTCAATTCCTGATCAGGGTACATGCCCGGGTTGCAGACTTGATCCCCAATGGGGGGAGTGCAGGAGGCAGCCGATCAATGTATCTCTCTCTCGTGGACGTTTCTATCTTCTATCCTTCTCCCCTCCTCTCTAAAATCAATAAAAACATTTTTAAAAAAAGGGGGAGGGGAGGACTGCTCAGGTTTCTCATTTTCTATGTCAGAAGATACTGACCCAAAGCAATTTAGAGCCAGGCTATTTTTTATAACTAATATTATGGAGTATAAGGCAAAATACTTATTCTGAAAATCTCAGATTTCTAGAATTATGGAGAAGCACTGATATGCATCAGAAAGTAGGTCTGTTCAAAAATAACAGTGAAAAAATAATAATAGTGAAATGGAATAAAAATGACATTTTCATATTAAGTCCAATCTTATGCAAAAGGAATTTTGGGTACTTCTGTGTTCTTTTTAGGGATAGACCATAACTGAGATTTGGAATGAAGTGCATCAAAGTTTGCCAGAAGTTTGCCTTTAATAAATGATTGGGCTATTTGCAATTAACATAAAAAGGGAAATTCAATAGTGACTAAAGGGGAACACAGAATGGGAGCAGAAGTGGCTTCTGAGGTTTAACACTGGGTCAGTTCGACAATATAGAAACTTAGAATGAAAGTCTAATGTATTTATAACTTGCATGGCTCATCTACTTGGGGAGGATGTATTGATGTTGAGAACTATTATAACAGAAAGGATTTAAAACCTAGACACCAGAGCATGATTTGTATCGAGTAATAAATTCAAGATGAAGATGTGGTACATGACTAAAGTAGATAATGTGTCACTTAGTCATAAAGTACAAGATTAATGGTAATGTTAAGACTCTGAAAGACGAAAATATAAGAACAGTTATAGTTTACATTCTAAAGGCTCTCATGAGAAAATTAAGGACAATCAAATAGTAATACCTAAATTCTAGAGGACTTTGAAAACACATAGATAAAGAACAACAGAAGAAGGTGATAACTATCAGGATCTAGACTAATCAAAAGCCATGTCAGTTTGACATCTTTAAGAAAAAATGAATAAGCCATGGCCAGTTTGGCTCAGTTGGTTGGAGCATCATCCCATATACCGAAAGGTTGCAGATTCGATTCTGGATCAGGGCACATACCCAAGTTGAAGGTTCCATCCCCACTTGGGGCATGTACAGGAGGCCACCAATCAATGTTTCTCTCTCACATCGATGTTCTCTTTCTCCCCCACCCTCCCTTTCCTTCCCTCTAAGATCAATAACCATATCCTCGAGTGAGGATTTTAAAAAATAATAAAAGAAAAAAAAAAATAAAAAAGGCATGGTCCTTAATTTTTAAGAACTTAGAATCTTTTAGTGAGATTTAGATGAGAGAGAATAATCTGATTATCAATAGGTACACCTTCCTGGGATAATATTAACATTACTATTACAAATTATCAAGGATGCGACCTTCTAGAAATTGTGACACTGCTAGCATACAGGGCTTTATGGAAATTACAGAGGACAGGGCTAAATGCCATAATATACAAAGGGGTTTAATCATGTGCTTATTAGCAGGTAAGATCTCTTTGGGAACACTAACTCATGTAAGTTCCTATACGTGGGGATCAGAAAAAGGCAGCTGGGGACCAGATATGCTGGTACCACTCTGTCTCCATACTCTTCTTCAGATTGAAAATGAGTGAGTACATGCATAAATGGAAGAAAATAGAAAAAACAGAGAAAAAAATTTTAATTACACATGTTTAAAAATTTTTAAACTCATCCTTCTCCCAACCAAAACACTTTGAGCTTGAAGTATGCTTGAAGCAAAATAAATATTATTCCAATAAGTCAGTACAGTGAAATTTGCCTTGTAGGCCAAGGCAGCTTCAAAGAGACAAATTTAGTTTATGGGAGCCCACCAAATTCGTATATGTGTGAATTCGTCAATCAACTTGCTTACTAAACTTACCAGTTTCTTAGCTTCTGCTCCACTCTTTATTTTGTGTGGGTACTTTGCTATCACAGATGCTGCTTTCCTATAAGAAAAAAGGAAATTAGAAATCCAGTAAGATCTTAATTTTTCTTAAACTGGAATACACATACAAGCAAATATGCAGCTTAAACTTTCACCGAGCTAATTCATTTTCCATATCTGTAAAATTTCTAAAAAAACACACACAGATGAGCTGAAACCACATACCTCCCTATTAGAGATATATCTTGAAAATACTCACAATTGAGACCTCAAAATTATAACTAAATTACAGAACAACTATAAAAAAGAAACAGTCAGAAATAAAGGATACACTAACTGAAATGAAGAATAATTTACAGGGAATCAACAGTATAGTAGATGAAGCCAAAAATCGAATCAGCAATTTGGAATATAAGGAAGCAAAAAATACCCAATCAGAACAGCAAAATGAAAAAGAATCCAAAAGGTGAGGATAGTGTAAGCAGCCTCTGGGGCAACTTCAAGCACACCAACATTTGTGTCATGGGGGTGCCAGAAGAAGAAGAGAGCAAGAAGTTGAAAACCTATTTGAAAAAAATGACAGAAAACTTCCCTAACCCGGTGAAGAAAATAGACATGTAAGTGGAGGAAGCACAGAGAGTCCCAAATAAGATAAACCCAAAGATGCCCACCCCAAGACACATCATAATTAAGATGCCAAAAGTTCAAGTTAAAGAGAGAATCGTAAGAGCAGCAAGAGAAAAGCAGTTAGTGACCAACAAGGGAGCTCCTGTAAGACTGTGAGCTGATTTCTCAACAGACACTTTGCAGGCCAGAAGGGAGTGGCAAGAAATACAAAGTGATGAAAAGCAAGGACCTACTCTACCCAGCAAAGCTATCAATTAGAATCAAAGGACAAGACTAAACATTTCCTCTCTGAAGCCTGCTGTGACTCAAATTATAGCGTTGAAAATATCTCTTGACTACTACATCATCAAATGTGTGGATGATAGGACAATTACTTTCTATGGGAAGCCATAGGAGGTAAAGGGGAGAGTATAATCCTTTTTAAATTACGCTGGCTGGGAAGGGAAGGAGGAAGTTGAGTTCACTTTTGGAAAGGTAAAGATCAAGGGGATATAGGCGTAAAAAATCTGAAGAAAAGCCCAGTGCGATACATATTTGGAGTCACTGACATAACCAGTATACAAAGCCACCAAGAATGGTAAGATTGCCAAGAAAGTGAGAGGAGAGAGTCTCTGAGGGCAGATCTCTAGGCACTGCCATTTTAACACGGAAAACAAGAGGTGAAAGAACAGAAGGTTACGCCCTCACGGAAGTCAAGGGTAAGACATGAATAGAATGAGCTAGTAGTGGATGTCACTGAGAATCCGCCGAGATGTAGGTGAGGGGATTTTCAGAGGGTCGGCAGAACGGAAATCGTACTGCAATGAGATAAGAAAAGATACCAGGGAGTCGGAAGGCCAGGCCAGGAACACAGATCACTCAAGAAGGTTAATTGTCAAGTGGAAGAGAGAGATAAGGTCCTAGTTAGAGGGGGAGTGAAGAAGATTGCTTTGTTTTTGCTTTTAAGAGCTGAGGGATTAGGATGTGTTTATAGGCCAAGGATCAGAAGCAAGTGGAATAACGTCTAGGATCAGGCCCCCGGTGAGATGAACAAGGATGGGATCCGAAAAGGTGACAGGATAAGACACAGACGAACCAGAGGGGGAAATGTGTTTCCTTGAACCCCATCTGTTTCACAGCACAGTCCTCATCCACTGTCTTTCATCTACGTGGAAAGCAAACTGTATCTTCAGCAATTCATGTTTAAGTCCGAACTGGATTGAATTGATCTTACAGAGCTCTGCCCAAGTTCTCCCAGAAATATTGCAGGGAGGTACCACCAGCCAGTGCCTTCAGTCCTTGCTTTTTTTTTTTTTTCTCCTCCTGCAGATGGCCCAAACAAACACGGGCCCCTCCGCCCTGTTAATGGCCACATATCCCGGAAGGCAAGTTCCCCGAGAACGCGGCACCGTCCCACCTGTACGCATTGTATTTGTGGATCGCCTGGTTCACGTTCTTCTCAAAGTTGGCGAGTTCTGAAACGGCAACAAGAGGCTCGGGTGAACGAGAACCACGAGTCAACAAACGAGAACCGAGTTTCCCATAAGGGGAAGTAACAGCCTTTAATTTTCTAGGGCGGGGACACCCACCCCGGCTCCGCGGGCCAAGCCCATAGCAGCCCCGGCGGTGACAGGATTCCCAGCAGCGCTGACTGACAACCAGCCGCCGGCCACGGGCGCGGAAAGCAGGTCCGCACGAAGGTTACCCCGCTGCCAGGGCGCCGATCCCATCCCCTGGGCTGTCGGGACGGGAAAGGGAGCAGGGAAGGCAATGGGGTGGCAGGAACGAAGAAAGCCAGCGGCCCCCCGGCGCCGGGCTCACCTGTGAGCATGTCGGTGATCCCCCCGTTGAGAGTCTCCTGGGGCGCTTTCCGCTTGCTCATGGTGGCCTGCACCTGAGAACCTGAGGGCACTGAGCCAGGGACTGGGCCCCTCGCCCAGCCTGAAGGGGGACAGGGACGCGGAGAGGTGGGTAGGACCAGCCCAGCCCCCGTACAGCCAGCGCGACCGGCTGAACAATGGCTGCCACTGACAGGAGGCGCGGCGCTCGGCGCTCGGCGCACGGCGCGCGTGGTGACGTCACGCTGAGGGGCGGGGCCGGGCCGGGCCGAGGACAGCGCGACTTCTGCGGGTGCGACTGAGAACCGGTAGGTAGGGGGGCGGGGACCCGAAACTTGGTTTTGGCCGGAGGAAAGCGGACACCCCAGAGTTACCTCCCAATGAGGTTTCTGTCGGAAGACCTGGATTCCCAACCTAAGACGTATCTGTTTTCTCAGTACGTATCTCTGAAATGCTCTCCCTAAAAGGGGAAACATAGGAGCCCGGTTTTTCACTCTGAAGTCAAAACTTAAGGTGGTGGGGGTATAGCAGGTGGTTGGATGGGAGACAGAATACTGAATTCTGCTCTGTGCACATTTTGTGTGTGCACAGTAACAGTTATTGAACTCGTGACGCATTTTATATGTGATGAGGCAACACCACCAGGGTGATAACTGTCACAACTTTGTGTAAGAGGACGGTGCAGTCCACACCGCAATGGCGTCCTCCTGAACTAGGTGAAGCAGGAGCCCGGAATGAAATAGGCCGATAATAGGAAAGCCTCCTCTGTGAAACTTTTTAACAGATATGCCAACCAGTGTCAAAAGACATTTTATTTGTTATTCCCCTGCCTTTTGCAGTAGGGGCTAAGGTGTGTGTGTGTGGGGGGGGGGGGAACACACACACACAAAAAAAACACTAGAATGGGAGAAGTGCTTAACTTAATGAGCAATGAAACTGCCATTACAACATGATAACCTGCATCTGAGAAATTGATAAGTTCTGCTTGAGAAATGAAAATGTGACATCAGCAATATTTTACAAGTGTTCACTCCTGGGGTTCACACTGCCAAATTCCAGGCAATTGCTTTGTAAATAAAATTAAAAGCTTATTACAAAATGATAAATGGTTGCTGTAGAAAAATCAGAAAAAAAGTATAAAAGGAGAAAAGAAAAAATCAGTGAACATCTCACCATTTATCTTTACTATTAATATTTTGTGACATGTTTCCAAATCTTCTAATCCAGTCCTTTAAAAATTCCCATTATTTTTTAATAATGGAATGCTTTAGATATATTTCCTTGATTAGGTTGTGTAGGTGTTTGATTTTTTTTTTTAAATATCAGTATACATCTTAGGTTGTACTTATTGGACATTTGTATTTCTTCTTTTGTGAATTTCCCATTTATATCCTTTGTTCATTTTTCTAATAGGGTAGTTGTCTATTGTTCATTTGCTAGATTTTTAAAATATTACTACTAACCCTTCTGCACAGTTTTGTATGGTTTTTGTATATATTTGTATTTGCCCTTAATCCCTTGCCTTTTAACTTTATTCTGAAGCTTCTTACCACTTTGATTCCCACCTTCAATTAGAAGTGAGTCATCTTGTTTTCTGCATAACCCTTCTTTTTGGCATTGAGTTTGTGGACATCTCCAGTGAACTATGCCTAAAGTTGTGTCCCGGTCTGTTGTCTGCTCCTACACCCGAGACCGGGAGGAATATGAGGACGGCGAGAAGCCCCTCCACGTCTACTACTGTTTGTGTGGCCAGATGGTTCTGGTACTGGACTGTCAGTTGGAGAAATTGCCCATGAGGCCCCGGGATCAGTCCCGGGTGATTGATGCTGCCAAACACGCCCACAAGTTTTGTAACACAGAAGACCAGGAGACTATGTATCTTCGCAGGCCTGAAGGCATTGAACGACAGTACAGGAAGAAGTGTGCCAAGTGTGGACTGCCACTCTTCTACCAGTCCCAGCCAAAGAACGCTCCTGTGACCTTTATTGTGGATGGGGCAGTAGTCAAGTTTGGCCAGGGTTTTGGGAAAATGAATATATATACTCAGAAGCGAGAGCCTCCTAAGAAGGTGATGATGACCAAACGAACTAAAGACATGGGCAAGTTCAGTTCTGTCACTGTGTCTACTATTGATGAAGAGGAAGAGGAGATTGAGGCTAGGGAGATTGCTGACTCGTATGCACAGAATGCCAAAGTGATTGAAAAACAGCTGGAGCGCAAAGGCATGAGCAAAAGGCGGCTGCAAGAGCTGGCTGAACTAGAAGCCAACAAAGCGAAAATGAAGGGGACTTTGATTGACAACCAGTTCAAATGATTAGGACCGTTCTCTGAACCCAGACTAAAGGCAAGCATTTAGACCAGGAGGCGAAAGAACTTTTTCTTGACTGCATGGACTGGTTCCTACCTTTATGCCCCAGCAAAAGGCCTTATGTTGCTTCCTACATTCAGTGAGGTCTTTGAATCCATCTGACCTACTTTCTAGAAATGAATTTTTTAAATACATGGGTCTTCTGTACTATTTTTTTTTTTGTCCATTTGATGTCAACTATTTTGGTTGTATAGAAACTCCATAAGTAGACTAGTGCTTGAGTGGCTTTAGTTTCTAAAGTAGCTGTTCTTTAATAAAATATTTAAAGATTTTTTTTGGGGGGGGGGGAAATGAGTCATATTAGTTTTTTTTCCATTCATTTTTCCTATCCATCTCTATTCCAGGCTATATTCATATTATTTTTTTCTGAAGAATGATCATTCTTCTTTAAATAAAGTTTTTATTCACCTCTGAATAATGAGCATTGCAACTTTAGGGAATTGTGGGCTTTAGAGAATTGTGGGACCATTTTTTTTTTATATGAGTATTATGCCAACTTTAAAGAAAATCAGTGCCAGAATATCAGGGGAAATGATCAATTCTCTGTCCTCATCCTCTTGGACCAACCATTAACATTTGACCCACTTAACCACTGGCTTCTTGAAATAGTTTTCAATTGGCTTCTAAAATAGCACATGCTGTGTTTTCCTTCTTCCTTATTCTTCTGTAGTAGCCACTCCTCAAGTTTGTTGGTTTTTGTGAGTGTTGGTTCCCAGCTCCTCCACTCTCCAAACTAAATGGAAAAGTACCTCAGGCCTTGATCTCCTGGGCCTTTATATCCCCACCTTGTCCAGTTTCATATCCCCACCTTGTCCAGTTTCACCTTTTAAAATACCATGGTAGCTTGAAGATTCCTAAATTTGTATTTCTACAAATTAGCCCTGATCTCTCTTGAACTCTAGACCCATGTATCAGACTGCCTACTGGTTGTCTCTAGTTGTCCATAATAGGCATCTCAAAGATAAAATGTCCTATAGAATTCTTGATTCTTGCCCCACTAGCGTCTCAACTTTTCCCCTTCTCAAGTTAATGACACTTTTTAAAAAATTTATTGGGATGACGTCGATTTCAAGTGTGAAGTTCTGATACACGATCTGTATGTTGCATTGTGTGTCCACCACCCCAAGTCAAATCATATTCCAACACTATATATTTGGGCCCCTTTGCTCTATAATATCTGCCTACCCCCTTCCCTCAGGAAACCACCATACCATTGTCTGTCTATGAGTTTGTTTTATATCCCACATATAAGTGAAATCATATGGCTCTTTGCTTTTTCTGACTTATTTTGCTTAGCATAATATCCTCAAAAGTCCATGTTGTCACAAATGGTAGTGTTTCATCTTATGGCTGAGTAGTATTCCATAGTATATATGTACCACATCTTCTTTATCCAGTCATCTATTGAAGGACTCTCATTGTTTCCGTATTTGACCGCTGTGAATAGTGCTACAGTGAACATAGGGGTGCATATATCTTTGTGAATAAATGTTTTCGAGTTTTTCGGGTATAAATCCAGAAAAGGTATTGCTGGATCATATGGTAACTCTGTTTTTAATTTTTAAAGGAACCGCCATAATATTTTCCATAGTGGCTGTGTTGATTTACATTCGAGGGCTCCTTTTTCTCCACAGTCTCTCCAACACTTATTACTTGTCTTGTTGAAAATAGCCATTCTAACAGGTGGTAGGTGGTAGTTACCTCATTGTAGTTTTGATTTGCATTTTCCTAATAGCTAGTGAAGTTAAACATCTCTTCATATATCATTTGGCCATTAGTCTTCTTGGGAGAAGTGTCTGTTGAGGTCCTCTGCCCATTGTTTAATTGGATTGTTTGTTTGGTGTTGAGTTGTATGAGTTCTTTATATATTTTGGATATTAACCTCTTGTCAGAGCTACTGTTTGAAAATATTATCTCCCATTCAGTTGGTTGCCTTTTTAGTTAATGACACTTTAATCTACCCTGCCATCAGGCAAAAACCCTAGGAGTCATTCTTAATTGTGCTTTTCCCACCCCACATCCAATCTGTCAGCAAGTTTTGTCTGATCTGTCTCTAGAATATATATTCTCAACTGGATTACCTCTCACCACCCCTACTGCCACTACCCTAGTGCACTCTATTATGATCTCAATCCCCAATTACTGCCGTAACCACCTCAATGGGCTTCTTGCTTCTGTTCTTGTTCCCTCCAAATAGGACAAGAGTGATTCTTTAAAAAAAATGTGTATCAGACTATATCATTCATTTTCTTAAATACCTTCTCATTGCACTTAGAATAAAATCCACACTCCTTCCCTGGCCAGTATGGCTCAGTTGGTTGGAGCATCATCCCGTACACCAAAAGGTGGCAGTCAGAGCACATACCCAGGTTACAGGTTTGATCCCCAGTTGGGGCATGTGCGGGAAATAACTGATAGATGTTTCTCTCACATCAGTGTTTCTTCATCTACCTCCCTTTCTCTACAATCAATTTTTTTAAAACCCCACAGTCCTTTCCATGGCCTAATGTGATCTATCTTCCACCATCTCTCCTACTTCCCACATTTCCCTTTGTTTACTACACAGATGTACCTGCTTCAAGGATCTTCTCTCATTGTTCAGGTCTTGGCCTGGCTGCCTTCTTCTCATCATTCAAATCTTAGACCAGTAGTCACTTCCTTGTCCCATTCCTGAATAACACTATGCACTCTATCCATTACCTTTTGTTTTCTTCATAGCACGGAAACTATTTGAAACTTACATCTGTTACTTGTCTATTATTGACTCCTTACTCTACCCCTTTTCCCACCAATGTTAGTAACCTCCATGAAAGTAAGTAGTTAATTCTTGTTTGCCACATCGAGGTGCTCAATAGATACTTGCTGAATGTCCTAATTGCAATTTTGCTGAAGTAAAGTGTCAAATACTTTGAATTAATTACACAGGATAGGGACACATCATGATGTCGGATGGTTAATCATCCTGGGTTGACAGAGACGGAGAACTTTACTGGGATACAGAACGTTTGGGCTAAAACAGCTATGGCACTGTTTGATCCAGGTACTTATTCCACTGAGTTGATTACGAGTTCATAAGTTCTAACCAGAGGATTGTGGAACCCAGTATAAGTGTTGAGTCATTTCACAAGATAGAGAAACTATTTTTTTAAATAAATCAATTTAATAATACTGCTAGATGATATGAGAGGCAGGAACTCCCTGTCCCACCTCCACCACACACAGATGTGTCCGAGCAAGGACAGAGGTGTGAGCATTGTGTTCAGCAGGCCAATGGTTAACAAGTAACCTTTTCTTCTCTCCTTCTTCTCCATGACAACTCACTCCCAAGTAATCTTTGGGACCCAAAGAAGGGAGTTTCTCTTCCATCCTGGCTCTAGTGGCTAAAAGGACTATAGACGTGGGAGCCGAAGGGAGGATAACCACCACAGTGTAGGTAAAAAGACGATTTTAGCAGCAGTGAAATGAAAAGAGGAAGAGAGAGGATGGGACCAGGCCAAGTCCATGACTTAAAAGTCTGTTCAAGAGAAACCAAATCCAATGAAACCATTAACTGTGAGGACATGTGGGTCGGGGCCTCTGAAGATCAGGAGGGGTCAGGAGAGGATAGGCTGGCATCAAGGACTGTTCATACTTTGCCCTGAAATAGTCATGTCAGACGTTTGTCCAGTGGTCTGCGGGGCAGCAGTACGTGAGCACTTTTTTCAGAGCAGAGCAAGGAGCCTCTGTGGTTTAGTCTCCCTAATGCTCCTGCCTGGCATCCATGCTTGCTGGGCCTCTGTGATGGAGGACTTCCAGTGTCCTGACGAGTTGCTGGCAGCGCCCACAAAGGGCCACACCCTTGGTCCACGGTCAATGCCACAACGGTTGGGGAAGTGAGATCTCCACCTGGGTGCCAAAGACTGCTGGGACGTCAGTATCGCAGGGCACATACCTGGGAGAGCCTCGGGCCAGGCAGCCCCATCAGGTGGTCAAGGCCACCCACACAGTCAGGCGGCCTGCTCCAAGCTATTCTGCTCTTCTTCCTCCGTCTGTAACCAGCTCCAGTCTAAAGACTGAAAGTCAACAGGCAGGTTAAAAATACACCTCAGGTGGTGCTGGTTTTTCCAGGAGGCAACCAGCCCCATTTAGAAGGAAATGTAAACCCTCTCATTAATAATAGCTATTGCAGGGTACCCTTGAGCTAAAGAAACATTCAAAACCATACAGAATCTTTTCTTTGGACTGGCTAGGAGTCCCTGAGATTCCTGGACTGTGGAAAGTAGAAAAGCAATTTTAGTATTACTTGTACTCACAGTGCTTATTTATGCCCACTGTGGGTAGGTGGTACCAAGAGCATTTCAGGTGGAGCAAAAGCACATGCAAAGGCCCTAGGCGTATAGCATAGGAGTATACTGGCTGAATATAGCATAATCTAGGAGCAGAGCAAATCTCAGCTATTGATTTCCAACCTCACCAAATGAAATGCTCTAATAAGACTTCTTTTTCCTCTGGCAGAAATGCAAATTAGCAGTGAAAGGATTAAATATACGGTCCCAGGAGGAGGAACAGTAGCAACAACAGATATAGAAAGCCCCCAAACCAGAGAACACTTAAATAAATACCAGATCATTACAATTAATGGTGTCCCCTCTGATTATTATGAAAACTAAGACGTTAGAGGGAGGCTAGTAGGTGATTGTACTGGCAGGAAAAGGCCATTTAAAGATCTGAGGGAATGATTTAGGATCCTTGAAGCAATGTTAGTTTTGTCTTAATGTACCTGTATCTTGACTAGTTTTTCTTTAGGTTACCTGCCCTATAACTAGTGCTACCTACTGCTAAGCTCTGAGTCCCTGAGAAGTGGGGCCATGATAGGTTCCTGCTTTATCCCTGAAGTTCAGCACAACACCCACAACACACCAATGTTCAGCAATGGGACAAAAGTTGATGGAGGTTGGGGGCGGGGAGGCCTTCTCAAAATAATGTTACCTTCTTCATAAAGATCAAGTATTGTAAGGTTTAAATGAGACAATGCACATAAAGTACTGTTCCCATTCAATGATTGTTAGCATTATTATAATGATGATGAATAATAAATATGTACAGTTGACCCTTGAACAACATGGTTTAAACTACGCAGGTCCACTTATACACGAATTTTTTCCAATAAATACAGTAAATGTATTTTATCTTCTTTATGATTTCCTTAGTAACATTTTTTTTCTCTAGCTTACTTTATTATAAAAATATAGTATGTAATACATATACAAAATATGTGTTAACTGTTTATGTTATCAGTAAGGCTTCAGGTCAACAGTAGGCTATTCGTAGTTAAGTTTTTGGGGAGTCAAAAGTTATATGTAGATTTTCAACTGTGCAGGGTGTTGGCACCCCTAATCCCTGTGTTGCTTAAGGGTCAATGTACTAGAAAATCACAAGTGTATACTGAGATTGAGGAACCACTGGATTGCCTTTCTGTTTTCTTTTTCTCGTCTGCTGTAGCAAGGACATGGGATAGGCCATTACCCGTAAACTCTGGTCCTGTTCTTTCATGGTGTCTTGCATTGCACTTTCTAGCTGGGTGCAGAGATTGTGTGCTTCGGCCACCAGTTCTTCACTAGAGAAAAGGATTGAGTTATTAGAAAGTGTCAGTAGTATTTTTTCAGAGATAATACTATTATTTAAAAATATGCTAAAGAGCTTTTGACAAGGTTTTTAAAATTTAATAGAATTATTTTGGTACTGAGTATCTTAAAACACCATGTCATTGATTAGTGACCACATTCATCCAGTTAAGCACTTTTTGGAAGCCCAAATCTAGCCATAAGTACCTGCTGTTACTGTGAAAAAGCAAACAGATCTCCGCTTAATAAAAAAGTTAAAAGTAAAAAAAGAACTCTTTCAGACTTAACTATATGGCTAAATATATTAAACTAGAGGCTTGGTGCATGGATTTGAGTACCAGTGGGGTCCACTTCAGTGGAAACTGGAAGTCCTACATTCCCTGAGGGATGTAGTAGTGCGCGTGCGCACACGCGCAGAACGGCAGGCAGCCGGGGAGGAGCCCGAGCCTGGGCCAGGTGCCGCACCACTCTGGCTCATCACAGCCCCGCTGCACCTGCCGCTGCCACCGCTCGCTAGGCTCGCTGCCGCTCCACTGCGGTCTCTGTGCGCCCATCCTAGGGCGATACCAGCACACCCATGACCAAGAAGCGGCTGCAGGCTCACGCCCAGTCAGTCCCGATGCTGGTCCTGATCCCAGTCCTGGTCCAGATGGGGGAGGGGCGTGCAGGGGGAGTGTCCACAGGAGAGGCTTGCCACAGCTGCAGCTGCATTCGCAAACCATGAGCCCAGTGTCTGGTGCCTGTTGGTCAGCTGAGTGGCACTCCCGCTGTGGAAATGCACCGAACACCAGAGGGAAGCTCCTGCATTGAGCATCTGCCCCTGGTGGTCAGTGCGCATCATAGCTACCAGTCAAATGGTCGAATGGTCGCTTAGGCTTTTATATATACTAGAGGCCCAGTGCATGGATTTGTGTACTGGTGGGGTCCCTCGGCCTGGCCTGCAGGGATCAGGCCAAAACCAGCTCTCCGACATCCCTCGAAGGTTCCCAGATTGCGAGAGGGTGTAAGCCAGGCCGAGGGACCCCACTGGTGCACGATCGGGGCCGGGGATAGACCACGGGAGGGCTCCAGGGTGTGTCCAGCCCATCTCGCCCAGTCCCCATTGGCCAGACCCTAGCAGCAAGCTAACCTATCGGTCGGAGCATCTGCCCGCTGGTGATCAGTGCACATCACAGCGACTGGTTGAACAGTCAAATGAATAGTCGGACACTTAGCATATTAGGCTTTTATTATATAGGATAGATTCTTTCCAAATTGCCAAAATCTAAAGATAATTCCCACATCACCTGTTTTCCAATTTTTGAAATGGAAAAAAATATATATGAACCAAGCAATTTCACCAGGTTTCCACAGTTCCTTGAGATCCGAGAAAAAGTAGGTCTGGGAACTGATTTCATTTAATCTGTGCTCTCTCTTTTCTATAACGATGCACGTGTCCTATCAATATCGGGCCATGGTGGCATAGGGGGAACTCATCCGCCCTTTTCTAACCTCAGCTCTATGATGTGGAGAAACAATCAGCAACCTGTGTGCCCAGGATGACTCTTCCAGATCTTTGAGCATTTCACTGGAGGGAATATGACAAATCCAAGAAGGCAGTGTCCTCCCACCTTGCAAAGTATGACTGATGGAAGGAACACAGGGCACCTTTTTTGCTTAGCTTCATCTACAGGGCTACTAACTAGGTGAAAGGCTTGGGGCCAGCTCCAGCGGACAATGTAGGAGGCACAAGACCCAGTTTTACTATCCTCAAGGGACTCACAGTAGGCTGGGAAGAGAATTAAGAACTCAAGGCCATATAGGATTAAGTACCAAAACAGGAGAGGCTATGAACTCCCCCAAGTACTAGAACAGGACTTTTAAAAACAGCTTTATTGAGATAAATTAGCATACCATAATGTTCACCCCATTAAAGTCTACAATTTGATAGTTTCAGTACATTTACAGAATTGTGCAACCATCACAATAATCTAGTCTTGGGACATTTTCATCACCCAAAAAGCAATCTTGTACCCATTATCAACCACTTCTCATTTCCCCTCCCCACCTGCCCTAGGCAATCATTAATCTATCTACATTAATAAAAGAGGAAGATGCAAATTGATCGTGCCTTCGAGAGGCCCACCAGCCAATCAGGAGTATGCAAATTAACCCAACAAAGATGGTGGGTTAATTTGCAGACAGTGGTCGGGGGGCGGGGCAGGGCAGTCCCCACCGCCCCAGCCACTCCGGGCCTCTGGGCAGCGTGGGAAGGCGGAAAGGCGGCTCCGGGCGGAGCGAAGACGGTGCCGGCAGGCAGGGGAAGGAAGGCCCATTCTTGCACGAATCTTCATGCATCGGGACTCTAGTTTTCTAAATAAAACCTGCCTCTTTGCCTAGGGCCTGGCACATAGGACATGCTGAGTTAATGGGTGTGGGACTGAATTATAAACAAAAACACTCACAGGAGGTCCAAGAATTGAGCAATCCCCATGTGCTTGTGTGGCCAGGGCTTTGGAGGTAGGAAGCAGATGTACCCTCCAGATTGGAGGACCATTCCAGAGAAGCTCTCGAACTTGAGTGTGCATGAGCTCCACCCCTGAGTTTCTGTTTCAGAATCTGCATTTCTAACAAGATGCTGCTGATGCGGCTAGTCTGGACCAGGCTTTAAGGACCACTGAGCTAGCGCAAGGAGTTTGTGCGGGAACAGTGGATCCGCCTAGAGAGCTGCTCTAAGGTGGCCATGAATGCCTGAAGTCTCAGAATGGAGCCTCTAGGGCAGGGGTGGGGAACCTTTTTCTGCCAAGGGCCATTTGGATATTTATAACATCATTCATGGGCCATAAAAAATTATCAACTTAAAAATTAGCCTGCTATATCTGGTCAAACATTTAATTAACTAACCCCTAATGCCTTGCCAGGGCAAATGATTTCATATGGCTGCTCTAGGGAGGCAGAAAGCCTTGCCAGAAAGGGCTGAAGTGCTCTGTTTACCCCTCTGTGGCAGGGGTCCAGGTGACAGGAGGGGAGAGGAAGGGATGAATGGGAGGTGATGAGAGGTGATGGGAGGAAACCGGTAACTTGGTAACTCAAAAGTGGTGGTGGGGTGAGAGGGAGGAGGCAAGATGACTCAGGTGGATTGAATCGGGCCCTCCCTATAAGGAATCTGGTTTTGAAGACCAGATAATGACTGATGGACTACATAACAGCATGTGACTGACCAGCACTTTCAGTATTCTCATTGAGCAATTAGTAATCCAACCCTCAGACAAGGAAATTTTAGTTACCAACATATTCAGACTCCCAAGGGACTATGAAGCATTTGTCCCTGCAGTGCCTACCATATATAGCAAACACAAAGAAAAACATGCACAAAATCATTAGATAGACGAAATGGTCTATCAGTGATAAACATCCATTTCCACCCCATGACCTCCTGACGTGCCCTTGAATATTACACTTGGCACTGTTAACTATGACATACCTTTTGTTGACTAACTCAGGTAAGCTGTCGGGGGCAGTGAGAGGCTGAGACATCAGCTGGCCGGAGTGACTAAGGCGAGAAGCATTCATGCTATCTGGGCTTCCACTAACAGGACCACGGACCTTGCTCTAAAGGACAAAACCAAAAAGAAAGTCAACAAAGTTTTGGAGCAAAGGGATAATTCAACTTTTGCATTCACACCATGGTATTTTCTCATGAAACAATTGGCCACAAGACACATGCTATTCCTAGAGGATATCAGTCAACCCCTGTATCTGTGACAACAGCTGGTAGTTTGCATTTCAATTTAGAAAATGTTTCTGTATTTTGATAAAAGATTCTAAATACAGAGAGATTTGAGTGCCTGTATTTGTAAGCTTTATTTCATTAAGTTTGATTGCTTAATGAACTCTTATAAGGAGATTAAAAGTGAGGGTTTTTTTTAATTCTTTTCCAAGTAGAAGACTTAGACACACACAAAAAAATGTTTTCAGGGACTTTCTGTGAATCGCACCATCTTTGGGACAGCTGAGAAGAAAACCGAGACAGTCTGACTCCAAGGCTGTGGCAGCCACTCCCCTTCAAAGCCAAGGTGCTCCATCAACTGCTCCTGCTCCAGCTACTTGCACCTCCTCAAACCTACAGCCCACAGACATGACCTACAGTCCACCTTCTCAGCACCTCAAGCCACCTCTTCCTCCCCGCATTCCCACCATACTCTCATCTGTTGGCCTCACCTACTGCTGATTAACCCCTCTCTCCTCGCCTTCACTGCAGCCTGCATTGTTTTCATCCCTTTCAGCTGTACAGACTGGCTCCTCATTCTCCCTTCCAGCTGAACATCAAGGTCCAACCTCACCCAACCATTCAAGAACCCTAGTTTGCCCTGTTCTTCATCCTTCCGCTGTGCCTTCCCTGGCGACTATCACCCTTGGAGAGACCCATCTACCTCCTCTACTTCTGCCTGTGTCCACGGTAAGGAAGGAGATCACTGTTGTGCTTTTGGGCTCCTGACTTTTCTACCATCCTGTCCTGTGCACCACAGCAAGTACTCAATTCTGCCGCCATGGAGTGGCCACTCACGCTCAATGGTGAGGTCTGCGAAAGTCTCAAATCTGTTCTCCAGCTGCCATCAGAGTGAGTTTCTAAAATCCTAATGTGACCATCCCATTTCCATACTTAACTTTCTTCAATATGAAAGGAAAAAAGCAAATACTGCAATGTTTCCTTTATTTCTTCAAAATAAAGTGTGGCCTGTCTGATAGCCCTTGCCTAGCTGTCCAATGCCATCCACAGGGATACACTTCCCCCATCCCACACCAACCTGCTTATACCTCCTTGCTCCAGGCCTTTGACAGAGTATCGTCTTTGTCCTGGAGTGTCCTCATCTCCACCTAGCCACCTACCTACCTCCTCCTCATTCTTCAGGTGAAATTCTGTGGTTCCCTCCCCTCTAAGACTGAAGTTGGCATTCCTCCTCTGCTTTTGTGCTATAGCGTGTGCTTACTATAGCTGCTGTATGTCACCTCCTGACCTAAATTGTTCTCATTCATTTCCCTGTCTGTGCCCCCTCACCAGATTATGAGCTTGGGCCAGGGGCCATGCTTATTTTTCCTCCCATAGCTCTAGTATTCAGCACCCCGCTGGGCATATACTCAGCACTTGATGTTGAATGGATGCAGATGGCAGATCAGGCCATTTCCTGTGAATACCTCAACTTCCCTCTCCCCCTAAATCTTGTCTGCCTTGTCAGCTCTCCCCTTTTCTTTTCCTCCTCACTTCCCAAGGCCAGGCTCATGATTCTGACCTCTGTTGTTCTCAAGACTGGAGACTAAATTGTCTCCTGTTACTTTGATACTGTGAATCCCCGGAACACTCCATTCTACTTGGCTTACAATATGCTCCAGTTGCCATCATCTTAAAAAACACCATCCTTGTATCCCACTTTGCACCTTAAGAATTCCCCTTCTCCTCTTTGCTCTTAAAGACTATCAGTGACTACATGGCTCTCTTTTCAGCCTCTTCCGCCTTTGTGCAGCCTTCCCATCAGCTGTGGCTTCCGTGGCTTTTACCTGTCTCTTTTCACTTCTCTGTCCTGAGCTCTCTTTTTCGTGTTATGTTTTCTCTCTGAGCAACATTCAGTGGAGTCACAGCTACATTATGACAGATGGTGGTCACAGAAAGTAAGAGTTACAATAGAAGCAGCAGGCATAGATGAGGATCCACCATACCATGTACTGCAGAGGACTAAATGGAGGACCCCCAAAAGGTCTGTCCATTCCTAACTCCAGGAACCTAGGAATGTGCCCTTATTTGGAAAGACGGTCTTTGCAGATGTAGTTACGGATCCTGAAATGAGATCATCCTGGACTCTTCACGTGGGACTGGAATTCAATGACAAGTGTTCTTATGAGACACATCCAGAAGACAGAGGCAGAGATTGGAGTGATGCGGCCACAAGCCAAGGAACACCTGGAGCCACCAGAAGCTGGAAGAGGCAGGAAGGGTCCTCCCCTAGAGCCTACAGAGGGAGCCTAGCCCTGCCAACACCTTGATTTCAGACTTCTGACAGAATATTTTGTGGTAATTTATTAGAGTAGCCACAGGAAATACATATATGCATAAATAAAAACAATGGGCCTAGGCCCTAACTCTGCCACTCCTGCTCCTCTAAGTTGCAAAGAGGTGGCCTTATGGTCTCCCTTGTAGGGCGGTACAGCTGCAGAGAGGGGGAAAGGCCCAGGGAGATGGCAGACTGAGGGCTGTGGACCAGGCTGCAGGGGCTCACTCACACAAGCGATCTTCAGGAGATTCCAGAGCTCCTTCTGTCGCTTTTCCTGAAGCCGAACAACAGTCTTCTCATCCTCATTCATTAAACTCACCACTTCTTCCACCTTGGGCAACAATTCCAGAGCCTTCTGCTTGCAAACCACAGTTTTACTGTAAAGAATAAACAAGACAAAGTCCAGTGGCATTTGGGTTGGAGAAGGTGGGAGAACATAATCCCTGGTGATTACGAATCCAGTCAGCAGCTGCAGATATTTTCTTCACGTGGACAAGTGCATCAGAATGGAGTGAAGAAATGGCCTCACACAGCCTTGCTGCTTCTTCACATTCCACCTCGAGTAGGAAAGTCGGGGCTTATACCTGAGCTGTGTATAAATCACTCGCACTTTCTTCTCAAAGGCTTGGATTGCCTGAAGTAGCAGTCGCACCATTTCCTGGCTGTCACCCTCAGTTCGCTGGTCTGGAAAGAGGAAAGGAATTGCACAGTTTCTACAGGTGGCTGGCAAAGAGGACCAATGTCTCACACTTGAGATACCAAGGAACCCAAGGCAGGCATAAAACCATACTTACCTCTAGGTTTTTCCCTGAGTCTCCTGTAAAGCTCCCTCGCTTGCTCTTCTCTGAAATATACAAAAAAGAAGCTCTGTCTAGATTTGAGGCCACATTAAAACATCTTAAGCATTGATTAGCTGATTCCTGCCAGTAGAATTACTGATTTCTAGAAGTAAGGCTGGCAATATGTCTTGACTGGAGAAAATAATTATTCCTGGTGATATTATAGGTGATGTCTATAAATAAGGGCATGATCACTCTCATTATCAACTATCTCCAAGGTTTAATTAGAGAGGATCTTAAGAAAAGGAGTCTCCACTTTGTCCCTTGGAATTTCTGGCTTCCGCAATAGTGGTTCCAGGTGCCATCCCTGTATCTGAGCCCGGAGAACATGGCTTCCTTTTGAAAACGTAAGACCAGGGTGGATACAAACTCCTGTCCCATTTTCCCCTTAACACAGTGAGACAGGCTGATATTTTCAGAGGTGATTTTCATTTGAAAACTAGAGGAGAATAAAAGTTTAAATGATTCAAGAAAATATAGGGTACAAATAATCAGATTTCTGATGTTCTGGCTCCTGGTCCTGAGAATCCCAGTAAAAGCCTCAGAGGACACCATGGGGCCCAAATGGGACAGTTTGTGAGAGGCTGATGTGCCTGCCTGCCTCCATCCCATCTGCACCGTGGGGGCTGTGTGAGACTTCCTTCAGGCAGGACTGCTCTACTTGGGTGCCTCATCCTCTCTTGGAGCCAAGGCCAAAGTCCTGATAAAGATTCAAATGAACGGTTTCCAGATCTGAACTTCTAAGAGTTTCCAGGCTTCTCCGTCTCTGGGCCAGTTTCTGCTTTTTAAGCTACACCTGGGACAGGGTGAGCTTGACGAACAGTGACGCCTGATACCATGACCAAGGCTCCTTGCAGTATAGCCTTTATATTTTACAAATTACTGCTCTATGCATTAGCTGAACTGATCCTCACAACCTTGGGAGGTGAGACAACTTTTCTGGCCACTAAACAGATATGGAAACTAAGGCTCAGAATGATGGTGATCTGTCCTTGCTCATCTCTGGAGCTTGCCGAGATGATTCACTGGGGGTCGGGGGTGCATGCTCTGCAGGAGAACAATCTCACCAGCTTCTATAATAACCACACGTGTTCCCAACACACATACAGAAACTCCAGGTGAGGCACATGCATGTGTTAGGGACACTGTGTGATCCCCGCCCAGGTGGTACTCACAGGTCGTCCAGCGTCCCCCCCTGCTTCCGACCCATTGGGCTCCTCTGCAAGTCCACGATATCCGTCTGCAGTGCCATCATCCGTTCTACCAGATGTTTCACTTCGTTCTCCTGATGAAAAAGCTGTGCTAATGTCAACTGACATAGAGTATTCTGAGACGCAAGATTTTGGGGGGAAACCCTTCAAACTGATTGTAGACTCTCAACTGACTCACTAGAAGGAATATGGACTTCGGAATCAGAATGAGCTGGCTTTGGATCTTGGGTCTACCACTTTCTGTGTGACCTTTGGGCAAGTTACTTAACCCTTGATCTGTAGTTTCCTCCAGCATAAAATAAGCTTCTAAGAGGGCTGTTTTAGAGGTCAGATAAGTATCTGGCATGGTGCCTGGCATATAGAGGATGCCCAATGCACAGTGTGCCCCCCTGCTTTCTCTTAATTTGTCCATCCAATGACATCCCATGTGGGGAGCCTGGATTCCTTTATTTCACAGATTATGTCTATGAGTACCCATCTCTATGGTTAAATAATGTGTTATCTATATATATATTCACCTTTAAGCATTCATTCAGTATTGATTTACAGAAACAAACATTACAAAAGACAGAGGTGAAGGTCCTTGCCCAAGGTCACAGGGGAAAATGGTGGAAAAGTCCAAGAAAAAGGCTCAGAGCCCAAGGTCTTCAATTTGTGTGAGGGTCACTAAGTAATACTTCCCCTGCCTTCCCAGTTAACATCTTCAGTGGCATTTGATCTACACTGTCCTAAGACCCTCAGTCTAGACCTTTTCTTTCCTATGGATTTAATGTCCCAATAAAATGAGGCAAAAACCTTTGACTAGACGGAGTGTTGATTATTCATTCATCCAAGGCCCTTTCTAATAGATGTCTAGGCTTCCCCCCAAGGACACTTCACACTTTGCTCCTTATTCAAATCTGGACCAGCTCTGTCCATCTGCATAGCTCCTGGATCTGCCACAGTGTGGCCCCCTTTAGTGGCTATTCTTCCAGCTTCTTTCCAGCAAGTTCTAGTTAAAGTCAAAGAGCATGGCGAGGAAAACTTGAGTTCTCACGTACAAGATCGGCCTAGTGTTTGACGAGAAAGTGGAAAATGGTAGAGAAAAGCCTCAGTAAGGATATAAACCTAAAATGAGTCTCCTACCCGCCCACAGAGCTCCACAGCCTGTTCCATTTCCCTCCAGGCCAGCAGCAGTTTATCTGATGCTGGAAAAAAAAAATGTAGGGGAAAAAATGAAAAACAAAATGAAGACACCACAAAACCAAAACAGAAACAAGCAACTCGATTATAAAAGGATAAAAGAAACCTCAGGAAGAGAAAACAAAAATGAAATGGGTCTCTCCAAACTCATTGCAAAGAGTACACTCACTGATCCCAAACTCAGTTTGCTCACTATACTTCTCCAGGTCAATCTGGATGCTGGTCTTAAAGAAATCCAACTTGGCCTTGAGCTGCTGAGACATGGAGGCCATGGAATTCTTCATCTTGGAGAGGCAGCTGTTATTCCGGAGGAGATTCATCCTGGAGGGACCACAAGAAACAGAGCCTTCAGGCATCTTTGGATCCAAACACCATTTCCTGTGCAATAACCAAACTGCCTCCAATGCCAAGGCAGATCCCTGCTATAATTATTATAAGAGCAGCTACTCATAACCATCAGGACAATTTCCCTAGTCCTCAGCAATGCATGAGGTCCTGCACCAAAATTGGAATTGGACAGAGTACTACACAAAGGACCAATAATCCAAACTAGTCATAACCTGGGGGGAAAAGTCAGGCAGTCCCTGGTATGACCATCAGGGGAGTGTTGCTGCCCCAAATTGCAAGGAGCTCCTCCATGTTCCAAATTCTGCCCCCGGTTCAGCCAGCCCAACCCTCCATTTATGCTCCTGTTCCATGTGCTGACCTCACCCTGCCATGTCTAAAAGGGTCCTCCTCCATCCAGTCCAGCTGACCACGTCCTGCCCATCCAAACCAGTGTCTCCCTAACAGTTGCTTCTGGGTCCCTGCCTCCGCCACCTCCCTGTGGCAAAAGCCACCAAGCAATTTTAAATAAGTCAAATCCAAAACCGCCTGGCACAGTACATGGCAGCTCGCTGTCCCTGCTGCAGCCGGTTACAGTCCTCCTTCAGGGTTTGGATGCTGTGCCAGACCTGGCCCCACACTTTCCGCAGCTGGAAGAAAGGCAGGCTCCTCTTGGGCTCTTGAACTGGAACAGAGTCATAGGCAATTGTCAGAGAACTGCTCCCCTACAATTAACCACATCCTGCCTTGCAACATCACTGGCACTTACACATTTTAAAAAGTTATATAACTTCTACGTTATTATAGAACTTTTTTGGGGTGCTATGCCTGGTTACTCTCTCATACATTTTTGTACCCCATTACAGAACAAGCATGCACTAGTCAATAAACAGCTTTAGATTTGATTTGAAGAAAGACTTTGTGAATCATGTGGAGATAGTCATATGTACACAGGCTCATATATTTTCAGTAGAAACTTTTATGCTCACAATATTTAAGGTCACATGAAGCTTTCTAAAAATGCAGCTTCAACCAGCAGTCCTGGAAGATGACTAAGCCAATAAGCCTGGAGATCTCTAAGCCTTTGGACACTTGCCCTGTTTATTCTGTGTGTGCGTGGTGTGTGTGTGTGTGTGTGTGTGTGTGTGTGAGAACAGGACTGGGAGGTACATTAAAATGTCCATCACCCTGGCTGGGTGGCTCAGTATGTTGAAGCGTCATCCCATACACCAAAAGATTGCATGTTTGATTCACCATCAGGGTGCACACAGGAGGCAACTGATCAATATTTCTCTCTCACATCAATGTTTCTCTCTCCCTCTCTCCCTCACTCTCTCTCTCTCAAATCAATAAAAAACCATGGACATAGACAATAGTGTGGTGAAGGCTGGGGGAGAGAGGGCAGGCAGCGCAGGGGCAGGGTAGAGGGGTCAATGGGGAAAAAAAGGGACATGTGTAATTCTTTCAACAATAAAGATAAATTTTTTAAAAATTACCCCGAAACAATAAAAAATAAAATCAAAAAATAAACACACATCCTCGGCCTCACTGGTGTGGCTCCATTGTTAAGCATCGACCCATGAACCAGGAGGTCATGGTTCGATTCCCAGTCAGGACATATACCTGGGTTGTGGGCTCGATCCTCAGCAGGGGACATGCAAGAGACAACCAATCAATGATTCTCTCTCACATTGATGTTTTTATCTCCCTTCCTCTCTCTGAAATCAATAAAAACATTTTTTTTTTAAATCCTCAGTTGAGGATTAAAAAACATTTTTAAAATGTCTATCTAACATTCGTACAATGGAATACTACTACACAGGCATTTTAAAAATAGGCAGCAAAAGGGGAAAAAATTTTCCAAAATATATTGTGAAGTGAAAAAGGCAGATACAGAACAGTACATATTGTATGCTACCATTTGTTTCAGGGGGAAATGAAGAAGTATATAATCATTTATAAATGCATAGGTAGAATACCCCTGGAAGGTTAACTCAAGAATTTGATAGTAAATGGGGGAATAAGGACACATATGTAACACCTTAATCAATAAAGAAATTTATAATAAAAAAAATAATTTTATAGTAGCAGTTTCTCTGGAAGAGGCTGGGAGTACTGGGGAGAGAGGAAGGCTTATTTTCCGCTCTATATGTTCTTGCATCTTTTGATTTTTTTTTTTTTTTGCGTATGTGGATGTATTCATTATTAAAATATAAATAAACTCAAAAATAAATAAAATGGCCACCTGATTCAAGGTCAGTGGCTTGCAGGCAGTGTTCTCTGTCTGTTTCAAATTCTACCTAGAGGCTGAAATTAACTGAAGACTTCCTTTCCTCTTTTTCGGCTGGGCTACTCCTCACATGTCCCTAGTAAAGAAGGCTGCCCCGAGGATAGGGTAAGCTGATCTCGGTGTGGACCCCTCTGCTGGGCCATGTCTCTCCCTCCTGCCTTGTCCCAAGCATTGTAAGCGATTATTTAAAACAACAACAACAAATAACCACAACGATGTTCTTACGGATACAGCTGACACTTTCAGGTTGGGGCCGTGGGGAGATCTGCGTCTCATAGGTGACTTTACTGTTGTCAAAGAGGAAAACGAGATCCATGTCCAATGTGCGGCCCTCGAGCTGCGAAGGGACAAGAACAAAATGAGATCTCGTGAATCCAACCCCTCCTTTATCTAAGGAATAATGAAGATATTTCAGCGTGTTTCCCACTGTTTACCAACAGCATCGTCTTCAGCCAGCAAGTACTAAGCACCCAACTGGCCTCTACTTCCTTTTCCTGTTCCTTTTCCACTTATTTATCCCCCGTTCCTTTTCCACCTCATTTGCAACTTATTACATTCCATTTTATTCTGTGATTGTCTTTTAGGTGCAATTTAGACATGTGCTATCTCCTTTTCTCTCCAGTGATTGTTTCTTACATGTTAACTTCATCAGTTTTGTGGGGGCAGGGACCATGTCTTGCATTGCTGTGGCTGTCAGCACAGTTCTGTACACAAGAGGCACATCATAAACAGTTTTGGTTGACTTGGAAAAACGAAGCATCACGTTGACAACAAAGGCAAAATAAAGGCACTCTAAGTGGTCTGGAAGTAACAAGACGGGTGTGGAGTGATTGGTGTCTCCTATTAGGACACACAGGGGATCTTGCATTCAGTGTGATGAGCAGAACTGATTAAGTAGAGCTAAAATCTGAATGCATGATTATTTTCCTTGCAGGCAATGTCAGGGCAAAACAGGGCATTCTGCAAGAAGCCCAGGGCTCACCTTCCCGTCTGAAATACACTGAGTGGCAGGCTTGTCGGAGAGCAATGCCAGACCCGCTTCTTGCAGCAGCTCCTGGTCCTCCTCAGGGATTTCTGTGTCCTGCCGAATTCTGGCCTTTAAGCTCTGCAGACTCTCGTCTTCTGACACTGGATAGGTGTGAATGGTGCCTGTGACCATGTTCAAGATATGAACCAGCTGCAACACAACCCAGATGTTATTGAAAAATCCCAACTTTACAGAGATGCCCATCTCTGGATCCTTTGCTACTCCCAACACTTCCCAGCCACACAAAGCAAGGGCCTAGCTTGAGGGCCATGGTATATATACTCTAGTCTTTAATATTCATGTTTGTCCATAGCTACAACCTTATGACCTACGTCAGTCAGCACGGGTTCTATCCTCTTACTTATGTAGAGAGATATGCTCACAGCGGCCTAAATTTCCCCAATGGTCAGGTGGCCCATGACCTGTTTTTTAATGAGTATTTCTTTCTCATAAGAACTGCGTGTCCCATGGGGATCTGACCTGTTGCCTCCATGCTCACCTTTAAGTTTAAGATGTCATCCAGGGCCTTGAAGCAGCCATTGGGCCCATACACGGGGTCAGTGCCCCTTTGCCGGGGGTGCCACATTAGCATCAGCTGCAGCCACTTCTCCAGTCGCTGCAACAGGATGCTGAGAAGAAGAGGAGCACAATGTAGGAGGAGACGCCTCTAATGCAAATTTCAGGGGGCCTTAACATGGGATTAAAAAGCACACACTCACATCCATTTCACCATTATACACACGGATGGCAGCCAAAGAAATAATGACTTAAAATGAATTAATCTGAGAGAAAAAGTAAACATTTCCAACTAACTTAATTATTCAGGTGCTTATCCCCTCTCCTGGTCTGCTAAAACACCTCCTCAAAATTAGGGAGCAGATGGGTCAATAGGCTGATGTCCCACTGGCTCTGTGAGAATGATCTAAGCTTTTTAAATGCACTTTATAGGCGTGCCTGACCTCCAGGTGATCTCCACACACAACCTGGAACCCCTGCTGCTGGAGTTATTTTGTTAATCACCCCGTCAAAGGTTCACATGACAGAGGTCACTCCTTCCCTTGGCACTGCAGGCCCTCCACAACCTGCCTCCTGTAAGGTCTCAGCTGACCTCTCACCGCCCCCACGAAAGCCCTTCATGAAGCCAGTACTGCTACTGATGGATTCCCTAAATGTGCGTTTGCTCCCCCGCAATTTTTCCCCTTTGAACTTCCTTCCTCTTTATCCATGTCCTGCACATCTTTCCAGATCCTTCCACCAAGTTCTAGCTCAGCCAAAGTCATTCCACATAGCTCTCATCCACACAATACATCTCCCCATCTTCTATATACTCACGGTAATTGTTATCCATGCTACTTGTGGATAATGTGACTGCCTTCTTAGCTTTCTTTTGTACCATTCCCCAATTCTGATATTATTGTTTAACTGTTCATATTCTGACTCTAAGACCAGAACGCAATGCTGTTCAAACTACAAAGTTTATTTCTTGGCTATTACACAGTACTAGGTTACATGAGCAATGCAAGGAGAAATATTCCCTACCCTTAAAAGGCTTACAGGTGAGTAGGAAATAAACTCAATGCAAAACCAAATGTAACACAAGGTTGAAGCTACTAATCCTAATAAAAGGTACATATGAATTGTTATGTGAATTTAGAAAAGAAGATTTCTAGATGGGGCTAGGGCTGGGAATCAACCTAAGTTTAAGATTGAGATGGATTATGTCCAGTTTTTAATCATAGGATGATATCCTGATAACCCATTTAAAAGCTATCAGATGTCACCTCAGACATCTATTTCAAAAAGAGGAAAAAAACTGTTGAAGAAAAATGCCGCTGTACCTTACCTGTTAAGATTATTGGGGTAGGGTAAAGAGCTCGAAAACTTCACCGCTCCATTCAAGTCTTCAAAAACGACGATGTCCATCTCACTCTTCTGCCGGACTTTGGAATGCCTGCAGACATGCATTCTTGTTACTTACAGCCCTTAACTCACTTCGTGGTCAAGAGCCATTTGACACCTGTAACATGTCACTTTACAACTGTGCATGATACCCCCAGGTCACTAATCTCTTCAGGTAATGGTCATTGGATGTGTATCCTGGTAGGAAGGCTCCTGTGAGCGTTTACTAGTAAGAATGATGGTATTGCCTGAATGAGTAGAGTCATTAACCCTCCTGTACCCAGAGTTCTGCAGTTGGAGCTGCTGACTCATTTCATCCTTGGCCCGTCCTTATCATTTTCTCTAATTTAAAACTCCCATGTTTTGATGGAGGATAAAACGGAGACTTCCAAACCATGACTATGCACATATCACATTTACAGGAAATATGCACAACACATGCACTTCCCTCTAAATGTATATGGCTAAATATTATTTGTAAGGGTAAATGAACTTTTACAATTCCCAATTTAGAGAACTTATCAATGCACCTGAAATAGTTTTTAAAGTGAAAAAAAATTAACCCTAGCTGGTTTGGCTCAGTGGATAAAGCGCCGGCCTGCGGACTGAAGGGTCCTGGGTTCAATTCCGATCAAGGGCACATGCCCGGGTTGTGGGCTTGATCCCCAGTTGGGGACATGCAGGAGGCAGCGGATCAATGATTCTCTCTCATCACTGATGTTTCTCTCTCTCTCTCCCTCTCCCTTCCTCTCTAAAATCAGTAAAAATATTTTTTTAAATAAACGAAAAACATTAAAATCCAACCAGTTTCAAATCTTCTTGGGTGACAAGGATAATAATTTGAATAATGCTTCATAGCTAAGCAAGTACTTTGACACTGAACACACACACTTCCTTTGCCATAACAACCGCATGTGGCAGACACTATTTTTAGACTCCCATTCAGTGGTAAGGAAATAAAGATCAGGTGATTTACCCAAGGTCATACAACTACAGAATGGCAGAACTGGTAACTCAAACCCAAAGTCTGGTGTTCTTTTGAATGTCTGAACCTTTCCTTTCCAAAAACACCTGGGAAATTTAAATAAAAAGTATCCCATGAACACATCTCATTAGTAAAGGGTGAACTCGCCTATCTGGAGCTCATGGGAAACCCTGAAGAGCTGGCAGATGGCCGAGGCTGGTGGCTTACAGCTCTGGCTGAAACTGACTGTTGTAAGTGCACCAAGACTCTTCATTACATTCAAGTGGGATGATCCTCTAATACAGTGGTCGGCAAACCGCGGCTCATGAGCCACATGCGGCTCTTTGGCCCCTTGAGTGTTCTAACGCCACTTCTTCAAATTAGACTTGCCCAGGCCAAAAACCGACTTCTGCGCACGGGCCACGAAGTTTCAATCGCACTGTATGTGCACGCCCGCACGTGGTATTTTGTGGAAGAGCCACACTCAAGGGCCAAACCGACCACTGCTCTAATAGAATACTTAGTCTGTCAATGGGAAATTATAAAAATAGAAGGACATAGTAAATAAAATGCTTATTGCTTAGGTCCTAAATGTATTGCAAAGTAGCTTTATAATCAAATTACAAAGCTGAAATGACATTTGTCCTGAAATTACCATCTACCTGCCACCTGAGATGAGAGAGTGAAATTTTAGGAGTTGTCTGCGGCTTTACAAAGCAGATGACACAGGCGCTTCTCACACCCTAGTCCACTGCACAGCTCCTTAACGAGCCGAGAAATCCATTTGAAAGCGGTCACCTGGCCTTCCAGCACCAATGAGGGGGGTTCTAGGAATCCGATTCTGCAGACAACAGACTTACTAGGAAGATGATGAGCCATTAGGAATATATTTTCAAAGAGCACTTGTTCTCCCAGTCCTAATGGATTTTAACTGATTTTGTTATAAATACTAGAAAAGGTCAACATTTGAACTGAAGAAATGCAGTAATTCTTTGGTTAGTTAGAGACACTGCAGCTGTACAGATATTTACTTTTTTTTTTCATAATGGTTACAGAATAAATTGTAACTATAAATTAATTAGCTAATTCCTCAATATTCAGAACCTGTGCCAATCAACAAGCATTACTTGTTTTTAAAATAAGCCACCACAGGAGGGCGTATTTTGTCATTTCACAGGACTCCTCAAGAGCAGGGCCTTCACCTCATGCATCTTTGCATTTCCAACATCTGGTGTATAAAGCTTGACTGGACTGCCATCACATACAACGGCTCTGAAACAGATTTCAAAGGCTACATCTTATTCCCATAAATAAGTGTTCTCATGATAAAAAAAATACCTGTTTTTGAAAAAGTTCATTGTTTTTATTACTTCCAGAAAGGTAGAAAATGACAACAGCCAGTGTTGGCAAGGGTGTGGTGAAAGGGACAGCTTTGCATGTTCCTGGTGGAAACAGTATTTATATAACCTTTCTATTGAGTATTTTGTTGCTACAACATCAAAAAACCTTTAAAACATGTATAATCTTTGATCTTTTGCTTCCATTTCTAGAAATTTGTCCTAGGGAAAATTAATTGTGAATACACAAGAATTTCCCTACAAAGATGTTATCTTGGTGTTGTTTTCAGAAGTAAAAACTATAAACCACCCATGCTTCCGGTAATGGGGGAGAAGCTAAATAAGATGTAGAACGGCCACGCAGTAGCAGACCACACAGACATTACAAATAACATGGAAAAACGTAAAGCATTTTCAATACTAAGTTTGAAAAGCAGGTTCTATGAGAATATGTAATTTATTTGTGTGGTGTGGGTTTTTTTTTTTTTAAGTATAACACACACACTGAAGAGCTTGGAGACACACAAAAATGTTCATAGTGGTTGTTTTCAAGGAGTGTGAAAGAAATCCTCACCCTGTAAAACTGCTTTAGGAGCACATACAAGACGGAGTTCATATTATGCTACCACTGAGGTGAAAAAAGGGGAGAAACACATTAACAAACAAACAAACAAACAAACAAATGCAAGCCAAATCTGCCTGTATGTGTATGAAACATCCGTGGAAACATACCAAAAACCAATGCTATCGAGTGCCTGCGGGGAAGGAAATCGGGCTGGGAGACCAGTCTGATGTGACTTGCACTGTATACTCTTTCACACGCTTTGAAGTTTGAACCATGAAACGTTACTACTCCAAAAAACTAAAAACTGAAAACCAACAAAATATCTGAGCCACACAGCATCGTTTAAATTAGTGTGTGGCCTCTCAAGGAGCAATTCTGAATGAAACTTAACTAATTTAGGGGAATGTTAATTTTTATTTATTTTTTAAATATATTTTTATTGATTTCAGAGAGGAAAGGAGAGAGAAATATCAATGATGAGAGAGAATCATTGATCGGCTGCCTCCTGCACGCCCCTTACTGGGGATCGAGCCTGCATCCTGGGCATATGCCCTTGACTGGAATCGAACCCAGGACCCTTCAGTCCGCAGGTGGACACTCTATCCACTGAGCTAAACCGTCTAGGGCAGGAATGTTAATATTTTTTAATATATTTTATTTATTTTTTTCAGAGAGGAAGGGAGAAGGATAGAGAGTTAGAAACATTGATGAGAGAGAAACATCTATCAGCTGCCTCCTGCACACTCCCTACTGGGGATGTGCCCACAACCAAGGTACATGCCCTTGGCCAGAATCGAACCTGGGACCTTTCAGTCCGCAGGCCGACACTCTATCCACTGAGCCAAAACAGTTAGCCAAAATGTGTATAATGATCAACACATTTTTATAATAAAAAAAGTTAAAGGACATTTAAAAACTTAATTGTACCCTTTGGTGTTTTTTATACTAGAAAATCTTTCTTGGTAACTTACTTGGTTCATATTTTAAGCCACTTTCTTATAATTTTAAAACAAAAGTGTACATTCATGTTTAGTAAAAACTGTCAATAAATTTTCATGTAAATATTTCTCATTTGTCTTGCACACATATCCTTGCTTTGTTTACTAATACACAGCGTTGTCAGGGTAAGTGCACACATTTACACAACGGCCTGTGAATGTTTTGACTTGCTGCTACTGAATGGGGGGACAAAGGCCATTTGGATAGTATTATATTTAATGATGCTCACACTTGACAACTGCTCTAACTTTCTAGGTCTTTGGAGTTTGAACTGCCTACATGTTGGGTCCCAACAGGACTTGATCTCTGGAAGACAGATCACAGATGGCTCAGGCCTAGCCTGGGAGCGCCCAGTGAGATGGGAACAGGTGAAGTGACATGACAAAGCAAAGGGACATACTCCTTCTTTCAGAAGACTCTCCCAGTCCCCACGCCCTCCCACCCCCCAGGGCTGTGGTCTCTCACTCACCACTGCACAGGCTGCCAGTTGGGGAGAAAAGGCCGGAAGCCCGTGATGCACTCGAAAGCCAAGGTACCAAAGCTCCAGTAGTCGACAGTCACCGTGTACTTCTGCTGCTCCAGCAGTTCCGGGGCCTGCAACAACGCATGAGGGAAACACACCTGAGCCGCTGCCAGAGGGGGCAACCAGCCCTTCCGGTCACGCCCCACACTTTTCCTGGCTCCATCCAGGAGGTGCTGGCATGCCTGCTCCAGGGTGAGGAGGTGACCGTGTTTAGGTGGTGGTATCTAGGATTTTTCTGTACCTCACTGACTAAAAAAGGGTATTTTTAGGTAGATCAGAGTACATCATCTATCTTTCTCTTGGGCAAATGGGAAAGTAGACTACACACAACAAAGGAAAATGATACTGAGCTATATATACCAAATGCATAATACATGCATTAAATGCTGGCCACGTCTCCTAAACTGATGTGTTTTATGACGTGTATACAATGAAAATGGAATATTTACAATCAGGCAAGAAAAAAGCCAGATACATGACTGCTGCCCACGTAGAGAGAGCTGTGGGGTGACCAAGGAAAGCTTTGAAGCACAGGTGGGACCCAGGCTCAGGCCTGGTGTCTGAGAGGAGACACTCCAAAAAGGACCATCACAAGCAAAGGCATGGAGGCAGGACTGTGTGGTCTGGCTGAATGTGTGACACTTATGGACAGACCAAGGAGTCAAACCACAGGGGAAAGTTGGGGGATGGTCAGGTCAATCTCTGTGTCTCATTATGGACAGTTCTGGCTCCTGCAAGTGAACAATTTCACTGAGCATCCTGGTCAGAGCATGGGGGTCCTCCCCTTCCCCCAGAATGCTGCTAAGCCAATTAGGATTCCCGAGGACACTCAGCAGGACCTGCATAATTACATTATGTGGACACAAGTGCCTTACCATAGCCCGCCCCCCACCCCCGAAATCTCTCTTCCATAGTGGAGGTGATAAGCTGATGGAGCCCACACCCTAGTTAGTAGGATAAGTAGAAAGTATAAATGCACTCAGAAAGACTTAGAATTTCTTTTCTTTTTTTAATTTAAGAACTAGAAAGAATATTTAAGCTCATCCAATCCAGTGGCGTTCAATCTTTTATTGCTTTTGTTTTTTAAACTGCAGGCTCCTTTATTCAATCAACATTTTGCCGACACAAGCAATCTACTACCAAGTCTTGCTAAGTCTCTTGCTAAGCACTGCTTACATCATTTTCTACATCCTCACTGCTGCCAACAGCTCTGAACTGCCTATCACAATGTCCTCCTTACTACTTGCTCAAGATTTTACTCTTGTTCATTCTTCCCACCCTATCAAGAGTGATCTTTTCTAAAGGTAAACCTGATCTCTCTCCAACTTAAAAATCCTTCGCTGTCTCTCCAGATGTTTTAGGAGAAAGCCTAAAATCTTAAACCAGCTAGCAAGTCCCTGAATCGTCTGTCCTCTACCTCTCTCTCCAACTTTAACTCGAGGTTCTTTCTCTCTCCCTTCTTCTCTAGATTCCTGACTGTCTCACTTTCTGGTCTGCCAATGTACTATCCCTGGAGGGACTTCCTCTCCTTCCCCCACCTCCAGCCCCTTTTCACCAATTCAACCTTCAGGTTTCAGACTAAGTTAGGTCTTCCTAATATATATTCTTATCCCTTTTCCTTCGCAGCACTTACCACAACTGCAATTTCTTAGTTATTGGTGTAAGTCTCAGGGTAATGCCTACTTTCTTGCTAACCTCTAAGCTACTAACGGCCAGAGAAGTGCTTGTCTTCTTTCCCATTGCATTGCTGGCTCCTGGCACAGTGCCTGGCACAGAGCCTACACTCGATCACTATTTCTTGAATGAATGAATGACTCAAATAAAACCACAATATTCAGACCAAATAAGAAAGGGTAGGGACTCAGAGCTCAGATCTTCCTCAGTGGCCTCTGAGACACCTCATGGAAACTGTAGTGTCTATAGATCAGTATGATACTAATTTAAATTCTTATTTTCTGACAATATAAGAATTCTTTATTTTTAGACAAAATACCGAAGCACAGAGGTTATGGGATCTGTGTGAGGGCACATCAGCAGCCCTTCTGACATCAGAGAAGATGACCACATCCTTCCACAGGGTCTCTGCCGGCAGAAGTGCTGACTTGACCAGATAGATGATGGCTCTGACCTCATACAACAATTCCTACGCATCTAGGAGACATCCAAGGAGCTGGCAAGACTGAGATGCTAGGAGGCGAGGACAGAGAGGAGCCCCACAAGTGTGGCCATTGGAGAGAAACTGATGAGCAAACATATAACCCCATTTCTTACCAGGTACTGCAGGGTCCCCACAAAGGAAGTACAGAGACTGCCCTGGTCCAGTTCCTTGGCATATCCTAGGTCAATAATTTTGTGTATTAACTGAAAAAAAAAAAAGGGAAGAGGAGAAATCAGAGGATTCTGAGAATACACTGTCTCCTATAACAATTCTGATTTGTTTGCTGACATGGCAGGGGATATACCTGAACTTCCAGGTGGTATTAGAACCTGAGCTCCTATGAACCACCAAATACACAGGAGAATGCCTTCATCGTGGTAGATTTAGGGCAGAAGGAAACAAACATATGCTGGAAAAATGCTGGAAAAAGGCATACTTTCTCTGTTGGTCTGTGACCAATCATCAGAGGAAAATCAACATTAAAAGACCATGCACCAGCCCTCAACATTGCTAAACCTGGACTTTATGATGTGAAAGATGAGGCTGGTCTCTTCTCAGAAGTAAATACCTTCAGTTCTCAATTCTTAGAACCAATGACAAGTATGAGTATGAACTGAAACAATGAACTGATATCACAGGTCAGCCTAGAATGCTGGCGGAAGCTGTATCGGAGAGATTAAGTGGCCCACAATTGAGTTACTACATTCCTCTCAGCTGAGCCCCTGCTCATCACCCCCAGCTAAACAAACAGGGCCATGAAAAAGCACAGCACTGAGCCCCATGGGGAGGTCACCACCACACATGCAGGAGCGCCACCGATGAGGCCACCAAGAGCTCTGCGGAAACCGCAGGCTGGACCAGGCTCCATGGGCAGGTGCCAGCTCCAAATGCCTCTTCTCAGCCCCACCCAGAGTCAACTTAGAGCTGGTTCCCATATTGGCATCAAAAGTGGACGCTCTCAAACAAATGGAAACAAAAAGTCTATTTCCAAGAAGTGCTAGTCCCAAAGGTTGGCGCTGGAGGTGGGAAGAAAAACATGATTTTCCTTATCAGATTCCCGCCACTTGGGCCATTAACAATGTGATCCATTCAAACTTGCCTCAACCTGCAAGCGAGAGCTCTTTGCTGAATTTTGTTTCAGATCAAAAAGCAGTCCCAGAGAATCAAAGCAAATATAAACTCAAGGAAACGCAAATATAAACACACATGCAGAGCTTGTTCCTCATCCACCAGAGCCGCTTCCCTGGGACTTTCCAAGCCCCAGGAGGGGGTCACTCACTCTTTGCTCTCCTTGCTGCAGGACGATGTTTTCTGGCTTTAGGTCCCGATGGATGATTCTGTTTTCATGAAGGTATCTAAGCGCAGAGGCTGAGAGGGTGGAAAGGGGAAGGAGTTTTCATTAAGCCTACAAAAACACTTTTCATTTCAAAATCGCCTGAACTGTGAGAAATGAATATTGTGTGTGCCTGACCCACAGTCTGACTCCCAAGGCACAGAAACGGTGGAGGGATGGGGCCGAGGGAGCTGCCCCTCGGGCCAAGTGAAGAGGACCTGGCTGTGTGAGCAGAACTGGGACCACCACAAGAATCTGACTTTTTCACGCAAAGAACTCGTAGCTTCGAATTCTTGAGGTCACCAACTACAGTCTAAATTGGCTTAGATCCACTGATTGTCCAAATGAAATGAAAGACTTGCTACTTTCAATGCCTAAAAAAAATTCTATTCCATCTTGTTCTCTATTGTGTTAAGTTTTAAAGACTTATGCTTCTTATCGCACTTTCATTTTTGTTTTACTAAGTTTTATTAAAGAATCAAAGCAAAGTACAATAACACACTGTAATAATTGCACAAACACAACCTTGCACACAGGGATGGTGCTACTGTTGAAACTGAACTAGTGGCTAGCAGGGAGCGCTGATGTGCAATAACTCAAAATGTTTATTGATTGGTTCAGAAAAGGCCTGTCTGGGTATATGACAAGAGTGTCAGGGTATCTATATATATAAAAGCCTAAGTGACCAAACGACTGGTCAACCGGTCGCTATGACACGCACTGACCACCAGGGGGCAGACGCTCAATGCAGGGGCTGCCCCCTGGTGGTCAGTGCGCTCCCACAGCAGGAGCGCCGCTCAGCTGACCAATGGGTGCCAGACGCTGGGCTCACGGCTGACAAGTGCAGCTGCTGCGGTGGGAGCCGCTCCCGCCTCCACGGCAGTGCTACCGAGCTGCTGCGGCAGCAGCAGGCACAGCAGGGCCAGGATGAGCGGGAGCAGTGCCTGGCCGGGGCTTGGGCTCCTCCCTGGCTGCCTGCTGCTTCCTGCACTACTACATCCTACGGGGATCAGGCTGAAACCAACAGTCCGACATTCCCTAAGGGGTCCTGGATTGTGAGAGGGTGCAGGCCAGGCTGAGGGACCCTAGTAATATAAAAAAGTGTGGGTTGATGTGTTCAAAAGCAGAAGATTTGAAAGTTGAGACTCACTGTCTTTTTGGAACAAGCACACAGACTAAGACAAGGCCTCTGAAGCTAGATGTGAACGTCTCAGTGCAAATAGCAGGGCATGAGCAGGTGAGATGCCCCAAGCAGCTCCTCATGAGGAGAAGAGCTCGGATCAGACTGAAAGCCCCATTCTCTACGCCCTGCTGATTGAGAACTGTCACCAGGTCCTTAGTGAGGGCAGATGGCAGGCTGGTCACTCAATCTACTGATTACTATTAATAGCTGTCTACTTTTATGCTTAAGCAACTGTACATAACAAACTTTAACCCTCATTTTAGGGCAGTCATTTATTCTCAGGTATTTTTATCAACTTAAAGTTGGAAATTAAAGAAATTAAAGGTAGCTCGGCCGGCGTGGCTCAGTGGTTGAGCGTCGACCTATGAACCAGGAGGTCACAGTTCAATTTCCGGTCAGGGCACATGCCCAGGTTGTGGGCTCAATCCCCAGTGGGAGGCGTGCAAGAGGCAGCCGATCCATGATTCTCTCTCATTGATGTTTCTCTCTTTCTCCCTCCCTCTCCCTTCCTCTCTGAAATCAATAAAATATATATATTTTTAAAGAAATTAAAGGTATTGTTATATATAGTTTCTTGGACTGAGTGAAAGAGTCAAAACTTTGGTAGGCAGAATCAGTCCTTAAAACGCTTAGTTCAGCCTGACCGTGCTACATTTTACAAAATAGTACCTGAGGAGCATGAGAAAATGAATCAAAATTGTCTGAAGCCAAGAGAACCTCATTTGATTTAAATCAGGTGGAAAACAAGAATTTGAGGTTAAGAAAAATACTTTTGCATTTGAAAGTTTATTTAAAAATCTAAACATCTAGCAATAGTGATAATACACATGTATAAAAATTGAAAACCACAACACAAGCATCAAAGCCTAAAAGTTCATTTCTCATGTTTCAATTATAGAAAAGTATTCCTAGGACAGATATTGCATACAGGAAAATGATACCCTCCTTCTGTTATCCTTGTTAGGCTCGGCATCCAGGTATTTACCCCAGCCTTCCCTTAGCTCATGAGGTAGACGAATATATAACTGAAGTGTGTGTCACACTTGGGAGTTCTTATTGATGAACTAGAATCCCAAAGCACAGATCCTGTGTATTTTTTTCAGATTTACAAACCACAAGTTAGGGGACAGATAGGACCAGCTAGACTTCCTTGTAGAAAAACAGGTTTATAAAGGTTGTGTCCATGAGTTTCTACTTACCACCCTCCAAATTCAAAAGGATTACTAAACTCCTTTAAGAACATTTTTGTTTGGGATACAGTCCATAGAGAAGAAATGGAAAGATAAATGGACCTAAAGACTAACACAGAGATTAGAAGAGACTGAAAAGGCAGCCAGCAATTGGTGATTTAAGTTAGCAATGAGTAAGAAGGGCAACAGGATGTTCGTTCACGCAATAAAAATTGACCATGTTCCTACTATGTGCCAGTCATTTTGGTGTCACTGGACTTTCCAAATAAAACACATTAAAAGGCCAAGTGCGGACATGTGGAGAAAGAGTTAGTCCAGCTAACGGTTTCTCAGCTAAAATAGTTCCTATGACTAATCAGCAAGGTGGCGAGGCAGCCATGCCAAGTGCTAAGAGAAAAGTGAAAAATAATTCTCTCATCTTTTCAACTAGTAACTTATAAAGTGTCTTCTGTTTGCTAGGTGTTGTGGGAAATGTGCCAGTGTGAATCAAAGCGCTTTCTTCACTGACAGCACGAAGTCTGTTCAACAGGCCCCAAACCCAGAAGCCAGTCCTTATTGCCAAGCACAGGCAGAGATCGTGTAACAACAGCAGAGATGCCAGGTACCAAGTGAGTGGAGTAGGCAAAAGGGGGAAAGGAAAGCCGTGAGAGGAAAAACCATGGTGAGTGATGGATCAGGGAAGTTCCCATGGAAGGGGCAAAAGATAAAAAGGCATAGGGTTATTGGGGAGATGCAGGAGCAGCATTCTCAAAGGAGGAGCATGTGCAAAGGCTAGCAGGATTGAAAAGTGGATTTTCAGTCATGTACATGTGAAGCTGGCTCAGTGGATTGGGAGAAATGCAAGGTTAAGAGGTTTGGCCTTGATCTAATGATGGATTATAAGGAAAGTGTCCTTTCACTTGTATGCATGTATATAAGCATAACCAATGGACGCAAGACACTGGGGGGTGGGGGCGGTGAGGGCATGTGCCGGTGTGTAGGGGAGGCCGAGGCAAGGTCAATGGGGAAAAAATGGAGACATATGTACTACTATTTATAATACTTTAAGCAATAACATAAAATTTTTTAAAAAGTGTCCTTTCAAATGAAAGATGGATTAATAAAATGGGGATAAGGAGGCAAGGTAGGAGGTCATTATAGTAATTTCCTATGACACAATTAGTGGAGGCAGTAGGAACACAAAGGAAAAGTGGGATATACAACACAAAGGAAGGCTGAAAGGATTTGGACACTTTTAAAATAGGAGATTCAAAATTGGCAGGAATGTAGGACAAGTGATGCAAGAGAGGTCAGAGTTGAACATGCAGATTTTGGAGATGTAACTGCTACAGATGTCATGAGAATGACCTGGCAGACAGAATATTGGGAAGTAGAGGGTGGTCAGTCCAGGGACAAATAGGATGGAGCAGAAATAAAAGAATGCATCAAGCAAAGCTCTGGGCAAAAGATGATGCATTAAGGGAGAGGGGAAAGAAACTGTGGGAAGTAGTCAGGATGGAATAATGGAGTGAACAGCAAGACTTTCTGGGGTGCCCAGGCCAGTGTGGCTTAGTTGGTTGAGAGTCGTCCAATGCCTGGAGAGGTCTCTGGTTCAATTCTGGTCAGAGCACATGCCTGGGTTGAAGGCTAATCCCCAGTAGGGGGCATGCAGGAGGCAGCTGACGGATGCTTCTCTCTCCCTCCCCCTTCCTCTCTCTGAAAATCAATAAAAAATATTTAAAATAAAGACATTCTGGGATAACCATTCTGAAAATCAGCTACCTGAATGCTGAAAATGGAATATTTAAAGTTAGAATGGACTTCCTCTAAGGTCACCTAGCACAAATCTCTCTTTTATTTTTTACTTTTTTTTTTGTAGGCCCAGAAAGTTACCATAGTTTTCCATAAAGAGGAAATAGTAATATAAGTAGACTAAAAAAGGTCCTCGCACAAGCAGACAGAGCTGGGAAAGAGGAGAAGCCAGAACTGACAGATAATTGTTTTCTCTTTTATTATTATTACTAGAGGCCCAGTGCATGAAATTCGTGCACGGAGGGGGGCAGGTCCGGCCTGCACCCTCTCCAATCTGGGACATCCCTCTCACAATCCGGGACCACTGGCTCCTAACCACTCACCTGCCTGCCTACCTGATTACCCCTAACTGCCCTCCCCTGCCAGCCTGATCGCTTCTAACTGCCCTCCCCTGCCAGCCTGACCGCCCCTAACTGCTCCCCCCTGCCAGCCTGATTGCCCCTAATTGCTCCCCCCTGCCGGCCTGATTGCCCCTAAATGCCCTCCCCTGCCAGCCTGATCTCCCCTAACCGCCTCTGTCTCGGCCCCCACCACCATGGCTTTGTCTGGAAGGAAGGCAGGACGACCAGAAGATATACAGCCGACCCAGTCTAATTAGCATATTACCCTTTTATTAGTAGACTATAGGCCCAGTGCACAAATTCATGCACTGGTCGGAGCATGGCCTGTGGGGATCGGCCTGCTGTGGAAGGACTGCTCATCCCAGTCAGCTGAGCAGCTGCTGAATGAGGAAATTAGTCTGAGCTGCTATTTCGGGGTAATGTCTTGGGTAAAGGCATGTTCTGTGTCCTGGAGGAACCTGGCAGAGAGTTTTGCATCCCAAAGCCACTCAGTGAATGTCCTTGATGTGTGATGCCCGGTCGGTGACACCATCAGGGATGTTCAGGGCAGCCGTGCTCCAGGATCCTCAGCCAGCAGGACAGCCTTCCTGGAGGCTTTACAGTCACGTCCCCTCTTGCCATCTGCCTATGCCAGCTCCCTATGCTCTTTCTAGAACACACCTTAGAGGGCCGCATCAGCTGGTGGGGTCAGGCCAGAGTCTGGATTGTCTCAGGTATTTGATAGGTGCAGAGACTTGGCCTCACCCTGGGCCTGCTAGCGGCTGCTCCCACTGCAGGAGCAGCTGCTCATCCAGGTCAGCGGAGCAGCGCTCCCACTGTGGGAACGCACTGACCACCAGGGGGCAGCTCCTGCGTTGAGCTGTTGAATAGACAGGAATATTCACATCATACTGACTGGTTGACCATTCGTTCTGGTCATTCTGCCATTTGGTCGCTGGGCTTTTATATATATAGATACTCATTAACCTGGTTATGCTTTCCAACATATTTTATATACAAATGATCTGCATTTCTGAGATCAGGTGATCCTCTTTTGTTATGATTCCACAATTAGAGAAACACTAAATGGAGAGCCCAATTTTCTGATTTCCAGAATGACAGCTCTGTTCCCTAAAGCCCTGTGTCCTCTTTGAAACCCTCTCTGCTCTTCAATGTTGAAGTACTGGGTGCCTGCTAGGAGCAGTTCCAAAAAGGACAGAGATGGCTACTCAAAGAAAGAAGCACAGACAAAAACAGGGAGTGAAGTTCCTGAAGGCTCAGAGGATAGGATGGTCAGTCACTACAGTAAACCAGCCACCTGGAGAACTGGGAAGACTGAGTCAGATCTGAAACTGAGTAAGACCCTGGCAAATGCACAACTGGCCCACCCAGCTGGCCTGCGTGGCAGGTCCCCACCCCTCAGAGAGCAGAGACGTGGGACTCCAATCTGTGCCTCAATCCTGAGTGCCCAGGAGTCTGCTCCTCTCCTGACAGAAGGAAATACACGCCAATGTTTTCCAAAGAATTATGAGCAAGACTGCTTCAATAGAGTCCACTTAGATACAACCTTCTTAAGCTATTTTAGGATCATATTCTTGGGAAGACAAATAGTTCCTAGCTGCCCCTGCACCTGTCTCCGGATCTCTTACCAGCAGAGAACAATGGTCGAACTGGCCTGCCCTGGCAGAGGAAACAGGGCTCACCGTGTGCTTGCCAGGCACCTGCTCATTTTCTCACATGTACACTGCAGTACTTCTCGGGCAATTTAAAGTTCACTGGGAAAATCCTACCTGTGTCTATTATCTTGGTGCTGCTCTGAGTGGGCATCTCTGGGAGGTGAGTGGCACAGAAGATATGGGGGGGAAGGGGGGCTACACAGGTGTAACCCAGAAGAGAAGGCAATGAATCCCGACCCAGCCGTCAAGGGTGTGGCTCTGCCGCTTATCTGAAGTCAACCTGGCAGAGAACAGAAGCGGCAACTCCAACAAAGGGAACGTGGCGCCAGCACTTGAAACAAACTAGAACAAAATAAGTTCAGGAAAGGTTTCAGAATACAGAACAGTTAAGTGAGATGAGCTCCAAGAAAAGCTTTTGACCTCTGGCTCAGTGACAAAACGCTTGCAAAAGAAATAAATTTGATGAATACACAAATCAGAAATGGGTAAAAAAGTAAAATACAACGTTATCAGCCACCTCAACCACCACAACAAAGGCTGGGGAGGTAATTGCTTACAAAAACTGGCTGAGATGGGAATGGGTTTGAGGAAGAGAAGTTTCAAAGACAACCTCCTACCTGGCTCACTGGATCCCAATCCCAGGTCCACACCCATATTAGGGTGATGGAAGATTTTCAAAAGGGATGCTCTAAATCCAAATCCAGAGGGGAAAGGAAATGAGAAAGAAACTAACACTTGGTGACTGCAATTCTGCTAGAAGCCCTATGTACATCATCTCATTTTATCCTCATAACAATTCTAATAAGGGGAGTAATGGTCCCATTTCACAGCTAATAAAACTGATGTTCTTAAAAATGAAGTAGCATGCCTAAGGTCACACTTCCAATTAGTAGAAGAGCTGGTATTTGACCTGGGAGTGTTACATATATGTGGATCTTTCTTTTTAATAGGTCCTTACTTATTTTAATTTATCTTGGAATTTATTTCACTCATTTGACAAATATTTATGGAGAAGATGCTAGATAAGGTACTATGGTTCCAGATGCTGAAGTCATAGCAATGACTACAGTCTCTACCTTTGAGAATTTAATTCTAGTGTACTACTACTTCAATACCTCATTAATTCCAATTTGGGGTCATGGAGAGGAAAGATAGGGAATCAGAGAAAGAATTTTAATATTCATTCACCTATAAGTGAACTGAACAGCAACGTAAGTCCTTTGACGTTTACCTCTTGGTTATTCTGATTTACAGATAACTTAAACACACACGTACAACTTGAACAGGTAATAAATAACACGAAAGCTACTCCACAAGTCAGTGGTAATTGGATATGCAACTAGAAGAATTTCTATTAATATCACTGGAGAATCGCTTGAGGAAGTAAAATGTTATATGAGGAAGTAAACAGTTATGTGTGCCTAAGCCAATAATTTAAGACTTTCTTAATAACTATTTGCTGAATGCACAATGAGTGAAAGAAAAATATTGGCAAGGATAACATTTTAGTAAATGACTTGAAGCCCTAACCAGGGAGAAACAAAATAAAAGTTGCCCATGAAGAGCAAAATACTCTCCAACCTATTAACCTGCTTTCAACCCAACTCAACAGAGAATAAATTAATAATCTGGCCACCGGGGAAAACACAAACAAGTAAATGTCTGAGCAAAATGTAGATGGGTGAGCCACGTAGCAAGGTGTCAAAGAAACAGGTGAGATTCTCGACCTATAGGAGACCCACAGGGCCAATGCATGAAGGAATCAGTCTGGCCAGTGGTGGATGCCCACCCCAGTCAGATCGATTGGTGCAATGTCAAATTGCCCTTACTGTGAACTCTATCCAAAAGATAAAGACACAGAACAGAGGAGGAGATGAAATTTTCTGTCAGACTGTTTGGATCTTAATATTAAATATGTCATTGTTTAACTTTGCCCCATTTCATTTCCTTCTTGCCCACTTTCCATCAAAAGTGGCACAGAGTGCCCAACCAGTGTGGCTCAGTCAGCTGGGCATCATCTTATGCACCAAAAGTTTGCCTTTTTGATTCCCAATCAGGGCACATGCCCAGGTTGTAGACTAGCTTCCTGGTAGGGGTGTGCATCAGGCGGCCAATCAATGTTTGACTCTTATATCAATGTTTCTCTTTCTCTCCCTTTCTCTCTCTCTAAAAATCAATCTTAAGATATAGATATATAGATATATAGATATATAGATATATAGATATATAGATATATAGATATATAGATATATAGATATATAGATATAGATATAGATATATAGATATATAGATATATAGATATATAGATACTCGTGGCCCAGTGCACGAAATTCGTGCATGGGGGGGGGGGGCCCTCAGCCCGGCCTGCACCCTCTCACAATCCGGGACCCCTCGGGGGATGTCCGACTGCCGGTTTAGGCCCAATCCCTTGAGGAGCTTATAGTCCAGTGGGGGAGACAGGTGAATCAGATTTCAGTGGGGATAGGACCTAGAATGTGGCTGAGCAGAAAATGCCAGAGCAAAACATGGAACAGTACCTGACTCACTTCTTGGGGTCAGATTTCCTAAAGATGTCCCTAAAAGCAGTGACATCAAGCAGAAGTTTATAGGATGAACAGATTTGCTATGAAGAGACCAGGCCTAACCTGGCAGTTGGTCATCTCTCTCACAATCTGGGACTGCTGGCTCCTAACCACTCGCCTGCCTACCTGCCTGATCGCCCCTAACCACTCACCTGCCTACCTGATCGCCCCTAACTGCTCGCCTGCCTGCTTGATCACCCCTAACCACTCTGCCTGCCTGCCTGATCATCCCTAACCACTCTGCCTGCCTGCCTGATCGCCCCTAACCACTCTACCTGCCTGCCTGCCTGATCATCCCTAACCACTCTGCCTGCCTGCCTAATCACCCATAACCATTCTGCCTGCCTGCATGATCACCCCTAACTGCCTCTGCCTCAGCCCCCGACACCACAGCTTCATCTGGAAAGATGTCCAGAATGACATCTGGAAGGTTGGTCAGCTGTCCGGTCTAATTAGCATATTATGCTTTTATTATATATATATATATGTATATATGTATACATACACACACACACACACACACACACTTATATACTGAGTGACCAGATTATTATGATCTCTGAACACATAATAATCTGGCCACTCAGTGTGTGTGTGTGTGTGTGTGAGTGTGTGTGTGTGTAATAATTCATAATAATTCATGCATGGTTGGGGTCCGGCCAGCCTGGCCAGGGGGAGGAGATATGAGCAGTTGGCCGGTCTGCCTGCTGGTCGAACTCCTGGTTGAGGGGACAATTTGCATATTAGCCTTTTATTGTATAGGATATACACTGAGTGGTCAGATAATTATGCGTTCAGAGATCATAATAATCTCGCCACTCAGTGTGTGTGTGTGTATGTGTATATATATATATATATATATATATATATATATATATATATATATATATAGTGTAGTGGCATAGAGTAAGTTAGAGGCAGACCCACAGCAGCAAGGCAAAGTGTCTTTGAGACTGGAAGTCACCTATCCTTCCAGGCCAAGACTTAGAAGAACACAGCTTGTGGCAAAATAGTAACAAGTGGTGAATCTAGGTGACAGGTATGTGGGTTTCACTGGACTACTCTTTTAACTTTTCTGTATGTTTGGCATTTTTCTATAAAATAAAGTGTGAGCAAACAAAATACAGCTTTAAAAATGTTTCAGTGAGAAAGGGATAAAAATGGTATATCATTCCCCAAATCTCAGGGCAATGCTCCGTGATAAACTCTGGATAACTCTAGATCTCAGTCAACTTGGCATTGCTTCTGACCTCTGCAGTCAGTGGTCACTCTTCTCCCTGAAGCCAGCCTTGTCTTCTCAGAGAGTGCCACCGATACCCTCATCTGAGGACACCATCAGTACCACAGGATTAAACAAGGGCGGTTTTTCCTATGCCTGGGGTTGGCAAAAGAGCTGCCAATGTGGAAGTGGAAAAAGTCATTGCGAAGGGATGAGATTCATTCAAATGACAACCTGCTCCGTCGCTGGCCATTCCAGGAAAGTAGGGAGGGGAGATTTGTAATGGGAAAGGAAATCTGTTACTCTATATACATCATAATTCACTTCATGACTTAGTCCGGAAGGAAGGGAAATCTATTTGAGTTCAGCGCCTGCCTGACTAGCCCCTTGTTGACCTCCCCACGCTGTCTGTCTGTCACACCTCAACCCTCTGTAATGACCAAAATATCTCTGCTGTGCTCCACAAGGACTCACAGGGGCACCACACACTCTCCCTGGAGGGCTTGACCTGCCTTCCAGGTCTGGGATTTACCAATGTCACTCAGCAAGGTGAGGATGGCTCCTTCCCGTAGGCCACAGCAGTTCTCAAACTGGTTCAGGTACTGTCAAGAAGATGAAAAGAAGTGTCAGGCTGACTGGTCACCAAACACCAATAAGTCCCCAAGGGACTTTTACCAGCTGAAGTCATGTGAGTGAAGACCCTGGCCCTGGGCTTTGGGGACCTGGGCTGATGGGTAGTAGGACTGGCAGGAACTTGCCCGAGGCGGAAAAGGAGGAAGCAGACTGAGAACTTCGAGAAGCGCTCAGTTACGCATAGCTGAGGCGCCTCTGAGTCATTCTAAGATGAGGGATTTTCAGTCTCACCTGCGCTGCAGTTTTGAGGGAGAGAGGCCAGAGTCTAAGCTCAACCACAATTGGTCCACTGTGCCTGACCGTCCCACAAAAGGCAGGGTGGAAGGCTCTCGCTAAAAACCACCTTCTGACCACTTCCCAACATTGCCTTGCCAGTGGGGTGATGATGACAGGAGGGAATATTTAATGAGCACTTACTACGTGCCTGGCACCGGGCTAACCTCTGCACAGATAAGCCAGGTAAAGCTTTACCTCCGATGTCTCACTGCATCCTCCCCACTGCCACTGAGGTGAGTACTGGTGGAATTTCCATTTCATAGGTGAGGAACATGAGAATGGAGGGGGTCAGCGATCTGTCTGCTCACACAGCCATTCCAGGCAGAGCTGGCATATGAAGCGGTGTATACCTGAGGCTCGAGCCCAAACACTTAACCCCTTTGCCCTCCTGGCCCTCTCAGCTTATTGAGGGGCCCAATATACTGCTGGAAATTGGCAGTAGAGACAAAACTTCCCAATTGATGTTTACAGTCATTGACTAACACTTACAACCATGAACACTCAAGGGCCTGTTTCCTGAGCAGGGCATACGGACTTCGCTCTTTCAGTCTGTTCTGGCTTTTACACTTGCTCGTGTGCTGGCCACGCTTGTCTCGCTAAGACCAGGGTGTAGATTTTGAACATTTTAGAGGAGGGAAAGACAGGCCACCTCATCTGGGGAACACAGAGAACCCCATCACTCCGGGCAGCAGCACCCTCCTCCAAGTTCTCCCACCCCCACCCTGTGGGTAACAACATGGACAGAGGCCCCTTAGGCTGCAATCACTTCCTGCTTCCTCAGAGCACCCTGCGCCCACGCCGGGCCAATCGTGCTGAAGTGTGTGTGTCTTCTTCCCTGGCTGACCGGCTCTCTGCCGCCTACAAGAGCAAGTCTGAAGTCCTCTGCCCAGTCCTCCACAATCTGGTCTCATCCCACCTACCTCCTACATTGCCCTCAAAGAACCATCTGCTCAACTACAACATGGCTTTTATCTCCTCAAATAACTGCAGTTAGTAATCAGATGATTGTCAAAGGTTAGGAAAATAAAGAGGGAAAATCGAAGCTTTGTCACGTTCCCCATTTCTCATCTGTTATCAGTGCCCTGCCTGCGGTCTTGCCAGCGACTGTGCTCACATCCTGCTGTGACACTCCCAGGATGCGCCCACCTCCCGGGGTGGAGAAAGCCACTGGGGCGGATCAGCCTTCACGGAAAGTTTCCTTGTAAAAAAGGAGGCGGAAGGGGCCGAAAGAGTAATGAGAACAGCACGTGATGCTGGGAAGCTGCCATGTGAAGACAGAAGAATTGCCTGGGCAACCCCCGCATGGACCTCCTCCTAGAGCAGGGGTGCAGAACCTTTTTTCTGCCAAGGGCCATCTGGATGTTGACAACATCATTCGAGGGCCATACACAATTATCACCTTAACAATTAGCCTGCTGGCCTTAGCCAGTTTGGCTCAGTGGAGAGAGCTTCGGCCTCTGGACGGAAGGGTGGCACGTTGGTCCGGTGGAGAAGAGCGTTGGCCTGCGGACTGAAAGGGTGGCATGTACCTTGGTTGCAGGCTCAAGCCCTGAGTGCGGGCAGCAACCAATTGATGTGTCTCTCTCACACTGATGCTTCTCTCTCTGTCTTCCCACCTCCCTTATACGGCCCATGGGCCGGGCGTTCTCCACCCCCGCTCTAGAGTGAAGAGCTGAGGGAGACGTGCGCTCACAGGGACATTTCAATACAAAACAAGTGTCTTGTTCAGAGCCTTCAGTTCTCCTCTTGCTGTATGGCAAAATTCAGCGTCACTGGTGGAGAGGTGGCCTGCATTCGGGTTCGAGCAGGCTGTGGCCAACCTCGGCCACTGCAGCTGTGAGGGTTGTAGCCACCTAACCTCTCGGGGCCATGATATCCACCCTTTCCACGGGAATCGTAAGTGCTTAACCAGTGTCACGGGGGTTGTTAATCAAGCGAGGCAATGTGTAAAAGCAAGATGTGTGATGCTGTTTTAGAGAACATTGGGGAGGTGGACACCCACTACTGTCCCTGAGCTGAGGGAGAGCTGCCATCACCCGCCCTGACGTGTACGTGCTAGTAAAGAGAAGCTCGTGTGAGAAGGAAGAAAGCGGAGCCCAGAAGGTGAGTCAGTGGTGGCTCTGGAACCCCAGCTGGGTTCCCTGACTACTGAGCCAGCCCCCTTCCTGCTCCACTCTGGGACGCTGAGGGCACTGCTGCCACATCTGTGGGAGCAATCCCTCCTAAAAAGGACAGCAGTGAGGCTGACATGAGAGGCTGAAGTGGCCCTGACGTGCCGAGGGAGGAGAAGTTTGTTTTGGAGCGTGGCCAGTCTTTCCCCGTACTGAAGACCTGGTCACTGTTTCCTTGTCATTTTAGTAATCGCTGTGCAGAACGTACAGTGAGCCCTTCCCTGGCTTTCTCGTAAGAGCCTCTGATTCACACCCCACACTGGGCATGGACGGGGGATTTGAGGAGGAAAAGCAATCCCGCTGAAGTCACCGGGGCTCCCTGAGCTTCCTGATGATGAAAGAGGTGAAAGGTCTCCCCGCTGCTCCCGCCCGGACAGGCTGTGCCCGCCACGCTGGAAGCCTCACCTTTCGGAGATCTCCTCCTTGGCAGTACTCCATGGCCAGCAGGGGCAAGTCATTGGGAGCCAAATTCTGCATCCCCTCGGGGACATCCCGGGCAGCCACCACATTGGGGTGGTTGAGCCTAAGGAGGAGGAGAAACCCATGAGGGAGGAACCCAAGCGTTGGCTCAAACCCATTCCCCACTCTGTCCATGTCTCATGGAAGCGCGCCTTCTAACAAAGGCCTAGAATAGCCAAGTGCCCTCGGGAGTAAGTAGGAAGACAGAGGTCAGGAACCGGCGACTCACCCCAGTGCCCGGTCAGTTAGCATCCACCCAGATCTACTTTCAGCACCATGAACTCAAGAGCTCTGTGACTGCATCAGTACAATTAGATTTTTCTTTTGAGTGCCCCATAGCAAGTCCTCATTGTACTTCGAAACTGCTTCTAAAAGCAGAGAAAGTAGAGGGATTTCCAATCTCATGCCACTGGAGTGGCGATGGTGTGTGTGTGTGTGTGCCCGGGTGTGTGTATGTGCATGCAGACAAGGTGACGCCTCCCCTTTTTAAGAGGTTCGTGGAGGGAGCACCTGTTTGAGGTCGTCCAAGCTGATGAGGCTGCTGGGAGGACAGCATCCATCTAGGGACTGACAGGCCGTGTCTCCACACTGGGGGAATAAATATCAGCAATAGGTTCACAGCAGTGGAGTCACATGCCACCTTGGAATTGGAAATATAGGGGGAAAAGGATTTTTTGCTGACAAAGGAAAATTCACTGGGATAACTATTTTAAAGGCCTTCATATAACAAATAAAACTGCCCAGAAGCCCCTGACAAGGCCCAGTCGTTGGACACTAACCACCACTGCTCTGGAAGTCATTTACCTGGACAGTCTGGCTGGTATTCTGATTGGGGGACTGAGATATGCAGCAGGTGGGGCTGTTGCTCCAGATCCCAAAGTTCAGCTGGCACCCTCCAGATTTCATTTCAATGTCCCATGGTCCCTCAGCTCCAGCAGTACCCTTGACACTCCCCACCCCCCCCCCACCCCCCGCCACCCCCAATCTTCCCCAGGGGCTGCTCTGTCCAAGTGGCTCGGCGTATGGTGCTCAGACCTCACCTTCTCATGATCTGGATCTCCAGGCACCACCGCTCTCGATTCCGGGGGCTGAGCTCCTGCCGGCACTGCTTGATGGCGATCTGCTCACCTGTTTCCTGCAGGGAGAGCACACACAGGAAGGATCAGCACAACCAATGACCAACCACAGAGAAACTCATGGGTCAAATCGGGAATTGTCTCCCTAGAGCCCAAAGCATGGATCTTGATCACCTCCCATCTCCCGGGGCCCATCTATGTATCCGCTGGTAAATATCCCCAAGTCACCTGCCAGCCCATCAGGCTGGTCTCCACCCTCCCTGCCTCTCACCCTGCCCTTCTCTCTCCTTATTTCTATCCATCCAGAGTCTACATCGAGGCCTTGCTCCATTCCCTCCTCCTCCTTGAAACCTCTGCTGACCATCCCAGCCCAAGAGATTTCTCATTCCTCCGAGCCCGACTGCCGTCACACCAGGTTGAACCATATGACATTGCGATCTTGACCAGTCTGACCTGCACAACTGCTACTTCCATATGGCTCAACCAAATAGTTAATGTCACATTCTCTTCATGTTTCATGTTTCTCTTCTTTTTCATGTTTCTCTCTCCAGAGAGAATGCAGGCCTAGTATAGTAGGTGGAAGACAGACTGATTCAAATTCCAACTCGGCCATTTACTAACGCTGTGACCTTGAGCAGACCATTTGGTCTGACTCAGTTTTTTCATCTCTAAAATGGGAATACAGATGCCCAACTTCAGGACTGTCATGAAGCTGAGCCCCTCGCAGGTGTCCAATAACACTCCTGGGGGAACACCCATGTTCTGCAGGTACCCCTGGCATTTAAAGTCCTCTGAAGCTTGGCTCCAACCTGCCTTCCCAGCCATTCTCCCATGACTCCAGCCCAGGCATCTGACACTGCAGCAAGGTTACTCCGCTTGTCCCACTCCTGTGTTTTTCTAGACTATGCTCTGATAGGTGCACAGGCACTACAGTCTTCCTACTGCAAGGGGCTCTTACCCTCCTCTCTAAACAGGTAACTCCTCCATTGTGCATACCTACCAAAGACTTATTTCCCATTGGGCCATAGGGTTATTTCCTCTTTTCTTAGTTAAATTTGTCTATCCTCATGCACTTTAACCTCTATTCTACTAACCAGCACAATGCCCTCAATTGAGGTTTTGTGAATGGAAGAGAAGGTAATAAAATTTTTGTGAATAATTAACCGATTGCCTGGGTCCTGAGGATCCACTCCTCCCTCTGACTTAGTGCTCTAGGCAGCACCAAGGAGCTCATGGGCACAGACTAAACGTGGAAGGCCCTGAGGCTGCAGCACTGGCAGTAGCAGGGACAGCGGCTCTGGCCTTGGCTGTTCCAGACACCACAAGGGGGTCACCACTACGCTGCTCCAACCTCCATGGGGGCCTCCAGGATTGCTGAGGGACGGCAGCTGCCCCTGGCTATGGCTTTGGTGGCACCAGCCTGGGAAATGGTCCTGCCATTAGGGAGCAAGCTATACCAATACTGTGTTCTGTGCACATGCAGCAAGAACCTCCCCAATAGCCCTATGCTCAGTATGCACCCGGGAAGAGCCACAGAGTGCAGGACGGTACAGTAACCCCTCAATAAGAAAATATTGCAAAACCATCCCAAAATCCTACTGCTGCCCTCCTCGAGGTGCTGCCATCTTTGATTTTCTCATTTTATAAAAATGCATACTGAAAACAACCATAAGCCTTATAATTATTAGCCTTATAAGTGCAGCAATTATATGGTACTGAATGGGACTTAAACACACACATGCCAAGGATCGTGGCAAGACCTCCCAGGGTGCATGTGGCTGTCCTTGTGGCAGCAGAACTGCATCACAGACACACATTTACCAAACTAGCCATGATCCCTGCAGGAACAAGGACCTGCCCAGGGAGAAAAGGAAAAATGGAAGTCTCTAAACACAAGCAGAAGTTGTCTAGTAAGACCACTGAATCACTGCTCAATAAACCAAACCCTAAAACTAACAGTCAAAACTATAAGCTTCAGAAATAAGGGAGCAGCATCTCTGACCCTTACAGCTCCAATTCCAGAAAACAGATACTTACAACACCTCTTAAGCTACTCTCAGAAGTTGCTTTTATCAAACCCCAATATTGCTGTGGTTAAGCTCTCCATCATGCAGTTACCTCACACGCCTACCTTTTTTTTTTTTTAGCAGTTCTATTGAGATATAATTCACATACCGTACAACTCATCTATTGAAAATATACAATTTAATGGTTTGGGGTGTATTCAGAGTAGTGCAACAAAACCACAATCAAATTTAGAACATGTTCATCATCCCCCAAAGAAACCTCATATCCATCAGCTGTCACTCCCCTTTTTACCCCCAACTCCTACGGCTCTAGGCAACGACCAATCTACTTTCTGGCTCTACAGATTTGCCTGTTCTGGACATTTCATATAAGTGGAATCATATAGTATGTGGTCTTTTGTGACGACATCTTTCACTTAGCATGTTTCTAAGGCTCACCCACGCTGTAGCCACATGCCTACTTTGGTGACAACAGTCCTTGGTGCAGCCCGTAGTACTAGGCATTGATAACCAGGTCTGCCATAAGTATCATTCACATACTTTGGTGTTAGATCCCTGATCTTTGCCTGTTCCTAAGGCTCTCTCTGAAGATGTTGAAAAATTGTGAATTTTGTTTCTATTGAACCAATTAGTACAGTTGTACAAGTGAACTTGAGTAGAAGTCCACCTAGGAAATGTGTCAAAAGAATACCATTTTTTCAAGTCTGATGTATAGACTTAATTACACCTCACAAAATATTATAGCCTCTACATCATGAACTTCTGAATTCCTCTGTCTGTTCTCAAACTTATTTGAATTTAGTTTCAAATTTCATTTCCCATCAGCATTCAGACTCACACTTTTTTGCCCAGTTCTCTGGTAACTTCATCAGTTAACAGCTCTCACATGCCATTACAGATGCTTGTTTCCAGTCAGATGGGATCACCACAGAATCTCAGACTGTGGAACTGCAGAGTTTTACAAGTGAGAGAAGACTGGTGGGCCGAGCTGTAAAATGAGGTGACACTGCTGAGAGTGTCCACCCAGTATGTGATGTTTTGATAGACAGACTTATAAGCAACAGGTTAGCAGAAGACACACATGGCTTGGTACCTCAGAATGACTCTGAGAGTTTAAACCAAGATATTTTAAATGTGCACTTATTTTTCCAGGCCAGTGTGGCTCAGTGGTTGAGCACTGACCTATGAACCAGTAGGTCACGGTTCAATTCCCAGTCAGGGCACAGCCCAGGTTGCGGTAGGGGACGTGCAGGAGGCAGCCAAACAATGATTCTCTCATCATTGATGTTTCTCTCTTTCTTTCTTTTCTCTATCTCTCTCTCTCTCCTTCTCCCTCTCCCTTTCTCTCTGAAATCAATAAAAATATATTTAAAAAAATAAAATGTGCATCTATTTTAACTTCAATTCACAGAAGAGTTAGTTTTCTATAGCTGCTATAACAAACTGCCACAAACTTAGTGGCTTAAAACAACACAAATTGTTCCCTTAAAGTTCTGGAGGTCAGAAGTCCAGCACAGGTCTCACTGGACCAAAATCAAAATGTCAGCAGGTCCATGTTCCTTTTTGGAGGTTCTAGGGGAGAATGTGTTTCCTTGCCTTTTAGAGCTTCTAGATGGAGGGTGCCTGTGTTCCTTGGCTCAGGGCATCTCCCTCCATCCTCAAAGCCAACCATGACCAGTTGAGTCTTTGTCACATTGCATCGCTCAGACACTGACTCTCCTGACTCCCTCATCCAATCCAGGATAATCTTCCCATTTAAAGTCAACTGCTTAGCAACTTTAATTGCATCTACAATCTTAATTCCCCTTTGCCGTGAAACCTCATATATTCACAGGTTCAGTATATTAGGACATAAGATACCTTTGGTATAGGCCATTATTCTACCTACCACAAACAGTATGCTTCCTTCATAAAAATGATGATAAATCAATCCCTAAAGGTAGATTTATTAAGTGACTTAGATAATATTTTAGGTACTCTATCTATACATTGGATAACTGTAGAGAATTGTAGTCTTCTACTCAACACAAACATTGAACCTAACACACCTGTCACCTGGCCCAACCCAGAATCCAGAAATAGATTTTGATACTTAAAGATTAATATCAAGGATGGAAGATTTTTATATTGGCCTCAATATTCAAATTCAAACTAAAGAGTAAATTGGGTAATATGAACACTGGGAAAACTGGGCGCAGAGACCAAAACTGACTTTCTATTTGTAGACAATTCAGCTGAGTCCTAAGGTTATAGGGGAAATCCTAACTTCCTAGGCCTGGGGATGTCCCATACAGTTACAGACACACCAATTATTTTTACACAGTGGCCCTCTGGAAATATTCTAAAACATTCCGGGTTTTCTGTGAGTAATATTTCACTTGAACTACAAGCCCAAACACTGACTTTCTGCTGCTTAAAATATGCCTGGTCTAGAAAGCAAAATTCGATGAAACAGCACAGAAACAGACTATGAATACTGGTTGTGAAGGCCTGGGGAGTTTGTTCTTCACCAGCAATGAAACTCAAACAGCAGCACATGGTTTCTTTATTTGGCCTGGAACCCCCTAGTTTCAGCTCTGTTCTGTGGAATCCTAGACTTGGCCCGGAACCATCTCACTATCCAACTTTCAGTAAGTGGACTCCTCATTTAGGACAAAATTTAAAATTGGTTTGTATTTTGAGAAATGGAGACAGGGGCCAACAGTGTTATCTATGTTGGATGAAGTTCATTACAAAGGTCATTAAGAGTTTCTGTGATTCTTTGCTTTTTGTACATGCAAACATAAAAAGTGTGTATAAATGTGAGTGTATTATCAAGTGTAGAAGGCAGGAGGCGGTGGGTTGGGGAGACACATCCTCAGACTTCTGAGAGCTATCAAAAGTTGCCACAGCAGCCCTAGCCGGTTTGGCTCAGTGGATAGAGCGTCAGCCTGTGGACTGAAGGGTCATGGGTTTGATTCCGGCAAAGGGCACATGCCGGGATTGCAGGCTTGATCCCACTAGGGAGTGTGCAAGAGGCAGCTGATCAATGATTCTCTCTCATCATTGATGTTTCTCTCCCTCTCCCTCCCTCCCTCCCCCTTTCTCTCTCTCTCCCCGCTTTCCTCTCTGAAATCAATAAAAAAAATACATTTTTTAAAAAATAAAAATAAAAGTTTCCACAGCAGTAATCTGGAAGATTAGTTTATATAGGAGCTGGCGCAGCTTCCCAAAGTTAGCCTTCTTTTAATGACCAGGGAAAACTCACAGGAAGCCAGAAAGTACATTCAACCCTTAGTTAACACAGAAAGTCCAGTCTCTTGTTACCATGGCCACCATCCAACAGGCCATTATGGTATAAGGGGGCAATTAGTAATAACCTTCTCATTCCTCCTCAGGCCCTGCCCTCTAAAATGAATGTTTCAGAAAGGAGGTGCAAAGCTGGGCCCTGAGAGATCCTAGTGACAGAACCCAGGCCCGACGGTCAAAAGGTCCAGGGTCTGACTGCAGCTTTACCCCTGACTCAACAGTGTTGAACAGTCTGTGCTGAGAGAGCTCTGACTTCAGCCCACTCTATTCAGTGTAAACACCCAACGGACACAGTAGCCTCCACACTCACCCACGGGGCTCAGGGATGAAGTGGGTCAGGGTGGAACTCCCTCATCCTTCACCTGGTAAATGTGTGGCATTGAGCCTATGACTTAAGCTTCTGGGTCTTAATCCACAAGATGGAGATGACTCTACCCGCTCCGGTGTTAAAAAGAGATGGATTGCCGAAACCGGTTTGGCTCAATGGATAGAGCGTCGGTCTGCGGACTGAAAGGTCCCAGGTTCGATTCCGGTCAAGGGCATGTACATTGGCTGCGGGCACATCCCTGGTAGGGGGTGTACAGGAGGCAGCTGGTCGATGATTCTCTCTCATCGATGTTTCTAGCTCTCTATCCTTCTCCCTTCCTCTCTGTAAAAAATCAATAAAATATATTTAAAAAAAAAAAAAAAAAAAAAAAAAAAAGAGATGGATTGCCTTATACACAGTGAGCCTTGAGTAAATGACTGGTACCATTTCCTTTCTCTAGCCCTTTGTACATGTTGCTCTACCCATCTGAAGTGCCCTGCCTTCTCCCATCAGACTATCGACAGTCTACTTCCTTTCAAGATCCTGCTCAAGTTCCATTCCCTCAAGAAGCCTTCGCTCCCCTGAGCATTCAAGAAAACAATATAGACAGAGCACCTAGACCAGCGGGCACATGACACTCTTGATTGATAGTAGCCAGTATCATTTCCACACAACGGGGTGCTTAAATTTCAATATACTGGATAAATTCCTAAGTATTCGTTTTCCCGCCTCAAATAGGGCATAAGCACATTAAGGACAAGGTCACGTCCTTTTTTTCCCTTGATGGATTGTGATGGAGCTGAGGTCCGTGCTCAAAAAATTCGAAGTGAACTGACTGACTAAAGTCTTTAAGACTTCAAAACACGCAGATAAGCTGAAAGGAGCTTAGTCTTGTCCAGTGAGGGGACAAGTAAAAGTCAGTACTAATTCAAAGAAGGGATGTTGAGTAATAACTTACCTTTTATATCTTTATCTTTATAACAGGCAATGCGTATATGATCTCATTTTATCCTCACACAAGCATCATTTGGGACCCAAGACACAGACCCTTTCACATCAAAGTACACAAAGAATATATTTATAAGGCATCCTAGGACTTTCCCAGGTGCTTCCAGAGAGCTGCCCATGTCTGGCCCAGAGCCGAGGGGATCAATATCTTAGCATCCTCAAAATCCATGGGGAAAGAGGGCATACAGGAGACAAATGGTGATGGGAAAAATAAAATGTACTAAAAAATAAAATCCATAGAGGAAGTTGTGGCCTTAAGTCTTGAAGCTATCAGTAAGAGCCAGGATTTGAACCCAACGTTGTGTGACTATGAGTCATGTATTTCACCCCCCTTTTTTCCCCACACGGTGCTGCAGGCTGAGGCCACTCAGGTCATCTCCTTTTCCTCTTCTTTCGTTTTTAACAAAGATCTTATTGAAACTATCAGCCTATCCAGGCTGTACTGACCCTTGGGCAGAAGATGTAAGGGAGTACCAACGCAGCAAGGATGGTCAAGGCCCATGCTTGGTAAGAGAATAAAAAGAACCTCAAGGACACAGGGCTGCAGTCATTGTTACACTGCCCTTCCTCACTGAGAAATAATCTTTTTAGAGTTCTCTGTTAAACAAGGAAGACATCTGTTTTGTCCTCCCTTTTCCCCTTGGTGCTTTGAAATGGTTTAGACTGGTTGTGGAGAACTGGTAATGTCCTAGGGGTTTCCCCACCTTGGATTCCCCCACCATAGAGCAGCCACAGTGGGAAAGCATGAGGCTGGGACTCAAACAGTTGTAGGTTCAGATTCCAAATCCTTCCCTTACTAGCTTAGCCTCTTTGGGTAAGCGGCTTAGCCTCTCAGCTATAGCTCCATTTTCTCCGCTATAAAATGGAATTAAAGACAATAGTACTTCCTTCTAGGTTTACTGTGCAGACTGGACATAAAGCATGTAAAATACCTAGCCCCGGCCTGCCAATGTGGCTCAGTGGTTGAGCGTCAACCTATGAAACAGGAGGTCACAGTTTGATTCCTGGTCAGGGCACATGCTAAGGTTGTGGGCTCGGTCCCCAGTAGGGGGCATGTAGGAGGCAGCCAATCAATGATTCTCGCTCATTGTTGATGTTTCTATCTCTCTCCGTTCCCCTCTGAAATTAATAAAAATATATTTTAAAAACCTGAAATAAGATAAAATTCCTTGTCCAATGCTGGCATGTAGTCGGCTCTCAATAAATGATGGGTCTATTACTAGGCATCACTTATCTGACTGAGGATACCAATGCTTAAGTTCTTTTATGCAATGTCTCATGATAAAAAAAAAAATAGTCTCTTTTGTAGACAAGATAAAGCACATAGAGTATTAGGAAAACGTGCATGATTATGTTAAGTATAATCATTATACTTGACTATAGTTAAGCAAATCGACACTACCCTAGCCCAGCTGAATTCTTTAAGAGGTCCTGAACAGAGGGGTATCCAGCTGACAACACATGCTCATGTTCTGATCCTGAACATTGATTCAAGAACTGCCTCCCACCCACCCCCCGCCGCCCCAAGGACCTAAAGCAGCTCTACAGATTTCTCCAACTGAGGAAGAACCCAGGAGGATGGTGCAGAATTCCTGGACTGAGCCAGGCTCATCAGCAAGCAATCACTAAGAATTTGTGAACACTCAACTCCTCCCACTCCCTCAGCCCCTCCACTTTCTATTCCACCACCAAGTCTTATCAATTTTACTCCTAAAATAGATCTTAAATCTGCCCCCTTCTCTCCATCTCCACCACCATCAGCCCTGTCCAATCTCTCATCTGGACTCCTCAAAAAACCTCATAACTGGTATCCCCACATGACAGGGTCGTACCAGCGGGGTCCTGGTACCAGTTCCTCAGAGCTGATTGCAAAATATTTAGGAATTCAGTGAGAACTGGTTGTCAAACTGTCAGTGGCTTGAAATAAGCCATGATAGGACTAGTTACTCTGCGGAAATCAGGGCTTTATTTTGGGACAGCTGATTTCCCAGCACACCACTGCGTGGCCCCTTCCAATCTGTGCCTGCAGTCAGAGTGCACCACCTTCAACAGCTTCCTGTTGCTTTTTGAATCACAGCAAAACCTCCCCAGCAGTGTCTGACTCTCACCTTCTACACTTCAGCCTCCCTGGCACCTGTTTCCCTGTCATCCTTCTTTCCAGTCAACACTGGCCTTTAAGTCCCACCTACTTGCCATGACCCACCCCTCCGCAGGGGCTCTGAACAGACTGCTCCCTCTGCCTGGAACTCTCTTCCCACATTCTCTACCCAAATAACTTCGTCAACCCCTCAGGTCTCTGCTGGGTGCCACTTCCTTGGGAAAGCCTTCCCTGTTGCCTAGTACCGTGGTCGGCAAACGGCGGCTCGCGAGCCACATGCCGCTCTTTGGCCCCTTGAGTGTGGCTCTTCCACAAAATACCACGGCCTGGGCGAGTCTATTTTGAAGAAGTGGCATTAGAAGAAGTTTAAGTTTAAAAAATTTGGCTCTCAAAAGAAATTTCAATCATTGTACTGTTGATATTTGGCTCTGTTGACTAATGAGTTTGCCGACCACTGGCCTAGTATAAGGACTCACTGCCCTTGGCCCCTCTCCCATGATATACTTACCATAGTTTGGAGCTTACACTTATAATTATTGATTAATGGTTCGTTCTCTTTTCCAAAAAGGTCTTTATCAAAAACCAAACGGGTTTTAATCACCATTGTATCCATAATAGACAATATTTGTGGACGGACTGAATGAATGATTTTGTGTACCTGACACATATATAACATAAAGATAGTTGGAATGGGGAAGTAAAAGAAACCCAAAGCCACAAAGAGCCCTGGCTGACCAGGAACTAAGAGCCTTCAAAGAAAAACTCCTACACACAGACAAAAAGGCATTATATGAGGCATGCCAAATGAGTAGAGCTGAAGGAATTCAAAATTCCCGCAGAATGAAGGAAGTCTATAATGGGTTTATAGAGGAGATGGTCTAGGGCTGGCCCTGGAGGAATGGGCAGAATTTATATAAAGCTGTCCGGGAGAGGGAGACTTGTCCCAGAGGGGGCTCAGCTGACAAACCCGTTGGGAACCAACAAAGGCCGGTAATGCTAGAAGGACAGAGGGAGGCCAGACTGCGGAGGGGCCTCAAACAGCAGGAGGAGGAGGAGCTTGGCTGTTGGCTTTTTAAAAGAAAAAACAAGTTAAGGTGTGTTTTTTTTTTTAACAAGGGAAGGAACTTGAAAATAGTTATTCTAGAAGAGTAACACACACACACACACACACACACACACATATTCTTAGGCCCATATATATGAAGCCAGAAAGAAAATTTAATCTCACAATAGCTTTCCAAACCCAGGGAGCAAATAGAGGGCATTTTGAGCTGGAGATAACAGACAAGTGGTACATTTGGACAAAACTCTTTTGAAGGGAACCAAGATGTCTCTAGTTCAGCTGCAGCAAGATGTTTGCCATAGTCAAGACTCTAAAAGCCCTAGCGTGTCGAAAAGCAGCCCAGCCCAGGTACATGGGGCCATAGAATAATCTGGTTCTTCTGCTGTAATGCTAGACCCCTGGCTATCCTCTGACCAGAATAAATTTGAGCCAGTGGCGTTACTGAGGCCCCCTCAGCCAGGGGTAGGCTTTGCTAGAAGCCTGGTTTACCAGTTGGGTATAAGAATGTTACTGTCTAGCCAGCAGACTCGATGACTCTGCCTACTTGCTGCAGCCGGGCTCCTGGCCGGTGGTATGCAATGTGCCATCCCTTCAGTCCAAAAGGGTGCTCATGGCCTGGCCAGTTTTTCTCAGTGGTTAGAGTGTCAGCCAGTGGACTGAAGGGTTCGATTCCTGGTCAAAGGCACAAACCTTGGTTGCAGGTTCCCCAGCCCAGGTAGGGGAACCAATCAATGTGTCTCTCTCACCTTGATGTTTCTCTCTCTCTCCCCCTCCTGCCTCCCTTCCACTCTCTCTCTCTAGAAATCATTGGAAAAAATATCCTCGGATGAAGATTTTTTTTTTTTTTAAGTGCTCAGGAGCCCTTGACTGAAAAGCAGGTGCCTTCAAGGGCTTCGCTAGATCTCAATTTTGGATCAAGAAGCTAATTTAGCTTTTTGGTGAGTGAGAGTTCCCTAGCGCAGCGGTCTCCAAATTGGGTATATGCACTGCAGGGGTGATCCAAAACTGGATTCCAAAAAAAAAATAAAAATGAAATTAAGCTTTTCTGATATTAACTATCTGGCACTCTCCTCAGACCTTTGGACAAAAGGTCATTTGCCACTTCTGGTACTCGAGGCGTCCTGAGGAAAAGGGCATTTCACAGGCAGGGGTGCACAGCGGCCTGTGGGGGAAAGTTGCAGGTTACATGTGCTCCGCTTAGTTATAATTATGAGCTGTATTCTCTCATTTTTAATAACTTTCATAAAATGGCTGAGGGGCTTAAAAAGGATCCTACAGAGAATTTCAGTACATGTAACACCTGCACAAGCGAATAGAAAAATGAAAGAACTAACACTTCTAGTGTGGGAAACTCGGGTCAGACATATAAGGAGCAAAAACAATGAATTTTAATCAGATCTAAAAAGAAATCAGTCCAAATAATTCAAAATTATAAAAAATTATTTGAAATATGGATTTTCATCCCAAGATCCTTAACAACAATTCTCACTTTCGTGAGCCTCTGCGTACATTGTGCTGTGAAGTATTGCAAATACTGGTAAGACACTTAAAAATGTTTCATTATTCTCATCTTTTACATTTTTCTATCTGTATGTTTTATAACATAAATGTTTGATCTATTAGAAGAAAATATATTTAATACATGATAGTCTAATGTTAGCATAGATATATAATTTAAAACATAATTGAGGCCGAAAGCTTAAAATTTTTTTACTATTTATTTAGGTGGCATAGTCAGTAAGCTTGGAGACCACTAACCTAGAGTCAGCTTAGCGGTCCTGAAACCCCCATTCTCAGGCCCCCTTTCTCGCTCTCTCCCAAGAAGCCCATGGCACAGGTGCGCAGCATTCACCCACCTGGCACACTGTGGGGTACAGGCAGTGAGAGGGGGGCCCGTCTTCCACAGCCCCCACCCCTGCCTGCCCAGGGCCCTTCCCAGCTGCACAGAACCCCTACCTGATTGTGCCATCGGATGACGTTTCCAAATCCCCCTGTCCCAAGTCGTTCTTTCATTTCCCAGGCCCCACATGTCTGGGTTGGCAGGGAAGGTGACCAGCTCATACTGATGCGGTGCTAACTCTGTAAGCAATTTGGGGTGGGGGACAAAAGGTTATGGTTCAGAAGAAAAGAAAAAAATGGAACTCAAGGAAATGGAGAAGGTAAGAGATACCCTCGCCTTTCCATGTAAGAGAAGGAAAAACTGAGCTGGTTTTCAATCTGTATGCAAGTCTGGTGTGTATTTTGGTTTGAGTAACGAAGGTTTGTCTTTCTCACTTTCCCCCACCCGCACCTCAGCTGAGGTGTCAGCCAGCAGGGAGGCAAGTCGTGCAAAGGGGACGATGATGCCCCACAGCCCATGACCTCCAAAAGGGATCCCCAGCCTGGACTTCAGCGAGGGGCGCCCTGCCCTGCCCTTCGGCCCCAGGTGGCAGGGGCAGACTCTGCCTGGGTTTCCCCACGGTCACGTGTGTCTTCACACAGTCCCGGTGAATCACGGCTCCGTCCCACAGCCACCCACCTGCAAGCAGCCACCTGGAACCGCCCGGCAAGGGCTGTTCCCGGGGCCTCCCAACTCCTACTGCGCCAGAGACAGGCTTCCACGCCCGGAACCCCCGACTTCTAAACTCCACGCAAGTTTCTTCAGGGGCCTCCAGTGAGGCGGGAGGTGCAAGCAGAGCGGAGGGGACCAGGGGTCGGCAGGTGTCACGGGGGCCCCAGCACCCCGCGGCCCACGCCCGCCCGAGGACTCACCTGTCGGCGGGGACACGGGGCGGGGGCGGCGGGGGGGCTGGGGCAGAAAAAACTGGGGGCTCTGGTACCACCCCGAAGACATTAAAATGTGGGAATTTACATCGCCCAGCCGAGCGCCACTTCCTCAAACACTTCCTGCTCTGGCGTCACGGATCACGTGGGTCGCCGCCCGCCCTTAAAGGGGCCGCAGGGGGCTCTGGCCCCGGCCACCGCTGGTGCCCGCAGGCGGCTGCGCCACCCGGGCGGTACCCTGGGGGGGGGGCGCCTCGCGCTCCGGTGGCTCCGGGGTAGATGCATGTGGCTTCTAGACAGTTTTAATCCAAATTGTACAGGCTGTGCTCCCGGAGAGAGAGAGAGAGCGGCGCTAACACAAGCCCTGAAAGGCCAGAGTTCTCATTAAGACAAAGGACGTGGAGCTGAAGCGGTTTCCAGGACCAGGTGGATGGGGATTTCCTCACCCCTGCCCTCCCGGGTGCGCTCGGCCCCGCTCCCTAGGCTTTTCACCAGGTGGAATTTCCCGCGCCCCCGCGGGATTGATTTGGGGCCCGTTTACAAGAATTGCCGCCGGCCTGCTGGGCTCCTGCTGGGCTCCTGCTGCGCGCCCCTGGTCTGGAGGTTCTTTGGCTCCTTATCAAGGACGATAAATCACAGCCTACTCCTTAAAAGTGACAGCCCCCATTTCCCTCTTTAAAAAAAAAAAAATTTTGTTTTAAGTGGGAAAAGAAATCTTAATATTTGGTGCGTAGTACCATGCTAAGAAGTTCAGAAGGCCAACTGAATTTCGAAGCAGCTACTACTGCTATTGACTGACCGACTACCTGGGAGGATCCAGCACCAATTGCTTAACCGGTGCAAGCATCCATTTCTCTTCTTTAAAATGTAGGCAGTATTAGGTTGAATTGCCTGCAGTTGTCATTTTGATACGTCGAAAGCAGTTGAAACATCAGCGACCAAGATCAGCCGTGTCATCTGCTTCCAGCCCACGAGCAGCAGGAAGATGGATAGGAGGGCACACAAGTCAGAAAAGCAGGCGCCAGCAGGGTTGTTGTGAGGGAGGGATGAGGTCAGGGTAGAGGACACTCCGGCCCGAACAGAGTCCAGAGGCTGAAGTTAATTAATTCTTAGGAACGATGTCAACCAAAACAGAGGGGTCAGCAGTGCCCAGAGCCGACACCAGGCACTCGGGGCTGCTCAGAATTTCTCAATTTACCCTGTGGTCTCTGCTAAAGACGTAGAACACTCAAAGCAGGAAGAGAAAGGAGCATGAGTAAGTAGCTGTAAAGCAATGTAAGTGTTTGTTTAATAAATACGTTTTTAAAAAATAAAACATATTTATTGAGCTCCTATATGTACAGGAGCTAGGCCCTCTGTAGAGTCTACTTCCTGTATGACATCCTGTCACCTCTGAAAATCACTGTCCCTGAAACGTAGAGAGACATCCGCTGATAACCGATAAGCTGAAGGTGGACTCTGCACCACTGTAATTTAGGAGTTCTCATTGCTTACCTCAAAATAACTTGATTTTCAACAGAACATAAATCTCTCCGATACGTCATAGATTACTAGATATTTTTGAAATCAGTGACTGCCCAGGAAGGTACTTCTGGGTTTCATCATGTCCCAGATATTTATCAGCTTATGCCCTGTTTTCCCTCCAGATAACACGTGTCCACTGTCTATATCTGGTCTCTATCCTGCTCTAGAGATGTGGGCAGGATAGTATCTCTTTTTCTTCCTGTTTTGAGGCAGTGAATGCTATTTAGCAGTGACTAGTGCAGTGATCGCGAACCTATGACACGCGTGTCAGCACTGACACGCGTAGCCATTTCTGATGACACGCGGCCGCATGCTGAGGATGAAACATTTGCTGCTTCTGAGGATGAAACATTTGCGACTAGCGTCTTGGAGTTAGTTTTTTCCTCAAAGTGACACACTACCCGAGTTATGCTCAGTTTTTTGGCGAAGTTTGACACACCAAGCTCAAAAGGTTGCCCATCACTGGACTAGTGGATAATCAAGAAATACTGAGCAGCCAGAGTGCCTCACACAGCCCTGGGCACCTCCGTCCCAAGGAATTCAGGCCATGTAACTCTCATCAGAGACACCTGGAATCTTACTGGGGACATAAGACTCCCAGAGGGCCATCAAAGAATTCCAGATAAGGACCAGGCAATAAAAACCCTGTGCTAATTAGTTCTATCACAGAGGCAGTACGGTATTTGTGATAAAGATACGGTTTCCAAGCGGTTCTTTTTAAAACATAATCTTCTTCCCACAGTCAAAGATCTCTCTCCTCCTAGTCTTTTTTTGTGCCATCATTTGAGAAAACTGCTCTCTCACTGATAGCATCCAGGCAAAGCGGCACTGAGCTCTTGGGAGGGAGGAGAGGATTATTTTCTGAAAGATGAGTCATAGTAGGAGAAGCCAGCTTGAAAGACAGAAAGGCAATAAAACAGACCACTCGTGATAGGGAGGATTTCTCGGTCCCCCAGCCCCCAGAGTCAGCTCTGGTTCAGCGACGTCAGCAACTTTTTCATGATCCTCCCGAGTTTCCTTTATCCCACCCCTGCAGGGAGACTTTGCAAGTGTCAAACTGCTCCTTCAACAAACGAAAATTCTTCTGCCAGAAACGTTGGAAAACTCCTATAAGTTGGAAGAGGCTGAAGAAATCCTCCTTTCTTCTAGGGGAGTTGGTGGGACGTGGGGGTGGGCTTGTGGAGGCTTATGGTGGAAATACACTTTGGTCCAGACCCTTCAGGGCTCAGCGCATCGCTGGCTGCAAAAGAGGAAGGGAGAAAAGTCTCTGTGAAGGAGACCTGGACCAATGGTGAAACTTTAGAGGAATCAGGAAACTTTTAGAGGGCCAGCCAGGCCATTATGCCTCAAACCTTGGGTGAAACACTGAAAGCTGAGGATTTGGGCCCCTGAGTCACCCTCCCTGGAGGGATGATAGATTGGGGGAGGAATGATAGCTTGAACTCTCCCTTTGTGTTTACATACACATGGTTTTATTCCAGTAAATTCAAATTAAAGAGGAAGAAGTTACTAAAGGGCAGCTCCCCCCACACACACATACACACACACACCCTTCCTTGGTGGTGGCAGCAGGGAGACCGTGGATATGCACTAGGTTTATATGTTTTCTCTCCACTCGCCTCAGTTTTGAGCTGCTACTTTTGTTCCGCGGTAGCAGAGATCTCGTTCACTGCTGCGCTCCCAGTGCCTGGTATATCATAGGCGCTATGAGTGGACTGGCCAGTGTAAAGATTGGTGATAACTGCACTCTTTAGCTTTTGGTTATATGTCGTCTCTGGAGTCTGAGAGATGTGGGTTCTAATCCTGGCTCTGCATTTTCTTGGGTTTGTGAATTCAATTTACTGAACCCTTCTGAGTGTCAGTTTTTTCATCTGTAAAATGGGAGCTAATAAAACCTATTCCTGCTGAAACCGGTTTGGCTCAGTGGATAGAACGTCGGCCTGTGGACTGAGGGGTCCCAGGTTCGATTCTGGTCGGGGGCGTGTACCTTGGTTGCAGGCACACCCCCAGTGGGGGGTGTGCAGGAGGCAGCTGATCGATGTTTCTCTCTCATCGATTTTTCTAACTTTCTATCTCTCTCCCTTCCTCTCTGTAAAAAATCAATAAAATATATTTTTAAAAAATACAAAAAAAACCCCTATTCCTCATGGTTATATGGTTTAAGTGAGATTATATATAAAGAGCCTAGTACAGAGCCTAGTACTTATTAAGCCCTCTTTGAATAGTGGTTATTATGCTATTATTTTTTTAACTAGAGGCCCAGTGCACAAAATTCGTGCATGGGAGGGGGTCCCCTCAGCCCAGCCTGCACCCTCTCCAATCTGGGATCCCTTGGGGGATGTCCGACTGCTAGTTTAGGCCCTAAACCAGCAGTCAGACATCCCTCTCACAATCTGGGACCGCTGGCTCCTAACTGCTCACCTGCCCGCCAGCCTGATCGCCCCTAACTGCCCCACCCCCTGCTGGCCTGGTCGCCCCTCACTGCCCCCCTCCCCACACCAGCTGGTCACCCCCAACTACCCTCCCTGCCAGCCTGCAATTCAGTCATTTGGTTGTCCCTCACTAACCCCGCTATGGGCCTTGTCGCCCCCCACATCCTGCAGCCTGCTGTTCAGTCGTTACTGTGACGGAGTCCTGGACAATTTGCATATTTCTCTATTATTAGTATAAATTGCAGTAATACAGAACTCAGCTGAGCTTTGTGACTCCAGTGAAATGGGCTCAAACCCTACCTCCTTACAGTGAACTTTCATGTTTCCAGGAATTTGATGTAAAAGGTGGGTGGTATGTTTCTTAGTTTCTTAACCATCCTTTCTAAATAGGTCCTCCTCTCCACCACAACTGGCTATTTTGTCACCACACTCTATTCTAGTCCTTCAGAGCACTTATTACTAATTTTTTAAAGAGTTCAGCTTTTTATTGAACATGTTACCAAAAAGATTTAGTTAAAAAGACCAAAGCCCTTGTCATCGTTGGACCCCTCAGATTCTTCTTTCTTTTCTTCCACTCTCTTCTCCCCCACTGAGGGGCCTCAGGAATAGAGGGGGCAGGGTCTCGTGCTGGGCAGGGCCGCCAGCCCTTAAGTTGTAGATGAGGCTCCCAATGTTGATGTTGACCAGGGCGGGCATTTGCAACAACCCTGGGCAGAAGGGTTCAGCATTCACACCAGCTGCTGTAATGAGGGCATTGATCCTGTCATCTGTGACTGTCACCTCATTGTCCTGCAGTTTGAGGACCAGGAGATACAAACTGCTTCAGAAAGGAATGCCCTGATACAGGCGAGTGCTGGGCTGGTAGCTACCAGGCCTGGTGCTAGTTGCTGGATGAAGAGCGGGCCTCACCCCAAAGCAGCCATACCTTCCCTTGGAAGCTACCGAGCACCTTAATGGCAGCTCTGAAAAGAGGCCCTCGCTAATTTTAATATAATATTAGTTTATTGTTTATTAGTTGCCCCTCCCACTACTGGTAGCTTCCTGTCTGCCTATTCTATCCCCGAGTGTCCATGCATCACCTACATGAGTGCAGGCCATAGCATAATAATAATAATATTAATAATTGTTATTAATATTATTATTGTTATGGCTGCACAGTAGGACCCTGCAGCCAGGGGCTCTGAGATGGCCAGCACAGCAGTCTAACTCCCATTCTGATTCCCAGTGCCTTAGGCTGAGACCCATTTTCCTGCTGATGGCCCCACCCACCGGCTCTTACTCTGCTCTTCTCAGGTCCTTCTGGCTCTGTGACCCCTTTAGGGCATCCCCTTTGCGTAAGCAAGCTCTGAGCTGAACAGGCTTTCTATGCTGTCTAATTTCTTTCTCTGTCCCTGCCCCACCACCACTCTCGGTAAGAAGGGACCCATAGTGATTTGATATGAATTATGTATGCCTCCCTTTTTAGAAAAAGCAACAGACTAGTTTTGTTCCTAGATAACTATGTTTTTCTTCTCTGCTACTTCTATACTGCTACGAACTGCCCATCTGAGTCAGTTGACACTGACTGAGTGGGTGATCCGAAAAGTGGGCAAAAAATGACAAAATGGGAGGGGAGATTTTGGGGAAAAACTGTAGACCCCCTACTCATTTTATTCCCGGAGGATGTCAGATGATTTACATTCATAGGTAATGTCTCCACTTCATTTTGGTCATTTTTAAAAAATCAGGTTTAGTGGTGTAACTTACACAAAATAAAATCTACCAATTCTAAATGTACAGTTTAATGAGTTATTTTACAATTGCATATAGGTTGGATCACTCCGAAAGATGCCCTCCAGTTAGTCCCCTTGTCATCAACCCCCTCCTCCCACCTTCTGACACAGTCCTTCCCGGCTTCCTCCTTTCTTCCCCAAACCCCCACCCCGCAGCCCCTGGCAACCACTGACCCACAGTCACTAGAGTATTGTAGCTTGGCTCATTTTCATTTAACTTCTTAGCCATCATTTCTAGAGAATGCCAAAAGTGTGGCCAGACTGCTGGGCTGGGCTGGATTTTTCATGCTGAGGAGTCAGAGGAGTCAGAGACCAGAGATGGCCAGACAGGGACCTCCCAGGTCAGTGGCTCTAGAATAACGCAGGCTGAGGCTGAGCTAGCCCAGGCGGGAAGGACGGCTAATCATGAGCCTCCAGAGGCCACACCAAGAAAGGGGAACAGAGAGGAAGGGGAGAATCCCCGTGCACAGTCTAGAGGGAGGAGGGGTGGAATAGGCCACACAGCCAGCGGAGATGGGAACTTCACTCAAGGGCCCAGAGCTGTGTTGCAATTCAACTGTCAGACCCAAATCCATCCTGAGCCCAGGCTGCTCTCAGCACTTCCCCTTGTCAGGGGTGTCTGTCCCACCTACCTGCTAGTCCCAACTTCTCCTTTTTGCAGAGGGACTGTTAGCGCTGCCAGATCACCAATACTGGGTCTCGATCTCTGAGCCGCCCCTTTCTAACCTCAGGGGTTGGGGCTGTATCTGGGAGCATCACCCCCAACTCCTCTCTCTCCTGGGCCTCTGTCTCCAAGTTCATGCCCCATGTCTATGGGAACCCTTGCAGGAGCATTTGAATTTTAAGTGGAGGTAGAAAGTAAATTAACATGTATTGACTATCTTCTACCAGAAGGGAGGGAAAATTCAAACAGCTAAGAATGACACAAAATGAAAACTATAAAGTCTCTCTCCTAGTCTGTCCCTTCAGAGGCAACATTGTCAACCATTTCCTGTATGCCCTTTGCAGGGGCAAAGAGGGGATATTGCTTTAAAGGGACATAATATACGCATGGCTCTGCACCTTCCCTTTGTCACTGCATAATCCATCTTGGAGCTCTTTCAATGCCAGCGTATATATCAATTTCAAACCTACAGAAAAGTTGCAAGAATAATATAAGGAACTCTTGTACACCCGTGACCCAGACTCACTAATTATTTATATCTCACCCCTTTTGTTTGGTCATTTGTTCTGTTACCTACCCATCTACATATTATTTTTTCTGAACCATTTTAGAGTACATTAGACACTTGAGAGGTACCCTCTACCCCTCATTACTACAGTGTGCATTTACTAAGAATAGGACTTTCTATTACATTTCAATTATTAGAATCAGGAGATTGAACATTGATACAAAACTATTAACCTGACTCACAGTCCATACTTAAAGTTGTTCCAGCACTATCCTTTATAGCTATTTCTCCAGTCCAGGACCCAATCCAGGATCACATACAGTACTGCACTTAATTGTCCTGTCTCTTTAGTCTCCTTTAATCTAGAAAAATTCCTCAGCCTTTCTTTGTCTTCCTTGACCTTGACATTTTTAAAGAGCACACGCCAGTTGTTTTGTGGAATGTACCTCAATATGTACCTCAATTTGTCTGACGGGATGTTGTATCTTTCTCAGCACATCATCTCAGGAGGCACATGTTCATTTTCTCTTACCCATTCCTGATGCCATTAACGTTGATCCCTTGGTTAAGGTGAGGTCTGCCAGATTTCTCCACTTGTAAAATAACTATGTTCCCTTTGTAACTGTATAAATATCCAGTTCCTCATCAAACTTTTATCCAGCCGAAACCGGTTTGGCTCAGTGGATAGAGCGTCGGCCTGCGGACTGAAAGGTCCCAGGTTCGATTCCAGGTCAAGGGCATGTACCTTGGTTGCGGGCACATCCCCAGTAGGGGTTGTGCAAGAGGCAACTGATCGATGTTTCTCTCTCATCGATGTTTCTAACTCTCTATCCCTCTCTCTTCCTCTCTGTAAAAAATCAATAAAATATATTTTAAAAAAAAACAAACAAAAAAAAACCTTTTATCTACTTTTTATCCACTGATGATTTTCTAACTCTATCATTTCTTATAGTTGGTATTTTACTGTAAAGAAGTGTTTTTTTCAGCTGGTATTCTACTGTAAAGAATAACTTCCCTGCCCTGGCTGGGTAGCTCAGTTGGTTCGAGTGTCGTCCTGATACACCAAGGTTGAAGGTTTGACCCCCGTTAGGTCACATATAGGAATCAACCAATGAATGCATAGGTAAGCGGAACAACAAATCTCTCTCAATCTCTCTCTCTGTTTCTCTCTCTCTCTCTCTCTCTCTCTCTCTCTCTCTCTCTTTCTCCTTCCAACCTCTCTCTCTAAAATCAATCAATAAAATAAATTTTATAAAGAATAACTTTCCCTTCTCTGCTATTTTATGTTTGTTATATTAATATAAACTCTAATTCTTATTTTCTTCAATGAGTTAAATCCAATGCTGTTATTTTTTTATTTTGATGCTCAAATTGTTTCAGTGAAAGTCACTGCAAGCTCATGCCTGAGTCCTTTTGGCATGTCCCCATGATTCTTTGAGTACTTCCTTACATTCTGGTACAACAAGATGTTCCAGGATCATCTTACACTTTTCTCGAAGGAGTCCTGGTTCCTTTGAGTGGAGAATGGTATTTGGAAACCAAGCACATACATTTTCACCTAGTTGATTTATCAGCTGAGTATTATTCTATTGTATGTATGTAACATGATTTATATAACCACCAGTTAGTGTACATTTGGAGTGTTATCACAAAATGTGCTGCTGTGAATATTCTTGCACATATATCTCAGTTAACATTTAGACTCTAGCAAATTTCTAGCAGTGAAATGCTGGATCAGATTTATGCATTTAAAAATGTGATAGATGTTTTCAATTCTCCCTTGAAAAGATTAGAAAATTGTTGTTATTCACATATATTCCCATCAGGGATGTATAGGAGTGTCTTTTAACCCAAATCTTGCTAACTCTAAATACTATCAAAATTTCAAATTTTTGTCAACTTAATTATGGTTATAAACACATTCCTTGTGTTACAAGTGATGTTGAATCTCTTTCATTGTTTATGACTACTTGTATTTCATACTGTCTCATCAAATATTTTTCTCATAAATATACATTCTCTTTATTTGTGTGTGTGTGTGTGTGTGTGTGTGTGTGTTTCCCTTGTTAATTAAGAAAATTAGCCTTTTGACAAAAAGTTTCCCAATTTATTTTCTGACACTGCTTAGTGTGGGGCTTTATGTCATAAAAATGTTTTTAAATATTTTTATTGATTTCAGAGAGGAAGGATGAAGGAGAGAAAGATAGAAACATCAATGCTGAGAGAGAATCATTGATTGGCTGCCTCCTGCACTCCCCACACTGGGGATCAAGCCTAAAACCCGGGCATATGCCCTGACAGATTGGGAATCCAGTCATGACCTCCTGGTTCATAGGTCGATGCTCAACCTCCAAGCCACGCTGATCGGGATTGTGGTAAAAAAATTTTAAACATTCATTTGAAATTTTGTGGCTTCAGGCTTTATATTCTGATAGACAAGTCTTCCCTACAAGATTATAAATAAATTTCAGTCACATTTTCACTTCATAATTATGTGTTTTCTTTTTTTAGGTTTAATGATCCATTTAGCATTGCTTTTGTAAGAGTAATGAGGTAAGAATTCAGCACTGTCCACACACACACACACACACACACACACACACACAAAAGGGCTAGCTTATTGTTAAAGCCATTTATTTAAGAATTCATCTTCTTTTTCACTGCACTGAAATGCCACCTTTATTAGTAACTTTATTCTCATTTGTTTTGAATTTATGCCTGCATTCTATTTTGTTTAATTAAGCTTTCTTTTCTTCTCCATGAAAAAAAAAAGTTTAATTATTGTAGTTTCATCATATGTTTTAAGATCTGGAAGATGATACATGATCTCATTTGAACCTCAAAATAATTCAGGGAGAAAAGTATTTCTCCATCATTGCTAATAAAAAAAGAAAATGGAAAAGAGGTGAAGCAACTTATACCCGGCTGTAGAGGAGTGAGTGGAATACTGGAACCAGCACCAACCTCTCCATCTCCCTCCAGAGCTTGCGTCAATGCATGGCCTTACAGCAGGGCTTAGGGAGTCCTGATGTCTTACCAAGACTCAGGAGAGTCACCAGGCTTTCCTGAGATAATTGAAGGGCTTGCCGTTTTTTGGTCTTGTTAATCTTAGATCGTTCCAGTTAGTAGAAATAGTTCCTGCTCTATGTGATAGATGTTTCCGAAAGGTTGAGCATATCTGGCTTTATTAGCAGTTTCCCAATTTTTATAAAGTGAATCCTTTTGTAAACCACCCAGAGAGTCTCTGTTGAAGGGAACCTAGAGAACTAGTAAAGCAGAGTCCTTCTGCAATTGTAAAATTAGCTCCTTCCCTTCCCTGTCTCGCGATTCGTATTTGGAGAGGGTATCTGAGTTTCTTAAAAAGAGGCATACCCGCGCTACTAGAGTCCTATCACATATGCACGGGGGCCTGAAGACCCGAGGTATCTGTGAACGGAGCAGTAAGGTTGGGCTGTAGGGGAAAGATCAGTACTTCCTGGAGAACATCCTTCGTCTTACTTCACCAGCATCTGGCATTCACAGGACAGCTGTCTGACATGATGGCCAGCAAGACAAACGATAGTATCAACAGTTCATCTTCCCTAAACAGGAAACTAAAAATTGCTGTGTAGGGACAGTCAGAGGGCGGAAAAGCTGCTGAGGAACTTTTCCACTGGCTCTCCTCACTGAGCTGCTGTGGTTTTCTGCACCAAGTCCAAGAAGGGATCTAGATGTTTGCTGATATTGCAGAGCTAAGATTTAGTGTCGCTCCATGCCTCATCTGTGCTAGGGGCTTTGTAAAGCTCTTTGGCTCCTCATATATACTTTTTATTATATATATATATATACACATTTCCTATTTTAATGCACTTTTAAATGAAAAACAGTATATCTCAGAGGGAAAAAACATCAATACAGAAATGTCTAATACAGAAACGTATAATACGGAAAGCGAAAGCTTCCTCAAGGCCACTCACGGAGATAAACTCTTCTGTAATGTTTCCACTTATTTTTCATAGCAGTTTCTATCTCATTGGATGGATGTTTCACTTCTTAACCATGTCTCCATTGATGGTTATTCCAAATTTGGGCTATGACAGCAGTGCTGCAATACACATCTTTGTTATGTGTCTCTTTGCACACATGTCAAGAATTTCATAGACATTTCTAGAAGTGGAATTATGAGTCCAAGAAGTATGCAGGTGTAAATATTGTAATAGTTATTGCCAAATTGCTCTCTGCAGTGTTTATGTCTTACAGGCCTTTTCTGGGTAAGGGCTCTTGAGTCTGAGAAACTAAGGGCTGCCTTTCCTCTCTGAGCCTGAGAGTCCTCGATTTTCTTGTGATCACAAGAAGATGAAACTATGGGCTCCTATGGGTCTCACTCTCCCTTTTTTTTTTTTTTTTTTTTTTTGCTGTCAAATGCATGCCAGGTGGTGTCCAGATAAAGTTCACACTATTCTGCTTGCCTGTGTGATTCTCAATCACCCAAGGGCTTCTCCCCCTCTGAGCAGGGTGGCTCCCTGGGTACTGATGGCTGACAGATGGCTGGCGACCTGTCCCTGAACCTTTGTGGACATGGTCTGCAGCACTGCAGTGTCTTAACCCATTTTGTTGCTTTCCTTACATCGGAAGTTGGAGACCCATGGTGTCATCCAATCACAGTGCCCTCGCTTCTTTGGGGGTACTGAGGGGGTTTAAAGACAGGTGTTCCTAACACATGTAGAATTATAAAAAGAGTGACTTCTAAACAAAGGGTTAGGGCAGGCTTTTCAGATGTCCAGTGACTGGTACTGCCTTCCAATTCCTGACCAATTACATGGAGCAGCTCAGTGTGACTGGATAATCCATTGATAGTTGACAATTTACCATATAAAATTAATTACAAATTAGTTTTTTTAAAATAATTGTTAATCCACAGGAATACAGTAAAGAAGATTAAAAGAAGCAAAAGGAACTTGGCACACTTAAATCAGGCCTGTTTGCTCAAAACACAATCTGTGAAAAAAAAAAGAGAAAAAACACAATCTGTGGCATCATATGTTACAGGCACTCCCTGTCCGGTTACATGTCCAACAGCCACAGCACTGGGACTGCCCAGGACACTTCCTCCTTATTTTCTAAACAGAATAGACTGTTTTACTATCTTCTCCTAACCAGAATAATTAACCACCTGGTGTCGAGTAGGGTCAGATTAGAAGATGCTGAAGCTTTAGTAATTAATCCTTTCAAATAAAATTACCCCACTGATGTGACAAATGCATAGGACTGGATTTGCACATTTTGGTTGGATGACCTCAAAGCATGATAAAACTCCCAAATAAAATAATAAATAATTTTATGAAAAGTGTCCATATATCCTTAATGCAACCAAAACCTGATTACCAGAAATAACCCAGAAGTTATAGACAATAGGGTATACAGCTTCTTCGGGTAAACTATTAATAAAGTCAGATATGCTCAGTGATTAAAATGCATCATCTGAGTTCATCCCACTTTCTTTCTATATCTTAATTTTTCCAGTTTGAACAAAGTACTGTATCACATGCAATTCTAAAAACTCAAATATTATGTGTCCAACTACAGATTGGATGCCCTTAAAATTATTAACCAAGGAACCAGGACTGTTTGTTCTTATTTTAATGTTCAGAACACCAGTCTATCACCGTAATCACTTGGGGCTACCAACTTCAGGTTCCTGTCTGTCTCACTTAAACCCAGCCCTTTGATCGGACTCAGGCTTGAGCCAAAGTAGCCTCATGCAGTGCTACTAGCATAAGCAGTAGCACAATTTCATATGAAGTTATGTTAGTTGTCATTCTGCTGTCTATACGTCAATTAGTAGTAATTATTATATTAATCCTAACCACAATTCAGGGGAATGGTGGGACATAAAAGCCTCAGAGATGTTTTGGGACTCTGAGAAGGTCTGTGCTTACATCCAGAGTGACCTGCTTGTTGTCAGCAAGCCCGTAGCAGGCACATGGACATGGCGACTGGGGCTGCCCAGTCCCCAGTGTACCTCAGCCCTCCTGAAGAACACCAGTGACTGGCAGAGGCTCTGAGAACCAGAGGAACCTCTCAGCAAGGATGAGGGGACACCATCAGCAGAAGTGGCCGCTGGCTTACAAAGCCAGGACTGTGGGCACAGCAGCAAATGCAGCAGGAAGTGAGGGCAATGGCCAGTGACCAGGCAGAATGGGTTGGCATCTTTGTAGAATGTGGCAGAAAACAGCACAAACCAGAGTGCTTCCCTACCCCCTACAGAACATAGCTACAATTAATTTACAAACCACATAGATAGAGAGTTTTCATTGTACCCATTATTTCTAATAGGGGCCCTACTTCCTTTACTAGTATATACCTACTTGACAATATCTACCTTAATAGCTCTAATTTTTCTATTATTTTCAGTGCACAGTGCTGTTATAAGATGAAGCTTGCTAATAATAGCACCTAACACCTACAATATCTATTCAAAGTCTTAATCCTTTTCAATGCTAGAATCTTTATCCCAACCACAGGAAGGGGAGGCAATCAATCAATGCTTCTCTGTTACATCAATGTTTCTCTATCTATCTATCTATCTATCTATCTATCTATCTATCTATCCCCCCCCCTTCCTCTCTCTCTAAAAATAAAAATAAAAATATATCCTAGGGTAAGAATTTTTTAAAATATATTTTTTACTAGAGGCCTGGTGCACAAAATTCGTGCATGGGGGGGGGGGTGTCCTGGGTCCCTCAGCCCGGCCTGAACCCTCTTCAATCCAGGACCCCTCAAGGGATGTCCGACTACCTCTCACAATCTGGGACCGATGGCTCCTAACTGCTCACCTGCCTGCCTGCTTGATCGCCCCTAACCCCTCTACTTGCCTGCCTGATCACTCCTAACCACCTCTACCTGCCTGCCTGATCACCCCTAGCTGCTCCCTTACCAGCCTGATCACCCTTAACTGCTCCCCTGCTGGCCTGATTGCCCCTAACCGCCTCTGCCTCACCCCGCACCGGGACCCAGGATTCCTTCTTCTGGCCTGTTGCAGTCACCCAGGACCTGGGCCAGCTTCGCCTGGGCCGGCCACAGCTGCAGGGGACCATGGGCAGGGCGGCTTCACCCAGGCCACAGGCGCTGGCGCCCGGGACTGTGGGGTGGGCAGCTTGTCCCTCTCCCGGGCCACAGGCACAGGCACAGCCGCTGGTGCCCAGGACCGTGGGGCGGGGGGGGGGGCTACTTGTCCCTCTCTGAGGCTGCAGCCTGGTTGGTCCCCATTCCTCTCTTGTGAGCTCATTTGTGCCTGGCCCCCATTCCTCTCTCCCCAGTGTTGAGTGTCTGAGCCTTAAGGCATGATGGCGTGATGACTGTTTGCATATTAGCTCTTATTATATAGGATTGATTTCAGAGAGAGGAATGGAGAGGGAGAGATAGAAACATCAATGATGAGAGAGAATCATTGATTGGCTGTCTCTGCATGCCCTTCACTGGGGATCGAGCCCACAATCCGGGCGTGTGCCCTTGACTGGAATCAAACCCGGGACCCTTAAGTCCACAGGCCAACACTCTATCCACTGAGCCAAACCAGCTAGGGCAAGAATTTTTTTTTTATGTTACCAAATTATAAGTTAAAGAAAAAAAGAGTGTTAATATATTGAATACTTTGATAGTAATAAATGTGATCACTTTTCCTATATCATCTACACATATACAAAAGTCACATCAATATTCAAATAATCTTAAAATAGTTATTCCATATGCCTATATAACTAGTCTTGTCCATACTCTCACATTTACTAATGTAGAGCAGATAACTAGCCTTTCGAACCTGCATTGAGCCATAGTCAATATAATAATATTAATCGTCATCATCATCATAATAAGTATTTAGGCTAATAAAAATGTTAAATTTGATTATATTTCAGTAATCTTTATTTCTACTGCCCTTTTCATAACATGGTTATTTCTGAAAATACCAAAAATGGGTACATGTTTACTCAAATATTAATCAATTGCTTTAAAATTTTGCCCTCATTAAAAAAAAAAAATTTGCCCTCATTTATGATCACTGTTTCAAATTACTCTTAACAATATTTTCAAAGATTTTACTGGGTAATAAAACATTGAAATCATGTCATGTTATTAACTGATCAATGATATGGTCAAACAGATGCAAACACAGCCTCCCCTCCAAGCAGTTCTCTATAATTGGGTTGAAAAAAATCATCTTTGAGTCAGGTTTTGAAAAATTTAGAATTAACTCTATTTCCTACCCTTTTAACTAGTTTTTATAATAAACCCTGCTTGGCTACTCATTTTAGGATTACTAGGCCCAGTATGACCTCTGGTCTTAACTGCCTTCTACAAGAGAAGTCTCACTGTTAACAGCCCTACATTCCAGGACAAAAGTAAGAACAGGGTTTGTTTATACTAATCTGTATCTAATATTTCCTAGAGAAAATAAAATAAAACAAAATATTTGAACCCTAAACCTCTGTTAATGAGCCCAGGCAACACTACTTCTGGCAATCTAAAAAGTGATGTTTTAAAAGTAGTTGCTTTTTCAACTTTTGACCTACTAGGAGTAATAAAAATACTAATTTAAATTAATCAAACCTACTTAGAAAATAAGACACATAGATTCAAATAAACATATTTTAAAAATGCTCTACAGTTTGTCATTAAGGAATTGCAAATTAAAACAACAATGAGATGCCACTACAGATCTTTTAGAATGACCCAAATCCCAAACACTGACCACACACCAAGTGGCAGCCAAGATGTGGAGCCACAGGAAATCTCTCATGCATTGCTGGTGGGAATGCAAAATGGTACAGCCACTTCAGAAGACAGTTTGTCAGTTGCTTACAAAACTAAACATACCCTTACCATATGACTCAGCAATTGGGCTTCTTGGTAAGTACCCAAATGAGCTGAAATCTTATGTCCACATGAAAACCTGCACATGGATGTTTACAGCAGCTTTACTCATAATTGCCAAAACTTGGAAGCAATCAAGATGTCCTTCAGTAGGTGAATGGATAAACTGTAATATACCCAAACAATGGAAATTTATTCCGATCTAAAAACAACAACACAGCTATTAAGGCAGTGATTCTCAACCTTTCTAATGCCACAACCCTTTAATACAGTTCCTCATGTTGTGGTGACCCCCAACCATAAGATTATTTTCGTTGCGACCCACAGGTTGAGAACCGCTAGCAGGGTCGCCTAAGACCATCGGAAAACACAGATATTTACATTACGATTCATAACAGTAGCAAAATTACAGTTATGAAGTAGCAACGAAAATAATTTTATGGGTGGGGGTCACCACAACATGAGGAACTGTATTAAAGGGTCGCGGCATTAGAAAGGTTGAGAACCACTGTATTAAGGCATGAAAAGACACAGAGGAAACTTAAAGGCATATTACCAAGTGAAAGAAGTCAATCTGAAAAGACTACATACTGGATGATTTCAACTATATGACATTCTGGAAAAAGCAAAACTATGGAGACAGTAAAAAGATCATTTGTTGTCAGCAGATAGAAGGCAGAAAAGGATGAGTGAGAGCACAGAGGATTTTTAGGGTAGTGAAACTATTCTGAATACCACATATCCACCACTAATGTAAAAATAGATGTTAACATCCTGCTATATTTGCTTCATTAGTATTTTTTAAAGACAAGGTACATTACATTTTTGATGGGACAAATTTCATACTATTTGTAAGCCTTATCATCATGCATATCATCTCTGGTGCTTTTCTTTTTCTCTCGATCAGCAAACTTGTGAAGAACCAGCATTATAATTGGAAAATATTCTTCTTCTTGGTCCTGGCCAATTGTTCAAAGCACTTTCTTTCTTTCTTTTTCAAATATTTTTTATTTATTTATTTTTAATATATTTTATTGACTTTTTTTACAGAGAGGAAGGGAGAGGGAGAGAGAGTTAGAAACATCGATGAGAGAGAAACATTAATCAGCTGCCTCCTGCACACCCCCTACTGGGGATGTGCCTGCAACCAAGGTACATGCCCTTGAACGGAATCGAACCCAGGATCCTTGAGTCCGAAGGCTGATGCTCTATCCACTGAGCCAAACCAGCTAGGGCTTTCAAATATTTTTTAAAATATCTTTTTATTGATTTCAGAGAAGAAGGGAGAGGGAAGAGAGAGAGAAACATCAATGATGAGAGAGAATCATTGATCAGCTGCCTCCTGCACACCCCTAGTGGGAAATGGGGCCCACAACCCTGCTGACTGGGAATTGAACCGTGACCTCCTGATTCATAGATTAACGCTCGACTACTGAGCCACACAAGCCGGGCTCAAAGCACTTTCTAAGTTGAACTATAGACATCTGGTATCTAGCTCTTTCTTGAAGATTATGTAAACTCAAATTGCCCTTCAATATGTTTCTTTTTTTTTTTTTTTTAAGATGTTGAGGAAATACTTCCCCCTTTTTTTTTACAAAAATATTTTTATTTCTTTCTAGAGAGAGAGAAACATCGATGTGAGAGCGAAACATGGATCAGCTGCCTCCTGCACACCCCCTACCAGGGATTGGGCCTCAATAGCCTTTTGGTGCACGGGATGATGCCCAACTGAGCCACATCGGCCAGGGCTAAATTACCTAATTTTATGCATCATTACTGACAGCACACAAAAGCTTCCTGGGCTAATTTAGCTTATCTTAAAGCTGGGCAGTGGAAATGTCCAGATGCGCTTTTATAGGCCCATAAACATAGAGGTTGGGCCTGGCTTTATTGTTAGTTGTCTGCAGACTTGCACGTGCAAACATCAGCACACCCAAGAGAAGGGCCTGTCTGTGAACTGAGTACTGAAAGGCTCTAGCACAAGAACTTCATAAGGCAGCTCCCATATTTTGCTTGACCATATCTCCATGGGATCATAAGTAATTTTTTTAAATCAAGCAATAAATGAAGTTTTGACTAAGCTATCCTTAGAATGGTAAATTTCATTCTAGCAATTGAGTTCATATCATTGTCCTTAACCAATACTTCCCAGTGTAAAAGTGAAGATAAAACGCAACTAAACTGTGGATACCTTCAGCTGAAATGAAAATGGAGATAGTTTATTTTTCTCTTCTTTTGGGGTCGAGGGGCTGTATTTCAAACATACAGAAAAATTGAAAGAATGATACAATGAAAATCCATAAATCTTCCACCCAGATTAAATAACTGCTAACATTTTGCCATATTTATACAGTCTCTCTCTCTTTCTCAATTTCTCTCTGTCTCTGTTGCTCTAGGTAGGTCAGTGGGGGGGAGGTAGAGAGAGAGAGAGATAGATAGATAGATAGATAGATAGATAGATAGATAGATAGATAGATAGATAGATAGATAGATAGATAATAGATGTACAGTTACATAATTTATGGTTTGCTATGTCATTTGAAAGTAAGTTGTAGACATTATGGCAGGATGACAGGCCTGAATATTCTAGCAGGAGTCTTCTATGAATAAGAACAATCTCCTACAGAACTACAGTACTATTTTCACACCTAAAAAACTAACAATCATTCCATAATAGAACCTATATAATAATCCATATTCAAATTTTCTAAATTGTTCCAAAAAATATTTCTCATTGCCTTTTAATCACTTATGTTCTTCAGCCTCTTTCAGTCTACCAGTACTCCCACCCATATTTTTTTTCCCCCTCAATGATCTTGGCTTTTGTTGAGTCCAGAATAATTGTCTTGTGGAAAGTCCCACGACATAGATTTGTCTAAGTTTGTCTAATTGGTAACTTGATGGCCTTTAATTCTTCTCCCGCCCTGTATGTCCTGAGAACTGGAAGTTAGGTTTACAACCTTGATTAGACGCAGATTCAACATTTGAACAAAAAATACATTATGGGTGATATGCTTTCCCATCATATTAGGAGACACATATGGTCAGGTTGTCGCACTATTTGTGAGGCTTATTTTGATCACTCAGAGTGGTGGCCACCATATCACTCCATTATAAAGGTACCGGTACATTTTCAAAAGTAACAACCAAAGTAAATAAATAAATAAACAAACAAATAAATAAATAAATACAGTACATTTTCTCTTTGAAATTCATAATTAATCATGAATGCTATTTTGTTGCCATGAAAATAGAACTGTAATGGCTTAAAACTCAAATAATGGGTGGTTCTTATAACTCTCTGAGAGTCTGTTTTATAATTAATATTCTCCTATAAAGATCAGCTTACTCTCTATATTAGCAGAGCCTTAATTGAGTAGAAAATAAGCACAAGTACAGTCATAAAATCATTAAGAAAAGGTGCAGCATTTGGGTTAAAAATAAATGAGCTACATTATCTAGTTTAGAGTACAATGTTTATGAACGTGTCCATGGTTAAATAGACAAAAGCAGGATTTAATAATTAATCCGAACAATCCATAAGACACTCACACCCCGTCTCTCTATCTCTATCCTCAATGAAAAATTTGTAAGTTATAATATGATGGATTTTATTGGAACTAACAAAGATGAGTCAGAATACAGTAAGCAGTCAGAATGGTTCACTTGGATGAATCCAATTGTAACTCAAGCCAAGCATCCCATTTATTTGGGGAAGGTTTGGGGAACACCTGATTACTCTGAACTCACCCTAATTCTTTCTAAGTCTAATTAAACTGTGCTTAATATTTCCTAAGCATCTATGTTCACTCACAGAAGTGAAGCAACACAGGGGATTTTTAAAAAGTCCTCAAAGAAAATGACAAAGTAATTGTAAAAGTGGTGAAAACCAAAAGTTATATTTTTGGCATAGAAAATTAACCAGAACTATACACCCTAAATCTTATTGGTTTAAAATCCCGTAACTAAATGAATAACTCATGAACAATGAACAGAGTGATGTCATCTATGTTGCAAAATAGTGTGAGATTTATCAGTATTGGGGGAGCGGTCACTTCTGCCTAGATACAGTTGCCTAAAATGAAATTAAGGTTAAACATTAAATATACATTTTTGAAAATATTTTTTAATTTATTTCAGAGAGAGGAAGAGAGAGGGAGAGAGGGATAGAAACATCAATGATGACAAAGAAACATTGATTGGCTGCCTCCTGCACACCCCCTACTGGGCATGTGCCCTAACCAGGAATGGAACCGTGACCTCCTAGTTCACAGGTGGACGCTCAACCACTGAGCCACACCAGCTGGGCTTAAATATACTTTTAGTAACAATAACCACAAGGTAATTTTTTTTAAATATATTTTATTGATTTTTTACAGAGAGGAAGGGAGAGGGATAGAGAGCTAGAAACATCGATGAGAGAGAAACACCGACCAGCTGCCTCCTGCACACCCCCTACCGGGGATGTGCCCGCAACCAATGTACATGTCCTTGACCGGAATCGAACCTGGGACCTTTCAGTCCGAAGACCGACGCTCTATCCACCGAGCCAAACCGGTTTCGGCCACAAGGTAATTTTCATGAGAAAAAAAAAAGGTACAGATCTTTTGAAATAGAAAATGCTCTTTGTTAAAAAATAAAATTACCGCCGAAACCGGTTTGGCTCAGTGGATAGAGCGTCAGCCTGCGGACTCAAGGGTCCCAGGTTCGATTCCGGTCAAGGGCATGTACCTTGGTTGCGGGCACATCCCCAGTAGGGAGTGTGTAAGAGGCAGCTGATCAATGTTTCTCTCTCATCGATGTTTCTAACTCTCTATCCCTCTCTCTTCCTCTCTGTAAAAAATCAATAAAATATATTTTAAAAATAAAATAAATAAAATAAAATAAAATTACCAAACCTCCTAATAGGAAGGGCATTGATTAAATGGCTTAATTCCAATAATCCACCAGTATGCTCACCAAACTATTGGACACCTTTGTAGAAAAAATAATACTTAGTTATAAAGTTAGAGATAAGAAAATCAGATTTCTTAGCACACCTTCACTTAAAGGAGGAGGGTAGACAGCTACAAAGGTGAGATGGGGCACAGACAGGAGCGGGGGAGAGGCACATTTCTCCCATCTGCAGTGGGGAGCTAAGGAATGTTTTGAGCATGGTGTAAATATGAAGAAGGCATTGTCGGGAGATGATTGGGAACAACTCTCTGAGAAAAAAATAGTGACTAATTTGGGGACAGCCAGTATGTGCCAGGCTCTGTGCAAGCTCAGTGGATAGTCCTTCTCTAAGCCCCACAGCCTGTTTTACAAATGAGGAGCAGGCTCAGAGAGCACGTAGCTCACCAAGGTCACATTGCTGGCAAATCATGGAACTAAGATTCAGAACAAGTGTGTTGACTCTGAGGCTCGCATCCTTTCCTCTGCTCCAGGCCGTGGCCACGAAGAAAGCACCTGCCACAGTGAGCACCTGTAGAAGCCCTGCCTTCTGCGAAAGGAGAGTGCTGGCTGAGCTGGGGACCAGGGACCACAGGGCTTCTGACTTTCCAGGGACCATAGTGCATCTAAGGGATCCTCTTCCCCTGGCCCCATCCCTTGCCACTTTGCTAGCTGTGTGACCTCAGAGAAGTCACCTTGCCTTTACTCTAAACCTGTAAAGGCTTGGCAAAAGAATAAAGAAATAGGATACTGGATATACGTAGCTTATGTACTAGTAAGATGGGACTTTCAGGGTGAGGTATTTGGCTCTGACCCTCAAATGTGTCATCGAATTTCTTTTTTTTTTCTACTCTCACTTCCTTCTTGCCTAGCCAACTACCATCATTGGAAGCCAACTACCATCGCCGGTAGAAGCAGGAATGGGACAGATACATGGAAGGGAAAGAACTGGGAAAGAGGAGAGATTTGTGGGGGGTTAACAATGTCTTCTAGATTCAGAATGTAGCTGGACTCAAAATCCATAAAGAATATTATTTTAGCCCAGCTGGCATAGCTCAGTGGTTGAGCATCAACCTATGAACCAGGAGGTCACGGTTCAATTCCTGGTTAGGGCATATGCCTGGGTCGTGGGCTCAGTCCCCATGGGGGGTGTGCAGGAGGCAGCTGATCAATGATTCTCTCTCATCATTGATGCCTCTATCTCTTTCTCCCTCCCCCTTCCTCTCCAAAATCAATATATATAAAGAATATTATTTTAGCCCTAACCGGTTTGGCTCAGTGGATAGAGCGTCGGCCTGCAGACTCAAGGGTCCCAGGTTAGATTCCGGACAAGGGCATGTACCTTGGTTGCAGGCACATACCCAGTGGGGAGTGTGCAGGAGGCAGCTGATCGATGTTTCTCTCTCATCAATGTTTCTAACTCTCTATCCTTCTCCCTTCCTCTCTGTAAAAAATCAATAAAATATATATATATTTTAAAAAGAATATTATTTTAGAGGCTATTTAAGGAATGGAATTAGGGTTAGTGACCATTTCTGAGTGTAGTTACAAAATCATGTCTCTGGTGTTTCTCAAACTCAAGTGTCCATATGGATCACCTGGGGTCTTACTGTAAAAAGATTCTGATTTAGTAGGTCTGTGGGTGGGGCCGAAATTCTCCCAGCTGGTCCAAGTCCACACTTGGAATCGCAACAAGCCAGACTTCTGTGAAGGACAAACCTCTGTAAAATGGCTTCGGCCGGTGTTGGTGTGGAGCAAATGCAAAGAACTGAAGAAAAGGCACTGGATAAATGATATACTTTCATATTAATTACTTCATTAAACACATATTTATTGAAGACCTACCAACTGCCTGGCATACATGAGAGAGGAACAAGACAATTGGTCTTGAGAATTACCCTAACTTTCAGCAGGTGGAATCAAAGACCCAAATGTTCAGCAACTAGGCAACCAAGTAAACTAGGCACAGGGAAGAGATGAGCCAGGAATGACTCCTCACTTGGAATCTCTGGAATTCCTTTCACTCCATGACCTCAGGCAGGAAGATTAATGGTGCTGCAGCCCCTGCAACGGGCTCCAGGTGGAGCTCAGCCAGGATGACTGGAACAGAGCAGGCAAACACTCCACCAGGCACTCCCTTCTCCCCCCAGGGACCAGGATCTCCCTGGCTCCCAGCCAGCCGTGTGGAAATGCTCCAGTGCCCAGAGGAGCCTGCCACCTCCCCGCCTGAGTAATGGGGTGATCTGTCAACGCCCCTTCTCCTTGAGATCCCCTCCCCACACCACCAAAGGTTTAATCTTCTCCCCCATAACCGTTGAAGTCTCCATCCACCTCTGACAAATCGTGGCATTCTCTAAACTTTCCTGCTGGCAGGGGCAGGCCACTGGCGGTGGGACCAAGGAGGACAGGTTCCTCCAAGCTCAGGCCCTACGAGGGGCAGCAATGTGGAGAGAGCCAAGGGTGGGGCACCAAGCACAACTGGGTTTGAATCCTGACCAGTGTTCCCATCACAAAATGAGATTACTAACACCCACCCCACTGTATTTTGTGAGAATGAAAATGAGATTGTTTATGTACACTATCTGGAATCAAGGCCGAACACCGAAGCTTCAGGTATGTCTGCTCCTCTATTCCTTCTGCCCTGAGGATAAAGACCGAAGTCTTCATTGTGGCCTAAATTGCCTCTCTGATCTGCCGGCCTCCTTCTCTAGCCCCATCTATGGCGCCCCTCTACCCGCTCGGTCTCATCACACTAATTGGTTGTGGTCACCTAACCCCTGTGCAGGGCCCCTATCACAGCGCCTTTGCTCCATGGTGTGCCTCCCTGTCCAGCAAAGCTGTGCCTTGCCCCAGCCCGCGTGGCAAATTCATACTTTTCTTGTTTGGTTCAGCACAGCAACGCCTTCTTCACAAAGCCTGTTCCTCCTAATGCGTCCTTAGTAAATGTAGCAACTCCCTCTTTCAAGTCATGCTGTACCAGGTGCTCACTTCCACCTGTACCTCCACATTCTAGGGCAGGGATCATGCCCTCGAGCCAAATCCAACCTCCACCCGATTTGTAAATAAAGTTTTATCAGAACACAGCCACACTCATTTGCTAATATATTGTCTTGGTTGCTTTCATGGTACAATGACAGAGTTAATATAGTTACGATAGAGATCATATGGTTCACAACGCCTAAAAATATTTACCCTCTGGCCCTTTACCAAAAAATTTGCCAAACACCTTCTCTAGTACATACTTGTCTCTCACTAGACTGTCCCTTGCCTCTCAGTCCCCAGCATGTAACACAATGCCTGCCACAAAGCAAGAATCCGGTAAATGTTTGAGGAGTAAAAGACCTTACACATAAATAAATAAATGCACATGTCTCTTCAGTCTTCCTCATCTGTAGGTGGAGTGAGGACCTTCTGTGAGGCTTGAATTTAGAGGCGCAGGATCTGTTTGATTGAGATGAGGTTTCCTGGATCCCAATCGTGTATCAGAATGAAATGGCGAAAGAAAGGAGCTTACTTAGATCATGAAAAGCTCGATTGCATACAAGAGATTCCCTATCTCTACACAGTGCTTCTGAGGATGGCTCCTAGGACCCAGAACTAAAAAACAGACTCTACAGGCAGGAAAACAGTAAGAAACCCAGCAGAAATTGTGTGCACCTGCGAGTTCTGCAGTCTGATTTTGTAAAGGAAAACAAGGGGTCAAATTAGTCCCTCAGGAGGTGATAGTGGCTTCATGCATTAAATTGGCTGGGGATTTCTAATACCTGTTTTTGTGGAGGGTCATCACTGAGCCTCTCTTCTGATAGACAGCATCGCTTACCCTATCCTCATCTCACATCTCCTGATTTCATTTCTTTGGAGCAGTGAGTTTGATCGCATGGTGTTCTAGAGAGAGCCCTAGGCTGGGTCAAGGACCCTGGCTTCCCAGTTCTACTAACTGGTTGAGTACCGATGGGTCCAGAGAAATGGAAGTGTAGGCTAACCCAAGTGAAGTCTAAGGCTTCTTCTAGTTCATAATTCTGCAAATCTGATTTGTTCTGCTTTTGTCTTTGCAAGCATGTACTAGAGAAGGCGTTTTGTCTTTCCCTTCTCATTTATGGAACCGAAGTTCAAGGACCTCGGTGCAGAGAGAGACTGGTATGTTGTGTCTACTGTTCTGTCTTCCTTGCACCCCTTTCTGCTTCTGGTAACAGACTTCAATCCCCAAGCCATAGAGATAGACACATGACCAGGCTGGACAGGTCTGCAGGAGCTCTCTGTGGTTACAGGCTATAAGAATTTGAGCCTGGAGCTATAATGTCTGTGTCCCTCAGCGGCATGGAGTGCCAGCCTAAGAGGAGCCATCATGCAGATAGAAGAGACGCCGAGCAAAGCCCCAGGGTCTGCTGCCCTTCAGGCCAGCTCATTGGTTTACTCAGCCAATATATCCCCTTCTCTGCTCAAGAGAGCTCACTGGGGCCATACCTGAGCAGCACATGGAAGAGTCCTGGCCTTTTTACAGCACTTCAAGCTCCTGTCTCTCTTGGGCTCAAAATACTACTATGCTTTCTTTTTTTTTTTTTTTAAATATATTTTATTGATTTTTTACAGAGAGGAAGGGAGAGGGATAGAGAGCTAGAAACATCGATGAGAGAGAAACATCGACCAGCTGCCTCCTGCACACCCCCTACTGGGGATGTGCCCACAACCAATGTACATGCCCTTGACCAGAATCGAACCTGGGACCTTTCAGTCCACAGACCGACGCTCTATCCACTGAGCCAAACCGGTTTCAGCCTACTACCCTTTCTAATGCCCTTTCTGTTCTCCCTGGGTGAGTCTTGTCAGGGAGCTCGTGTCTTCACTAAGCTGTGTTGCATTGTGGGTACACAAGCCGACTCTGGATGAGGCTGGATTAAATCCTGTTTCTGTCACTTACTAGTTGTATAACACTGAGTGAGTGACTCCAGCTCTCAGTGCCTCTGTTTTCTCACCTGCAAAATGGGGACAATCACAATACCTGCCTCACAGGATTAAACATATGCGAAGTGCCTGTCCATGAATGTGTTCTGTAAGAGGTAACTGTTAAAATTCTCCACGGTGTCCCAAGAAACCAGAAACACCAATCAGAAAGGATATATGTACCCCTATGTTCATAGCAGCACAATTTACAATCCTATCTAATAATAGACAAATATGCAAATTGACCATACCTCCGACACACCCACAAGCCATGCCCACAAGTCACGCCCACCATCCAATCAGAGCGAGTATGCAAATTAACCCAAACCAAGATGGCTACAGCCACAGAGAGCAAGGTTTCCTAGGTAACAGAGGAAGCCAAGCTTTCCGCCAGCCGTTGCAGGCCTAAGCCTCCACTCAAGCTACAAAGTTTCAATTATAGAAGGTAAACAAATTCAAACAAATGGCGGCAGAATGGAGCTTGAGAGAGCAGGCCAGGGTTGCCGCCAGCAACAGGGGAAGCAAAGCTTTCCACACACCCTGGCCAGGCCCAGGCCTCCGCTTAAGGCTACAAAGTTTCAATTATAACCCCATCACAAATGGCTTCGGGCCTCGGAGGGAGCCCCAGGCTTGGCTCTGCTCCAGGCTACAAAGTTTCAATTGTAGAAGGAAAATAAATTCCAGATACCAGGGCCTCCGCTTACATTGCCAGGGGGCGTGGCCAGCCTGCAAACCACCACAGGCCCCTCGCTCAGGCTGCCCCATGCCCCAAGGGAACCCCACCCTGATCAGGGACACCCTTCAGGGCAAACCAGCTGGCCCCCACCCCTGTACCAGGCCTCTATCCTATCTAATAAAAGAGTAATATGCAGATTGACCATCACTGCAACACACAATATAGCTGCCCCCATGTGGTCAAAGATCCTGCCCCCATGTGGACACAAGATGGCCAGCAGGAGAGGGCAGTTGGGAGGCACCCGGCCTGCAAGGGAGGGCAGTTGGAGGTGATCAACCCTGCAGGAGAGGGCAGTTAGGGGTAACCAGGCTGGCAGAGGAGGGAAGTTGGGGGCAAACAGGCTGGCAGCAGAGTGGTTAGGGGGTGATCAGGCTGGCAGGCAGAAGCAGTTAGGGGCAATCAGAAAGGCAGGCAGGCAAGCAGTTGGGAGCCAGCAGTCCTGGATTGTGAGAGACATGTCAGTCGGACATCCCTTGAGGGGTCCCAGATTGGAGAGGGTACAGGCTGGGCTGAGGGACAACCCCCCTCCGTGCACGAATTTCGTGCACCGGGCCTCTAGTAGCTAATATTTGGAAACAGCCTAAGTGCCCATCAGCAGATGAGTGGATTAAAAAACTGTGGTATATCTACACAATGGAATACTATGCCGCTATAAAAAAAGAAGGAACTCTTACCATTTGCAACAGCATGGATGGAACTGGAGAGCATTATGCTAAGCGAAATAAGCCAGTTGGAGAAAGATAAATATCACATGATCTCACTCATATGTGGGATATAATGATCAACATAATTAGATGAACAAGAATAGATCCAGAGACAAATGGTAAGGGAAAGGGTGGGGGGTTAGAGAGCAACCAAAGGACTTGTATGCATGCATATTAGCATAACCAATGGACACAGACACTGGGGCGGTGGGGGCTTGCCCGGGGTGGGAATGGCTGGGTGTGGGGAGCGGTCAATTGGGGGAAAAGGAAACATATGTAATACTTTAGACAATAAATAAATAGATAATAAAATATTCATTGAAAAAAAAAAACAACAAACAAAATTCTCCATAGTAACTCAATCCTCCTTTTAATAAAACTATAAAAGTAGGTTTTTTAAAATTATGGTCAGATTAAGGGAGGCAGAGGTGATGAAATGTTTGAAACGTTGACAATAGGAATGTCAGTAGTCACTCTGGTGGTTCTAGCAGGTGGTGGCCCCCGGAGGCAGCCATTCCACATGGTATTATCAAACGGGGTTGATAGTGGGGAAGGGCGTGCAATAAGAATAGAGCCACACTTGTCTGATAATTATTCACCTTACTAACTATTGATAAGTAGTTTTCTTACAGACCCTGGGAAACTGGAGGATTAAAAAGGATAAGATGCCTCAATGGGTCTATTACTCAGAAAAGAAATATGTTTTGAAAACAGACCAAAGACAGGAAATGCTTTGATTTGGTTGCTGTGCCCAGACTCTGACCCACTCCAGGAGTTTTTCTCAGGAACGCTGACCATTCTCTGTTCCCAGGAATGGGTTGAGCTGTTTGTAACATCATAAAAGATTAGCCACCTTGTTATCGGAGCTCCTGAAGGCCGGACTGCAGACTCTAGCCTCCCCTTTCCATGTTACACTTGCGGCTTGCAGCTGCACGTAGCTATCTTCTCCCTCGTGTGCATATGACCAACCAACTGGCAAGAAGGGTCAGATTGGCTCATTGGTTCGAGTGGTGACAGGTAGCTCGGACCTCTTGGTTGTCCGGTTATAGGGTCACAAAAGGTCTACACAGAACCACACAGAATTGTGAGTTTGTAGATGGCGGAGCCACCTGGGGCCTAAATCTGCAGGGAAATAAAAATGCAAGTTCGTAGGTTCCTGAAATATTCTCTCCAGTGGGGTGGGCTGAAGTGTGCTGATGCGGGGAGTCTCGGCCTTTGTCCTCTCTGCCCCAGTTGAGGAAGTTTAGGCCACTGATGGAAACACAATCTCCTTTTGTGCAAGGCGGGCATGTGGATGTTAATAAACAATTGTTTAACATCTTGTCCCCACTTGCAGCAGGATAGAGCCACTTCAGATATATTTTTGTTTAGTGCTTAACCTTGAGTCATTTATAGGAATTTAGCACTCAGGTACCATTTCCTGTTTAGACCAGGCAGAAGGGCTTAACGGAAGTGGTGCTCGTTAGCCTTTGGTGCCCCTGCTCCCTGCAGGTCGACCCCCAGGACTGCCAACCACACCCGCAAGGCTGGACGACCCCAAACTGGCCTCAACAAATCCCATGCAGCCGGGTCACCCGGTGGAGTGTGCAGAGGCAGCCTACTTCCTTCCCCACCTTCCCTGTCCCCACCCTCCTTTCCAGTCTGTACTCTTTTTAATTCATACAGAATCATTTAACTTACATTTGCATAGCAATGCCTCACCAATTATCATTGGATCCTCCAAAACCCCTCTGCAAGTAGGTAGCGTCAGATTTCATTTCCATTTTACAGATGAGGAAACTGGCTCTGCGCAGTTAGGAGCTGGCCCCCTGGCCCGCAACAGTAGTAATACAGGCTGTCAGAGCTTCTGAGCTGATGTGCTCCAGATGTGAGCCTGTTGCTCCCACCTGCCTCCTGGCATCTCTCTCAGCTGGAAATCAGCTTCCCCAGCCTGGCCCTGTGGCGGCAGGTCAGGGCTGCTCTCCAGGGTGGGGCCCAGCATCCTCTGGCCCTCACATCCTAGCTGCTGGCTGAGCACAGGCCAGAAGGATCCGCCACCACGATGGGGCTCGTGGCCCAGTGGGAGGTCACGTCTACAGGGACGACTTTAATGACTCTGGCAAGGGCACGCCTTTGGCATCCCTAGGGATGGAAAAAGAATGATCTGTCTCGGCCTGACAGAGAGGAGGGAGGTGTGGGGGCAAAGCTCTGCTGCAGCTGCAGCTTCTTGGTGGCCATGACCTGCCCCTGACCAGGAGGCTGTGGCCATTTCAGACCAACAGTTCCTGAGGGTTGCCCACTGGCACGCAGGAGCTGAGAAGCCCAGGAAGAGACATGGGGGCAGTCATAAGACTCAGGGAAGGGTCTTCTATTCCCATTAGTGAAGGACAAGGAGGAGAAAATACAATATGCAGTAGTCTCAGGAACATTCTGTGGCGACAAGAGCTCAGCTCCACAGCTCTGCCGTGAGGACATGAAGAGCACAAGGGTGGCGTGTGCTACAGGAAGCCACTTGGCATGTGAACCTACCACAACAGGATCCCTCCTGGCCAGCACGCCATGAGAGTCTGTTTCTGATGTGGTGTGGGTGCTGCTGGTAGCAGGTCAGACAAAAACATCAACAAACTTAATCCTCACTTGAGTTGCCTCCTATGAGAGCCAACGTTGGGTTCTCTAATTGCCCACTGACAGGTGGCCAAAAGGAGGAGAGTGTTTCTGATGGGTGGTGTCCTGGCTGGAGCCCAGATTTTATTTCTGTTGACCTTGTTGGGCTCCCTCTCATACTCACAAGCAGTTCTGTGGCCACAGGCAAGTCCTCTCTGGGCCCAGTTCCCTGCTCTGAGAACTGGGTATAACATCTTCTCTGTCCCTCTCCTAGGATATCACGTTTGTGAAGAACAAATGTGATCATGTGCATGAAAGCGCTTTGTAAAAGGCCAAGCACGATATAAAATTAGTTATTAGCCACAACCACATGGTGTCTGCAAGGCAGGCTCACATTGGAAGCATGTGGCTTCCCCTGGTTTGAAGTCTCCTTCCCCCTCTATCTTCTCTCCAAATACGCAACATCCTCTAGGTATAAGCTGTGATATGGTGATGTAGAGGGCCACGCCATCAGTACCGCCCTTTAAGAATAATTTCTACCTTCCTTGATGACTCAGATTCCCTTTCACTTTCCCAGTAAGCTGCCTTCCTTCCCAGCTTCATGCCGCCCCCTGAGCCTTCCCAGTTCCTCTCTTCCTGGTCCTCGAATCTCCTCTGCCCTTCAGCACCATCCCCACCTATCCCTGACACCTTTGCCCTCTGCCAGCCTAGACTCAACGACCCATTACCCCAGTGCCTACTAACATGCTAGAAATCCTCCCTCCCTTATTCTAATGCCAAGGTTCAAACTTTGGTGATCTCAACACTCTCTACTGAGGGCTTCCCCCACTCCCCTGGTTTCAAATATTATTTCAGAGCAATTGTTTTTCAAATCTTCAGCTACAACCTCTCCTCTGCTGTTAACCTTTTGAGGCGTGTGTGCTTTTTAAAAGTTGGCTTCATAGGGTTTTGTAACCTGATGTATTTCTTCATATTCCAAAGTCATTTCCATATTAGCCCAAACACATGAAATAGTGATTTGAGAATGGGTGTGATGGTCATGACAGGTAGTGAGTTGGCGCTCACGAAGGTCTTTCCTTTTCGTTGGAGGACAGGCCAGATCATCCAGATCGACAAGAGCGCCTCCAGTGCTCTGCGTTCTCACAGTTTCCCTCCGTGTCTAAGAAAAGCCGTGGACTGAGTCACTCCCGAACCAACACAGTGAGATAGGACAAGGGACATTTGAAATGTGATAAAAGTCATCCATCGAAAATTAAACAGGAAACCCTGTGCCCCATAGATAAAGGAAGGCTGACAAAAAAAAAAAAAAAAAAAAAGTCTCAGGTTCATTCGGATTGGTTCAAACCCCACAGAGGGAAAACATGTACAACTCAGTCAGGATGAGGTAAAAGAATCTCATAAAATATGCATCACTTCCCTGGGGTGAGGAAGAGGGGTCTGTGGAAAGCTTCCTCAGAACTGTATTCACTGAGCAAAAATGCTTGGCTCAGGAAGAAGGTCTCCAGAGCAGCGAGTCCCGTGACACCGCAGTGGAAGGTGGGTCCAATGTCAACAGTCTGTTCCTGCCACCCTGAACCGTGCAGTTGCGCAGCCCATGGCCAGAACTGAGGGAGAGCCTCCCCTTCGTAAGCCACCACGCACTCGGAGTCTGCCTCCCGTGTCAGGATGATCTCATTGCTGAGGTGAGGCGGGCTTTGCCGGCTCTGTCCGGGGAGCCTGCCCTGACACAGCAAGGACCTAACACGTCAGGGTCAGCAGGAGGGCAGAACTCAGCCAAAACCAAGTGGGTGATCCAGGTCCACTTGGTTTTGGCTGTTGCTGCTGTCATTATTTTAAAACAAAAGACCAGAAAGGCTGAAAGGAAACCAATCAAGCACCTCACCTGAGGCTACCAGGTGTGGTGGCCCTAGGCACAGTACTAGGACCAGGGCTTACAGACGCAGAGGACACCAGAATTCCAGCGCTGGCCAGCAGCCCCTACCCTGGGACTGGGAGCAGTCACTTCTCAGTGTCCTCAAGCTTAAAGTTAAGGGACTTAAGTAGATATATGCATAACCCTTGGACACAGACAATACAGTGCTGAAGGCCTAGGGAGGGGCAGGAGTGGGGTGGAAGGATCAATGGGGGTGGGAGGAGGAAGGGGACATCTGTAATACTTTGAACAATAAAAGTCAATTAAAGAAAAATAAAGTGAAGGGACTAGAAGAGCTCAACTTTCCTGAATTTAATTGACTACAGACACCCTTAAAATCATAAAATGCTGGTAGAATACCTGCAGGTGTTGGTTGGATAGGAAATGCCTGAATATAAATAGATGGCACTGGGTGGTATCATAGACCAACTAATCTTTGCAAAAATCTCCATAAAAGTTAGATTTCAATGTCTAATACATATGCAATGTCTAATACATTACTTTATATCAGAAATGGCTGCATTTTGCATTTTCAAGTAAATATTTTTTAAGTTAATGGGCATTATGTTTTAGGAAAGTTTTAGGTTTACAGAAAATTGAGCAGAAAGTACAGTTTCCCGTATACCCTCCTCCGCTTCCCCTCCCCACAGTTTCCCCATAATTATCTTGAGCTTAGAGTGGTGGTATTTGTAAAAGGAATGTGTGGTAATGTTCTTAAAAGAAAAAATGTTATTAGCATTGATATCCCCCCTGACACCTCCCTGCCCCCACCCCACATGTGTGACACTAACACTGCTTAGAAGATGGTTCGAGAAAATCTCAAGTAGCTGCTCTTTCAGGTCCCTTTTGGCACCTCTGAAAAAAGAGTGAGAGTTTTTCCCCTGCAAAGAGCTTTCCATTTGAGAATAGATGTAGGAAAGGGATAAAGCTGCAGAAACAAAACTTATGGAACAGCTTGTTAAATCACCAATAGCATGCCATTTGTCTCAAAGCCTTTTCTTTCCCTTTTCAGCCAAACAATAATCCTCTGAAGCACAAGGAAGCTAAAGCACAAGGCAAACTGGCCCACAGACATGCAACGAATTTCGGAGAAAAAAAGGGCGAACTTCCTGATTCACAGCCACAGGCTCTCTCCGCCAGCCGCACAGCTCACCAGGCGTGAGCACAGGTGGGTGAGGCCCGTAGGTTTACTCCTAGAAGATTGAAACCAGCTCTGCCTCAAAGCTCAAAGGGGTTGCTTTAGGTCCAAAGGCAAGAGGTGCTGCTTTAGAGAATGGGGAGGCCACCCGGATAAGCTCGATTCCCCCCACAAAGGAACTGATTGAAAATGAGATGTATTGAAGAAGAGTTTGAATAAGTTCATGGAAATCTGTAAAAGGTTAAGGGAAATTCCCAACCTTCCCACACACAGTCATGGACAAGCCTGCCTTTCAGACCCTGTGTCAGAGAGAAGCTGCTGGAAACAGACTGGACCCAGTGTGGAGCCCGTAAGTCTCTTTTTACTAAAGCAATCTAAAAGTTTCGAGAAAGGAACTGAAAAAAAATTCACCAAAAATTGCAGCACTCCAACACTTGGTTTTATCTACATATATATATGGTTTATATCACATAGTTTATATCACAGTTCATGTACAAATTTGTTTTCTACTTCTTTGTGGTAATATAATATGTGATTGATTTTGATATTCTGTATAATTCTATTATCAATCCTCAGAATGGCTACACAATATTGCATTATAAAGTACTATTGCCTTATTTCGGGACATATGTTATTTCCAGTTTTTAGATAGTCAAAATAATGTTTTGTACATATCCTTTCCTTGCATGGGAATTTAAAATTTTTATTTCATTGGCTAAATATTCAGAAGTAGAATTGCTACCCCGAGAGAATAACCCAGTTTTTACCTTTTATTTTAAAAGTCATTTGCAAGAATTATTTTGAAAGAGTTGCCAGAATAGTACAAAGAGCCCCCATACGGCCTGGTGAACGATTCATAACAAGAACAACCATATTTAAGGGCACTTCCCAGGCATTCGGCCTTAAAAAACCCATAAGAATTGATGTTTCTTGGTGTTAGAGCAGAATTCGGGTCACTGGTACAGCTGACCAACTTGGTATCTCTAGTCTAGATGAAGGCCTAGACAGTGCATGTCATAATAACACCATTTCAAATCCACTGTGCTGTTTACCCCAGCCTCTGAAAAGCCAGATGGCTCCAAAATTAACCTTTTGCACTCGGATGTTGAGTGTGACTCGACATGGTTAGCATCTGTAGCAGCTCGATGAAAAAAGCAAGCGAGTGCAAAGGGTTAGACCTTCTGAGATTATACGCAAATTTTCTGTCTTCTGATCACAAATTGCTTTGTCATAAGCCTTTGGTCCATCTCCCTTTGCCTGAGTTTCCACAGACATCACATCATTTCTTACTCAGCTGATGGGATCTCCGTGGTCCGTGTTCTTCTGCCCCATCCCTGTGCCCACTCTGGTGATAAGGTGCCCCCGCTAGTGACGCATTCTGCCCAAGCTGGGAGGGGGGAGAGGGAGGCCCCGCCTCAGAAATAGTGCCAGGCTGAACAAGCTCTGTAGGAATGCTTTCTTCCGGTTTCCCCGCGCCCCCTTCGGCTCCGTGTTATCTGGGCCTGGGTTTTATTTCCCTTCCTTGAAAGCAAAGGGCTTTGATACAATTTTGCCAGGATGTGATTTCACCAAGATCTATTCTCATTCTCCCCCCCCCCCTCCACCACTGCAATCCTTTGACTAAAATCAAGGCTCCCATTGTGTTCCTATTAACCTCCCTCCATCCACCTCCTCCTTCTCAGGCTGATCCAGAATCCGAAGAGTCTGTGAAAGAAAAACCGATCTCACATTTCGTAGGAACACAGAGGCCCCAGCGTGGGTGCTAGGACCAGGGATCCTCTGGTGTGAGTCATTTGGGAGTCATTCAGCAAAGCTCAGGGGCACCTGCTGGTGACCTGCACACCCCGTTCTCTCAATCTCCTGCTCTCAGCCCACCCCTCTCTTTCTTAAGACCTCAGGTTAACTGACCACGTTTGTGTTTTAAGTGGTGGTTAAAAACCTAAGGGAATGAGTTTGGCAAGGTGGAGCTGTAGGTGACCTGACAGGTGGTGGGGAAGGATTCTTCCTATCCCTCTCCTTGATCAACCCCAGTGGTCACCGCCCAGGCCTTAGGAGCTATGCCCAGACTGCAGTCTCTGTGGTGATCGAAGGCCGTGGTCAGCAAACTGCAGCTTGCAAGCCACATGCGGCTCTTTGGCCCCTTAAGTGTGGCTCTTCCACAAAATACCACGGCCTGGGAGAGTCTATTTTGAAGAAGTGGCGTTAGAAGAAGTTTAAGTTTAAAAAATTTGGCTCTCCAAAGAAATTTCAATCGTCGTACTGTTGATATTTGGCTCTGTTGACTAATGAGTTTGCCGACCACTGATCTAAGGAGTTAAGTGTGATCGTTCAAGGTGCAAACCATCCTCTCCAGGAGTTCAAGTTAAAGTCTCATAACCACCACCACCACCACCCCTTCACTCCTGCGGAACCACAATGCCAGAGAAAGCCCCTACCCCTCCTCATGGCATACCATGTCACAGGAAAATAGACACATCTCTGTGGGCCAGGGCCGCCCTCCGCTGCAGCTTATCTGATGTCCTGTCTCCAATGCTCTGTAGCTAACGGGTCCCCTATTTCCCCTTTTCTAATAATGGCCATTGGCAGAACTACATCTTGATAAAAATATGGAAAAACAGTTTGACTTTGGTGACAGCTGCCTTATTTTCCAACCTCAAAATCAGCTCTCGTTGCTTAACAACTATGAGCACATTTAGAATCGGAATAGATGAAATCTGGCCTCTCCTAGAGTAGCTGCTTGTCCCACAGTGTCCTCTGCCATCCACTGTCCCTTCTCCTGGCATCCTTTCTCTTACTCCTCGCTCACAATGCCTTGTCTCAGCCAGACATCAACCAGTAATAACACGTGCCACTGACTGTGATGAGCCACTTATGTGATCGTAGGCACATTGTTTCTAATTCACACGTGACCTGCAGATGCGAAAGCTCAGCATAACTGAAAAACTCGCCTGAGCTCACGTCTCTCATGACTGGTAGAGCTGATTCAAGCCCAAGCCTTGCCCCACACTGCGCTGCTTTTATCAGTCATCTGTTAACAAGTCAAACAGGTTACCTGTTTCCAGGAGCATTTACACTTAAGGGCAAACTCCAGCACACGGAGCCGCTTCCATCAGTTTAAGGGATGGATGGATGGATGGATGGATGGATGGATGGATGGATGGATGGATGGGTGGCAGTGATAGAATTTCAGCTCAGCACTCCACCCCCTGCATTCCACTCAGGGAATGCTGCAGCTGAGATGACCTCAGTTATCACTGATTCACTTTACAGAGAAGCGAAATGATTTTCCTCATAATCACAGAACTGGGAGTGGCAGGGCAGGTGCCCGATGAAGCAGATTCTGGCTGGGGCACTTTCCACTGCAGGTGCCTGCCCTTAAATGCCCCCACCGCTACCCCAAACGCTCCAACCCTGGCATTTCCTCTGCCCAGAGGGCAGCTGGTCCACCTGGCCAGTCCCTCCAACCTCTTGTGTCCAGAGGGGCGGAGTTACTGCTGGAGATGCCAGAAGAACCCCTCGGCCTCCTCAGTGTGTATTTCTTTACTATTGTGAAGACCTCTTTTCGTGATAAAGGCTTAGAGCCTGCGGATCCTGAGGGTCCCTTTTACGTCATTGAGACTACGATTCTAAAAAAAAATAAAGATGACTCTTAAGGTCCTGTCCAACTCCCAAATTGTATTCGATGACATCAGGACTGTGAATAATCAGGCTGGCCCAAAGCCAGGATGGGCTACGCGGCTTCCATCCTGAACTTCCTCCCCCTCTTTATGAAAACAGGCCCGCCCTGTTTGACTCCCTCATGGCCCTGTCCACTGGGCATCCTCCTGCTGCAGAGAAGCCCGCCCACCCGGGGCCACCGACCCCACCCCCTGCCTTGACATTTAAAGGAGGCTGGAGCTGTGCAGAGATTGGCGTTGAGGTCCTGCTAGAGTCCGGGCCGACAAGAAAGCCTTTCCAGGAGGCAAGCAAGGCAAGGAGTGGAGGTAGGTTGAATTCTGTGCCTCGCTGTCCAGCGGCTCCTCTTCTCTCTCTTAAAAGTCTTTCTGGCAAACTAAGCCAATTCAAGGAATGCCTGAGTCAGGCACTGACTTTGTGCTCCAGGCAAAAAGAGGATTAGCTAGCGTCTGCACCCAAAGGAGATTTCTTATTGAATCTGCATTTAATTGGGATAGGCTGAAGTGTTTGGGGCAGGGAAAGAGAGAGAATAGGAGGGCTTATTTCTTGGGTAAGAAATCTCCGCTTGCAGAGTAAAGGGGAACGTGAAAAGAATTATACAGAAATGCTCTGAATAGGCAACAGGAGCAACTCATGACTAACAGGCAAGAAATGTAAAATCAAGCTGCCAGCGGGCCACTTGGGGTGGGGGCGGGGATGTCTGGCTAGGCAGCCTCCCTCAATGAGCCCACGGGGGAAACTGAGGCTGGGGACGGCTCGGAGAGGGACATTCCCAGGGCACGATTTGGTGGGAAGTGCTGGGAAAGAGGAGGAGGGGGCTTCCAGAGAAAGGCCTCTGAGCTCCCCTTTCCCCCGCTGGACCAGAGAAGCTCTGTTTTCTGGCTTTTTGCCCAGTGTGCAAATGTGAGGTCCTCTTTAAGGAGTTTTCAATTACAGAGAAAAAAAAATAACAGCAACGTCCTTTATTCCTAAAGCACTCTGCAGGAAGCCTATCAAGCCTCTAGATTTGCACTGTTATTATCTTTATTTTCTTAACCTCAGGGCAGGAGGGAGGGGAGGAGGGAGGGGAGGAGGGAGGCAGAGAGGAAAACATGCTGAGCTCCCAGGTAACTAATGATCTCAAGCGCAGAGCAGTGTGGTAAGGACCGAGCTGGAATAATGACGGTAGTCTCCTGCAGCCGGTTGATGACAGAAAAACGTTACATGTGTGTGTGTGTATTTACGAGCCCGTGGAGAAATTCTGCAAATACAGCTGTTAAGTGGAGTTCCCTCAAAAGGACTTCCTAGCAATTTCAGTCTGTAGGCAGGAAGACTCAGGCTGGGATCTGGACACTATCCTGTCCAGAATCAATATATGACGATCAGAGTGAGCTGCTGGGTGAGAGCCTCCTGTAAGAGCAGAGTCAGACTCCGGGCACTGGAGGGGATGCAGTCAATATTGAACTAGAAAGAGCTTCATCCCATCCATCCATTTATTTTACTTAAAATGCCCGAGACACCAGCCTCAAATCTCTGGGTCTAGGTACCCAAATGGCTCTGTCTCTGTCCAGACTCTCCAAGACCATCTCAGGAGACTTTGTGAAGCCTCGGGTCAGATTCTCCCAGTGTCTGTGCTATTCTCAGTTGCTTCATCACAGTCTGGCATATCAGCCACCAGGGAGTAGCTGAGGAACTGCAGTGATGCTGTTATTAGTTTGTGCTCATTGACGCAGGACTCTAGGACTTTTATTTCCTTGGGGCCTAACACGCTGATGAGCAGAGCTGTTGGTCAGTACATTTCAAACTATCATAACAGACAGTGCAGCCATAGCTTTGGTGGTGTGACGTAAAGTGACCAGGGCCATCTAAGGCTTTTGTAAATGAGTGATGGGAACCACAGAGGAAGTGGAGAAACTTACTGTCCAGATGAGGCCTGTTACTGATCTGCAACAGCAGTTTTTCTGGTCATGAGATTTATAGCAGCCTAAGGGGTCATTAGGAGAGGATCATCATTTGGAAGGAACAGTGCTGGCTTCACGGCTTCCAAAACTGCCAGGGCGGGTGGAGATTATTTTCGGTCAGATGGCTGCAGTGGCAACATGGTTCAGAGCAATGATAGTGGGCTTAGCTCCTGTCAAAATTCCAATTCCATATACTACTCTGAGATACCGAGTATCTGGTTGCAAGGAAAAAATTGGGGTGCTGATTATTTGGCATTGTGCATCTGCAGTCTCAGAATAAAATTTCCATTTCCTGTGATTTTTCAGCTCCATCCTGATAAGAGGGCTAGTATGAACAATGAGTGAGCAGAATACTCTGCATATGTATTCCTTCTTTGGGACATTGCTTTGCATGGAGAAAAATTCTGTTTATAGTTTCATCCTCGTCAACCAGCTCACAAAACCGTGTGATGGGTGTCAAATCAAATCAGATAAAAAAGTGAGAATGATTTAGACTCAGAGATAGAGCTAGAAAAAATCTTAGAGATCGTCCACCCTAGTCCAACCCCACATCCAGCCACATGGTTTTGTCTTAGTTGTCTACTTACATATAAGGACAACATGTTTTCTTAGTGATATTTTGTATATTTTATGTATACTCTCCTGCTGGGAAATAGACTTCTGTAGAAGAGGGTAAGAAAACAGATAAACCTCTTCATCACCTAAAAATTAAGACTTATGACAGAAGGTAACATGAACCAGGTACTGGGCACACAGTAGGCATTTCATAAATATTTTTTGAAGGGATAACTCAGGCAAGTTCTGATACTGATCATGATTACCCAGGAAATGCTAACCAGCTGTATGCATAGAACTAATACAGTTGAGTCTCCTTAGCAGCTGACAGCACTATCCATGCCAAAGGCCATGACCCAGAAAGCAACTCTTGGCCAACAGGCCCAGCTGAGGTGTGCAGGATGACTATGTGATGCTCCTGACCTGTACACCAGTGGCTTGGAGAGGTCTGTCTGGGAAATGACCTACAAGACCTGATTCCACTGGGGCCTCTGATCACTTCAATGTCAGGTTGAACCCAGATACTGGGAGACTTTTATATAAAGAGCCTTTTCTGTTTATTATGTAGCCACAAATATTCCATTAACTTACAACTAGGCATTAGGGAATCCAAACTGAACTCCTTCCCGCAAGGCCCCAACATCCTTAGACCTCTTGGGCCTTCCAAACCACCCTTCCTCCTAGGGACACCCTGGAAGGGAGACCCTGGGGTGTGTGAACTATATTCCTTTGCCCAGAGAAAGGTGTTTGCACTGAAGAGAAAGAGGCTCTGGTTGCTTCTGGCTATTGTTCTGGTCCCTAAGCAATGGGCCCATCTCTGCCAGTGGCTTGGAGAGGTCTGTTTAGGGATATACTCTGTCAAGAAACACCCTGCTTCATTGCCTGGCTCACTCCTACTTGTGTCCAATAAACAGCTTATATAGTACCCATTCCAGAAAGCTTACCCTGACCAGCCCCTGACCCCCTGCCTCAACAAAAGTGAGCTAGCCCCCCTCCTCCACAGTCCAGTAGGACCCCTTTTTCTTCTGCATACCTACCTTCCATCCCCTGCAACCCCCCTGCATATCACAGCACAGTGATCACACTCTTACTATGATTGTCTAGTTGTTACTTGTCTGTCCCCTTCCTAAACTATGAGTTTTTGAGGACAGAATATATGTGTCTTTATACCATGAGCCTGTGCCTAGTGCATGGTTGGTGCTCAATAAACGTTTGATGGTGAATACAGAGAGTGAGTAAGTCATCAGAGAGTGAGTAAGTCATCACCTACGAATTCAAGAAAGGAAGAAATTAGATGTGAGATCGAGATGGATGGGATGGGGATCTGATAGACACAGGGAGGATGGTACCCAAGGAGGTTCTCAAGCCCCTTTGTTAGGCATCTTTGCATGAGCAGTTTGATATCAGCTGAGTTTCCTGAAGGTGGGGACAGGGGTCTGGTTGGTGAAGCTGAACCCAGTAACCTACTATGAATAATCTAAAAGAGAACTTCTCTGCTGGCTATTCACATTTTGTCATGTTCACTAAAAAGAGAAACTTGTTTAATTTTGCTCATTGTGGCAAGAGCCAGTGTCTGCCACCTGGGCTTTTCTGTTTTTTTTTCTGGGAAGCTCCGGTTTCCTCATTTTTCGCACGTAACGTCTCTAGTTGTCAAACATTCGTGTGTTCTGCATCAGATGGGCCTTATCAATAGCGAGAGTCTAGCCTTCCAGCTGTCTTAGCCGCTAATTCCGGCTTCTCTCAACAATCACTCAGGCGTGTGTTGTGTAAATAGGCCTGGGAAAGGCAAATAAAAACACAGATTAAAGACAGGATAAAAAGCACCACCCCACATGCAGGAAATGATGGCTCCTGTTGATACTGATCTGTACACATAGATGAAGGGCATGCTTCTCTCCATTGTAAAGCATCTGGCTGCAGGTCATCGCAAGATGTGCAAATGTTCTAGGAAACAGAATTAACCCGTGAACACGATGAGGACCCCATAGAGCTTGGTGTCCCTTCTACCTTGGCAGCTTCTAGTTACTGTTCCAGAGAGAAGCTGTAAACTTAGGTGCTCCCACTTCTGAAGGACAGTAAGCACAGTTAAGCCTACTGTGCAACAGCCATTAGTAGGGGCTTTACCTGCTGCTGCTCTATGGCCGTAACAATGTGGCAAGGTGGGCATGACTAGCCCGGTAGGAAAACCAGGAAGCTCCACACAGTCCGTAAGTGGTCCGCGGAGTTTGAAGTTAAGACTCTAGAGGCTGTGCTCCTCTCATGCTGCTCCTCTCAAACAGCAACTTTGACCACATGAAAAGCATGACAACCCAGCCTCCGGGCACAGTAGGAGTAGTGCAAAGAGTGTTGGGTTTTGGATATTAGATCTGGGTATCCTGGGTTTGAGTCCCGACACCACCTCTAACATGGTGTGTCACCTAAGGGCCAAGTCCCTTATTCCTTTTGTGTTTTTAACAGCTTTTTAAAGATTTTTTTTTTTATTATTGATTTCAGAGATGAAGGGAGAGGGAGAGAGAGATAGAAACATCGATGATGAGAGAGAACCATTGATTGTCTGCCTCCTGCACGCCCCCTGCTGGGTATCGAGCCCGCAACCCGGGCATGTGCCCTGACCTGGAATCGAACCTGAGACCCTTCAGTCTGCAGGCTGGACTCTCTATCCACTGAGCCAAAACAGTTAGGACCCTTATTCCTTTTTGAAGTTCAGTTCTCTCATCCATAGAAACAAGATAATATTGCCTTAAATCAGGGGTAGGAATCGTCCAGCCCACAGGTCTTATAAGGCCTGTGAAATCATTTGGTCTGGCTTTGCTAAAGGATTAGGGGTGAGTTAATTAACTGGTTGACCAAATATAGCAGGCTAATTTTTTAAAATACATTTTTATTGATTTCAGAGTGGCAGGGAGAGGGAAAGAGAGATAGAAACACCAATGATAAGAGAGAATCATTGATTGGCTACCTCCTGCACGCCCCACACTGGGGATAGAGCCTGCAACCCGGACATGTGCCCTGACTGGGAATCAAACCGTGACCTCCTGGTTCATAGGTTAACACTCAACCACTAAGCCATGCCTGCTGGGCTAGCAGGCTAATTTTTAAGTTGATAATTTTGTATGGCCCTCGAATGATGTTATAAGTATCCAAATGGCCCTTGGCAGGAAAAAGGTTGCCCACCCCTGCCTTAAACAATTCAATGGATGTAAAAAGGTTTTCTGAACTATCTGGCAAGTAGTAGGTACTCAAGTACATGATGAGCAAGTGGCATTAATCCAGACATTTCTCAAAAATATACTCCAACATCACTTTCATGTGAGGCCAGTAAAATGCGGACAAATTTCGATAATGATACAATGAAAGCTTCTGATCACTTTGTTTGGTTCGTGTGTGTTGAAATCGGGAGGTTATCTGAAGAATTATCAAATTATTACGCATTTAATTACCATGCAGTGATGTTTGCTTTAGGGAGTGGAAGGAACAGGAGGAACTGCCCTCATTGCTTAACAGGAGGCTCTTTTAGATTAACATTAGATTGCACACTTTGTTTAGATCCAGATTTTGGGGTTAACATTTTATTGCACTGACTAATTGAATTCGCGTTTGCCAGCTGAACTTTGTTGTTTTTACAAGGATCTAAGTTCATTAGGAAAGGGTTTTGTTTTTGTTGTTGTTTTGTGTGTGTGTGTGTGTGTGTGTGTGTGTGTGTGTGTGTGTGTGTGTTTATGGTAGGAGAAGGCAGATGGACTTCTATTCTCCTAGACCCACAAACAACACTCCCTTGGTTCCCCCAAATCACTAGGATTACCTGGCAGAGGGTGGGATGTTGAGGAGATGACAATGCTCAGTATAGCTTTTTGTGAGTAGCCAGGTTAATATCCCCTGACTTAGACTCAGTTCCTTATGCCTATATTTTCAAGATGCTTTGGAGAGAATTCTACCCTGGTGATTGAATGGAGATGTGGCAGGATTCTGTTCTATTGACCTCATTGGAATGATCAAATTAAATAATAGACAGACTCTTCCTCTCTTATCTCCCAGTTATAAGGAGGTCTGTTTAAAAAGAGAGAAAAATAAGCTTTGGCACAAAGAAAATGACCTTTTTTAAAGGTTAAGAATTGCTTACATGATGGCAGTTTTTGAAACTGATTTCTATTCTGAGAGCATGGTCTCTATAAAATGCAGGACCTGTATAAATGGGACCAGAGCTACCAGGCTAATGGCTCCTGTCCCAGCCTCTGACTTTGGCTCAGACAATAGTGAGCTTTTGTGGGAGCTCACCCCCTTCTCCGAGGCCTGGTTCCTCCTCCCATCTCACCTCACCTCTTGTCCTTACTCTGGTGGCATGCCTTTGCTGTTCCAAGGACTTCTGACCACTTCTTTTCTAATTTGTTGGCATCCATTCTGGGCCATGGTGGTTAAAGGGAGAGGGGGGTGGAGAGAGGGTGTTTTTGGTTTTATAAGCATGAGTCATTTTAGGGTATTTGGTACTCTTACAGGCTGACTTTCTCTTACTCAGACTTTCAGAGAGAAACACAATTAATAACTCCAAAATTTTCTTTACCAAAGATTCAGATTGCAAACCTTGCATGCGGCATTAAATTCGATCAGAGTATCAATTTACTTTTGTCTTTCCCTTGCAATTTCCATCTTCCTCTACCTAGCTTGCGTGTCTGCCTTTTTCTTGTGGGCAAAAATGGGAGCTAAATCCTCCAGTTCTATAACAACTGGGACAATGGCGTGGTTTGTACCTAGGATTAGAGAACTTGACTGCGTGAGTGACTGCATTTGTACAGTTCCTTTATTGCCAATCACTTTATAGCAGGTGGTTGAGTGTTTAAGTAAAAGTACTTACACCCATTTGTAAGTGCTTTACAGTTTACACAGCATGTGTATACTCATTCTATCATTTGTTCTCACAACAGAAACCATACAATGTTAGCCCTGGAGGAAACCTTGAGAATCCAGCCCACTGCGTTTTGCATCCCTGGGAATAGGTTCTATGTCTCAAAATATAGATGCTTTGGAAGAACAGCATGCTGATTTTTATTCAGTCATTTTAACTTTATGTGAATGAGCGTGTCAGCTCCTTTATGGAGAGCAGATTTCTCTGGGGAAGATGAAGAAGGTAGGAGGACAATGGAGGGAAAAGGTAAAGCAAAGGGGTATAAAGGCACTCAGGACAACACTTCCTCTGCTGTCCCCCAGGTCCTTCCTCTAGCTGTCCTGCTGCCACTTCAGTGACTTCACCCAGTCCAGACTCAAACAATTATGAGCTCAGTGTTCATTTCCGCAGGGGTAACATGGGGGAATGCTGATGGATGAGCACCACCCATCCATCAGCATTCCCCCATGTTTCCCCTGCGGAAATGAACACAGAGTGTCTGGTTGGTGTGATCATTGATTTCTCAGACAGAGTGGCAACATCCTGGGCTTGAGGACTGTAACCAGACCACTGTTCCCGTTGTTCCCTAGAGCAGGCATCATTCACACTTGTTCAGAGGGACCAGTGACTGGCGCCACTCTGTCACTGCAGCCAGCAGGACCCAATAGGGCTCCCGGGCGGGAAGGTCAGAGGTGCTGTGGAAGCAGATGAAGTGTGGCTGCACATGCAGCGTGCAGGTGGTGTCCTGCCCAGGGGTGCCTGCCCTTGCATCCTTGAAATCCAGGCCATGCTTTATTTGCCGAGTCATGTGTCCTGTTCTTTCTATTTGCACGGAGTCCTTGTCAACTTGCCAAGCCCGAGTCTGCTGAGCTTCATCCACCAGAGAGGGTGCCTTTTACAAATCGGCAGAAATCAACTTTGTGTGCCAGGTTGAGCCTGCCAGGGTTGGAGCCTTGGGCCCTTGAGAATGGCAGGCTTTATGGCCATCCCATCACTCCTCTCATACAGTGATGCTTTTCTTTTTTAAAAATAGATTTTTATTGAGTTTAGAGAGGGAGAAGGAAAGAGAGATAGAAACATCAATGATGAGAGAAAATCATTGATTAGCTGCCTCCTGCACACCCCACACTAGGGATCGAGCCCACAACCCAGGCATATGCCCTAACCAGGAATGAACCATGACCTCCTGGTTCACAGGTCAACACTCAACTACTGAGCCACTCCTGCTGGGCTCATACAATGATTCTTTCAGTGATTCAGAGAGTCCAGTCTAACAAAAGTGAGAACCCTCATGGTTTTTCTTTGTCTTTTCTCTTCTTTCTTTCTTTCCCTTTCTCCCATCCTCCCTCCCTCCCATATTTCTTCCTCCTCCTTCCCTTCCTCCTTCCCTCCCTCCTTCTCTTCCTCCCTCCTTCCCTTCCTCCCATCCTCCCGTCCTCCCGTCCTTCCTTCCTTCCTTCCTTCCTTCCTTCCTTCCTTCCTTCCTTCCTTCCTTCCTTCCTTCCTTTCTTCCTTCCTTCCTTCCTTCCTTCCTTCCTTCCTTCCTTCCCCTTGCTTCCTTGCCTTTTTAGTTCTTTGATTCTGGGAAACCATCAAATATAGCAAAAGGAAGAGAACACATTTTTTAAAAAATCTTTTTTCAGTTATAAAGTGAGCCTCAGAAGGACTTCTTACACTTCCTCCTCCAATCTCACCTCCCACCCTGGCCTCGCCATGAGCATCTGGTACTGATCCCTTTGGTGGGAACCTGTGGTCCACTGAGGTGTGCTGGCATGGGTCCCAGGGGTCCTGAGTCTGCGTCCACGTCTCTGGTATTCACTTTCTTCTTTGTCCAGGCGCTGCCCAGACCTCTACACCCACCTCTTTTACGAGGGCAAAGCAAGGACACGTTTCCCTCCCTTTTCTCATTCTCCTTTGTCTTTAGACTGCGCTGTTTGTCTGCTGGCCGGGTGACTAATTTCTTTGTCATTCTCTTACCCCTTCAGCCTGCCCAGCTGCTCTCATTGCCTCTGACAGTGAGGATGGAGCAATCCCATTTGTTTGTGTGTGTGTGTGTGTGTGTGTGTGTGTGTGTGTGAAAGATTCATTTGCACTGGATCAGCTCAAGGCTCAGCAAGGCTAAAAGAGGCAGAGGAAGACAAGGACTGATAGAAGACAGACAGTCTCTAACTCTCCCAGGAGCCGAAGACAAAAATATGCTCCTCTCCCCCTTCTGCTGATTCTTTAGTTTCAAAAGGGTTTGACATGGTGCAGCTGTCGGAGTCTTTGCACCCAGCCCTAAGCCAGGCTCCTCCTTCCCCGGTTGGTCTCCCGCCCCCCCATTTGTCCAGGGAATGCAAACATGTTAATACTTCACTTCCCACTTTGCCATTTCCAACATCTAGAATTGTGTTCCACTTAGGAGGATGGTGAGTTCTTGAAATAAAACAGTAACTCGGCAAGTATCCAGAGAAAAGACTACACCAATCCCCTGGATTTGGGTGAATGAGAATATTGAAAAGACTGGTTGGTTTGGCATGCAAGTTAAGTTCCTTGTTCAGCTGGTGGCTCATTTATTCGTTCACTCATTATTTCATTCAGAATTTCTTCATGTCCCGAGAGTTTAGAGGTCTCCCTGTCCTCAAGGCTTGGCTAAGACAATAAAGGATGGGACCATCTACAAATATGTGAAAATAATTAAGGTTGGGAAGAAAGGGGGGAATACATTTCAGAAGATCTGTTTTTAAAGGTCATAAGTAATGAGATAAAATTAAGAAGGGAAATTTAAGAGGAATTTGGGGAAATTGTGAGAAAGGGGAAAATTAAGGACAGCTGAGAAAGAAAGTTCGGAGCAGTTCCCCGTGTTCAGAAGGCTTTCTGTGTGCTCCTGCTATAGATGGCCTACTTCTTTCTCCTGAAGCTGCCTAAAACCAGTGAATAGTAGTGAGCTTCCTCCTCTAAGAAAGGGGCCCCCAAAGGGCACCGCCCCACACCCCCGCCTGAGAGGGGGGCCTTGGGCATGCCAAATCGGAACAAAGGCCCAGATCCTGAGCTTCTTTCTGTTCCTTTCACAATGGGCAAGGGGAGGTGGGGGAGGGGTATGCTGGTTGGCAAGACTCCCTCTGAGCCCATGGCCTGGGTTTCCTGCTGAGTTCACTGTTGACCCGGCCCTCCTGCCCTCTCCCCAATTCCCCCAGCTCTGGTTTCACTCCCCTGCCTGTCACCAGCATCCTAGGAAGAATCGTTGGGGCATAAAGAGTCTCCCACCACCCCTCTCACCCTTGATTTTGTGAAGGGAGCCTGGGGCCATGTGAAGGGAATGACACTTCCAACAGGGGGAGTTCTATGCAAATAAACAAAGAAGGGACCAGAGCCAGAGCCAGGCCAGGATGAAAGTCCTGTGAGCCTCTAAGGGACAGGGCCCTGAAGATCCTTGGGATAGTGGGGGAGGGGTGGGACCAAAAGTTGTTGTGACTGGAGGGAAATGAGTCAAGGGAAGAAATTCCCTAATTTAATCCTTAAGGATGAAGGAGCGAGTGGGCCTGCCAGACCACAAAATAACATCCCGACCAACTAACCTACTTCAAGCTGCTGAGAGCAAGAGCATGGAGAGGCACATGAAAGCCGGGAATTGGGGGTCCAGGAAGATCTGAGCTTCATGACTAAAACCAGATGCCTCTGCTCCTTTCTACACATCTGTACTTTGTCAGGCCTGTCTGTAAAGAAAGAGACCGACATTCCGATGGAGCGGTGGGGAGGGGGGGGCTGGCCCGGAGGAGCCTCCTCTTGGTTGGACAAAGAGGCCTGGAAGTCATGAGTGGAAGAGCTGAGGCAATCTGAGGTAGGCTGGCTCTGTGATGTGCCAGCAATAAACCCCTATGGTTTCCTCTAAAAAGTCAGGAAGAGGACATCACTGTGGCTCTGTCTAGTCAACCCCAGGGCAAGAATTCACTTCAAGGGAAACCACGCCAGCTCACCACCGTCCCCGGGCTGCCAAGAAGTGCCAGAGAAGGTCTCACCCTTCAGCCCACAGAAATCTCTGGACAAAATCATCTTCCAGCAATCCGTGTCCATCCATGGATGAATGGATAAGCAAACTGCGGTCTATGTAGACAAATATTATTCAGCTTAAAAAGGAAGGAATTTCTGACACATGCTTCGACATGGATGAACCTTGAGGACATTATGCTCAGTGAAATAAGCCAGACACAAAAGGACAAATATTGTATGATTCTAATTATATAGGTACCCAGTGTAGTCAAAGTCATAGAATGGTGGTTGCTAGGGGAATGGGGAGTTATTGTTTAAATGGGCACAGAGTGTGTTTGGAAAGATGAAGCTTTGGAAACAGACAGCTGTTGATGACTGCACAACAATGTGAATGTGCTTAATGCCACCAAACGGCACTAAAAAATGCTTAAGACCGTAAGTTTGGTGTCTTGTGTATTTTACCACTATATATAAAACACACACACACACACACACACACACACACACACACACACACATACATCTTCCGGACACTTGTCAGGGCATTTCCTGCGGAGGAAACTGATTCTGGGGCTCCCGGCCATAATAAAGTTGCAGGTTCTTGACCTTTGTTGCACTCCTTGACCTCTCACATCACACGATTAAGCTTTACCCCCATTCTTCCAGAATCCAAGGGACACTGAAGAAATGATGACTACAATGAAGAGAGAGCTGTTGTGCGTACTGCTGCTTTGTGGAGCAGTCTTCACTCTGCCCGGGCAGGTGGGTGTGCAGTTCAGGTCCCTTAGGGCTGTGGTCCCTCCAGGGGCTCCTCAGTGGAGAGGCAAAGGGACAGAGGGCCAGAGGAGCTGCTGAACACACACGTACATAATCCCCTCTGTATAGGATGCTTGGGATTCAGGCTTACAGCAGCAGACCCTAGGCACTTATTGTGACTTGAGGGAACAGTTTTTAATTCTACTCCTCTACCTCTGAACACCTTCTTTGGAGCTATTTTTTGTTAATTAATCCATAAAATACTTACAAAAGTATGCAAGTGCTGCAAGCCCTCCTGCTGCTTACTATCTCATTGGAACGGAAACTGTACAAGACACATGCTCTCTGAAAATGTCCAGCAGCAAAGGATGTCATAGAAGGCCAACTGAGCAATACCTGAGCAGCAGCCTTTCCAAGAGAGTCAGAGATGGCTACATAAGGAGATGGGGACTACAGCTCCACTGTTCAATATGGTAGCCACTAACTTCTTGTGATTATTTCAATTTAAACTTAATTAAATAAAATACAGGGTTCAGTTCAGTCACACTAGCCATATTTCAAGCGCTCAGTTGCCACATGGATTAGTGGCTATATATTGGACAGCACAGGTATTAAACATTTCCATCATTCAGAAAGTTCTTTTAGATGGCGCTAGTCTAGAAGGGGAGGAAGAATTAGACCAAAAGGCAGGAAATGGACTTTCTCCATGGGGCCAGTTACCCTGAGGGGGAATCTCTGGGCAGGTGGCATCTGATTGGCAGGTTGATAGGTGGTCTTTTGGATTGGCTACCTTTATTCTTAAGACACCCAGCATGTACTGATCCTTTCTCCACCCTTGGTTTCTCTGTAGGAAATCCACAGGCGATTCAGAAGAGGAGCCAGATCATCCAGAGGTAAGATGAAGCTGAGGTGGAAAGGGGCTGATGAAGGTAGGAGGCAGGGTTAGGGCTCAGGGTGATTCAGGCTCTGTCAGGGGGTCTATCTTCTATCCCCCACCTGATAACTTAAACTATGTGTGAAGGTGAAATTGTACAGGGCAATTCTGCAAAGATGCCTGTGTGGTCCCCCCCATCACTCACTCACATGCACCCAGGTAGCTGAGGGGAGCGAGCCGGGATCTGAGAAGACAGGGACAGGTGTGTCCTCAAGGAGCCAGCTGTCAGTCAGGGAGTCACAAAGCTGGGGGAGCCTGCAACTCAATGGCCCTAAGTCCTTCAAAAATACTAATGGAAGTAGCATGTTTTCTACACAGATCAAAATGCCAATTTTCTTTGTTTGGGGCCAGAAATGCATCATTTCAGTGTGGTAATACTCCTGTGGATCAAAAACTCTGGTAGGCAATTATATACATGTGTATAGTTTTGATGAATTAAAATGAAAAAAAAAATAGAGTTTACCTAAAACATGTATTTTAATAGATAAATTCCTTCAAAATAAGGGTCCATCAGAGAAAAAACAATAAAAGGAGTCTTTGGAGAAAAAAAATATTAGGTACTTGTTGTCTTCCAGTGGAGAGCAAGAAAGGAATACAGGATGGATTATCTAGAGAGTGAGGTAGGAATGTTCTCAGGAAGACTGGAGGTGGACCATCTGTTTTGGTGAGTCGTGCCCTAAGAGGCCAGCCTGTCTTTCGTTACAGTGACCTGCAGAGATGAAAAAACCCAGATGATATATCGGCAGCATGAGTCTTGGCTGCGTCCCATGCTCAGAAGCAACCGTGTAGAATACTGCTGGTGCAACAGCGGCCGGTCGCAGTGCCACTCTGTGCCCGTGAAAAGTACGTATGAACCTAACAGGTTTGGCTCAGTGGATGGAGCATTGGCCTGTGGACTGAAGGGTCCCAGGTTCGATTCCGGTCAAGGGCATGTACCTTGGTTGCGGGCACATCTCCAATAGGGGGTGTGCAGGAGGCAGCTGATCGATGTTTCTCTCTCTCATCGATGTTTCTAACTCTCTATCCCTCTCCCTTCCTCTCTGTAAAAATCAAAAAAAAAAAAAATAATATATATATATATATATATATTTATTATATATATATATATTTTATTGATTTTTTTTTATTATTTTTTTTTTTAAAAAGTACGTATGGACTTCAAGCCCAGGCTTCGAGCTTCAGCATCCAGGCTCATAGCCCAAACCCTGTCTTTATTGGTTCCCGACATGTTCAAATCTTTAAACAGAGATTCTGGGCATGATCTGCCTTAGGCAAATGTGAAGGTGCTGAGCAAAAAGGAGCAAAGCTGTGTGACCTCAGGCAAATACCTTCACTTGCCAAGTCTCAGTTTCTTTTTCTGTAAAATGGGGAGAACAATAGTACATACTTCATGGTTTTCTGTGAGAATGAAATGAGTTAATGTCGTAAACTGCTTAGAATAGTGCCTGACCTGTAGGCAGCACTCTTAATATTTTAACTCATATTATTCTCGGAGCTACTTTGCAAGGAATTAGGGGTTTCTTGTTTCTGCTTGACAGGTTGCACCGAACCGAGATGCTTCAATGGGGGGACATGTCGGCAGGCTCTATATTTCTCAGATTTTGTCTGTCAGTGCCCTGAAGGATTTAGTGGGAAACTCTGTGAAATAGGTGAGTAGTGGGTGGGCGGGTGTGAGAGAGGGACTGAAATCCCAATTGCCAAATCTACGCAGAAGGGAAATCTACCCTGGTGACAGAGGCGAGGAGGGGAGAGGGGACAGGAAGGGTCATCCCAGGGTTGGTTAGAAAACCAAAGTGCTGGGCCCACTTTGGAGTCTGGCTCTGCCACCAGTCAGCTGGGTGAGCTAGACACCCACTCCCCTCCTGCGCTCCAGTAGCTTCAGCAGCCAGCCTGCCTCATTGGTTTGGGGTGATGGCAGCAGCAGCAGTGAGACCCCTTTGAGAAACTAAATGAGAGGGGGTTCACCTGTGAGATGTTGTGTTTCCTGCTTTCAATCAGATGCCAGAGCTACCTGCTACAAGGACCTAGGTGTCACCTACAGGGGCACGTGGAGCACCGCGAAAAGTGGGGCCGAGTGCATCAACTGGAACAGCAGCCTGCTGGCCCGGAAGTCCTACAACGGACGGAGGCCAGATGCCAGCAAGCTGGGCCTCGGGAACCACAATTACTGCAGGTGAGAGGGCTGTCTTCCCTACTGAGCAGTTTTTTCTCTGGTGAGACGCTGCTACCATTGGGGACATACACTGAGTGGCCAGATTATTATGATCTCTGAACGCATAATAATCTGGCCACTCGGTGTATATATATATTAGAGGCCCAGTGCATGAATTCGTGCATGGGTGGGGTCCGGCCAGCCTGGCCAGGGGGAGGGGACATGGGCGGTTGGCTGGCCTGCCTGCTGGTCAAACTCCTGGTCGAGGGGACAATCTGCATATTAGCCTTTTATTCAATAGGATATACACTGAGTGGCCAGATTATTATGCGTTCAGAGATCATAATAACCTGGCCACTCAGTGTATATATTGGAGACAGAATTTCTTTTCAACTTTTGCTCTTAAGGCCCTCAGCTCATTAGATGAGGCCCACCCACGTTATCAAAAATAATCTTAAAGCCAACTGATTGTGGATATTAACCACAGCTACAAAATCCCTTCCCAACAACACCAGCCACATTAACACAAAAAACTAACCATCACGGTCCACCCCTTATCAACTTGGCACACACCCACATCTCCTTAAGCCACACTTGATCTCCAAATGAAGACAATTACTAAGTCATAGTCCCACCTGACATGATACAGCTATCCTGTGCACAACCAAAGCCCACTCTTTCCCCAGAAGAGGATGCAAAGTCCTTGGGCCTGAGAGGGAAGCTCCACTTTTAATGCCCCCTGGCTTTCTCTGGCTGATTTTTCAGAAACCCAGACAAAGACTCAAAACCTTGGTGCTATGTCTTCAAGGCAGGGAAGTACGTCCCGGAGTTCTGCAGCACACCCGTCTGCTCCCAGGGTAAGTGCAGCCACCCCACCTTCCCTGTGGGGTCCTGGGGAAAAGAGTTTGGAGGACAGGTTGACGGCCCTTCTACAACCGGGAAACGAAGGAGCAGGCTGCGAGTTCACCGTTTGGGCTGCAGAAGGAAGAAAGTCATGAGACTTAGGTCCTCACCCAGACTTGGCCTCTAGCTCTTGTTGACCTTGAGCTGATTTCTTAACACCTCTGACCCTCAGTTTCCTCATCTACAGAGAAGGTGGGGCTGCATCAGTGGTTGCCAGTTCTTTTGAGAATGAATGGGGATTCTCCCTCTTTTTATTGCTGGGCCTATTTCTCAATATCTCTCTCTCTCTCTCTCTCTCTCTCTCTCTCTCTCTATATATCTATATATATATATATATATATATATATATATACATGTATGTATATATGTATATATATATATATAAAAGTATATATATATGTATTTTTATATATATATAAAAGTATATATATATGTATACTTTTTTTTAATGTGACAAAATTTCCCAAATTTAAAAAAATACTAAGTTACAAAAGGTAATATGAATTCAGCGGTGCTTTCACAAATAATTGTTACTTATCACACAATAGCATGAAAAACCTGTTTTAAAGTTCTAAATATACAATACAAAATAACGTGCATTCAGTCTACAACTAATGCTGACACACATGTGAATTTGAGGACTCTTTACAGTAATGCTAAAGCATCTGCCCCACCTCCCAGGATCTGGTCTAAATTGGGACTCCCTGGTCTAGATGATCTGAAAGATCCCTTCCAGTTATTTATTATGCTAGTATATTTTGTGAGTTTCAAATGGGGAGAAAAGAGGGTCAAGTGGGACAAGTAGATGAAAATAGGCAGCACTCTCTTTCCTTCCCAAGCCCAGCAAATCCTCCAGAGCACTTGCCGGCAAAAATCTGAGAAATCAGGGCCTGCTGACATGTCCCTCTATTGAACTACCTTAGTTCACTGTCAAATATAAACAAGGAAACCCGTAATTACTTTCAAAGCAGCTCCAGAAATAATCACCACTAATTAAACTCAGCACCCTTCCTGCTGAACCTGAATATACCCTCAGAAGCTCTTTCAACACAGCAATCTAGGAAGCCATCTCCAGGTGATGGACACACCAACAGCAAGCCATTTGCCATCTCTGTGTGAAAAGGCTTGAAGAAGCCCTGGTGGGTGTGGCTCAGTTAGTACTCCTACTAACTGAAAGATCATGGGTTCGATTCCTGGTCAGGACACATATCTAGGTGGCAGGTTCAATCCCCATCCCCAGTCAGGGTACAGGTGGGAGGTAACCGATCTCTCTCTCTCTCTCTCTCTCCCCTACCCCACTCTCTAAAAATCAATGAAAATATCCTCGGGTGAGGATGAAAGAAAAGGGCTTGAGGAAAAGAAAAAGGGGAGGTGAGATGCTATCACACCCTTCTCACAGCAGGCTGGCTGCCTTCGATTCTCCAGGCCAGCAGCTACATTGCAGGCCCTGTTGCAAACTCCAACCTGCCCGTTTTAGCAGTCAATGGGTTTTGTTTCAGTTTGAGATTTCCTCTGTTTCAGAAAAAAATGGGGACTGCTACGTTGGAAAAGGATTAGCATACCGTGGCACCCACAGCCTCACCGTGTCTGGTACTTCCTGCCTCCAGTGGGATTCCATGGTCCTGATAGGCAAGATCAACACAGCGTGGAAGACCGACGCCCAGACGCTGGGCCTGGGCAAACACAATTACTGCCGGTATGTATGTAGCACACGGTCCCAGGGGCTCAGGTCTGTGCAGAGGACAAGATTGGGGCTGTGGGATGGGAGAAGAGTTGATGCCTAAAGTTATATGAAAGACCCAGTGAGTGGGAAGAAACCATGGCTATTATCTAGTCCAACCTATTCATTTGCTAGAATAACACCTATTATGAAAAGCAAAGTCCACCAGTTTTTCAACCCAAATCCCAAGTTCAAGGTCCTTTCCCATCGCCATTTAGTCCTCATCTGGTCCTCTCACACCTGGCACTGTTATTCCAATGAATTGAAAGAGTTTTCTTCACAGCACAACTCCCAGTCCCTCCCAACGACCCTGGGAGGTGTGCATGTCATGTTGCTGACGTTAACGTTGTTTTCTTATGGTGGGGCCTGTGACAGAGCTGAGTCCAGAACTCAGGATCCTCCTTCCCAGCTCAGTGTTTTTGCCATTGGTTCACTGAGCCCCCTTCCCCGCTTCCATGGCTTGAGATGTGATTGAAAATGTGATCTAAAACCTTGAACTCCCTTTATCATCTAGGAATCCAGACAGGGATACCAAGCCTTGGTGCCACGTGCTGAAGGACCGCAAGTTGACGTGGGAGTACTGTGACATTCCCCAGTGCTGTAAGGGCCGGCCCGTGGCCACCTCTCTTTGCCCAGCCCCACTGCCCTGTCCCTCTTGACCATTTCCTCTGCCACGCCCTTGCCTGTGTCTTCACAGCTGTCTGGTTCAGACTGTGTGGCTGTCAGATTTTCAGGAAGGTCAGGCCTTGCTGGGGAGGGAGCTTCCATGACTAAAGCAAGGATGCGGGGGTGGGGGTGGGGGGGGAGACACTCTTGGACAGATATCCACTTCCTGTGCCCGGGAAGTTGTCTGAGAATAGATTATTATTACTCAGTTCTTGTGAACACAGATTAGCTACAGTGTTCCTCAAGAAACAGAGTCTAACTGGGCAGGTAAGACACAATCAGTTAACTCACAAGCAAGGTTGTGTGGAGTGAGTCCCCGGTGAGTGGTGTCAGTAAGCTTTCTTAGAACCCTGTGGGCTTGAGGGTCTTAAATCAGCTTCGTGAGGATGTAGGATTTTACCTGGGCCTTGGAGGATGGGTGAGGCTGAGTAGATGGAAAAGAAATGGGGCAAACATTCCCTAGGAGGAAGTTGCAATGCTTCGTTATTTCTTAAACCAGGAAGTGGCTGCAGAAAGAAAACTAGAGGCAACGAAGCATAGCAGAAAGATCCCCAGTTATGGGTTTTGACAGATCTGGGTTCTAATCCAGATGCCTTGGGCAAAAATCTTTCAGCCCCTGGAGTTCAGTGTTCTGAGGGTCACAGATGGTGTATGTACTGTGTTGGCACGTACCATGTACTCAACAAATGAATGCTGGGTTTTTATCACCAGGGAGACTTATTACCCCTCTGTGCCAACCTGTAGAGCCAGTAGAAACTCAAGGGTCCCAATAGAAGAAATCAAGATGGGTGCTCAGGACTTCACCTCCGGACCACAGACCTCATCTCCCTTCTCTGTCCTCTTCTCACCCAGCCACCTGTGGCCTGAGACAGTACAAGCGGCCTCAGTTTCGCATTAAAGGAGGGCTCTTCTCGGACATCACCTCCCACCCGTGGCAGGCTGCCATCTTCGTCCAGAACAAGAGGTCGCCAGGAGAGAGGTTCTTGTGCGGGGGAATCCTGATCAGCTCCTGCTGGGTCCTGTCCGCGGCCCACTGCTTTCTGGAGAGGTAGGGACTCAGCAGGCCCAGCAGCTTCTCCTGCTCTCCTGAGAGGAAGCCTCACGCAGGAAGAACGTCCTAAGGCTGTTTCTCCGTCAGGTACCCTCCCCACCACCTCAAGGTGGTCCTGGGCAGAACATACCGGGTGGAACCTGGAGTGGAAGAGCAGAAATTTGAAGTCGAAAAATACATCGTTCATAAGGAATTCGATGAAGACACTTACAACAATGACATTGGTAAGATGTCATTGTTCTCCCTGCTCCAGTTCCAACTCCAGACCGCAACACACACACACACACACACACACACACACACACATGCACACGTGCACACAGGTGCACTCGCACCCCTCCTTCCAAACCCTCGCACTCTCCTTCACCTTCCTCCCCTGAAATCAGAAGCAGGTCTATGGGACTGTATTAAGGGTATGGATCTTGGACTACAGTCCCATAGACCTGCACATAGGGTTTTCTCTTCCTCGCTCTCCCTCCCAGCACTGCTGCAGCTGAAATCGGATTCGCCCCAGTGTGCCCAGGAGACTGGCTCCGTCCGCACCGTCTGTCTCCCGGAAGCCGACCTGCAGCTGCCCGACTGGACGGAGTGTGAGCTTTCTGGCTACGGCAAGCACGAGGCGTGTAAGTGGAAGGAAGTCGCAGCCCATCCTGTCTGTCTGCAGGACAGCAGGGGCTGCAGTCACTGACCAGACAGGTCACGAGAAAGAGGTCACGAGAGTGGCGCCAGCCCCGGGCAGGCACTGATGCTGTGTCAGTGTGGGCAAGCTCCCTGTGTGTTGAGGACCCATCGTGGGCCTTCCCTACCTCACAGGGTCACTGAATAGGTCTGAATAGCACCATTGCTTGGAAGAACTTAAGATTTCAAGAAGGTTCTCACAAGAGTGCAGACAGTCATTAAGGGTCTGGATCTTGGACTACAGTCCCATAGACCTGAGTTCAAATCCTGGCTCTGCTCCTCGCTAGCAGTGTGACTCTTGCTTGGATTCATAAGTTACAATGCTCCAAGCCTCAGTTTCCTCGCTGGTGAGATGGGGACAGACGTAGCTACCTCCTTAGTTATGATGATTAAATGAGATATTAGGTTAAACCAGTGGTTCTCACCTGGGGTGATGTTGCCCCCCAGGAGACATCTGGCAATGTCTGATGGCATTTTTGATTATCGCAATTCAGGATGGAGGTCTATCCTGGCAGTTAGTGGGGAGAAGCCAGGGGTGCTGCCAACCATCTCCATGCACAGGACAGCCCCTCACGAAAATGGTCTCCAGGTCTATATGGCAATAGTGCTGCTGTTGAGAAACTCTGGATAAAACTCCATAAAATCACTGTTTTTATAGGGCAGAACAGTAGCATATTGGCCATTTCCCAGGACTCAACCTAATGTGTGTAAAAGCTGGATACATCTTAGCAATTATTAGAAAAGTTGGCTTTCTCCTTCCAAAAGGTTGACAACTTTCCCTAAAACCATAAGACGCTTTCCCTTCTCTCTTTTTCAGCTTCTCCTTTCTACTCTGAGCGGCTGAAGGAAGCGCATGTCAGGCTGTATCCCTCCCACCGCTGCACGTCTCAGCATTTACTTAACAAAACCGTCACGAGCAATATGCTGTGTGCTGGAGACACGCGCAGTGGAGGGAACCAAGCAAACCTGCATGATGCCTGCCAGGTAAACATGAGCGTCTCTCCATACTCCGAGCCCACCCCAGGGTAAAAGTGACCCATGGCCAACAGGTTCTGAACCATGGAAAAATCCTCCAGCCAGCACGGGGTGATTTCATCTTAGTGAGGCGCTGGGGACTCTACATGAGGGCCTCGGAGAATGAAGCAACCGGAGAAAGATCAAAGTTACCCAAACATAAGAAATCTGAGCTATAGGAAATTTCCCCAGTGTCTGCACAGGAAACTCCACCTAGTACAGGGTTTCCTGTAAACCCCAAGCAACTAATTGGCCATTGGAGTGATGGATAAAGCAACACAAATTAAGAAGTCCTTGACTTATGTAGGTGCTGGAGGATCGTAGTCTGCTTTGTAGCAGGGGAAGGAGGCATGGCAACCACTGGTTAGTAGGATAGAGATGATCTGTGAGAAGCGAGGTTTAAAAACTCACTCAGTCCAATAACCTGGGAAAGGAAACCACGTCAGGCTCTCTGTGTTGGCATCCTTACTGGAGTCAGCACTTCTGTTTTGTGATAACAAGACACTGGCCCATGGGACACAGACCAGCCTGTGTATTAGGACCTAAACAGAGCCAAGGATCTGTTATTGATGACACGTGTTCATGCCTGCAGTGTGTCAGGCTGACCACTGAGAGGCAGGCGTGAGAGGGGTGCCAAGAGAAGGAAGGCCAGGCTCTTGCCTGGAAGACTCGGTGGACTCTTTGTGAACTCCTTGTTCCTAGACAGCCTTTGGTCTCTTTTTGAAAAGTTTCTTCTGAAATCTCCACGGTACCACCTCGCTCAACACTCACATAAAGGTTGTCTGCAAAGTGAAACCAGGATTATTTGCAAGCTTCAAGTTAAAAACCAAAACCAAAAATCATTTTGATTCAGCAAGGCCACAGCAGCGAACAATTACCAAGAGTTTTGTTGAATCTCATACATTGTTCTCAGAGCTTTTCAAGCTTTCTCTTCCAATCAATTCCCAGAACAATCTCATCAAGTAGGTAGTATTACCTCTCTTATACTGATAAGGATACCGAAGCACCGTTAGCCCAAGGCCACACAACGAACGGTGTGGCGTTAAAACCAAGGCTGAGGCCTGAAATGTCTGAGCAATTATCTCAGAAACTTACTTTACAATATAGATACCAGCCTAATCCTCTTAGAGGCTCAAGATCCTTGAGATAAAAGTTTTCCTCTGTGAACTAAGGACGATGAAGAGTACAATAGTAACACCACAAATATTAACCCTAACTTCCACCCAAAGCAGATTTTGCAAACAACTAACCTGTTCTCCTTTTGCAGGGTGACTCAGGAGGGCCCTTGGTGTGCATGAAGGACAACCACATGACTTTGGTTGGCATCATCAGTTGGGGTCTTGGCTGCGGGCAGAAAGATGTTCCAGGTGTATACACCAAGGTTACTAATTACCTAAATTGGATTCAAGACAACATGCGCCCATAACTAAGAACACCCAGTTCCCTGACGTCATGGCAGACCTCACCTTCCTCCACTTCAGAAGACACACCAAGACGGCGCCTCCTTACACGGACTTCTCCTCGAGCCATCACACAGTACCCGTGGGGGGAGAACCAGCAGAAGAGGGGAGAGGATATATTTTCATAGGTACTTCCCTCTTCGGAAGTCCTCCGGGGTTAAGGTCTGATATCAGAATGTATTCTGTGAGATGAAAAGACAGATGAATGCCAACCCCTCCCAGACCACCACCATCCAGGGCAAATAGGTAGAACAAAAGCCTAACCACTAATGTATCCATGCCAACAGCTTTGGAAGTGGGACCACAGAGAAAAAAGCATGTCTTTGTAATAAAACTCAACAAGATCCTTCAGGAAAGAAGTATTGCATTAGAAACCGAATGTCTATTTATAGTGACAAGGAAGCCCAGCAGAGGCCTGGGCCTCCTAAGGAATGGGCTAGCTGGCCAGGTCACGTTCTTCAAACGTGATCCTTTAAATCAAGTATTTGGCTACCCCCTTTCTCCACTCTACAGCTCTTAGAGGGAATCCCTTTTGTGTACAGTGTAAATGTTTTTTTTCTTTATAATAGAAGAATTGTACCATTTTAATAACTGATCATCTAGGCTATAGCATATTTATGTCAGTTCATTGTAGTGTTTACTTTCTGTTGCCACAATTTTGTATTATACTATACTGAAATAATAAATTAAAATTTATTTTTCACATATTTCCCCAGAGTGGAATAGTTGTTATATACACAGTATCGCACAGCTGATTTGTTCATGTTCATTTTTTTAAATCATGTGCAATATTTTCTTTCATTCACTCAACAAATACAGAATACTTGCTGTATACAAGGTAATGTGCTAGGGGCTGTGGATAGTAAAAAGGGGACAAATAAACTATTTAGACAAATAACAAGGTAGAACAGAGATGGACCACAAGATGGCAGAGAGACGCTTTTCCTGGAATTCAGTTGCAGGAGGGATTAGGGAATCTTAAAGAAAAAAATAGAATTAGGTAGGGCTTTCAAAAAATGGGCAAGATTTGGACGGGTAGAGAGGTGTGGGAAAGACTTTCCTGAAGCAAGGAATATCAGTGCATGAAATAGTAAAGATCTAGCAAAAAGGCAGTGGGAGCATGGGGAGGAATTGAGTTCAACAGTTTGAAGTGAAGTTCATAAAGAATGTAGGTTGGGATTTAGATTATGGGGACTTTGAATGGCAAAGTGAGCCTGGACTTAGTTTTGTAGGCAACAGGAAACCACTGAGGCCTTTGCTCAAGGAAAGTGATGAACTAACCATGCCTCAGAAATATTAAGTGTGGTTGAGGAGACAGCAGACGCGGGAGGTAAGGAAGCTCCCTGGACAGCAACCACAGAACTAGAAAGAGAAATGAAGGAGTAAGAAGAACCTAAGCACGATCTGCTAACATGCAACGTCCCAATTGTTGGCTCAGACGAGAAGCTAGTATTTGGGTCATTCCCCGCCCCCCCCCAACACACACACACACACCCCATCCTACTTTGCTTTCCTGTTCATCAGAAAGAATTAGCTCCCAGACCAGTCCACACAAGTTATGCTTAAGGAATGCTGCTTTCTGCTTCTGACGACTTATATAACCCATACACCTGGCTGCTGCCCAGCAGGCATCACTGACGCCCCAGATCCAAGAATAAACCTGCTGATGCAATGCTTCCTGCTGCGTATATGCTGACAGTTCCTTGGAGACAAAAAGGTGGTTGTAGTTGTCTCTCACGATGTAAGACTGCTCAGTTTGGGGGTTCTCAGAAGAAAAGTAGTTTTAACTCATGAAAGATACTCCGTGTAAGGCCCAAGAGCTGGATTGGGGGGGGAGAGGGAGTGAGGCGCGGGGGTACGGAACCCAACTTCCCTGAAATGCTGAATTCCCAGGATCAGTTAAATAAATGCAGGTCACAGACCCTTTAGTCACAGATTTCTTGACTTCAGGCTGCTCGCTTACAAGTTTCCCTGTGCAAGTGGCAGATTTTATTTTAGATAAATGTGCCTTTCAGCCATCTCAGAAAAACATAGCTAGAGGACACCAATAAACAAGACTCCTAGTGCCGAGTCTCCCGCAGGAATTCAGCTGGTTTCACCCCCTGCCCCTTGCACCAGAAGCTTTTCCTCAGATGGTGGAGTTAATGAAGTGAACTGAAGCAGTCAGGCCTCCTGGGATGGAGATGCAGTTAAAAGGCCCCGGCTTTCCTCTGAGTGAGGTTCTGGAAACCGCAGACTGGAGGAAGACAATTGCTCAGAAAAGGCCACTGACTGAGCTCATGGCAGAATTTTACTAAAATACACTCAAAGAGCAACACATCATTAGCCAGTGTGCGTTAGGAAATTCAGGATAAAATATCTGGAACTTGTCGGGGGAAGGAAATTAGCATAACGGGAAATTAAATAGTATATTCCCCGCACTATCCCCAGCCAGATAATAAAATAAATAGATGCCAATAGACCAGAAGAACAAAAAATATTCTCAGGTAATTGTGCAATTAGGCTTAATGGGTGAAGACTAGAGGAAATCAGGTGATTGAAACTATTTTTCTCCTAGAGCCCCAATCTTAAATACGGTTATCAAAAAGTGTCATAAACTTTTGGTTCCATGCTTAACTTCGAAAGCCAAAGATTCACACAATCCCCAGTACTTGGGATCTTGGGGAAAGTTTAAGAGTTTCATATTCAATTCACCTTTTAATAAAAAATTCAAACAAAAATTTCATCTCATTGCTGGCCCGGAGTCACCACCTACTGGCCAGATAGGGAAGTACACGTATAAAATGTACCTGGTCACACCCCAACACTAGGAAAAGAGCCAGGCCAAGGGAAAAGATATTAACAATGACTAAGATAGCTAGGTTGGAATAGTAATAGATATTAAACACTTGTGGTAAGTCAACAGAAATAAGTCTTAAAATTCTTCATGGCCATGAGGGATTTACAGAACGAAATTAATGCAGATATGGGATAACCACCAGTGTCTACTTTACTAAAACTCCTGTCTTCTCTCCCAAGAAATCTCTACTACAGTTACGATGTCTGGGAACCTTGAAGCCCTGTTTCATGTTTGATTTAATCAACAAACATGATCAAGAGGATGGGGAGAGAACTAGAGCAGACAACAGCAGCCTTAATGGTTTTGTCTCTTACACACGGGAGGGGGGAGGTAGTTTGATTGATATAGACCCTCATTCTAACAACCTTAAAAATGACATTAAGCCCTGGCTAGTGTGGCTCAGTTGGTTGAGCGTCATCCCAAGCACCAGAAAGTTTCTGGTTCCATTCCCAGTGAGGGAACACGCCCAGGTTGTGGGCCCGATCTCCGGTGAGGGGAGTGCAGAAGGCAGCCGATCTATCTCACATCAATGTTTCTCCCTCTCTCTTCCTCCCTCTCATTAAATAAAATATCTTTTTTTTAATGACATAAATACCAATATCCATGTCTTTCAGAGATGACTAGAGAATCAAACCATACATATGGCTTTAGGTCTGTTGGCTGAAAGTACAATAGTTAAGATCCTCCTGAATTATTTCTTACTGCTTCTACTGAGACACACATGGCATAGCATCGTCGTTGGTCCTAACAACAAAACACTCAGGACATGGAGAATGGTAAAACTCCGCTTTATTAAGACAGAGAAGACACTTCTGCACATGTTAAACACATGGAGCTGAACAGCGTGGTCAAGCCACCCTGCGTTACTTATGCTAACACACTGCCAGGCCGTAGCAGCTCCACCCCACATTGCTCCAGGGCTCTGCTACAGGTGGTGTGAGAGTCACTTCATGTGCTAAGGCCTGCAGCTCTCATCCCCTAGATACTTTATTCCCCCCTTAACATCCTCCCTTGAGATTAGGATGAGCTTCCCTGGAGGAAATAAAACAGCTGGGCTTATAACACTAAAAATATTCAGGGACGAAGATGGTTTGTTTTCTGTGAAACGTTAAAACCCTCCAGAGGCCTCAGGAGAAGTAATTCGATGTATTCTACCAACCACATGGTAGGTGTGTATATGGGACATAGCACTCAGAAAATTCTGGAGTGGTGGGATCTGAAACACATCATATAGTACACAATTTATCCCAGAGAAAAACCACAAAGCAACATTGCTCTGCAGCAAAAACAAGTCCAGCAGGTAGGAAGGTAAAACTAGAAAAGGAATCACTTAAGTATTTTGGAAATAGGGCTTTAGAGAAAGACTATAAGGTTTGGAGAATAGGGTCTTCATTTTTCTCCATGCATGAAGCAAAGCACAACAATATCACTACTTAAGCTATGATTTTTGAAAACCTGCCTTTATATAAATATTTAAATGGGTAACGGACACACTAAACTAGAATAAAAATTACCCGTGGGGAACGCCTGAGGTAATCGTGCAGTTGCCATGTTTCTGAAACTGGTTTACACATAATCAACATGGCCCATCTTCCTACAACATTAGTTTTATTCAAAGACTAGGGGGACTTTTGAGGGGGCAGGATTAAAAGAAAAATGGACTGGCGGATAGCTATCCTATATAATCTTATATAATAAAAGGGTAATATGCAAATTGACCCTAACAGCAGAACACCTGGGAATGACCGGTTGCACTGACCACCAGGGGGCAGGCACTCAATGCAAGAGCTGCCCCCTGGTGGTCAGTACACTCCCACAGGGGAGCTCTGCTCAGCCACAAGCTGGGCCGATGGTTGCAAGCACAGCGGCGGTGGCAGGAGCCTCTCCCACTTCCTTGGCAGTGCTAAGGATGTCTGACTGCAGACATCCCCCAAGGGCTCCCGGACTGGGAGAGGGATGTCTGACTGCCATCCCCTGAGGGGTCCCGGACTGTGAGAGGGCACAGGTCGGGCTGAGGGGACCCCCCACCCCCACCCCATGCACGTATTTTCATGCACCGGGCCTCTAGTTGTTAATAAATATATTATAGAGTACAAAATAAAAGACCGAGGAAGTAACTTGACTGAGCAGCTTCAAGGATGAATCACATCCTCATTTAAGCATTCTTTTTACTTAGGGTTACAAATTAAAAAGTTTCCGACAGGACGGCTTAGACTCCAGGACCAGTCCAGCACTGACACATGAAAAGGAATCGCCTGGCAGGTGTGGCCCCAGGAGGTCACAGTTAGTCAGGGCACATGTCCAGGTTGTGGGCTCCATCCCCAGTAGCGGGTGTGAAGGAGGCAGCCGGTCAATGATTCTCTTATCATTGATGTTTCTATCTCTCTTCCAAAATCAATTTTAATATTTTTTAATTTTTATCTTTTTAAAAAGAAGAAATCACTGGGTTATAGTTGTGGTACAATCGCTTCTCGGCCTTTTGGCTAAGATCAAGTGTAGTATAGTTGTGGTACACTTTCCTGAGGGCCGAGCGGGCCACCTACACTCCAATACTGTGACATACAGAACATGGCTGCCCTGCACTGGCTTTTCTGAAACTCTCCTCGGCGTAACAGGAAAAAGCTGGTGAATTCTGTGAAGTGAGTAGAATTGTTTTGGGTTACAAGAGGCATTTCTGGCAACCACCTCCAGGAACAGGCAAGTCACCTTCACACTGAAGATGACCAACCAAGTACTGAAGACAAGCAGCAGCCAGTATCTGAAAACTGGTCGGATATAGTCATGGTCTTTAATGGGCAATCAGTTCTACTGGGGTTTTCCATATCAATAGCGGACTCGATTCAAGAAGTTGCCGGTTCATTTCTGGAAGTACAAATTTTTTAAATATATGAAAGTAGAGAGATCAGAAAGAAACTCAGCTCTATTTTTTCCAGCCCTCCTTCATGTGGGACTTGCTTGTCTTAACCACTTCCACTTTAGTGTCCTCATACTTCTTTAATTAAACCGTTTCCACTTTCTTCCCCCTCACAGACGAGATCCTTAACTGGCTTTTGCTTGACTAACATTCATTCTCTTCCAAACTTTCCTTTCTTCCTTCCTATTTTTCTCTCTCTTTCTTCCTTTTTCTTTCCTTCCTTCCTCCCTTCTACCCTCCTTTTTTCTCCCTCCCTTTCTCTTCCTCTTTCTCTCTCTCTCTTTCTTTCCACCTTAAAAAACAATAACAAAGAAGTTTTTCATTGGCTTTAGATAATTAAAGCCAAGCAAGTAACAGATGCTAGTGTTTTCCTATGGTAACCACATTAAAATAGTTAAATACGGTATCAAGTACCCCTGGCCTCCATCGCCCAGCTCTTTAAGAACTGAGATGGTGCTGATTGTGTTTCAGTTCTGTCCCATCCTCCCCGGCGACCCTTTTCTCCCTTGATTAGTTCCGTGGCACTGAAGGCTAAGGGAAAATGGGAGCAGGTAGGTCCAGAAGGGGACTGACCTAGGAGGCAGGCTGATACTGTTTTACACTTTTAGACAAGTAAGAAATGAAAAAGTGTCTGTACTGTTCCCTTTGCAAAACTCTCCCTTCAGGTTCGGACTTGGAACTTTCCAGCTTTGGTCATGTATTTTATGCCCTTAAAGGGTTTGTACTTCTCTCCATACATATCCAGGCGGTTCACTTTGAGTCCTGGAAGGAAGGAAAAATATGACATAAGCATGATTCAAAGGAAGCAGGTAGCATAGCTATTTAAATTCATTTCAATTCAAAGAGTGGGACAGAGATAGTAGTAGCCATGAACCAAAAACAAAATATTAGAGGACCTGTTCCTGAAGTGGAAGGGCAGAAAGTTATATGCAGACTGAAATGAGGTGCAAGGAAAATAAGAGCACCGCGTGTTTTTCTGAATACCTGAACGGACAGTGATAAGAAATAAATCACCACTGAATGAATGAATAATGGAAAATAATGAATAAATGAATGCTTCCTAAGTATTCTCACTATACTAAGCAAAAAAAAATGTATACCATATAAAACTTTAAAGTTCATTAAGTGTTTTAAGATTGAAGAGTTTTTAATTTAAGTAAATTCTATCACTTAAATTAGACAAAGCCCTTTGGTAAAGAAAAATAGGAACTTCATGTAAAGTTAAAATCATCTCCTCTCTATCTTACAGGATTGTTCAACAGATTGAATAATAGATGAAAAGAGCTTAAAACAGTACCCAGCACACAGTAAATGCCCAGTAAGTGGTAACTATTATTATTACTAGTAGAGGCCCAGTGCATGAAATTTGTGCACTTGGGGAGGGGGGGCCCTCAGCCTGCATTGCAAGAGGGCGCAGGCCAGGCCAAGGGACCCCACTGGTGCACGATCAGGGCTGGGGAGGGACACGGCAGGTTGGCCAGCCAGGGAGGAACCGCGGGAGGGCTCCAGGATGTGTCCGACCTATCTCGCTCAGTTCCTATCGGCCAGACCCAGCAACAAGCTAACCTACTGGTCCGAGTGTCTGCCCCCTGGTGGTCAGTGCACGTCATAGCGAGCTGTTGAACGGTCTTAGCATATCATTATCATATTACGCTTGATTGGTTGAACAGTCAACTGGACAACCAGACACTTAGCATATTAGGCTTTCATTATATAGGATCATCTTGAGGTAGATATAGACTATAGTGAACTGACTTGGGTCGGCCTGAGGATTCTAAATGATAACAAAAGCAAATGTGGCCCTGACCGGTGTGGCTCAGCTGGTTGGAGCATCATCCCATATATTGCAAGGTTGTAGGTTGGATGCCCAGTGAGCACGCACCTAGGCTGGGGGTTCAATATCCGGGCAGGGCACAGACATAAGGCAACGAATAGATGTTCTTCTCTCTCTTTCAAATCAATATCCTTGGGTGAGAATTTTTAAAAAAGCAAATGTGAAAGTCTTCTGAAATTGGGGGAAAGGAAAGGAAATTATTCTTTACAGTTACCAGCTGAGAGAGCAGAAGCATTCCCATACTGAAGACCCAGGCAAGCTCAAAGTGACAACCTAGGATGATTCAGCAACTGCCCAGGAACACCTCTGCCTACCAATATTGTTCCTTTCTCATGTGTCTCAGACACTTTTATTCAGGTCCTTTAGTCCAACTTCAAAGCAAGGATTATAAACTTTCCCCAGAAATATGCTAGAAAAGATTTCACTAAAGATTACACGTCAGGTAATAAAATCAAACTCGATAAGCAGGGAGCCAAGAGAAGGCTTTGTGATGTCTGTGCCATTTCTGTTCTCTTCAAAGCCACCTACGTGGTGGGGCACTTACCAGAAATGGCCAGCTGCTGGATTTTAAACTGCAGGTTAATGGTGGGGTTCTCATCTGGTTTGGAAGCTCCAGCCTGAAGACTCATGGTCCCCTTCAAACTTGGCAACTTTTGGGGATTTATTTTTCCGACATCCCAAGACAGCATCTTCAAAGAAAAAAAAAAAGTTACCGCAGAACCGTTCATGTGAGGTTGTTGAGTTCTAAACTCAGGGCAACTGTTCACAATATTATAAGCTGCCTCTAGGGTGTTTCTCAACAGAGAACTTGATTTTTGTTACCATAAAATATCTCCAGGAGAAAACAATGCCCCTGTGACTAATCACCCCTTTCAATAAGGTATAAAGTCTATGGGGAGAGCTCCCGCAGAGTTACTTCTGCTTAATGTCAGCAATTCAAAACCTCCTGCTTATTCTCCTACCTTAGTAACCGGGTCAAATGTGTGTGTCCCCTGAGATGGAGTGAGGCTCATATTCAAGACCCCTTTGGGCATCTGGCTGGTGACAGTCACTCCCTCGACGATCTTCCCCATGGTCTGCTTAGGTCCCACGGTTATTTCAAAGCGTCCAAGGGAACTGCTGTCCCGGAAACTGATGTTATGTTTGACATACACCGGAATCGCCACCAGACTGGAAAAGAGACGCACAGAAGCCCATTTCGTGAATGTTCTGGGAAAATGGCAACCTTCCTTCCTCCTTTGCCCTGTTGGCAGCTTTTCCTCCCTTACTTGCTTCCTTATTCCTTATCTTAAAAATTAAGCACAGGGAAAAACAAAAAAACCACCTAGTAATCTTTTGATATTTTTCTTTTTGTAAAGCTAAGATGCTATCTAGTAAGTAAACTAAGTCTTCTTAATAACTCTTTGAATAATATCCATAGTATCAAAGAGTATGATAAGCCTACTCTGAGAAAGGTACTATGAACAAAAATTAGAAATCACCATATTTGTTTTATTTTGTGACATGTGACTGATAATTATTTGTACTTGGGAGAATGATATTCATACATTATGGACATTTTATAATTTCTTGAACTTTTACCTGACCTCGTCTGATCCTTACAAAAACCTATGAAGTAGGGTAGTTGTCATGATTTGACCCAAAGAAATAGAGAAGTCACAGAACAATAACAATTCTTAAAATCTATTAAGCACTTCCTGAGTACCAGTCACTATGCTAAATGCTTGATCCCTATTACCTCACCTAATCCTCACAATAAGTGTGAAATGGGTACTGCTACTGTGCTGATTTTCTAGATGAATACTGATATGCTTAACCTCAGTTAGGGAACTTGCCCAAGGTCACATACCATAAGTACTGAAGGTGGAGCTTAAGTCTAGGCAGTCTGATTCCAGAGCCTTTGCTCTCAGGTATTTTTATAAATTATTTATTCCAAATCACACAGAAAGGTATTGGTGGTCCTGAGGTCTCCTGGCTCTCTTCAGTTCACATACCTTCTACTGTATACCTTCAACTAAGGGCTCCAAAATACCCTAGACTCATATTACAGAGAATGTTCAAGATCAAAAACCGGGGGGGTTAATGGAGGGATGAGGACACATATGTAATACCTTAATCAATAAAGAAATTAAAAATAAAATAAAATAGAATAGAAAAAAAAGAAAAAACCATTGCAGTCTATGGTTTTCATTGCAAAATTTAATGCTTCTTTGGGGTGGGGGGCGTTGAATACAGGTGTACTCAGATTCCAATCTGAGAAAGAAAATACTCTTGTTTAGACATATAATAATCACAACAAAAATAATAGCAGCAAACTTAATGAGCACTTACTTTGTGATAAGCACTATTTAGATTCTCTTATTTAATCCTTATAATAAGGAACTTTTATTACTTTCAACTTGATGTTAAGAAAATAGACACAGCCCAGCTGGTGTGGTTCAGTGGTTGAGCTTTGACCTATGAACCAAGAGGTCACTGTTCGATTCTCAGTCAGGGCACATGCCCGGATTGCGGGCTCGATCCCGAGTGTGGGGCGTGCAGGAGGTAGCCAATCAATGATTCTCTCTCATCATTGATGTTTCTATCTCTCTCTCTCTCTCTCCCCTTCCTCTCTGAAATCAATAAAAATGTATTTTAAAAAACAAACAAAGAAGAAAACAGACATATAAAGGTTAAGCAATTCACCAGAGTTTAACCAATTAGTACGTATAGAAACTGGAATTTGAACCCTGGTAACTCCAGAACCAAGAGTTCTTAATTACTACGGATATGGTTACACACACACATACACACAAACCATTCTTAATTATAAGGCTGCTTACTTCTGGGCACTGACATGGTAAGAGAGCAGGCGAAAGTTTCCATCAGGAGGGATGAAGGAGAGGATGCGCTCAGATTCCCAGCGCTTGAAACGAACACAAGGATGGAAGCTGACATCATCCAGCAACCTGGGGTTCTACAGTTACCAGGCAAGGAAAAGCAAGAGATAGGAATTAAACACCCACATTTCTTTCAGGAGTAATTTAGGTGCTGTTTTTATTAAAGTACATACACACATACAAATTCTGAAGTTACTTATAGAGATTTCAAGCCTGACACAGCTGTGTGGCTGTCCTTAATTATATCTTCTTGCTCCATTTCATGCTCACCACTCTGTCTTTCCAAAAGCATCTAATTTCCCATCCCAAGAACTAAATCTGTGGACCAAGCTTTTACCATGAAGGAAAGGGTAAGGTCTGGCATTCCAGTCAGTTTGACACAAGCATCAATCACCCCCTGGATTTCAGCGGTAATTGTGGAACCTGACACAGGAATAAGACAAAAAGAAGGTAAGGATTATTGAACTTTTCTCTGTTCTTCCCAACCTATTTCCTTCTTCCCTCCCTCCTTTCATCTCTTCCTTCCTCTATCCCTCCCTCATTCTCTTTCTTCTTTCCTTCGGTCTATACATCCAATTCATCTACCTAGCATTGTCCATCCTTCCAAACATTCATCAACCTTATATCAAGTAGGAGATACTTAGATGAAATAATGGGGGCAAAAAATAAATGAGAGCCCTGGCCAGTTTGGCTCAGTGGATAGAGCGTCGGCCTGCGAACTCAAAGGTCCCAGGTTCGATTCCGGTCAGGGGCATGTACCTTGGTTGCGGGCACATACCCAGTGGGGAGGGTGCAGGAGGCAGCTGATCGATGTTTCTCTCTCACCGATGTTTCTAACTCTCTATCCCTCTCCCTTCCTCTCTGTAAAAAAAAAATCAATAAAATATATTTTAAAAATAATAAAATAAATGAGATAATTAGTCTAAAGGAGTTTTCAATCTAGTACCATAATCAAACAGAATATCATTATCCTAACCAATAGTTCAGAAAATTTCTTATCAGAAACTGCTCTCCCTAAGGCCACCAATGAGCTGTGCTGCTATATGGAATGGACAACTTGGTCTTTATCCCACAGGATCTCCGTAGCATACGTCATTGTTGACCCCTTCTTCCTTTTCAAAATCTTCTCCTCTCCTCACTTTCTACTTTTCTAGCTCCTCTTCTGCAGTGCCTTCTGCAGCTTTCTCTCTTTTCACATTCTATAAATGTCTACGCTTTTTCACAGTTCTGAACATCTCTTTTCTTTCACTCAACACTCTTCCCTTGGGTTACTTTGCCTACCACCCCAGGCTTCAGGTTTCATTGATGACCAGTTATTTCCTAATATTTTTTTCCGGTCCAACCAACAGGACAACTCCACTCCACTTGGATTGTCACGGAGACACTTCAAACTCCCCATGTCAAAGTGAGTTCATTATCTTCGTTTCCAGACCTGCTCTTCCTATTTTCCATATCTTCACGATGACACCATCTATCCTGTTGTCTAAGCCAGAAAATCCTTGACCACTTCTAACTCTTCAGTGCCTACATCTAACCGATGGTCATTTCCTCTCCTTTTATGATTTCTATCTCTTAAATCTACTCATTCCTCTCCACCCTCACTACCATTGTGGATGTCTATATTTTGTGACTTCAGTAACAGCCTCCTGCTTTCCCTGCCTTCAATCCTACCCCATTTCAAGCCATTCTTAACACTGCAGCTGGACTGGTAGTTCTAAATTACAAATCTGTTCAAGTTACTCCCCAACTTAAAACTTTTCCATTGTTCCAAATAATCTTCCTTAAAATGGCACACAAGACTCTTCACGATCTAGCCATCTAGTAATTGTTGTTGTTTTTTAAAATTCTTTATTGAGGCAAAACTTATAGTAAAATGCAAAAATTGTAAATGTTCAGCTCAATTAATTTTTAAATATGTACACACTTATGCAATACCACCCACATCAAGACGTGATACCTTTTTAGCATCCCAGTGTGCTCCTCTTGCCCAACCTAGTTAATCCAAGTCCTTAAAATTCTGACTTCTATTCCCTCAGATTAAGTTGCACCTGTTTTCAAACTTCATATAACCATATGCATCTAAGTTTCTTGCTCAACACTGTGAGGTTTATTCATGTTGTTGGGTTTGTCAGTATTTCATTCTTTTTTATCACTGTACAGTATTCCATTGTATGACCACATCAAAATTTACTTATCATTTCTATTACTAATGGACATCAGTAATATTTCCAGTTTGGTACTAATATGAAAAGCTGCTATGCCTTTTCTTTTTTTTTATGCTTCTCAATCCAGTCATACTAAACTACTTTATTTCCCAACAATATTTTATTCATCTTAAAGTGTTTGCACATACTTCACTCCAAAATCCATGAAGGTTTTAATAACTTCTACTCATTCCATTGATAAATCATAAACACTATCACCTCTTTACACTTTGTTCTGGATGGGTGGGATGCCTCTCTTATCCTCCACCTTTTTACCTTTCTCTCTCCCTCACTGGACTTAAGCAAGCTTTCTGCAGCCATACTATGTCTTTCTCTCTATGTAACCCCATTTTGTTTCCTTTATTTACATAACTTCATCATATTTAACAACCAAATAGCATCATCATCATCATCATCAGCAGCAGCAGCAGCAACTACCAACATCTCCTCATTTCTCCCTCCTCCTAACTCCTGATAACCACCATTCTCTGCTCCTATAAGTGAGATCATGCAGTATTGGTCTTTCTGTATCTGGCTTATTTCACTTAGTGTAATGCCTTCTAAGTTCATCAATGTTGTTTAAAATGGCAGGATTTCCTTCTTTTTACAGCTGAATAATATTCCATTGTGTGTGTATATATATATATATCTTACATTTTCTTTACCCATTCATCTGCCAACAGACATTTAGTTTGTTTCCATATCTTGGCTACTGTGGATAATGCTACAATGAACAGGGAAGTGCAGATATTTCCTTGAGATACTTATTTTATTTCCTTTGGATATAACCAGAAGTGGGATTGCTGGATCATAAGGTAGTTCTGTTTTTAATATTTTGAGGAACCTCCATATTGTTTTCCATAATGGCTGTGCCAATTTACATTCCCACCAACAGTGTACAAGGGTTACCTTTTCTCCACGTCATTGTCAACACTTACCTTTTGTCTTTTTATAATGGCCATTCTAACTGGTATAAGGCAGTATCTCCTAGTTTTGAATTGCATTTCCCTGATGATTAGTAATTGTTGAGCACCTTTTCATATACCTGCCGGCCATTTTTGTCTTCTTTTGAAACATGTCTAGTCATGTACTATGTCCACTTTTTAGTCAGGTTATTTGTTTTTTGTTTTGTTTTGTTATTGAGTTGTATGAATTCCTTATATATTTTAGATAGTAATCCCTTATCAGATACATGGTTCGAAGGTATTTTCTTCCATTTATAGGTTGCCTTTTTACTCTGTTGATTGTTTCTTTGTTGTACAAAAGCTTTTTAGTTTGATATAATCCCATTTGCCTATTTTTGCATATGTTGCCTTTGCTTTTGGTGTCAAATCTAAACTAAATCATTGCTCTGACCAGTGTCAAGAGCTTTTTCTCTATCTTTTCTCCTAGGGGTGTTATAATTTCATGTATTATGTTCAAGTCTTTAATCCATTTTGAGTTGATTTTGTCTGTGGATATTCAGTTTCCCCAACACATTTAATGAAGAGATGATTCTTTCCCCATTGTATATTCTTGGTACTCCTGTTGAAGATCAGTTGATAATAAATGTACTAGAGGCCCAGTGCACGAAATTCGTGCACGGGGTGGGGGGGGTCCCCTCAGCCCAGCCTGCACCCTCTCCAATCCGGGACCCCTCGGGGGATGTCCAACTGCCGGTTAAGCCTGATCCCCAGGATGACCAGCAGTCGGACATCCCTCTCACAATCCGGGACCACTGGCTCCTAACTGCTCATCTGCCTGCCTGCCTGCCTGATCGCCCCTAATTGCACCCCCCTACTGGCCTGGTCACCCCCAACAGCCCCCCCTGCCGGCCTAGTCACCCCTAACTGTCCCCCCAAAGGCCTGGTCGCCCCTAACTGCCCCGTCCACCAGCCTGGTCGCCCCTCACTGTCCCCCCATGCCAGCCTGGTTGTCCCCAACTGCCCCCCCCTGTGGGCCTGGTAGCCCCACACAGCCTGCTGTTCGGTCGTTTGGTTGCCCCTCACTAACCCCCCTGCTGGCCTGGTCGCCCCACACAGCCTGCTACTCGGTCGTCTGGTCGCCCCTCACTAACCCCTCTGCCAGCTTGGTCGCCCCACACAGCCTGCTGTTCGGTCATCTGGTCGCCCCTCACTAATCCCCCTGCTGGCCTGGTCGCCCCCTGCTCTCAGTCATTTGGTTGTCCCTCACTAACCCTCCTGCCGGCCTAGTCGCCCCACACAGCCTGTTCCATCGTCCGTTCAGTTGCGATGGTCATTTAGGCTTTTATTATTATAGATGGTTTTAATTCTGAGCTCTATATTTTGTTTCATGGGTTTATATGTCTGTTTTTATTTCATATGCATACTGTTTTAATTAATGTAATTTTATAACATATTTTGAAATCAGGAAGTGTGAAGTTTCCAGCTTAACTCTTCCTGCTCAAGACTGCTTTGGCTACTTGGGGTCTTTTTTGGTTCCATATGACTATTAGGATTTTTTTCTATTTCTATAAGTGTACCATTGGGAGTTTGATGGAGATAACAATGAATCTATAGAACGCTTTGGGTATTGTAGACATTATAATAATGTAATTCTTCTACTCCATGAATACAGGTGTCTATCCATTTATCTGTGTCTTCTTTAATTTTCTTCTTTAATGTTTTATAATTTTCGATATACAAATCTTTTACTTCTTTGCTTAAGTTTATTCCTTAGTCCTAAGTATTTTATTCTCTTTGTTGCTATTATAAATGGAACTGTTTTCTTAATTTCCTTTTAGGATAGTTTGTTGTTTGCATATAGAAATGCCACTGATTTTTGTATGTTGATTGTTTTTTCTACAACTTTATTGAATTTATTTTTTTAGTTCTAAGAGCTTTTTGTTGAATCTTTAGGGGTTTGTACATATATAATCATGTCATCTGCATCATAATGTTTAAGTTCATTCCTAGTATCCAGCATAGTGCTTGACAAAAAGTAGGCACTAAGTTGAAATGAATGATTTTGAACGGGGGATAATTCTGCTACAGCAAGCATTCTAAAAAGGGCGCCTTTCTATTTTCACAGTTTGAAAGATACATTAAAAGTACCTACCTGATTTATCAATGATGGCATCAATCTCTTCAATCACATCAAAATAGGCCTCATTGTTGGTGTATTTCACCCCAGTCCGTCGCCACGGCACCACTGACAGCTGCCCAGTGGGAAGCTGGTCACCCACATTGGTGCTTCCTGAGACAATGAATATTACTGTAATTTAATTCCAATTTGATGATTGGATGTAACCAATTATCTAAAAATCATAGAATACTTCCCTAGAAGTTTCTATGCTTCCACTATTCAAATAATTTTTCCAAAAAAAAAACAAGAAACAGGAGTTTTCCCAACTTCTATATGGGTAACCTAGTCTACTTTAAAAACTTGTCGCCATCTGGTCTGCCTTCTCAAGCAAAATAAAGGTTAAGAAAGTTACCTGAGAAACAGATATCATATTTTGGTTTTGAAAGTAACTTGAACTTGGTCTCTCAAATTCCACAATAGCTTGCAGCTTAAATAATGTATTGGCTTTCAGTGGAGATGGTAATCTACATATTGATATAAAATTTTCATGGGTAAAAACAGTATTCTAATTTGAGGTAGGTTCTTAGGTACATTTATGCTAGGTATTAAAATGTACACATCAATATAATCTCTCTCACACCAATACTTAAATTTAGGAAAAAAATACAAATTAGATCTTTCCCTGTCTATAAGAATTATAAATCAATTCCTTGCCTTGTTTTTCCCCCACAGGCATCAAAATATGTTTTTAATTCAAAGGTTCTATATAATAAATTATGAAATATTATAACTAATTACAAATCTATTTCCTTCTTCTGTAACCTGGATCTTTTTAACCTAAAGAAAGAAACATTAAATACACATATATTCAGCATATTTACAAAACATTTCAGTCTTTTCAAAAGCTGGTTCTCAGATACCTTTTTCTAGATTTAAGTGAGATTCTGAAAAATGACTCAATAATATTCATAAATGATTCAGGTACTAATAAAATTCTTTAAGGTTTAAAATAAGTCCCAAATATTGAAAATCCCAACGAATGTGTTTTCTGAAAAAGATGCTCTATATATTAAAACATCTCATCAAGCTATAATAATTAAATCAGTATGATAATAAGGCAGGAAAGCCTAAAAAACAGAAGACCAAGAATCCATAATGACTTAGTACAAGATAAAAATATCATTTGAAAACAGGGAAAAAAGATAAATTATTCAATATGTGGTGCTAGGAAAAGTGACTGAAAATTTGGGGAAATAAACCTAGAGCCTTACCTCTTATTGATTAACAAGATAATTTCCAAATAGATTAAAAAATTAAATCCAAAAATAAAATCACAAAAGAATTAGAAGAAAATTCACTTAAAAAAAAAAGACTTTTCTTCTCCAAGATCAAAAGGGTATTCTCCTGTGCTTTCTTCTAACAGTTATAAAGTTTGTGTTTAACTCTAATCTAACTGGATCTTATTTCATGTATAGAATGATTAGGGAGACTTCATTTTATTTCTATATCAAGGCTGACTGCCCCAATACAATAAATATATTTAACAACTGGCCCTTGGCTAACTGATTTGATATGTGACAACACCTATCTATATCAAATTTCTATAAATGCAAGAGTCTGTTTCTAGCCTTTCTATTTTATCCCAATCATCTATTTGCCTATTACTGGGCCAATACTACATTTTTTAAATTACCAACACTTCATGATATATCTTGTATTTGATAGTACACACACATTTTTTCTCTTGTTCTTTTTTTTTAATATTTATTTTCAAAACCATCTTAGTTTTTATCTCTCTTGTTTTTTTTTTTGTTTGTTTTTTTCTTTTTCTCTCTCTTGGTTTTTAATCTATTCTATGAGTTTTTGTCTCAAGCACCATATGAAATTTATATATATTGATATTTGACAGGGAAAATTCTTTCCACCCCTTTGTAATTCTTTTTAAAAATTGTCCTGGCTATTTGTGCATATTTATTCCTTTTAAAATGTATTTTTCCAATCATTTTGTCAAATTTTAAGTAAAACCTGTTTATATATTAGCAAGACCCAAAATGTAAAGCAGGGGTCCTCAAACTTTTTAAACAGGGGGCCAGTTCACTGTCCCTCAGACCGTTGGAGGGCCGGACTATAGTTTAAAAAAAAACTATGAACAAATTCCTATGCATACTGCACATATCTTATTTTGAAGTAAAAAAAACAAAACGACAAAAACACCTGCATGTGGCCTACGGGCCGTAGTTTGAGGACGCCTGATGTAAAGCCTTAAAAAAATGATTAATTTTACTAAATCAAAAATTTTTAAATATGGCTAAACAAACCATACCATGTACAATGTCAAATGACAAGACAGATTGTGAGAAAATATGTATAATAGAATATTCAAAATATATAAAGAACTCCCACAAACTATCATGTATATTTCCAATATATATGGTAGTTTAATATCCTTAAATGAAAGAAATTATTTTAAACTAGAATAAAAAAAGAAAATAATTTCAACAACCAAAAAATGGGCAAAAGACACAAAAAGTCATTCACAATAGAGAAAAAAACAGCCAATAAACACTTGAACAGGTTTTAACTCCCTTAGTCATAAAAAAATGAGTGTGTAAATAACAAGATACCACTAAATTATCAAATGTCAAACTTTTTAAAAATAATAATAATGATAGGGTTGGCTAGGGTGCATAGAAATTGCTGCTGAAAATATAAATTAGTGTAACTTTTCTGGAGCGCAATTTGGCACAATGCATTAAGTCCATAAAATGTGCACACCCTTGGGTCCAGCAGTTCTATTTCTAGTACTGAAAATAAATCATTCTAATGTACACAAAGATTTAAGTATAAGAATGCTAATTCCTTGATATTTAAAAGAACAAAAAATCAGAAACATCATAAACAGGGAATCAGTAAATAATTTAGGGTCTATTCCATATGGCAGAAAATTGTCAAGTCACTAAAAATGGTGTAGAAGAATAGTTGTCCTAATAGGATAGTGTACATATATTGATAAAAGGTAAGTTTTAAAATATATATGAGTTGTTTAAAAAAATTCTATCCATTCATCTATAATCTGTTTGTCTAGAAAAGACAAAAAATATATACACTAGTATGTTAAAAGTATAACAGGATTAAGAATTAATTTCATGTTCTTTGTGCTTTTCTGTATTTCCAACATGCCTACAATAATTGTGTATTTCCTCTGTAATCAGAAAAAAGTTATTTTTAAAGGAGAACATTTCATTCTGTTATTGAAATCAGGGTATTTTCCACATAATTAAAATCTACTTCAGTTCATACTCAAAGACTATAAAGAGCAAAACTAAAGCATCTGTATGTCTGAGATCACCAAAGATAAGCACTCAAAACAACGCATACACCAGACCAAGCCACACCCATGATGGCAGCCGTTTTCTGCGGGTTTCCCCTTTCTCCATACCTGTTATGGTGTTGACAACTGTTCGGAGGATAGTGGGAGGCTTTATCAGTTCTTTGAGGATGTTTGATTCGGTAGCTAATGGAAACCCATTATCAAGCATCTCTTCCAGTACTTCATAAACCACAACCACATTGTCTTTGATCACTGGCTCTGAACAGACTCCAAAATAATCCTGATGAAAATACAAAATGTATATTTATCACTCAGATACTGTAATAAGTGAAAGAATGTTCCTAGAGAATAAGGATCTAGTCCTGCCCATATGTGTTTACTCAATGTTTGGGATATTCTTCTACAATAAGGAAATGAAGTACAACCATAGTTCACATAGATGAAAAGAATACCAGATTGTCTTATAGTACTAGTGTCATTACTAACTTCTTTTATAAACTAAAGTAAGTCATTTAACCTCTATGGGTTAGTTTCTTCAACTAGATATGTAGAATACAAAACTGAATCAAGACTTATTATGTGTGCTTATGAATAAGAATTTGAAAGAACTATGGTAATACTTAATATGACATAGATTGGACCTGAAAATCTTTTTAACCTTTACTCTGTGCTTCTATTCCTTAATAAGAACTTAGAGGAAAATAAAATAAAATGAGGGGGATGCATTAGCACAACAGAAAATCACTTTAGATCATCCCTACTCTAAGATGCTAGGATTCTAAGAATGCTTTGTCCTTTTATTAACAAAGGCTAAACTTAGATACTAAATTATCTGGGGTGTGGAAAAGCTCCGGATTCCAAATCAGAAGACCTAGGTTACAATCTTAATTGTTATTTACTAAATTACTAGATTAAGTCATACTAACCCATTTGGGTCTTGATTTTTTATGATCAGGATAATACCACTGGACACACAAGGATGTTGTAAGAACTAAGTATGATTGATTAAACGATAATATATGTAAAAGTGCTTTGTAAACTAATTAAGCACTATGTAAAATTCAATGCATGATGATGAAATAATTTAGAAAGAAATGCTGCAGTCATTTTGTGTGCCCTTCTAGCAATGTCAGTGATGTCTTTTACTGGAACTAAGAGATAGTCATATAACCCTCCTTTAATTCATCCAAGGAAGGGAAACTGAGCCCTTTCTGAGAAAGCCCACTCTCTTCATGGACAGCTCGGATTATTAGAAAGTTCTATTGCTAAACTAAGATTTGCTTCCTAGATCTTCCTTAAAGAACAAGTTTATAGAATAGCCCCACAGTTACTTGAAGACAACTACAGGATTTCATTTCAATATTTTTTCTCAGGGCCAAACTCCCTGTTTGATCTTTCTACTATTCATGCTATTGTATGGTTTCTAGATCGTTTCACCATTTGCCATGTCTTTGAATATGCTCTGGTTTTCCAATATTCTCCTCAAATTATGACATCCAAAATTGATCATGGACTCCAGATGTGATCTAAATCACATCAGATAATGTCAATTATCAAAGCCATTCCAATATCCAAGAACACTTAGGAATGTGTTTCTAAAACAAAAAGATTGCCCAAGCCAGTTTTGCTCAGTGGACAGAGCGTCGGCCTGTGGCCTGAAAGGTCCCAGGTTCGATTCTGGTCAAGGGCACATACCTCGGTTGCAGGCTCAATCCCCGGCCCTGGTCAGGGCAAATGCAGGAGGCAACCAGTTGATATTTCTTTCTATCTCTCCCCCTCCCTTCCACTCTCTCTAAAAAAAAATCAATGGAAAAATATCCTTGGGTGAGGATTAATAACAACAACAAAAGAATAAAGATTGACATGCCTAATTTTAAATAAATAAATTAAATAAATAAATAAATAAATAAATGATTTCTTCTTTAAAAAAATGAGTATTTAAGAGAAAATAAGTTATATATTTCCTTCCCAAGACTGATTTTATTTTGGAAAATAAGTAAAACACCTCTCTAGATTTTATAAATCAGGCAGAATGTGAACTCAGCAGTTGGAATGGAAACTTATAAATATGACAAAGTGCTACAGCAAAAGTGCTTGCAATTCTATAGCTGAAATTCTTCCATTATATTCCAGTCATAGAAATAAAATACAGCCAGAGAGAACGACATCAGATAAGACACCAAAATCAGGATATATCCATTTACTTTTAACAAAACCTTCAAAGATGACAAGTCCCAAACTATGAAGTCCCAAACTTCCAAACAAGTCACTGTACTGTTTTCTCAAATTCCTCTGTGGTTTCAACTAGATTAAACAACTTTTCTCACTTCCTGTCTTATAATTAGATAATATCACTATGGCAATATGAAGCTGATGTCAAGTTTCACCAACGGGGCTGTTAATCTTAGAATGGGATAAAGTACGATAGGTGCAAATCATAATGGGTCCCAGTTAGAGTGGTTTAAGGCCATAACTATTGAGTTCTTTCACTTACAGTTCTTCCACATACTGGGGTTCAGGTTTTCACTATGTGAAGGAACTAGTATGCCCATGAGAACTGGAATCCCAGAATAATACTACCAGAAAGTATCTGTGGGGAAAATTATAAAATAGAATTCTCTTGGAATGAAAGCTGTTTCAGACATGTGATCTAGATATAAGTGCAAATGAAAGGATGCTTTGATGTGTTTTTCAATTTTTATCACAACATTTGGGTCCTCATTCTCTTCTTCTCCAGTTCTACAATCTCTGTATTCATGAGATTAATTCCAGACCTCACATGACATAGAAGTTGAATCAAAGGGCCCTTGCTTCTCATTTAACATTTCAGTTATGCAAATACCACAAGTGTTAGAAGTTGAGCAAGTTTTTTAAGGAGAGGATTCCACTGAATCCAGAGTCTGGGCAGCCTAAAATCTTATGCTATAAACTAGAGGCCCAGTGTACAAAATTCATGCATGGGGTGGGCAGAGGGGTCCCCTCAGCCCAGCCTGCACCCTCTCCAATCCAGGACCCCTCGGGGGATGTCGGACTGCCGGTTTAGGCCCGATCCCCAGGATGACCAGCAGTCAGACATCCCTCTCACAATCCGGGAACACTGGCTCCTAACTGCTCACCTGCCTGCCTGCCTGATTGCCCCTAACTGCCCCGCCCCTGCTGGCCTGGTCGCCCCCAACTGTCGCCCCCCCCCCCCCACCACCGGCCTGGTCACCCCTAACTGGCCCCCTGCTGGCCTGGTTGCCCCACACAGCCTGCTGCTTGGTTGTTTGGTTGTCCCTCACTAACCTCCCTGCTGGCCTAGTCGCCCCAGGCAGCCTGTTCAGTCGTCCATTCAGTTGCGATGGTCGCTTAGGCTTTTATTATTATAGATGGTGCTGACATCGTAGTATAACTTACCTCCCCTACACCCCCTGCCCAAAAATGTTCAAATCTATTCCTAAAAGAAAAACTCACAATGAAAACTGTATCTTATAAAATATGTTACTTAAATTTGGGGGGTGGGGTGTACAGAAGATTTCCCACCTTAGGTTTTCAATAAGAGCTCATCACTAGTACTCCAATGCTGTGGATAAGTACCCCAAACACAAGATGAAATATAGGATCACAAATTATCCCTGCCAGGGATAAGCATTACTTAATTTCTCTACTTTAAAAATACATATATCTTTATACACTTACCACTTTTTGATGTGACTCAAAGCAATGTAATTAACAATGGGTAACATCAAGTCCACTATTAAAAACAAAAATAGCCCTAGCCAGTTTGGTGCAGTGGATAGAGCATCAGCCTGAGGACCAAAGGGTCCCAGGTTCAATTCCGGTCAAGGGCAGGCTCCTCCCCAGCCCAGGCCCTGGCCAGGGCTCATGCAGGAGGCAACCAATCGATGTGTTTCTCTCAAACTGATATTTCTCTCTGTCTTTCCCTCTCTCTTCCACTCTCTCTAAAAATCAATGGAAAAATATCATCAGGCGAGGACTAAAAAAACAAAAACAGAACTAAAGTCATCTGATTTGTGAACAAAATATAAGACAATTCCAATTTCCAGAACTAAAATGACTGCACACAATCATACTGAGTAGAGTGGCTTTCTCATGCAACAGGTTCAAAAGTATTCAATTTGTCATTCTATATGCAGCCAACTCAATCAGTAGAATCAAGAATCTTATCAGATGGGAGAGGAAGTGAACACTGTCAGAGTCTTTATTTATTTATTTTTTTTTTTTTTTTTTTTTTTTTTTTTTTAAATATATTTTATTGATTTTTACAGGGAGGAAGGGAGAGGGATAGAGAGCTAGAAACGTCGATGAGAGAGAAACATCGACCAGCTGCCTCCTGCACACCCCCTACTGGGGATGTGCCCGCAACCAAGATACATGCCCTTGACCGGAATCGAACCTGGGACCTTCCAGTCCGCAGGCCGACGCTCTATCCACTGAGCCAAACCGGTTTTGGCTATTTATTTATTTTTAATCTCTTCCTTTTTTGTTGTTAATACTCACCCAAGGATATTTTGCCATTGATTTTTTAAAATATATTTTTATTGATTTCAGAGAGGAAGGGAGAGAGAGAGTTAGAAACATCAATGATGAGAGATTCATTGATTGGCTGCCTCCTGCATGCCCCCTACTGGGGATCGAGCCTGCAACCAAGGTATGTACCCTTGACCAGAATCGAACCCGGGACCCTTGAGTCCACAGGCCAGCGCTCTATCCACTGAGCTAAACCAGCTAGGCCATTGCCATTGATTTTTAGAGAGAGTGGATGGGAGGGGGAGAGACAGAGAGAAAGAAACATCAATGTGAGAGCCACACATCAATTGGTTGCCTCCTGCACAGGGATTGAGCCTGCAACCAAGGTATGTGCCCTTGACCAGAATCAAACCCAGGACCCTTCAGTCTGAGGGCCAATGCTCTATCCACTGAGCAAAACTGGCTAGAGCAGTTTTGATTTTCGTTGTTTTAAGTTTCTTAACAGAGCTGAATACAATGGAAACAGAATAAGAAAGATACTTTATCATTTACGCGCATGAACCTCCTCACAATCACACACCTGAAATGTGTCCACTACCCGGTGAAGGAACTCAATGACAAACAGAGGTGGAACCTCTGTCTGGATCACAGCCACAAAAAAGATCTTGTGCCGGTATACACTTAAGAGGTAGTGGTGAGGGGTAGGGATAACAGGCGGTACGTTTTCTGCCTCAGTGGCTCTCTCTTGTGCCTCAAAAAAGTAATCACAAACAGAACGGCTGACCACGCTTTTCCAATGTTTCTCCAGGAAAATATCTCCAGAGGAGTTGATCAAGAAAAGGCTATGAATCATGGTGGAGACTGTCAGTGAGAGAGGACAGTCTTTTTCAGTCTGCACGCCTCAGGACTCTACAAATTTTCAACCCTAAAAAAAAAAAAAAGAAAAAAGAAGTTATGATTAGATCCATTCAACCGAAACACCTTCCCCATCTTTTCCAGCAGTCCAAGTCTTACCCATCTTTCAAGACTAGACTTCAGTCATCCTCTACTACATGAGCCTGAAGTACCCCTCCCTAGAATTCCTAAGGGTAATTATCAGCCATCTTGTTTGTCAATCAATCATATACTGCCAGTTGTCCTTACTAGTGCCTCAATCATGTCCATTTAAAATTCAACTTAATTTTTGGATGTGTATTTTCTCAACTAGACAGGAAGCTCCTTGAGAAAAAAGACCAGGTCTCATGTTTTTTGTTACCTCAGTGCACAGTGCCTCCTTGCAAATAAGAGGGCACCAAAGAATATTAATGAGTTTCTTGTTTTTGGTCACAACTCACACACATGTAAGAAATGTCTATGGTTGTGTAGTCTCATATGGTAGCCATTAGCCAAGTATGACCAATGAGCACTTGAAATGTGGCTGGTCCAAATTGAGATGTTCTGTAAGTGTGAGATACACACCAGGTTTTGAAGGCTTTGTATGAAAATGAGAATTTATAACATTTTCCCAATAATTTAATATCGATAAAGTAATATTGATTTAATTTTGATTATATTTAACATTGATATTTTGTATATACTGGGGTAAGTAAAATACATTAAAATTAATTTAACCTTTTTGCTTTTTAAAATGTGGTTACTAGAAAATGTAAATTTAGTATACAGTATGTGGCTCGCATTATATTTCTATTGGACAGCGCTGGTCCATGGAAGGGGAAGCTGCCATGGTGGTCTTATTCATTCAGTCAACCCCCATTTTCTAAGTATTTGTTATGCACAAGGCTCTGTGTTAGATGCCTTTTTAAGAAATCCCTCTGGGGGATACCCCTGGTCCCTCAGGCTACAGCATCTCTACCGTACCAGTTCCCAGGATGAGGCGGCTGCACTGCATCCCAGCTGTGTCCATCCCGCGAACTGGCCCAGGAGGTTACACCTCAAAGGCCTGTGGTACCAAGTGCCCCGGCGCCGGCTTAATCCCTCTGCCCGAGGACAACGGGAGGAAGGGGAAGCTGCGAGGAGCTAGGACGTGGAGCAGAGACAGCTGCCAGAGTGGGTTAGTTTTGCGCTGGTCCCAGCCCAGCCGCTCGCGAGCCACAGACGATAGACACCGCTTGAGGCCGGGTGGAAAAGGGGGTAGATTTAAGGTGTGTGCACGTTCGGGAGGCGAAAGGAGTCGACAGGTTGCACCCTGCGTTGCCATGGCAACAGTATCCCCCTCCTCCCTCAGCCATCATCCCGGAGCGGGCCACCTTCACCGCCCGGTACCCAGTCCCTTACCTCTCCCCGCAGCATCCCGCAGCGCGGAGGTGAAGTCTGGTGGCATCTCGTGACCCTGCCCCTGCCCCTGCCCCGCTCGCCCCGCCCCACTCTCGCGCGCCCTAGCCGCCACCCCTGTCGGCTGTGAGCGCACGTCACCCCCTCCCCAGACCCAGGGCGCCAGCCCTCCTCACCCGGCCTTGCTCTTCGCAGCGCCCACCTTTCCACTGCGCGGACAGGCCCCGCCTCCCCACTGCCCCCCGCGCGCGCACCGGTCGCCGCACGCCCGCTGATTGGCCGGCCTGCGGGCCCGCGCCCCCGACCGAGGACTGAAAGCCGCGGATTGGACATCAGTGTTCCACTCCGCCCCTCAGATTGATTGCGGTTCGTGGCTCACCCAGTTCTTCGGCTCAAGCTCCCAATTGGCCCTTATCGAGGTTTCGTTAATCTCCGATTGGTGCAGCTCTGTGACTCCAAGCCCTGATTGGCTGCCGTGAACAGTCGGCTGGCCGCCAGTCACAAAGGCCTGGCCGGCTGTTGCTGGCAGCTGCAGAACCGCGGAATGTGCCTCCAGGGGATGCTAAAAAGTGTGATTTCCGGGGCATGATTTATCTAATAGCGTATCATGGATAATAAATCATGAGCAGTAATAACTACTCTCCATTAGATAAGTGCATTTAAAAAGAGACGTGATGCCCTTTCAGTTATGTGCATTGGGTATAGTAAAGGTGATGGGCAGTATAGCCTCTCATCCAGAGCTCTGGACCTGGATTCTGGAGGCTTCTTTGCGCCCCAACTAGGCCACCATCTGCTTGACCTTGGGCAAGATACTTAACCTTTAAGAATCTCAGTTAGCCGAAACCGGTTTGGCTCAGTGGATAGAGTGTTGGCCTGCGGACTGAAAGGTCCCAGGTTCGATTCCGGTCAAGGGCATGTACCTTGGTTGTGGGCACATCCCCAGTAGGAGGTGTGCAGGAGGCAGCTGATCGATGTTTCTCTCCCATCGATGTTTCTAACTCTCTATCCCTCTCCCTTCCTCTCTGTAAAAAAATCAATAAAATAAAAAAAAATTAAAAAAAGAATCTCAGTTAGGTGCTAGGCAGGTGTCTCTGCAAACTGCATTGAAATGCTAATGATGTTGATATTACTATTATTTTAAGTGACTCAAGTCATTGTGCTCCAGAAAAGCACAGAGTAGAGGTCAGAAAACAAGATTCAACTTCAGTTTTAAAAAGTAGTTATTAGCCCTAACTGGTTTGGCTCAGTGGATAGAGCGTTGGCCTGTGGACTCAAGGGTCCCAGGTTTGATTCCGGTCAAGGGCATGTACATTGGTTATGGGCACATCCCCAGTGGGGGGTGTGCAGGAGGGCAGCTGATTGATGTTTCTCTCTCATCGGTGTTTCTAACTCTCTATCCCTCTCCCTTCCTCTCTGTAAAAAAAGTCAATAAAATATATATTAAAAAATAAATAAAAGTAGTTATTAAATAAGATGAGATAAGGAAACTGTTTGCCTTGGTTCCTGGCACATTGTAGGTGTTCAATAAAAAGCTAAAGTGTGGTGATGGTAGTAATGACGTCTACCTAGACCACGAGGTTGTCACCCTGACTGCTTCACTTTTCAGGTTGGTAAAAGGGAGCATGAGCAGCAGCTACTCCTGTACACAGGACCATAATAGATGTTTATTGAAGATGGCGTGGATTGTTTTCTGCCATACTTGCTAAGGGCAGATAGTTGGCTAATGTTGAACTAAGTAAATGAGAAAATGCATAATCAGAATGGCTGGATGATGTGGCATCCTGTAAGGGAGCTCAGGGGCTCTGGTGCCAGACGGCCTGAGTTTGAAGTGCTTCAACACTTACCAGCTGTGTTACCTTGAGAAAGTACCTTAACTTCCCTAAACTTCAAGCTCGACACTTCTCAAATAAGGACACTAATAGTACAAACTTCTTATTTTGTTTTATTTTAAATATAGTTTTATTGATTTCAGAGAGAAAGGGAGAGGGAGGGAGAGATAGAAGCGCCAACAATGAGAGAAAATCATTGATCAGCTGCCTCCTGCACGCCCCTCTCCTGGGCATGGAGTCTGCCACCCAGGCATGTGCCCTGACCAAGAATCGAACTGTGACCTCCTGGTTCATAGGTCGACGCTCAACCTCTGAGCAACACTGGCCGGGCTCATAGAAGTTTCTATCTCTCTATCCCTCTCCCTTCCTCTTCTCTCTAAAAATCAATGAAAACATTTTTTTTAAAAAAAGGGGGATCATAAGTAATTAATTTAGGGTAGATGGGGGGATTAAATGAAGCTAGATCTTCCTCTCCTCTTTGAACTCTTAAACTTGGAGTGTCCTAGGCTCTGGTCCTCTTCTCTCTCCATGCTCACTCCTTTAGACATTTCACCTGGTCTCATGACTTTCAATATTCATATACTGATAAACTCCCAAATTTACATCTTTAGCTCAGACCCTCCTGATGCCTGGACTCATATATATCCAGCTGCTTTCTCAGCATTTCCACTTGGATGGTTAAGAGAGCTCTAGATATATTAAACTTAACATATCTAAAACTGAACTCCTGATTTTTTTCTCCTTTAAACCTGCTCCATCCATAGTCCTTTTCATCTTAGTTGATGGAGCCAGATGGTGAGGCCCAGGGGTCCTTCACTTTTTCATGTTCTCACTCCCCACATCCAGCTGGCCCCTCCCTCAGGCTATATATAGAATCTGACTCCTCCTCACCACCCCCCTGGCCACACCGTGGTCCAAGCCCCATGACTCTCACCTAGATTACTACAGTGTATTTCCATCTGGTCTTCCACTCTGGCCCATATACAGTCTCTTCTCAACCCAGCAGATTGATAAATCAGATCCTGTTACTCCTTTGTTCAAACCCTCCATTGGATACCCATTTCAAAAGCACTACAAGCCAAAATATTTAAAATAGATGTCAAGATCCTGTGAAACCCAGTCCCCACCCTCAACCCTATAACCTCCTCTCCTACTTTACCCCTGTTCATTCTACTCCAGCTACACTGTCATCCTTGCTGTTTCTGGGACTCCCCAAGCACGTGGTGGTGTTAAAGCTTTGTTCTGACCATTCCCTTTACTGGAACCCCCACCCCACACCGTGTCCCCATAGCCAACTCCATCTCCTCCAAGTCTTTGCTCAAATGTCTCTTCTCAATGAGACTCACTCTCACTACCCTTTTAAAAACTATAACATGCCCTCCAGTCCCATGATGCTCTGGATCTCCCTTCTGTGTTTTTTTTTTTTTTTTCTATTGCACTTACCACCTTCTAACATCCTATATAATAAAACCCTAATATGCAAATCGACCGAATGGCAGAACAACCGGTGGAACGCTATGATGTGCACTGACCACCAGGGGGCAGACGCTCAATGCTCAGAGGGAGGCGAACGGCAGCAGCAAATGGGACGCGGAGCCGGCCAGCAGCCAGGGCAGGTGCCAGCGGGCCACCCCCATCACCCCGCCCACCAGTTGCCCCACAGATGGTCCTGATGGCAGGCCAGGCCTAGGGACCCTACTCTATATATTGGGAACAGTCTCTTAGATTTAAATATTAAAACCTGGCAAGGCTACTCTACCACTGAAAAAACAGGATGATGCAGTGATGACATGCATGGACTCTGGCTTGCACATTTTGTGGTCAGCCCTGATTCTGACACTTATAACTGTGTGACAAAGCCAGTTACTTAACTTCTCTCTGCTTCAGTTTTTCCACCCATAAGATGGGGAAAATGGTATTACTGCCTCAGAAAAATCATGTTATGTACTACTTTTTATAATCAGGGCAAGAAAATGTAGCTGCCCATACAACAGCAAGATGCCTTCACCTGTATGAAAAGTATAGTCACTGGTGCATGCAGTGTCCTGGATTGCAAGAGGGATATCCGACTGCCGGTTTAGGCCCAACATCCCCCAAGGGGTCCCAGATTGCAAGAGGGTGCAGGCTGGGTTAAGGGACCCCCCCTCCCTGTGCATGAATTTAGTGCACCAGGCCTCTAGTACTATATAGTTTACTTATTATGTTCATTGATTCTTATCTGTCTTCCTTCACTAGAATGTAAGCTCCACTAGGGCAAGGATTTCTGTTATGTTCATTGGTATTCTGTATCCAAACACTACAACAGTGCCTGGTACATAGTAGGACTCACTAAATATTTATGGAATGAATGGACAGTGTGCATGGCACATAGTGTTTTATAACTATGAACAATTATTACAAAGCTCACAACCACCTACCTCCTACTTGTGTTCCTAATCTCATGTTAAGAAAAAAAAAGAAAAGAAAGAAAGTCTGCATTCTTTCTCTCATTCTAACTTAGCTATAGTTCAGGTCATGGTTTGATTGCCTGTCAGGGCACATGCCTGGGTTGTGGGCTGAATCCCCAGTGTGGGGCATGCAGGAGGCAGCCGATCAATGATTCTCTCATCATTGATGTTTCTATCTCTCTCTCCCTCTCCCTTCCTCTCTGAAATCAATAAAAAAAAAAAAAAAGTATGTATATATTTAAAAAGCACCTGAATTGGCCCTTTAAAAAAAAAGAAAGAAAGAAAGAAACTTGGATGAGAGAGAAACATCCATCCGCTGTTGCTTCCTGCATGCCCCCTGACTGGGGATCAAGTCCAAAACCTGGGCATGTGCCCTGACCAGGAATCGAACCGGCTCAGCTGATCCCTTTTTAGAGATGAGAATATTGCAATGAGTGTTCAGTTAACTTGCCAAATGTCAAATAAGTTGGCACTCAGCACACAGGAAGACTGAAACAGTCTGGCTCACAGTGTGCACCTCCTGCCTCTCTCATAGGCCTGGGATTCCATTGAAGAAATGTTAAGTTAATGGAGAGTAAAATGCTTTCAGATACATTTCAGAAAGACCATGTATGTGGGGTTGATTGGAGAGGGCCATAGCAAAGCAAAGACCAGGGTGGACACTTATATAAAAACTAGTGACCTGGTGCACACAATTCGTGCACATTAAAAGGGGATTAATTAGAGGAAATAATTTAATATTGCTATTTGCCCTTTCTCTATAATAGAAGTGTCAGAGATGAAAGAAAATTAGTAAAATGTATATGAAAACCTTCCTCCTGTCAGAGTCTGGGGCTCACCACGGGACCCAGAGTCAAGTCCCCACCCACCCACATGCACCTCAAAATCGCGTGAGACCCAGACCCAGCCGTGCCCCCCCTCCCCCCATTAGGCTAGATCCAGACCTGGCCAGTCCTACCCTTGTCAAACCCTGCATGGCAGGGGGCGTAGCCTCAGGTCCCCTGGCCCAGCACCAGGACAGGGGGCGTGGCCTGAGGTCCCCCAGCCCAGACCGGGGTGGGGGGCATGCTTTGAGGTCCTCCGTCAAGCCCCGCCAGGTGGAGGACATGGCCTGAGATCCCCTGTCAAGCCCCGCTGGGTGGGGGTCATGGCCTGAGGTCCCCTGTCAAGCCCTGCCAGGCAGAGGCTGTGGTCTGAGGTCCCCCGACCTGGTACCGGGGTAGGGGATGCTGCCTGAAGTCCCCTGTCAAGCCTCACCTGGTGGGGGGCACGGCCTGAGGTCCTCTGGCCTGGCACTGGGGTGGGGGGGAGCAGCCTGAGGTCCCCTAGCCCAGCACCAGGACAGGAAGCGCACCTTGAGGTCCCCTGTCAAGCCCCACGGGGGCAGGGGAGGGCGTAGCCTCAGGTCCCTGCTGATTGCTCGTTAAGGCTCCTTATGGGAACTTGGCCTCAGCGGTGGGTGCAGCCATCTTTGTGATGGAGTGATGGTCAATTAGCATATTCCCTCTTTATTAAATAGGATTGTTTAAAGACTTGGGGGTAATAAAAGGGAAATGAAGCCCTGGCCGGTGTGGCTCAGTTGGAGCATCATCTGTACACCAAAAGGTGGGTTTGATTCCCAGTTAGGGCATATACCCAGGTTGCAGGGTTAATCCATGGTAGAGGTGGGTGCAGGAGTCAACTGATCGATGTTTCTCTCACACATCAATATTTCTCTCTCCTCTCTCTCTCTCTCTCTCTCTCTCTCTCTCTCTCTCTCTCTCTCTCTTTCCCCTTCCCTTCCTCTCTCTCTGATCAAATTTTAAATTAACCAATTAATTTTTAAAAAGGAAAATGCACAGAAAGAGTAACATTAAACAAAAGTAACATTTAAGTAATACTATAGCTCACAAGATGTGATGTAACCAGGGAATCTTGGGATGCTTCCACGTGGCAACAGTTCTCTGTAGCTTCTCTTACTCGGAAGCCCCAGCAAAATCATCTCAAGTTCCTGAAATCCAAACCCTGCCTGAATAGGAGACAGCAGCATCCCTCTCCTGGCATCCACAGGCTAGCCTACTGATTCCACTCTCCCAGGGAAAGTAATCACCACACCAATCCCCTTCCCTAGATGATGAACCCCAGAAATATGCAACTATCAGGCCCCGCACACACCTCAGAGGCATGGAATTACTCTGTGGTTTCTTACTAGACACTCCTTCATTCTGTCTGCACTCTGTGCCTAGCTGACCTCATGAGTGTAAGTACTCTTTCAATGATGACGACTCTACCTCTTCCCAGACCTCCAGACCCACATATCCAGTTCCCACTTGATAACTCCACTTAGATGCCTCACAGACATCTTAATAGAGCGAAAAGGAACCCTTGAGTTTCTTTCCCAAATCGGTTCCTTTCTCCAACCCTACACCACCTTGTTTTCCCTATGTCGGTAAATGTCACCACTATCCATTCAACTACTCAAACCAATACTCCTGAACCACCCTTAAGTCCTCCATTGCCCTCATCTGCTCATCTAATCAGAAACAAACCCTCTTGATTCCATCTCCAAAGTACATCAGGAAACCATCCTCTCTCCAGCTCCACTGTAACCACCCTAGTCCAGGCCACCATCACTTCTTGCCTAAAAAGACTATAAACCCTCCCAGTTCCACTTTTACCCCCTTCAATCCATTTTCTATACAACAGCAATAGTGAGCTCTCATTTTAATTTTTTATTTTTAGTCAGTTTTATTAAGATATAATGTATATGCCATAAACATTCACCCTTTAAAAATGTTTTTAGTATACTCACAGTTGTGCAACCATTCCCACAATCTAATTTGAGAACATTTTCATCACCCCCAAAAGAAACCCGGTATCTATTAGCAGTCACTTTCCATTTCCTCCCAACCACCCAGCCCTAGGCAACAACTAATGTACTTTCTGTCACTATAGATTTGCCTGTTTTGGATATTTCATATAAATGGAATCATACAATATGTGAACTTTTAAAATATATATATATTTTATTGATTTTTTTACAGAGAGGAAGGGAAGGGATAGAGAGTTAGAAACATTGATGAGAGAGAAACATCAATCAGCCACCTCTTACACACCCTCTACTGGGGATGTGCCCGCAACCAAGGTACCTGCCCTTGACCAGAATCGAACCTGGGACCCTTCATTCCTCAGGCCGACACTCCATCCACTGAGCCAAACCCGTCAGGGCACAATATGTGGACTTTTATGACTGGCTTCCTTCTTATTTTGAGAAGATATAATTTTTTTTATCTAGGCAAGAAATAGTCATTGAACATCTATACTATGCAAATGATGACAATAAATATTTTATGCCTATGGTTATTTCCCTTTGAAGACTTCATTGTAAACAAGCATATGGAGAAAGGAAAGATAATCATGAGCAATTATTTTGGATTAGGGTGTATGTTTAAAGAAAAAAAGTGTATTTATAATTCTGAGATGAGCAGTTAGAGCAAATGTGACTATAATTCATTCCTATGCATTTATGTATTTATGTATGTATGTATGTATGTATGTATGTATTTATTTATTTTGACCCCTTCAACCATTACCATGCTTACCACCCCCTCTCAACAACCAACAACCTATTCTCTGTATCTATGAGCTTGTTGTTGTTTTTTTATTTTACATATAAAGAGAGATCAGACAGTACTTGTCTCTCTCTCTGTCTGACTTATTTCATTAGCATAATGCCCTCAAGGTCCATGAATGTTGTCACAAAAAGCAAGATTTTATTATTTTTAAGGCTGAATAATAGTCAACATAATGAAGGCCACATACGTCAAGCCCACAGCTAGCATACTAAATGGCTAAAAGATGAAAGCTTGTCCTCTAAGAACAGAAACAAGACAAGGATGCCCACTCTTGCCACTTTTATTCAACATAGCATTGGAATTCCTAGCCAAAGCAATTTGGCAAGTAAAAGAAATAAAAGGCATTCAAATTAGAAAGGAAAAAGTAAAACTATCACTCTTTGCAGATGACATGTTATTATATGTAGAAAACCTTAAAGATTCCATCAAAAAGTCTTAGAACTAATAAATAAATTCTGTAATGTTGCAGGACACAAAATCAATACCCATTTCTAAACACTAATAACAAACTATTGAAAAGAGAAATTAAGAAAACTCCCATTTATAATTACATCAAAAGAATAAACATCTAGGGATAAATTAAACCAAGGAGGTGAAAGACTTGCACCCTGAAAACAGTAAGATATTAAGGAAAATAATTGAAGAAGACACAAATAAATGGAAGAATATTTCATGGTCAGAGATCAGAAGAATTGCTATTGCTAGTAAAATGTCCCTCTCGCCCCCTTTGGTCCATTTTCTATATGGCAGCAAAAGTGAGTTTTTAAAACTGTGAACACTTACCTGCAGGTCAATGCCTCTCCACAACATTCCATCCAAATGCCTTTACCACCTTGCTTTAGACTAAATGCTTGTGCTCCCTCAAAATGCACAGGTTTATGTAAAATTCTAATGTCCAGTGGGATGCTGTTTGGAGGTGGGGCCTTTGGGAGTGAATAGGTCATGGGAGTGAGCCCTCATCTATGGGATTAGCCCTCATGAATGCATCTCTTACCAAAGAGATCCCACAGAGCCACCTTGCCTGTTCCACCACGTGTAGGCACCACAAGAAGGCAGTCGTCTGTGAACGAGAAAGTAGGTCCTCACCACACACTGAATCTGCCAGCATGCTGATCTTGGACTTCCCAGCCTCCAGAATGGGAAGAGCCGAAAACCGACTTCTGCACATGGGCCACGAAGTTTCAATCGCACTGTATGTGCGCACCCACACGTGGTATTTTGTGGAAGAGCCACACTCAAGGGGCCAAAGAGCCACATGTGGCTCACGAGCCACGGTTTGCAGACCACTGCCCTAGACTATGTTGTTTCCCCTTCTTGAAAGGCTCTTCCCTGGTCTTCACATAGCTAGCTCATTTTCTTCCTTTAAGTCTTACTTATGTCCCCTTCTTAGGGAGTCTTCCATTACCATCTTATCTAAATTCACCCCCTCCCCCACCTTCCTCTTCCTCTGCTACTCCCTAGGGTTGTTTTTTTTTTTTTTTTAACACTTATCACAGCTTGTAATTACTGTATGTATTTCCCTGCTGTCTGTTTTCTTTGTCAGTCTTCCCCTCCAGAATATGTACGTCTTGAGGGAAGGCACTGTATCTGTCTCTCTCACCCTTATAACCATTGCCTTACACAGTACCTGGCACCCAAGAGACCTCAATAAATGTTTGTTAAATAAATGGACTGTTCTAATAACTGCCTTATAACCCGTTGGTGAAGGAAGGAACCCTGCCTTAAATAGTATGAGATGGCCAAACATATGACACCCAACACTGGACAGGTGAAACTGACAGCAGGTCATTAGTAACATATACTCACAGGCCAGGGAGGAGGACATTGCACACCATGCAGGACCTCGTCAGGGTTGCACCCTGGAGTAGAGTGAACCAACAGGGGCTGTGAGAAGCAAGCTTTGTTGTGACAAGAGGATGAAATAATCCTTAGTTCCTGCAAGACTATTGAGTACTTACGCACTGCTGCATGGAGTACAACTGGTCTATCTGATAAAGGAACTAGCCAGGCTGGGAGACTCCTGGTGTTAGGAGTGTATATGCTGAGAGTTAGGCCTTTGGGCCCTGTGATGCTCAAAGATGTCAAGGCAGCACTTGAAAGTTTAGGTCTTGCAACATATGTATCTAGCATCTGGAAAAGAGACATACACACATGTCTACACATAGCCAGGAATAGGGATTAGTGAAGAAGATTGTTTCATTACATGAATAAGTGAATGAATTTTGTATTTATTATTATGCTACTAGAGGCCCGGTGCACAAATTCGTGCACGGGTGAGGTTCCTCGGCCTGGCTGGAGATCAGGCGGATTGGGGGGGAGGGGCCATGGGAAGTTGGCCGGCCGGCCCCGATTGGGGTCTATGGGGGCCAGCCAGCCAGGGGGAGGGACCGAGGGAGGTTGGCTGTGGTAGTGCACTGACCACCAGGGGGCAACTTGTGCATTGAGCCTTTGCCCCCTGGTGATCAGTGTGTGTCATAGCAACTGCTCGACCGGTCGTACGATTGATCGGTCGTAATGGTCGCTTAGGCTTTTATATATATACTAGAGCGGCCCAGTGCACAAAATCCGTGCACAGTGGGCGGGGGTTCCCTCAGCCCAGCCTGCACCCTCTCCAATTGGGGACCCCTTGGGGGATGTACGACTGCCGGTTTAGGCCCGATCCCACAGGACATCCCTCTCGCAATCTGGGACCGCTGGCTCCTAACCGCTCACCTGCCTGCCTGATCACCCCTAACTGCCTCTGCCTGCCTGCCTGCCTGCCTGATCACCCCTAACTGCCTCTGCCTGCCTGCCTGATCGCCCCTAACTGCCTCTGTCTGCCTGCCTGATCGCCCCTAAATGCCCTCCCCTGCTGGCCTAATTTCACCCCCAACTGCTCTCCCCTGCTGGCCTGATCTCGCCCCCAACTGCCCCTGCCTGCCTGATCACCCTTAACTGCCCTCCCCTGCCAGCCTGATATCGCCCCCAACTGCCCTCCCCTGCTGGCCTGATCTCACCCAGTCTCTGTCTCTCTTTGTTTTTCTCAGCAGTCCTCCAGGCCTCCCTACCTCCCTGTCTCCCTCTTCCTCTTTCCTGGCTGGGAGGGGGTGGGGCCAGTGGGGGCCACTTCACCCTCTGCCCAACCTCCCTTCCATCCAGGCCTCTTCAGGCCCAGTCTGTTTTGTTTCCTCATTCTGAGAGAGGCTCCGAGAGCAAGCTGGGAGGGAGAGAAAGAAAGGAGAAAAGGCTGTGAGCTGGTGGGTGCTGTGTGTGTCTGTGCATGTGTGCAGTTGTGAGTGAGTGTGAGTGTCAGCCCTGCCTCCCCCATCCCCATCTCCGCTGCCACAAGTCCCCACCCACCAGAGCCTGCTGTGCATGCAGCCTGGGCGTTAGGTCGAGCCTCCAGTCATTGTGGATGTGACGGACCCAGGGTTTTTATATATTAGGACTAGAGGCCCAGTGCACGAAATTTGTGCACTGGGGGGTTCCCTCAGCCCAGCCTGCACCCTCTCTAATCTGGGACCCCTCAGGGGATGTCCAACTGCCAGTTTAGGCCCGATCCCACGGGCCTAAATGGGCAGTCGGACATCCCTCTCACAATCTGGGACTGCTGGCTCCTAACCACTCGCCTGCCTGGCTGCCTGATTGCCCCTAACCACTCTGCCTGCCAGCCTGATAGCCCTCTAACAGTTCTCCTGCTGGCCTGATTGACACCTAACCGCTCCCCTGTCAGCATGATTGACACCTAACTGCTTCCCTTCCAGCCCTATCACCCCCAACTGCCCACCCCTGCAGGCCTGGTTGCCCCAACTGCCCTCCCCGCCTGGTCCCCCCCAACTGCCCTTCCCTGCAGGCCTGGTCGCCCCCAACTTCCCTCCCCTGCTGGTCATCTTGTGACAATGTGGGGGTGGCCATCTTGTGATGACGTGGGGGCAGCCAACTTGTGACGCAAGGGCATGAGGGTCAATTTGCATATTACCTCTTTATTATATAGGATGGATTAGCCCTGTGATGGTGTTATATAAGTACCATATAAGCAACTAGGAAGTGTTCAAAAACAGATCATTCAATAATCTGAAATCCTAATCTACTTTGCTCTTGTCCCAAATGGGAGGCAGCAGGAATTACATTCCACTACATACAACAACAAAAAAAACAAATAATACTGGCTTAAACAAGATGGGCATTTATTTTTCTCTTACCTTACGAGAAGTCAAGAGTTAGAAAATCCAGGACTGGAATGGCAGCTTCACATCAAGGACTCAGGCTTCTCTTAGCTTGCCATTCCACCATTTCTAGGGTGGCATTTTCACCCTCATGCTCACAACATTGTTGCTGTGGCCCCAGTCATCAAGCTATATTCCAGAAAGAAAGAAGGAGGAAAAACAAAGAGCAGTGGGCATGAGCCAGTGGCTCAGTTCTCTTTAATGAGCTTTTCCTGAAGTCCCACTTGTGCTCTATGGTTCAGAACTAAGCTAAAAGAGATCCTACGAATGTTTCTAGCTGGGCACATTACCCCTCCCCCTCCCCCCCCCACACACACCCCTAAATAGAACTCTGTTAATGAGGAAGACAGGAGAATGGATATTGGATAAGTAACTAATAGCTGTCCACAGCCAGTGGGAGTAAATAGAGCAGCTACAATGAATAGATTGGATATTCTAAAAACAATCTGGAATTCAAGGACTTAGGGAAGACTGACTAGAAAACAGAAAAGCTCCACAGATAGCTTTTATTTAATTTTCACAAAATAGATTAAAAGAAAAAGACAAATACATGTTCATAGTAAAAAGAAGATCCAGCAAGTGATGGGGTCATGTGGTTAGCCCTGGTCTGAAATGGCTGTAGGGATGGCTTGTGGTCACAGGGTGTGATCTGACTGATGATGTGATAAATTCCTTGGATCTCAATGTCCTTATCTCTGAAATGAGAAGATTGGACTAAATTATCTCCAAGGTTTTTTTTTTCAACTCTAAGTGTCTATTATAACAATGGTCTTAATTTTGTTTAGCTGTGAAATATTTTAGAGAAATGAAAGCTTACACATGAAAGATAAAGCAGAGCTGCTCTGAATGGGGATGAGAATTTTAGAGTTCTGTCTCCTTGGCCTCAATCTTAATCCCCGTGGTAGTCCCTGAGCTCCATGGAGCACACTTCTATATAGTTCCGTGTGTAACTTTAATAAAATGATGTATTTATTGGTAAAAATCAGATTTAACTATGAGTATTACTGCCAAAAAGGTAAAATTGCTTTTACATGTTAACAATCTTAAATACTTTTTAAAAACCATTAAGTTAAGTAAGTAGAGTTCTGAATTGTGATGCTCTGTTGTGACTCACTCGAAATCACTGGGGAAATATTTATCAAATATCACGAAGAATTGGTAGAATTTCCTCCACAATTTATTCAGTGATGTTGGGGAACAAAGGAGCTTGGATTGTAAAGAAAAGTTATCCAAGTAACATGCTTTTTATTTTCTAGATAGGTATTTAGATAAAAATTATTCTCAAATGAAAACTACCTTCACTTTGAAAATACTTGTTTCCTGTGTGCCAGACTTGGCTGCTTCCTGTTTATCAAAAGTAATTGTTAGTAATTGGAAGCAAAGACCAGAAAAATGTACCTCTTGTCAGTCACCTGCTGAACTTCCTTTGCCTTTTACTTGTCATTCTTGTAGCATTCCCAAAGTTTTTTTTTTTTAAGTTCTTTTGAAAGTAGACTCAATGAGATCTGAAACAGTTATCCTAAAATTTCTAGCTCTAGCATCTACCCTATTTAGTATTAGATAATATTTTATACTGATTATTGTTCCCTTCCACACAGAATCCTTACGTGTCTTTATTTCCATAATAGCTCAATACCCAGTTTTGCTCTCTCTTTCTGTTGCCACTGATTACAAGCTTCTGCATTTTTTTCTCCACAGCATCCCTCCTCCTCCTTGATCCTGTTTTTTCTCTCACCACTGTAACCTTTTTTATTTCTAGAGAGGTCTGGAAAACACCATCTATTCCAATCTTAGGATCCCTAGTGCAGATTATGGGCTCAGATGCAATATTCTTTGAACCTCAAATCCCAGACACACTGTCAGCCAAAGATGTTTTCTCATTTTTAATTTAATTTGTATAAAGTTTCTCTACAGACAAAATAAAGTCAATCATATTTAGATATTCATTCAAAGTAATACAAAACTTTAAAATATCTATATATGCCTAAACTGGTTTGGCTCAGTGGATAGAGCATCGGTCTGAGGACTGAAGGGTCCCGGGTTCGATTCCGGTCAAGGGCAAGTACATTGGTTGCGGGCACATCCCCGGTCAGGGGTGTGCAGAGGCAGCTGGTCGATGTTTCTCTCTCATCGACGTTTCTAGCTCTCTATCCCTCTCCCTTCCTCTCTGTAAGAAATCAATAAAAAATATATTTAAAATAATAAAATATCTATATATAGAAAAGGCTAAGTGACCCACAATCTGTCTGACTGTCCAACCGGCCGGTACATATGACGCTCACTGGCAATTAAAAAAAAACGTTGGCTTGTGCATGGGCCATACATATAAAGCTCTTGCTGGTGCCAATCTAGACAGAGTAGGAATATTCCTACCTGAACGCATTTTTGAACATGGTCAGTTACATGTTGCTTTCTCTGGAGTTCGAAAAGCGTGTGACGTTAAAGTTGTAAATACTTCATCACAAGGGAAATTAGTCAAGCACTCTAAAAGTGTTTTTACTCTTAATGTGGCATACAGGGAGATATTAGAATAAGTTTAATCAGTTTATCAGTCATTGTTTTTATCAATGTTTTTATTGTTTTTATTGTTTTTATATCATGTTTTTGTTGTTTTTATATCATGTCTTTGTTGTTGTTATATCATGTTGTTATTTCTTCTAATTAAAGAAGAAATGTGCACAAATCCGTGTACTGGGCCACTAGTATACTGGTATATATATTTAAATATACATGTATTTAAATATGATTTTTATTGTTGATAATATTACAGATATCTCGCATTCCCTCCCCTTCTTTACTCCCCTCCTCCCAGCCCCTACCCACTCCAACAGGCCTTCACTACCTGTTGCCCATGTATTTTTTTTTTTTTTTTTTTTGTAAACGAAAGCAAAGTTTATTGAGAGATAGAGTCCCTCTAGCAGGGAGGGGACCCAAGTGGGTTGACCTGCCCGTGTATTTTAATATTACATTTGTTTAAATGTTAAGTTTCTGAAAAGATACAGGTCATATTGTTTCTAGAATCGTGCTGCCTTTTCTCTAGCCAGAAGGTGTCCAGCTGTTTGCGTGGGAGACCCCTGGGACAGTTAATCACATAGTCCCTTCTGCTAAGGAGCAGGCCCGACTTTTAAACGAGCCTGGCAAAGAGCTTCTGCCCGGACGGGAGCAGACCCCGTAGTAAGCTCTCGGCCACAGAAGGTGGCGCTATTGGGTCTGAGGGGAGAAGTGGCTGGGACTAGAACTCCACAGAGCAGAGATGGAAAAAGAAACTCCGGATTTCTCAAGCGAGTTGCCCTAGTTTGGACACTGCACTCGAGAGCGTGACTTCCAGTGACTCAAAGAGTTGGAGGCAAAGGCAGAAATGCGCTGGGAAGAGAGATCCGGGAGGAAACTGGTACCAAAGCTACGGCTGGGTAGGCGGGGCGGGGTTCTAGCATCCAGGGGCACCTTCTGGGGACAGGGTGCCGCGCGCTGAGAAAAAAGTTGGGTGGAGAGAAAGGGTGGCGTTGAAAACCAAACGTCTTTCATCCCTTGGAGACAAAGAGGTGCCTTCTTTTGACAACAGCTGCCACTGCCACACACACCATACGGCGGGGCGGAGGGGGGAGGGGAGCCCGGGAGGAGAGTGTCTGAGGCGGGACCGCTCCGACTTTCAATAATGGGGTGGTTGCCATGGTGACGAGCCATACATCTAAAGGGGGTGGCTGAAAGGACCCATTGTTCTGGAGTTGGGCTGCCCGGGTTGTGCCTGTTTCTAAGAGACACCTTTAGACACCGCCCCTGGGTCGGGGGGAGGGAGGACTGTGGACCAGAGCTGGGACGGTGTCATCCCGAGCTTCACGCCAGGACCACATACCACAGATCGCAACCCCACCTTGGCTCCGCACGCTGCAAAAGCAGCAAGCAGCCACTTGCACTCGGAATCGCTCCCTCCCACGCATGCATGCCCCAGAAATCGGCGCAGGACACGTGCGCTCGCTGCTGCTCAGACACACAAACCCTGACCCACGCTGAACGGCACGCCCGGCTCCCAACAGGCCCAAGAAGGCAGATAGATGAACAGGAGACTGGTGACAACAATGCTGGAGGAAGATCCAGTAACTCCACGAAATACATGCCAAGGTCTGGGGCCGGAGGACTCGGGAAAGACCAGAAAAAATGTACCTCTTGTCAGTCAGAATCACTTTTCAGTCTCGTCGGAAGAGAAAGGAGGAAATCACAGTATAAAGAATCTGAAAAGTTACAAGGCACCATCGCAATTTTCCTTGTACGAACAAACAATTGGAAGCACCCTAAAAGTCTGTCCCTGGGGGCTGGTTAAATAAGGTGGAACACATCCTCCCGATGAAATATTAAGCCGCCATTTAAAAATACAAGGCATTTTCGATTAATGATTCTCTCTCATCACTGATGTTTCTCTCTCTCCCTCTCACTTCCTCTCTGAAATCAATCAATCAATCAATCAATCAATCAAAATACAAGGCAGCTCTATATGCAGAGATATGGAAAATTTCCGACATATTCTAAATGATAAAGCAAGCTGCAGAACGGTGTGGTAGGTAAATGAAAAAGTAGGTTTACAGATGTTCATATGGAAAATAATACACTAATTAATAAATAATAACATAAATTCTGTTTCACACAAAACTGTAAACCTACTTTGCCCATCCGTGTGTGTGTGTGTGTGTGTGTGTGTTTGCATCTCTGGTAGGTGTTATTAGGAGGGCAACTGTGGGATAGAGAATGTAATGGGGAAATGAAGAAAACTTCCTTTACATCATACAACCTTTTACACCTTTTGAATTTTGTCCTATGTACCATGTATTACCTATAAATAAATAACTCTTAAAAAGAACTTTAAATTTTCATTTGCTTGAACACTAATGAGATTTGGAACTCTCCATAAGGTGTCTGAACTCTTACTTTAAAATGCTTCAATAAATATTAATTTTAAAAGCATATATGTACAAACAAATACCATTAAGTCACAGATGTGTAAAGATGGTCACAGTGGCAAGTCAAATATGAAAATACACACCTCTGGCCTGGCCAGTGTGGCTCAGTGGTTGAGCATCCACCTATGAATCAAGAGGTCACAGTTTGATTCCTGGTCAGGGCACATGCCTGGGTTGCAGGCTCGATCCTCAGTGGGGTGCATGCAGGAGGCAGCCGATTGGTGATTCTCTCTCATCATTGATGTTTCTATCTCTCCCTCTCCATTCCTCTCTGAAATCAATAAAAACATTTTTTTTTCTTTAAAAGAAAGGCCCTAGCTGGTTTGGCTCAGTGGATAGAGCCAACTGTATAATCCACCTATAATTATAACAAATTAAGCACAGGGTTCTCAAATTAAACAAATGACATTATATTAGGGTGATTTTCCTAATTACAAAATGGTATATAATCAGTGAAATGGACTATTGAACCCCAGTGTCACTGATGATCTTTCCACACAGATAAAAATAAAAATCATTACTTAGCAATGACTTTCTAAATAATGATAATAAGTTAAAATCTATTGAGCATTTACTGTGTGCTTTAATGAAAACTGTGTTAAGAGTTTGATATGAATTATTTATTTTAATCTTCCAAACAAATTATTTGCCTATTTTACAAATGAAGAAACATGTAGAGATGTTCTTCAATTTACCTCTTATCACACAGCTAAGAAAGCTGCAGAGCCTGGATTTGAATTCTCATCTGACTGATTCTAAAACATGTGTTTTTTGTTACTTTTTAAATTATGGTGAAAATACTGGCTCATTTTGACTCTCTAATCCTGTTGTCTCACAAATGGAATAAAAGGTATCTATTAAGAATTAGACTATATTTGAGGAAACTTTGGTTGTATACAGAGGAAAGGGCCTGTAATTTTTTAACTCATGCTATAGCTTGGTTGTGCAGAGTCTTCGTTTTGTGAATAACTAATGTAGTCTTTATTTAGGTGTCCATAAATAAAATTGGAACATAGCCATGCTCATTTGTTTATATGTTGTCTATGGCTGCTTTTGAGCTAACATGGCAGAGCTGAGTACTTGTAAGATAGACTGTATGGTCCACAAAGACTAAAAGATTTAGTGTTTGGCTCTCTATAGAAAATATTTAGATCTAGAGTTAAGGTCACGTTCTCAGAAAGACAAAAGAGGAAAGGGACTTCTATAATATAAAAATACTATCTCCTGCCAGGCCAGTGTGGTTGACCTATGAACCAGGAGGTCACAGTTCAATTCCCAGTCAGGGCACATGCCCGGGGTTGTAGGTTCGATCCCCAGTGTGGGGCGTGCAAGAAGCAGCTGATCAATGATTCTCTCTCATTGTTGATGTTTCTATTTCTCTCTCCCTCTCCCTTCCTCTCTGAAATCAATAAAAGTATCTAAAAAAAATACTACCCCCATTCTAAAAGCATTATTTTTATATTCATTCAAGTATTCCACTCCTGTTCAAAATCCAGGTCTGCCTCAAAGGGCTTTAGCATTAAGAAAATTGCACTAGTTCTTATAGGATAAGAATGAAAAGTCACAGATTTCATTCAGCCACAGTGCTTTTCTTTCTTTTTCTTTTTCTTTCTGTGAGAAGCAGCTAGTTTACTGATGAGCACATATCCTTTGTTTTGGAATCTGTTCTTAATTGAAGACCTTCCAGGAAAAGAAGGAAGCCAAAGATAGATGATATTGTGCCAAAATGAAGCAGTTATTATGAGTTGAAATATATAGCTTGTGATATCACATACAGCAGTTGGAACCAATGTAGAGAGATGGTTGCCACTGCTTTCCTTAGATTTCGAGGAATTATATTCCTTTTTCTCTCTAAAGGCTTTGGTGGCTCTGAAAGATATGGGGAAGGTTGTATGAATTTGTAGAAGAGAGCACTAGACCATCTGTGGGGACACTTGCCACTAATCTTAGAGTAGAACTTTTGGGAAAATCAATGGCAGGGGATATGAATCCCAGTTACACCCTCCTCTCTACCACTGGCCCTGTCACCTTCTAGCCCAAAAGCAGTGGCAATTGCTCTCCTATTGCACAACCAGAAAGTCCTAGGTTACGGACAACACCTGCTTGTAAGAGCCAAAGTCTGAAGGTGTCTTTAGGCAGCAAGCCAAATGACTTTGAAATTTTGTTTCTTTAAGCTGGGAAGAACTCTCCAGAAGTTCCTCCACCCAGATAACAGCTGACCTGTGTTGGCTTGTTTAAAGCACTCATGAAATTGGCTGCAGTACAGAGCCCTTATGAAGCACTGGACTTACCAGTAGGGACAGAATACTTCCTATGTAATTATGGTAGAGCTATCACTCTATTCACATCTCACAGGGTTAGGCAAATACTTATTCTAGCTAATAAAAATTAAATTCTGACTGTAGAATCTAGGGGGTGAGTATATGGGTGTTCGCTGTACATTACTTTCAAGTTTTCTGTGTGTTTGACATTTTTTCTAATCAGATGTTGGGGGGGAAATTGGAATATCAGGAAGATCCATTTTTCTCCACGTTTCAGAGGAACAAAATAAGACTGATATTTGAGGAAATATTATAACTCTTTTATAAATGTAGTAGGCCCTGTACCTAACTCAAGGTGAAAGTCTGCAGATAGTTCATTAGTCACCTGTATTGTAGATCTGGAAGGTCTTTTTCTCCCCAGTGGCTACCAGGCCACCAAACCATCAACATGCTATGAGGGTACTTGTAGTAGCAGGTCTGGTACCTCCAATCAGTGTTGAGCTCCAACCATTTGGAAAATGGAAGGTGACTATGGACCCTGACAGAGGAAGCAAGTGTCACTGGCCTCAAAAACTTAGATTTTTCAAACTTAGGGAATGCTATTTTTAATGAGATTTTATATATATATATAAATTTGTATTGGTTTGAGAGAGAGAGGAAGGGAAAGGGATAGAAACATGAATCAGCTGTTTCTGCATACCCCTGACCTGAGATCAAGCCTGCAATCCAGGCATTCCTGAGCAGTGACCTCTCAGTGCATGGGATGATGAGGTTACTCAATCCAATGAGCCACACTGGTGGGGAAGAAAAGCTATATTTTAAAATTTATTTCAGAGAGGAAGGGAGAAGGGAAGAGAGGTAGAAACATCAATGATAAGAGAGGATCAATTGGCTGCCTCGTACATGCCCCCTACTGGGGATCGAGCCTGAAACCCAGGCATATGCCCTGACCAGGAATCAAACCGTGACTTCCTGGTCCATAGGTCAGCACTCAACCCCTGAGCCATGCTGGCCGGGCGGGAAGGCTATTTTTTGAATTATCAATATAATTAGACCTGGGAGAAGGTTGTTTGAAGAAGATCATGAATTCAATTATGGACCTGTTGAGTTTAAGGGATCTAAGTGATTTAACTGGCAATTTCTCATATATGGACATACAGATCGAGCAGCCAAGAGTGAGGCTAGAAATACCAGTTTGGGAGCCATTAGTATATAAACAGTAATTAGATCCACAGGAATGGATGAGATCAACCAAACAGTGTTTAGATTGAGAAGAGGGTGAGGTTAGAAACCGAGGTGGGCAGTGCCAACATTTAGAAGGTGGCCAGAAGACAGAGACAGAGTAGGAAGGATCAGAAATAAGGCAGAAAACGTAACCTGGAAGCCAAATAAAGTTAGAAATTGCTCAGCTTGACAAATGTTATTAAGAAACCAAGCAAGATGAATATTGGAAAGTTTGCAGTAGATCTAGCCACAAGGAGGTCTCTGGGAGAAATTTGCTTTGAGGATTGAAACTAGAAGCCAAACTGGAATGAGTTGAACACTCAACTGTGAGAGGCAGTGTAGGGAAGACCTACCTCAAACTGGCTTATCAGATTCACTCAGGGAGCTTGAAACAAACAGACTCGGGCTTTTCAAGAGAGATTATGATTTGGTAGGTCTGGGATGGGGCCTAAGAACCTGTGTTGTTGTTGTTTTTTTTTAAGGTCTCTAGATGACTGATGCCCTGCCAAGTTTGGGAACTGCTGATAGAATGCAAATAACATGACTTGCATCCAAATTGACCTGGATTCCAATCCTAATTATGTCACATTTTAGCTGTTTGAGTGAAACAATATACTTAATTCTCCTTAGTCTAATTACCTGGTTCATAAAAAAGTGGAGTGATAGCCCTACTTGGGGGTATGGATTTGAAGATTGGAGATAATGTATGTAACTCATCTGACACATAGTAAATGTTTAGTAAATACCAGCCAATGCTATTTAGCAGTGGCTACAATGAATGTAGACTATTCTCTTTTTAAAAAAATATATTTTTATTTATTTCAGAGAGGAAGGGAGAGGGAGATAGAGACAGAAACATCAATGATGAGAGAGAATCATTCCTCAGCTGCCTCCTGCACGCCTCCTACTGGGGATTGAGCCTGCAACCGGGGCATGTGCCCTTGACTGGAATCAAACCTGGGACCCTTCAGTCCGCAGGCCAACGCTCTATCCACTAAGCCAGTGGTCGGCAAACCGCGGCTTGCGAGCCACATGCAGATCTTTGGCCCCTTGAGTGTGGCTCGGCGTTAGAACCATTTCTTCAAAATAGACTCACCCAGGCCGAAAACCGACTTCTGCGCATGGGCCACGAAATTTCAATCGCACTGTATGTGTGTGCCCGCACGTGGTATTTTGTGGAAGAGCCACACTCAAGGGGCCAAAGAGCTGCATGTGGCTCGTGAGCCACAGTTTGCCGACCACTGCACTAAGCCAAACCATCGAGGGCTATTCTCTTTAAAACACACACACATATTTTTATTGATTTCAGAGAGGAAGGGAGAAAGAGAAATAGAAACATCAATGATGAGAGAGAATCATTAATTGGCTGCCTCCTGCATGCCCCACACTGGGGTTCGAGCCTGCAACCCAGGCATATACCTTGACCAGGAATCGAACTGTGACCTTCTGGTTCATAGATCAATGCTCAACTACTGAGCTTGCCTCTGAGGGGCAGGAGAAAAGAGTCAATAGCTACAGGTGTCCTAAGGGTCAAAGAAGGATAGTGTTTTGTTTTGATTTTTGTAAGATGGCTGAGATATGCACATCTATATATATACTAGAGGCCCAGTGCACAAAAATTTGTGCACTGGGGGGGGTGGTCCCTCAGCCTGGCCTGCATCCTCTCCCAGTCTGGGAGCCCTCGGGGGATGTCCAACTGCAGGCTTAGGCCCAGAGCAGCCTGCATTTGGACATCCTTAGCCCTGCCACAGAGATGGGAGAGGCTCACCAGCTCTCCACCCGGCTTCTGGCTGAGTGGCGCACTGACCACCAGGGGGTAGCTCCTGAGCTGAGCGTCTGCCCCCTGGTGGTCAGTGCACGTCATAGTGACCGGTGGTTCCGTTGTTTGGTCAATCTGCATATTACCCTTTTATTATATAGGATAAAAGGCTAATATGCTAAGTGTCCCTCCTACCATCTGATTGACCACCAGGGGCAGATGCTCAATGCAGGAGCTGCCATGATGTGCACAGAGAAACGGCACCGCAGACCTGGCACCCACAAAGCAACACTCAGCTTCCTCCAAGTGGGACACAGGCCCCGCCACCACCCTGGAGCGACAGCCCACCAAATTGCAGCCTACTCTGCCAAGACCCCATGGTGCAAAATGTGGCCCACAGCCCAGCCCAGCAACAGTAGCTGTGGGCACTGGGTAATGACATCACGTTTTTGTTGACATTCTGAAGCTAAAATTGTTGACAGAATGTATCTGAAGACCAACTATTGGCACAACATACCTCTGAGGCTGAAAGAAAGTGACAGAATTATGTCTGAAGAACAGTCCTCTACAAGTACTACCAATACTGGTAGGAACTGCCTTTAAAGCGAAAATGAGATAAATTAGGATGCAATTATTGAACACAATTGTGGTGGAATGACTGTTACATGTCAATGTTGCCTATCCCTAAATTTCTCCGATGAAAAACCATCTGATGGAAAATTTACTTGATGTTGTAGCAAAGGCAAAGTTTGTCCAAATGATATAAATTTTCCAAAATAACTGGCATATTTTAAAAAATTAATAATAAATGAAGATTCTGACAGTGGAAATTTCATGGAAAATATTCATTGTTATATCATGTTGTTATTGTTTTTTATTAATCAATTTATATATTATTTTCATGTACATTTTACTAATTTTATTTCATCTCTGACATTTCTATTATAGAGAAAGGGTGAATAGCGATATTAAAAATATTTCTTCTAATTAATTTCCTTTCAATATGCATGAATTTGTGCACTGGGCCACTAGTGTCTATATAAATTGAGAGACAAGAGAGTCAGGTGGTGTATAATGAGCCCAGATCGCTGAGTTGATGAGGGATATTGTCTCCAAATAACAGGTAGGAGGATTAGCTCCTGAAGGAAGAAGAAACTCCCTTGAAAGAAGATAATTGGTATGGTGGTGGAACACTCAGGGGTTTCACTCTTTTTTTTTTTTTAAACAACAACACACACATATATTTTTATTGATTTTAGATAGAGGAAGGGAGAGGGAGAGAGAGATAGAAACATTAATGATGAGAGAGAATCATGGATCGGCTGCCTCCTGCACGTCCCCCCCTACTGGGGATCGAGCCGGCAACCCCAGGCATGTGCCCTTGACTGGAATCGAACCCAGGACCTTTCAGCCTACAGGTCAACACTCTATCCACTGAGCCAAACCAGCTAGGTCAGGGGTTTCACTCTTAATCCCAATATTCTCTATGAGGTAGGAGGCAATATCATATCCTGAGATGGATATGGTTCTTGAGAAGACACACAGGTTTGAAAAGAGTATATTGAAAATTGAGGAATGGGAGAGATAGATGACAAAAGATACATAGAAAGATTAACAAGAAGAGCCACAGTCTTAGTTTAGTTTGGAGACCACTGATTTCTTCTTTGCCTTAGATTATACCTAGTATATTGTTGCCTAGTATATTATCGACATTTGCTGATTGTTAGTCTGTGCCAGGCATTGCACTAAGCATTCTGCATGTAATATTTCATTTAATGTTCACAACAACCCTATGATGTAGGTAGCACCCATTATTCCCATTTTACAGATGATGACCTCAGATAGAAAGGTTAACTACCTTGCCCAAGGTCATTCAGCTAATTAATTGCAGAGTAGGTTCTCAACTTCCGTTTTGTCAATCCCAGAGCCTCTGTTCTAAACAGTGACACACCATTCATTAATCAGGATTATTTTCTAGTGGCATATAGAATGAAAAATTCAAATAAGCAGGTCAAACAAGATACAAGTTTTATTTCTTTTCTATGCAAAGGAAGCTCAGAGGTAGGCAGCCCTGGGCTGGTGAGACAGCTCTGCCATCATCAGATAACCAAGCTCTTTCAATCTCTTTGATCCACTATCTTTAACATGCAACTTTTATCTTCAATTTTACTTCATAGCCCAAATGGCTCCTGGAGTTCCAGCCCTCATGTCTGCATTCCAGAAAGCAAGAAGGTGCAAGAAGTAAAAGGATGCATGTCAGTGTCTGTCCCTTTTTGAAGAGCTTTCCCGCAAATCTTACCCGATAACTTCTTGCATCTCATTAATGGTATCCTTAGATTCAAGAAAAACTGGAATATATCATCTGAAGGGCATATTTTGCTGTTCAGGATGTAATTGAATTCTGTTACTGAGGAAGAAGCAGATATTGAGAAGGTTACTACCAGTGTTTGTCATATACTTGAAACATGTAGGGGAAAAGTTACATTCTCTTTTCATTAGTATGCAAACTAGGTAGTTCTTGCCAAGCCTTCCAAATTCATTAAGAAGTGAGCATGCTCTGCCCTAGCTGGTTTGGCCCGTGGACTGAAGGATCCTGGCTTCGGTCCTGGTCAAGGGCATGTACCTCAGTTGCAGGCTCACCCAAGCCCTTGGCCCTGGGCCCTGGGCCCTGGTCAGGGTGCAGGCGGGAGGCAACCAATCTATGTGTCTCTCTCACATCAATGCTTCTCTCTCTGTGTCTCTTCCCCTCCTTTCCACTCTCTCTAAAAAAAAAAAACAAAAATCAATGGGAAAATATCCTCAGGTGAGGATTGACAAAAAAAAAGAAAAAGAAAAAGAAAAGAAAGAATTGGGCATGCTCTTTCAGCAGGGGCTTTATAGTAAAGTATTTCAATAATGTCTCAGTGTTAGGGCTTAACCTTTTGCACTCAGATGTTGAGTGTGACTCGACACGGTTAGCATTAGAATAAAGGAATCGAGAAAAAAAGCAAGTGAGTGCAAAGGGTTAAATCTATATACATAAAAGCCTAAGCAACCGAACGACTGAACGACCGGTCGCAATGATGTGTACTGGCCACCAGGTGGCAGATGCTCAATGCAGGAGCTGCCCCCTGGTGGTCAGTGTGCTCCCACAGCCAGCCTCCCGTGGCCAGCCAACCTCCCGCGGTCCCTCGCCCCCAACGGGCCGGCCCCCCTGATCGGCCCTGATCGCCAGCCAGGCTGAGGGACCCCACCTGTGCATTAATTCATGCACCAGGCCTCTAGTGTTATATAAGTTAGGAACCTTTTGGCGTCTATAGAAAACTGGGCCCAAAATGCCTTAATGAACAAAGACCTTGATTAGATTAACTGGTGATGTCCAGAGGCAGAATGGGCCTTAGAGATGTTTCAGGCAGAATGGTTCCTGGTAATTGTTGGGTCTAAACACTTCTTTGTCACATCTGCAGGGAGAGAATGAGTCTGGCTTTCCAGTGTTGTCAATGAAGAAGTTTCCCAAAAACCTTCAGTCCAACTTCTCATGTTTCACTGGCAAAAATGGGGTAAAATGCCGTTTCTTGAACAAAGCATGGAATGGGGTAAGAACACCTTTTGGCTAACTGGGCCACACTCCTTAGGCTGAGTTCAATTCCCCCAATCATATTGTTGCTGGGGAGAGGTGAAGTGAGTAGATATTGGAGCATCAACCATAGTGTTGTCTATAGTGTTGTTGTTTTTTAAAACATATCAGAAGATATTTTTGAATTTTGGTGTTATCATGAAATACAGTGTATTACAATGTTTCTGGACTAACGGTTGAAAATATTATTTATAGTTTAAAGATGGGCCTATCATGGAAATTGTAAAAATTGAATTTATTAAATAAGAATGAGAAAATTAAAAAAAAAGAAGGGAGCAGAGTTACATACATTTAAAATTGTACTATTGTATTTGGCAAGAGTTTCATTTTCTTCTGTACTGAGATACTGACATTTTTCTTTTTTTAAATTTTTAATTTATTTTATTTATTTTATTGATTTTTTACAGAGAGGAAGGGAGAGAGATAGAAAGCCAGAAACATCGATGAGAGAGAAACATCGACCAGCTGCCTCCTGCACATCCCCCACCGGGGACGTGCCCGCAACCAATGCACATGCCCTTGACCGGAATCGAACCCGGGACCCCTCAGTCCGCAGACTGATGCTCTATCCACTGAGCCAAACCGGTTTCGGCCTGACATTTTTCTAAGAAGATTTTATATGTGGTTAGTGCTCACCCTTATAAAATATTTTAAAATATTTTTGAAATTTACTTCTTACTGAATTTTATAACATATAGACAGACAGAACCACATCTAGAATCTAAAAACAGCCGAAATCGGTTTGGCTCAGTGGATAGAGCGTCGGTCTGCGGACTGGAAGGTCCCAGGTTCGATTCCGGTCAAGGGCATATACATTTGTTGCGGGCACATCCCCCGGTGGGGGGTGTGCAGGAGGCAGCTGGTCAATGTCTCTCTCTCATCGATGTTTCTAGCTCTCCGTCCCTCTCCCTTCCTCTCTGTGAAAAATCAATAAAATATATCTTAAAAAAAAAAATAAAAATAAATAAAAACAGTAAGAGTTGTTGAGTTTCTATGGCTTCCAGTTTCCACTATATAAGGCCACTGAGAGGGTAGCAATCCCCCTTCTCTCTATCCCTCTCTCTTACTCTTTCCTGTGGGAGTGGGAGGGACTTATCTGAATGGTAAGTTGGGGAGAAGGAACTGGGCAGCTATATCCAGTCTGAAAATCTATAATTACTAGCTGTACTATGTAAATGTAAATAATAAATCTATTTACATTTATTATTATTGATATATTTGAATTTATTTCTTTATCTGCAAAAGATCTTTTTTTAAAAAGCCTTTCCATTTTTGCTCTTTAAAGGTATTAAAGATGTGAATTAACTTTTTTCTTTTTTTAATTTTGTTTATTAAGGTATTACATATGTGTCCTTATCCCCCCTTTAACCTCCCACCCCCTAAATTTTTTTTCTTATAGTAATTACGCTTTGAATTTCAACTTGACTACCTACCTTTAAAAAAATCTATATATAATTGATATCTTTAACTTCAACAACCCCCTTCTGTGATTACATGGTTATTGTGGTCCAATGAGTTTGTTCTATCTCAGTATTTTTTTTACCTGCACAAGTGAAACATTATTATTACTGCCTTAACAATGAATGCCTGTTTAGAATTACCCGCATCTCAGATTTTCTTTCTAGGATCATCTTCATTCTTCGTGAAGTGTGAAATTCATTTCATGTGAAGTAAATTTCTTTTAGTTTATCCTTCTTGGAATTTATTGGAATTCCTGAGTCTGCGGATTCTTTCATCAGTTGTGCAAAATTCTCAGCCACTTTACTTTGAATATTACCTCTTCCTCTTTCTGTTAACTCTTAAAAACTCTGTTAGGGCCCTAGCTGGTTTGGCTCAGTGGATAGAGTGTCGACCTGTGGACTGAAGCGTCCTGGGTTTGATTCCAGTCAAAGGCACATGCCTGGGTTGCAGGCTCGATCCCTAGTGCGGGTGCATGCAGGAGGCAGCCGATCAAGGATTCTCTCTCATCATTGATGTTTCTATTTCTCTCTCCCTCTCCCTTCCTCTCTGAAACCAATAAAAATATATTTAAAAAACAAAACTCTGTTAGGACAGATGGCAATTTGCTAACACGTATCTTAATTAGCCTTTCGGAATTTCTCTTTTTATCCTGGGCTGCATTCTTTGAAATTCCTCCAGATTTATCTCCTAGTTCAGTATTTAAACTTTATCCATTATGCTGCTTAACTTTGATGTTTTTTTTTCAATATTTTATGATGATTTTCAAAATATAGATGTTGAAATAATTTCACACTAAAATCCCATCTACCCACCACCTACATTCTACAGTTAACATTTACTACAACTACAAATATGTGCTTTATCACATAGGTCGTCTGCCTGTGCCTCAATGCATCCATCAATCCAACTTTTGTTGTGCAGATCAAAGTAAGTTGCAACATCAATACACTTACCCCCAATTCTCCCATTTAGTTTTTCTTTTTAATTCTTATATTTTCCATGTCTAGAAGGTCCATTTGCTCCTTTTTCATATCTATCCAGTCATTTCTGATGTTTTCTTGCTCATTATTCATCTTTCCAATTTCTTTTTTTATTTCTTACACATTTTACATATTTATTTACTTTATAGTCTATATCTAAGGTTGTCAGATTTAACAATTAAAAGCACAGAATACCACCCAGCTGGCATGGCTCAGTGGTTGAGCATCAACCTATGAACCAGGAGGTCATTGTTTGATTCCCAGTCAGGGCATATGCCCAGGTTGCTGGCTCAATCCCCAATGTAGAGGGGCAGGAGGCAGCTGATCAATGTTTCTCTCACATCATGGATGTTTCTTTCTCTCTCTGCCTCTCCCTTTCTCTCTGAAGTCAATAAAAATATATTTTAAAAAACAACACAGAATATCAAGATAAATTTGAATTTCAGGTAAAAAACCCAAAATTTTAGTATAAGATATCCCAAATATTGCATGGGATATACTTACACTTTAAATTTATTAATTATCTGAAATTCAAATTTAACCAAGTACCCTGTATTTTATCTGGCTATTATCTAATAACTAGAGGCCTGGTGCACAAATCCATGTATACTGAAAGGAAATTAATTAGAAAAAATATTTTGATATTGCTATTCACCCTTTCTCTATAATAGAAGTGGCAACCAAATTCACGATCAACAACGACAGATGGAAACACACGCATGCAATTGGCATCAGCAAGGACTATATATATATAAATATATATAATATATATATATAAACTTGCCTAATTAGACCTGCTTTCTGATTTAGCTAAACTTTTTCCAGCCCAGTGAAGCACCCCAACTTCTCTTTCAGGTAATTGTCAGCAACACAGCAGTAAATATCAACACGAAGCAGATTATTATTGTAAATCACGCAGGGAGAACAAAGGGTGAAATATTTAACTGTAGCATGATTGACTATATTCTGCACAGTGAGAAAACCTGAAGTCATTTTCAAGGTCCACCATTTCTTACTTCTTTTCAGTTGGGTCAAGTTTCTAAACTTTCTAAATCTCCATTTTATGGCTAATGAAAAGAAAATAGGATTCCATCGAGTCTCCTATCTACCTATTCCAGGACTTCTGTGAGGATCAAATGAGATGAGACATGGGGAAAAGCTTCACAGACATTTGGTTAAAGTGTAAAATGTTTGCACCTGGCTATAAAGCAAGTCATGTTCCTGGGCTGAAGAAACTCCAAGGAGGCTAATCGCTAGGGAGAGGAAGCCTGGCATAGCTACATGATGTCATTACCCAGCACCCACAGCAACCATTTCTGGGCTAGGCTGGGCTGTGGGCTGCATCTTGCGCCATGGGGTCTTGGCAGCATTGGCTGCGATTTGGTGGGCTGTCATTCTGGGGTTGTGGCAGGGCCTGTGTCCCACTTGGGGGAAGCCTAGTGTTGCTTTGTGGGCACCAGGTCTGTAGTGCCGTTTATTGCTAAATGGCCTGTCGCTAGGGAGAGGAAGCCGGATGTTGCTATGTGACATCATTACCCAGCACCCATAGCCACCATTTCTGGGCTGGGCTGGGCTGGGCTGTGGGCCTCATTTTGCGGCATGGGGTCTCGGCAGTGTTGGATACATTTTGGTGGGCTGTCGCTCTGGGGTGGTGGCGGGGCCTATGTCCCACTTGGGGGAAGCTGAGTGTTGCTTTGTCGTGCCAGGTCCACAGTGCCATTTCTTTGTAAATGGCCAGTGTGCATCACGGCAGCTCCTGCATTGAGCATGTGCCCCCTGGTGGTCAGTGCACATCATAGCCACTGGTTGGACGGTTGGAGGGTCACTTAGCATATTGAGATTCCCATACTGAAGTCTTTCTAGAACTGGTTCATTTGTTTTGCTGAGTCTTCCTCATGATGGCTTGTGTATTTCCTTGTGTATTATGTGATTGGGGTTGTTGGCTCAGCTTTGTTTAAATTTCTCTGTCAGATTTCTCCCAGGCCTAGGTTGAGGGTATATTCCTCCAGGGAATGTTGCATTTACTTCTGCCAGATGTCTGGGGCACTATACATCTGATCTGCTTTAAACTAAAATCCACACTGATTGTTTTCTGCACCATGCAGAGTGAAAATTGGACCAGGAACCCTCAAAAAAAGCTAGTAGCCACAAAATGTCAATGGAGGCATTCTCTTCCTTAAAAAAAAAGTTCTGCACAAAGATAATGTGCAAACTATTATTCTTGTGGTCTGCCTCATCTAGGGGTGTATTCTCCTAGATCAAAGCCTTATCATTGCTGAGTCCTAGGGTTTGGGGAACTCCCCACCCTGCACAGACCCAATTCTATTACCAGGTGCCCCGAGGAAGAGGCTCTGGGTCATTATGCAGCAGCTTCAGATGGCCTTTTGTGCTAGTTCATTCCTGGCATCAAAAGAATTCCACCTGAATTCTTCAAATGCACAAACCCATTTATTTAAATGACTAAGTTTAATATTTTGGTTGGATTTTTATTTCTTTATTTTTTACTTTTATTTTAAGATTTTTTTTTTTTTTTGAGAGAGAGAACCAGAGAGAGAAACACTGATGGGCTACCTCCTGCATGCCCCTACCAGGGATGGAACCTGCTACCCAGGTATGTGCCCTGACCAGGAATTGAACCGGCAACCTTTCAGTGCATAGGATGAAGCCCAACCACCTGAGCCACATTCGCCAGGGCTTGGTTGGCTTTTTAGATGTTTTGAAGACCCTCCAGTTAGATTTATTGCTGGGGACCTGTGGTCTTTATTCATCAAGCAATCTTTTGACTTTATAAAGTTAAAGAGAAAAAAAAAAAAAAGAGTTGCTTCAGGTGTTGTTAAGTATGGAGACCAAAAGCAGACCCTATCTGATTATAAATGTGTGTAAAACAAAAGAAGCAGAATTGAAGGCCTGGGGAGGAGGGGCTAGAAGGGGGCAATGGGGAAAAAAAGGGACATCTGTAATACTTCCAACAATAAAGAGAAATTAAAATCTATAACAATGAAAGCGTAATATGCTCATTAGACTGGACAGCTGAACCACCTTCTGAACAACCTTCTGGACGAAGGCAGGGCTGTGAGGCCTGAGGCAAGCTGCCTTGGCTGCGAGGGCCGAACCCCTTGCATGAATTTCGTGCATCAGGCCTCTCGTATATGTATAAATGTTTTAAAAAAGCAGAATTCCTCTTAGGATTCTTTCTTACCTTAAGAAGATAATCTTCTAGGTATAAAGTAAATAATTTAAAGTAGCCACATTAAAAAAAAAAAGTGCAACTGGAATGACCAGTTTCACCAGTTCAGTGCACACATTCACCATGTCCCTTTAATATTAATAGTAATCCACCTTATTGGAGAGAACTAGAGGCTCTGATTGGGCCATTAGTGATCCCCACGTCCTGCCTGGGGTTCTCCAGGTATGGCTTTTATTTCATATTCCAACACTCTGGCTTAGTTCCTCAAATTCACCCACAAGGCCTGAATGGCTGAGTCAGGAGGAGTGTTCAGCCTCTCCCAGGACAAAGCTCCTGGTTGCACTGCCACCTGCATAATCTAGCCTGGGCTTGGGTTCCGAGTCCCTGTTCCTCATAAGAAGCAACTGCCTGGGGACACTTAAAAACTTTTTCTGATGAAGGATTTCAGACAGGCCTGACTCAATACAGCTGAAATATTCTAACACTAGAGGCCCAGTGCACGAAATTCGTGCACGGATAGGGTCCCTAGTGGCTGCCGGCTGGCAGCCGGGGCCTTCCTTCATTCCATGCCACCCCCTGGTGGTCAGTGCATGTCATAGCAAGCAATCGAACTCCCGGTCAGTTGAACTTCCGAGGGGACACTTTGCATATTAGGCTTTTATATTGGTATATAGATTGTTCCTCAAGATGGGAGGAATGTGTGCACAAGGGTGTCAATATCCTAGAGAAATCAGGGTCTCTATACAAAATTTCCTTCCTCCTTGGCATCAGAGCAAGGAGTACTAGGGAGAGGTAGCCTTTGTCAAGTCATTAACAAACGACCATGCTATATCCTTATCTTAGGACAATTAGGTGCCTAATTAAGAAGGTCTACTTAAATGCTTTGTTCCAGCCTTAGCTGGTTTGGTTCAGTGGATAGAGCGTCGGCCTGCAGACCAAAGGGTCCTGGGTTTGATTCTGGTCAAGGGAACGTACCTCAGTTGCAGGCTCCTCTCCCAACCAGGCTGTGATCAGGGTGCATGCAGGAGTCAACCAATCAAATTTCTGTCTTTCCCTCTCTCTCCCCTCTCTCTAAAAATCAATGGAAAAATATCCTCGGGTGAGGATTTTTAAAAAAGAAATAATTTGTTCCAGGAAAAAAAAAATCTACTCCAAAATGAGGTGCCTTATGAGCTATACTAGACAGCTCATACAAATAATACTACATATCAAAGCAGAGGGAAACTTTCACTTGCTAGTTTGTGCCTTAAAAAAATGTACATATGCTTACCTCACTAGAAAACCTGTACAAAAAGTTTAAAGAGTATCTCCCGCCCTAACCGGTTTGGCTCAGTGGATAGAGCGTCGGCTTGTGGACTGAAGGGTCCCAGGTTCGATTCCGGTCAAGGGCATGTACCTTGGTTGCAGGCACATACCCAGTGGGGAGTGTGCAGGAGGCAGCTGATCGATGTTTCTCTCTCATCGATGTTTCTAACTCTCTATCCCTCTCCCTTCCTCTCTGTAAAAAATCAATAAAATATATTTAAAAAAAAAAAGAGTATCTCCCCATAGATTGATTATTAGTTGCAAAGAGGAAAATACAAATTCTACAGTGGTGAAAACAGACAATAACTTTACCAGGTGATCAAAATTAATGTCACCAACTAAACATCTGTATTAAAAAATAAGAAATATTTCAAATCAATAATTTAACATTCCATTTACAGAAACTGGAAAAAGGAGAGAAAATTAAACCCAAAACAAGCAGGAGGGAAATAACAAAAACGAGAGTGAAAATAAATGAAATAGGGGGTAGAAGAACAACAGAGGAAATAAACCAAAGCAAAGTTTGCTTCTTAAAAAAGATCAAGAAAATTGATAAACCTTTAGCAAGAATGAAAAATGAATGAAATTACTAAAATCAGGAATGAAAAGGGGAAGTCACTCCAACCTTACAGGAAAAAAAAAGGAATAAAAGGGAATACTATGAAAAACTGTATGTACCTATATTAGGCAGATGAAATGGACAAACTCCTAGAAACTCCTAAAAAGACAAAAAGTACCAAAACTGACTCAAGAAAAAAAAACAGAAAATCCAAATAGACCTCTAACAAGTGAAGAGGTTGAATTAGTAGTTTTAAAACTTCCCACAAAGAAAAACTCAGGCCCAGATGATTGCATTGATGAATTCTAGCAAACATTTAAAGAATTATACCAGTCCTTTACAAACTCTTCCAAAATGGGGAAGAGGAGATAACACTTCCCACTTCATTTAACAAGATCACCACTACCCTGATTCCAAAACTAGATAAAGATATCACAAGGAAAAAACACTATAGATCAATAGCCCTTAGGAATATAGAGCAAATATCCTCAGTAAAATACTACCAAACTCAATCCAGCAACATATAAAAAGAATTATATATCATGACCATGTGAGATTTAGTCTAGAAATTCCAGGTTGGCTTAAGATATGAAAATGAATTAATGTAATACACCAAATTGGTAGAATTTAGGGCAAAAATCATTTGATCATTCCAATAGGCACAGATAAAGCATTTGACAAAATCTGCCAACCTTTCGTGATAAAAATGATCAACAAAATAAGAACAGAAAGGAACTTACTTAATTTGATGAGTGGCATCTATAGAAAGCAAACAAACCTGCATGGCTTCCTGTTTAAGATCAGGAACAAAAGATCAGGATGTCTGCTATCAACACATCTCCTTAACATGTACTGGAGGTTCTGGCCAGGGCAATTACACAAGAAAATAAGTCACCCAGATTGGAACAGAAGGACTAAAACAGATGACATGATCTTGTACATATCAAAAAATCCAAAGGAATTAATTAAAAACTATTAGAGCTAATGAATGAGTTCAGTAAGTTTGCAGGACACAAGTTCAATATGCAAAAATCAATCATATTTTTATAATTCAGAAATGAACATTGCAACAATAAATTTTTTTAAAAAACTATTCTATTTACAATAGCATCAAAAAGAATAAAATACTCAGGGATAAATTTAATATAAGAGGTGTAAGATGTATGCTGAAAACTACAAAACATTGTTGAAAGAAATTTCATAAGATTCCAATAAATGAAAACACCTACCCTGTTCATGGATGTAAATAATATTAAGATGACAATACTCACCATATTGCTCTACAGATTCAACTCAATCCTAATAAAAATTTAGCTGGTTTCTTTGCAGAAATTGACAAACTGATCCTAAAATATACATGGAAATCAAGAAGAACCAAAATAATATTCAAAAAGTCAGAGTTGGAAGATTCATAATTTTCAACTTCAAAACTTATTATAAAGTTTCAGTAATCAAGATGGTCTGGTACTGGTATACAGGTATACAAATAGATCCACTGAATAGAATTGAGAGTCCAGCAACAAACCCCTATTTTTATGATCAATTGAATTTGGATGGAGTGCCAAAACAATTTAATGGAAAAAGAACAGCCTTTTCAAAAAATGGTGCTGGGAAAACTGCATATTCACATGCAAAGAAATAAAGCTGGATTCCTATTTTACACTGTACACACACACACACACACACAAATAACTCAAAATGAAGACCCTGGCCAGGTAGCTCAGTTGGTTAGAGCGTCATCCCGATAAGCCAAGGCTGTAGTTCAAACCCCCATTCGGGCAAATACAAGAAGAATCAACCAATGAATGCATAAGTAAGTGGAACAACAAATCAACATCTTTCTCTTGCTCTCTCTCTCTCTCTCTCTAAAGTCAATTTTAAAAATTACTCAAAATGAATAAAAGATGTAAATGTGATAGCTAATACTATAAAATTCTTAGAATGAAACATAGGAGTAAATCTTCATGACCTTGGGTTCAGCAATTGTTTCTTAGACACAATTTCTTAGACAAGCAATAAGAGAACAAAAATTGATAATTTGGACTATATGAAAATTTAAAACTTTTGTGCTGCAAATGATACTATCAAGAAAGTGATAAGACTATTTGAAATCTGGTAAAGATGATTTTAAATATTCTTACTACACACCAAAAAATGATAACTATGTGAGGTGATGAATGTGTTAATTAACATTATTGTGGTAATCATTTCACAAATCATCACATTGTACACCTTAAACTCATACATTGTTATATGTCACATCTTTTCTTTTTATTTATTTTTTCTTTATTGACTTGAGAGAGGGAGGATGTGAGAGAGAGGGGAAGAAGAAGAAGAAGAAGAAGAAGAAGAAGAAGAAGAAGAAGAAGAAGAAGAGGAAGAGGAGGAAGAGGAAGAAGAGGAGGAGGAGGAGGAGGAGGAGGAGGAGGAGGAGGAGGAAGGAGAGAGAGAGAGAGAGAGAGAGAGAGAGAGAGAGAGAGAGAGAGAGAGAGAGAGAGAGAGGAACATTGATTTGTTTCACTTATACATTGGCTGATTCTCGCATGTGCCTTGACCAGGGCTTAAACCTGCAACCTTGGCGTATCCAGACAATGCTCCAACCAACTGAGCTACCTGGACAGGGCACTTATCTACAATAATAAAAGTATAATATGCTAATTAGACCTGACATCAGGATCGAGGCAGCCCCTGCGGCTGTGAAGGCCTACTCTTGCACGATTTCATGCATCAGGCCTCTAGTATCTTAATGAAACTGGAGAAAAAGAAATGAAAAGACAACCCACAAAATGGGAGAAAATATTTGCAAATCATTTATCTGATAATGGACTTGTATCCCAACACAAAAAACTCTTATAATGCACCCTGGCTCAGTTGTTCAGTTGGTTGGAGCACCCTCCCGATAAGGCAAGGTTGAGGGTTCGATCCCCAGTCAGGGCACATGAAGAGTCAACCAATGAGCCCTAGCTGGTTTGGCTCAGTGGATAGAACATTGGCTTGTGGACTGAAGGGTCCTGGGTTCGATTCTGGTCAAGGGCACATGCCCGGGTTGCGGGCTCCATCCCTAGTAGGGGGCATGCAGAAGGTAGCTTTATCAATGATTCTCTCTCATCATTGATGTTTCTATCCCTCTCTCCCTCTCTCTTCTGCTCTGAAATCAATAAAAAAATAGTTTTTAAAAAGAATCAACCAATGAGTGCATAAATAAGTGAAACAACAAATCGATATCTCTGTCTCTGTTTCTCTAAAAATCAATAAAAAACCAACAAAACTCAACAATGAAAAAACAACCCAATTTAAAAATACACAATTGATTTGTACAGACATTTCTCCAAAAAAAGATATGTGAATGGCTCTTAAGCATATGGAAAATACTCAACATCATTACTCATTAGGGAAATCAAATCCACAATACTATTCTGCTTCATACCCACTAGGATAGCTATAAATAAAAAAGATGAACAATAACAAGTTTTGGTTAGGATATGGAGAATAAACTGCAGTCTCAGGTTGCTGGTGGGAACACAAAATGGTGGACACTTGGAAAACAATTTGGCATTTCCTCAAAAATTTAAACGTAGAGTTACAATATGACACTAGAATTTCCAACTGGGCCATTTTTAAATGTATAGGTCAGTGGTGTCAAGTACATTCCCACTGCTGTGCAACCACCATCACCATCCACTTCCAGACTCTTTTAATCTTGCAAGACTAAAACTCTGCAATTAAACAATAACTCCCCAATACCTTCTCTCCGCCCACACCACCCCCCACAACCACCATTCTACTTTCTATCTTTGTGAATTTACTACCCTGGTCATACAAGGGTATCATACAGTTTTTGTCCTTTTGTAACTGGCTTAATATTCACTTAGTTCACATAATGTTCTCAAGGTTCATCCATATTGTAGCATGTGTCAGAATTTCCTTCCTTTTTAAGGTTGAATAATATTTCATTGTGTGTACATACCACGTTTTGTTTATCCACTCATCCATCAATGGACATTTGGGTTGTTGCCACCTCATGGCTCTTGTGAACTGCTGCTATGAATAAGGATGTGCAACTATCTTTGCAAGAGTCTACTTTCAATTCTTTTGGATATATACAAAGAAGTCGGATTGCTGGATGATATGGTATTTCTAATTTTTTTTTTTGAGACACCATCATACTAATGCACAATACACAAGGGTTCAAATTTCTCCAATCCTCATTAACACTGTTTGTTGTTGTTGTTTTTAAAATATATTTTATTGATTTTTCACAGAGAGGGAGAGGGCTAGAGAGTTAGAAACATCGATGAGAAACATCCATCAGCTGTCTCTTGCACACCCCCTACTGGGGATGTGCCTGAAACCAAGATACATGCCCTTGACCGGAATCGAACCTGGGACCCTTCAGTTCGCAGGCCAAAACTCTATCCACTGAGCCAAGCCGGCTAGGGCTGTTTTTTTTTGTGTGTTTTTTTAGTATTACTTTTTAGAGAGAGGCAGGGAGAGGGAGAGAGAGAAATATCAACGTGAGAGTGAAACATCTATCAGCTGTCCCCTGCATACTCCCTACTGGGGATCAAGCCTATACCCATTTGGTGCACAGGGCCAATGCCCAAACAACTGAGCCACACCAGCCAGGGCAATGCTGGTTGTTGTTTTTTTTTGTTTTGTTTTGTTTTTATAGTAGACATCCTAATGGGTGATATCTCATAGTGACTTTGATTTTGCATTTCCCTAATGATTAGTGATGTTGAGGATCTTTTCATGGGTTTATTGGTCATTTGCATATCTTTTCTGGCAAAACATCAATTCAAGTCTTTTGCTTATTTTAAAAAATCAGATTGTTTTACACTTGATTTTTTAAAAATTTCTTTATTGATTAAGGTATTACATATGTGTCCTTATCCCCCCATTGCCCCCATCCCCCCACTACACTTGATTTTTTGTGGATAGATGATCTTATATCCTGCAACATTGATTACAATGAATTCTAGTTGTTTGTAGATTCTGTAGAATTTCCTAGATATAAAATCATGTCATCTATGAGTAAAGTATTTCATTTCTTTCTTTCCAATTTAGATGACTTTTATTTTCTTATTGATCTGGTTGGAATCTAGAGCACAATGTTGAATAGAAGTGGTGACAAAGCAGACATATTTGTCTTAATCATGTCTCAGAGGGAAAGTATTGGTCTTTTATCATTAGGTATCTTATAGATTTTTCATAAATGCCCTTTACCAGTGTAGGAAGGTTCTCTTATATTCCCAATTTGCTGCGAGATTTTAATCAGGAATATATTTTGGATTTTTTAAATGCTTATTCTGTATCTACTGAGCTGATCATATAATTTTTTCTTTTTTAGTTTGCTGGTGTGGTGAATTACATCAGTTGATTTTCAAACCAGTCTTGCATTCCTGGGATAAATCCAGTTGATTATAATGTATTACCCATTATTTATAATCACAGGTTCAATTTGCTTAAATTGACCAAAAACCAATGGAAAGAATATACATAGAAATAGACCCACAGAAGATGTAGCTATTGTAATAATCAGAAAGAGATTTAATATAGCTAGGATTGATATGTTTAAGAAAGTATAGTTAACAGTGGAGAAAATAAATAAAAAGATGAATTTCTCCAAATGAATTGTATTTTTGAAAAAATATGATAATTCTAGAGCTTAAAAATACAATGGCCGATATTAATAGCTCAATAAATAAATGTAAGAGATTTATTTATTAAATATATTTTTATTGATTTCAGAGAGGAAGGGAGAGGGAGAGATAGAAATATCAATGATGAGAGAGAATCATTGATCGGCTGCCTCCTGCATGCCCCACACTGGGAACCAAGCCCACAACCTAGGCATATACCTTGGCCGGGAATCAAACCGTGACCTCCTGGTTCATAGGTCCATGCTCAACTACTGAGCCACGCCTGCCAGGCTAAGAGAAGATTTAGATAGGTAAACAGAAAATATACAGACTCATGTACAAAGAAGCCAAAAAGATAATAATAAATACAGATGGTAAACAATGAAACATTCTGCCATATGTATAACTGAAGTCTTAAAAGGAAAAGAAAGTTAAGAAGAGATAGTGACAAAGAATTTTCTAAAACAAATAAAATAAATCAAGCAACAAATTCAAGGGACTCCATGAGTGTCCCTCATCCCACTCATAAATCCAAGTCGAATGAATATAAAGAAATCCACATCTAGACATACCCTAAGAAAATTGTTGAAAACTAATGAAGATACTAAAGGCATCCAGAACGAAAATATATTATTTTTAAAGGAGTAACAAAGGAATTATGAAAACCAGAATACAATAAAAGGACATCTTTATTTTTTATTTTTTTAAATAAATATTTATTATTCAGATTATTACAATTGTTCCTATTTTTTCCCCCCATAACTCCCCTCCATCCAGTTCCCACCTCATCCTCTGCCCTTACCCCCCCCCCACTGTCCTCATTCATAGGTGTACGATTTTTGTACAGTCTCTTCCCACCCACCCCACACCCCTTTCCTCCTGAGTATTGTCAGTCCACTCCCTTTCCACGCCCCTGATTCTATTATATTCATCAATTTATTCTGTTCATCAGAATTTTTATTCACAGGATTTTTAGATTCACTTGTTGATAGATATGTCTTTGTTGTTCATAATTTTTATCTTTACCTTTTTCTTCTTCCTCCTCTTCTTAAAGGATACCTTTCAGCATTTCATATAATACTGGTTTGGTGGTGATGAACTCCTTTAGCTTTTCCTTATCTGTGAAGCTCTTTATCTGACCTTCAATTCTGAATGATAACTTTGCTGGGTAGAGTAATCTTGGTTGTAGGTTCTTGCTATTCATCACTTTGAATATTTCTTGCCATTCCCGTCTGGCCTGCATAGTTTCTGTTGAGAAATCAGCTGACAGTCATGTGGGTACTCCCTTGTAGGTAACTAACTGTTTTTCTCTTGCTGCTTTTAATATTCTTTGTCTTTTGCTCTTGGCATTTTAATTATGATGTGTCTTGGTGTGGTCCTCTTTGGATTCCTTTTGTTTGGGGTTCTCTGCGCTTCCTGGACTTGTAAGTCTATTTCTTTCACCAGGTGGGGGAAGTTTTCTGTCATTATTTCTTCAAATAGGTTTTCAGTATCTTGCTCTCTCTCTTCTTGGCACCCCCATAATTCGGATGTTGATACGCTTGAATTTGTCCCAGAGGCTCCTTACATTATCTTCATATTTTTGGATTCTTTTTGCTTTTTGCTTTTCCCGTTGGGTGTTTTTTGCTTCTTTGTATTTCAAATCTTTGACTTGATTCTTGTGATCCTCTAGTCTGCTGTTGGATCTCTGTATATTATTTTTTATTTTAGTCAGTGTATGCTTAATTTCTAGTTGGTCCTATTTCATATCTTCGAGGGTCTCGCTAAATTTATCGGCCTTTTCTAGAAAATTCTTGAAAAACTTTATAACTGTGGTTTTGAACTCTATATCCAGTCATTTGCTTTCCTTCATTTCTTTCATTTGTGACCTGTTTCTTTGTCTCCACATTTTGGCTGCTTCTCTGAATTGATAGAGTGGCTTTGTGTCCTATAGGGCCCAGTGGCTCAGCCTCCCCAGTTACCTGAGTGGACACTCTTGGTGCACCCCTTTGTGGGCTGTGTGCACAGTCTTGTTGTAGTTAAGCCTTAATTGTTGGTATCACTGGGGGGAATTGACCTCCAGGCTAATTGGCTGTGAGGATCAGCTGTGTCTACACTGGGGGAGAACTTCTGTGTTGGAGACACCCTTATGAGGCAAGACTTGCTTCAGTGGGGCTTTGGTGCTCACTGAGTCTGCCCCCTTATGGATCTGAGAAGTTGTAATCTGGATGGTCCCACTCTGATCCCTGAGTACACTGGCTCTTGGCTCTCCAAGGAGGTGCTAAGTTAGCCTCTGCCTGAGGCCACCCAGCAGGAGCTACGGAGAGATCTGCAGATTCCTCTTTGTTTGGGTTTTGGAGTTGCCCAGATGAGGCCCAGCTGTGAAGCAATGCAAGCTGCTGCAGAGCCTTGGGCCTTCTTTTGGATGTTCTGGGTCTCACTGACTCAGCTGTAGGTAAGTTTAAAATTCAAAGGACCAGGCCATTCATATGCAAAAGCCTCTGCACTCAGCTTGGATGGGGCGGAGTCTCATGGTGGAGCAAACAGCTATGGCTTCATGGGGTGGGATCACAGGGCAGGGCAAACAGCGATGGCTTCCCATCAGCTCTGCCCTAAGAGGCCCCTGGTTCTCAGTGTCCCGCGGTAATCGCTGCAAGCACCTCTCAGAGAAAGCCGCCCTCGAGTTTCGCGCTGCCAGACAGTCCAGTTTCTCCCCGTATGAGTCTGGGTCCCCAGAGTCTTGCCCGGAACTGGAGTTCAGAGCAGTTGGGAGCTTTTGTCTCCCTCCTGATTGAGAAAGCCCACCGCATACTCAGTTGCCAGCCCTCTCCACGCGAGTGCCTCCGTATCTCTGCCTTCCACAGCTCCTGTAAGTCTCAGTGTGCTTTTCTTTTTCCTTCTAGTTGTAGAATTTCCACTCAGCCAGCCTTCCTGAGGTTCTGGATGATGTCTGTTTTGTCTTTTAGTTGTAGTTTTGAAATTGTTGTGTGAGCCAGCAGTTTAGGTGTTTACCTATGCCACCATCTTGGTTTCTTCAAAAGGACATCTTTAAAGTGCTGCATAAAACAACTTGCCAAACTAGAATGTTATACTTAGCAAAAATATGAAAGCTAAAATGAAGAAAAACCAAATGGAGAGAACTTATCACTAGCAGACCAACTCTGAACAGAGGGATTATTCAAATAGAAGGAAAAAATTCCAACCACAAGTTCATAAATGTATATTATAACAAGAAGCAACATAAAGGATAAATATGTAGGTGGACAAAATGAATATTAATTCTACAGAACAATAATTATAAACTCTTGTGTAGCTTAAAAAATATGTACAATTTTAGCCCTGGCCAGTGTGGCTCAATTGGTTGGAGCATCGTCCTATGCACTGAAGAGTCGCTGGTTCCATTCTCTGTCAGGGAACATGCCCAGTTGTGGGCTGGGTCCCTGATCTATGTTTCTCTCTCTCTGTCCCTCCCTCTTCCTCTCTCTCTCAAATTAATTTTAAAAATGTTTAAAATTTAAAATCCATGACAACAAAAAACACAAAAGGGAAAGAGTAGTGGAAGCATACTATTCTAAAGTTTTAGCATTCTTGGGAAAGTAGTGTAAGCAATCATTTATATTAGAGTATAATAAGTCAAACAAACTTATTGTACTCTCTAAGATTTCTAAAAGAATGTGTAATTAATAAGCTAACTGAGGAGGTTAATGCTTTAATTAAGATAATTAATTCAAGATAAGGCAAGAAACAAAAAAATAAGGAATATAAAGTAAGTGGGCAAAAGGAAATAAATAGTAAGATTCAGGCATAAATCCAAACATAGCACTAATTATATTAAATGTAAATGGACTAAAAATGTTTCCTGTTGAAACAAGGATAAGCAACCTTTCAATTTTAGGCTTAGCTAGACTGCATAAAATATAGTTACCAACTACAACTGAAAAGGCAGGGATTCCTAGAGCAAAATGTGGAAGAGGGAAGTAACTTCTAGCTGCCAGCTCTGCAGGGCTGAATTCTGTGTCAAGTTTGAAGCAAGGAAAGCTGTCCTTTCAGTACTGTGGATTGTTTTTAACATGCAAAAGATGAGGACTTTAATCTGTCTTTGTTGCAAACCTTTTATTTTGAGCAGTCCTCTACAATGTGCCCTAAGTAATGCAAATGTAAAGCAAAGTCTCTCTTTGGAAGCTGTTTGGAAAGCTAAACTGTACTTTGTTGTTGCAAATTTTTAAACTTCTTGCTACTGTGTGCTTCATTTCCAGTTTGGTCTTCTCACAGGAATGATTATTGTAACTATTTATCTTTTTTCGGAGTCCAGCGAGGCTAGAGAGCAGTCTGGTTCCTGCGTAGGGGAAGCTGGGGATTGAGAAAATGAAAGAAAGAGACAGACACAGAGATGGAAAAAGCTGGGGCCGGGTGGGACCACTGTCCTCTGATGGAGAGACTGGGACCCAGAGCCAATATAGCGTGCGTATTTTATACACCAAAAACCAGGAAGTTTAAATAAAGGTCAAGACAAAGGAGATTTATGTGCATTTTTGGGTGAGCCTGAGTCTTATTCATTCCTGGTGCTTGGCTGGATTTAGATAATGAAACCCACCCCCTGGCGCCTGGGCTGAAGGTCAAGCTGACAACACTTCTGCCTCTGGCAAGGCATGTTTCCAGGACTTGGCTCTGTCAACACCACTGGATTCAGCTGACAATAATTAAAGAAATGCTCATGTGCCTTCCCAGGTGCTCTCTACAGATTATGGCTAGTTTTCTTCCAAATTATCTATCCAAAGACAAACAGATCATCTCTATACATATTATTTTTCTTCTGAAGACCACATACTACTCTCACATGAAGAAATAATTTTCTTTCTATTAATGTGCTTTTATCTGTCCTCTTTGGGAAATAAAAACCTTTTAAAAAAAATTCCTGTATTTCCATTACAAATAGCTCCTATTTTATTTGAAAATGCATCTGTCTGATTACTCTAGGATGGAAAATATCCTTTCTAATAGATTATGTTCTATCTCCAAATTTCTCTCCTAATTTGGGGCTTGGGCAGGGAAGTAGGGTGATTCAGTAAATCTTATTACACCACACTTACGTATCAGTGTCAGTGCTAGGATATTGAGTTAGCTGGACCACCATATAAACATATAAGTTTTTATGTTAGTATTGAATAATCTAGACAGTCTAATAATTAGAGAAAAGCTATAGAGATAGGAAAGTATAGCTTGAGGTATAAACCCTCAAGACTTGAGTGGGGGGAGCATAGAAATTCCACCTTTCTTAATGGCTTAAAATTGTTCATTCACTATCCTTCGTTTTGTTTTTTTGAGTCTGTACTGCTTGTACAATACTGCCATGGAGATGCAAAGAGACATCCTAGAACAGTATATATAAGGGAATATATGAATAAAATATATACAAAGGCCACACACAAAATGCCAAAGTAATAAGGCAAATGGTTCAATACAACAAAAGTTTATAAAGTAAACATCGAAGTTAAGGCGGTGAGAGGGTGGTCTTCAAAAAGTAAAACTGGGATAGAATGAGGTGTTAGGGGAGACAGTCTACGCAGGAGTCAGGAAGCAGATGAAGGTCTAGGTAGCAGGAAAACATACGCAAAATTATTACTCATTTAGTATGTCATTTCATTTGTCATTTATGGCCTTTCCAGTTAAAAAAAAAAAAAAGTATGACTCAATGTCTGCCTCGAGGAGTTTAAACTAGATGAGAGAAAAGACAAAGAAACACAGGCAGCCAGCAGAGGACAGTCGGGCCATAAAAAAAGTGCCAGTTCATGGTTCGGCCATAATTTCGGACAAGAGCAATCCTGCACCGGGCGAGTAGACCGACAGGCATTGGAATAAGACAGATGTGGGCTGCAAACTCGGATGTGTGCCACAAAACACCCGGGTGACCTTGTGCAAGTCTTCCGACCCTAGTTTGCGCTGTTTGCCATAAAAACGACTCTGGTAAGGTCCAACAAGTCTCTCAGTTGTGGGGAGAATGAAATCGCTGTGCAGACTTGACCAAGAGCTTGACACGGTGTCTAAGTTCCTACCCTCTCTCCGCTTCTCATCGCACCTACCCCCCCCCCGCCCCCCAATAGGTAGGAGTGAGGTGTGTGGGGTGAGTGATGCGAGCAGAAGTGGAAGGATGAAGGGAGGCAACTTCCTTCTCGCATTTGCCCACTCCCCGTCGACCCAGCTCCCGGCCTCAGGTTCCGGGAGAGTCACTGTGGAAGTGGGGTGAGGGCTCCGAGGTGGGCAGGGAGGATCTGCTCCCTGTAAACACAGCCGCCATCAAGAGTTCAGATCCCATCTGGCCACCGGATTTCCGTACCACACCGACACCACCCCGCCCATGCTCCTGCCCTCAATTTCCCCAGCTGTGTAATGGGGATACACCATCTTCCCTCCCGAGTATCCGTCTGACTTAGCCGCGTGAGAAAGGCGAGAAGGAGCCCCGGGTTGTTGGCCTCCAGCCCCACCAGGTCCTCCTCCCACTTTAGCTTTGGCCTTTTGTACCGGCCCCACGTGACCCGCCCGGCCGGCTCTTCCCTCCGATCCCGCCCCGCCCTCCGGCCCTTCCCGGCACTTGGCCCAGCGACTCCCGCTCCTCCGCCGCCCCCCCTCCCGCGCTCGCTCTCCCTCCCTCTCCCCGTGGCCTCCCTCCCAGGCTGTTCCGGCTCCCTCCCCCAGGCGGCCCTTCCCCCGCGACGCTTCCCCTCCCCCCGCGGCTGTTCCGCCGCTTCGCCTCCCCTCCCCCCGGCCGGAGCTCACTGTCTCCAAGATGGCGGTCGTGTCAGTTTGGGGCATCTCCGCGGTCCGGCCCGGGTCCCCGGGATTCCGGCTCTCTTCGCCCCCGGTAAGTAGCCGAGGGGCCACCCCCGACCGCCTTCGGCCGTCGAGCCCGAGGCCGAGCCCTTCCGGGGCCCGCTCTGCCGCCTCGCGGGGTCGGCGGGCGGCTGCAGGCCCCGCCGCGGCCTGCGCCGCCTCCCGCTGCTCTGCGCCAGGCCTCGGGCTGGGGCACCGCGGCCGCCCCCTCGCGCCGGGCCGGCGCCGGGCGCACTCCGCCCCGCGGACCGCGCGCAGCAGGCCCAACTCTCCCGCCGTCCGCCCGCGGGTCGGGCGCCGCCTGGGGTGCCGGCGGGTGGGCGGGCGGCGAGCGGCCCAGGCCGCGAGCCTCGGGCTGGGTTGTGCCGGCGAGCCCGCTCTCCCTCGGGGGCGCACCCACCGCCCCGGCCCCACCTGCGCCCGGCCGCTCGCCGCCCCAGCCGGCCGCGGCCCCTCCTGCCGCCCGCGCTCCGCGGCGCCCGCTCTCCGGCTCGGGCCCGGTGTGCGGAGATCCCGGCGGGGCTGTGGCGGCAAATGGGGGTGACAGGCTGGCGGGTGTTGTGGTGCGGAGGAGGCAGCACGTGTGGTGTTGTGTCTGTCGGGCTGTCAGCCCGGGCGCCGGGAGGGGAGGCGGCGGGCTGCCTGTCAACGCCGGCCGGTTTGGACAGGAGCTGCCCGACCTGTCAGGCTTCCTGGGCAGCCTGCGTACCCCAGACCCTCCTTAGAAGCGGCCTCGGTGGAGCTTAGGGTTTGAAGAGGCTGGGCATGGGAGATGCGTTACTCTTAACTCTTTCACGTGATTTCATTGTTAATTTAGTCCCCGGGTTCTGTTTCCATTTAATGGGAACGGCGTACCCGTTGGCAGGCTGCCGGGTTGTGCTGTTTCAAGTTTTAAAGTTTCTTGCTCTTTTAAAAAGAGAGCGCGAAGATGTGCTTGGGGGTGGGGAATGGAGACCGGGAAGGATAGTCGGAAGCAAGTTGTGCTTCCTCTCCACCGGCTGGTGCACTTTCAGAGTTAAAAGTTCAAGTCTGCAGGCGCTTTACTTTCGGGAGAGCTGGAGCCGGGTGAAAATCCCGGCCGCGAAGATAACGAGTAACTGTCATTCATTCTTTTACCCTGGAGTTTAATCAATTAGGATGTTCCTAGTTTCTTAAACTCAGGTTGTAGCGTCTCATTTAGTTCAGCGTTAATGTCTTCACAATTAACTTTCATAGAGTAATAATACTATGATTTCTACCCTCTTGAGACTCTCACCAAAATGAAGTATAGAGCTCTCTCGGGGGGGGGGGGGGCTTCTTTTTAGTCAGATAATTTAAAAATAAATCTTGGCTCTAAGGTTTGAGTATTTCCTTAAGCTTTTTCTTTCCTATTATAGTTAATAGTACTATTTCTTCCCTAATATCTTTTGATTTTCCTTTGGATTTTAATGTCACTCTTTCACTTTTGAGAATAATTGCTGTGGGAGCCATATTTTTAGCATTGTTTATGTTGTAATGTGGATGCTTCTCAGAATAAGAGCAGAGGTCTAAAAACACTTTAGTTAAATTTGTTTTTGGAAGTAAAGGAGTTATTTAGATTGAGAATTCATTATTTTGGTGATTTTTAAAAAAATGGTTTGTGTCTGCCAGTTTCTTTTGTCTGGAAGAATAATGACTTTGATCCTGGAGAGGCAGTATATTTGTGTGTTTGTGTTTTATTTATTAATGTTTATTTCAGGACAGCAATCTTGAATCTCTGAGATCTTAGACCCACAAACAGGGAATACATTTTTTTCTATGCCGTACATTTCATCTGTAGTGTGTGCATGTGAACAGTGATTCTGGGCCTTTCCCATTTCTGGTTTATCTGTAGATTGGTTATAAACATTTTGACAGTTGTTACACTCCCTCCAAATATATTGAAAATGTTTGGCTATGAGAAGCTATTGGCATGTAATACATAAAATTTGAATGAAATTAGATTATTTAAAAATTCCTTAACTACTTTTCACACTTATTTTCAGTATTATTTTTGTTTTCATTTGGCATGGTTACAGTAATGTATTTAAAATATGAACTTGATCTGTGTATATTCTACTTGTTGTTTCTTTAATACATGAAATAGTTAAAATGTTCTCAGTGCTTTTCTTATTGACTGTTTTTATCCAGTCTGAATGTCTGGAATTTTAAAAACTGGAAGATTCCCTCTTACTTTCATTACAGGATTCTTTCTACTAATCCAGATACTTGTTGAAGTGCTGAATAGTTTCTTGGGGAAAGATGTCAAGGAAGAGTTTCAGTTAATAGACTGGTGAGCAGAGATTGTGGCTCAAAGAATAGCCAGCACCCTCTGGTTACTTGTAGCCTAAGGTCATTCATAGTGCATCTCATTTTGTTTCCTCATTGTATCCTAGTTATTCAGCTTTTTCTTTTCATTTTTATCCCAGTGGTTTACATACATGATTGTTTTGGAATGTTGATAGAAACATTAAAACTTCTACAAGTGCTCAGTAAACACTTACTATTTGATTGCTTTTAAAGACCAGGATATTTCTGCAGTAATAGCTTATTCACAAAATGAGCCTTGATAGAAAACTGACTTTGTTTTAATTTTTTTTCAGGCATAGATGCACATTTTCCTGAGGGGAATGAGATGTTCTTGAATTTTTACAACTTTATGAAGAGACCCATGTGTGGTGCTGTTGAGAAACCTATTGGGAAGCTTGAAAACATTTCAAATAACAAGTTATTTAGGTTTCTAAAGTAAAGTGGGAGGCATTCTGTTTTTTGAAAGGAGGAAGGACTTAGGCCAGAAAACTTGTATGCTATGGTTAACTGGTTCCCAGCCTCCGAGAATGTTGTTTTCCATGGTGTAAAACTTACTCAGCATCAGGATAAGGGATAACGACTCTATGGATATACGAATCCTTCACCATGGTAAAACTCGCTAACCCGCTGTATACGGAATGGATTTTGGAGGCCATCAAAAAAGTGAAGAAGCAGAAACAGCGCCCTTCAGAAGAAAGGATTTGCAATGCAGTGTCTTCATCCCATGGCTTGGATCGTAAAACTGTTTTAGAACAATTGGAGTTGAGTGTTAAAGATGGGACAATTTTAAAAGTTTCAAATAAAGGTCTCAATTCCTATAAAGATCCTGATAATCCTGGGCGAATAGCACTTCCTAAACCTCGAAACCATGGAAAATTAGACAATAAACAAAATATAGATTGGAATAAACTGATCAAGCGGGCGGTTGATGGCTTGGCAGAGGCCGGTGGCTCAACTTTGAAAAGCATTGAACGATTTTTGAAAGGTCAGAAGGATGTGTCTGCATTATTTGGAGGCAGTGCTGCCTCAGGTTTTCACCAGCAGTTCCGATTGGCTATTAAACGCGCCATTGGCCATGGCAGACTTCTTAAAGATGGACCTCTTTATCGGCTTAACACTAAAGCAACCAATGTGGATGGGAAAGAGAGTTGTGAGTCTCTTTCCTCTTTACCTCCAGTGTCACTCCTTCCACATGAAAAGGATAAGGTGAGAATGGTATATGCATCAGTGCTTATAGAGATGATGATGTAGTATGCTACAAACTCCAATTTCTAGGAAGTAATATAGAAGTTACACAAGTTTGGTGTTTGGAGACTTGTGAAATGATCAGGTCTGTTTTTTTACTGGTGAGTTCTAGGTGTGAGAGCTCAATAGATGCTACTTTGAAATGTTTGACACCTAAGATTTAAAGTGTAGACTATTGATCTACCTAAAAAAACAGCAACATGTTTAGTTTAGAATTAAAAAGTGGCATACAACTTTAAAACTGTTACATAAAAGTTTTTATAATACTGTGTTGCTGGAAGTTAATGAGCAACCAAGCGCTGGAGAAATGAATTTGAAACAAGCAGGTGGCTCTAAGAACCTGTATTCTTTCCTTTTTCCATTTTTGTTGCAGATTATCATTAGAAACGAATGAGACTGATTCTCCTGACCCATAGTAATAGCTAAGCAAATTTTGCAATTTTTATTTTTCCTGTTTATATTCTAACTTTCTGTCGTATATTATTTCTTTGCATATAATGAGTCCTAAATATTATTTATGACAGGTACAACTACATTGGTGAGGAATACAGTATCCTGTATGTATTAGTAAAGTTCTGGGGAGTTGGGAGTTTTGATTCACAGATGATTTACCTACCTGTGCTGTCTTATGCTGTTATTTTTGTGCAGTTGAAAGTATGTCTTCTTAACAGTCAATTTTGGTCCTTAGGTAGATATTTGGGGATGAGGAGAATTTTGTTAATAGCTGTTTTCTTACATTGACCTAGTGTCCTAGCTTTATATTTATTTCATTTGCTCTGAATTGTAGTACTGTGGAAAGGGGTAGTAAAGTGGTTGTACACCTTGTATACAATAGTAAAATACTCTTTGTTTAAGATCATGGAATCTGCTTCTAGGATCAGAAGATTGTAAAGTTAACATTGAATATAGGATGTGGCAAAAGTAGGTTTACAGTTGTGAATATGCAGAAGAGTTTATTCTTATATTATTTACTAATTATTGTATTATTTTCCATATGAACAACTTTAAACCTACTTTTGCCACACCTTGTATAAAATATTTAAGATTTGATCTAAATTTACTGCAGTTAATAAATCCCACCTATAGAATTTTGTTTAAATAACAATTGAAAATTAACAGTATTTTTCTTTGAAGTTTTTAGCGATCTATTTTATTGTTAAATTTTTTCTGTGAACTTTGGAAAAAAATAGAAACTTTGATATAGAAACATTATCTTACTGTTATTACCCTTAAAATGATTCTGATAGAGAACCACTTTCATAAAATGGCTCTGTATCATTTGAGCATTTATTAAGAGTGTTACTGAATATTCAAGGTGGAAAAGTGACTGAAATGCTTTTTTCTGTTCGGTGCTGTAAGAACTCTTACCTGTGAGAACTATTTCTTAATCACATATGGCTGAAATGAATTAAAATATAAAAAAAATTGATACCTACGACTTTTTAAATGGTGTACAGGTTAATAATTGCATGGAAACGGAATAATTTGTAATTTAGAATGAAATCAGTGTTGTATCTGTGAATTGGGTATTATAAATTCTTGTTAGAACACCTGGGTGCTTGCTTATATTATAATTTCCCGTGCTTGAGTTAGATATTTTAATTTTAAAATTAAATTTTAATTTAGCCATATTTTTGAAAAGTAGTCAGTGTAGTGCAGTGCAGTGTAGGACAAATCTGAGTCCTATTATCCTAGGGTTTTACTTTTCAAAGGGACCTTGGGAACCACCTAACCCTGTGGTTGTCAAACTGCGGCTCGCGAGCCACATGCAGCTCTTTGGCCCCCTGAGTGTGGCTCTTGCACAAAATATCACGGCCTGGGCGAGTCTGTTTTGAAGAAGTGGCGTTAGGAGAAGTTTGTTTAAAAAATTTGGCTCTCAAAAGAAATTTCAATCGTTGTACTGTTGATATTTGGCTCTGTTGACTAATGAGTTTGCCCACCACTGACCTAACCCAACAATCCTTATTTTGCAGCTGAGCTGAGTTTTATCTAGTTGAGATCTTTGGTGTACTTTGGTTAGAAATGTATTTTTGATTACTAGCTTTAATATATAGTGTTGTTAACCGAAGTAACTAAATTTGGAGTATACATTTGGGAAAATTGAGTTTCATTGAGTAGACTTCTATGTATGTGTACTAGTCTTGGAAAACTAGTTTCATGACAGTATCTACAAAATTAGAGTTGATAGGATCTGTTTATATTTTTAAATATTGCCTTATTTTCAGTGGTGAATTTCCTGAGTGACTTTCCCTGAAGATATGAAAAGCTCATATTCAAAATTATAATACAGTGAACTCTAGGGTGAGGAATTATTCTTCCTCTAAACAGATAACAGTGTATGTCTTCTTTTATTGTATTTTAACTACTTTCCTTCCTCTTTTTTAAACTAGCCAATGGATTCCTATGTAGAATTGATTGACTTCCTGTTACAAACTTAGATAGTTTCAAAAAAATTATGCAGAGTGTATTTTTGACAGTGATGGAGAAAGGAAAACATAGGCCAGAAGTAGCTTCACTTTTAGGCATTAATTAATTCAGCAAATAGGTATTGGGGGTACCTACTATGGGTCAGGCACTCTGCTTAAAACTGAAATGTCTTGAAACTAAAATGGTGTTATCTTCTGTGGAATGCAAATATATATTGTGTGTGTGTGTGTGTGTGTGTGTGTGTGTGTGTGTGTGTGTGTGTGTACATAAATACACACACACACTCTCTCTCTCTCTCTCTCTCTCTCTCTCTCTCTCTCGCCTGGTCAGCTGTGGGGTGAGAGATGAAATTCAGGGACTAAATGGAGTGACTTGAGCAAGTTCTTCTTTACTGTTTTCTATATCAATTCTAACTTTGTATTTATTTTTCTTTCTATTTTAACCTTTGGAAGGAACTATAGACCTGTATGTTAGATTTTCATCAGCTGAGGGTGGTTTCTGCTCTTTTCAATGAGATCAGCTGTGTAGAAATATTTTTAAGAGTTTTGTTAGACACTTGAACTTAAGTATGTTTTCACATTGATAGTGAAGAGAAACTGTGGGATACTGTGATTTAAAAGTTTTATTCATGTTCTAGAGAACTAGCTGAGCTAGCTTTAGGTTGTAGTAGTTTATTTACTTAGTCATGTTTTTATAGTGTGCTAGAATTACTTTAAAACTAACTTTATTGACTCATTTAATCCTCATACAACTCAGTGAGGGTAGGTACTGTTATTTTTTACAGATGAAGAAACTAAGGCATAAAATAAGTTCAGTACCTTGTCAAAGTCAAATATTAGGTGACAGAGCTAGAATTTGAACTTGGGCAGTCTGACTGCAGATTTATTGTATAATAGCTATACCTACTGGTTCTTGGGAGTTATGTATAATGCCTATTACTGCACTCAAATACATAATCATGAATGTTCGTTGTATTAATAGCATATTCTCTAATTGTGAAAGGATACATTCCTCCATCACTGCATTCACTGTTTGTGTCCTTTTTTTCTCTTTCTGTCATAGAATGAATTCTAAAACTGACTTTGAACCAGTGATAAGGATGTTTAAGAAACTAAAGATTATGAGTAATCTAGTTTTGTATACCTAAGGTCCATAAAAAAAATAGCTTGTCTATTAACATTTTGTTTTATTCTTAAAAAATAATTTCTAATTAATTTTTATTTCAGTTGTCACTAAAATATTATCATTTGCAGTATGGGATTGGATGCATGGCTGTAATAGAGTGCTTTCATTTGGGACAGAATGTTGCTTTCCCTTAAACTGTGGAATATAGGTGAGGGTGATAATGTGTAACTAGCTTAAATAACAATTTCTTCCTTGAAGATTTCTTTCTTTTTGAAATATAAATATTACTATAAGATAATTTGCTCATTTACTTCATTTATTCATTATTTATTCAGTCAACATTTAGATGCCTACCATGAACAGTGCATTTAGGATGTAGGCTCTGTCAGGGATTAAGGCAGACAATATAGAGTCCAAATTATTTTGTTACTGGAATTTGGCATTTTAAATTCATGGAATAAGTAGGAAGTTAGATTTTTGGTGTAGGGATGCTGGTTAGAATGGAAATACGTTTTCAAGTTACTGAGAGTTAAAAATGATAAAAGTTTTGATTTAGCTATTTGGAAATGGCCTATAATTTATAGTAAAATTGTTTCACATTTTACATGTTATAAAATTGTTTATGTTTTTAAGCTTTATATTTAGACTAGAGGCCTGGTGCACGAAATTCGACACTGGGGGTAGTGGGGGAAAGGAGTGTCCCTCAGCCCAGCCTGCACCCTCTCCAATCTGGGACCCCTCAGGGGATGTCCGACTGCCGGTTTAGGCCTGATCTCACAATCCAGGATTGCTGGCTCCCAACTGCTTGCTTGCCTGCCTGCCTGATTACCCCCTAACCACTCCCCTGCCAGCCTGATTGACACCTAACTGCTCCCCTGCCAGCCCGATCGCCCCCAACTGCCCTCCCTTGCCGGCCCGATTGCCCCCAACTGCACTCCCCTGCCAGCCCGATCGCCCCCAACTGCCCTCCCCTGCTGGCCTGGTAACCCCCAACTGCCCTTCCCTGTTGGCCAGGTCACCCCCAACTGCCCTCCCCTGCAGGTCTGGTCACCCCCAACTGCCCTCCCCTGCCAGCCGGGTTGCCCCAAACTGCCCTCCCCTGCTGGCCTGGTCGCCCCCAACTGCCCTTCCCTGCTGGCCTGGTCACCCCTAACTGCCCTCCCCTGCTGGTCTGATCGCCCACAACTGCCCTCCCGTGCTGGCCATCTTGTGGCGGCCATCTTTGACCACATGGGGGTGGCCATCGTGTGTGAGGGTGTGAGGGTTAATTTGCATATTACTGCTTTATTATATAGGATATCCTGTTGCTATGAACAATTACTCTTTCATAATTATTCGTGCTGTTAAATTGAGGGATGATGTACACTTAAAATACAAAACAAAACAAAACCAAAAACCAACTCAAACCATCCGAAAGCAAAAGATACTACAAAAATGTTAAGAGGTAAATTAGTAGTAAATAAGTGGGGAAAAAAATTTACCTAATAATAGACAAACATGTAAATTGACCCGTACCTCTGCTACGCCCACAGCCAATCAGTGAGTATGCAAACTAACCCAACAAAGATGGTGGGTTACTTTGCACATGCAGGCACAGAGCGGCTGGGAGGAACGGGACCCCTGCTATGAGGGGAAGGGGTGGCGGCGGAGGGAGCTATAGGAGCGATGCTCCTGACAGAAGCGAGGATGTGCCGGCTCCCGGGCGGCTGGGAGTGAAGCCAGGGGAAGGAAGGCCGATTCTTGCACGAATATCATGCAACGGGCCTCTAGTACAAGTATAAGGTTTTTTTATGAGAGCATGCAAGCAAGTGTATTTTGTATTATTGGGAAACTATTTTTGGGGAAACTTTTTAAATTACAAGTTTTAATTCTTTTGTTTGTTTATTTATTGATTTAGAGACAGAGACAGAGATTGATTTGTTTTCCACTTATTTATGCATTCATTGGTTGATTCTTGTATGTGCCCCGACTGGGGGATCAACCCACAACCTTGATGTATTGGGATGACACTCTAACCAATTGAGCTACCGCCTAGGGCCACAAGTTTTCATTCTTACATCATGGAGATAGGAATGGAGGATGATGCTGACATAGCAGTCTTTAAGTAAAGAAGTATTATTTTAGAGAAAATGACCCTAACCTTATGTAGTGGACCTTATTTTTTGTGTCATGGTAAATACATAGTGTCGTGGATAATGTAGATTTTGTAATGTTATTGAGTTTTCAACTGATTGATCTCAATAATTTTAATTTTTATACATTTCTTACATTATTTATAACATTTTTTGGTGAGTCTAAATGTTCTGCATCCTGAGAAATAAAAATTTTGTTATTAATAAGTCATTGAGGTGTAGATTAAGTATTGATGTGCTTGGGAAATGACTATCTCAGCAGACTTGTTCAAATAAAAAAGACAAACATACATTTAAAAGTAACCCTGGCAGAGATATTTGTAATGCAACTTATGTTTAAATACAATCAACTCTATTGTATTTTTTGGTCTTCTAATTAGCCTATGAGCTCTGTGGGTTTTGTTAATTTTCAGCCCATAACATACCCTGAAAGAAAACTTGAGCTACTGAACAACCTTTGGTTTAGACATTGCTAACCAAAACTACTATACCCAAAACTCTAATGCACATACCTAAACATTTTTCTTATACTTAGAGCAGTGGTTCCCAATGTGGGGCACATGCCCTACAGGGGGGCAATTTGATTTTTAAGGGCAATTCGAGAATGAGTTATTAACAGTGAATTTTTGTATTTCTTATGGTTCTAGGGGCTTCATATACAGTATGTAAATATATATTGTGACATTTATGCATTTACGTTCTCTATTATATGTTTTGAAACTTTATTTGCTATTTTTTCATATCACTTCATATTACTATTTTTTAAAACAATTTCTTAGTGATTTTTTTCCTTAGTACTTCAACTGTAATCTCATTCTTTTATTTTTCTCTTTCATGGATGCCATGTTCTTTGGAAGCTTGTTTAGACCAAGTTAATGGCCTTTTAGGCTTCCTCCTTGTGAATAGGAGTTCACTTTTTGAATAATCCTATCTAATAAAGAGTGATATGCAAATTAACCACCACTCCACTACACCCACAAGCCATGCCCACCAGCCAATCAGGAGTGAGTATGCAAATTAACCCAACCAAGATGGCTGCAGCCATGGAGCGTGCAGTAGGCTTGGGTTTCCCCAGTAATGGAGGAAGTCAAGCTTTCAGCTGGCCTAGGCCTCCACTCAAGGCTACAAAGTTTCAATTATAGAAGATAAATAAATCCCAGATACCAGGGCCTCCACTTGGGTCGCCGGGGGGGCGTGGCCGGCCTGCAAACCACCACAGGCCCCTTGTCCAGGCTGCCCCACACCCCAAGGGAACCCCCACCCTGATCCGGAACACCCTTCAGGGCAAACCAGCTGGCCCCCACTCGTGCACCAGGCCTTTATACTATATAACAAAAGAGTAATATGCAAATTGACCATCACTCCAACACACAAGATGGCTGCCCCCATGTGGACACAAGATGGCCGCCACAAGATGGCCAGCAGAGGAGGGCAGTTGGGAGGAACCAGGCCTGCAAGGGAGGGCAGTTGTGGGTGATCAGGCCAGCAGGGGAGGGCAGTTGGGGGAGACCAGGCCTGCAAGGAGGGCAGTTGGGGATGATCAAGCCTGCAGGGAAGGGCAGTTAGGGGTGACCAGCTGGCAGAGGAGGAAAGTTGGGGGCAAACAGGCTGGCAGGGGAGCAGTTAGGCATCAATCAGGCTGGCAGCGCAGTGTTTAGGGGGTGATCAGGCTGGCAGGCAGAAGCGGTTAGGGGCAATCAGGAAGGCAGGCAGGTGAGCAGTTGGGAGCCAGCAGTCCTGGACTGTGAGAGGGATGTCCGACTGCCCGTTTAGGCCCAGTGGGATCGGGCCTAAATGGGCAGTCGGACATCCCTCTCACAATCCAGGACTGAGGGACACCCCGCCCCTACGTGCACGAATTTCATGCACCGGGCCTTTAGTTTATAAAATTAACTAGAGGCCCAGCGTGCAATTGAAATCGTGCGAGGAGGTGCCCCACCTCCCGCCATGCGAGGAGGCGCCCCACGGGTGGCTGGGACCAGCGCCTGAGTGCTGGCTGCCGCAGGAGTCAGACCGGACCAGCGCCGCGGGAGGCCGGGACCCGCGCCTGACTCACATCGTCCCCTGACCCCCCTGCCTGTGTCTGCTCTGGGGCCACCGGAGCTGCCATGCTGGCTCGGGCAGGCCCCCTGTCTCCATCTCCACTTTGAGCCTCACCTGCGCCGCAACCTCCTCCTGTCCAGTCTGACCCGTTATGGCATCCTGGCCTAATTTGCATATTACCTCTTTATTTATATAGATTAGAGGCCCAATGTGTGAAATTCATGCACAGGTAAGGTCCCTAGGCCTGGCTGGCGATCAGGGCCGATTGGGGCCTTCTGGCTGCTGGCTGGGGCCTCTCTTTCAGCTGCTGGCCTTTCTTTCAGCTTCCTTTTTTGGCTGCCGGGTGCTGGCCGGGGCCTTCCTTCATTTCGAGCAGCCCCCTGGTAATCAGTGCACGTCATAGCTAGCGATCGAACTCTTGGTCTCCCAGTCGAACTCCTGAGGGGGCACTTTGCATATTAGCCTTTCATATATATATATATATATATACACATACACATATACACACACACACACACACGCTTTGGTGGTTTTAAGACGATTGGTAAAACTTGTTAAGGAGAAAATGATGTAGAAAGAACATCTGGGAGCTAAAAACTGAAAATCTTTGTATGTGTGAAAGACAGCTGATTCCTTTACTGTTTACCTCTTGTGCAGGAGAGGTGGATTCCATGTATGTGGGAGGTTATTATGCTTATGTTTATTGTAGGCTGCTTTTTCCTCTGAGGAATTGTGAACAGTCCTTGATCTAGGAGAGCTGGTGTTAAGTGTTGGTTGTCAATTCTTTCTGCTTAGTAGAGTGGGGATTTTTCTTTTTTCTAAGTCATTGGCCTACAGTGAAGCATTTAACTCTTAAATTTTCTAGAACCTGTAACAGAACTCTTGGAAACATTACATTTTGTGTGTGTTGAATGTGATGCTATGCTTTAATGGTTTTTCAACTTTTCTATTCAGGACATCTTTAAATATCATTTTAGATCCTCTTTCACTGTTTTCTTGCTTTAGTTACCACAATTCTTCCCATGCGAGTCAATTTTTTTGAACTTTATAACATAAATCTAAAGCCCTGTTCTTTCCAAAGCAGTGGTCTTGGCACTAAATCCACTTTAGAATTGCCAAAAGGAGCCTTAAAATAGTAAGCACCAAACCAATTAAATTAGACTCTAGCAATGGGGCCCAGATTTCAGTTTTGTTTTAAGTCTTCGTTTGCATCTTAAAGCCAGGCTTGAGAACCATTGTTCTAATGCTAGAACCAACATCTTTGTAGTATAATGGGAAGCGGCTTAGCAAGTCAGGGGACAAAAGGAGTAGCTACTTTTTAGCTAATAATCGAAATTCAGACAAATACAGGAAACAACATCACACTTCCTCTCATGAGCACACTTTGAATCCAGGACAGGGTAGTCCTGGAAAGTGAAAATTTCTTTCATCCTACTCCCTAACCATAACTGCCCTGACCGTTCTCTACTAATTCCAACTGAACTTGCTCTTTTATTTTATTAAGGTCTCAGACAGTACATAGTTTCAAGAAGAGTTTCCTATGTGATTCCAGTGGGTGCCCCTGCCCACCACTCAAGGTTGCCTAGTTACTTGGCATTCTAGTTTATCACTTCAGTTACTTTACTCTTGCATCTAATTGATGAACCTAGACCTTGAAATTAAGCCAACCATTTTCTTTCTTTGCTACTATTTGGGGCAGTTGATCATTTTGATAAAAATTGCACAAACCATGTGGTGGGGTGTCACTTAGAAATATGTGACCTCTAATCTTAGCTCTGCCGTCTGTTTGGGGATGTATGTCTGTGTGTGTAGTCTTGTTCTCTTGCAGCAGTTCAATATTTCCTCCAACCCTTTTGCCTTTCTCATTTTTAACAGACACTGCCATGTTCTACTTCTTCAATTAGAATCTTTTTGGCCAAATGAGCTCATTCAACTTATACCTTCCCACACTAACCTAAATACATCTGTACTTATTGTTACCCCCTTGCTACCTTTTCAGAGGATGTGAAAGAAATGTCTTGTCTATAGCTAATCTTTCCATTTATGTGCAGGATCCTGTTCTCTCCTATCTCAGGGGGCTTGTTCCATTACTCTTTGCCCCTCAATGTGGGGAAGTCTCTCCCATCAAATTAAAATAAAAACAAGCAACGTATGGCTAGTAGCTGCTGGGCAGTACAGAATACATGAAGTCCTGTGCTCAATAAATATTAGCTATTATTATCATCTTCCTAAAATTAAAATTACTTCTCTTCTTAAAATCCTTCAGTTCCAAGTTCCATGGCATAGTATGTGATTTTTAATATATATATATATATGTATGTGTATGTGTGTGTGTGTGTGTGTGTGTGTGTGTGTGTATATATATATTCATTGATTTCAGAGAGGAAGGGGAGGGAGACAGAAATAGAAACATCAATGATAAGAGAGAATCACCAATCGGCTGCCTCCTGCACCCCCGCCCCACTGGGGATTGAACCCACAATCCGGGCATGTGCCCTTGACTGGAATCAAACCTGGTACCCTTCAGTCCGCAGGCCGACACTCTGTCCACTGAGCCAAACCAGCCAGGACTAGTATGTGATTTTTAACTTGCTTCTTTACCCCCTGCATTGCTCCAAACTTGTCTACTGCTATATTGTAATATTCTCTCTATGTCCCAATGTACCAGTGGCTCTCCAAGTGTGGTCCTGGGACCAGAAGTAGCAGTAGTGTCACCTGAAAACTTGTTTGAAATGCAAATTTTGGGGCCATATTCCTGGCCTACCGTTTCACAAAAGGCATGAGGTCCAGCAACTTTTATGTTAATGAGCCCTCCCTCCCTCGGAATCAGATGCTTACTAAGGTTTTAGAACTGTGTATTTCAAACTATTTACAGTTCCTCAGATCCACCTCATTTTTATTTTCTCTTGCTTCTATGTTTATTTCTCATTGGATTGATTATTCTTTCCCTCTTTGTCACCAATTAGCTCTAATTTAACCTTGCAGACTTAGTTTACGCATATACTCTTTCTGCTTCTTTATTCCCTTTCTTCCACCTATCCTGCTTCCAAGCTGAGTCAGTTCTCTTTATGCCCCTCCTATCTGTACATACCTCCATCATAGCTTGTTTTACATTGTATGTGTTAGCCTCTCCTATTAGACATTGAATTTAGGATCTTGTTTTTCATCTTTGTATACCCGTTTATTTAGCACGATGCCTGGTATGCTGTACAGGGATTTATGGAACATCTTCCAGGTGCCAGCACAGCGATTAGGTCATGAGTAAAGGAAATACAGTCCCTGTGATTAACACAGTGATAAGTTCTCTGATGGGATAAAACAGTGCAGGTGGGAGACGTTAGGGAAGGCTTCTCAGAGGAAGTCACATGTTAGAGGTTAGTGAGGTGGGGAAGCACATGGGTGGGGTGGGAAAGAGTGGTTCCTGCAAAGGGAACAGCATGTACAAAGGCCTAGAAGCAAAACATAGGCCCATAATAAATGTTTAATTGAATATGAATAAAATACCAAATCACATGTCTAACTTTTAGATCTTGGTTTTGAAGTCACTACTCTCCCCAGTAAACATTTATTAGCATTTTTATATGGCTAAGGTATGTGATAGGGTAACCTCTAAGCCAGCAGCATACATTTATCTTTTTAATGGTAGAAGGAAGGATATGATTTATCTGAAGAATTATTCTACTAGTACAGGGTAAGTAACAGCAGTGGTGGCAGAGGTAAATACATTCTTCTCATTGAGTAAGAATAGCCCAAGATTTTAAACAAAGAACTTAAAATTTAGAGCACTAACTAAAGCATATCTATTAAGAAGGCTGCAAGGTGGCCAGCATGAAAACTACAACTGTTGTCACTCGGTTTTGGCCCTTTTTGCCCTTGTTACTGCCATCCTAGGCTGCCTGTTGCTCTCATTAACCCTCATTTGAAAGAGCATCAAGGCTTTAGTAAATGTACTGTGTAAGCTCCAACTTTTAGTTGCTGTTGAATACCTGCTTTTGTCTGTTTGGGATTTTATATATGTAATCTTCAATAAAAACTCATCTTTTACTCTTTTTAAAAAAAATATTTTTATTGATTTCAGAGAGGAAGGGAGAGGGGGGAAGAGAGAGAGAGAGAGTGATAGAAACATTAATGATGAGAGAGAATCGTTGATCGGCTGCCTCCTGCATACCTCACACTGGGGGATCGAGCACACAACCCAGGCATGTACCCTGACCGGGAATCAAACCCTGAGCTCCTGGTTCATAGGTCAATGCTCAACCATTGAGCCACACCGGCAGGGCTCATCTTTTACTCTATTTGAATGCTTTACAAGTGGGTTGGCTCCATCATCTACTATCTTTGAAAGAATGAGAAAAATAATTGTATATCCGATAACTTCAGCTAAGGAGAGAACTCTTTTTTTAAAAAATATATTTTATTGATTTTTTACAGAGAGGAAGGGAAAAGGATAGAGAGTTAGAAACATCGATGAGAAACATCGATCAGCTGCCTCCTGCACCCTCCCTACTGGGGATGTGCGGGGGATGTGCCCACAACCGAGGTACATGCCCTTGACCGGAATCGAACCTGGGACCCTTGAGTCTGCAGGCTGACGCTCTATCCACTGAGCCAAACCGGTTAGGGCTAAGTAGAGAACTCAACTTCAGCCAAGAAAGCCAGAGAAGGAAAAGGGGGAAATAAAGTCTTTTTCTCCAAAACTTTTTCTGGGTGGTTATAACATGTTTCTGAAGTGTCTCACAGATTTTAAAGGATTTTGCTTTCACGTATATCTTATATAACATTTTTATAGTAAGGAAGGCAATTCATGCCATGATAGCCAGGTTTTAATCAGAATTATATGCTTAATTAAGGGAATAAATGGAACTAGAGCCCAGGTCTCTTTCAAGTTCAGTACTCCTTCAGCCACATCAGACTGCCTCTTGTTCATGAAAATGACAAGCATTAAAAAAAGTAGGTACTCCTTTAACATTTATTACATCCATCTGTTAAAGCATTTATCAAGTGATATGTGTTATTAATCTTTGTATCCAGTTCCTGGTACTTTGTAAGATGCTCAGAAAATGTTTGTTGAATTGAAACTGTCAGTCTTAAACTGGAGGGTGGAATGTTAGAAACAGGTTGATTTTAAAAAAGAGTTATCTCTCTTAAACTTAGAACCTGAATCATCCTCATAAAATTTATAGCCTCTATATATTAAAAGTAGAGGATTTTCAGATATTTTCTGCAAGTGTTTCATAACTCAGCTGAAAAGTATCATTTGCTACCTCCTTCAAGGTAATATTTGTTCTCTATTAACCATATATTATTTTTTTTAACTTTAAGAAATTATGTTTTCCTAATAGATAGTAGTTATTCATTACTACATAAAATTTAAAAAGTACAAAAGAATATTCCATGAAAAGTATTCTCCTAAGTCCCATTCCCTTGCTAACCAGTTCTCCTGGGAGGCAGCCAGTGAGTTTTGTTTCTTTTCTACCTTCTGAAGAGATTCTGTGTGTATAAAAACCACTTTATTGCCCAGCTGGTGTGGCGCAGTGGTTGAGCATCAACCTATGAACCAGGAGGTAACGGTTTGATTCTCGGTCCCCAGTGGGGGCGTGCAGGAGGCAGCTGATCAATGATTCTCTCTCTGAGAAGATGTTTCTATTTCTCCCTCCCTTCTCTGAAATCAATAAATATATACTTTAATAAACCCACAATCACTATATATTCATTTTTCCTTTGTTCCCCCCTCCCACAGTTAATAACCTACCGTAATACATTGTTCTGCACCTTACTTTTTTTCTCCCCATGTACCAATATCTTAAGTGTGTTCCATATCAGTACAGAAGGCTTGGTGATGTTCCATTGTATGGGTGTACCATAATTTATAAAACTAGACCCTTGCTAATGGACATACATTTCCAGTTTTCTATGATTATAAACAGTAGTCAGTTGAATAACCTCCTTCCTATGTTATTTTACTTTTTAGTTCCTAGAAGTGGAATAATTAGGTCAAAAGAATGTATGCCTTTGTAATTTTGTATTTCTAAATTTTTCTTCATAGAGATTCACCAACAAGTATATATATGACAGTTCTTGTTTGCCTACACCCAGGGAATCATAGTGGTATCAAACTTTTTGATCTTTGGTAGTCTGATAAATGAAGAATCATTCATTTTTTACTCCATTCTTTCACCCTCATTGGAATTTGTTCTGCCAGCCTACTGACAAGCTACACATTCTATAGATAGCTATCTTAAACCAGTTGCTTAAAAGCAAGCAATTCTTAGAGGTAATCAGAAATTTGTTGAGTTCTTTAAAAAACTGTTATGATGTTGCTTTAAGAAATATCTAGGTCTTTTCCCCCCGGTTAGTGTTGCTCAGTGGTTAGACTGTCCACCCACGCACCAGAGGGTCTTGGGTTTGATTCCTGGTTAGGTTCAATTCCTGGGTTGTAGGTTCGATCCTGCATGTGGGAGGCAACCAATCAATGTGTCTATCTCATATCAGTGTTTCTGTCTCTTCCCCACCCTCCCTCCCTTCCATCCTAAATAAAAATCAATGAAAAAATACCCTCAGGTGAGGATTAAAAAAAAACAAAAAAACAAGAAAAGAAAAAGAATATCTAGGTCTTTTTGCTGAGTCTCTTGTAAGCAGTGGCCTATACTGGTAGGTTTCTGTCCTGTAGAATGATGCCTCCTCCCCCCCAAAGAAAAATCTTAACCTATTACTTTTCTACTGATGGCAGGAAAACTCTAATAGATAATATAATATGTCCTTGTTTGTCAGTCTTTTTAAGTGCATGTTATATAGTACTTGTATTTGAAACCTATATAATTTTAAATAAATATATGCTGCATATTATATTTAGGTCACAACAATACTTTAAGGAGGTTATGTATTTTATAGATGAAACAAAGACTCATAGAGGTCAAGTGATTTGCCCAAGATATATAGCTAAAGTATAGGAGCTAGAATATAGAGGCTAGTGGAGTGGTCAAAAGAAAAAAAACACACCACTGTGAATTCATACTTGAGATAAACTCAAGTTCTGGTGAAATGGTACAGAATTAATACAACACTAGTTCTGATTAGTTTAGGGCTTGTAGAAGACTACGATCTTAGCCTCATCATTTACTTGTTGTTTGACTTTTAAGTTACATTACCCTCCATGAGCTTCACTTTCCTTTTCTATGAAACAGGGATAGTAATTGTACCTAAATCACCAAATTCACCAAGTAACTACCTTTTAAAATTTTTTTTAATCCTCACCCGAGAATGTTTTTCTATTGATTTTTTAGAGAGAGTGGAAGGAAGGGGGAAAGAGAGAGAAACATTGATGTTAGAGAGACACATTGATTGGTTTGCCTCTTTCACACACCCTAACCGGGGCCCAGGGCCGGGGATCGAGCCTGCAACCAAGGTACATGCCCTTGACCAGAATCGAACCTGGGACACTTCAGTCTGTGGGCAAACTGGCTAGAGCAAGCAATTACTTTTAAAGATTGTTTTTAGTCTGAGTAGGTCATAGCTCCAATAGTTTTTTAGTCTTTGTTTTTAAAAACAAGCAGCAGGAAGTAGTGCTGACTTCCCTCTTCTTTTTCCAGTAAAACAACAAAACAAAACAAATCAATTCATTAACCCACAAGATACTGTCAAATTTTGAAGACTATTTAAAGTTTTCATGAACACATGTCAATTCTAGCAGGATATAGAGCCCTAGCCGGTTTGGCTCAGTGGATAGAGCGTAAGCAGATTTCTGCTTAATGTCTATGTCCCAGGCACTATGCTAGGTATTGGGATTATAACAGGGATGCTAGATAGATAGCTTGCTCTCAGTCAAGTGGGGAAGCCACAGAAATAATAAAGTATATGAAGTGGTGGTGGGTAAATCCAGGGAGCTCTGATAGTCTGAGTACAAAAACTGCTTTTTAAACAGGTTTATGAGATATTAAAATTAATTTGCCTGATGTATTGATATCTATGTTCCTAGTTAGTGAAGCTTTGATTGAATTGATAGTCTAAAACAAACATTGGCAAACTTTTTCTGTAAAGGCTCAGATAGTAAATACTTCAGGCTTTGTGGGCCATAAGGTCTCTGATCAACTCTGAGCAAAGCAGCCATAGGCAATATGTAAACAAACAGGTGTGAATTTCAGTAATACTTGATTTACAAAACATCTGGAGGACTAGATTTAGTCTGAAGGCCATTGTTTGCCCAACACTGCCCTAAACAGCGTGGGCATCCTTGGGCATTCAAATCATTACCATCATTTAGGGTAGCAAGTAGAATGTGGGCTCTGGAGTTTGCTTTTTGGTTTTACCAGTTGTGTAGTTTTTGGGCAAAGTATTTAACCTTTTGCCCCTCAGTTTCATCATGGGGACATGATACTGCACACAATTTTGGAAATGATAAGAAACACTGTATTTGATAGCACTGCTAAATATTATTTTTATTTTATTTAGTTATTTTTGCTAATCTTCACCTGAGGATATTTTTTCCATTGCTTTTCAGAGAGAGTGGGAGGGAGGGAGGAGGAGAAAGAAATATCGATGTAAGACACTCAACAGATTGCCTTCTATATGGGCCCTGACTAGGGGTGTGTGCCCTTGACCAGGAATCAAAACCTTAACTCTTTGGTGTGGGGCTGACCCTTTGGTGCAAGGCTGATGCTCTAACCACTGAGCAATGTCGGACAGGGCTATTATTTATTTTTTAATTGAATTAATTGGTGTGACACTGGTTAACAAAATTATACAGGTTTCATGTGCACAATTCTACAGCACATCATCTGTACACTGTCTTGTGTGTTCACCACCCCAAACCAAGTCTCCGTCCATTACCATTTATCCCCCCATTCCCTTCTTCAGCCACCCTTCCCACCCTCCCACCCTCACAATCACCACATTGTTGTCCGTGTTCATGAGTATTTCTTTTTTCTCTATGCCTCCACCATTCCCACCAAGTGCTCCCCCCTCCCCAGCTATCAGCCTGCTCTCTATGAGTCTGTCTCTCTTTTGCTTGTTAGTTCATTAGATTCCACATATGAGTGTGATCATATAGTACTTATCTTTCTCTGACTGGTTTAGCATAATGCTCTCAAGGTCCATCCATGCTGTTGCAAAGGATAAGATTTCTTTCTTACCCTTTAAGAATAGTAGTAGTCTAGTATTCCATTGTGTAAATGTATCACAGGTTTTTTTATCCACTCATCTACTGATGGACACTTGGATTGGTTCCCAATCTTGGCTATTGTAAATAATGCTGCAATGAACATAAGTGTGCATATATTCTTTAGAATTACTGTTTCAGGTTCCTTCAGATAAATTCCCAGAATTGGAATCGTTGGGTCATAAGGAAGTTCCATTTTTAATTTTTTGAGGCAACTCTATACTGCACCCATCTACATTCCCACTAATAGTGCACGAGGGTTTCCTTTATTACACATCCTTTCTAGCACTTATTGTTTGTTGATTGTCATGCAGATTTTGAACACTTATTGTTTGTTGATTGTCATGCAGATGTTGACTCAAATAATTTTCTGACCTCAACAAAGATGGATAATAACTATAGTCCTGACTGTAAGTTAAATAATTGTGATTTCTTTAATATTGCCACTAGGAACAGTTTTCTGACATTTTTGTAGCTCTTTAGTAAACTAACTTGGATTTTTTTGCAGAGCTTAGAATTTACATTATTGTTAGTTTCTTTGAGCTGCATTAGTGGAAGGGAAAGGTAACATTGAATACTTACAAGTAAAAAAATTGCTTTTTTAGCAGTTAGTCATGCTTCCTATATCTGTCTCCCATTGCTTTAGTTCAGTTTTTTTTTCCCCTTGGGTTATTGCACTTGTCTTTCAGCTGGTTTTCCTTCATTCATTCAAAAAAATATTTAGTGATATTTGACATGTGGTAGGTACTGTTCTAAGTGCTGGGGATTGAGCAGTGAACCAAATGGAAAATCCTGTCCTCATGGAGCTTATGCCATCTAGACTTTTGGAGTTCCCCTCTATACTTTTGTCTAATTACTCTCTTTAAAATATCATGCCCTCCCCTTGTTTAAAATCTTCAAGTCTAGTGGATTTCTGTTCCTTCTGGATAAAACTCAGGCTCCTTAGCCTTTATGCAACTTAATTTGTTGCCACGCTTTATTAAAACCTCTGTCTTTCAACATATTGCAGCTCCTTGTAGTTAACCACACTCTCTTGCCTTTCAGTTTTTATTTGTATCTCTCCTTGGAATGTCATTCTTTTAGATATTACTCCATGCACAGACAAAATAGCTAATACTCATCTTTTAAACTTCCTTGACCTATCCACTACCATTACTTGATGAGGTAACTTTCTGTATGTACATAACATATTCTCATCATATGATGGCATGCTGATGCTATGATGTTTTTCTCCCTGTGTTATGGTAGTCTCTCTGCTTCTCCTGCTGGAATTAAAGGCAAGGGCTGCTTTTTATTTTTTTATGTCTCAGTGTCTGTCAGGAGGCCTGGCTCATAGTTTGAAATATTCATTTAGCAAATGAAGTACTTGAACTATCTCAGCACTATCAAGCTGACTGGAGATTGTTGGGGTTTCATTCAGTATGCCTTTGACTTTATGGAGTGCTTACTATGTGCCAGCTAATAGAGATGAATAGAAACATGCTGTTAGATGAATCAACAATACGGCTGACATCTTCCTTATTTTCACAACAGACGTCTGTGTTCTCTCTCTCTCTCTCTCTCTCTCTCTCTCTCTCTCTCTCAATAGCCTGTATCAAGGGGCTAACTAGTGCTGATGATATCTTTTTAATGAAATAGTGTTTTAAACTATTGAAGAAAGACTGATAAAAATTTGGGGATCCACAAACCATTTTAGGATTATATGAGTCCTGGTTTGTCCCCAGAAACTTTCTGTGGACACCTTTTGATAAGATTAAGAAAGTGTTAGCATCCAAATTTGCAGAATGGGGTCAATAGCTTGGAAGAAAATTCTGGAGGCCAGAGTGAAATAGTCTTTAAGAATTACTGCATCACAGTGACACCTTGGGTGATTCAAAGAATGATACCCTAGAAACAAATAGCAACAACAAAAAATGAGCACTGACAACTCTGAATAGAAAGATTCAGAGATGAATTCTGAATTTAAAAAGGCTTAAGGACACTTAATTTTGCTTATATTTTTCTATTGATATATAATAAAAATATCTCTAAGAGCATTTTCAATAAGTTTACATTAAAAATTTAACTAGTAAAAGATTGACAAAAATGAATTGGGGGGAAATGGAAGTATAGGCAATGCTAATATTTTTTTGTACACTCCAGAGATCCAAAGTCATTTGAATAATTTAATAGCATACAAAATATACTTTAAACAACTATATTTGCTCATTAAATTGTTGTATGTACTATCTTAAAAATGCAAAGGCTTGGAAATGTTTTCTTCTCCCCCAATTAAGAATAGTCTTGATCTTTAAACGCTACTTTTGGAGAAAAATTTTTTCTGTTCCCTCTGTCCCCACCTTCATAGTAGAGCTGTCTACTTGTATTTCACCAGCGCCCCTCTGTTTTAAATATATTATTTTCATATTGCAATTCTCTTTGACTCTTATTTTATGAGTATTTGACTTTTGTATTTGTAACCATTAATCTCTCAGTTGGTTGTTTTATGTTTATAGAGATGTTAAAAGTGTTAGTGTTTTGTGTACGTATGCTGGTGTTTTTAATTTAAGGATATGCATGTGTAAATATTTTGAAAAGGATTGTTAAAATATACAAGGTGGGGCAAAAGTAGGTTTACAGTTGTGAATACATGGAAGAATTTATTCTTGTATTATTTATTAATTATTGTATTATTTAAACCTACTTTTGCCCCACCCTGTATAGTGTGTGTGTATTTCTTATAAGGAAAAGTTTTAGTTAATCTTTGAATAATGAACCTTGATGTTAATATTTATTGCTCACTTTTATTATTATTTTTTTCACTTTTATTTGTTGATTTTAGAGAGACGGAGGGGAAAGACATCGATTTGTTGTTCCACTTATTTATGCGTTCATTGGTTCATGTACATGATTCTTGTACATGTCCTGACTGGGGATTGAACCCACAATCTTGGTGTATTGGGTTGATGCTTTAACTGACTGAGCTACCCGGCTAGGGCCAACTTTTTTTTATTGCTTACTCTTATTTTTTAAAATTATTATTTTTTAAATAATTCTTTTATTGTTGAAAGTATTACATATGTCCCCTTCCCCCCCCCCCCCATTAATCCCCTCCAGCCCTCCCCAGACACCCCACCCCAGGCCTTCAGTACACTATTGTCTGTGTCCATGGGTTATGCATATACACTGAGTGGCCAGATTATTATGATCTCTGAACGCATAATAATCTGGCCACTCAGTGTGTGTGTGTGTATTAGAGGGGCCTGGTGCATGAATTCATGCATGGGTGGGGTCCGGCCAGCTTGGCCAGGGGCAGGGGACATGGGCGGTTGGCCAGCCTGCCTGCTGGTTGAACTCCTGGTCGAGGGGACAATTTGCATATTAGCCTTTTATTCTATAGGATATACACTGAGTGGCCAGATTATTATGCATTCAGAGATCATAATAATCTGGCCACTCGGTGTATGCATACAAGGTCTTTGGTTGATTACCTTCCACCCACCCAGCATCCCCCACCTTCCCTCCGAGATTCTGCACTCTGTTCCATGCTTCCATGTCTCGATCCACTCCATTCATCAGTTTATTTTGTTATTTAGATTCCACATATGAGTGCGATCCTGTGATACTTGTCTTTCTTTGACTGACTTATTTACTTAGCATGATACTCTCAGGTCCCTCCATGCTGTTGCAAATGGTAAGAGTCCTTTCTTTTTTACAGCAGCATAGTATTCCATTGTGTAGATGTACCACTGTTTTTTAATCCACTCATCTGTTGATGGGCACTTAGGTTGTTTCCAAATCTATTGTAAATTGTGCTGCTATGAACATAGGGGTGCATATATTCTTTCTGATTGGTATTTCTGATTTCTTGGGATATATTCCTAGAAGTGGGATTACTGGGTCAGATGGGAGTTCCATTTTTAATTTTTTGAGGAAACACCATACTGTTTTCTATAGTGGCTGCCCCAGCCTGCATTCCCACCAGTAGTGTATAGGGTTCCTTTTTCTCCACATCCTCACCAGCACTTGTCATTTGTTGATTTGTTGATGGTAGCCATTCTGACAGGTGTGAGGTGATACCTCATGTCATTTTAATTTGCATCTCTCTGATGATCAGTGATTTTGAGCATTTTTTAAAAAAATATATTTTTATTTATTTCAGAGAGGAAGAGAGAGATAGAAACATCAATGATGAGAGGGAATCATTGATTGGCTGCCTCCTGCACATTGGACCGAGCCCACAACCCAGGCATGTGCCCTTGACCAGAATCGAACCTGGGGCCCTTCGGTCCACAGGCCGATGCTCTATCCACCGAGCCAGACCGGCTAGGGTTGAGCATTTTTCATATGTCTCTTGGCCATCTGTATGTTCTCTTTGGAGAAGTGTCTATTTAGGTCCTTTGCACATTTTTCAATTGGACTGTTGATCGTCCTTTGTTAAGTTGTATGAGCTCCTTAAGTATTTTGGATATTAGCCCTTTATTAGATGTGTCATTGCTAAATATGTTCTCCCATACAGTGGGCTCTCTTTTCGTTTTGTTGATGGTTTCTTTTGATGAACAGAAGCTTTTTATTTTGATGTAGTTCCATTTGTTTATTTTCTCCTTAGTTTCCTTTGCCTTAGGAGATGTATCTGTAAACATACTGCTACAAAAGATGTCTGAGATTTTGCTGCCTAAGATTTTTTTTCTAGGATTTTTGTGGTTTTATTGCTTGCTTTTAATACTAATTTAAAAACAGTAAGTAAGAGAGTTGTGTTTCCCAAATTGCTTCCTTGGTACACCAGTTCTGAATATATATATTTAGAGAACAGAGAAATCTTTATCACAATAAGTTTAGAACACAGTGCATATTTATAGTTCACATAAGCATGTTAAGGGAATTGGGGAATCCCCACCTCTACACCACTTTAATTTTGCTAACTGAACTTACTTGTATAAGGGAAGACTACTCTCTACTCCTATCTCATCGCCCTTAAGACCTGTTTAGAAAGTACTGCTTTTTCTAGGCTCTAATCTTTCATAATTTAGCCTTTTAGTTATTAATGGCAATTAAAGTCTTTGTGATTGCTAGCATTTGTAGTAAAATATCTGTGGGAGTTACTTAAAGGGGAAAAAATTTGCCTGTCTATTTCAATAGGAAAATCCCATCTCTAGGGTTTATGAATATCCATGAGCAAACTTCTTTTCTATTTTGGATTTTTATGTGAATATCAGACTTATCGGTTGTTTGGATTATTGAAGTAGGAATAGATAAATTGTTGTATGACTCAGTTGTTCATGGCTTTGGAAGAGACAAAAAGATGTTTAAAACAAAATTAAATGCTTTTTTAAAGAAAAATCTATACTAATAAAAGAGTAATATGCTAATTAGACCAGGAGACCTTCCAGAGACCTTCAGGAAGTCCTTCCAGACAAAGCCAGGGGGCTTGGCCAGCCTGCAAACCACCCCCAGGCTCTCACCCAGGCCGCCCACTCCCTAGTGGGGACTCCCACCCCATCAGGGGGCTGGCCGGCCTGCAAACTTCCCCAGACCCCTCGCCCAGGCCGCCTGCTCCCCAGTAGGGACCCCTACCCCAATGGGGGCGTGATCAGCCTGCCAACGGCCCTTAGGCCCTTGCCCAGGCTGGCCACACCCCCAAGTGGGGACCCCCACCCCAATGGGGGCGTTGCCAGTCTGCAAATGGCCCTCAGCCTCTCACTCAGGCTGGCTCTGCCACCAGCAGAGACACCCCTACACTGATGGGGGCATGGCCAGCCTACAAACCGTCCTAGCTCCTTGCCCAGGCCAGCACCGCCCCCCCTGGGGACCTACCCTGATGGGGGTGTGGCCGGCCTGCAAACTGCCCCAGGCCCCTTGCCCAGGCTGGCCCTGTCCCCTAAGGGGACCCCCACCCTGATCCGGGACCCCCTTTAGGGCAGACCAGCCGGCCCCCACCCATGCATTAGGCTTCTATCTATACTAATAAAAGGGTAATATGCTGAAATATTAGACCAGACGGCCTTCTGGACAAAGCCATGGTGGCGGGGCCAAGGCAGAGGCAGTTAGGGGGATCAGGCCAGCAGGCAGGCGAGCGGTTAGGAGCCAGCGGTCCGGGATTGCGAGAAGGATGTCTGACTGCTGGTTTAGGAAGACGGGATCCCCTGAGGTGTCCCAGATTAGAGAGGGTGCAGGCCAGGCTGAGGGGCACCCCTTCCCTCCCCCCAAAATTCGTGCACCGGGACTCTAGTTTTAAATAAAGAAAAGTACCCTTGGAATTCCATGTTTATTAGCTCAGACATTTTTATTACCTGTTTCTCTGCTGAGAGAGAGACAATATATATTCCAGGAGTTGAAATGTATCTATAAAACTTATAGGCGCCCAGCCAGTATGGCTCAGTAGTTAAGTGTTGATCCATGAACCAGGAGGTCATGGTTCAATTCCTGGTCAGGGTACATGCCCACCCAGGTTGTGGGCTCAATCCCCAGTAGGGGGGTAGCTGATCAATGATTCTCTCTCATCTTTGATGTTCCTATCTCTTCCTCTCCCTTCCTCTCTGAAATCAATAAAAAAATATTTTTAAAAAGTGTTCTGTATTAAAAAATAACTTACAGGAAGTTGTGGATCGGCATAGAAGGCTTTTTAGATATTCTAATTTGTAAGCACTTTGAAGATAAAGTGTTCATTTTTATATTGCTCATGGGCAAATATTGTTCTGTGGATGACAGTAATTTGTGTTTTAATTTAAGGCAAGAAGGATTTTGTATTTAGTTACAAAGTGCCTCATTGTGTTTGACATTGTTAATCACCTGGGATTGGCTATTAAATGTTATTGTGGTATCTAGGAAGTTGTTTGTTATAGTTGCCTCCTGATTTATCTGCCCTCCTTGCTTCCCAGCACTGCTTTCTTTTCCCAAGCTCACAGGGGCTTTGGCTACAGATTGCAGTCTTGCTTTCCATAGCATAGGGATGCTAGCTTAAGAGTCAGGATTCTCTTAGTGCAAAAGGGACACAAAGCCCTGATCTCTTTGGATAAATTATTTGTGGGTTTTGATATGTCAGTGATATATAAATAGATTTTGTTATTTCTTTGTGGATGACATTGGTGGAGCACCTCTAACTTTGATTGGACATTTTCTAGCCTACTCTATTATATTATTCTCCTCATTGTTTTTTAAAAAATATATCTTTTTATTGATTTCAGAGAGGAAGAGAGAGGGGAGAGATAGAAACATCAATGATGAGAGAGAATCATTGATGGGCTGCCTCCTGCATGTCCCCCACCGGGGACCGAGCCCGCAACTCGGCCATGTGCCATTGACCGGAATTGAACCCAGGATCTTTCAGTCCATGGGCTGACGCTCTATCCACCGAGCCAAACCAGCTAGGGCTCCTCATTGTTTTAATCTCTCCCTTCACACACTGTTAAAACCACTTGAAATAATCTCTTGAGGCTTAAGGATGAAGAGTAGTTGAAGAATTATGAACAGTGATTCCTCAACTAATTATAGAGACCTGAATTTATAATCTAACCTAATATAACCTAACCTAATCATGAACCTGTAACTAAAGTTAATCACTGCATGTACCAAAGTATGTTGTTGGATCACAACACACTTTCAAGTTTCTGTGTCCACATAAAGTTTTACTGGAGCACAGCTACACTTGCCTGTGGCTTCTTTTGCATATGATACTTTACAGCAATTGAGTAGTTGCAGCAGAGGCCTTATGGCCTGCAAAGCCTAAAATATTTACTACCTGATCTTTACAGTAAGAGTTTGCAAACTCTGCTCGAGTAAATGCAGAGTCCATTCACTTCTCACTTCTTGTACTGTTACCATCAGTTTAAACTCTGATTAGACCATAGTTATTGCCTCCTAATTACCTCCTAGCTTTTGTCCTTTCCTTACCACACTTCCTGGCTTTACTTCCTATTATTCTCCCCCTCCCTACTGTCCACCAGCCACATTGACTTCCATATTCTTCCTAGTTACATCCCTGCCTCAGGGCACTTTGAATTTACTGTTCCCTCTATTGGAACATTCCCCACCCCACCCCCACCCTCATAGTATCTATTGAATATCTGCTATGTACCAGATGCTGTCCTCAACTCTTCCACACTATATGTAGCTCACATTCGCGCGCGCGCGCGCGCGCGTGTGTGTGTGTGTGTGTGTGTGTGTGTGTGTGTAGACAGTAAAAAAAATTAACAAACATAAAAAAATGAAGATATGAGATATGTGCTTTGGAAAAAATAGAGCATGCTAAGAGAGGCCTCATGGACAAAATGACATGTATACAGAGAGCTGGGGTGGTGGTTGTGGTGTTGTCTCTAAAGTAAATATTTGCATGGCTTATTTACCTCACTTTCTTCCCTATATAAAATTGCAGTCTTTCCACCACACCTGGGACTTATTTTCATTTCTCATGTTATTTTTGCATATGATACTTACTGCCATCTGACATACTCTATATTTTTATTTGTCTTCTACTAGAATGTAAGGTCCAAAATGGCTTTCTTTCTTTTAAAAATAAATCTTTATTGTTGAGATTATTACAATTGTTTCTCCTTTTTTCCCCACCACACGGTTCCCAACCCCCCTCTGCCCTTACCTCCCCCTGTTGTCCTTATCCATAGGTGTATAATTTTTGTCCAGTCTCTTCCCGTACCCCCCACACAGACATCCCTTTTCCCCTGAGAATTATCAATCCACTCCCATTCTATGCCTCTGATTCTATTATGTTCACCAGTTTATTCTGTTCCTCAGATTTTTAATTCACTTGATTTTTAGGATCACTTGTTGATAGATATGTATTTGTTGTTCATAATTTTTATCTACTTTTTTCTTATTTTTCCTCTTTTTAAAGAATACCTTTCAGCATTTCATATAATACTGGTTTGGTGGTGATGAACTCCTTTAGCTTTTCCTTATCTGTGAAGCTCTTTTTCTGACCTTCAATTCTGAATGATAACTTTGCTGGGTAGAGTAGTCTTGGTTGTAGGTTCTTGCTATTCATCACTTTGAATATTTCTTGCCATTCCCGTCTGGCCTGCATAGTTTCTGTTGAGAAATCAGCTGACAGTCGTATGGGTACTCCCTTGTAGGTAACTAACTGTTTTTCTCTTGCTGCTTTCAAGATTCTCTCTTTGTCTTTTGCTCTTGGCATTTTAATTATGATGTGTCTTGGTGTGGTCCTCTTTGGATTCCTCTTGTTTGGGGTTCTGTGCGCTTCCTGAACTTGTAAGTCTATTTTTTTCACCAGGTGGGGTAAGTTTTCTGTCATTATTTCTTCAAATAGGTTTTCAGTATCTTGCTCTCTCTCTTCTTCTGGCACCCCAAAAATTCGGATATTGGTACGCTTAAAGCCATCCCAGAGGCTCCTTATGCTATCCTCACACTTTTGGATTCTTCTTTCTTTCCGCCTCTCTGGTTGGGTGTTTTTTTTCTTCCTCATATTCCAGATCTTTGGTTTGACTCTTCGGGTACGGTGGTCTACAGTTGAGTGTCTGTATATTCTTTATTTCAGACAGTGTATGCATAATTTCTGACTGGTCCTTTTCCATTTTTTTGGTATTCTCATTAAGGTCCTTGAAGGTCTCTTCAAGTTTCTCAGCGGTTTTTAGAAGATTCTTGAGTAACCTTATAAATGTGGTTCTGAACACTGTGTTGTCCATTAGTTTGCTTTCCTCCATCTCTCCTACTCGTGACATACTTCGGTGTCTCTGCATTTTGGCTGCCTCCCTGTGTTGATGGAGTGGCTTTGTGTGGTCAGTGACCTATAGGGGCCGGTAGCTCAGCTTCTCCAATCACTCTAGGTGGTTGCTCTTGGTACTCCCCTTTGTGGGCTGAGTGGAAAATCTTGGTGTAGTTAAAAACCCTGATTGCTGTTGGTACACTGGGAGGAATTGACCTCCAGGCCAATTGGCTATGAGGACCTGCTGTGTCTATAATGGAAGAATTGCTGTGCTGGAGACAGAGTAGGGCTTTGGTGCTCACTGAGTCTGCCTCTTGAATGTGTCCCTTGTGAGAGTGGTTGAAATCTGGTGTCGTCCACGCCTACCACTAGATACCCTAGTGTCTGGATCTCCAATGGTGTGCAGGTCTGAGGCCTCCCAGCAGGAGCTATAGCAAGAGCTACAGTTTTCTTCTCTTTGCTTGGGCGGTTTTGGAGCAGTCTGACTGGAGCTGCAGTTAATTTGGTTGAGCTGCCACAGAACAGGCCATTTATATGTAAAGGCCGCTGTGTGGAGCCTGGGCGGGTTTATAGAATGTGCGGGGTGGGGTCTCAGGGCGTCACTAGGCTGGGGTGTGGCCAACGGCCATGGCTGCCTTCAGCTGTCTCTGCCTTTCCGCATTTCCAAGTCCCTGTGTCCCGCGCTCTAGCGCAGCAAACCCTGATTGCTGGGCGCACCTCTGCAGAAAAGTCACTCTCACTCTCCGACCGATGGCCGAGCGTCCAGCTTCTCCCCGTAGGCGTCTGGGTCCCCCTCGTGTCCCCAGAAACTGGAGTTCAGAGTGATCGGGTGTTTGTCTCCCTTCGGTTTGAAGAAAAGCCGCGAGCCCAGTCGCCCGCCGCCAGCCCTCTTCGCGCGCGCCTCCATACCTCAGCTCTCCAGCGTTTGCGCTCCCTTGTCTTCTTAGTTGTAAATCTACCACTCAGCCAGCTTTCCCGTGGTTCTGGGTGGTAGACGTTTTGTTTTTTAGTTGTATTTTTGAAATTGTTGTGCAAGGCGGCAGTTTAGTTGTTTAACTTTTGCAAAATGGCTTTCTTTTGATGCCTGCTGTTTTCCTTAGTGTTTGGCACATAGTGGGTATTCAGTATGTATGAAATGAATCAATCTAGGTGTCCAGACCAAATGGACACTTGTCTATAGTTAGGAATATAGCCATTAAGAAAAAGTGATATTGGAAGTGATTGAGTGAGAGAGAAAAAAACATAGGCTGTACTCAGTGATACATTTAGATAATCAGTGACACAGATATCCAGCTTTCAAAAAAAAAAATATATTTATTATTGATTTCAGAGAGGAAGGGAGAGGGGGAAAGAGAGAGATAGAAAGATCAATGATGAGAGAGAATCATTGGTTGGTTGCCTCCTGCATGCCCCACAATGGGGATTGAGCTCACAACCTGGGCATGTGGCCTGACCGGGAATCAAACTGTGACCTCCTGATTCATAGGTCAGCACTCAATCACTGAGCCACGCCAGTGGGGCAGATATCCAACTTCTTAATAAGAATGCCCATAAGGGAATCTACCCAAATGTTCATCATTCTTCTCTTTCCCAATTCAAAATACACTCAGAGCAGAGGCCAGCAAACTAGACGCAGCCTGTGGGCAAGATCATAAGACGTATTTTTACATGGACCTTCAGCCAGTTTTATGTTAAGAGTTAAAATATAGCAAAACAGATAATGTGCTGTAGATGATATGGACCTTCAGTGGTCTGTAAAACCTAAAATATTTAGTTTCTGATCCTCTGTAGAAACAGTTGGCCAACCTCTGACTTACAGTCACTTTCTTGATTGCTTCCAGGGTAGAAGGATACTCCTCTATGGTGGTCTTCATAAATAATAGACGGTTAGAATTGGAACATGTAATTGATTTCACTTAAAGATTGTATTGAGACCTAGAAAGTTATATTAATTGGGGTGAGGAGAGGAGTGTCACACAACTTTGTAGGTTAGATCCTGAGTCTCTCTAGCCTATGTGTGTGTTTTTTTAATGTTCTTTTTTCTTTTTCAGTGAGGAGTGCTATTCCTTCTTCTGTGATAATGTTAAGCAAACTATCTTCTCTAAGCCTTAATTTTTATCATCTGTAAAACTGAAAAATTGCTAATAGTATAGGGTTTTTATAATTAAATGAAATCATGCACATAAGGTACTTGTATATAGTTTAACAGATCATAATTATATTTTGTCACAGTGTAGTTAATAGGTTTCTGGTGTCTAGGAATCACTCCCTTTTTCCTCACACACATATATTTTAGAGGATAGGGTCATAGAAGGAATATGTTTGTCTTTAGAGCTTTCAGAAGACCTCTTGTGTAGGGATCTAACTATTTCAGTAACATTGTATTTTATTGATTTGTTTGGGCTTAACCATCCTCTCTAATAAAAGAGTAATATGCAAATTAACCATCACTCCACTACACCAGCCACACCCACCAGCCAAGCCATGCCCACCAGCCAATCAGAGCGAGTATGCAAATAAACCCAACCAAGATGTCGGTTAATTTGCATACATAGGCGCCCTGAGCGGACCCCCTGCAACGGATCGCAGGGAGCTGGGGTCCGCTCCGGCAACAGGCCAAAAACCTCTGGCAGAGGCTTTCGGCTTGGCGCACGAGTGGACCGCCTGCGATCGATGACAGGGAGCTGGGTGTCCGCTGCAGACCTGGTGCACGAGCAGACCCCCTGCAATCAATTGCAGGGAGCTAGGTGTCTGCTCCGGCCCCAGGCTGAAAGCGTCCAGTGGAGGCTTTCTGCCTGGTGTCGGAGCAGACCCCCTGCAATCGATAGCAGGGAGCTGGGTGTCCGCTGCGGCCTGAAGCATGAGCGGTCCCCCTGCGATTGATGACAGGGAGCTGGGTGTCTGCTCCGGCCCAAGAGGCTTTCGGTGTGGGCAGGCCTGGGCAGGGTTGAGCCGGTGATCAGAGGGAGCTGGAGGGGCCTGCCCACACCTAAAGCTTCGGCCAGAGGCTTTAGGCCTGGGCAGGGCCCAGCCATTGATTGGTGTGAACTATAGAGGAAACACCTTTTCTGACTGCACATTGGCTAAGCTTCCTGTATGCCACTGGTAATATTCTTAGTAACTTGGGTATAAGAATCCAAAAAGGTGATCTAGGGTTTTTCCACCACACTTCTGGAGAAAAAAATGAAGGTCCGCTGCTGGAGGGCTCAGAAATGTCATATTCTTCCCTAGCCGGTTTGACTCAGTGGATAATGCCTGGGCCTGCAGACAGCAGGGTCTGGATTTGATTCTGATCAAGGGCATGTACCTAGGTTGCAGGCTCCTCCTTGGCCGGGGCCCAGATCAGGGCTCATGCAGGAGGCAACCAATGAAAGTGCTCCTCTCACTGTGTGTTTCTCTCTGTCTTTCCCTTTCTCTTCCACATTCTCTAAAAGTCAATGGAAACATATCCTCAGTGAGGATAAAAAATAAAGAAATGCATATCCTATGAAAGACACATCTTGAAAATGCCTAAAGAAAGTTGTCATTTTTTCTTGGTGAAGGGACTGGAGTCTGTGTTGATAAAAACACCTTGGTGGCTGCGGTGACTGACAGTGGCTGCAGCAGCGGGGTGATTGGGCTGGTGCCTTCCCCTGATCAGCCTGGTTGCCTCCCACAAAGGGAGGCCAGACTGCGGCTTAGGCCCGCACCCAACGGGGAGGACATCAGTGGGACATCCCCTGAGGGCTCCCAGTATGTGAGAGGGACCCCCGACACCCCCAGTGCACGAATTTCGTGCCCCGGGCCCCTAGTCTTTTATAATGTTGTTAAATGAAACATTTTGTTGCAAGTTTTAAACAACTGATTTACAGACTTGAACAAAATTGGGTTGCAGACTTAAGATTAGTTTTCTAGCCCTAACCGGTTTGGCTCAGTGGATAGAGCGTTGGCCTGCGGACTGAAGGGTCCCAGGTTCGATTCCAGTCAAGGGCATGTTGCGGGCACATCCCCAGTGGGGGGTGTGCAGAAGGCAGCTGATCGATGTTTCTCTCTCATCAATAATTCTAACTCTCTATCCCTCTCCCTTCCTCTCTGTAAAAAAATTAATAAAATATATATTTTTTAAAAAAGATTAGTTTTCTAAACTTAGGCAGAAGAGATTTTTGGTCATATTCCCTGTTTATATATATAGATAAGTCATATATAGCCTTTTGAGTCTGGTTCCTTACATTTAACATAATGCATTTGAGATTCATTCATGTTGTGTGTATCAATATTTTGTTCCTTTTAATTGCTGAGTAGTATTCCATTGTATATCACCACATAGTTCGTTGCTTTCTCTATTGAAGGGTATTGTGTTGGTTTCAGCTTTTGGCAATCTAACCTAATAATAGACAAACATGCAAATTGACCGCACCTCCGCTACGCCCACAGCCAATCAGAGTGAACAAGATGGCGGTTAATTTGCATATGCGGGCGCTGAGCTGCCTGGGTCCTGTAAACATCCTCTGAACCCAGGCTGCTCAGAGCCTGTAGGCCCGCGCTTAGGTCCTGAGCGGCAGGGGCCCCAGAACGCCCCCTGGCCACTTGGAGCCTAAGGGTGCAGGCGCCAAGGGGCTGGGTCCCGCAAACATCCTCAGGACCCAGGCCAGTACGAGCCTGTAGGCCCCTTGCTTAGGTCCTGAGTGGCAGGGGTCCCAGAACGCCCCCTGGCCACTTTGAGCCTATAGGTGCAGGCGCCACGGGGCTGGGGGCGGGGCGGGGTGGGGCGGGAACATCCCGTGTCACCATAGTGCCCCCAGCCGCTTGGGAATGCTCCAGCACCAAGAGGCAGTTTGGGTCCACGCCCCCATCCTGGCGCACATGATGGGGGGCTGGCTGCTGGCCTCTGGGGTGTGTGGAGACCCCTGGCGGCCACCGCTGCATGCGGCCCAGGGGTCCCTGCATGCCCCCCAGCCTGGTGCCCATGGTCAGGGCTCATACAGGAGGCAACCAATCAAAGTGTTCCTCTCACATTGATGTTTCTCTCTGTCCCTCTCTCTTCCACACTCTCTAAAAATCAATGGGAACATACTCTCAGGTGAGGATTAAAAAAAAAAAAGCATATCCTATGAAAGACACATCTTTTTTTAAAAATATATTTTATTGATTTTTTTACAGAGAGGAAAGGAGAGAGATAGAGAGTTAGAAACTTCAATGAGAGGGAAACATCGATCAGCTGCCTCCTGCACACCCCCTACTGGGATCGAGCTTGCAACCAAGGTACATGCCCTTGACTGGAATCGAACCTGGGACCTTTCAGTCCGCAGGCCGATGCTCTGCCACTGAGCCAAACCAGCTAGGGCAAAGACACATCTTGAAAATGCCTAAAGAAAGTTGTCATTTTTTCTTGGTGAAGGGAATGGAGTCCGTGTTGATGAAAACACCTTGGTGGCCGTGGTGACTGGCAGTGGCTGCAGCAGCAGGGTGATGGGGCTGGTGCCTTCCCCTGATCAGCCCGGTTGCCTCCCACAAAGGAGCGTGGGGAGCGGGCCTAAGCCATCAGTAGGACATCCCCTGAGGGCACCCAGTATGTGAGAGGGGGCAGGTTGGGCTGAGGGACCCCCAACCCCAGTGCATGAATTTCGTGCACCGGGCCCCTAGTTATGAATAAGGCTGCTGTAAACATTTATATGCAGGGATTTATGTGAACATAGATATCTTAGTTTTCTGTGCAGCACATTGCCAAACTGGGTACCTTAAAAACAACATAAATTGATTCTCTTACCTGTCTGGAGGTCAGAGGTCTGAAATCAGTATCAAGGGCCAAAATCAAGGTGTTGGCAGGGACACACCCCCTTTACAGCCTCTTTTAGCTTCTGGTGGTTCCTGGCATTTCCTGGCTTGTTGCTGTATCACTCCAATATCTGCTTCCTTATTTACATCATGCCTTCTCTGTGTGTATTTCAGATTCTCCTGTCTCTCTCTCATAAGAATACTTGTGATAGTATTTAGTGCACAGCTGGTAATCCAGGATAATCTCTAACCTCAAAATCCTTAATTTATCACATCTGCAAAGACCCTTTTCCAAATAAGTTAACATTTATGGTTTCCAAGGATTAGGACCCTATATCTTTAGAGCCATTATTCAGACTACTACAATAGGTTTTCATTTCACTTGGGTAAACACCTAGGAGGGGGATTACTGGGTTGTATGATAAGTGTATGTTTAACTTTATGAGAAATTACCAAACTGTTTGCATAGTGGCTGTTATGTTTTGCATTCTTGCCAGCAGTACACGAGGGTTTCATTTGCTCTGCATCCTTACTAGCATTTGGAATTGTCATTTAAAAAAGTTATTCTAATAGATATATATTGGTATTTAATTGTGAATTAATTGGTATTTCCTTAATGATTAGTTATGTTGAACACCTTTTCATATGCTTATTATAACTTCTTTGGTGAAGTGTCTGTTCATTTATTCCATTTTTTAAATTGGGTTATTTTCTCTTTTGCATTTGTTCTTTTTTTTTTCACACCTGTTCTCCTCAAAGTTAGTTCTAGACCTTAATTTCTTACATTTCCTTGTTGCAAACTTGTTTCCTTTTTGAGTTTCTAGAACTAAATAAATTAGTTCTTTTCTGGCTCCTAATAAATTTACTCAGTAACGGAAATATAATATAAATTAGCATGTAGTGGGTATATTAAGTCTGAGTTTGTAAGTGACTGAAACACTTGAGTAAAAAGAGTGTTTTATTAGTGGCTATGATCAAACTTCAAGGAAGGGTACAGTTGGAGTTGGCTTTAGGGACAGCTGATCCAAGGATTGTATTATTGCTTGGTTTCTCTATTTTCATCTCTGCTTCTTTCAGTTGTTAACACTGTCTCCTGTCTCAGACAGGTTTTCTTCAGATGGTTGGAGACATGGTTGCAGGTGTTTTAACATTGAGATCCTTCCATCCTTATGACCTAGAAGAAAAAAGGGATCTTTTCAAACTTTGTTCAGAAAACCTCTGGGATTTTCAGCCTGACTTACTTGAACATCTTAACTCAAATAATATTACTTGAACATCTTAACTCAAATAATGTGAACCAAACAAACTCTTGATTTCTCCTCCCTCTTTTCCCCCCCATGCCTTCTCCTCTGTATGTGTTTTAAATTTCTTCATATCAGTAAATCCAACACTCATCATAGTCAGAAAACCAGGAGTCCTTGATCCCTTCCTTGATTTCCTTTCAGGAATAGCCCTTTCTTTCATATCCAAACCACCAGTCTTGCTTACTGTTTTGTAACCACACTGCTCATCTTCTTTCCGTTTCTTTTTAAAAATATGTTTTTATGATTTTAGAAAGAGAAAGGCAGAGAGAGAAACATTGATTGGCTGCCTCCTGCACGCCCCTACTGGGAATCGAGCCTGCAACCCTGGCATGTGCCCTGACTGGGAATCGACCAGCGACCTCTTCAGTGCCTGGGATGATGTTCAACCAACTGAGTCACACCAGCAAGGAACTCTTCTTAGTTTCTTAATACACCAAGCTCTTTCTCGAGATCTTTGCACAGCTGTTGCTTCTGCATGCAGTGATTTACCCCTCTAGGGGTAAAGCTTCTTTTTCATTAGATCTCTGCTTAAATGTCACTGCCTCAGAGAGGTTCTCTTTCTAAAGCATGAAACTCTTCCTTCATTCCTATCTTTTTCCAAGCTCCTTATTTGCTTCCCAGTACAACTTCTTACAGTTGAGAGTCATTTTACCCATCTCTTTATTTGGGTTTGTCTTTTTTACCACTAGACTATATACATTGCTTGAATTTAGGGACATTATCTTGTTTAACTTTGTATTTCCAGTTCTAGTACAGTCTGGGGCATTGTTAGTCATGTAAAGGTTTTTGAAAGAATGAGTCAGAAGCATTTTTACAATTGGCCTATCCTGGGTATAGTGCCCTTGTGAGATGGTAGTTGGTGGATAGAAACATAATAGCCACTGCAATAGGCGCCAAGTGAACCTATATTAAGATACCACACTTAATGCTTTTTTTAGAATTTTGAAGATAATAGTAATTAAGTCTGGAACTAATCATTATATTTATTAATATTTTTATTTGAATAGAAATCTCTAAGGATATCTGTAGGCATAGGTCTAAACTAAATTAAAAAAAAAAAATGTTAAAACAATAACCACTAGCCCTGGCCGGTCTGGCTCAGTTCGATGAGCATTGTCCCATGCACCAAAAGGTTACCGGTTCGATTTCTGGTTGGGGTACATGCCTGGGTTGTGGGCTCAATCCCCAGTAGGGGGCATGCAGGAGGCAGTCAATCAAGGTTTCTCTGGCACATCTATGTTTCTCTTTCAAAAACATTTGAAAAAGCAATAGCCACTAGAGTCTGATTAGCATTCTTTTCTCTGGCTACTTAGTGCAGTGAACTGAATGACATGTTATGGGCCAACCAGATGTTTTAAAGCATCAGTAATAATATTCATTTTTATGTTTCTCTGTTATGCTTATCCTCAGGGGGCTCCTGTTTAAGGTTCTTATATTGTCCCTTTCTAAAACTTTACTTTTGACTGTTCACATATTTGCTGCTCTCTTAACTTGCTCTGAGAGATTCAAGACAGAGGGGTCTGGAGTCAAGAATGTTTGGACATGTGGTAGAGCATAGAGTTGATAATCCTAGCTGAGACTGACTGCTGAGTTAGTGAAGGTTAGGGTGAGCATATAATTTATCATTCAAACAAGGTGATTTTTGAGAGTGCCAGGAAAATGGGTTTAAATCTGGAATATCTCATAAATTGCAGTACTGGGGGGATATAGATTATAATCAGTTGTTATAGGATGGGGTGCTCTGAGCCTGAGGGCTTTGAATTGGAAAGAGAGTTACCTAAAAGTGGTAGGAAGAAGCCAGGTAGAGCTCTGGGTTGTGTGTGTTTGTGTGTGGACTGAACGTAAACAGTGAGCCAAGAGTTTTGTAGATCTGTCCTAATTAGTAAACACTAGAGGCCCGATGCACGAAATTTGTGCATGGGTAGGTTCCCTAGGCCTGGCTGGCAATCAGGGCTGATCTTGGCCAGCCTGGCTCCCCCCGCTCCGGGCGGGCGAATGACTGGGGGCCAGTGCCGGCCCACTCACCAGCCGACCCCGCCCCCTGCCTACACCGCCAGTTGCCTTCCTCTGCAGGGTAACTGGTGGGGTAATTGGGGGGGGGCCCTCTCTGGCACCCAGCATGGCTGGCCTGGGGCCTGTGGGCCTGTGGGCTGGGGGCAGCTACTGCGTTGAGCATCTGCCCTCTGGTGGTCAGTGTGCGTCATAGCATTCAGTCGATTTGCATACAGGCAGTCCTCAGGTTACATGTTGTTTTGTGGTTACGCCATCTCCCATTTACAGTAAAAAAGTTTTGTCATTTTGACGTATGTACATACGTGCTTTATGTTTTTTATTTACCACAAGTAAAGGTCAGGAATTGTTATCTTTTAAATTTTTTTACTGCTTCACTTCATTACTGCTGTATATGTGCTCCATGTGAGTGACGTAGTTGCTTATGTAGATGGGTTCCGACTTACGGCAAAAATCGTGTTACGTTGCACTGTAGGAACGGATCTCCAACGTAACCTGAGGACCGACTGTATTAGGCTTTTATTATCCTATGTAATAAAGAGCTAATATGCAAATGGTCATCACGCCCTCACGCCGTCATGTCGTAACGGCTCATACACTCAACACTGGGGAGAGAGAAATGGGGACCAGCTAGGCACAAATGAGCTCGCAAGAGAGGAATGGGGACCAGCCAGGCACAAATGAGTTCTTGAGAGAGGAATGGGGTTCAGCCAGGCTACAGCCCCAGAGAGGGGCAAGCCGCCTGCCCTATGATCCTGGGCACCTGCGGTTGCGGCCTGAGCGAAGCCACCTGCCCACAGTCCCCTGCAGCTGCGGCCGGCCTGGGCAAAGCTGGCCTGGGTCCTGGGTGCCTGCGGCCGGCCAGAGGGAGGGAAGCCCAGGTGCCAGGTGCCTACGACCAGCTGGAAGAAAGAATCCTGGGTCCCGGGTGTATGGCGAGGCAGAGGTGGTTAGGGGTGATCAGGCCAGCAGGGGAGCAGTTAGGGGCAATCAGGCAGGCAGGCAGAGGTGGTTAGGGGCCATCAGGCAGACAGGCAGGCAAGGGGTTAGGAGCCAGTGGTCCCGGATTGCAAGAGGCAGTCGGACATCTCCCTAGGTGTCCTGGATTGGAGAGGGTGCAGGCCGGGTTGAGGGACTCCCTCCCTACCCCCCATACGAATTTCATGCTTTGGGCCTCCAGTATAGGATAATTGCCTAACAGATAAGGTTGAAATCCTAGAATCTGAACCTAATTCTCTTTTATTTTCCCAAAGAAAGCTACTACTGTGCTTTGCTATACTGTTCAATCAAAGAATACATGGGTTGTCTGATCTGCAAGCTTCTGGCCTACTTTCAATAAAAAGTTACTGAGAGCTTTTTGCACTGTTGAAGAATTTTCCCAGATAAGTTTACATTCTCTTGCCATTTTGTCCTATAGATAGTTGTAGTACACATTTGTTAGTAGTTTGGAAAGATGGGCTTTTAAGATACTTTTTTAAGTGGCGTGAGGTGGAATGAGGAGCACACAGCAGGGAGTGGAAGGCAATTTAGAGGTGGGTGGTAGTAATAATAGCATTTGCTATAATTATTTTTATTATACATTATCATTTATAAAGCAAAGTTGAACTCAAGTTAGGGAGAGGGCAGAATTTTATTGTCAAGTATACACCATAGAATTTCATCTTCAGTTTTTAAATTCCAGCCGGGGAATTGTTAATAGCATTGTAATTGAGATTAATAGCTATGACAGTATGCAGTAAGACTGATTCTATAAAGATAAACTTATCACTCCAGTATTGGGTTTTTAATTTTTGTTAGGTAAATATGTACTTTTTTAAAAAAAATTAGACGTTTGTTCTTTTGACAAAGGATGCAACTAATATTGACTGTTTTGTGGAAAAATGTAAAAGACATTATTAAAAGCTTTGTGAAGAATGCAAAATACACACACATTAGTCATCTTAGGGCCACCTCATGTTATCTTTTCCATGAAGACACTTGTTATGCCTTTTTCTTTTCTTTTTTGCCTTTTTCTTTAAAAAAATTTTTTTTGCTCCCTTGTTAGGTTATATGGACCTAGAATATACAGTATATAGTTGTTCAATGAGAATCATGGTTACTGTGACATTTCCTGAGATGATAGCATTAAAAATAATTTTCTAAAATTTTATTTTTATATAAAGCAATTTCTGTGTGTGTGTGTGTGTGAGAGAGAGAGAGAGAGACATCGATTTGGAGAGAGAGAGAGAGAGAGAGAGAGAGAAGAGAGAGAGAGAGAGAGAGACTGATTTGTTGTTCCACCTATTTATGCATTCATTGGTTGATTCTTATATGTGCCCTCACCAGAGATAAAACCTGCAACCTTGGTGTATTGGGACAACACTCTAACCAACAGAGCTACCCGGCCAGAGCCACCTTTTTATGTTTTAATTCAGAGTACTTTATGGTTTCCATTTTATTTAATCACGTCAGACATGTCTAGTTACTGTTACCTCCCCTGTTGTAGAGGAAGAAAGAGAACCAGTAACTAGCTGTATTTTCAGCAGCCAACCCTGAGAGAATTATACTAAAGATGAAGGATGTGAGGCACTTGGTAAAACAGCTAGCCTTGCAAAGGGTGCTGCACATAATACGCTGTAGAGTTTATATTAAAAATTGTTTTTCAAGGTAAAAAATTGCTATATAGACATTGCTATATTCACTTTTTACTTTGCTTTATTCTATAACTTTAAAACTATTCATCAGCTTTTAAATTTCTTCCCTCCATACAGACTTTCTAGAATTATACCAATAGAGTTGCTGTTAACCACATGCAGCTATTTAAATTAAAATTAAAAATATTTAATGGTAGCCATATTTCAAGTACCCAGTAGCATCAGTGGTAACTGTATTAGCACAGATGCAGAAAATTTTCATTATCACAGAAAGTTCTATTAAACAGTATTGTTTTTAAGAACAGTATTAGAGAAAATATCACTTGAGAACAGGTTTTGTTTTTGTTATTTGGCTTTAGGGTTTTTGAAGTTAGAAATGTTAACTTTAATTTATCCTAATGAGAGGAGTTTTGTGATTTACTCCTATTGATCAACCTTGTCATGTTCACACTTAGCCTAATCTTTTATTAAGTCTCGCTGGCTATATATAATTCAGTCGTACTAGGCTGAGGGATATTTTGGGCTTAGTAATAAAAAATTTGCAAATGTGTGTTTTATGTTGTTAATGTTTAATATCTTTTAAGCTTTAATGCTTAATAACTTTTTTCCTTATCCATAGAATGAGGATAATGATTACATGGAATTTGAATTAATTGGGGTTATGAAGTTAAAAAATTCAAATCCTAGTGAACCTCCTAGTCCCAGCAGAAATCTTTGCTGTTTTGAAGTTGTTTCACCTTCAGCTCTCCTTTATTTTCTAAGCCCTTAAAGTTTAGTGTCTCATTAAACATAGTTTACACATTTGTTGAGTAACTGCTCTGGACTAGTCACTGTCTTACATTATTTGTTTATTCATTTATGATTACCCATTATGATGACCTATAACTAAATTATGAGCTCCTTGAAAGTAGGAAATCCTGTTTTGTATTGAAAATACCTATAATTTTAGAAATTAAGAACAGAAAGAGACTTTGAGATACTCATGTCAAATATTTTTATTTTACAAATGAAGAACCATGACAGATGAAGTTACTTGCTCACACTTGGAGAACCAGCACTAGAGAATTTGGATATCCTTTTATCAAGCTATCTCCTTACCTGATTAATTGTTAAATTTAATCTGAAGGAAGTCCTAAGCACTACTTTTGTTGAAGCTACTCTATTTTGTATGTATAAACTGTGTCAGTGTAGAGCAAAGTTATTTATAACTCTGATATTTCCTGTTTGTTTCTTATGACACATTCTTAGGGTCAGAGCATATCAGTTTTTGGAGATATAGCATTTTTACCTGGAGAAAGCTTTTTGGTTTTAGATTGGAATAGGGTGACTGGTTTCTCAGGTTAAACAATTGCTCAGTTATTTTTATGTGTTACCTTTGGTAGTAATAACTTACGTAATGAATTATGGGGTTAGAGTGTCCATTTATAGAACCTAATGGTCCTGTTTTTATGAGCTGTTTTTAACCTCTACTTTTATGTTCTCGTTACAGTTTTAGTTTCAGTATTACTATTGTGTACACAGACACTTACAGGAGTGCTAAGAATAGTAAACATTCCTATGTACAAACAAGATGACACTGAATTGTTTCTTAAAGTTCCTTTTTATCCCCTATAGTTATTGGCAAAGTGTACATTAGGTATTTACCGGTATAAAGTGATTGTTATTTGATAGGATACTTTTGCTTCTCAGAAAAATATTGGTTTATTTCTGTGGTAGCATATGCTTGTAGTTGGCATGGACTAGACCTGCTCAGGCTTTTTTGCGGAATACTAGTTGTTTTCCCACAAGATTAGGATACAATCCCTCCTTTTCTCCCCCTTGCCCAAGAATTGAAATAGATTTCAGAAGGGAATCTTGGCTTGTGAATCAAGACTTTAATTGTAGGCTTTCTTCTTTCCAAAGGCACTTCCCTTTTTTGCAGTTGTTCTTATGTGTGCGTGTGTTCATTCACGTGAGTGTGCGGGTGTGTGATTGCTTGCAGCATTTGGATCTGTGCAGCACATTGGCTTCTAGACATCCTTTGTATAGTAACAGCATTAGCGGAGGGGCTGGCAGCCTCTAAAACAGTTTTTCTCCTCTTCCCCCTCCACTCAATCTCGCTCTCTCCCCAGATCTGGTGACATTATATAGATAAATGTGCAGCTAGGAAAACATCAGAAGGAATTGAATGCCTGCCAAAAATTTACAGCATGAAACCAAGCTGGCTGCTTCAGCCTAGCTTTCCTGATCTCTCATTGTGTGTGTACAGTCTGCACTTGTCAGGGCTTTCCTTCTTGAGTATTACATCACTATGTTCTCCGCCCTCATTACACTATCTTTTCTTTTGAAAAGCTACTGTCCTCAGGCTTTAAACTTGTTAAACACTTAAGGCATTATTTATGCTGTTATGGAGGTAATATTGAAGATGAAATATATTTAAGTCTGAAAGAATTTTTCTTTTAATTCTCACCTGAGGATATGATTTTCATTGATTAGAGAGAGAGAGAGAGATAGAGAGAGAGAGAGAGAGAGAGAGAGAGAGAGAGAGAGAAACATCAATGTGAGAAACAGTGATTGGTTGCCTCTCACAAGGGCCCTGACTAACGGGATCAAACCAGAAACCTGGGTATGTGCCCTGACTGGGAATCGAACCTGAGACCCTTCGCTACCTGGATGATGCTCCAACCATTGTGCCACATCAACCAGGGCAAAAATTTTAGTTTGATGTGATATCCACTGAAGGTGTATGTGCTTGCATGCATGTCCACATGGGTGTTCTGGGCAGTATTAGGTTAGTGTAGAGAAGCTAAGGTACTGGTAACTACCTGAAATTATTACATTGCTTTTTTAAAAAAATCTTTCTATTCTTCAGGAAGAGGGACAATTTCTCAGAGGACTTTAAAGACAGCTTAGAGAAGTACTGATTTTTAATTGTTGATCAGCATTGCAGATAGACATTTCTAGAATAGAATTATTTCCATGTGTTTTTTAAAAAATAATCCTTTTAGGCTTTTTATAGGTGTTAGCAGTCCAGTGCACAGGACTTGGTAATATATGGTTCATTAAGCTCTGTTGTGGCTGGCCTTTGACATTTTTATTAATCCAGTAGAATTGGAAGATCATGTGATGTTGGAGTAGGAGAATTTATCTTGGTGACTTTAGGATGCTGATTCCATTGTAGGTATAATTTTGCAAAGCTAAGAATCCAGGAAAGAATTGCTAGAGAAGGGATTAAATAAAAGATTTTATATGAAAGTACCTACCTTGGTCCTGAAAGAAAACAAACCAATGGCAACAGCAGCAATTGAGCAGAGTTTCTAGCATAGAAATCCAAATACAACTCCCTGAAGCCAGTGTGAACAAAGTTGAGATCAACTATGTAAAACATTGTATGTTCCATAAGAAGGCTTTCAATCAAAGTATGTGTAAATTGCAGAAAAATTTTTTATCTATAGTTTGTATCATTGAGTGATTAAGTTGAAGCTGTTTTGAGTATTAGACTTAAAGTCAGAATATCTATCTGACTTTGAATAACTTTAATCACTTTGTTAGTCATATATAGCCTTTGACAAGGATTTTTATCTTTAGTAAAATGAATACATAGTGGTTTTTATTTATATATATTTATTATATTTATTTTTTTGTTAATCCTCACCCAAGGATAGTTTTCCCATTGATGTTTTAGAGAGAGTGAAGGGGAGAGAAGGAGGGAGGGAGGGGGAAGACAGAAAGAGAGAGAGAGAGGAACATCAATGTGAGGCATCCTGACTGGGGATTGAACCTGCAATCCAGGCACATACCCTTGATTGGGATTCCAACCCCAGATCCTTCAGTGGGTGGGTCGACACTCTAACCACTGAGCAACACCAACTAGGGCTGTAATGTTTTTATAAAGATTCCTTTCAGTTCCGAACATCAGACCTTCTATTAGATATGTGTTAGTTATTATTTTGGTAGGTCTTGAGGAAAATGATGCTGTTTGCCACTTTGTTCAAGTGTTACTTTAGACCATGGGCAGAATAATGCCCACAATTGCAATCTCTTCAAAAAGTAATCAACATGAAAGTCTTGTTGAATATCTTGCTCCTTCAAAACCATCACTTTATATACAAAGTGGGGCCAGAGTAGGTTTACAGTTGTTCATATGGAAAATAAAACACTAATTAATAAATAATATAAGAATAAACTTTCCTATACTCACAACTGTAAACCTACTTTGGCCCCACTCGGTATTTTTAGCATAGAAAATATTCTTTTTCTAATGCTCTGGTACTCAAGTACCACTAAATAATTGTTTTAAGTGGGTAATGTGCAGTGTGATAAATATGTGTGTACAAAACAATGGTATAAATCTAAATGCAATAATGTAAATATCATATATAGAAAATCTATTAGTCTACAGAACATTTTAATCACCTTGCTTTTTATTTTGGATGTTAAAACAAAAACTTACCCTGACTTGAACAGTGACATTTGGCCCAGCCGGTGTGGCTCAGTGTTTGATCCAGGAGGTCACTGTTTTATTCCTGGTCAGGGCATATGCCCAGGTGTGGTCTTGATCCCCAGTGTGGGGCATGCAGGAGGTATCTGATCAGTGATTTTCTCTCATCATTGATGTTTCTCTCTCCTTCTGCCCTCCTCTTTGAAATCAATAAAAATATTTTTTTAAAAAAGAAAAGTGACAGTTGGTCACTTAACCAAAATAAGCTTTGAAGGATAGTTTTGAAAAAGGATATAGGAAATAGCATTTAGAGGTGCCTCTTTTGAGTTACTGTCCCATAACTTTATCCCATCATATCTTCACGAGAACTTGAAAAGTAGTTATATTGTACTGTTTCACATCAAAGAGGTTCAGTAATTTGGCCAAAGTGATGCTGTAAGTGGCAGAATCCAGTCTCTTTCTTAGAGACAGGGATACAAAGGACTCTTTGAGGGATGAGGTAAAATAACTTAGGGGAAGAGCATGAAGTATGATCTCTGAAGACAAGTGAGTAGATAGGGAGTAGAGGAAGATGGTGTGAGAAAAGCAGTTTGGTATATGGTGGAGGGAATTGAAGAATAGCCTATAGGAGTTGACAGTTTGTATATGTTGTGTAAGTTTTGAGCCAGACAAGTAACTGGATAAGAGAACATAGTATTTTAGGGATATTAACCTTTTGCACTCGGATGTCGAGTGTGACTTGACACGGTTAGCATTAGAATAAAGGAATCGAGAAAAAAGCAAGCGAGTGCAAAGGGTTAATCTGATAGGACTGTATAGAAAAAAAATCAGACTAGAGAAGATGGCATATGGTGATAGGGGAGAGCCATTTATATATATAAAAGCGTAATTTGCTAAGTGTGCGACTGATCAGTCGACCGCTTGACCAGTCGCTATGATGTGCACTGACCACCAAGGGGCAGATGCTTCAACCGGTAGGTTAGCTTGCTTCTGGGGTCCAGCCGATCTGGACTGGGCAAGACGGGCCGGACACGCCCTGGAGCCAACCTCCTGTGGTCCCTCCCTGGCCTCTAAAATATTTCTTGTAATTAACTTTTTTTCAACGTGCATGAATTCGTGCACTGGGCCTCTAGTAAGTATATAAAAGAAAGGAAAGGACCACAAATGAAAGAAGAGACAGTAATAACTTGGCAGTATCATAATTAGATGAATGAAAATTATATGTCACTGATAAACAGAAAGTGGAGCTTTCAAATAACTGATGAATATGTGAAAGAAAGTTAACTCTGCAGTCTTAGTATAGAATTTAAATTCAGCAAATGTGCATACTATCATTTTTATGTCACCTCTGATTAGGAAATAGAAAATTGTTATAGTATCTTGACAGATGATTGCTTTCTCATCTAAATTTATAGTAATCTATAGGCATAGTAAAAATGTAAATTGAAATTGATCATTACTGATCTAATTATACCATTAACTTACTTTCACCGATAATCTTGTTATTGTATCTAATTGTAGAAGTCATTGAATGAACTCATCATAATAAAATTGAATTCAATTTAGTAATCCTATTAAGGCTTTGTAATGGCTAATGGGTTGTGTTGGAACTGATTAAAATTATACAAGGTTACCTTATTGTAGATTATAAATAATGGAAAATGAATTATTTTCCAGGCAATTCATGTTGTTTCATTATTATATATCTTGTAATTTATGTTTTTGAGGAAAAGATTACTCTAAAAATATATTTAATAAGGAGCCATAGATTGCTTGATAGTATATGGAAGCTGAAGACTTTAAGGAGATTAAATCCTACCCAACTACACTTCCCCTGAAGATCATTGAACTTTGGAGGAGAGGCTTTAAGCCAGTTACTAATAAACCTGTTTGAAGCTAAGCATGATTTTGTTGTATATTAATTTCAACATATGTGCAAGATACATATGAAGTGAAATTAAGAGGTCTAGGGTGATTTCTGATTCTCTAGTGCTGTCTTTCTTGAAAAGATGAAGAACAGTTGAATTCTAAACTGTTGGAAAGGATTTGAGAGGAGCATGAGTTCACTCAAAGCCATTAACCCTTTGCACTCGCTTGCTTTTTTCTCTATTCCTTTATTCTACTCGGGATTTAATTTTTTAAATACCCCAGATTTTACAAAGCGCGGCAGTAGAATAAAAAACTGGAGTTTCTTTTCATACAAACTTATTTATTTGGATTTTTTTATATTTCAAATTATTGATACATTCAAAGAGTAATTTTAATCTCTATAATTTTTCATGGTGTGATATTTTTTGAAATATTCACCCACATGAAGACCTGGTTTACATTCACATGTTTCGCAAATATAAATCGTCTCTCTTCTTCCTCCTTTGATTTTTCTGTTAGAACAAACAACACAATCTTTGTGTTTTTTGTTAGGGTGAGGTGTGATTATATGGAGCTTTCCATCTAAATGTTGCTCTAAGTTAGTGGATAATAATCTACCCCTGGAAGTTAGTGTACCATTTCTGAATTCTCCAACAAGATCATGTACTAGTTTCCTAATAAATTTCACATGCGTTATCGGTTTTTCATTTTTTCTTTTTTGGCATCAGTTGAGACTGCATTTACATTTTACTTGTCCTTTCATGCTAATGAAAACAAGAAAAGATACTGGAAAAATAGACAAAAATTCCCCCCCCCCCCCCCCCGCAGTGAAACTACGTGTCGAGTGTGGCTCGACATACGAGCTGCTACCGATGCTAACCATGTCGAGTCACACTCGACATGTGAGTGCAAAAGGTTAATAGTGAAAGAATGAAAAACTGGGTAAAACTGAGAGCTTGCCTGACTTGAAGAGAACAGTGTATTTTGTTAGCTTTCTCAACAAAGTATTAGTTTCCTAAAGTGAATTCTATGTGTCAATTTGTTTCCCTTATAATATTAGAAATAACCTAATTGTGCAAATATTCTCTCAAAAGGCTTACTTTTGAGTTTTTGGGTAAGTGGATAATGGGAATAGTATTTGTTTTCTAATTTTGTGTAAATTTTTTTCATATATACTGACATTTATAAGTGCTTTGAAAATGTGAGTACTTATTTTTAATTTTTGTTTTATTACAGTGCTTACCAAACAGTAATATTTGCCAGACTTCTTATGCTTTGGATAGTATTTTGAAAATCTAGCAATAATTTTTTTCCCCGTGTTCAGTCACTGAGCACCATTTTGGTTTCCTTCACTATGCCATGACTAAGAATACTTCAGTTTTCCACTTTACTAAGCTAAGACTTACCTTTTATACTTTTGTTATTTATTCTATATAATAAAGCCATTCTTTTAGCTTTTTCATATGTATTACTAGTGGCCCGGTGCACGAAATTTGTGCACTTTGCAGGGGTCCCTCAGCCTGGCCTCCGCCCTCTCACAGTCCGGGAGCTCTGGGGGTATGTCCGACTGATGGCTTAGTGGGCCTAAGCCGTCAGTCAGACATCCTTAGCATTGCCACGGAGGCGGAAGAGGCTCCCACCACTCCACTGTGCTCTCCAGCTGTGAGTCTGGCTTCTGGCTGGGCGGCGCTCCCCCTGTGGGAGCACACTGACCACCAGGGGGCAGCTCCTGCATTGAGTGTCTGCCCCTGGTGGTCAGCCCGCATCTTAGTGACCGGTCATTCTACCATTCGGTCATTTGCATATTAGCCTTTTATTATGTAGGGTACGCTGTAGATGAGGTCCCCTAGAACCATAAGAAATGCAGAAAATTCACTGTTAACTCATTCTCGAATTGCCCCCCTGTGGGGCGTGTGCTGCACCTTGGAAATCACTGGGCTTGACATTTTTCCTCTCTGAGCTTCATTTCTGAATACATACGCATATACCATGGGAATTGTAATCTCTTCTCTGCCTACCTCACTTGGTTGTCATAAGGAGGTTCTGAGCTAATAAACCTAGAAATGTTTCATCAAGTAAGTGATGTCTAAATGGGAAGGGATTTTTATTTTTAAGCTCACGGTTACCCTCGCCGGTAGCAGCTGCTGATTAGGGAAGGAGGGCATGATTGTTTCCTGGGACTGTAGCTATGGAAGCTTTGCAGAGGGTTCTGCAGGCCTTGGAGGGGGGGGCTCTGGCCAGCAGCCCTGTAGCGGTGGTCGTCCCTGGAGGCGCTGGCGTGGGGCAGGGTGTTAAGGGATGCTAGGGGGGTGGCCCGGCTGAAGGGGGAGTAACTGTCAAACCTTCCCGCTTGGCGCTATTCTTTAAATTGTACGTGGCTGTTTTGCAGCTGTACCTGCTCAGGGCGGGGCTCCAATCTCCTGGAGCAGGGTGGGGGCTGGGCCTGGGTGGAGCCAGGCGGGTTAGGAGGGTGGGTTTAGCTGCGCCCCCAGCGAGGTTCATGTTTCCACTGCAGAGAGGGTGCTGCTGCTGTCAGGGGGAAGGGTCTGACCCTGGGGGGCCACTCAGGCCTGCCTCCACCCGGGTCTGGAGTTGTAGGGAGGAGAGGCGTGCCCAGCCCCAGCAGAGGGGGCCTGGCAGTGGCGGGCTGCGGGCCCTGGGTGCCTCAGGGGTGCTGACGGGTGGTCGCTGGCATGCTATTGTTGTGTGCGCCCCTGTTGGTTGTGGGGGGGGAAGAGATCGGGAGTCGGAGGTGCGGGCTGCAGCTAACCCCAAGGCTGGGTCTTCTCCCCATCCAGTCAGTCTCCCCGTCTCCCTGTGGGTCCGGGGGCTGGGGTAGGGTGTCTGTGCAGGGGGATTGGAAGAGCTCCCCATGGCCGCTTCCTCTTCCTTCTTTGCAGTCCAGGCTCCTGTCAGGCACTCTCCTCAGACCCCCGGGAACTTGGCTCTGGCCGCCCGCCCCCAGCTGTGTGCACAACCTCCTGTTGGTCCATCAGTATGCAAATTGGTCATTACTGGGACACCGTAACAGACAATTAGCATATTACCTCTTTATATGTATAGATATTTTACAGTATGAATATGGCGCAATTTATGTGTGCTGCCATTGCTAGCTATTTGGCTAAGTTTAAGTAAATTTTGTTATGAATAATGCTGCTCTGATCATTTTTGTGCATGTTTTATTGTTTACTAGAGGCCCGGAGCACGGGGGGGGGGGGGCGGGGTGGTGTCCCTCAGCCCAGCCTGCACCCTCTCTAATCTGGGACCCCTCGAGGGATGTCCGACTGCCCATTTAGGTCCGATCCCTCTCACAATCCAGGACTGCTGGCTCCCAACTGCTCGCTTGCCTGCCTGATTGCCCCTAACCGCTTCTGCCTGCCAGCCTGATCACTCCATAACCACTCCCCTGCCAGCCTGATCGATGCCTAACTGCTCCCCTGCCGGCCCGATTGCCCCTAATTGCCCTCCCTTGCCAGCCTGGTCGCCCCTAACTGTCCTCCCCTGCAGGCCTAGTCCCCTCCAACTGCCCTCCCTTTTAGGCCTAGTCCCTCCCAACTGCCCTCTCTTGCTGGCCTGATCGGCTACAACTGCCCTCCCCTGCCCGGCTACAACTGCCCTCCCCTGCCGGCCATCTTGTGTCCACACGGGGACAGCCATCTTTGACCACATGGGGGTGGCCATCTTGTGTGTTGGAGTGATGGTCAATTTGCATATTACCTCTTTATTAGGTAGGATAGGATGTGTATTCACTTCATTTGGGTTGATAGGAGTGGAAGTGCTGGATCATATGGTATGTCTGTTTAATTCCAGTAGATAATGTCACATAGTTTTCAGAGTATTTTTTTCAATTTATATTCTAGTTAGCAGTGTAGGAGAGTTCTTGTTCCACTTTCTTATTAGCACTTACTGTTGCCAGTCTTCACAATTTTAGCTATTCTTAAATATCTACTTCCTTGATGGCTAAAGAGGTTGAGCATCTTTTCTTGTATTTTATTGGCCAGTTATATATTATTCATGTATTTTCCATTGTGAATTACCAGTTGAAGTCTTTTGCCTACTTTTCTATTGTTGTCTCTCTTTTTCTTGCTGATATGTAAGAGTTTTTTAAATGTTCTGAATATGAGCCATTTGTTAAATATGTTATATCTTTCAATATGTGGCTTATCTTTTAACATCTTTAATGGTGTCTAAGTCTTCCATCTTTCTTACTGTGCTCCCCACCCCAAATCAATTAGCCATCAAATCCTGCCAGTTCTATCTTTTAAATATTGTTTATCTCTCTTCTCCATTCCTTTTGTCAATGCCTTGATACAAACTCTCTTTACTCATGGCCTGGATTATAGATCCTGTTCCTTCGAATCCATTTTCTTTTTTTCTTTTTTAAAGGTAATTGTGTTTATTACAAACAATTTTCTTTCTTTTTTAAAAATATATTTTATTGATTTTTTTACAGAGAGGAAGTGAGAGTGATATAGAGTTAGAAACATCGATGAGAGAGAAACATCGATGAGAGAGAAACATCGATCAGCTGCCTCTTGCACACCCCCTACTGGGATGTGCCCGCAACCAAGGTACATGCCCTTGACCGAAATCGAACCTGGGACCCTTGAGTCCGCAGGCCGACGCTCTATCCACTGAGCCAAACCAGTTTCGGCTCTAATCCATTTTCAACTGCTTTATAGAGTGAGTTTTTTAAATTTATGTCTTTGTCATACTATTCCTCTGCTTAAATCTTTTCATGGTACTTAGAGATTATAGTAGAAAGATCAAACCTCATGAACTTGCTTCTGCCTTCTCTCTACGCCTTCTTTAGCATTTACTTCAATTTTCTACTCTTGGATGAAGTCTTCTTAGCTGAAGAGTACTATTAGTTTGTTTGTAATACCTTCAACTGAAAGTATTACCATCTTTTTAGTTAAATTAGTCATGTTTAATTCTTTTTTTTCTTTTCTGTCACTTCCACAAGTAGTTGATTTCTAAGTCCATAGCTATTTTTTCTGTTTCATTTACTTTTTGGTTCAGATTATCTTGTCTTCACCAGAATATTATAACCACTATTTCAGTTTTCCTCCATATATCTTTGATATTGCTACTGGAATTATTTTTCTTGGTTTATACCTCAGGCTTCATGAATGGAAAAAGGATGATATTTTCCTCAAATACAAGTTATCTCTTGTTTCAGTTTTCCTGTAGGATAAAGTCCAACTTTACATAACATTCCGTGGCAGTCTTCACAAAGTGATCTATCTAGTCCCCCATCATAATGCCCCCAAGCTTATCACAGAAACCATATCCTTTAAGCACCGGCCTTAGCAGACTGCTCATCTGAGTTCATCTTTATACTACCTGTATTGCTTTTTTTCCCCATCCTTGGGGTGAGGTGGACAGTGCAGTAGACAGAGGAATGTAGGTTTAAACTTGCTTTTTTAATAGTTATTATCTAATGCCCTTAGACAAGCTTCTTAAGATCCGGTAACATAGTATTTGCACTTGATACATGTTGTCTTCCTCTTTCAACTCTTCTCCAAACCACAATTAGAATTTATCTTTCTCATTTATACAGAGCACTAGTTTCTCTCTTACAGCACTTAATGTCTTCTGCTTTATATAATACTTAATGTTATATGTTATCACTCTTCTTCATCACATGCCTTTTAAGGAACCGATACTGTGATTTCTTGCACTTAATTCAGTTGAATTATTCAATCTTAGGTGAAGGATTTGCTTTGTTTAATCCATTCTGTGTCATTTAGTTCCTAAATGACCAAATGATAGGGATATGATACTTTTGGACCAAAGTTGTCACTACAAGGACCAATTTGTAAAAACTCCATCTACTTAGTTAGAAATTTAGGAGAGTGATTTAGTCATCCTGAAGTTACATGTAACTCTTTCTTGTAGGGATTTATTTATTTATTCATTCATTAAATACATTTTTATTGATTTCAGAGAAGAAGGGGGAGAGATATAGAAACATCAATGATAGGAGATAATCACTGGTTGTCTGCCTCCTGCACGCCCAACAGCCTGGGCATGTGTCTTGGCCAGGAATCAAACTGTGATGACCTGATTCATAGGTCGATGGTCAACCACTGAGCCACACCGGCCGGGCTTTTATAGGAATTTAAAAGTATAATTTCAATGTGTTTAAATTAATGCTAAGAAAAAGTACTATTGCCTGAATGATTGTGTTTTTCTTTACAGCCGGTTGCTGAACCAATTCCCATCTGTAGTTTCTGTCTTGGTACAAAAGAACAAAACCGAGAAAAGAAGCCAGAAGAACTTATCTCCTGTGCTGACTGTGGCAACAGTGGTATGTGGATCCCTTCTATCCCTCCCTCCCTCCCTCCCTCCCTTCCTTCCTTCCTTCCTTCCTTCCTTCCTTCCTTCCTTCCTTCCTTCCTTCCTTCCTAATAATAGTTTATTGATTTTTAGAGAGAGAGGGAGGGAGAGAGAGAAACATTGATCAGCTGCCTCCTGCATGCCCCCTTTGGGGGATCGAGTCCACAACCTGGGCATATGCCCTGACTGGCAATTGAACTGGCAACCTTTCGGTGCATGGGATGACGCCCAACCAACTGAGCCACATCTGGTGGGGTCCCTCTGTTTTTTTCTAATATATGCTACCAGAGATATTCTTGGTCTACATTTTAAGAACTTATAAGGCTAGCCCTGGCCAGATTGCTCAGTTAATTAGAGCATTGTTCCGATACTCCAAGGTTGTGGTTTCGAAATGATCCCCAGACAGGGCACATACACGAATCAATGAATGAATGAATAAATAAGTGGAACAACAAATAGATGTCTATCTGTCTCTCTAAAAAAAAAATCAGTTCTAAAGAACTTAATCATCAACAAATCAACCACCGACAAATGCTGACGAGGTTGTGGAGAAAAGGGACACTGCTGGTGGGAATGCAGACTGGTGCAGCCACTGTGGAAAACAGTATGGTATTTCCTCAGTAAATTAAAAATGGAACTCCCATTTGACCCAGTCATCACACTTCTATTGTAAGAAACCTAAAACACTCATCAGAAAGAACATATGCACCCCTATATTCATAGCAGTGCAATTTACTATACTAAGACTTGGAAACAGCCTAAGTGCCCATCAGCAGATGAGTGGATTAAAAACCTATGGTACATTTACACAATGGAATACTACACGGCAATAAAAAAGAAAGAGCTCTTACCATTTGCAACAGCATGGATGGACCTGGAGAGTATTATGCTAAGCAAAATAAGCCAGTCTGAGAAAGATAAGTATCATATGATCTCACTCATGTGGAATCTAATGAACCAGATAAACTGATGATCAAAAATAGACCTAGAGCTATAGAAGCATGAACAGACTATTGAACCTCAGAGGGAAGGCAGGGGAGGGTGGGTGGGAAGAGATCCACCAATAAACTTGAATGCATATGTGCATAACCCATGGACACAGACAGTGGGGTGGTGAGGGCCTGACGGGGGGGGGGGCAGTAGAGGGGGGGGCGGGCTGGAAGAGGTTAATGGGGGAAAAAGGAGGACCTATATAATACTTTTAACAATAAAGATTTAAGTAAAATAAAAGAACTTAAGGCTTTACAGGAAGGCTTTATAAATCAGCTTTATCTTTGATCATCGGCTTACTTTTCAATGTTTTATATTTCACAAGTCAGAAAAACTAGATACGTAAAGAGGAACGGAATTTAATGATGCAATCAGGTATTTGTGAAATTGTTGGAAGGACTGAAGAGGCAAGCTCTAGGCTGGGCTTTAAGGACTGATTCCTGGGACATTGCAGAACTAACCTACCAAGGGAATCACTATATCTACCTTAATTTGAAAGAGGTGGAAGCCCTAGCCGGTTTGGCTCAGTGGATAGAATGTCGGCGTGGTGACTGAAGGGTCCCAGGTTTGATTTCGGTCAAGGGCAGTTACCTCTGTTGCAGGTTCTATCCCTGGCCATGATTGGGATGCGTGCGGGAGGCAAACAATCAATGTTTCTCCTTCACATCGCTGTTTCTCTCTCTCTGTGTGTCTCCTCCTCCTTTCCACTTTCTAAAAATCAATGGGAAAATATACTTGGGCAAGGATTAACCAAAAAAAGAAGACAAAGAAGGAAAAGAAGAAGAAAGAGGTGGAAGTGGGAGGCTGCTGTGGAACTATTGACTTCTGTAGTTTGATACTCAAATGCTAAATTTGGCCATCATCACAACTGCTTCTGTGTAGCTATAAAGGCAAAGAGTAGATAGATATAATGGCATTTCTATGACTTTGCTTATTAAAAAAACAGTATGAGGAGGAAGATGGTCTTTGCTTCATTTCTGCATTTCAGAAGTCACTCAAACACATTCAGTTAGTAGAACTTTGCTCATATCTGAAGCCTAGCTGCATAAAGTCCGAGTGACAGTGTGTATGAACAGGCAGTTTATATGAGAGAAAGTTAATAGTTGAGCATATAAAAAAATGTTTTACCCAAATAATAAGAATGCACACCAAAGCAACAGTGAAGTGTCATTTCATAGCTGTTATAATAATAAAACTTGAAAGATTAGAGAGCCCAGACCTAGAGCTGATGAAATTGTGGTAAAACGTTTGTACTTGCTGGTGGCACTGGACATATCATAGGGTTTAGAACATGTTTTGGCAGTACATTTCTATCAAGCTATAAAAAAATGTTCACTGGTATTTTATTTTGCTCACCAACTCACTTTGAGGAATTTATTATTAATTTGAAAGAAGGAAAAAAATCTATAAACATGAAATAATTTATTTTGTTTTCTAACTATTATGGGTAATAGTCTAAGTATTTAACAGTAAGGAAATGGTCAGGTAGGTTATAGTGAATCAACTCAGTGGAATGTAATCTGTTTAAGGAATATAAATATAAAGTTTACTTGAATAAAATAATGAAAAAAAGCACAACAAAACTGTATATACCCTATAATTAAAACCATGAAAGTGCTTTTACCCCATTTAGAAAGGAATAGAAAAATGGCTATTCTAGGATGATGAGATTATGAATGAAAGTTTTACACCTCTTCTTCCATTTTCCTTTAATGTTTGTGATATTTTGATGGTAAACTTCTTACCACCTCATTGAAGAGACTATTATTCAAGAATAGAAGAGAGAGGAGAGAAAATAATTTAACTGGTCCTTTCTCTTACCAATAATAATCCTATATAATAAAAGGCTAATATGCAAATCAACTGAATGGCAAAACAACTGGTCACTATGATATGCACTGACCACCAAGGGGCAGACGCTCAACTCAGGAGAGCTCTGCTTAGCCAGAAGCTGGGCTTATGGCTGGTGAGCACAGCAGCGGTGGCGGGAGCCTCTCCTGCCTCTGTGGCAGCGCTAAGGATGTCCGACTGAAGGCTTAGGCCCGCTCCCCGGTGGGAGCGGGCTTAAGCTGTCAGTCAGACATCCCCCAAGGGCTCCCGGACTGCGAGAGGGTATACCAAGCCTGAGGGACCCCCCGAGTGCACAAGTTTCATGCACCGGGCCTCTAGTAATAATAATAATAACCAAATTTTAGAGGAAAGGGGATAAACCTTTTCAGAGTTGAGGGCAAATTGACTGCTCTAAATTTTTGAGAATCAAACTGATACTAACTCTTGAAAAAGGAAATATGTTTTTTTGTTACTGTTAATTCTGGTCATAGTAGAAATATTGCTTACATTTTAATTTTAGCTTGAGTGCCTTAAATCATGAGCAAATAACTCACTTTAAGTCATTCTTCAAAATGTTTATAGCATTGTATCCTAGCATGTTATAATCATAAAGTTTTTGCATATTCTTCCAGAAATGACCTGGCCATGTTATGTATTCATATACATACAAGCATGTGTACACACATAATGCTTTATTGCAAGGTTAATAAAAATTGGGAGTTTGTCAAGTTTTTTATAATCAAATTTGTGGGGTGTATACTAAATTCTATTTAGCATTAATAAAATTGAATTGGAATATAAGTCCTAATGAGATGGGTATGGTAAGCTTCCAGGAGCATCCTATTTTTTTTTTGGATACATGTTTTGATACTGACTTTTTCTACATAATTCCTTTAATACAATTACAAAATGATTGATGATGGTTTCATAGCTGAATTTTTCTCTCTTATTAGGTCATCCATCCTGTTTAAAGTTTTCCCCTGAACTAACGGTTAGAGTGAAGGCCTTACGGTGGCAGTGCATCGAGTGTAAGACCTGTAGCTCTTGTCGAGATCAAGGCAAAAATGCAGTGAGTATCTTTAACTTCTAAAGTGAATATTTCATTTAGAAATATTCTATTGTATTTTCTATATATGATTGGTTACTTTTTTAATCACTTCATCCAGCAGAATTTAGAACAGTAGACTTTTTAAATTTACATATTATTAGTTTAGTATACTTGCTCATTGAGATTTAGATTATTTTTAGGTAGTTTCTAAAGCACCTTAATTATAAATTTGCAGAGAGACCAAACTATTTTATTTTATTTATTTAAAAAATTTTTTAATTGATTTCAGAGAGGGAGAGAGAGAGAGAGAGAAACACCAGTGATGAGAGAGAGTCATTGATCAGCTGTCTCCTGCATGCCCTACACTGGGGATTGAGCCCACAACCAAGGCATATGCCCTGACTGGGAATCGAACCATGACCTCCTGGTTTATAGGTCAACACTCAGTCACTGAGCCATATCACCTGGGAATGAGACCAAGCTATTTTAAAATAATATTTCGAAATTGTTTGAGTAGTATGGGGGCATTTATTTAGAACTAGTCAGTTAATATATTAATTACAAATTGTCCTTTTTTATTATTATTAAAACTGACTAAAGTTAGCTTCTATCTGATTCCTGGATAAACTTGAAAGTAATGAAACTCATTATTATTTATTTTTAATTTAAATTTAATTTGATTTTATTGATTTCAGAGAGAAAGGGGGAGAGAGATAGAAACATCAAAGATGACTCAGTAATCAGCTGCCTCCTGCACACCCCCCTGCTGGGGATCAAGCCCACAACCCAGGCATGTGCCCTGACCCAGAATTTAACCATAACCTCCTAATTCATAGGTCAACACTCAACCACTGAGCCACATTGGCTGGGTAAAACTAGTTTTTATTAAAGATCAGATGAATCAAAAATTCACATCTGTTTGCTAACTCAGACTGCCCATTTACTCAGTTAATACAAATTAAGGAAACTTTTACTATTGTAATAATCCTCTCCTTTCTGAGATTGTTGAATCTTCCTAACTTTTATGAAGTCACGATCCTGATAAGTTTCTGTTTTGTAAGATTAAGCAGAACTGACCTTTCTCTTTTTTTAGGATAACATGCTCTTTTGTGATTCCTGTGACCGAGGTTTTCACATGGAGTGTTGTGACCCACCACTTACCCGGATGCCAAAAGGTGAGAAATACTTTCTGAAATCAAACTGGCAATATAAAGGGTTATGTTAGTGAAAGCGTTTTTTATCTGCTTTGTTAAAATGAAAGAGTAATTTGCATCTTTTTATTTGGGGTCGTATAAGTAGGAAGAAAATGATCACCTTAATGGTGAGGGCAGTCTTTCTATTTAGGCATCCTGATTCTTACGTGATGTGGATTTATTATTATTTTCCTCTCTTTTTAATATTTAAACATCCATAGAGGAAGTTACTCTTTTTCTGCTTTGTCCACCAACTTTAGCATTCATCAGTGACTCTTGCTTGCACCAGTTTTACTGTGTATTTGGTAATGATGAGTTTTCTATTTTCATAATTCCTTCTACATTTATTAATTAGAATTCTTCTATAGGGGAGAGCTTTCTCCCACTTATTTATTTTTTAATTAATTTATATCATTACAGACTCACCGTATTTATTTTATTCTATGGATTTTAACTCTCATTGCTCTGATTATTTCTTTTTTTGCTAAGTTTGACCCAGATATGACTATTGGGAGCTCCTTCAAATTGGTTCCTGTGTCCTTTTGATATGCTTTCATCACCTTTTGAGCACTTCTTGATTATCTGGCACCCCAAGATGTTCTAGCTTATCTGTATTTTTCCTGTGCCAGTCCTAGAATCAGCCATTACTCTATGGAATCCTGGCGTCTTTTCTTGTAGAATGGTAATTAGAAACCAGTATCTGGGTGCTAGGTATAGAGCAGGGATTTTTTAACTGAGGATTAGTGGACGTCAGCCATGTGTGGGCCTCAGATATTTGTAAATCTCTTCTAGTTGTTTGCAGAATTTTGTGTGTATATATTTTTATGTTTATTTTTCTGGGGAGCTTTCATCAGATTTTCAAATGAGAGTCCTTGATCTGAAAGAGGTTAAGAACTCCTGACTTAAGAGTATCTGAACTCTTTTAATGTATTTATATCCATTGTGCTTTTATGTGGAATGTTCTTTCTTTATAGGCATGTGGATATGTCAAATATGTCGACCTAGGAAAAAAGGACGAAAACTTCTACAGAAGAAGGCGGCACAGATAAAACGGCGTTATGCTAATCCAATAGGACGTCCAAAAAACAGGTTAAAGAAACAAAACACGGTGTAAGTTGTACTTGTGGCAAGGTGAGGGGAGAAAAGGATAGGGTCTTCTCTATCGATAGGGTCTTCTCTATAGTGTAGGATTTCATTGTTTGCTTTATGAAAAAATTTTCAATGGTTATAATTGGCACTTTTATATAATAATAATGGCTAACATTTATTGAGCACTTAATAAATTGCCAAGGCACTTTCTAAGTGCTTTATGTATGTTAAATCATTTAATTCTCCCAACAACCCAATGAAGTAGGGACTATTGTTACTCTTCTTTTTTGAAGGTGGAAACTATAGTATAGAGAAATTAACTTGCTCAAGTTTATAGTAAATGTGGAACTGGGATTAAAATTCAAGTAGTCTGTCACCTATGCCTGGCTCTTACTATTGCCTTATATAAAAATAAGAAAGAAAAAATTGTTACTGTAGCATTTCACAGATTTCTCTGCTGATATTAGTCTCAGTAGTTTATTTCTATTAAATGTACAAATCACTGGATAGCTTCTACTATTGAGGTCACAGCTAAGTGGCATCTTTATGTTCTGAGGTAAAATAATGCAAGTTTTTGCTCTATTAGCAGAAATCAGGATATAATTATCCTTTGTGGACTAGGAAACTGGGCTATTTCTGGAGGAGGTGGGGCAAGATTCCATAGCTAATTCTACCGGGTTTTTTTTTGTTTTTTTAAGTATCTAAGGTAATTCACTTTTGATGAAATGTAAAATATCTTTAGGCCTGTAAATCTGTCTTTATTCTCAAACATTTTACCCACTTTTTCTACATTTAAGAGTCTCTTGACAGTGATACATTTGAAATGAATGGGCAACATCAGATTGAAATATACAGAACCAGCATTGTAGATCATATACTTTTTATTGGTTGAGAGAGAGAGAGAGAGAGAGAGAGAGAGAGAAACATTGATTTGTTGTTCCATTTACTTATGCATTCATTGGTTGATTCTTGTATGTTCCCTGATCCAGCATCGATTCCCGCAACCTCAGCATATCAGGATGAAGCTCTAACCAACTGAACTACTGGCCCAGGGCCTGTAGTTCATATTATAAATCTTAAATCAAGCTTTAATTTTCCTATAAAGTGATCTTTTGATTCCTCACTTTCAGAGAGTAACCCACCCTTGTTTTTAAAGGTAAAAGTATAAATCTGAGTTGGTACAGAGATCATAAGACTTTATGCCTGAAAGGATCTGACTTGTTCTCTGGTCCAACTCTCATTAAACAGATGAAGACTGATATTTAGAGAGAATGTGATTTGTCCAAGTTGTACAGCTAGTAAGTGGCAGAATTATGCCTTCTGACTCCTGGCTTAGGATTTGTTTCACTATAAAATAGCTAGGCTTCTTGGAAATAGGAGTTTTTAAAAATATTGCTGCTTCTTTATATAATATTTATAATTTATGAAATATTTTAATAATATAGACTTTTTATAAAGCTGTAGGTTATTTACTAATTATATGTTATATAATAAATAGAAACTTTATACAGATTTTAAATAAATAGTTATCCTTTTCCCTTTTTGATTGTTTAGATCAAAAGGTCCCTTCAGCAAAGTTCGAACTGGCCCTGGAAGGGGTCGGAAACGGAAAATCACTCTCTCCAGCCAATCAGCATCATCATCAGAAGAAGGGTATTTGGAGCGAATAGATGGCTTGGACTTCTGCAGAGATAGCAGTGTCTCTTTGAAATTCAATAAGAAAACCAAAGGGCTCATTGATGGCCTTACCAAATTCTTCACCCCTTCCCCTGATGGGCGGAAACCACGAGGGGAAGTGGTAGACTACTCTGAGCAATATAGAATCAGGAAAAAGGGCAACAGAAAATCAAGCTCTTCAGATTGGCCCACAGGTAAAAGGTTGTTCACTAAGAAACAAAGTATTTCAAAAGTGTGTTATTTGTAATAACACTAGCTCTCTGGAATACACTTATTTGATTAATAAAAATTAGTTATGGAATATAAGAATGTATTAAAGATACATATTTAATGATAATAAAGTGATAACTATGGCAAGAACTTAAAGGCTAGACATGAAATTGCAGAAGGGACAAATAGGAGCTATTAGACAAAAGATGGTGCTTTTTTGGTAGAACCACCAAGAATCTGCCTGTAGAAATTTGGGCTATAAGCTTGAATCAAGGATAATTGTATGTTTCATAAATTACAAAATCATGTGATGAGCATCATGCTTATTTACATTGTTCCTGAAGGAAGTTGGAAAGAGTAAGGGTGAATAAAATGCTGTTGATTTAAGAAAGCATAAGAAAATGAATAAAATACAAGGAAATATAAAGTCATTGATTTTTCTACTTCAAATCTTGGCAAATACATTTGTAATTTTTCACTTAAAAGAGAGAGCCATAGCTTCAGTCCATTTGTTTATGTATCAGGCTAAGTTGTTTACTTTTCAAAGTATAAAACATCTGTGAAAAATATTTAATAGTGTAGCAGGTAATTCAAGTTAGAGGAGAACATTTTCACTAGCTCTTTGGATAACTGAAACTTAAACTAGCCTTGTTGCTTGAGTGCTGTAAGTTTAGAGAACCTAACTCTTCGAAGGAAGTAGAAATGGCTGAGGAAAGTAGCAGAATGGGAATGACTTTTTTGGATCACAAGTCTCTTTTTTCTCATATACTGTAAGATAATTTCTTCACTTTGATTTCCTTCTTCTGAATGTCCCATTGGTGATTGTTTTCACTGCATCATTTTCATTCTTGCTTATATAAATGGTTGATGGGTTCGGTGCAAAAGAGAAAATTCTCATCATTGTAAGGTCCCCCTATGTGCTGTGCCAGCACAGCCAAGGGTTCGGGGAGCCTGAGCGGGGGCAACAAAGGATGGAGAAATGATAGACAAAGAGAAAAAGCTGGGTCTAGGTGGATCTTCTGTGCCTTGAGGCCACAGACAGATCCAGACTGCAAAGCTGAGGCTTTATTTATTGTCAGGGACAAACAAGGCAATTGACAATGTTGTTGTAAGTTTCACTTGTTTTGGCAGCACTTGCTGCCCCGCCCACAGCCCAATAGCTACCCGGGAAAGATCTAGGGAGCAGTTACAAGATCAAGCTTAATTATGCTTAGAGGACTGTACCCTTCCAAGCTTGGGACTTGTTTGTGACTTTGCCAGCAGGTCAGTCTGAGGCTTAACCCTATAACCACTTCCTACACCCCTATTTAATGCTGTATTGATCAGGTTTTCACCAAAGTGGCAATCAACTAATAACTCTAAGCATTTAAGTACTTTTTATGTCTTTATCAACCATGTAGACTGTAGAAAAGGTCTAGTTTGAGCATGTTTTAAGAAGATATGCAAGTCATTTAGTTTGGGCTTAGATGGAAAGAATAAAGCAGATCTCAATGAAAGGCAATTTTATATTAACCATTTCACTATAGATGGATTATTAGAAGAATCTACTGGAATGTTATAGAAATAGAAATGTATTAGAGCAAATGTATAAAATAATATGGAGAATCAATATTGAGCGTTAGGCATTGGTGTGAGCTTTTACTTTAATTGGCTCTATCATTTTTTTATGAGTTTTATAGTTTAAGGAGCAACCTTGAACCATCTAATAACAATGCTACTGATTGCTGTACTTGATTGTGCCTGCATCTGTCTGTGTCATGCACTAGGGGGCATTCATGTCACATAGCATCTTTATATATGTATGTGTTTTTCAATTTGGGAATATTGTGAACAATGAGTCCTTGTCCTTTTTCTTATACTAAATGAATAACAGACAGCCTATATGTGCAGTTGATATGATAAGAACTACGTCACTAATTGGTCTTTTCAGCTACATTCATACAGAGAGGAAATGCTGATGGCACACTATCAGCAGTGTCATCTTCAAATGCAAAGGATAATGATCCATGTAATCCCTCAGTACTCCTTCACTAATTTCTTTTCACTGCATCCTCCTGCAGTGAAGATGCCTCCTTTAGCGGGTAATTATAATTTATCATACTTATCCAGATGATTATCTCTGTGATCCTCAGGTTTGTGGAGTTCTTACTTTAAAGGGGACCCAGAATGTGAAGGGAGTTGGTACTTCTTGACATCAGTTAAGGTAGCCATTTCAAAGGTTATCTTTTTGCTGAGATAAGAATGTATTGGCCTTATGGTGATCTCTCACTGAGAAGTTTGAAAGAGCAAATTTTCTGTTTTCTTTCCAGGTGATGAAAATTATGTCTTGTTATAACATAAACTTCTTCCATACTACCAAGGAATGAAAAAATATTTGAATGTACAACTTACACTAAAAGTGTTGTATTCATACTATTTCAAAATAAATTTTATTCTCCTTAGAACTTTTTCTTATTTTGCTTGTATGTATTAATAATACATTAAAATGTAAGCTCTTTTAATGACATTTACATTTAGTTATATAGTATTTTTAAGAAGACAATTCAAGCTTTTTATTATAAGGCAGATATAATACATACATATTCTTTGTTTAATAGTATCTTTCTGAGTCAGTTTAATGCTATCTCTTCTCTGTTATATAAAATAATATAAATAATTATTATTGAGGTCTTCAAATTGAAATAAAGACTTCTGAAATTTTTTTCTAGATAATGTATTAAACTAAGGGTAGTTTATTAATAATGTGTGAACCCATTCTTTATATGCAGACAATCAGGATGGCTGGGATGGCAAACAAGAAAGCGAGGAGCGCCTTTTTGGGAGCCAGGAAATCATGACTGAGAAAGATATGGAGTTATTTCGTGATATCCAAGAACAAGCACTGCAGGTAAAGTTGGATATTCAGATTGGACAATCAAATAATTTATTCATGGATGAGAAACAGAAGGTTAATTATATTGTGGGTAAAGCGGTAATAGCAATTTATTGATCCATCTGATCTAGGAATATTCTTCCATGTTTCTCCTCTGTAAAATTATTTTCCTTCCGTAAATTAGGACTTTGATATTTATTGAAATTGTAGTGGGAAACCACTGAGAGATTTTTAGCAAGGAAATAGCGGGATCAGATTTGCATTAAAAATAGTTTTTTTCTTGGCCACCATATTAAGAATGGATTGGAATTGGATAAGAGTGGAAGCAGAGAAACTAATTTTGAGGCTTTTTCAATAATCCAGATGAAAGAAGCTGGCCACTTAAACTAAAGAGGTGGCAGTGGAAATGGGAGTGAGGTAGATGGATTTAGAATATATTTTAGTGATGGAATCAGTGGAACTTGGTAATAGATTCTGTGTAATTTGAAGGAGCAAGAGGTCATCAAGGATGACTCTCAGGTTCTCTGACTTAATGTAATAAAGTGGGTTGAAGTGAATGGGAAAGTCACTAATGATTAGATTAGAGGATGTTTTGAATAATGAAACATTCAGCCCTGGCTGGTTTGGCTCAGTGGATAGTGTGTCGGCCTGCTGACTGAAGGGTCCCAGGTTCGATTCCGGTCAAGGGCATATACCTTGGTTGCGGGCACATCCCCAGTAGGAGGTGTGCAGGAGGCAGCTGATCGATGTTTCTCTCCCATCGATGTTTCTGACTCTCTATCCCTCTCCCTTCCTCTCTGTAAAAAATCAATAAAATATATTTTAAAAATAATGAAGCATTCGTAAAGATAATGAATAGTCATTTTTGAGAGTCTACATATGGTGTAGTAGAAATTGCTTCAACCTTTGTTTCAAAAATTTTGCAGGAAAATTTTATTATAAAGTATTAGATAGTTGTACAGTTGTACCATTAAGAGATAAATGAGCCCAGTTGGCATGGCTCAGTGGTTGAGCATAGACGTATGAACCAGGAGGTCATGGTTTGATTCCTGGTCAGGGCATATGCCCAGGTTGTGGGCTCTATCCCCAGTGAATATTTTTTAAAAAAGAGATAAGTGATAAAGGAGTTAATATTGGAACCCATCCAGCTAACAACTCATCATTTATTGAGTGCCTGCTTTGTTTTAGAAACTATGCTAGGTATAGGGACTATGTGAGTAAGACATAGAATTTACAATTTAGTGGGAAACTCAGAAAAGCAAATCCAGTATTTGTGCCTAGTGATTATATTGAGTAATTAAATTTAATGTGGTATATTTCTAATTTAAGAGTTACTGAAATGCTTAGCAAGATTTTTATCAAAAAGGGCCATTCATTAATTGGTTTTGATTTTTTAATTTTATTTTAATTTCAGGAGAAATAGGATATAGTTTGCCTGGCTCTATGTTCTATCATTAACTATATAAGGAACATTTCTATAAAAAAGAACCACCTCTGAAAAGAAAATAGAAGCATAAAAAATTACTAATATAGGCTTCTGTTCTGGAATTTTATTTCAACTATCATGTTATGAGGTTGGAGGAAATGGTTTTTCTGAAAAGGTCCATCACCAGAAAGAAGCATTTGTATTCAGCTCATTCCATTGTAGCATAACAGCCTTCTTGAAATATATAGAATGATTTTTACATAAAATAGCAACCAAATAGCACATTGAATTTCCATACTTAATTTTAATGATTTTAGTTTCGCAGGACTTGATTGTTACAGCATTTTTAAAATTGGGGTATTAAAATAATTTTCTTTTTTGAAAAGAATAATAAAGAATTGAACAGTTATTAGAGATGAAGTAAGCTAGATTCAGTAATTCTCTCAAGCCCTTAGCTGGTTTGGCTCAATGGATAGAGCGTTGGCCTGCGGACTGAAGAGTCCCGGGTTTGCTTCTGGTCAGGGGCACATGCCCAGGTTGTTGGTTCAATCCCCAGTAGGGGACATGCAGGAGGCAGCCGATCAATGATTCTCTCTCACCATTGATGTTTCTCTTCCTCTCTGAAATTAATAAAAATGTGTTTAAAAATAATAATTTTCTCAACTCTCTGAAGTAAAGATTACTAGTATTATCCCCATTTTACATATGAAGAAGTTGCATGATTTTTCTGCTGTAGTTATAACTCAGGCCTGTGTGACTCCAAATGTTTTGCCTTTAATCACAATAACACCCCGCATTACCCTTTAAAAAAATGTTACTGGACCCTACCTAGTTGTCTCAGTGGTTAGAGCGTTGGCCCTCGGACTTATGGATCCTGTGTTTGATTCTGGTCAAGGGCACATACAGTTGCGGATTCAATCCCCAGTCAGGGAGCATGTGGAAGACAACCAGTCGATGTGTCTCTTTCACATCGATGTTTCTCTGTTTCTCCTCTTCCCTTCCACTCTCTCTAAAAATCAATGGAAAGAATATCCTCAGGTGAAAATTAATTAAAAAAAAAAAGAAAAAGTTACTGGAGGCACCAGAATTATAAGGCATGTACTGAATTCAAGTAGGGAAAGATACATAGAAGATAAACAGCAAACAGTGGCATAGAGTACCAATTTATGTAATTTGTTGCTGTATTAAATGATGCAGATTATTCCACATGTTCACAGCAAATTAAGAATAAGTAAGAATTGGTGTGATCTTGCTAACTACCTATGCTAACAATCTTAGATGTTCACAGAAGAAGCAGGCTCAAAGAATGATTAGAATTTAGGTAAATGGAGAGAAAGAGGGCTTAGTAGGTGCAGTAAACATTAACTTCAGCTTTGAGGAATAAATAACTACTATAACTACAAGAGATATTGCAATTATTGGTCCATCAGATTAATAAATATTTGAGGGCCTACCTTGTGCAAGTCACACTGTGGAGATATAGAAAACACAATAGCTGCCCGTAAAAGTGTATAACACAGGCAATCCTTACTTTGCATGGCACTGTGTTAATGGAAACGTGCACACCAGAATTGTGTCCATGCTTTACACATTCCTTTGGTGATTGAGATTTTTATCTCACTTCTGGTATGTGTCAGTTTCAGTTAACATGGCACCATGTAGAGCAAGGACCAGCTGTAATTTAGTGTGAGAGATAAAACAGAGTGGAGCACTTTTTAGGAAATGGTAAGAAATATATTGAATTACTAGCCTAGAACTGGATGTTGGCTAGTAAGAGTACATTAGTCTTGGCATGCCAGGAATTTAAGGTATCCCCATGACTACTTTTGTTGTTGTTGGAGTGATTTCTCCTTGATATTGATGAAGTCAGGGATGGGGAGTGAGCGACTGTTTTAATGGTCTTAGGCATTTTTCCATTAATTGTAAGACATATTAAGAGGCTGTTTAGATATATTTTTAGTTCATTAATTTAACATAATTTTCTTAAGAATTTTAATAGGTAGTGGTTAAAGGCCTAGGTACTATAAACAGACTTAAAATCCTATCTCTGCTAAGTGACCTTGGTCGAACAAAGTACTTAATAGGTTTGTTGAAAGGATTAAATGAGTTGATATTTGCAAAATGGCTTAGTGTGTCATTCGTGTAGTGAGGGCTAGATAAATGTGAGCTTCTGTTAGCTATCTTAGGAGCAGGTACTAGAAATACATAGATGAATAGTAAATGTGTCTCTTCCTTCTAGTTGTGGAGACAGTGATAAATAATTAAACCAAGTAATTAGTAATAGGTACTCTTTTACTAAGTTCCAGGTACTATATTCACCATTACATATCAATTTGTTGCTTTGTAATACAACCTTGTATATTACTTGCTCCCATTTTGCAGATGAAATAATTAAAGTCTTATTTTACCTAAAGTTATATAGTTAAGTTTTAGTTTTAGAATCAGTATTTGAACCCAGGGAGTCTGACCCCAGATCCTTAACTCTTAACTGCTAGTTTATAGTGTAATGTTACCATAGAGATTTGCGTAGATGCAATGAGAATAAGCAGGAAAGTATCTGTCAAGGGATGTTAGCGGAGTCTTTGTAGAGGTTATATTTGAGCAGGGTGTTGAAGGAATGAGTAACAATTTACTATTGAATAAGAAGAGGTAGACATTTCAAACAGAACAGTTTGGGTATATAGGAAAGCTTATTGAACTTTTGGAGTTGGATGTAGTTAATTTGGCTGGACTTCAAGTAAAAGAAGAAGTTGAAAGGTAAGTATAGACAAGATCATAAAGATCTTATGGTACATGTTAAGGAGTTTGTACTTTATTTTACAGTAGCTTTTAAAAATAGTCGAATAGCTCTGGAAGGGCTACTGAAGAATTTTAAAAAGAGGGTGACTTGATTGTATACTTACCTCTGGTGATACAGTGCGTAGTGGATTGAAAAATACTTGAACAAGGACATCCATGAGTCCAGTGATTACAGTAGTTAGAATGAGAAGTGACTAGGGTCTAAATGAAGGCACAGGAGGTACAGTAGGCAGAGATTTTTGAGAAAGATTTAGGATAGCATAGAAAAGATACAGTATTGGGTTGGGAGTTAGGAAAAGATGGAACCAAATAGGTCTCGCAGTGTTCTTCTATTTTGAGTACATGATGATACTAAATGTGGTAGGAGGAGCTTTTATGAATGGAAGAAGAGACCATGCTTACATAAACTGGAGATTTGTGTGAAGTCTAAAATGGACAACTTTTGTAGACTTGTATATGGAGGTAGGAGAGTTTGGGGTAGGAGCTTTGCCGGCTTATCATCAACAGGTGATTGGGGTGAAGCTACATGGTTAATAGCTGAAGTTATAGATAACATTCATTTAACAATAAATGTTACTGAGTACTGAGTTACCATGTGTCATACACTGAATATACAAGAGTGAACAGATTTTTTAAAAAACATTCTTATTTTATGGAGCTTATAGTTTAGTTGGGGTGGGGATGGTAAATGGTATGCCAGTTATGGAGAAAGTCAGAGGAGGGAGAGAGAAAATTCAGAGGGAAAGGATGGATTTGTGTAGTTTTAAATCATTGTTTTAGGGAATATCTGACATTTAGTAGAACCCTGACGGAGGTGAGGGAATAAGCCATGTGGATATCAGGGGGAATAGCATTCCAGGCAGGGAGCAGGCATGCAAAGGCCCTGAATCGGGTTTTGTGCTTATCATGGTCAAGGAAATACAAGTAGGCCAATGTTGTTAGAGCTGAGAAGAGAAATTAGATAATGAAGACAGAAAGGTAATGGGAGGCCAGATTTTGTAGGTTCTTCTAGACCATTATAAAGGCTATGGTTTTTATACTGAGTGAGATAGGAACCCTTGGAGGATTTTGAGCAGAAGAGCGATACAATCTGACACATGTTATAAAAGTACTAGAGGCTCAGTGCACGAAATTCATGCAAGGGTCTCGTCCCTCTCAGCCCCGGTGGCTTGCCTTGGCCCTCGCAATCCCGGCTTCGTCTAGAAGGTCGTCTGGAAGGATGTCCAGAAGGTCATTCGGCTGTCCGGTCTAATTAGCATATTACGCTTTAATTATATAGATTGTCTGGCTTCTGTGTAGATTGAAGGGAGAAAATACAGAAGCAGGGAGAACTTAGGAGGCTATTAGCATTATTCACATAAGAGATGGGGATCAGCCCTGGCTGGTTTGGCTCAGTGGATAGAGCGTCAGCCTGCGGACTGGTTCGATTTCGGTCAAGGTCACATGCCTGGGTTGTGGGCTTGATCCCTAGTAGGGGGCATGCAGGAGGCAGCCGATCAGTGATTCTCTCTCATCGATGTTTCTCTCTCTCTCTCTCTCTCTCTCTCTCTCTCTCTCTCTCTCTCTCTCCCTCTCCTCTCTCTTCCCTCCCTCCCTCCCTTCCTCCCTCCCTCCCTCCCTCTCCCTCTCCCTCTCCCTCTCCCTCTCTCTTTTCCTCCCTCCCTCCCTTCCTCCCTCCCTTCCTCCCCCCTCCTCTCTGAAATCAGTAAAAATATTTAAAGAGAGAGAGAGGTGGGGATCATTGTGGTAGTGGTCAATTATAATTCTTGATTATGTTTTGAAGGTAGACCCATTAGGATATGCTGTTGGATTCAGGGGTCCTCAAACTTTTTAAACGGGGCCAGTTCACTGTCCCTCAGACCGTTGAAGGGCCGGACTATAGTTTTAAAAAAAACTATGAGCAAATTCCTATGCACACTGCACATATCTTATTTTGAAGTAAAAAAACAAAACGGCAAAAACACCTGCATGTGGCCCGCGGGCCATAGTTTGAGGACGCCTGGATTAGATGATTATGAAAACAAGGAGTAGCGTCTAGAGCACACTTGGTGGAGGGAGTTGCCATTTACTGAGATGGAGGAGAACACAAGAGGAAGAGGTGTGGGGAAAAAGAAGATCTGGAGTTTGATTTTGGACTGTTGAACTTGAGATTCCTATAACACAAGCATGTCACACTCAAAGGCTAACACGGGCAAAATAAACAAGGTTTAAGTTTATGTGGGCTGCAAAAAAACAAAAGCTTCAATTTTCATAGAAATGTAGGTTTCTTTCAATAGAGACATGCTGAATACAAAGGGCTGGAATAAATGAGTAATCATTAACATAAAATAATAGACCATTTTAATAATTACTATTTTTTCTTGAACGTTAACTTACCAAACACTGAATAACAGCACAAATTAATAAGCATAATGCAAATATACCTATTTTTCTTGTGCTCCTAAAGCGAAATATTTCCTGTTGTGCATACCAAACAAGTCAGTTCAAGACTAATGATGTGGCAATTGGCTACTAAAATATTCGCTGCTAGTATTAGTGGAGAGAAATGGTGTGCCTGCGCGTAGGGCATGTAAGGGAAATGAATGCAACACGATTATAGTAATCAGTCATTAGCGAACGTTGTAGTTCGTTATTAATAATTATGTAGAACAGGATATTGTAAAAATTAAGTTATGAAACTTTTATTAAAACGTTTCTTACATACCGTTATATTGGCTGGGCCGCAAAAAATATTCATTGTGGGTCGCAAGTTTGACATGCTTGCTATAACACATTCAAGAGAGGAGCTAGCAAGTAGTGGGATGTATGTGCCTGGAATTCAACACACAGGTTTGGGCTAAAAATCTAAATTTAGGACTTGTTAGAAAGTTGGTGGTATCTGAAGGAATGAGACTAGATAGGATCACCAAAAGAGAAGAAAAGAGCTTTGAGGAGTCCTGGGATATTTAAACTTTTAGAGATTAGTGAAACTGAGAAGGAATGGCCAGTTAAACAAAAACATCTCATTTCTTCCTCTCTCAGCCCCTGGCAGCCACCATTCTGCTTTCTGTCTCTATGAACTTAATTACTCTAGGTAGACCTCATATAAGTGGAATCATATGGTATTTGTCCATTTGTGTCTGGCTTATTTTACTTAGCATGTTTTCAAGGTTCATCCAATTTGTAGCATGTATCAGAATTGCTTTCCTTTTGTTTTTTTTTTCAAAATTTTTTATTAAGATATTATATGTGTACATATCTTACCATTGCCACCCCCACCCCACTCCCATATATGCCCTCACCCCCCAGAGTTTTGCATCCGTTGGTTATGCTTATATGCATGCATACAAGTCCTTTGTGCTTTCCTTTTTAAGGCTAAATAATATTTCATTGTATGTATTTACCATTTCTTGTTTATCCATTCATTTGTCAATGGACACTTGGCTTGCTTCCACCTTCTGGCTATTGTGAATAATGATGCTGTGAACATGAGAGGACAAATATTCAAGTTCCTGCTTTCAGTTCTTATATACCCAGGAGTGCATTTGCTGATTCAAATGGTAATTTTATTTTTTTAGGAACTGCCATACTGTTTTCCACAGTAGCTACACCATTTTACATTTCCATCAGCAATGCACAAGAGTTCCAGTTTCTTCACACCCTTATAAAACACTTGATGTTTTCTGATTTTTTGTTTTGTTTTTTTTGTTTTTTTTAATAGTAGCCATTATAATGAGTATGAAGTCATATCTCATTGTCTGCATTTGCTTTTCTCTAATGATTAGTTTTGTTGAGCATCTTTCATGTACTTATTGGCCGTCTATGTATCTTTTTTAGAGAATGAGAAATAAATTTATAACTCATCTTACAGTAAGATCTCGTTTAACTCAATTGTTGGCAAGCATGATTTGAACTGACATGAGAGACTATATGTATTCTTATCCCATTTAATGTGAATATTCATGTTTTGCTCAAGAAATATAAATGATGTCAGTTTATGGAGTGTCCGCTTAATCCTACAAGAGTTGTCGATTTAAGATACATATACTAGTATGTATTGTAATACTTTGCTAACATCAGAAAAATTCAGAATTCCAAAGCATATTCTCTTCCAAGAGTTTTGGATAAAATTCTGTGTACTTGTAGCATCATTTTTTGGGAAAACTAAGTTTCAGTTCAAAAAAACATGCAGACTTTGGGAATTCAAATTATTAATTAGTTGAGGGTTACCCATATTTACTATCTCACTTCTACCCATTTTGTTCTTTATGCTTTACTCTTGATATTTCTGTTCTGGACGTTTTTGCCTCTTAACCTTTCCGAGCCATGTGGTTTCCCCCTTATCTATAAAGTGAGCACATTGTTTTCTACTATGAGGAGTGGATTGTGGGGATTCAATGAGATAATGATATAAGGTGCAGAGTCTGGCACAGTACATATTCCACAAATGCTGATTCTCTTTATTAAGTTCATGCTCTCTACATTTGGGAGCATGTGAACTCATTCTTACATATCTCTTTCATCATGTAATTTTTAATCCCAAATGGACGGAATTATTTTTATTATACTGTTTCTATGGGAAAATGTTCAAATACCAAAAAGACATCTCTTCTCTCCACATTTCACATTCTCATATTGATAATAAGGGTGCAGTATATATAACCCTCCACTCCCACTTCAAAATGCTATTTCCCAGGGGAGATGGAGAAGGAAGGTCAAGGGGGAGTTGTCTAATGGAGGGCAAAGGGAAGGGAGCAGCAGGGCTGTATCTACATGAATTGTAATTTTCATATTTGTACTAGATCTGGATTTGAGGGTATTACAAGAGTGGCCTCTATATATTGGAAATTAGGATTAGATAAGTGATTTAATGGAAGTGGAGTTTTTATAGAAGAGTAATCTTTCTTATAAACTGTTAATAAAAGTTTCATTATCTATAGAGTAGGCACATTTAAAGTTATCTTTTGTTTAACCCAATTACTAGTGCGTTTAGTGCCTTCCCTTAACTTTTTTAGATTAAAAAGTCTATTCTGGCCTGGAATATGTTATCTTTTAAAAATTTTTGGCATATTCAAATAAGGAGGGTACAAAGCAGAACTTGAATTAACCGTTTTAAAAAATACTTTGTGCTCTCAATTATATCAGGTACCTGCTGCTTTGGAAAGTTGAGTATTTAACAAAGGAGTATTTTGGCTGAAATTTAAAAATAAAATGGCTTACCAGAGGTGATCTTGTAATTCAGATTGATAATTTTACTTTGGCAAGGACTGGGTTAATGACTGGTTTAGCTGCAGCTTTTGCTTTCTCACAGCATAGAGCCTTTGTTAACTTCTAAACCTTAGTAAAGGGAAACACACTGGCTCAGGAAACTTTCACCAGGGAATTGGAGGTGGCGGAGGACAAGTGGATGAGCGCATGTGCCAGACAATTTACAGTGCACAAAGGTGAGAATAGGTGAGGGAGTGGGGAAATCTGCTGCGAGTCTCGTTTTACACAGACTCTCTTAGTTGCGGTGATGTGCAAGCAGTTATACTGGAACTGGATATCCAACTTCACATCAGGCATCCACCTGGAAGAGCCACGGGCAGCTGATGGGAGAGCTCCCAAACAACAGGCAGTGCTGCAGCAGGTGCATGTTTTCTACTTTGTGCTTCCTGTTTGATCATTGACTCAGGAAATCAGATCTAGTTTCTGATATTTGGTAATTCTGATATTTTTTATACTACTGTTCTTGTTGTTTTGAGCTGTAAAGATAGGTTGATTAATAAAAGATACAACTTTATTAGTTAGAATACTTGATTCTGGAATGTAGTTTAAAGAACAATGTTTTTAAAACCTACAAAGTTCTGTTTTGGTTTTGAGAAATGAAAAAATCTTACTTTAACCCTGTCTTGTCTATTTCCTTACGATTTTTGCCTTTGGAAGATATCCCCAGTATGCCTTGGTGTCATAACACAATTCATCCAACTTAATAAATGTTTGTCTTTTGTTTTGAGGTGTCTAAGGAAGAGGTTGAGGTTTCACTTGGCTGTATTCCAGTATGAAACCTGAGATAGTCCCCTGGCTTTTTAGAAAAGAAAACAGCAAGACCAGGGAGAGTGTTCAAATGAGATGTGATGAAGAGGCTTCTTCCTTAAATGAATTTTTATTTAAAAAGTGAATAAAAAGCTCTGATCTTTTCAGTTTTGTAGGGGGCGGGGGTGTGCACACACGCATGGCGCTGTCTATCAATGGGCACCAACAAGGGACTTTTTAAATCTTTTCTTTTTTAAAAAAATTTTAAATCCTCACCTGAGGATCTGTTTATTGATTTTTAAAAGCGGGGGGCGGGGGGGGGGGACATCCATGTGAGAGAGGACCATTGATCAGTTGCCTCCCATATACCCCCCGACCCGGAATCAAACCTGCAACCTGGGTATGTGCCCCAACTGGGAATCAAATCCACAACCTTTGTGGTGCATGGGACGACGCTCCAAACAACTGAGCCACCCGCCAGGGCCCATTTTTTTTTTTAAGTCAGTTAATGTTTGTAGAGTATCCATGATAAATATGCATATACATACACATTTGTTATATGCATAATATACACACCTATGTGTATGTGTGTATGAATATGTTGCTATATTAGGTGCAGAGAAAATAAAATTACCTGATCTTTATAGTCCTTAACAATGACTTATATTGGAATTGCTGGTATGAAAGTCATAAAGGCTTTACAAGTTATTCTTTTTAGGAAGTATAGTTATTCAGATTATTGCAGGGATGAGAGCATAGAAGTTGTTTTTATTTTTTATTTTATTTTTAAATATATCCATAAATATATTTATGGATTTCAGAGCGGAAGGGAGAGGGAGAGAGAGAGAGAAACATCAGTGATGAGAGAGAATCATTGATCAGCTGCCTTCGGCACGCCCCCAACTGGGGATCAAGTCCACAACCCGGACATGTGCCCTTGACCAGAATTGAACCAGGAACCTTTTAGTTCATAGGCCAATGCTCTATCCACTGAGCCAAATCAGCTAGGGCAAAGTTGTTTTTATTATAAATACAAAGTAGATAAAAGGGATAACAGTATGTGTATAGTGGAGTATTTTTTTCTTTGGTCAAATCTATGAAGAGCTACTAATGAAGGGAATTTTCTGGGCAGTGCAAAATGAAGACTCTTTTGATACTTGTTTTGCCATATTCTCTTTTTATTGTTTTTAAATATCTACTTTCCCAAATCAGAAAATCATTTTTTTCTGTATATGCTCACATGTGCTCACAGGTCGTTTCTGTTCTCAGTGAGGCACCGTGTGTGTGTGTGTGTGTATGTGTGTGTGTGTGTATGTGTGTATATGTGTGTATGTGTATGTGTATGTGTATATATATATGTATATGTATATGTATATATATGTATATATATGTCTGTTCTAGCAGTTTCTCTTTAATTAAGTCATTAAGGGCATGAGTTTAGTTGAGGAAAAGATTCACAGTATTATTAAACATGGAAATCCAGTGACACCAACCGTATTAGGCTCTAAGATTTATCAGCATTTTTGTTCTTCATTTGGGTGCTCTAGTTAAGAAATAATACAGCTTATTTCAAAACTTGGCTCTTTTGTTCTCCCATGGAATTTTGAGAAGACAAATTTAGATTCAGATTGTTTTTTTGTTATCTGTCTCAGTGTACTTAATTTAGTTAAAATTTGTAATGTGTTTTTTGCCTGCACAGAAAGTTGGAGTGACTGGTCCCCCTGATCCACAAGTCCGCTGTCCCTCTGTAATTGAGTTTGGGAAATATGAAATTCACACCTGGTACTCTTCCCCATATCCTCAAGAATACTCAAGGTATGTTTTGAGAGACCCTTTACCTTCTACTTTTCAATTCCATAGAACTTCAGTTCTAGAAGGGATCCTGGGGACATTTTAGTCTCTTTCATCTTTTTACATTTGAGGAAATTAGTGCTTTTAAATGTCTGTAATAGCAGCATACTTTGGCAGTCACTTAATCATAGTCGCCTTTAGATTTGTTTTCCCGTAACTTGCCCAAAAGCTGATATTTAAAATTGGAACCTGACACATGATCAGAATAAAAGGGGAATGTTTTTTTCTTTAAGACAATTTGCCTTAATATAACTCACACTAAGAATTAAAAGAAAGAGAAAAAGATTCTTATACTTACCCATAAGTAAAGTTTCACTGAGTAGTCTTTTATCTAAATTTTTATAATTTAAGAGAATTAATGTTTTTTCCCCCAGAAATAATTGGATAAATGGTATTAAATTATATATAAATAGCTCAGGTTTCCAGATATAAAAATTGATCAGTCGCCAGCTTTTTGGAGTGAGGCATTGTGTTTAGTAGAGCCAAATTATTTCATGACTCAACTGTGACATTTATAAGCTGCCCTTAGAAGTTACCCAACTCTACCTCACTTTCCTCATCTTTAAAATGGGGGTGATAATAGTACTGACCTCATAGGATTTGTTGTGAACATTACATGGGTTAAAACATGTATAAATCCCTTAGAGAATGGTAAGTGCTCAATAATGTCAGTTATTATTATGTATGGTTTAAATTAAAAAAGTTGAAAAGTAAGATTTGGTAAGAAAAAGAAACATGGTTATCATTTGAAGTATAGCAGTCTACTACATTAATGCTCTCTTTAATCTAAATTATGCCACAGTTTGCTATTTAACAGGTTGTTGTAAGGAATAATAAATTATGGTGCTCTGTGGGTTGAACAAATATTCCAAGTATTTATTGTATGATTTTTTACCTATATAGTAATATTGCTTGTCCAAAATATTAGCAAAAATAATTATAACAACATGAATACATTTAGTGACTTACACTATAGAGTGCTTTAACATGGTTTATTTCCAGGGAGGTGGGAATAGTCCAGTATATTGTTAAAAAACTAAAACTCAGTATTTTTTTACATTTTCTTTTTATATAAATTGCTGTCTAGTTTCAAGTCTAGCAGAAATAGAAAAATAGGAGTGAGAATGTTATTACAGACAGACCTCAGTGAGAAAAGAAAAAAAATCAGAAGAGAAAGCGAAACTCCAGGAAACTAATCCACAAGCTCATGAAACAGCAATTGAGATCCATTTATTACAAGGTCTGTTAGCCCTAAACACTGTGGTAGGTCTTCAAAGCAGCATTCTATTTATGTCATGGAATAACAATAATCTGAGTTTGTTAAAAGAAGATTATAAATATATATTATATACTTAAATATATAAAATGACATTGTTAAAAGAGAGCAGAAAATTTCTCAACTACGTATAGAACTCAGGTATTTAAGACAATTTTACTCCTTAGGAGTTCTGAATAGCCAAGATGATGTATGGTCAAGAAGAAATATGCTGAGGGATTAATTTCTTCATTAGGTTTAAAATAAAATAGTACCATTTATAAGTGAGCTCCTTTCTTTGCAAACTGCACATTACAAGAGTGCTCAACCTAGAAAAGAAAGCTTATTCAATGTGTGTATCAACTGTTTTAGGGATTGTGGTACAGATAGACTGATACCACAGGTACCTTGTCTCTTCTACTGAAGGGGAAGAGAGGAAATCAATTGATTCAGGAATGGAAATAGAGTCAGTCTCAGCACTTGCTTATCAAGAGTATTGATAAGAATTGAACCATGAAGCTGTTGTCAAGGTTGTTAAAAGGCTTCATTAAGAATGTTACATTTTGTTTTGATGAGATTATCACTAAAATCAAATTTCTTAATCAGGTTTCAGGGAATTGGTTGTCAGTGAAGGAATAAACATTGCTAGCAGAAAAATAACAAATAAGTATAATAGGAATCAGCAGCAGTAGGACAGGAGCTATAAAATTTCATCGACTTTAAATAGAATCTTAGACATTTTCTATATATTATCCATTGTGGAAGTTTCCCTGAAGTTTTCATCAGAAAAGATTCTGTAATTTAGTAGGTTCTTTAATAATTGTGACTTTTTTCTGTCTTTGTATTCATAATTATCTTGGTTGCATTTTTTAATAAAACTATGTATACCTATTTAAACTTTTTTAAAAATATATTTTTATTGATTTTAGAGAGAAAGGGAGAGGGAGTGAGAGAGATATAAACATCAGTGATGAAAGAGAATCTTTGATTGGCTGCCTCCTGCATGCCCCTTATTGGGGATCGAGCCCACAACCTGAGCATGTGCACTGACTAGAGAATCAAACCAGGATCTCCTGGTTCATAGGTTGATGTTCAACCACAGAGCCACACCTGCCAGGCAAAAAAAAAACTACATATATCTATTTAAATGAATTTTGTCTTGTTTTACTTCTGAGTTCTTTTAAACTTGAGTTGATGAAAATGTTTAGAGATAGTATGTTTTCCAAATAACAATTGTGTATCCTTACTTTATTAATGACTTTATCATTCTGTGCTAAATTACTTCTAAATTATTTTTTAAAAGGTTTTAAACATTTTTTAAAAATTGCAAATTCCAAAGCATGTAAAAAGAGGACAATTAGAGCAAACAAACAAAAAGATCACAAGAGGAAAATATCTTTTGGAAAGTGGAATTAAGCATTATCTTCCATAATATCAAACATTTGTATGTGCATTGTTTTTTATTTGTTTGTTTTTGTTAATCTTTACCAGAGGATATGTTTTCCATTGCTTTTCAGAGAGAGTGTAAGGAAGGGAGGGAGGGGGAGACAGAGAGAGACAGAAAGAGAGAAACATCGATAAGAGAGAGACACATCGACTGTCTGCCTTCTGCACTCAAACCCGAAACCCAGGCACATGCCCTTGACCAGGAATTGAACCCGAGACCCTTCAGTGTGAGGACTGGCACTCTGTAACCACTGAGCAATATGAGCCAGGGCCATGTATATTAAGTAATCTTATATCCCTGACCTAAAAATGAAACAAAACGAAGTGAAACAACAATAAAGCAATAGTAGTACTTTATTTAGAGTGGTATGATTAAGTCTCATGTTGAAGAGTTAAATCAGAGTTTTAACCCTGAATTTCTCCAACAGGGCCATGTGATCTCATACATGGTAGACAGGTTCACAGAGAGCCCCTCTCTCCCAGTAAAAACATGACAGGAGTTACTATAATCATGGCATATTGTCTACTCCTTAGCTGTTTAGAGCTTAGCTTCATAATAACCTCTTTGCTACGAGATCATATTGAGATCCTAGGGAGATTTTCCCACATAATTGAGTAGCTTAGGAGGTTTCCTTAACCTTTGATCTTGTGCCTAACTTGATTCATTGTTCAGCTGTCGCCAACCTTTTGGACTTCACGGACCACCAGTGGTCCGCAGACCACTGGTTGGCAACCGCTGGTATAGATTATGTATAGCCCCCGTTACTGAAGAATGCATTCTTAAGGTCTTTGAATGACCATTAAATGATGGAGTAAAATGGATGCAAGGAGAATAAAAATATTCATAGTACTAATTATAAATAATAGCAGCTCTATTTACCATTTGTTGAGCTTGGTACTGAATTAAGCATCTCTGGAGTACTTCTCTAAGGTGGATATTACTATCTTTGTTTTATATACCAGGGCCCAGCAAACTTATTCAAGATCATACAATTTAAAGTGTCAGAACCAGGATTTAATCCCACTTTTTTCTTCCATATAGCCATGACCTTTAACTGCTGTGCTTGCACTACTTCATGTAGTATCTGTATCTAGATTGTTCTCATGTAGCTTGTACCATTCATTACCTTTTTAAAAAATACATTTTTATTGATTTCAGAGAGGAAGGGAGAGGGAGAAAGATAGAAACATCAATGATGAGAGAGAATCATTGGTTGGCTGCCTCCTGCCTGCCCCCTATTGGGGAACGAGCCCGAAACCCAGGCATGTGCCCTTGACTGGAATCGAACTGGGACCCTTCAGTCCGCAGGCTGACGCTGTATCCACTGAACCAAACCAGCCAGGGCTTATTCATTACCTTTGATTCAAGTGATATTTGTTATAGTTTTTATTATGGTATTAAAATTTTACCACAAATTGATCTATTATGAAGGCCATATAAATTTCTATTATCTTGGGCAATCTTAAAAGGCAAGAAGGAATTCCTGGGAAGAATATTTGCATCATTGTAGAAGTAAGGGAAGCAGTGCTTCCAAAGCACACAGCTGTAGCTCAGTCCTACTTTCACAGGCTAGGGTGTCAACATAGTGACTGACTTTAGGATAAATTTCAAGTGTGGAGGCTACACCCCATGATGAAGTTGATCAGAGCAACCATACTCCTATTTGATAATCAAGTCCGAGATGCTATCAGGAAGAAGATGACAAAAGCAGCATCCAGCAATATTCTCTAGGGTTAGGAGTATTCATAATTTCCATAACTACACTTTATTTCATGTGATCTAATGTTCACTCATTTTTTTAAAATATATTTTATTGATTTTTTACAGAGAGGAAGAGAGAGGGATAGAGAGTTAGAACATCGATGAGAGAGAAACATCGATCAGCTGCCTCTTGCACAACCCCTACTGGGGATGTGCCCGCAACCAAGGTATATGCCCTTGACCGGAATCGAACCTGGGACCCTTGAGTCCGCAGGCCGACGCTCTATCCACTGAGCCAAACCGGTTTCGGCATAATGTTCATTCTTGATGATGTATTTTTTTCAGTGACAGAACTGCAGTTATTGGTACTATTACTAGAAAAACACTTTGTTTTTTTCAGGAGTTTTATCAGATGATTCCCTTTAGACTAGCAGTATCATCCCATTGGGCCTGATTATAGTAAAGTAAGAGGCTTTTAAAATGTTTTCAGCAAGAATGAATTGGAATGAAGTAGATCATGTTTCTGCTTCCTTTTACTTTATAGTTTTTCATATAATAAGATTTGCTAAAGGTTTTTTTTTTTACTCATCAATAAAATGCTTTACATCTTATTATTCCAAAGAAATAGCATGAACTCATAATTTACCTGATAAGACTTGGCAGTAGTTTTCTCAGAGATTTCATTTTTTTCTGATGTTGTCTTAAACAACTTGCTTACCTAATAGAGCTTTAAAAAAAAAATTATGCTCCTCTCATAGACCTTAGGAAATAAATTGTATTTTATTCTCATGTACCGAGACCTAAAAGTTTAATTAGATGCTTTTAAAGTTGGCATTTATCTTTACCATAACCTGGAGAAAGTTATGGCCTGTCACTCACTGGCTCTTATTCTTTCCTTTCTTCATTATTTCCTTCCTTTCCTTCCATTTCTTTCCTTCCTTTCTCTCCCTTCCTATCTGCACTCCTCCTTCTCTCCCCCCCCCATTATTTTTAAAAGCACAGAATTTTGTTTAGGTTTCTCAGATTCACACTGTGGGGAATATTTAGTTGTAATGTTTAGCTCTTAAAGTAAAACTGTACTCAAGGATTCTTCTGTATCTTCATGTTGCAACAAGTTCAAGTAATTGCTTATTGAGAATTTAGCACAGGTAAATAAAGATAAAGTAGTAGAATAGTGAGGGGGCATGAATTATAGTTGTATAGGGAGAACCTCATTCTTCTACGTTCCTTTTAAGAAGAAATTATTCAAAATCCAGATATTCAGGAAGACAGTCTGGCAGTTGGGGTCATTTTATTTTGAGATATTTTAAGTCTGATGGTAAAGAAGGAAAAAGCTATTTATCCTGCTGCCATTCCTTTCTGAATAGTTTGAGACAACCTGCAAAGGAAATAAACAAAGTAGCCTAGGGAACCTTTCTTTTCCATGTTTTGGGTCTTGCTTCTTGACGTTATTTTATAATGTCAGTCATTTATTTTATTCAGTACTTTATTTGGAATAAGTTTTATACTAATGTATAATTTTATGTTGTTTTGGTTTGGCTAATATTAGAGATTTTGGAAAACAGTATTACATATTGTAGACATTTAGAATATTATACTTCAATAGTTCCTTGGAAGTTTTTAGTGTGCTGAACGGCAGCTTAAAAATAAGATGTGGTATAGGAAGAATTAATGTAAATCCCCAAGGGAGAAGGAAAAAAAATCACATGCCCTTTCCCACCCTTATTTTAGCATGAAACACTTAGTACATACAGGACTAGTGTTCCATAAATATACCTTTGGAGAGGGTTTAGTTGAATGTTAAATGTTCTCAAAAAATAATTATGCTTTAAAAACTGCTTCTAAAGTAGAACTTGAAAAAATAGTATCGTCTTCACACTTTAACAAATCAAACACTTGTGTGTGTTAATCTACCCCGTGTTTTTTTTTTTTTTTAAAATTCCAGGGTAATCTTTTTTAAAGCATAGCTATCCAAACTGATAGTAACTAAATAAGTTTTTAAAGTTTCCTTCATCCTCAATCATTACTTATATGAGAGAAGATAAAGTAATTTATTTGGGTTATATTTTTTGTCATGGTATAATTCAGTATTTTGCATATGCAATTTTAATGATGGTATCATCTCAGATTACTAGGGCATGATCAGTTCTGGACACATTTGAGGATGCAAGGGTTATAAGAGGTGTATATTTTATAATAGAAGAGCCATGTGGTCTTCTGGGCTCAGACTAAAATAGGTATAAAACTTGCTGGTTTTTAATTTAGGTTCTATTCCTTCCATTATGAACCAATCTTAACTTTATTGATCACTTAACTCTATTGCCTAGCTCCTCATTAACATGACATTATAAAAAAGAAGTTCTGTTAAACTATTGCTAAAATAGCAAGACTAAATATGAAGTAATAACAGAGAACATCTGGAAGAATAATTTGAACTTTTATTTCACTTGTTGAGTAATAGGCTTTTCAGTTGCAGAATTGAATGTGATATTTAACCAGAGGGAAAGCCAGAATTTCAAGGGTGAAAGAAGTAGATAGTATAATATGTCCTAACTTGGAAAAAGAAAACATATTCAATATTATAATTTTATACTTAAAAAGAAATACAAAATCTGCTTTTATGATATCCACTATATGTCCATCTCACTCAACACTGTAAGCCTAGTGTACAGGTCCTGACAGTACATATTCAACAAATGTTGATTTTCTGATATTAATGAATGAATGACTAAATAAAGGAAGAAAGAGTATATAATTTGACGAAGTTTTCTTCACTTACTGGTATGTTCTGAAGGAAGACTTTATTTTCTGCTTACTGGAGATTATCAAGGAGGAGAGAATGTGAGATTTTTTGTGTGTGTCTGTCAAAGGGAAGACTGCAAGGTATTAGTCAAATAGGAAGAACATGGAATTTTGTGTCTTGATTTCTCACCCTTGCTCTCCTGCGAATAGTTGGAGATTAGTACTATTACCCAAATTAGTTTTATCTTTAGGTTTTTTTTTCTTTCTTTCATTTGATCTATGGGGTTAATGATACATTCTCTACCTTTTTACCTGTGTAGTAATGAGAGTAAAAAAAGAATTGTTGTGAAAGTTTAGTCTTATAAAATATAAAGCCCTGTCCCTTTTTTTGTTTAATTATTGTTTATAGGCTGCCTAAACTATATCTTTGTGAATTCTGCCTAAAATATATGAAAAGTAGAACTATTCTACAGCAGCACATGAAGAAATGTGGTTGGTTCCATCCTCCTGCCAATGAGATTTACAGAAAGAATAACATATCTGTCTTTGAGGTAAAGTAGATGTTTAGTAGTTGTCCTCTCCATTTCAAATATAGTGCCACCTGTACTGTATCTAATTGTGCAACTTGATTTTTTTTTGGAAATGTTATTTTACTGTTGTTTATTCACTATTCAGATAATTCTGCTATATGAGAAGCAGAATTAGGCCAATACAAATGGTACCAAGTTCACAAGCTTGATCTCAAAATGTCTATATTTCATTAAATTAATGATCAATTATATATTACATATCTATTTTATGTACCATTAAGAAGGAAAAAGTACTATTAATGATTTGTAAGACTCGATTTGATTATAAAATACTACCTGGTTTTATTTGTGTTTAGAAGTGATTAAATTTTGTCTTAGGATCTATTAAGTAGGGCGTTTAAATGAAAAGATTTCTGTTGCTCTATTTAAAGGAATATTTTGTACAGATATATTTAAATAGCAGTAGTAAATATTAATACATTTCCTGACTTCATGATGATATGACTTATCTATGTTTGTGATTATTCTGTGTTGTTAGTGGTATTTAATATCTTGATCCACAGTTTTGTGGTTTGATTGGCAATTATTGAGTACCTGCCATGTGTTCAGTTCTTCTAATCACTAGAATTTACATTACTAGAATTCTAGGTGATTGAATTTCAGATTGTCAGGTCTACTCAGTTTTTACTTTCTTGATCTTCCCTAAGTCTTTATTTCAGTTGAGGAATACAGAAATGCTTTACCTGGGGGAAAAGGGAAAGGGTGTGGTGTAGAGGACTGTTTCAGAGCAAATTGTTCCTCAACTCAAGCATATATTGGTGTATATTTTTAAAGGAGTAATATTAAATTACTAAAATTGTTCAGAAGGTTTCGGTCTTGAAATGCCAGTGTCTTAGGGGTCTAATGTGGGTATCCATTGGCATTTTCATCAAAGAGTAAGCACCAGCAACTCCAAGAGCTCAGGGTGTCAGGAGCAATGAAGCCTGGTGCTCCTGATCTTGGCCAGCCCGAGTCTAACTAATGTCCCATTTTAACTAATGTCCCATTTGCCAGGTTGCCAGGGAACCTGCTTAATTAAATCTCCCTCAATAGTTTTATTTGGGGATAAATCTGGTCATGGCAGCCAGACTACATTGCTTCTTGCTGCTGGCACAGATTAGGTTACAGTTATTCCTTGTTTTATTTATATAGGTATTTTAGAAGTGGTTGCATTTAGATCTTCTATTATATTAAATACTTTTAAAAAAAGGAAACAGATCAGCTTGCCATCTGAAGGATTCCTGTAGTCAATCTGTTATAAAAGCAAAAAGTGCTATTTTTTAAATGGCCATCAACTCCTTATCTAGCTATTCATGCTTTGTTGAATACAGTTGTTTTAAAACAGCAGGTATTACTATAATCCTGCTGTTTCCAGGGATAGCTTCTAGGTTCCAGTGTGTTCTGATCACTGACAGCTTCTCTTAGGCTGGACTGTGGATACTCAGAGGTGCTTGTAACTGACCTGTATTATTCTGGAACTAAAGAGATACTCTGCTGACCATTTTGTTCTATTTTTTCTTCTTCTAGGTTGATGGGAATGTGAGTACCATTTATTGTCAGAATCTGTGTCTCTTGGCAAAGTTGTTTCTTGACCACAAAACACTCTATTATGATGTGGAGCCGTTTCTTTTTTATGTCCTAACACAGAATGATGTCAAGGGCTGCCACCTTGTTGGCTACTTTTCTAAAGTAAGTATATCAGCTTAAAATCTCTTTGAATTCATATGTAAATCTGAAACAATCTTTAATGGTTCTTACTAGGAGATAGTACAGGGTACGGGATCTTCTGAGTGCCATCTAGCTTTTTAGAAAGGAAACTAGAAGGAACATTCAGAAATATACCAAGTGCTAGAAGGTACCTAGTAACATTAAACAGACTATATACTCTCCTAGGAACATGAACTGCTGGTTATACTCAAGAGGAAAAGTTTTAAATGACTTCTATTCCCCTGGTGATAATAGATAGAACTTGTGAAATAAACACAGTCATTACCTGTTTAAGTTCTCAGTTTAAATCTTCTCTTCCTAATTTGAATTTTAGGCATAGAAATAAGAGTAAGAAGAAATTTTTATTACAGGATATTTTTCTCCTTCCTTTAATCTTTTATTCTGTTGGGAGAAAAAAGTTTTGTTTTGTAGTCAGAAAACATGAAAGATGTCTTTTTATTTGAGCAAGCCCAAGGTAAAATCTAAGTGAATAAAATAAGTAGAAGGACAGCTGGCTATATAAGCATTTTGCTAGTAGGCTATTTTAGTAGTTAAATGTAATTTAAGCTATATTACCTGGTTTGTAAGAATATAGTTGTACCTAACACTTTTGGACTATTATTTGTAAACTTAGGTACAGCTTATAGGGAGGTGGGACTGCACTATGTAGCCCCAGAGGAGGAAATAAAAGAAGCTTTGAAATAGTTGATGGCGAACCTTATAATTTCTGGCGTGCCATATTGATTTATAATTTGTAGCTTTGCAAAGTGATTGGGACTCAGATTCCTCTGCTCATTTTAGGCATTAACTTACTGTTTTTGAGTTGCAGATGCTGTTGGATGGAATCATTTATTTTATAATTTTATTCTTCTGGGATAGTTGCTTTGTGGGTAATGGCAATGACTTAACATTATCCTATCTCCTCCCAGTGGGGTATTTTTTCTTGATGTGAATTGCTTTTCTCAAAGGACCAGAGCTGTGGTTTTGACTATTAGTATTTGTTTCTTAATAATTAGCATTATTATTCATCTTATCAGCTTATTGTTTTAAACTTGGCTTCTATTTTCTCCATCAGGAAAAGCACTGCCAACAGAAATACAACGTTTCCTGTATAATGATTCTTCCCCAATACCAGCGTAAGGGCTATGGCAGGTTTCTCATCGATTTCAGTAAGTACTGTAACATAATTTTTTGTTAATAGCTTCTTAGGGACTGTGTGTGTGCGTGTGCGCACGTGTGAGTGTGTATAATATTTTAAAGATTTGCAGATGATTTATTGCTTGTCATACTGCTGTATGGAATTTTAAAACTTAAAGTCATGAATTTTTTTTCTTTTGGTTGGACATTAAATATTTTTAAATAGCTAATATTAAATACCAACTTCCTTGTTACAGTGGAACTTAGTTTTATGTAGTAATTTTAATTCACAACAATACTAAACATTTTATACTTCCTTAAATTAATATTAATAGAGAAGTACAGCAACTGCCCTAATTTTGTTACGCAAAATGTGTGCATCATTTTTTAGTTATAGGCTCTCTACTTAGTGGTTAAAAATATGTGATGCACCTTTAAAAATCTTAAGATTAAATGATAAGGAAATAATTTAATCTGAGTTAAATATTGAAAGCTAATGGTTCTAAAAACATCATTGTGGAACTTGAATTTTGTTTTACACATTGATAATCTTGCTTAGAAAGTAAATGTATGTTCATAATAAATTTTATATTGATTATAAAATAGTGATATTTGAGGGAATATTTTCTCAGATACTGCTAAAAAAATATTTTGAAAATATTCAGAAACAATGGTTTAAACTAAGGATTTTGACAATAGGCAATCCTTCTAAATATCAGATGATTATATCACCAGAGTTAAGAAGTTAATTCTTATAGTCCAGTGAAGCTTATTCTCCTTGGCCTTAGACTATACAACTGACCGTATTTTACTGGAAATAAAATGGTTATTTTGTAAATTTCCTTGGTCTTTTTGGATTAGTAGAAGAGAGTGAATATTGATATATTGATATATTGTTTTAAAATAGGACTCATGACTGAACATATTATGTCATTAAGTGACATAGGGGAATATTATGCTGATTAGTCTTTTTTTTGAGATATGCAATCTATGATTACAGTGTTTGTCTTCAATTATTTTTTGTAATGTAATATATTTTCCCACATTACCATTCTTATACTGATTTTATGTTAATGACAAAAAACATTTCTTCTGGCATCTCCATTTTTGACACTTTCCTTTAGAATTTATGCCTTCTTTTTCCTGTTCTTGAGAGTCATGCACCAGACAAGAGGACAAAATAATACCATTATACACTCACAGTGACACCCTCATTCCTACTTACCAAAAATTAGGGTGATAGGTAATTGTGAGGAGAGCTTTGGTTGAAGTGAGAAATTGTCATCTAATTCCCTCTCAAAGAGCCACAATCTTAATAGATAGGATTACATAAACACTGGCATTCTTTTGTGTTGTTCAATTCAGAAATAGCTCTTGCCCTCTAGTGGTCCAAGGAAAACATTGCAAGGGTGGTTTTCTATAGTACATTAAATAAAAAAATTGCCTTAAACTTACTAATGCAGCCCATCAATATGAAGTCCTGATTTGTAACAGTTTGAATATTATAACAGTGTTTATGTTAAGTATAGACCAAGTGATACTAGCCTAATGTTCATTGTAGACAATTATGTAATCTTCCTGCAAATTGGTTTTCAAGTAATTTTGCAATTTTATTATTTTTCTTGAAGGAATTTGCATTTGTAATTATTACTGCTTACAATACTTAGATTGGTTGTGACAGAGGGGCTTGTTATGTTGGTGAATTAGCCTAATTTAGGCTCTCTGACATACTTGTAATTTGGGGGTTTCTTTAGGTTATTTGTTATCAAAGCGCGAAGGCCAAGCAGGGTCTCCAGAGAAACCATTATCCGATCTAGGTCGTCTTTCCTACATGGCTTATTGGAAAAGTGTAATATTGGAGTGCCTTTATCACCAAAATGACAAGCAAATCAGCATTAAGAAGTTAAGTAAGTTGACTGGAATCTGTCCTCAAGACATTACTTCCACACTCCACCACCTAAGAATGCTGGACTTCCGTAGTGACCAGTGAGTATTACATACTTTTGTATACCTTTGAAGGATAATTAGGTGGAGGCAGCCAAATTATTGATGGAAGAACATAACTAATATAAATGATACATTTGGTGATCCTCAGACATCATTTTCCTTTCTATGATATTTGATACTAATGACCCTATTTTTCTAAACTATTTTTGACCTTCCTCCTAATGTTTGAATGTTATTTTCTAGTATCGGGAGTTTCTTCAACCCTAGAAACAATTTCACATAAATTATACCCATGATTTATTTCCATATAACATGGTACAAAATAAAATATAGATCAAAGGAAAGAGCTCACCTTTATCTAGAAAGGAGGCATTTGAGCTAGAAATATGGAGAATAGGAGGTAAAGTTCAGGGAAGTATCAGAAATTCTGAGGTGGGGAGTATGAGCCAATAAATGGTTAAAATAATTTCATCCATCGTTGTTGTTGAGTGTTAAGTATTTATCTAACTTCATATTTTATAGCTATCACATGTGATGGCATATTTCGGTATTTCTGCTTCCCAGGCTTGCTATTTTTTAAGCATTTATCATCATCTCCAGGGTTTTCTGGGCGTTATAGTTCTGTATTCATTGTTAGGAACTCCTTGTACATTGTTGATTGCTATAAACTTTTCTTTGGTTCCAGATTTGTAATTATCCGCCGGGAAAAACTTATTCAGGATCACATGACAAAGCTTCAGCTGAATTTGCGACCTGTAGATGTAGATCCAGAATGCTTGCGCTGGACTCCTGTCATAGTCTCCAATTCTGTTGTCTCAGAGGAGGAAGAGGAGGAGGCTGAGGAAGGAGAAAGTGAGGAGCTGCAGTGCCAGGAAAGAGAATTAGAGACAAATGTAAGGACATGGGTAGTCTCTTATTTTTTGTGACAGAAGGATATATTTTGGTTTTCATGAGTATCTGTGATATGTAAAAATAAATAAACCAATACAGTAAATTCACATTAGAATTTCAGAGTTTATTTTAATTCAGTTGTTGAACGTCAACCCATGAATCAGGAGGTCGTGGTTCAATTCCTGGTCAGGGCACATGCCTGGGTTGCAGGCTTGATCCCTGGTAAGGGCTTGGGGGAGGTAGGAGGCAGCCGATCTGTGATTCTCATCATTGATGTTTCTCTCTCTCTCCCCCCTCTCCCTCCCTCTTTCTGAAATAAAGAACAAAACAAAACTGGGTTTTATATACTTATTTGTATTTTTTAAGCCTTGGATCATTGGGAGACCTTCAAATTTGTTATGTGTTACTTATGACTAAATATTTCTTATCAGAGTGCCAATAAGCAGCTAAATTTTAAGCTATATAATAATTGAGGAATCAGAATTGAAACTAAATCTGACTTGTTAAAAATGAAAAGAAAATACATTTTCCTTAAGATAAAACATTATGGAATAATGTAAATGTGTATGTTTTCTAAGAGAGCACTAAATAGTTTAGTAGGTACACAGACATCTTTAGCCATTAAAAGGTTAAAGCCATTAAAGAGTTACAGCCTTTAAAAGGAGAGACTATATAGATTTCAATATTTTTCTTCATGTGATGCATATCTTTTTTTAAAAAAATTCTTTCATCCTTTAAAAAAATCTATGCCCTCCTTTGATAATGTGAACAAATTCTTGCCCCTGTTTAATGTAATTTAATTTTTAAAATAAAATTATATATTCAGAATAAAAAGAAATCAAAATAATTATAGAAAATTTCTTTCATATTTTTCAAACACCCCCTTTTTCTGCTCATACTCCAGATCCCATCTCCTCTCTGTTTATAAATTTTTATTTCTGAGAAGTTTCAGAAACTATCTCACTTAAAATTTATAATAATAATAATATTCATTTTGTTTATTGAAGATAGTATTTCATAGTGTCTCAGAGCACCAGCTCTTGGGTCAGACTGCCTGTGTTTATATCCCAACTTCTTCATTTGCTGTTGCATGACCTGGGGTAACTTAAACTTTTTGTACTCCAGTTACCTAATCTATAAAATGGGCATATAATGATGTTTTATACAATTATTGTGACAATTAAATACCTTTTTAAAGCATTTAAAAGTGTCTGACCCGTAAGAAATATTCATGTCAGCTATTAAATAATAATTTTCTTTTTTTAAGCTCAGTTTTCTTATCTTAGTATTTGAAAGATCTGAATAGGAGATAGTATCAGATAAGACTGAAAAATTAACTAGCATGGTTTTACTTTCTAAAATCAGGTGGGAAAGTCTGCATCTCAGGAGAACAAAGAACAAGATTCTTATTCTTCAATAGAAAGTGAAAAGAAACCAGAAGTTTTGGCACCAACCAGTTCTACACGTTTGAACAAACAAGTTCTTCCCCGGGATAGTCTTCCTGCAAATAATCAGCCATCTCGGAGAGGCCGCTGTGGGAGGAAGAACAAAAAAAACCAGGAACGTTTTGGTGATAAAGATTCTAAACTGCTCTTGGAAGAGTCATCAACTCCTCAGGAACAATATGGAGAATGTGAGGAAAAATCAGAAACCTCCCAAGGACAATACACTGAAAGTGAGGAACAGTTGGTAGCCTCTCAGGAGCAGCCAAGCCAGGATGGGAAGCCAGACATTCCCAAAAGAAGACTAAGTGAAGGAATTGAGCTATGGCGAGGACATCTAAAGAAAAACCCTGAGGCTCTGAAGTGTAGGTTACCAGAAGGCAATGATAGACTGTCCCGTCGCTATAGTGATGGTGACAAGGCTCTCCTCAGGGGCTTCAGTGAGAGTAGTGAGGAGGAAGAGGAGCCGGAAAGTCCTCGGTCCAACTCGCCACCAATTCTTACAAAGCCCACATTGAAGCGAAAGGTAAAGCGTTTCTTTGATGTCTTTCCTTCTTCCAGTTGCAGTTTATTGTATACAGTTGTTCTCTTCTAGAGTTCTAAAAGAGTAAATATAGAAGTTCTTAGTGGGTTATTTTTTAAACTCCAAGCCTCAGTATATTGTTTCCAGTGACTATTTGAAATGTGTATGTGACTTCTGTGATTCATGGTAATTAGCTTAGAAGTCATAAGCTTATTTAAGGGTTGACAGACTATTTTTCAGCTTGCTGTTTGATATTTAAATAATGACAGGGATTTAAAAAATATTTTTTAAATGTGTATAGTTTAGAAATGATTATACTAGAAAAGGAGAGGGAAGTATTGCATAGTTCCATGGAAAGTGGATGTATATTGGAATGCTCAGAGCGAAGCCATTCATCTTATCTTGAGTGGTATATTTTCCCTGTACTCTCACCTCCCTTCTCTCTCTCCCCTTCACTCCGCCAGTAGTTTGTCTTAACCTAGTTTTAAAAATATTTTCTAAGCTATATATTTCATCATCGTGCAAATTTTGAATGAGAGCCAGTTTGTTAAAAAATTCTGTGTGATGATGATGGTGACTTGTGTTAAACTGTATACCAGAAATATGGAGTCAACGTGAAGCATTGTCACAAGCCAGCCAGCCTGAAGTATGGCTGAGCCACCCTGTAGTAGTGAGGTGACAGCTTTCATACAAAGCAATGAAATAATTCCTTTCTTTGGCAGACCCTTAAAAAACAAAAGGTAGGGCTATTTATTTATTTTTTAAAAAGCTCTTCATTTTAGAACCATTTTAGATTTATAGAATTATTACAAAGAAAGTACAGAGAGTTTCTGTATTCCCCACATCCAGTTTCCCCTATTATTAACCTCTCGGGTTGATATGGTACATTTGTCACAAATAGTGAGCCAATTAATTGATATATTATTAACTAGAGTACATACTTTATTCAGATTTCCTCAGTTCTCCCAAATGTCCTTTTTCTGTTCCAGGATCCTATCCAGCATATCGCATTACATTTAGTAGTTATGTCTTCATAGGCCCTTCTTGGTTATAATAGTTTCTCAGACTCTTTGTTTTTGGTGGCCTTGCAAGTTTTGAGTATGTTCCTCATGGTATTAGAATGGGGTAATGTATTTTTAAGAAGACCACAGAGGTAAAGTGCCATTCTCGTCACATCATATAAAGGGTATCTACTATCAGTATATATACAAGGGTACTTACTATCAATATGACTTTCCACTGTTGTTAACCTTCATCACCTGGCTTGAGCTTGTGTTTGTCAGGTTTTTCCACTGTAAAGGTATTCCTTTTTTCCTTTTTCTGTAGTCTTTGGAGGAAATCTCTGTCTACAACCCACACTTGAGGTATGGGGAGTAATACTCTACTCCTTAAGAGCAGAATACCTGTGTTTATTTAGAATCCTGCTTGGGATATTTATCCATTCTTCATATTTATTTATTTATTTATTTATTTATTCACTTATATCGCTTTGGACTCATAGATATTTACTTTATACTTTGAGTTATAATCCAATACTACTACTTTATTTATTTTGTTGCTCAAATTCTTCTAGCTTTGGATATTGGAAACTCTTTTCATTTTATTTCTGTGTTCCTTTAACATACATGCCTTCATCTTTGCGAAGGTTTTTGTTTGTTTTGTTTTGAGCACTTCCTTACTTTTGATACTAAAAGATGTTTCAGGTTCAACTTGCATATTTCATGCTCCAGTCAATTATTTCTCCAAAGAGCAAGGTCATGTTTAACTTAGTTTGAAAATTGTATTCTTAACTAGAAGGATTAGTAAATTTGAAGTGGAGAAAAAGTGAACTCTTGACTAATTCTACTATTCATTATAGAAGAATATATCTTTGCCATTTTATAAAATAAAACTGGGCTATTTGTTTGTGTAAAAAAGGAATATTATAGTAGACAGTGAGATCATGTACAAAGTACTTTTGAAGTTCTTGAAGAAACTCACTTGACTGAGAGTCATAGACTGTATTTTACAACCATTTCTATACTGACTGCATGTGTGACCTTAAGTCCTGTAACCTTTCTCGCCCCTGTAGAATGAGGGAATTGGCTTAGGTCATTGGCTTAGGTGCATCATTTTTGTTTTGTGCTATTGTGTGCAAAATTGTGCCTAATGTGCCAAATTCCAATAACAGATTTATTTTATTACTTTTGAAATGCTTCACTAACATTAGGTAAATACCTATCAGCTCCACATTTCTGCATTCCAATAAACTCCATGGATAATGCATGAAATGCCATACTGAAGGTTCTGCTGATAGTTCTGCTGACCTTCATAGTAGAGCTATGAGACAGACAGAAAGTGTTTATTCCTTTTTTTCTCTTGAGGAAAAGAGAAGTTGAGGGACTAACCAATATGTCATTTTAGTAATGAAATAGACATCTCCCTAGGGTGTATAAGTCACTCTTAATAAGGAAATTACAATATCTGTCCTTTGGGGCCTGCCTGCCTATTCTTGTACAAAGTTGTATTCAGTTATCCAACATCTGTGTATCTATGATACATTATGTATATTATCTTACTATGGTATTTTGAAATAATATTTAAAATCTATTTTGAGCTCAGGCTGGTGTAGCTCAGTTGGTTGGGGGTTGTCCCATGTACCGAAAGGTTGGGTGGTTCAATTCCCAGTCAGGGCACATGCCCAGGTTGCAAGCTCCATCCCTGGTAGGGGACATACAGGAAGCAGCTGATTGGTGTTTCACTCTCACATTGATGTTTCTTTCTCTCTTTCCCTCTCCTTTCCTCTCTATCAATAAAAATTTTTTTAAATTTAAATATATTTTGGTAAATAGCATCCTCATTTTATGTGTGCTAATTCTATTAGGTTTAAAAACTATTAATCATATTATTAGTAGAAATGATAGTGTTCATTACTGTTAATAAAATTATTTCTCTTTTAAATAGAAACCAATTCTTCACCGAAGGAGGAGAGTCCGAAAGCGCAAACACCACAATAGCAGTGTGGTCACAGAAACTATTTCTGAGACTACAGAAGTTTTAGATGAACCTTTTGAAGACTCTGACTCTGAGAGGCCGATGCCAAGATTAGAACCCACCTTTGAGATTGATGAAGAAGAAGAGGAAGAGGATGAAAATGAACTATTCTCTAGAGGATACTTCCATCGGTTGTCCTCACAGAATGTTCTCAGGTGTCGATCCTCTTCTAAGAGGAAGTCGAAAGATGAAGATGATGACGACGATGACGAAGAGTCAGATGATGCCGATGGTATGTTTTACAGACCTTTTGCTTATTGTATTTTTATTGTCTTTAGAGATACAGCAGTGATATTTGTAAACCCTTCAATAAAAAGGCTGAAAAACAAACACAGCCTACTAAGTAACTAAAAGATGACTTGGTAATCTCTAAAAAGTTGTATCAAGTGTATTCACCCTCATTTAGTCCTCTGTCCTTTTAAAGTGCTTTTTTTCTAATTTCCCCTTCAACCTGGGACCTATTGCTGTTTGCAGAAAATTCTTTTTCTGCCGAATCCTTTTTTGTCCATTATCTGAAACTTTAGTTAATAGGTGGACTAGACTTAGTGTCAGGAAGATATTTAAGTAATAACTCTTTACTAGAACATACTCTCTATAGATTTAGTCTGTTTCACTTACTGCAGTGTACTGAGTGCTTAATATAGGTACTCAATAAATAGTTAACAAATGCTAAGAAGATGGTTCTTAAATAAGATCAGATTCATTTAAATTGGACTTGCTTCAGATCTGTTCAGGAATCCTTCCTGAATCATGTCTTTAAGTGTCTTACTCAATTAGTAGTACATTTCTAATTAAAATGGTAACAATACTTCAAAATATGGTATAGCTAAACATTCAATGATTTACTTTTAAAGCATCGTTGTTATTTCCTCTTTAGAAATGAAGAAATGGGCTCATACGTGAGCTGGGTCACACACTAGTCATTTGCATCCTTGCCTCAGTTTTTGCCAGAGCATCATGCTGCCTACATCTGCAGTGTTTGCTTTGCATGGGGTCAAACTGAGCTTTTTGAATTTGAAGGAATCTAGTTGAACATGAGTATAAACGTATAGCTTTTATGGATTAACTAGTTGAGCTTTTTATTTTTATTTATTTATTTATTTATTTTTTTTAAAAATATATTTTATTGTTTTTTTACAGAGAGGAAGGGAGAGGGATAGAGTTAGAAACATCAATGAGAGAGAAACATTGATCAGCTGCCTCCTGCACACTCCCTACTGGGGATGTGCCCGCAACCAAGGTACATGCCCTTGACCGGAATCGAACCTGGAACCTTTCAAGAGCTTTTTATTTTTTAAAAAATAAATTCACTCAGTTTATTTTTTTTACTTCTTTTTTTAATGCTCTCCTTTTCTGAAAAGAATCCCTTTTTTTTAATTTAAATTATTTATTGTTGAAAGGATTACATGTCTCCTTTTCCCGCCCAGCACAAGCCCTCACCTAAATTCACTCAGTTTCAAATCTTGTGGATAACTTCCATTTTCTCCATGCTCATATATTTATACAATATTTTTTTTAAAAGGTGACAACTTTCTTTTTTTAAAAAATAGTTTTATTAATTTCAGAGAGGAAAGGAGAAGGGGAGAGAGAGAAACATCAATGATGAGAGAGAATCATTGATTGGCTGCCTCCTGCATGCCCCCTACTGGGGACCGAGCCTGCAGCCCTGGCATGTGCCCTTGACTAGAATCGAACCCGGGACTCTTCAGTCCACAGGCCCAAGCTCTATCCACTGAGCCAAACCAACCAAGACTACAATAAATACTTTTAATAAAGTGACAAGATGACTGATTTTTTGCTTTGGTAATGATTTTCCAGAGTTTTGTTATATTTTGAGATATATAAGTAGGAAACTAAAAATTTATTTTAAAAATTTGGCACATTAGTAAAATTATAACTTGTATCATTATAAACTAAAATAGTATCCTCTAAGTTTCTGTTGAGTTGGACAAATTTTCTTTGTTTTCAAATTATTTTTGCTTAACTATACCTTTTTAGCTTTCCCCTGCAAATCATGTTCTTGCCTTGGTTTTCTTCCCTTTAAAAATTAATGGGAAATGTGCCGTAGCTGGTTTGGCTCAGTGGGTAGAGCATTGATCTGCAGACAGAAGGGTCTCGGGTTCGATTCTGGTTGCAGGCTCGAGGCAACCAATCAGTGTGTCTCTCTCGTATCAATCTTTCTATCTCTCTCCCTTGTACTCTCTCTAAAAATCAATGGAAAAATATCCTCAGGTGAGGATTAAATAAATAAATGGAAATGGAAATGTACTTAATGCCAAACCAAAAAATGTTAAGATGGGGACTTTTATATGCTATGCATATTTTACTACAATTTTTCAAAAGGAACAAATTAATTGTGAAGAAAATAATGCTAAAATAAAATTTATTTTTAATAAACCATTGTTATTGGTGCTTCAGCTTTTTCTTCAGGTCAGTATTTGTCTAGGACTAAATGCTTTGCAGCTATTCCCATACAAACACGACATTTATTTTGTAGGATTGCTTAATCATGGCTCATGAAATTAACTGAAGTAATGATTTTGTGGAAAATAAGACAATCAGAGAATATACACTGAGTGGCCAGATTATTATGATCTCTGAATGCATAATAATCTGGCCACTCAGTGTGTGTGTGTGTGTGTGTGTGTGTGTGTGTGTGTGTATTAGAGGCCCAGTGCATGAATTTGTGCATGGGCGGTTGGCCGGCCTGCCTGCTGGTCAAACTCCTGGTTGAGGGGACAATTTGCATATTAGCCTTTTATTCTATAGAATATACACTGAGTGGCCAGATTATTATGCATTTAGAGATCATCATAATCTGGCCACTCAGTGTAAATTGCAATCAGAAAAAAAGCCCTGGCTGGGTGGCTCAGTTAGTTGGAGTGTTGTCCCATACACCAATGGGTTTCAGGTTCAATTCCTGGTCAGGGCACATACCTAGGTTGTGGGTCATGGCGTATGCAGGAGGCAACTGATTGATGTTTCTCCCTTTCTCCCCTCCTCTCTCTGTCCCCCTCCCTCCCTACCACTCTCTCCCTCTCTCTCCCTCTCTCTCACACTCTTTCTAAAATCAATGAAACATGTCCTCAGGTGAGGATTACAAAAAAACACACAAACAAAACAAAACACGAAAATATGAGCTTATTTATAACTTACATAATAAAGATAATTTGTCTAAAGTAGTTGTAATAACTACTTAGTATTTGTACCTTTATAAAGCTCATCTCTATTTTATAAATGATTAAACTGAATTAGAGGAACTTTCCCAGACTATACAGTTGGAACTGGTTTTAGCTAGTGGATGGTAACAGAATGTTGACTAGCATTCTTTCACTGTTCTGCCAACTTAACTTATAACTTTAGAAGATGTTACTAATTAGGCTTCTTCTTTAGATTCTTAACTTGACAATGAAGATAATCAAGTTTATGGTGATTAATGAAATTATTTCTGTTGTATATGTTGGTCTCAGAAAAAGGCATTAAAAAACATAAGATCTTATAACCTGCTTTTATTTTTATTTTTTTATCCCTCCTGTGCAGACACTCCTATCCTAAAGCCAGTACCTGTCTTGAGAAAATGTGATGTGAAGGATTCTCCACATGAGCCAGATACATCCACACCTATGAAAAAGAAAAAGGGGTGGCCCAAAGGCAAGAGCCGCAAACCAATCCACTGGAAGAAAAGACCTGGTCGCAAGCCAGGATTTAAGTTGAATCGGGAAATCATACCCGTTTCTTCTACTCAAGAACGCATTGTTGAGCCCATTGTCCCCATTCTTAAACCTGGACGTAAACTCAGAATTCAAGAGAATGAAGAAACTGTTGAATCAAAGGAAGACTTACCTTTAACCGAAGAAAGGAAGGAAGAAGAGGAGATGCACATGGAAGCAGAAGAGGTTGAAGAGGGAGAAGAAGAAGATACAACCAGCAGTGAAGTTAGAGCAGTTTCTCCTGTGGATAGCAACAGTCCCGAGATGGAAATGAAAGAACCTGAGGTAGAGGAGGAAGAAGAGAAACCCCGTGTCTCAGAAGAACAGAGGCAATCTGAGGAAGAGCAACAAGAACTGGAAGAACAGGAGCAAGAGGAAGAGGATGAAGTGGCTATAGAGACAAACCAGAATGAAGACCATGATGCAGATGATGAAGATGATGGTCATCTAGAATCTACAAAGAAAAAAGAACTAGAGGAGCAGCCCATTAGAGAAGATGTCAAAGAGGGTCCTGGTAGTCAGGAGTCTTTTTTAGATACGAATATGCAGAACAGTAGGGAGAATGTAAAGGATAAAGAGGAAACAGAACCAGATTCTGAAGAAGAACAGACTTCCCATGAAACATCCGTGATATCAGAGCATATGCCAGGGTCTGAGGATGATCATGAAGAAGATTCAAACTCTAAAGAAGAATTAATTGAGTTAAAAGAGGAAGATGAAATTCCCCATAGTGAACTGGATCTGGAAACTGTGCAAGCAGTACAGTCCTTGACTCAAGAAGAAAGCAATGAGCACGAGGGTGCCTACCAGGACTGTGAAGAGACACTTGCAGCTTGTCAGACGCTGCAGAGCTATACCCAAGCTGATGAAGACCCTCAGATGTCAATGGTTGAAGACTGTCATGCTTCTGAACACAATAGTCCAATATCTTCTGTTCAATCTCATCCCAGTCAGTCAGTCCGTTCAGTCAGCAGTCCCAATGTGCCTGCCCTTGAAAGTGGTTACACCCAGATCAGCCCAGAACAAGGATCCCTGTCCGCCCCCTCTATGCAGAACATGGAGACCAGCCCCATGATGGATGTGCCTTCCGTATCAGACCACTCTCAGCAGGTGGTGGACAGTGGCTTCAGTGATCTGGGCAGCATTGAGAGCACCACAGAAAACTATGAGAACCCTAGCAGTTATGATTCCACAATGGGCGGCAGCATTTGTGGGAATAACTCTTCCCAGAGCAGCTGCTCCTATGGTGGGTTATCGTCCTCCAGCAGCCTCACCCAGAACAGTTGTGTTGTCACTCAGCAAATGGCAAACATGGGCAACAGCTGCAGTATGATGCAGCAGAACAACGTCCAGCCTGCTGCCAACTGCAACATCAAGTCACCTCAGAGCTGTGTGGTGGAGCGGCCTCCCAGTAACCAGCAGCCGCCGCCGCCACCACCAGCGCAGCAGCAACAGCAGCAGCAACAGCAACCAGCACCTCAGCCTCCACCACCCCAGCAGCAGCAGCAACAGCAGCAGCAGCCGCCACCACCTCAGCCCCAGCAGCCTCAACCCCCACCGCCACCTCAACAGCAGCCGCCCCTGTCACAGTGTAGTATGAATAACAGTTTCACTCCAGCGCCTATGATCATGGAGATACCAGAATCTGGAAGCACTGGGAACATCAGTATCTATGAGAGGATTCCAGGGGATTTTGGTGCCGGCAGCTACTCTCAACCGTCAGCCACCTTCAGTTTAGCCAAGTTACAGCAGCTGACTAACACCATTATGGACCCTCATGCCATGCCTTATAGCCATTCTCCTGCTGTGACTTCCTATGCAACCAGTGTTTCTTTGTCTAATACAGGGCTGGCTCAGCTAGCTCCATCTCATCCATTAGCTGGGACCCCTCAAGCACAAGCCACCATGACGCCACCCCCAAACTTGGCATCTACCACCATGAACCTCACGTCACCTCTGCTACAGTGCAACATGTCTGCTACCAACATTGGCATTCCTCACACTCAGAGGTTGCAAGGGCAAATGCCAGTCAAGGGGCACATTTCCATCCGCTCCAAATCTGCACCACTGCCCTCTGCAGCTGCTCACCAGCAGCAGCTGTATGGCCGCAGTCCACCAGCGGTTGCCATGCAGGCTGGCCCTCGTGCATTGGCCGTTCAGCGTGGCATGAACATGGGGGTTAATTTAATGCCAACCCCTACCTATAATGTTAATTCCATGAATATGAACACCTTGAATGCCATGAACAGTTATCGAATGACACAACCCATGATGAACAGCAGTTACCATAGTAACCCTGCCTACATGAACCAGACAGCACAGTATCCTATGCAGATGCAGATGGGAATGATGGGGAGCCAGGCCTATACCCAGCAGCCTATGCAGCCAAACCCTCATGGAAACATGATGTACACTGGCCCCTCCCATCACAGCTACATGAATGCTGCTGGTGTGCCCAAGCAGTCACTCAATGGACCTTACATGAGAAGATGAGCAAGATGAACTTGCAATTAAAAACTTAAATATATATAAATAAAGCAACCTTTTATACTGACAAACCAGAGAAAAATGGACCTTTTTTTCCAGTTAAAATATTGCTGTAGATTTAGAGGAATTTTTCTTTGGTTTATTTTGTTTTTTAAAAAACCTGGTCTTCTCTTTTTTGGGGGGTTCATTTTGTTCTGGGTTTTGGTTTTCTTCATAATCTTGAACATTTTACAATAGAACTCATCTAAAAATGGATTTGGGGATAGGGGAAACATGCACAAAAATCTTTTCATAATTAAAAAGAGCCTTACTTTCTTTACATACCACATGGACAGAATTTGTGTAAAAGTGAAATATCTTGATTTTATTTGAAGATGTATGTTTCCCCTCACTGTTTGCAGCTCCCAGTGTTGTCATTTTTAAATGTTATATATACATCTCGAGGGTTAACCAGACCCTTTCCTCTGAACCCAACTTTTCATTTCCTATTTCATTCCAGCAGGAGGCACTTATGGGAGACTCGGATGGGGACATGGAGAACAACCCAAGCTCCTTAAACTTATTATTATTGTTAATATTATTATTATTATTATTATTAATAAAGTGAGGCAGGAAAATGCTTCTCCTTTTAAAATCCCCTCCACTCCCTACACACACACACACACACACACACACACACACACACACACCTCTTGAAACCTTTCCCCCAAAATGTTTCTTTTTAGATGGACTTCATTGAAATGTTTGTCTTTCTTAAATCAAGTGTAATATAATTTTTTTTTTACTATACCCACTTAGCACTCAGAGACACACAAATACTGTAAGTCTCAATTAACAGCAGGATCTCAGAGGAAAGCTGTTTGCAATCCTAATTTAGCCTTGGAGGAATAGAGATGGTCAATTAACAATCAAAAAGAGGAAATTAACCTCTCGTTTTTTTACCACCTGGTGAATCAGCCATAAAAGCCCACGTTCCACGCAACCTCGTTTTTAGTATGTACTTTGAGATGCTAAGGGTCTTGATTCCTGAGCCTTTGACTCTGATTAAACTCAAACAACAGTTCCTAGTGATTAGCCTCTTACGTTCTTACAGTGCTGATGGATAACTGTTGCAGTGATTTGAAAATACCTGGCAAACCTTTGATACTGTTTATGTTGGAAGAGATGACAGAATGTGTGTTGTAAGGAAGATCATGGTGTGAGTTTTATAGCTACTTAAATGATACATACCTCTGGTCTTCATTTGTCTTTTGAGATCCTGAGTTCATCCCCTGTGAATCAGAGTGCACTAGCTGCTCACCTGTGAGTGGCTGAAGAGAAGAAAGATAAACCAACCACCAGCATAGCAGGGCAAATCTGGACAGCAGGGTTTTAGCAGGCTCCTATGTTGTTCCCAATTCCATTCTCTTTTGTGCAGCCAGTTTGCCCATTCTCTTCCTGTTACTTGCTCCAGGGATAGGTAAAAAAATCTATATATATCTATATATATATATATATTCCATCATTAGAAGATGGAAATTATTATACCACTTGGTATGTGCAGTCAAATATCCAAAAGGGGGAAGTACTGCTTAAAGAAATACCTATAAGCATTAAATTCTCTCCTTTATTTGTATATTTTATATAGATAAATTTTGAAGTACTAATTAGGCATTACATTTTTCAAATGCACAGGTTTGTTGTTTTTTTAATACAATTTAATTGACTTTCTCAATTAAATGTGTTACATAGAAAAAGGCAGAATTCCACATCCTAGCGCTATCAATTCTGAGCATGTACAAGGCTGTGTAGGACCCAGTTTCTCTGTATATACTATTCCAGTTCTCAGTCATCTATGTAGAAAGTGCACTGTTCTGCCCTCTCCCTATCTTCAGCTATGTCATTGCTTCCTGGTTGGGGTGGGGTTGGGGTGGGTTGGGAGGGAAGTATATTGGGAGGAGGGTGGTGGGTCAAGGCAGAAGGAGAAGCTGTTGCAATGAGGGCCGTGAATTCAGTTTCTGTTGGTTTTCGATTGTGTTTTGTTTTGTTTCTTTCTTAAAAAAAAAAAAAAAAGATTCAATCGGGCAGCTCCCTTTTTCCACAAGCCTTTTTGTGACTAGAACTATTGTAGAGAAAATGTTCTTTTCTATATTATAAAAGAAATTATCCAACACAGTAATATTGGTACCTGTCATTTTTTCACTTCTGTTTTAAAAAAAAATGTATTTTTAGCAAAATAACTTGGGTAATCTTCTAAAAAAGAAATTTAAAAACTCACTGTTAGTGACTTTGATGCCTTTTAAAATAAGAGCTTTTTCATTTCATTCCATCTTTAAAATTTTTTATCTTTGTTGTAGAATATTAAAAACTATTTTAAGAAAGATAAAAATTCTCTTTAAAGAGATCTCTAGAGTGTGTGAATAGAGCTCCAGATGCCTCTAAAAGCCGCATGTACAAATGAAGCTAACTAAGTCTATTCCTGTCTGTTTATATTTGCTTTTCCTGTTTTGTAACCTCTTTGTACTTTGTTCATGGTGACTTGTAAGCTAAGGGGAAGGGGTGCCTAGATGCCTTTGTATTTCTCCATGTCATGCGCTCCTGGGCCAGTTGGTCTCCCTTCCTCTCCTTGTATGTAATATCACTTTTTCCCCCCTTTCTAGCAAGTACTTTCAAAAGAACTCTGTACATTTTAACATAAAAAAATAAATTATGTTGAGCCATTTTGGATGTCTGTCTTGCATGTGGAATTTTTCTCCCTTCCAAATATTTCAAACTCCAATTCTTTTTCAACACACACAGCCTTTTCATGTTCTTCATTATATAGCAAGTATAAGATCATGACTTTTGCTTTGAAATCCAGTTTTCAAATATATATGTATTTAATGCCAACAATATAGATGGTTTTTCTTTTCCAAAAATAAAAAAAGGTATTATAACCTCATCTTGATTTTTTAGGTTAATCGATTTGAAAACCTTGTAAAGGGATTCTGATTTACCCAATCTTAAAAGAGAAATACAGCCCTAACTGGTTTGGCTCAATGAATAGAGTATCAGCCTGCGGACCGAAGGGTCCTGGGTTTGATTGCGGTCAAGGACATGTACCTTGGTTGCAGGCTCCTCCCTGGTCCAGGCCCTACCCGTGCAGGAGGCAGCCAATCAATGTGTTTCTCTCATCGATAATTTCTGTCTTTCCCTCTCCCACTCTCTCTAAAAATCAATGGAAAAATATCCTCGGGTGAGGATTGGAAGGGAAGGGAAGGAAGGAAGGAAAGAGAGAGAGAAAGAAAGAAAGAGAGAGAGAGAGAGGAAAAGAGAGAAAGAGAAAAATACAGTTGCAATAAGTACCTCCTAAATGTGAAACTGTTTTTCCTCATTTCTGTTTACCTGATGGTGTAATTTAGGAAGATTTGCCACAAATCAAGGTCCTGAACATTAAAGATTTTTTTGTTGTTGTTTTTTGTTATTTTCTTAGTTATTTTACTTGCCTCTCATTTAGAATTTTGAATATAAGGCAGATTCCAGAAAATTCTATTTAACTTTGGAAAGTTGACAGCCTCAGGGTGGAAAGGTGAAATGGCTGCAAGTTTTAATGGCCTCCAAACTTTATCTGCTACCCTTTCACACTGAGAGGAATTTAGGAATTGTACATGAGTAGTATCTATAGCAGACATTTGTTCTAACCCTCATGCCATTAAAGTTTTAGGTAATAAAGTTGTCATTCAGAATAGGTTTGTTTCCCTTGATTTCTTTGCTTGCTTACTAGTAAGTAACCATGATTTGGACCCAAGACTGTCGTGGTATTGTGCAATTACTAGTGTAGTGTCTCAAAAACATACTTCTTGCCTTTGCTACTGTAAACTACCTGTTATAAATAAATTCAACATACAGCAATTTTGACTTTTTGACAAAGGAGATAATATGACCAAAGACTATATTATAGATTTATTTTAAGGGTTAGCACCATCACTATATATTAAATTAAAAATATAATTTGAGTAATATACTTCCATTTGTAGCCAACTCATGAGTGATGTGAGTAGAGAAGGAGCTCTTATTTCTTTATTGCCTTTGGCCTTTTCACTCTGCATCAGAGAATAGGTGTGAGAGGAGAGTGGTCATACACTGGATGAATATATATATTGCTGAGACTCTTGCAATTTAGTAACTAGGGTTCCAGGAATTCTATTCCTACTAGAGGCCCAGTGCAGAAAATTTGTGCACAGGTAGGGTCCCTAGCGGCTGCCAGCTGCTGGCCAGGACCTCCCTTCCCCGGCTGCCTGCCACCACCTCTGGCCGGGGCCTCCCTTCCCACAGTTGGCTGGCTGGCCGGCCCCCACCCCCTGGTCGAACTCCCAGTCAAACTCCCAGTTGAAGGGAAATTTGCATATTAGGCTTTTATTATATAGGATAAGGCCTCTCTGAGCATGGCTTTCTTTGTAGCATAGTGACAATATGTATTCACCAATAGCCAGTGTCTGTCAGGTCGACAATTCTAGCTCTTTAGGTGAGAATTACTGTTTCAGGTTCTCCGTTACAGCCTGGGCAGTTTGTGATGGTTTTTGTCCTTGTCTTTTCACAATATACAAGATATGGGTCAATAATGATAATGGGAAGGCATCGTGAAAAGAGAAACAAAAACTAACTGTCCTTGTTGGCAGAATAGAGTAAGCAGGGTTATTACGACAAGTGTGTGTGGGAGGAAAGAGCTCTATACCCTTGATGTGGCTTTTCAAGAAATCTAAAAATCCAAGTGATACAGTTTCTGTAAATGAACTCAGAGACTATATGGAGTAAGGTGGTTTTTTTTTTTTTGTTTTTTTTATGTTGACTAGTGTCTGGAATTCTTGAGCATGGCCATCCAATCAAAAGCTGACAATCCCCAAAACAAAACCCAACTCTTTTCTTAATAAATCCCTGTTAGGGGCAGGGTGGGTTTGTTATATAAGTTGGTGTGGTTACATAATGCAGCACAGACCCATGGATGTTCTTTCCAGAGTGTCAGCTACAAATTGGACTTAATTGAGGTTCCTTGCTATATTGATAGGAGCCTAAATACTGTTATATGGATTATATAAAACCTCAAAAAAGTGGGAGGTGTAACTTTTGCTTGAAATAAGGAAAGCCCAGGAATATAATGGGACTTTGGTTTCTTGAGATCTTTTCAAACATTAGACATAGATAGTAATAGGGAATTGTTTTCCTGCGACTTGTGAAAAACTTTTTGAGTGTGGAGTACACATTATTGTTAGCAAGAAAAAAATGTCCTAACATTTAATTCTTTACTAAATATTTCTGAAAGCCACATTTAAGCAACATTCAAAAATATTTAATGCTCCCTGGGTGACATGTTCATTTTAAACAACTTTTAGTTTATATATGCACAGGATGAATAAGCAAAGACAAGCAAGTAAACTGAGAGAGAAGCTACTTGCCTGTGCTTAAAGTAAAGAACTATAGTGCAGGGTACAGCTCATTAGGATTCCTATGAATATGCACTGAAAATTGGACATTGTTGTTGGGAAACACAAGCCACTCAGATTACCTCTCGAGTTATTTAAAAATTGGCCCTAAAAGAGCTTTTGTGGGCCCCAGAATCTCCTATTTTTGAAACTTTCTTTTGAAACATTTTAATTGGGATCCTAAGTTTAAAGTCTCTTGTGACAAAGTAAAGAAAAACATTCATACATAAGACTTTGTTAGGACTGAGGCTCTTCCCCACGTACAAGTTCTAATTGTTTAATTGATGTATTACATTTTTTAAAAATTTCTTTATTGATTAAGGTATAACCTATTTGTGGTCATCCCCCCATTCCCATCCCAAACCCCTCCCCACGCATGCCCCCACCCCCCTGTTGTCTGTGACCACTGGTTAGGTTTATATGCATTCATACAAGTCCTTTGGTTGATCTCTTCCCCTTACCCCCCCTCCCCTCCTTCCCTCTGAGGTTTGACAGGATGTATTACATTTTTTAAATAGACTGGTTGGTTTAAATTTCTTTTCAAAAGAAGGTTTTAAAAGCAGTTATATAGTCAGTTATGTCAAAAAGATTGTTGTTTATTATAGTTTTCCAGTGAAAATGAAAACAGATTGACTAGGAAGCAGTGATGGCTTTACTGCAAGAATCTCTTGTGAAGTAGAATAATTACATGTTTTTTTAAAAGTCTGTTTAGCTCCTGTTTAAGGAAGATAACTAGAATTGACTAGGACTCCTAACTTGACATCCCCAAAAGTTTCTTGATTGAAAGCGTAATCTGAAAACTGAGTAACATGGAATGTTGCAAGAACAACTTTAGAGAGCCAAGGGAATAATTCTATTGAAAACTGCAAAGGAAAACAAAGCAAAACAGACCCAAACCAGCCACTACAGTCTTTTTGTTGAGTTGTTTTGTTGGGGCTCCCAGGCTGTGGAACATCTTTAGCAACCTGCTCCACCCTCCTTGTGTATTGGCTTTGTCTTCAGCTGGCTCCTGCCTTAGCAGCCTACCTCTGCAGGGTCAGGCATCCTAAGAAGATGTTAATATGCCCAGAAAAGAAGGCCTCTGTTCCCCAACATCTTTTTATGCCTGTTTTTATTGTGAAAACAGAGTACATACAGAGTATACAAGACATGTACAGCTTACTGAATCTATATAAAGTTAATATCTCTGTAAAAATAAAAAGAACAGCAGCCAGAAATCCTCCACTCTGACTGTGAGGCCCCTTCCTAATCACAATTTTCTTTCCCAACTGAAGATAATCACTAGACTTATGTGGTGAATACTCTTTTTTAGTTTTTAAAAAATGTTTTGCTACCTACGTGTGCATTATTAAACAACATAGTTTCATTTTGCCTGATTTTGAACTTTACAGAAATGGAATAATTCATTTTGCCTCTGGCTTCCTTCAACCTGATTGTGAGATTTGTTCATAATGTTGCCTTTGCTATAGTTCATTTATTTTCATGCTGTATAATATTCTATTATAGGACTATAATGTATTTATACATTCTAAAGTTGACATAGATTTATGCTGTTTCCAATTTTGTTTTTTACAATGCTGCTGCTATATTTAATCCTGTGTACGTCTCCTGTGCTCATTTGCTGACATTTCTCTTAGTATATTCCTGGAAGGGGTTTTGCTGGGTGACAGGGTAGGTGTAACTTCAACTGTACTAGATAATGCCAAAGAGTTTAAAAAGCAGCCATACCACTTATTTTGCTACCATCAGCAGTATGTGAGAGCTTCTGTTATTACATGTTCCCTTCAATATTTGATATTTTCAATCATTTTAATTTTTGTCAATCCTATGAATGTGTAGTGGTTATTTTCTGCATTCTCTTGATTACTAATGAATTTGAGCACCTTTTCATATATTGTCTATTTAAAATTCCTCTTTTGACACAGTGGAAAGAATACACAGCAGATTAGGGGATGCCAAGTATCAGATCAGTGAATTAGAAGACAGGGCAGAAAATAATCACTCAATCAGAGAACCAAAAAGAAAAAAAAAATTAAAAACAAGAGGACAGCTTATGGAAACTGTGGGAAATGTAACAATATTCTCATTATAGGCATGCCAGAAGCAGAAGAAAGGGAGCAAGGGATAGAGAATGTGTTTGAAGAAATAATGGCAGAAAACTTCCCTAACCTGATGAAGGAAAAAGTCGCACAAGTTCAGGAGGCCCAAGAACCTAGCAAGAAGAACCCAAACAGGCCCAGGACCAGACACATCATAATTACAATGCCAAAAATTAAAGACAGAGGTAATTTTAAAGGCAACAAGAAAAAAAACAATTTATTACCTACAAAGGAGTTCCTTTAAGTCTGTTAGTTGATTTCTCATCAGAAACTCTACAGGCCAGAAGGGAATGGCATGATGTATTCAAGGTAATGAAAAGCAAGGATCTGACACCAAGATTACTATATCCAGCAAGGCTATCATTCAAAATAGAAAGTGAAATAAAAAGCTTCCCAGACCAAAAAAAAAAAAAAAAAAAAGGCTAACAGAGTTTATCACCAAAACCAGCAATGTAAGAAATGTGAAAGGAACTGCTATAATGAGAAGAAGAAATAGAGAGGGAAATATAGGCATAAAGATTTAAAATGGCAACAAATAAGTAGCTATTGATAACCTTAAATGTAATGGGTTAAATGCTACAATCAAAAGACACAGGGTAGCTGAATGGATACAAAAACAGGACCCAATCATATACTATCTATAAGAGACCCACCTCAGAACAAAAGACTCACACAGGATGAGAGTGAAGGGATGGAAAAAAAATTTTCCATGCACATGGAAAGGAAAAAAAAGCTGGGGTAGCAATACTCATATTTGACAAAATAGACTTCAAAATGAAGTCCATCGCAAGAGACAATAAAGGTTGCTTCATAATACTAAAGGGATTGATCCACCAAGGGGATATAACCTTGGTAAATGTATATGCACCCACTATAGGAGCACCTAAATATACTTAAAATACTTCTGGAGGACTTTAAGGGAGAGATCAACAGCAATACTAGGGGACTTTAACACCCCACTGACTTCACTGGACAGATCTTTCAGACAAAAAATCAACAAAGAAACAGCAACTCTAAATGACACACTAGATCAGATGGATTTAATTGACACAGAACATTTCACCTCAAAGTAGCAGAATATACATTCTTCTCAAGTGCACATGGGTCATTCTCAAAGATAGACCACATGTTAAAACACAAAACAAGTCTCTACAAATTTAAGAAGATTGAAATCATATCAAGCATTTTCTCAGATCATAATGGAATGAAATTAGAAATCAACTACAGTAAAAACATTCAAACTAATGTAGGTTAAATAGCAGGTTGTTAAACAATGAATGGGTTGCCAATGAGATCAAGAAAGAAAAAAAGAACTTTCTGGAAACAAATGAAAATGAACACACAACAATCTCCAAATTTTTGGGACACAGAAAAAGCAGTCCTGAGAGGGAAGTTCATAGTTTTACAGGCCTACCTAAAAAAACAAAACAACAAAAAATAAAAAGAAGAAAAATTAATAATAAACTACTTAACACTACAACTTAAAGAATTAGGAAGAGAACAACAAGAAAACCCCAGAGTGCCAAAACCGGTTTGGCTCAGTGGATAGAACGTCAGCCTGCGGACTCAAGGGTCCCAGGTTCGATTCTGGTCAAGGGCATGTACCTTGGTTGCGGGCACATCCCCAGTCAGGGGTGTGCAGGAGGCAGCAGATGGATGTTTCTCTCTCATTGATGTTTCTAACTCTCTATCCCTTTCCCTTCTTCGCTGTGAAAATCAATAAGATATATTAAAAAATAAAATAAACATTTACTGAGTTTACTATGCCCGATGCTGGACTAGGCTGATGATACAGCAGCGAGGGGACAAGAGAGACCAGATGAGCTGCCTCCACACTTGCTGAGGCTCAGTGAGTCACTTGTCCACATCACAGAGTAGATCCCTGGGCTGTCACTGATAAGAAGGGACCACAGGGCCCTCTCCTGCTACAGCCTCTGCTCCGGATGCATGGCTACATCCGCCTGCTCACTTAGTAGTGTGTGCCCTTCAGGACGGTTCCTTTTCCTTCCCTGTGCCCTCCCCTGTGCCAGCGCCATCTCCCAGCCACCTGTGGAAGGGGGCTCTTGGCTGATGGTGCCTTTGATCAGGCCCCTCCTGCAACCTGCATTGTTCTGTTTGAAGTGGGGCCTTGAGCTGTGACTCTACTTGACAATGAGCTAAAAGTGCCTGTTAGCCCTCAAACCAACGCACACCTCCTGGCCTGCCCTACAGAGCTCTGGCTCCTCCCTCCAGCTCCACATCCCTGGAGCCACCATCCCATGATTTCTAGGCAAGCCTGGCCTCTCTTGGCTCCACCAGGCCGCCCAGGGTGGCCTCAGGGAAGTCACGCCCGCTCCCTGCACCTCAGTTACCCCCTTTGCAAAACGGAGCTCAGAGGATCTGGAACCTGCCTTCAGCTCTGACATCCCGTGATTCCATCAGCCAGCCTGGGGTGCTGGTGGCAACCCTCCTTCACCACTTTGAAATCCTGAGGAACGAGGGCGACTATCTGAAATCTTTTAAGGCGTTTTCTGCGATATGCTTGCTTCTCGGTCACAGAGGAAATAACAGAAGCCGTGAGGGACCCCTGGGTGCTGGGAGCAGAGGTGTGTGTGGACAGGCCTTCCTCCCCTGACTTTTCCTCAAATCACTTTTCCTCAAATCACCCTGCTGCCTTGCTCTCACGAAAGCCCTTGATTCCAAAACTGGAACCCAGAGCAGCATTTAGAAATTCTAGGGGCCGGGGCGGGGGGGGGGGGGGGCGGGGGGGGGGAGGGGAGGGGACGGGGAATGAAAGATCAATAAAAGGCCTTTTACCAAAGCATTGCTAGAACAGCTCTATCTAACTTGATGCAATACAGGTGCTCTAAATAGTATTGTATGAATGAAAATGTGGAAGTCTATCCACATTTAAAAACTCTTATTTTATTGATTTTTTTATAGAGTGGAAGAGAGAAAGATAGTTAGAAACATCGATGAGAGAGAAACAAGGATCAGCTGCCTCCTGCACACCCCCTACTGGGGATATGCCCGCAACCAAGGTACATGCCCCTGACTGGAATCAAACCTGGGACCCTTCAGTCTGCAGGCTGACACTCTATCTACTGAGCCAAACCAGTCAGGGCAAATCTATCCACATTTTAAAAGCACTGGAGGACCCTGGCTGATGTGGTTCAGTTGTTTAGGCTTTGTCCCTTGCACCAAGTGGGTTCAATTCCCGGTCAGGACACATGCCCGGGTTGTGGGCTGGATCCCCGGTGGCAGGGTGCGGGAAAGCAGCTAATGGATGTTTCGCTCTCATATCAATCTTTCTCTTTCTCCCTCTTCCTCTCTCTCTAAAAATCAATAAGAATAACTCTTAAATAAATAAAAGCACTGGAGGAAAACCACTATAAAGGTAATGTACACTGAATCCTTAAAAAGAAAATAATATTTTAAAAAAGGGTATTTTAGTAAAGCCATCACCCTTCCCTTTTGCCCCGTTCCTTTATTAATGTGTTTGGCATTTTAAACTTTTTATATATTGAATCTTCTTAAAGCAAAACCCACAATTACAGAAAATTCACCAGGGGGGTGGGATCGGGGGAAGCTGCATTTAGCCTCCTCAGGGTGTGTTTTTAAATACCAAACAGAAGGGCAGGAGGGGAAAAAAAATTACATGCCTTCTGGTGCCAAAAAAGAGGTTAAGAAACGAAAAGGCTTTTTGCAGTTGGATTGAGGGAAGAAAGAGGTACCAGGGAGAAAACAGTCTGTTAATGAATGAGCAGAAGCCTGCCATTAATGACGATGGCACAGGTTTTAAATGACGAGTCCATTTTCAAAGCTCATTAAAAAACCTTTAATAAAAATAATCAAAGAAAGAAATACGAGCACCAGGATGCTCTGGAGGCCTCGCAAAAACAGTTGTGGCTTTAATTAATTAGTTAGATATATTAATTATATATTTTAATTGTATCAGTATAGTGCCTGCTCTGTCCCAGGCTCTGTTAGATGCACTGGGGATAATACAGTGAACAAAACAGACCAAAATCCCTGCTCTCACGGGGCTTATATTCTGGTGAGGGGGACAGATGAGAAATACAATAATTAAAACACATAATGTGACAGATAAGTGCTAAGGAACTAAAGATAGCAGGAAAGATACAAATGAAGTACGTGGGGTGGAGGGGGATGACATTTTAGATAAAGTGTTAAGGGAGACTGTTCTGGGCTGAACTGTGTCTCTTCCCCCCTTTCCCCCAAATTCATATATTAAAGTCCTATCCCCTAGTACCTCAGAATGTGACTGTAATCAGGGATGGGGGCTTTAAAGAGGTAATTAAGTTAAAAAGAGATAATTTGGGTGGGTTCCAGGGTGCACATGATTGGTAACTTGACAAGAAGAGGAGATTAGGACACAGGCGGAGGGAAGGTCGTGCGAGGACACGGAAGACGGAGGCTATCTACAGGCCCAGGAGAGGGGCCTCCGAGGAAACCCCTGTGCCAACACCTTGATCTTGGACTTCCAGCCTCCAGAATTGTGAGACACGATATTCCTGTTGCTTAAGCCACTCAGTCTGTGGCGCTTTGCAATGACAACCCTAGCAAACTCATTAAAAGACCTCATTGAGAAAGGAACTTTAAAATAAGTAATTTTTGAAATCCTCGCCAGAGGATATTTTTTTCATTGTTTTATAGAGAGAGTGGAAGGGAAGGAGGGAGGGAGGAAGGGAGGGAGAGAGACAGAATGATAAAGAGAGAGAGAGGAGCACCGATGTTAGAGAAACACATCACATCAATTGGTTGCCTCCCACATGAGCTCCAACCGGGGCCAGGTATTGAACCCACAACCCAGGTACATGCCCTTGACCGGGAATCAAACCCACAACCCTTCAGTGTGCAGGCCTATGCTCTAACCACTGAAAAACACCGGCCAAGACAAGAAAACAACTTTTGAGTAGAGATCAGAAGAAAGGGAGGGAATGAGCCAAGCTGGTGGGTGTTAACGGGGGTGAGGTGAACAGCACATGCAAAGGCCCTGAGACAGAGACATGGGCCATGAGGCTGGGACGGAAATGATGGTGCCTTGGACAAGGGTAGGGCAGAAAGTTTGGTAAGATGTGGTTGAATTCTGGATATACTTTGAAGGCAGAGTCAGTAGGATTGTGCTAGTAAGAGCAGAGTCAAGAAAACGTCCATGTTTTTGTCCTGAACAACTGGAGAAATGGAGTTAACATTACCCGGGATGGGCAGGACTGTAGGAGGAGCAGGGTGTGGGGAAACATCGAAAACTCAGCTTTGGGCATGTTAAAAACCTCTACCCATAGGAGTGCACATACATGCTATGTCCATAGCAGCTTTATTCAGAGTGGCCTCAAACTGGAAACAACCCGTGCCCATCAATGGGAGAATGGATAAATAAATTGTTGTATATTCATACCACGGAATGGTACACAGGAATAGAAAAGAACAACCCGCTGATATATGCAAAGACAATGGTGAGTGAAAGAAATCCTGCACAAAAGGATACATACTGTATGATTCCATCTACATGAATGTAGGGAGCGGCTATAGGGTTAAGCCTTGGACTGACCTGTTGGCAAAGCCACAAACAAGTCCCAGCTTAGGGGGCACAGCCCTCTTAGCATAATTAAGCTTGACCTTATGACGCCCCCTAGATCCTATCTGGGTAGCTAATGGGCTGTGGGAGGTGCAGCAAGTGCTGCCAAAACAAGTGAAACTCACAAGAACTTTGTGTAACTATGGTGACCACTACCTTATTTACCTCTGGCTATAAAATAAAGGCTCAGCTTGCCATCTGGATCTCTCTCTGTGGCCTCAGCCAGGCACAGGAGATCCATGGAGGCCCAGCTATATACTCTTGTCTGTCTTTTCTTCAATCCTTCGCCGCCCTCCCTCAGGCTCGCTGAACCCTTGGCTGAGCTGGCCCGGCACACATGAAGTTTAAACCTAGGCCAGAGGTCGGTAAACTCATTAGTCAACAGAGCCAAATATCAACAGTACAACGATTGAAATTTCTTTTGAGAGCCAAATTTCTTAAACTTTAACTATATAGGTAGGTACATTGTTATTAACTTAATTAGGGTATGTGGTATTTTTGTGGAAGAGCCACACTCAAGGGGCCAAAGAGTCGCATGTGGCTCTCGAGCCATGGTTTGCCGACCACTGACCTAGTCTGCGGTGATCAAGGCCACAAGAGTGCTGAATTGCCCTAACTCGTTTGGCTCAGTGGCTAGAGCATCGGCCTGCAGAGTGAAGGGTCCCAGATTCGATTCTGGTCAAAGGCACATGCCCGGGTTGTGGGCTCGATTCCCAGTAGGGGGCATGCAGGAGGCAGTTGATCAATGATTCCCTCTCATCATTGATGCTTCTATCTCTCTCTCCAACTTCCTTCCTCTCTAAAATCAATAAGAAATATATTTTTAAAAAGTTGTTTGAAAAAAATAAAAGATTGCTGAACTTGGGGAGGGTCAGTGGTAGGGAGGAGGCAAGAAGGAACATGCTGCTGTGCTGAAAACCTTCCCTCTCTGATCTGAGGGTGTTCCTCAGGGTGCACATATTTAAATTGTGTATAGGGAGGGGTGGGGCATAGAGGTCATTGCTGCAATCCATCCGTATCTACTGAATCAGAGCTACATTTTTAATAAGATCCCTAGGTGATTTGAATGCACATTCACATTTGAGAACTAGCTTTGAAGAAAGACTCTGGAACCTAGTGGGCAGTGGAACCGGGTGTGGGGCGGGGGGGGGGGGGGCGGTAATAAAGAAGAGGAAGTGGGAAGCTTCATGGACCCCAGGTTTCTGGCTCTGGTGAGTGGGTGAATGGTAGTGCCATTAAGTGGGGGCATTGAGATGCCTGTGACTTCTGATGGTGCTGCCTAGGAGGCCTTCGGTTCACTGCTCGTCTCGGTCTTAGGAGAGAGGTCAAAGCTGGAGTTACAGATTCAGTGTCATTGGTATTTGGGTGCTAGTTGTAGCCAAGGCTAAGATCATGGAGGGAGAAGTGATAAACTGAAAAAGGGCCAGGGCAGAAGTTTTTATTAATTAGCCCTAAAGAGAGCATTCAGGAGACAGGAGGGCAAGGAGAGAGTTGGGTATCAGAAACCAGAACCATAAGCAACCAGGTAAAATGCACCAGGGAGTTAAATTCAAAACGCAAATGAAGCTGTGGGTTTTGTGGTGTGGGGACAGAATTCAGGGTGAGGAATGAGGCGGGTGAGAAAGCACGGACCACTCTTCCTGGCAGCTTGGCTGTGGAGGGAAGTGGGGGGGGGGTGTGGTGTCATGGCATAGTCATGGCTGTGGAGGGTCTGCAGGCCGAGGGGAAGGAGCTGGTGGGGAGGCATGCCATAATCTGGGAGGAAGGGAGAAATAATGGCAGCATTTTCTGAGGAGGTGAGAGGGGATGAGATCTAGAGGGTAAACCAAAGGAGAAGCATTGGCAAGGGAGTGGTGTAGAATGTTGAGGATGAGGAGGAAGCTGAGGGCATTTGATCTGGTGGCCTGCATTTCTTCTATGAAGTGGAAGACAATGGCACCTGTTGAGAATGACAAAGGAGAGAGGAGGGGGCAGGGCTTGAGGTCTCCAAGAACAGCTAGGAGGGCAGCAGGCAGAGTTACCGTGGGGCTCTAAGGGTCCTGGTCAGGTGGAGTGAATAAATGAATCTTATTCCAGCATTTTCTAAGAATCTAAAAGTAAAGCATCTTCTTGTTTTTCTGTGTTCGCTGAACACCTTGGCATATGCACTCTTTTACCTCTTCAAATTCCATCCTGGAAAAGGCAGTGATTAAAATGATATGTTGCCTTCATTTGTAAACCTTGAACAGGAAATGAGGAATTCTTGAGCTCAATATTCAGGTTTGACATTATTTTGGACAAATACAGGGGAGAAGTGAAAGCTCTCCTCAAATATTTGAAGGTGTATCACACAGAGGACGGGTTTGAATAATGTATGCGTCTCGCCAGAGGGCAGAGCACAGGCTGCCGTGTGCGCACTCCAAGGGGGCAGGCTGTCTGGGATGTGATTTGACCTGGGAACGTGAGAGTCAGTAGAGGAACCCAATTCTCCCATTGGCTGGGAAATAGAAAGGCAATTCCTTTGGATTCTGAGAGTCTCCGATTTTCCATTTGCTTTCCTGTTCCACCCTCCATAGTCATGCATTGTAATGACCTTTCCCAGCTCAAACTTGAACTGAATACCTGCAGGGTGTGGCACTAGGCTGGGGGGTTGGGACCCACGGGTGACAGGGGCAGCCTCTGCCTCAGAGAGCTCAGGTGTTGGTGGACAGTCCTTCTTTTCTAAAAGGGGTCAAGGGCCCAGGGACGGCCCAACCTCAATGTAGGATGTTAGCTCTAGTAAAAGCATAGGCTCTAAACACTGACTTTTTGTTTCAAATCCTAAGCCCCATGACTTACTAGCCAACGACCTTGACCAAGCTGTTCATCCTCTCTGTGCCTTAGTTTCCTCATCTGTAAAATGATGATGATGATAATGGCACCTCCCTCACGGAGCTGTTATTAGGGTTACATTTTCTCAGAAGAATGTCTGGTACATTCAATATATTTAGCTATTTATATTATTTAGTGCACAGGCAGCTTTTATCTTGGGAAGTTTTATTAATAATTGATAACGTTTCTTTTAAGAACACAAATAGGTCTAGTTGCATAAAGGCATGATAGCAGAATGGGGTTGAGGTAACCAGCTGGAAATTTTAGGGAAGAAAGCGAAAACATGAAAATGAATCCCCGTTCCTTTATTTAACAGCTAAATAAAAGGAACCCCGCTGAAATACAGAATTTACTTGAGTAATAATGACCCCAAAGGGAGAAAGAAAGAGGAGGGGTTTCTAGGGAATGTCTTGTGTGTTTGTGGGGGTGGGGGTGGGCGTGTTCAACTTCCATTTCATAGCCATTCCCTGTGTGTGTGAGTGAGCAGCCGTCCTCACCATGGGTGCACACAGGACTCTGGGGTGCAAGAACAAAAGGCAAGCCTGGCTGGGTAGCTCAGTTGGTTGGCGCGTTGTTCCCAGGTGCCAGGGTCTCGGGTTTGATCTCCAATCAGGGCACATGGAAGAAGCAACCGATGAATGAATAAATAATTGGGATGTTCCTCTCTCTCTCTCTCTCTCTCAGAAAAAGAAGAAGATGAAGAAGAAGGAAGAAGGAGGAGGAGGAGGAGGAGAAGGAGGAGGAGGAGGAAAGGAGGAAGGGGAAGGGGAAGGGGAAGGGAAAGAAAAGAAAAGAAAAGAAAAGAAAAGAAAAGAAAAGAAAAGAAAAGAAAAGAAAAAAGAAAAAGGCAAGGAGAGCCCTGCAGGCATGGCTCAGTGGTTGAGTGTCGACCTATGAACCAGGAGGTCATGGTTTGATTCCCAGGCAGGGCACATGCCCGGATTTTGGGCTCGATCCCCAGAAGGGGGTCTGCAGGAGGCAGCCAGTCAGTGATTCTCTCTAATCACTGATGTTTTTATCTCTCTCCCTCTCCCTTACTCTCTGAAATCAATAAAAAATATATATTTTTAAAAAAGAACAAAAGAAAAAGGCAAGGAGAGCCGGAGGAGGGCTCACAGTCCCAACACCTCCACCTGGTGGAGTGGCAGTGGCAGCGGCAGTGGCAGCAGGCAGACGCCTTCAGAGGGGCGGGCAGCCTCTTCAACTTTGATGCTGTGCAGAGCGCCCAGTGAGTTCTGCTTCTACAACTTCAGAGGAGTTAGCTGGCCCTTCTGTTGCCTGCCTCGGGTATTATTTTAGGTGTTTAACTCGAGTAATTACTGTCACTTCTGCACTTCGGGAGGGCCCCTTTCGGTCAGGCTGCCTGTTAGGCAGCTTGGATCTGAATTCTGACTCCATCCCCTTAGATGTGTGACCTCAGGGAAGCCAGGTAAACAAACTCTCCTCATGTGAAAACAAGGATAACAAGCTTTTGTTGTGAGAAATAAATGTTACCTAAACGATTAGCAGTGCCTGGGGCATAGCAAACTGTCAATACTGTAAATGGTATTATTATTACCTCTTGACAGGAAGAGCGTCAAGAGGGATTATCTTCTGAACCCCTTAGATGCCCAACATTGCCTGTCCTCTGCCGGGGAGGGAGGAAGCCCCGGTAGCTGCTGAGATGGCTGGTGTCTGTTTCCTGCTGGCTAGTCATCTGCGGAGGAACTCAGTTGGAGCCGCTGCCATCCCCTCATGCCCCCCTCCTGTGTCCAGATCAGCTTGTTGGAGCAAGTGCCTTCAGACAGCACAATTCCATGTTCTCTTTCTCAGCTTGCAGGCTTCCTAACATGTAATAGGATCCTAAAGAACTTACGAGTGAACCCTGGACATGGGCAGGACTTTCTTCTTGCCCCCTCTCGAGTTTTGGGAAATCCAGGGCCAGAGCTGCCACCATTAATTAGGTGTGATGGGTACAGGACCTCTGTACCCATCGCTTACTCTTCATTAATGATAATGTTTCCCCTTTGCATTTACAAGACTTGATTGATCTCTAGAAGGACGAGAAATCAGGGTTGTGAAGCTGAAAGGTGTCTCAGACGCCAACTTGTCCAACCTCTCCACGCCTCACCAAGAAACTGAATCTTGGTATCACACTTTGTGTTGGTGAATTATTCCACATTCACCCTCTCCCCTGGACTTCCCGACAGTCCTTTAAGGGAGGTTATCAGTATCCTTGTTCATAGATATGGAAATTGACTAAATTAGTAGCGGTGTGATGTTAAAGGTATAGACTCTGGAGCCAGAGTGTTAGGGTTCAAATTCTGGCTCCATGACTGACTAGCTGTGTGACCTTAAGCAAGTTACTTCACCCCCTTGCGTCCCTTCTCCCCATCTGTAAAATGCTGCTAATGCCTGGGGCAATGGCAGTGCTGAATGAGTGTCAGCTAGAATGTTATTCCTTAAGCCAGAACACAGCAGACATGCTGATTTCTTCAACACATGTTCACTGAACCCCTACTGTGTGCCAGGAACCATGCAAGGTACTGCAGGCAGAGGGTGAGCCAGACCCATGGTGGTAGGAAGAACCGAACATTCAGGGCCATAAAAGAGTTTGATCTTCATCCCAGAGCGAGAAGGAATGGTGAGCCGAGAAGGGACTGATCAGACAGATCTGTGTTTTGAAGAGTCTAGTGTGACTGCAGTGTCGGGGACAGATTGGTGGATGGCAAAAGGATGCAGGCATGAGGGTAGGAGGCTGAGGAGCACAGGCACCTGGGCCTGGAGCTCAGAGGGGAGGTCTGTGCTGAGATAAAAATGTGTGCCTCGTGAGTGTGCAGGCCGATGGCAGCCAGCATGGTGAGGCGGCCTGGGAGAGAGGCTAGAACTGTGCCGTCCAGTACCGTAATCACAAACCACACGTGGCTCGGAAGCCACTAAATGTGCAGCATCTGAATTTAGATGTGCTGTAAGTATAGACTACACACTGGGTTTTGAAGCCTTAGTATAAAAGAATATGCGATATCTCACTATAGTAGTTTTTTTATTTTGAACATGTTGAATTAAATAAAATATATTCTTAAAATTAATTTGACAGTTTAGCGTTTTAAGTTGTGGCTACTTGAAAATTGAAAAGGGGTTGGCATTTGTGGTTCTCAGTGTTTCAGTGGATCTAGAGTGGGAAGAGCAGCCGGCACAGACCCAGCCCCGGGAAAGGACAATGTTCAAAGCGAAGTTCCCACCAGCACCTTCATTACTGGCACGCTTCTAGGTGGAGAGGATTGTGTAGGATAGGGGCATGGGGGCAGCGGGTACGTTCCAGTAAGAGGAAAGCAGGAGAGAGAGGAGGTGGGTGATGCATCCAGTCCCGGAGTTTGTGCTGTATGGGAGAGGGTGCCCAGCTCAGAGCCCCTGGAGAGTCATTTCCGCACAGTAGAGTGGAGACAGTTTCTAGGCTCCAGTCTGTGGCTGGTTTAATGTATGCATCAAGCCCCTAGCTTAGGAAGGCCGAAGGAAGCCGACTGTTCCTTAGGTTTCACCAATTCTTAAATACTGTTTTCCACAAACCCCTCTTTAGTCCTTCGTGGACGAACAGGTCCGACCCACCGGATGTGGGTGGGAGCGGCCCCAGACTGAAGGGGCCGTGGTTCCCGAGCCCTGGCCTCCGTTTTCCTGTCTGTTACTCGAGGAGTTGACTAGATGACCTTAAGACCCCGTCCCCTTCCCGCAGTTTGCTACCCAGACAGACAGGTGTGCGCTCTGTACAGCCGAACACCCTGCAGGCGGCGCTGCCGAGCGAGGGTGTGCGAGACTGTTGGGAATGGGGGTGGGCGGGCCGCGGTGCAGAAACCTAGCTGCACGACCGTCAGCGAGAATCAAAGGAAACTGCTCACTTCATCTTGGACACGTTTTCTATCTATAATTGGTAAATATGCAAATGAAAGGCCCACATGGTCTGAAAGGGGCAAATCAAGCTCTAAGCGAACGACAAGGACCGGGCCCTTCCCCGGGGAGCCCGGGCACCCCGCGCGCGTCCCTCGGCGAGCGCCCTTGGCGGGAAGGAGGCGGAGGCTCGAGGCTGGCTGGTCGCTGCCCCACAGCGGCCGCCGCCCGGGGGCGCCCCAGGCCCGCCCCCCCTCACCCCCCCACCCCCGCCACCAAGCCACGCGGGTCCAGCCTCCGCGCCCCGCGTTGCTGTGGCTTCCGCCGCCGCCTCCAGGCGCGCCGGACCGCGGGGTGTCCTCGGCGCGGGGCCCACCGCATCCTCCCCTCGCCCCCAGGCACGCGAGGCCGCCCGCGGCAGGGTCCTCGGCGGCTCCCCAGGGCTCCGGGTGGAGCGGCCGGCTTTGTTCCCCGCGGCCCGACGGCGTGGAGCCCGTGCGTCTGGCGGCGGCGGCGGCGGCACTGCAGTGGTGGGAGCCCGGCCGGCCTCCCGCCTGCAGCCGGGCGCTCGCAATGCACCAGCGCGGGCGCCGAGCCTCGTCGGGCCGCCCGGGACCCCGGGTGGCGGGCGACTGCCGCGCCCTCCTGCGTTAACTGCTGGAGTCCGTCCCCTCCCCGGCCCGCTCGCCGCCGGGCGCTCGCCGCAGTACCAGCCGCCTCCCCGCTCCCGCCGCCCCCCCTCCCCGCGCCGCCGCCGCCGCCGCCGCCGCCGCCGCCGCCGCAGGAGAGCGGGAGGGGGGGACAGAGGAAGGGAGGTGGCGGGGCCGAGCCCAGAGCCCGTCCCGGGCGCTGGCAAGCGAGCTCGGGCCGCGGCGGGAGGCGCCATCCGGGGACCGCCGGCAGCCGCGGTGCGCCTAGCCCTCCGCGCGGCTCGCAGCCACCTCCCCGCCGACCCGGCCGCATCCTCCCCGCGGCAGGGAGAGAAGCTCCCCCCTCGCCGAGCAGAGACTCCTTGTTTCCTCCTCGCGAGGCTGTCGCCACCTGCATTGCCGAGCGTGAGGGGTCCGGGAGGCGGAGACCTGGGCACCGCGACCCACCATGGCTCAAGCGGCCAAACAGCTGAAGAAAATCAAAGACATCGAGGCGCAGGCCCTTCAGGAGCAGAAGGAGAGGGAGGAAAACAGGAAGCGAAGGAACCGCTCCCGCGACCGAAAGAAGAAGGTATGAGGGGGCGGAGGCGGCAGTCCAGCGGCAGAGGCGCCTGGAGGTGGCTGCTGGGGAAGGGGCTCGGCAGACCCGAGCGAGGTGGGGGCGCGGGGCCGGGCGCCGGCGGAGTTGGTGCCGCCCGAGAGTGGAGGGCACGGGCGGAGGAGCGGAGAGGAGAGGAGGGAAGAGGAAGAGAAGCTGAGGTGCGGCGGGGAAGAGGAGAGGGCAGGAGTCTGGAGGGCAGAGCGGGCGGCCCGGAGGCTGAAGGCGCGCAGAAGCCGGGGGCCCGCCGGAGCCCGCGGAGACCTTTCAGCACCCTGGACAGCTGCCGGAAGCCCCGCGCTCTACGGGGAGGAACTTTTCTGGGCTCCCTGCCCCCGGCGGGTTTGGTGGGCTTGCTCCCTTGGGCTCATCGCCTCTCTGGCTTTCCAAGGAAGCTGGTTTGGGTAAACGCGGCTCCGGGCTCCGGAGGTTCCTCTGCCCGGCGCTCCCCCCATAACCCACTCTCTCGCGTGGAGGGCATCGTTCCCAGGTCTCTGGACAAGTGGGGCTCCTGCCCTTCCCTGTCCCTTCTGGAGCCCAGGAAGCGCCTTCCTAACCCTCTGGGACGGCGCAGAAAGGCATGACCCCGGGGCATTTGGCAACGCCTTCTGTGCGGCCACTTTAGATTAGCAACCTATGGCCTGGAGGGGAAGTTCCTTTGGAAGCAGACACGGGTGCTGTCCAGCCTGGCCCGCGGCCTGGTCAGAGAACAGGTCTGCCTTTTCGTGGAGACAAGCTATGTCCCACCGTGACCGGACCTCTTAGGTAACTGCTGCTGTGTTCAGCACTTTCCTTCTGGGTCTGGGGTCTTCCTACCCCTGACTCAGAGCACCTTTAGAAACCCCCTTGGTGAGAAGAACCGTTGGGATTTGAAGGGAAGGGGCAGTTCACTGGGCAGAGGGCTCCAGACCAGAGGTGCTGAAGGCCGCCCCCCACCCCAGGAGGCTGAGCTCCAGCTTCAGGAGAGCCATTTTAACCCGAAGAAGTCGAGGTGGAGCGTGGCCTGCGAGCCTCCCTGCTGGGGAGAAGGGCCCCTCGGGGTTCCAGGGCAGAGGCATTGGTCTTGGTGAAGAAGGAAATACTTTTTTTTTTCCTGAACTTGTCTCACCCTGAGAAAAAAAAAAGTGAGACCTTGTGGTCGACAGCGGATTGTGGGGAACAGGCTGCCTGTGGGTCCCACTCCACTGGCCAGTTGGTCAGCCGGACCAGCACCCAGCCTTTTCCTAAAGAGGAGGCGCCCAGGGCAGAGATGTGCTCTGATTGTAACCCAAGTAACCGATACGCCTGGGCTTTCCGGTACCCCTTCAAAAGGCAGCCCCTCCTCCCTCAGGGATTGCCATCTTGTGTGTAAACAGTAGTTTCACAAAAGTACCACCCCTTTAGCGGGCCAAAAAAGAGGCCTTCCCCAAACCGATGGTGAATCAGAGTTTGGGTTGGTGCCACGGAGAGATCCCCCCCGCCCCCCAGGCCTGCTGCTGGGGTCGGAAATACCGGAGCCCATCCTGTGAGTCAGGCAGGGGGGAGTCTGGGGATAGCTGATGGCGATCACCCACTGTCTTGGCATGAATGTAAACTTCTTGCTAGGAAGCGTGCTCTCGATTTCCATTCCTGCCTATTGCGTTAGGAGCTGTGCCAACCCTCTCTCCAAACTGCTCACTCAGTGTTTTTATCCCACTTCTCGCTCTCCAGCTTCTTCCTTGATGCTCCTGATACCATAAATACATAATTTTTTGAGCAGTAGTCCAAAGAGAACTCTCCCTCACTCTCTCCTTTGATTTCTTTTCGTTCTACGAAAAACCCTTTAATGTAACTCCGAATCATGACTGCATGTAATACACGCATACGAACGTGCAGTCTCAGTGTTCTTTTTCCTCCTCTGGTCTTTATCTTTACGTCTTTACTCAACTTTGTTTCCATTTTCAGTGCTGGATGATGGTATACTCCCCTCGCCCCGGGCTGCGTTATGTTGTTTTACTAGCTGGTCACAGCATACTGCGTCAGTAAGCATTCAGAGCTCTTCCATACAGATTTTCATTTATTTTATGCAATATTCTGGGTGCTATGATTGATACAACAATAATAAGGAAAGTTAATTCTTAGCGATGTCATAAACTCTTAAAGCTGATTCTTTGGGTCAAAAGGAATATGGTACATGTGTATTTTTATGATGATTTTGAGTTCTTTTAGCCATTGCCATGGCCTTGAGAGAATATTCCACAGAATAGAGTTAAAATTTATAGCAAAATACAAAATCACAAGAAGGAGGAAGGCCCAGAGGGAAAGGTGAGGGAGGCAGAGAAATGCAGAGAAGGATGTTCAGAGCAGGTGGAGGAAGCGCATAGAGGGGCTGGGTAAGCAGATGGCTGGGATGAGGTGGGGGGGGGCGCTAAATTGAAGGTTCATAGAAGGTGAAGTCTAAGACCCATTTTTCACAAACGAAGTTGTTTTTCAAGGCAAAGTATGTTAAAATCAAGTAGCTGAGGACTTTATGGTTGGTCACAGACTATGGGGATGCTATGGAACCATCCTGACATCAGCATGAAGAAAGAACTTCACCCATGCAAATAAACATGTTATTCCAGTGAATTGGTAAATCATATGAATGTATCGCTAAGCAATGAGCATTCTGAATTTACTAAAAGGAAAGGGGTTTGTCCCGTGGGGAACCTGCTTCACGGGGACTGGCTGAGCAGAGCCGCATCCCTCCCCATTTGTAGACATAATCACGGTTATAACATCAATGGTGGTTGCAGTTTTACAGTTGATGAAATTGTGTGGGAAGGCGCTTGCTATGGGGTGCTGTGCCACGGGGGATGGAGGCTGATGTTGTGACGCACTGACTGACACAGATAGAAACCACCTTGACACAGGGAACTGAGCTAAAACCCCGGCGCTCTGAAACGCCCGCATTCTTCTGGGGCTTCATTCAGTTTTCTGTTTGTGTGGCACCGTCCTCGTCTGATGCTTGCTGGGGGAGCTGCAGCTTTAAGAAAAAAAAAGAATAAAATCCAGTATTTATGACATGTACTGATAAGTCCCCCTGCTTCTGAAGGTTTGGATGGAAATAAATAAATTGCAAAGCATGAGAAAAGCATGCATTTGCATTAAGAACGACAGCTTTCTAGGGCTGAGGAAGCCTCGGGCATAAGAAAGCGTGTGCTTTTTATGTTTACCCAGAGCTTGAGGTTAGGAGAGGAGGACAGGGAGGTCATGGCGGAAAGTGGATGGGAGGAAGAGGAGCAGAATTAAAGAAAGGAGGAGAGGATGAAGAGATGAAGGAGTAGAGAGGGAAGGAAGGGAGCTGGCAGTAAGCTCTGCTTTATTCTATTTTAGAAATGTTTTTATTGATGTTTTAGAGAGAGAGGAAGCGAGAGAGAGAGAGAAACATCGATGTGAGAAACGTTGATTGGTTGCCTGCATGTGCCCCCACCAGGGATCGAACCCACAATCTGGGTATGGGCCCTGACTTGGAATGGAACCAGCAACCTTTTGGTGCACAGGACAATGCTCAATCAACTGAGCCACACCGGCCAGGGCTCAGCTATATTAAGGTTAACTACCTGCAGGTCCAGTTAAGTACCCTGCGATAGTGTTTACCAAGCTCTCAGTCCCTCGCTCTCTCCATGTATGTCATCTTCGGATGTCGGTGAAGGAAAAGATCATATCCTGTTCGTAGCAGTGTACTCAACACCTAGCTCAATACCTGCCAAACAGCAGGCATGCAGTAAATGAACCTGTGTGCAATGAGTGGTTGAGTGAGTGCATCTATATTTGTATGCTGGATGTTGTCTTGGTCATAGGCATGTGTTCAGGTGAACAATACACTCTTTGATTGGCTGCATTTTGGGGGAGGGGTGGGATCTGAAGAAAGCCCGATATTGCCTTCTTTTCTAATCATTTGCAATGCAATAGAAATTTGTAGGCAGGCAGTGGAACCATCTAATTTTTTGGTGCAGTGAATTCTACCACTGAGCATGTAGTTAGTTCCTTGCAGGGTCTCTGCTGCACTAAATGTCAAGTGGTTTTAGCCATTTGGAACAACAGCAGTGTTTGCACAGGGCCTCGGGCAGCCAAGCCGAGGACGCACAGAAAGGAAAAAGCAAGCCCCAGAGTGGGAAGTGACCGTCACCACTTTGCTGTGCACGCCGTGCTGGCAGCCCCTCCAGTGTGTGCAGCGCTCCCAGAAGGGCCCGCAGCCTCCCTCGCACAGCTGGACCAGGCCCTGCTCCTGGACTGCAGAGGTGTCTTTGGTTGATCCAGTGATTGGAACCACAGAGGAGAAAGGGGGTACCTGCATGAGACTGAAGTGGTTGGCCAGCCTTATCACTTATCACCAGGATGGTGATGGAGGGTCATCTGGGCCCATGTTGCCCATTTGTAAAGGTCCTCAAATTTACACTTTGGTTGTTATCTCCAAATGAGTTTATACATTTAACCCAAGAAAATACTGACAAGACCAAAAGACAATGTTTGGTCTGGTGGGGCTCAGTGCTTGAGCATCAACCCATGCACCAAGAGGTCACAGGTTCAGTTCCTGGTCAGGGCACATGCCGAGGTTGTGGGCTCGGTCCCCAGTATGGGGCATGCAGGGGGCAACCTATCCGCTGTTTCTCTTATCGATGTTTCTCTTTCTCTTTCTCTCTCCCTCTCCCTTCCTCTCTCTGAAATCAATAAATACATACCATATTTTCCGGCATATAAGACGACTTTTTAACCCAGGAAAATCTTCTATACGCCCAGTCGTCTTATACGCCGGAAAATACGGTATTTAAAAAAGAGAGAATGGTGTTCATCACACATCTTTAAACCCAGGTTCCGTTGCTAAATGACATCACTAGTATATGTTGCAATGTGAATTGATATTCATTTGGCTTTTGAATAGTATAATTCTGTTGCATTGCATGTTCATTACTAAATGTGTTAATTTATTAGTTGCAAGCTTTAAAAATATAACTTTGGTAACCCTGCTTTGACGTCTCTTCTTATTTTAGTACCTTGGGAACCTCAAAAAGTGGAAGTGGCCCTGCCCTTCTTGAGCTCTGGGAGGTGCTTGCAGTGGCTGAAGATGTGGGAATATTCCAAGCCTGCTGTATGTCCATCTTCCAACCCAGTGCCCCCCTCCCTGCTGCAGAGGCAGTGGTGGGGGGAGGATGTTGTTCCTGGGTGCTCCTGTCACCCCCCCCCCCCCCAGCAACCATCCACCAGACCAGGAGAGCAGGTTTTTTAGGGCAGAGATGTTATGCCCTTAATTATGTCCAGATCTATATGGTTTGCACATCATTTGCTTCCCAAAGCCACTGTTTAAAGTGGGGCAGTAGCTGAAATTCAGAGCCTGAAGCAAGTGACCTCTCTGTCAAGGGGACCTCAAGCTAGCCTCTGGGACCTCTCTCTTCTCTTGCTCACCCCAGCAAACTAGCAAACTGCTTGCTCACCAGTTCTGCCTGTCTCCTCTCAATATAGCAATGCCTTTTTTTTTTTTTTTTAACTCAGTCTGAGGCCTCCTTCCCCCATCTTCCAATAAAAATGAGCAAACATTGGGGAATGGATACTGTGTGCCAGGCACTTTTCACATATTCCCATGCTTTGCCTTAATCATGCCTTTGTAAGGCTGATCTGTTATCCATTTCTTCCTCCATCAATGCCAAAGCCCATCCCTCTCTTCTTTAAGAAACCTTCCTGAATGTCCCTCCTCACTTCCACCCCAGTCAGCCTTATTCTACACTCTGCTATTTGTCGACCTGTCATTTTTTCCAGTGTGTGTGTGTGTATGTATCACACTCATTCTTGTTTCCTCCCTTCTACTAAATTGTAAGCTTCGTGAGGGCCAAGTCTAAGTCTTTGTACATAACCATCAGTGAATATTTATGGCTTGAATTAACTTAGAAGCTACATTTAATAGGTTCAGACTTTTTTCTTGGTCTTTCTATTTGATTTTGGAAGACTTGGTTCTTCCCTCCTCCTCCCCCCTGAATTATTCTGACCAAAGCAAAGTCTGTCATCATCATAAAGTTTTTGTAAAAAGGCTGATAAGCTTTGCTTGGCTCCATATCTCCATTTTTGGTTCTTGAAAAAAACAAACAGTTCAGCTCAGTTGGTTGGGCGTCATCCTGTGCACCAAAAGGTTCCCGGTTCAATTCCTGGTCAGGGCTTAATCCTCAGTAGGGGGAGTGCAGGAGGCAACAGATCGATATTTCATTCTCCCATCGCTGTTTCTCTCTCTCTTTGCCTCTCCCTTCCTCTCTCTCTAAAAATCAATGCAAAATATTAAAAAAAGAAAAACAACTTAAAAGTCTGTGTCTTACAGAGCATTAGGCCAGGAGTCAGATGGTTCTAGTTCCAGCTCTTGCATTTATCAGCTACGTGTAGTGAACAAGCTCTGAATTTCTCTGAGCATGAAATCTCAGTATTCGTCTGGGAATGCCAGCACATTATTGCGGTACTGGTAAATGAGAAAAGGGTACTTTCAATCATACCTTCATTTTATTTTCAGGAATGGAATGAATTTTCTCTTTTGACAAGATTTACAATCGTAGACTTAGTTATCTACATGGGTCCAGCCTATAACTTTGAGATGGGCTTTATTAAAGTTCTGCCTGGCAATTGTACCTGTATATCAAAAGGGGAACAAAAACGTGGTTCCTAGCCCTGGGTGGGTAGCTCAGTTGGTTAGAGTGTCCTCCTGATATGCTAAGGTTGTGGGTTTGATCTCTGGTCAGGGCACATACAAGAAGCAAACAATGATGCATAAATAAGTGGAATGACAAATTGATCTCTCTCTCTCTCTCTCTCAAAAAAAAAAAAATAGTGGTTCCTAAATTTTCTGAGAATACCATTGCTGTGAGGGCCGTGACCGACAAATCAGGGGTGTGGACTATCACAGATAATGGAACACATGGTGCTATGGGCAGTCAGACTCCTCCAGGGAGAATCTGTGCATCTTAGGAGTGCAAGCGTGATGCATCTTGCAAGAAAGGAGAACTTGTGTTAGGGATACCCAGAGCTAAAGCAGAGAAGATGTACTGGCCATCCAGTTATTATTATTTTTTAAACAACTTTAAAAAATGTGACTGGATGCTTCCCCTCAGAGAATATTTCTCTGAGTGTTTGCTAAGGTGCTAATATACTAGTAGCTTCAGTTAATACATTTCAATCCATTTCAGAGTGTGGTTGACAATGATGGCTGCAAAGCAACCTTCTTTGTTGACCAAAGGTGGGGTCTGTATTTACTGAGAGCCCGCATGCCCTAGAGCCATTACCTCGTTGGATCCCTCAAAGCACCATCGGATGGTTACGATGAGGTCAGAGCTGGGCTCAAACCCAGACCCACCTGACTTCAAAGCTTATTCACCGACCTCTGCACTAGGCCGCCTTCTCAGGCATTTGTTGGACCCTCAGGAGAGTCAAGGCTGTGCTAGGCACGCCAGGGGAGTCTGCACTGATGCTCTTTCCCTTGCCTTCGTGTGAAGGACTTGCAGGTTCGTGGGAAAGCTGCCAGAGGAGGAGGTGATGTGGACTCAGGACAGAGCGCTGGCGTCTGGATTCCAGTGGGAACAGGGGTGTCTACAGGCTCTTCTGTGGTCTCAGGATTAGCCCATGTGATGGGCAGGACCTTGTCCAGGCACATGGGTAAAGACAAGAGGCCAGATGAATGAGTCACTGAAAACTGAGTCCTTGTGGTCACCTGCTCTGTGTCTGGCTCCCCTGCCTCACAAAACAGCTCTTTCCCCTTAATTTCTGTTTTGGAGATTTCTCTACCTATCATATCGTCAGCATGTCCTCCATATAATTGTTTAATACTGTTCTGACATTACACACATAGATACTGAGTAGATCCTGGGATTTTTGCTTGGTATGGAGAGGAACCCCTGGGCTTCTGAGGTCCCCGGCTTTATGTGACCTGCTTGCCAGGAGCCGGCCTTGGGGTTGGGTGTGTCAGGGGCAGGTGGGAGTAGAAGATGAGCACAGCCCAGCTCTTGCCCGAAGTTCTCACGTTCAGCCCCTGGATCCCTGAGTCTCATTTCCTGCCCGTGAAGTTAAGTGGGTTCATAGTGCCCATGAAGAGCAGTGCAGTCAGGGAGAAAACTGGCTCAGGGGATTAGAAGGCACAGAATACCATTAAAATAGAATTGGGAGAGGAGCGGGCGGATGAAAGGAAGCATTCAGGGAAAAGGGAAGGAGGCGCTTAATTATGGACTGGCCAGAGCCAGAACTCCTAGATCCAATTCTGAAACTGAAGGGACAGCCTCAAATACCAAGTGAGACCTGCAAGAAAAGAGACCCTGCAGGGTCTGTCCCAATGGGCCCTCAGCTTTGCTAGTGTCAGAACCACCTGGGGGGAGAGGGCTTCTTACAAGCCGACCTGCCTCACCTCCCACCGCAGAGCCTGCTGGGAGCTCCTGGAGAGCCTCTGTGCTAGCTGACTGACAGGAACACGTTGATGGGAACACGTAAGGGAGAAACAAACCCGGAGATGAAGGAAAGAGGTGAGAAAGTAGAGGATTTGCATTCACTTGTTATTTATTCTGCATCCAATTCCCCAAAGGAATTAGGCAGTTGACTTTAGTGCTGTGGCCAGTCCCATGGGGGAAGTCAACTTGGCCAGAGCCCCTGGACTGGGCCTGGGAGGGGATGGGCTGGAGAGGTCTTTAGGATGGAGGCTGGGTCTTCATAGACTGCTAGTGGTCAGCCGGGTGGATGAGGGGCAGGCCATTTAGCTGAGGCAAGAGCTTGTGTGGAGGGTGAGCAAATGAGGTCTGGAAGAGGAGGTGGTCCAGAAACTGTGGGCCCAAGAGCTGGAGCAAAGAGAGCAGAGCGAGGGAGGGCAGGACGAGGCTGCAGAAGGATCAGAGACAGGGGCCCAGGCTGGGTCCAAAGGGCAGAGGCAGCCCTGAGGGGCTCCAGGCAGAAGGTTACTTGCCTTCCATGAAGAAATGGGCTGGGTGGGGGTGATGCGGTGGTGAGCTGGGCGTCTGGATGCTGAGGGGTGATAACCCAGCTGAGCGATCGGCTGGTTTGATCTGGGGTAGCTGGTGGGGATGGAGAGCATGTAACAAACTGGAGCTGTTTGGGTGGTTGAGAAAGTTGGTCTTTCTGGGTAATAAAGTGGGTGCAAGTAAGTAGTCCAGCATGAAGCTGTAGGTTTCATTTTGACATGTGTGTGTGTGTGTGTGTGTGTGTGTGTGTGTATAATTAAGTGTCTACAGGATCTCATTTCTGACTTGGTATTGGGTAGTTAGTTGGTGGAAAGAGGAGGGGGAATAGGTGAGGAAGAAAATAATAATTCCTTTTTTGAGGAATATATAGTTAGGTAGCTTCCTGGGGCTCTGACTTGATAGAGGGGGAGAGCTAATAGCCATGTTTGTAAATATCGGGAAACCTGTCAGCTGAACAGGAGAGGCAGTCAATTCAAGCCCGAACTCTTCTGGAGTGCAGATCTTTTGAGTGATGGCTTTATTTTATTTAAAAAAAATATTTTTATTAATTTCAGAGAGGAAGGGAGAGGGAGAGATAGAAACATCAATGATGAGAGAGAATCTTTGATTGGCTGCCTCCTGCATGCCCCCCACTGGGGATCGAGCCTGCAACTCGGGCATGTGCCCTTGACCAGAATCGAACCCAGGACTCTTCAGTCTGCAGGCCGATGCTCAACCCACTGAGCAAAACTGGCTAGGGCATTTATTTTATTTTAAAAAATATATTTTTATTGATTTCAGAGAGGAAGGGAGAGGGAGAGAGATAGAAACATCAATGATGAGAGAGAATCATTAATTGGTTGCCTCCTGTATGCCCCTTCTAGGGATTGAGCCTGCAACCCAGGCATGTGTCCCTGACCAGGAATCAAACCATGACCTCCTGGTTCATAGGTCGATGCTCAACCACTGAGCTATGCGTGCTGGGCTAGTGATGGCTTTAAATAGGGCACATGCACGTGACAAAGCTTCCAGGGTCCTGTGGGAGGGAAGAAATCTGACTGGTGGATGCTCATGCTGGCAGGGAGGGCAAGCCCTGGGGGCAGGAGATGGCTGTTAGGAGGCAGGGCGACCCTACCTCCTAAACAAATGACTTTGACTTCATCACCCTTATGGTGAAATGCTATGCAATTACTCAATAATGATCCATAAAAAAATATGTTTTTAAGAATATGCTTCTAATAAAAAAACACACACTAGGAATGCACTTAGAGATAATGTAATTTAAAAATGTAACGTAATGTAATTAAAAGACAAGATAGGGATGCCCTGCTGTCAAAGGGCATAGCTGGGTCCTCCCTGCCTGTGGGTCTTCTGGAGATGAAAGCTGGAATTTATTGATAATGTCACTCCCCCAATAAAGGATTCCAAAGTGACGTGGACTAGAGCCAAGTAGGTACTGGCTCCAAGTGGAGCTGGAGTGTGGTCCCGAATGCCTGGGCAGTCAGGCCTTGGCACGTGGAGCTGTCCATTGTAAACCAACCTGAAAATGTGTGTGCGCTGGGCCTCATCCTCCACTCTGCCGCCAGAGTGATCTTCCAAAAATGCAAATCAGATCTCGACAGTCCTTCCTTTAAATCCTCCAGTGGTTTCCTAACTGCCCTTAGAATAAAGTCCAGGCTCGTCACTTCCCAGGCGCCCCTGTGGAGCCCACAGCTGCCTTTCCCATCGCCTCTCATTCTTTCCTACGTGCTGCGCTCGGCTGTGTTCTGAACTTGTTCCAGTGCTTAGGGTACGCGTGCTTCCTCTGCCCTTAGAGATCCCCATCTGCTGAATCTTTCACTTCAAACCCTGCACTTCAGTTTAAACATTGCCTCCTAAATCCCAGGTGAGGTTTGGCCGCCTTTCCCCGTATTATGCTGGCGTGCTTGTGGGCAAGGTGACCAGAAAATTAAGAGGACTTTTGTGTGTCGTGAGGTCATCTTTGATTGTGATGTCGAGCAGCCATGAAGAGATGTGGGCTTTGGAATTAGTGGAGTCAGATGGTTCTGGGTTGGTGTCCTGGCTCAGATGTTACAGCTGGGTGACTTTGGACTAATTGTTCAGTTACTCTCCCTAAGCCTTCGTTTTGCCTTTTGTAAAGTGGGGAGAATATCTACCACACAACCATGCAGGGTTATTGGAAGGATGATGTGAATTAACATATGTAAAGCACCTGGGATGTAGAAAGCACTCAATAAATGCCTGGTCCAAGGCCTCAGTTCGCACTCACGCCCATCTCCTACCCTGGAGCAACCAATAAAATCAAGACATGGGAATTCATATGCTGTGGATGCGGAGGTGATGGGGGTGACAGAAACACACATCTGCACCCAGAGCACTGAATGGATAAAAAATATTTAAAAATATATGACCACCAGAGCTTTCCTTTTGAAAGTTAAATCAGATTTAAAAGGTGAAAGCCTGGGCCCACTTAGCTAAATTCTCACTTGGTGTATAATTTAAACATAGTGAGTTCCTTTCCATCAAGGTTACATCTCAAGGTTGAGCGTACTCATCTAGTATTGCTGCCCATTTCTTAAATGAATTAGGAGAGACGGTGGAGAAACGTGAGCCTGATGGGAAATTCCAATTAAAGTGAAGAATCGGAAACAGCCCAAGTCAGAAAAGCTTCAAAGTCCGAGATGTCTGTCGAGTTGTATTGAATTTATGGCGATGTTAGATTCTCCGTTGGCGCGGCAATTGGCAAGTTCACTTTGATGCCGTTTGAAGGAGCTGCTTTGGCGTCCGCCACTCTGAAATGAGCACGCCACCCGGCTGATCTTAGGTGATGCCCCGCCCTGCCAGGGGATGCCTCGGGAGGGGCCAGGCGTGCGATGGATTCAGTCCGAGAGTCTTCTCTGCGTTAGGACAGCACGTGGTGGAAGGGCCCATGCCCATCTGCCGTCATTGAGCGATGCGCAGGGAGCCATGTGAGGGCAGAGTTCTCCAGCAGGCACGCTCCACTCTCTGCTTTAGGCTCGTCTTTCTTTTAACATTGTCTTCTTGCTTGTTGTATGTGGCATAGCCTTTTGACCTCATTCTTGACCAGATCTGCATTTATTTGAAGGACATCTGGGCGACACGCTGTGTGGTTGAATCTTAACGCTTTAACCCACATGCTTTCAATATTGTCCCACACATGACAGGACGGAAAAGAGGCAGACGGGGAAAATGTTCCTTATGATTCTGTACCCAGGGAAAAGCTATCCCATCATTAGATTCTTCAGGAAGCACGGTGACCATCTCTCCCACGAACTCACCGTTCCCCACCCTGCGTGCATCACCTGCTTGCATTGCCACTGTTCTCGCCAGGCTTCAGTCCTGTGGTCACCTCCTCTGGTCTTGCTCCCCAACCCAGTCTTTCTCTTGCAGCAAGAGTCATGGATTTTCAGATGCACTTTGGTAGTGGTCACTTCCCTTCATAAGACCTTTCAGTTACTTCCCACTGCTTTCAGATTCATGTCAAACTCTTTCCCATGGCTTCCGAGGTCATCAGGATCTGCCTACCCCTGGGCCCTTCTCCCCGCTCCCAGGGTCTGTGTTGCTCTGCGGCTCCTGCACCTTCTCCTGCTGTTCCCTTCTCTCTGGAGCTCAGTCCAATCCCTGCTCATCCTTTGCAGCCCAGCGTCACCTCCTCCAAGAAGCTCTCTTGAGTCTGGGTCAGAGATGCTACAGGAGGGGGGCCCACCCTGAAGGGAGGTTGGTAAGCTGGTGTTCCTGCGTGGGTCCAGGGCATTTCCCAGGCCTTTTAGAGCTAACGACGCTCTCAACGAAGCCCTGAGACCGCACAGGACTGCGGACCCAGGCAGGAGATGACACTAATGCATTGTCTTGTATTTCTCAGTTACCGGAGCCTGAGTGTGATCTGGATTGTAGGGGCCTCTCCTTCCTCCCCTCAAGTCTGTGAGCATTGACTGCGTGTGGTTGTGGATGAAAAGAACAGACCCTGGATCGAGAGAGCTGGGCTTGAGTTCCAGATCTTTTCACTTTCTTGTGTAGCTTTGGACACTTCTCCGAGCCTCAGTTTTCCTACCTCTCAAGTAAGGGGATTCTAAGCCTCCTCCGGGGTACCCGTAATTCTGTTGATTATGCGAATTTACAAGGCCACAGGGCAAAATGGTTCCAGAGGCCAGCTAGCTTCCCCTGGCCTAAGGTGTGCTGGAAGGGGAATCTGGGTGGAGGAGGCCGTCCTGGGGTCCAGATCTAATGGGTACCAGACTGGAGGGCCCAGGGATGTCAGCAAAAGTGTGAGAGACCACCAAGGATAGAGTCTGGGTTCAGCTCCTTTATATTCATCCCAATCAACGAATTATTTCCACAACACTGACCCTGGGCAGATCAAGGAGAAGAAACCATCCTGGTCAAGTTCAGGGGCCACGTGGGCTGTTAGAGGTCACCGTGCTCAAGGTGAACAGCTCCGGCCCTTTGGGCGTGTGTTTTTATAGAGCGCGTGTAACCCGCACCCCTGTGACTCTCTAAACCTCTCGCGGAGGCCAGGCGGGTGCCTCCTTCCACGTTAGTAACAAAGAGCGACCTCTGAGAGGGCAGAGCGGACCTGCCCCAGGTGAGCAGGGAAAGCAGGAGGCAGAGCCCCTTCTATTTTCAGTGCAGGGTGACTGGGCCTGTCACACTCAGAGCTGCTTTCAAGGTCATGAGCAAGGCGAGCCTCCTCCTGTGGAGCTTGGCGGCCTTGACTCCAGTGGGGGAGGGGCTGGAGCAGCCCGTTCTCCAGTGTTTTCTTGGAAAGCAGACCCAGGCAAACCCACGGCCCAGAGCACGGGCGCCTGCTGTGGAATATACAGTGCGGCCTGTCAGATAAGCCTGGCTCTTTAGAGACTCCTCTTTTAGAGGTGAGTTGCCCATGTTGGGAAAATCCCAGCTTTGTCACGTACCGAGCTTCTAAGGAGTCAGTGTTCTCGGGAGAGGTCAGTGCTCCATGCTGAAGGGCTTTTTCAGTTCCAGCCTCTGGCCCACCGGCCTGTTCTCCCTGGAATGCAGCGCTCATTGCTTCAAGGGAAGCCCAGGTGCTGCACACCTGTCCCGTCTTCGTCAGCGGCTGCTCTGGGGGACTGGGGAGAGGAAGGCGAGGACTGCCCCCGTGAGGGACATCTAGGTCCAGGCTGTTGTTGAACTAGAACCCTCTCCAGGGGTCACAGGGCAATTAGGCCCCATAGAGCCCTGGGAGCAGGCAGTGGATGCCACGAGGACAGGAGCCATCGTTACATGGAGCTCGGATCGCCAAGTGTGTCCTCCCAACAGCCCCGTGGAGCAGCGGGGGTCAGGTCCCCGGTTCAGTCAGACGCAGGAAGACTGAGTGTGTTTCACTCCACCACGAAGCACTGGAGCTGGAGCGGGAACCTTGGCCGCCTCTCTCTAAAGTCCCGGTTTTTATCACAAGCAGGCGGTAGCAGATGCAGGGTGTTGTGGATTAAAATTGGTGTTTTCTGTTTTTCTCGTCTATCAGCTGCCTACCCAGCTACCAGCAGGAAAACAGTGAGGCCCAGCCAAGGGTGGCTGATGTTCTCTCCACTGAGAGAGAGAGAGAAGGGAAGGCAAGGGCAACAGTGACCCGCCCGGGGCCGCACAGGAGAGCTCAGCAGGGTCAAGGAATTTGCCCAAGGCCATCCATTGGCTCAGAGCCAGGGCTGGGGGGTCACACTGGCTGCCTGATTCGGAATCCTTCACCTTACTGTCTCTGGGGCTACTGTGAGGATTAAACAAAATCAAGTAGATAAAGTGCCTAAATGGGGAAGGATGAGGAGCAAAAAGTGAGAAACATTTAACAGCACTTAACACAGAGCCTAGAGCTGGATGAGAACGCTGCGTGTCAGTTGCTTGGACTCTGTGAGATAAGACATCCCTCCCACCTGGGGAGAGGAGGCATGCACTCCTCCTAAAAGAGCCAGCACCAGAGGTAGGGAGAGAAAGATAGAGATGGACACAGATAGACAGACTCATAACAGACTGTGCAACCAGGGCCTTAGAAAGGGGACATCAGGAACTAAGGATGGCCCTGACTTTGTCCCTAGGAAGTGTCTGGGTGAGCCTGGGAGGGTGACTCCACTCTCCGGGCCTCTGTTTTCCCGCCTGTCTTGTGGAGGAGGCCAGCTGACATAGCATCTCGGAAGGGACCTTGGGGATCTCACCCCCCAGCCCCTTCATGGGGAAACTGTCCAGAGAAAGGGACTGACTTGTCCAGGTCACATAGCTATTTTCAGTGGCCAAGCAAATACTAAAAGCGGGCCCCCAGGCTTGTCTCTTCCGGCCCTGGTAAGACATTCTAGCCCTGAGGAGCTATGATTTTTTTTATTTTATTTTATTTTTTAGCACAACCTGGTGGGAGGGACTCAGAGAAGGGAAGAGGGACTATGGAAACAGCCCCACCAAGTAAAGGTGGAACGAGGAAGAGTGTGCAGCCACTGGCTGTGGCCCCCTGACTGCGGGCCGAGGGTCTCAGTGATTCAGGACCCTCCAGAGCCTCTGCGAGGGACGAGGCTGCCAGGGAGCTTGGTTTGGGCACAGACGCCTGAGCCTTCCCTGGGCCTGGTGGAAGGAACTGTGCCCTGGATAGATTATTCCAAACTGGTCCTCGTCCCACTGCCCTAATTAGTGCTCTTTGGAGCCACGTGCAGCTCTGGGTGTGTTCTGGGCCCGATGGGCTGCGAGTGGCCTGGTGTGGACCCAGTTTATTCCACACACCTCTGGCCTTTGGGGCACATTCGTCAAGTGCAGCTGCTCCTTCTGTAGGTGGGAACTGAGGCCTGGGTGGCAGGAGGGACCTCCCCAAGGCTATGGCTGAGTGGGGCCTGAACCTCAGACTTCTGAGTGCGATTTGGGTGCAAGGTCTGGTTGCCCCTTGAGTGATGGAATATGTCTGTCTGCCTGTCTAATCTGAGTTGTCTACTGTTTTGTCCTGCTTCTTCCTTGGGGAAAGAAGGAATAAGAAATGCTCCTTCGCCCTAGCTGGGTTGGCTCAGTGGATAGAGCCTTGGCCCATGGACTGAAGGGTCTCTGGTTCGATTCTGATCAAGGGCATGTACCTTGGTTGCAGACTCAATCCCTGGCCCTGGTTGGGGCTCCTGTAGGAGGCAACCAATCGATGTGTTTCTCTCACATCAATGTTTCTCTCTCTCTGTCTTTCCCTCTCCCTTCCACTCTCTCTAAAAATCAATGGAAAAAATGTCCTTAGGTGAGGATTAATAAACAAAGCGTCATAGTAGGTACACTGCACTTTGCATACTTGACTTAAGCCCATCTTTTCAGCTTTAACTTCTTCCTTCCTTTCCTTCATCTCCTCTAAATATGTGCTGGGCCATTTCCTACACGCTCCCATATCTCCTCCCAGGACCACCCTCCCCCCCCCCACCCGCCCTGCTCTACTGTACTGCCTGCCAGTGCTGGACACAAGGTCCAAAACCCCTCTCCCCTTGGCTATCCAGTAAGCTCCTATTCCTCTTTGAAATCCAGAATAAATATCACCTCTTTCGGGAAGCCTTCCCTGACTTCATTAAGTAGAAATAAAATTGCCCCCTCTTTTGTGTTCCATTAGCACTGCCCACCTCACTCTCACAGCACTCATTTGTTTAAGTCAGAGCTGGGTGAACTTTTTATGGTAAAAGGCCAGATGGTAAATATTTTTAAGTCTCTGTTGCGAGTATTCGGCTCTGTCGTCGTGGCACAAAAGCACCATAGGCAGCGCACAAATGGATGAGCATGGCTGCATTCCAATAAAACTTTATTTATGGACGCCGACATTTGAGTTTTATTTCATTTCCACGTTACGAAATGTTATTTTTTTGTTTCCCGCAACCACTTGAAAATGTGAAAACTATTCTTAGCTTGTGGATCATACAGAAATGGGCAGCAGGCTGGATCTGGCCTTGAGTGCAGTGTGTCAACCCTGGGCTAAATGCTTGTTCTCTTTGTTAGACCGTGCACCAAAGCTGGACCTCGGTCATCTCTGCATCCCCAGAACCTGGTGATTCATGAAACACACGCCCAGAGAATAATCATGGCTGGTTTCTTAAACAATCCTGCGAGGGAGGGAGACGGAATAGGCATGACTGCTCCCATTTCACAGACGGGAAGACTGAGGCTGTAGGCCTGGTGCCCTGGAAGAACCTCGCTTCTGATTTCCACTCCAGCAGGGGAGTGGCTGCCTCCGATCCTGGGGGTGTTGTGGTTGCCGCGCCCTCCTCCGTCGCTGGGGGCGCTCTGAGGAGCTGGGCCAGCAGGATGGCTCGGCTGCTGGATGCAGGAGAAGCCAGCCAGGAGCACCTCTTCCGGGGTGAAAAGAGTTGCCGCCTGGCGCCTGCCTGGGGAATAGGGCTGTCAGCATGGCATGGTTTCCTTCCTGCGTCCCTGGCACGGTGCTGCTCACATGAGAGGCAGCCCTGCGGGTGCTGCTGAGGGGGAATTGTTACACATAGCTAAAACTGGATGCTTTGTTTGAATTATGTTAATTTGACTTAATTGCCGGGGAATGTCAGTGTTCTTCAGAAATCCCAGAGCTCTGCGGGTCTGGGTGAACAATAACCCGTGTATTTGTGTCAGGCCTCCCTAGTCCCAGTACTTCCACCTTCATTTTCTCATTTGCTCTCTCACAACAAACTCAGGAGGGCAGCGGCCCAGACGCGATCCCCTTTCTCCTGGATGAGGAAGCCGAGGCCTGGGTGGCGAGGTTACATTCCCCAGGCCACAGCTCTGATTTCTAGGTGGCTTCCATCCTACTGGCGCTGTTGTTTAAAAATGCTGTGGTCCTTCCCCCTCGCCCCCCCTCGCTTTTTGAGCTGTAGGCAAGGCTGGCTTCATGCATGGGCAGTTAGTTGCACAGGGTCCTGCCCTTCTAAGCGTTCTGAGTTTGCTTTAAATGCTCTGCAATGGCCATTTGGAGATTATTCATCATTAAAAAAATCCTACTAAAAAATATCTTTTCATTGATTTTAGAGGGAGGAAGGGAGAGGGATAGAGAGATAGAAACATCGATGATGAGAGAGAAACATCGGCTGCCTCCTGCATGCCCCCCACTGGGGATCGAGCCCGAAATCCAGGCATGAGCCCTGACTGGGAATCGAACCTGGACCTCCTGGTTCATAGGTCGACACTCAACCTCTGAGCCACGCCGGCTGGACAAGGTGGGATTCTGCTGCGGCTTGGGTGAGAAGGCCAGCAGGTCAGCCCCCAGCTCCCCCTCTGCCAAGAGCACAGGTGTGCCGCCAGGAACAGGCTGGCTGCCTCTCAGCGACCCTGGCCCCGGCCCCGCCCCCGCCCCCGCCCCCGCCCCAGCCTAGCATTCACTGTCGGAGGGGGTGTGTGCCTCCGCAGCTGGGGTCTCATTTTTCTGACCTCAGCTGTGCCTGGTGATTCTCTTCCTGGGGTCCTGTGTCAGCATGAGGGTTCTGTAACATATCTTTGTTTTTCTAAAAAAATTAGACATAGAAATGATTTTGATTAGCTAATTTGTGAATACAAGTCTTTCCACTCAATCAGATTTAAGTTTACATTGATCAAATGGCCTTTATTGAAAAAAAAAATTCCATGAAGCCTGTCTGAGGCCTTGATGGATTGTTCCTGTAAACACAAGTATGCAGAATTGCTCGGAAAAGTTAAAAGTGGTACAGGACGGGGTAGATTTCCATTGCCCACACATCTCTCGTGTTGGTTTCTAAATAAGATCCATCAATCCGACGGTAAGGGGAGGTTAGAGGCTTTCCTTTGGACCTTCAGCGTTCAGGTTGGCAGTCAGGCCGCTCAGTGGGGTCAAAAAAAGTGCACAGGTTTTAGTGTTGGACAGACCGTGGCTGGATCGGAGCTGTACCACGTGCTGAATTAGCTCCTCTGAACCTCACTTTTTTAACCTGCAAAACAGGTCACCTGTCCGTCCTCCACCTCTCCAGGCTGAAAGGAAATATTAAATGCGTGTCTGTCCTCACCATCCCCCTGCCATGCACTCAATGTCAGTCCCTTTCCCTGGTGGGGTCGGCTGAGCAGCCAGCACCGGTGTGAGGAGGAGGACAGGTAACTGGGGGTGGGGCAGCATTGCTGCAGGGGTGGCACCGTCTGGAGCCCCTGGTGGCCGCCCGGCTTTAGGCCGTGTGGCAGCGCTGGTGGACCTGCTGGCAGCTGGGAACCACTGGTGGGATCAGGGTCTTCCCTGGGCGCCTGCAGACACGCCAAGACCAGGAGGGGGGCTGGGGCAACCGCTTGCAGCCTGCAGGTTAAAGGAAATGGGCTTCTGGATTTGGGCAGCAAGCGCCAGGTGAGGGCGGTGACTTAGAAAGATCCGGAAGGCCCAGGGCCGGGCGGGAAGGAGCCTGCCTGCCTGCATGTGCGAGGGCCGGGGTGCAATCGCCTTGAGCGCCTTGAGCGGGAGCCTAGGATGCAACCAGGAATTGAAAGCCCAGCAGGTGTCCTTGGGCCTCTTTCTCTTGCCTGCAGCCTCTCTGCCCTGGGGACTTGCAACATTAGGTCATCTAAAAACACAGCAAAAAGAACAAAGGAAGATGTTACTGTCCCTCGAGGGAAAGGGTCCCCACGTGAATGGGTGATCTAGGGAATCAGTCATCGCCCTGGGACCTCTTTGCTTTCCAGCGTGTGGCTGTGCTACCCACGTGCTCGGAAGAGAGGCCCTGGGAGCAGCTATTCACTCAGTCAGCAGTTGTTGAACACCTGGCACAGAGACCAAGGGAACTAGACGTTGAAAGTACCTACTAGGTGTTCAGAGAGATGTGTCCTACTGTGGAGCCTTGGCATTGAACCTGGGTGGCCCGTTAGAAAGAGCCGGGATTTTGGAGGTGGATGGATTTGGGGTCAAGGCGAGGCTCCACCTGGCCAAGTCACGGGTGGCTTTCCTCACCTTGTCTGTTCTCCAGTGTCAGTGTTTAGGTCACGCATCCAACTCGTGGTGTGGAGAGGGCAGTGGCCGCTCTCTCCAGGGCTTCTGGGCGCCTGGAGCTGAGGGTTCGGGCTACATCCCGCCTTCGCATGCTGTGCATCCTCCCCTCACTCCTCCCGGCCCCAGGTTCTTTAGCCACAGCCCCTCTGCCAGCCCTGAGCTGGGGCCTGGGTGCTGGGGCCTAGCTTGGCTGCCACCCTGCACGACACGGGGCTGCAGAGGCCCTGCTTGTGGGCCACCCCGGCCTGGAGGAGCAGGAGAGGAGGGCTTGCGGTCAAGGATAGGAGGGCGAAGGAGTAGGAAGATGGGAACCTGGTCACCCCCATGTCCCTTCCAGAGCAGCTCTGTGCCCTCCCACCTACCATCCTAAGCTCCATAAATGGGCAGGATGAAAGATGCCTCCTGTCCGGACCACCACCAACGCCCACCGCCTCTCCCGAGAATCGTGCTGGGGTGGAGCGTTTTGTCTTAAGTCATGCCGGGAGGGCCCGTCACACGGGAGAAAAGGGGACATTGAAAGGCGGGAAGTCATGACAGGGAAGGGGAAGCAGAGGGAAATGAGGCCAGAGCTCGGGAAGCAAAATCCTCAGCTGTAAATTTTTCCTTTGCCTGTGCCGGAGAGTGGACAGCTGTGCCGGAGGCACTTCTGGTTATGGCCCAGCCGCCTCCTTGTTAGCACACGGTGCCTGGAGACGCAGAGAAAGGAGGGGGCGCTCTCCTGCACCCCGCGTCCCTCTGTGTCAGTTCACTGAGAGATGGGTATTTACCGGGCACCACCGCAGGCCTGCCGGGGCCTGGGGCGCAGGACCCAGGCGTGCCGCCAAGACGAACAGGTGAACTTTAGGCAACGGGGACTTGGCTAAACTGTTCTTACCATAACGCCCTGGCCCTTTTCTGGGGCCCACCACAACCTTGTACTTTAGTGGAAACAAATTATGACGGAAATGAAAAAAAGAAAAGATCTGAAATAGAGGCATTTCCCAGACCCTGCTGGTCCTTGAAGAGTGGCCGTGGGCCTTTCTCTGAAAGTAGCCACGAGATGCTCCGTATCTGCAGCAGCTGCTGTCCGACACGGAGGTGCCCCTGAGACAAATCTCATGCCTCATCCGCCCAGAATGCAGCTTCCCTTCCTCTTCCTTCGGGATTCCGAAAATCTGAGCTGCTTCAAGGCCCCACTTCACTAGGGTGTCTTAGTACTTATGAGCTGAGCCGTGTGTGTGTGTGTGTGTGTGTGTGTGTGTGTGTGTATGTGTGTGTGTAGGGGAAAGTGTTGGTGTTCTGCTTGACTGGATCTGTTTGGCTCTTGGAGAAACACGTCCAGCTGAGGCCCGAGGTAGAGGCATTGCTGTGCTGGTAGCCTGGTTTCCCTAAGATGACATGAGGCGTTCCAGGAAGGAAAATTAGCTGCATGGGGGGAAGAAGTGGCTGCAGTGGCCAGGGCCTCAGAGGCCCCTCACTGTCCGGCTGTGAAGCAGGCGAGGCACAGGACTCCCCTCCAGAAATGCCCGATCTGGTGGTAGCCCCTCACACCCCTGGACATATCCGTGAACCTCAGCCTGACCTTTGCCAGTTTACAGAGCTCTGGTCTTCACTAATTTAATCCTTAAAGGGGCATTGCGATCCCAGCTCAAGTTTTGGAGTAGGGTAGCTTGGATAGAAATCCCAGCTTCACCATCAGTAACCTTGAGCCCGTTAACCTCTTTAAGCCTCAGTTTCTTATCTGTAAAATGGGAATGAGGCTAACAATGCCTGTCTCCTAGGGGCATTGTGAGGATCAGGTGAGATCATGAATGTAATTTGCCTGGTTCGTGGTAAGTGCTCAGCGTGTAACTTACGGACCTTGATATTATCCTCTTCACTGTGCCAAGAAGGAAGGTGGAGAGAGAAGCTGTTCCAGAGGGAGAGTGGCGCTGTCAGGTGGTGATGGATCAGATAGGACTTTAAAAAGCATTCTCAGAGAGGTGCTCAAAACACGGCGAGAGATAATGAGACTAAATGAAACTTGGAGGCATTGGGGGAAAATTTAGTCACGTGTTTCCTTGCAGGTGAAATCAATCAAGTCTTTTAACTAGAAGTGGTTTTTCCTCGGGAAGGTGAACTCTAACGGAGGGGGGGAGCCCTCGGGTAAGAATGAGCAGGTGCAGAAACAAGCTCCTTCACGCTGATGGCTTCAGGCTTCGGCCTCTGCAGTGTGCTTGCTTTGTCTTCAGTGGAAAAGCATTGAGAGCTAATACTGTTTCCATAAACCCTGTTACCGGTGGTGCTGCCACAGACGGCTCTGCCTTTGTCACCAGGCCCTGCAGAGTCCCCGTCACTGAGGTGGATGGGGCGGTGGAGGTGCTTGGAGACTCGGAGATCTCAGTCAGCGTTTCTCAGGTCAGGGCAGTGCGAAGCCAAGGAGATCATTCCAGGGAAAGACCTGGGCAAGCCTCTCATCTTTCAGAGGCTTTATTAAGCCTTTCTGCAGGTATGCCACCTTTTTAAAAAATATATTTTTTATTGATTCATTTTAAAAAATCAATAAATCCTGTGGCCGGAAGAGAAAGTGAGCCACACTGGACAGACACTTTTTAAAAAACAAAAATCTTTAATCTCCCTTTATAATCCAGAGGGAGGAATGGAGAGGGAGAGAGAGAAGCATCAATGATGAGAGAGAGAATCACTGATTGGCTGCCTCCTGCATGCCCCTACTGGGGATTGACCCCCAACCTGGGCATATTGTGCCCTGATCGGGAATTGAACCTTGACCTCCTGGTACATGGGTCAATGCTCAACTACAGAGCCACACTGGACAGGCACCTTTTTAAAAAATCGTTAATCTCCCTTTATAATCCAGGTTGAGAATAAAGTGAGTGCCCTGGAGGCTTCAGCACCCCCAAACAGAGCTTGAACATGGCAGTCCGGAGCGGCATGGCCACAGCTGCGAGGCCTGGCCTCTGTGAGCCCAAACATTGCCCCTCCGTCCACCTCTCACCCGCCCCGCCTGCCACTGCCCCATGTTCATTTGCCAGGCCCTGGACCCAGCCCTAGACCCAGCCCTGGACCCAGCCCTCGGTGCACGTTGTCCCATTGCTGCGAGTTCTCCCATTTCAGAGAAATGCAGGTCCACAGAAGCCCAGGACAGGCCAGAAGCCACACAGGTGGTAATCTGCAGCCAGGATTCTAATCCACTTCTAATGCCAGAGCCCCAGCCTTTCCCGAGGAACTAAGCCCTATTTCTGGAAGGTCATGCCAGGTGAAGGTGACAGGGAGAGCAAAGGTCCAGAGCCACAGACCTGACAGCCATGGGGGGCACATCTAGCCGTGGATGAGTGATCAGCGCACCTGGGGTGCGTGCCAGGCAGGCTGGGGGGCAGCTCCTTCCCCTGCCGCCCGGTGAGATGTCGGGTCGGAGTCATCTTGCAGCATCCTCTCGGAGGAAGTGTTGGGGATGACTAAGATGACGCATCGCTGGGCAATGCTAGGCTCGTCTGTTTCTGAAATATTAAAAACACTCTGAAGTGAGTTAGACTGAGCAGAGTGATGACAGCAGCTTATAAATAATAAAGCAGTCCGGGGCTGCTGAGGCCCTGTCACCTGGGGTGTGGGTGCCGCTGGGGACTCTCCCCTCCCTCACCCAGGGGGCTCTCCTCCCAAGCCAGGGGAGGGCTTCCGGCGCTGCTTGTGCTGGGCTTTCCAAGAGCTATGGGCCCACAGCCAGCACAGCCCCCGCCCCCGCCCCTGCCCCTGCCCCTGCCCCCGCCCCTGCCCCTGCCCTTGACCCCACCCCCTGGCAGCTCCTGCAGTTTCGTGGCAACTCACAGAGTCCAAACACACGTTTCTACCAGGGCTTCCCATGCAGGGTGTGTTAGCTCGCTGGGCTACTGTTACAAAGTGCAACAGAAGTGTACTGTCTCACAGCTCTGGAGGCTAGACGCTCAAGGCCTGGGCGGGCTGGCTGGTTCCTTCTGAGGCTGTGAGGGGGACTCTGCTCCAGGCCTCTCTCCTGGCTTCTGGAGTTTGCTGGGAGTCTCGGGCATCCCCTGGCTTGTAGATGCATCCCCCTGATCTCTGCCTTCACATTCACATGGCCTCTTCCCTGTGTGCGTGTCTGTGCTGCGTCCACATAGCCGCGTTGTAGAAAGGACACCCATCCTGTTGGGGTAGAGCCCACCTGAAGGACCTCACGTTAACTCAGTTACCTCTGTGAAGACCCTATTTCCAGATAAGGTCACATCCGGGTACTGGGGGTTAGGACGTCAATGTGTCTGTTTTGGGGGGAAACACAAGTCAATGCAGAAGTCACAAGCTGTGAACAGTGTCACCCTGAAACCTGTGACTGTCCTTGGAGAGGACCTCTGGGCTCTGAACCCCTCACTCACAGAGCTGGTAGGGCCCCCCCTCTCAGGACAGGGGAGCTCCAAAAGGGGGCCTGTGGCAGAACGCCAGCTGCCCGAATCCCTGGCCGGAAGACTTGCCTCCACACTCGGTGCCTCCCCTGCTGGAACTGTTAGGTGTGAACGCATATATTTTTTACGGTCGGGGGAAGGGAAGGAAACGTGCGTGTGCCAGAAACTCTCACACCTCATTTAATTTCTGTGAGAACATCTATGCTGGATATGACCATCCCCATTTTTCTCTTCCTTTTTCTTTTTTTATTGTGGTAAAATACACGTAACATGAAATGTACCATCTGAACCATGTTTAAGTGCACAGGTCAGTGGCATAAGTGCATTCATAATGTTGCGCAACCATCACCACGCTTCATCCCCAGAGCTCTTTTCATCTTGCAAAACTGAAACTCGATCTTAGTAAGCAGTCACTTCCCCATTCTCCTCTCCCCCCCTCCCCCCAGCCCCTGGCAACACCATCCTACTTTCTGTCTCTATTGACTATTCGAGGTCCATCTTATAAATGGAATCATACAGTATTTTTCTTTTTGTGACTGGTTTATTTCACATAGCACAACGTCCTCTGACTTCATTCATGTAGTAACTTGTGTCACAATTTCATTTCTTTTCAAGACTGAGTGCTGTTCCATTGTATGAACATGCACCATCTTGCTTATCCATTCATCTATCCATGGACACGGGTTACTTCCACATTTTAGCAAATGTGAATAATGCTCCTATGAGCATTGTGTACAACTATCTGTTCAAGTTTCTGCTTTCAATTGTTTTACATACACAAGAGTAGAATTACTGGGTCAGCCCAGCTAGCGTGGCTCAGTGGTTGAGCATTGACCTATGAACCAGGAGGCCATGGTTTGGTTCTGGTCTGAGCATATACCCAAATTGCAGTGGGGTGTGGAGGAGGCAGCCAATCAGTGATTCTCTTTCATCATTGATGTTTCTCTCTCTCTCTCTCCTCCCTTCCCCTCTGATATCAATAAAAATATATTTTAAAAAAAGAATTACTGGATCATATGGTAATTATATGTTTAATTTTCTGAGAAATTGCCATACTGTTTTCTACAGTGGTTATACTATTTTACATTCTCACCAGCAGTGCACAAGAGTTCCAATTTTTTCATGTCCTCACCAACACTTGTTTTCTTGATAGTGGCCATCCAGATGGGTGTGAGGTATATCATTGTAATTTTGATTGCGTTTCCCTAATAATTAGTGATGTTGAGCATCTTTTCATATGCATATTGGCCATACTTGTATGTCTTTTTTTGGAGAAATGTCTATTCAAGTCCTTTGCCCATTTTTGAATTGGGTTCATTGTGGTTTTTTTTTGTTTTGGTTGAGATTCAATACATCCCCATTTTAAGGATGAACAAAGAAAGGCTCTCAACAGTTAGGTAACTGGCCAAAGAGTGCACTGCACAGGTAATGGAAGAGCTGGAATTAGGACCCCAGCTGGCCCACAGGAAAGTTCCTTCCCTTTTCACTTCCCACTGTGTGCTGCCTTAGAAGAGGTTGCTTGTCGCTAATGATTGCTTGGAAAGAGGGGAAGGGGAGCAAGTCAAACCAATAGGATTTGTTGAAGCACCTAGTGTGGATCCAGCCCCTGCCTAGATTCAATGGAGATGTCAGGAGGGCATGTTCTTCAATGGCTTCCAATCCACTGAAGGAAGCGAAGATTCAGACCCATAGATGAATCAGAGAACAATAGAGTTGTAGTAAGGTCCACATGGGTCTGAGTAGACAAGTGGTGGTCTTGACTGATGTTCCTTGGAGTGGGTAATGTCAGCCGAGGGCCTCTTAGATCAGGACCCAACCTGAAGGGAAGGGCTGGCCTGGATGGGTATGCAGTCTGGGAGGGGATCGATGGACTTGCTCCATTGGCCATGGTAGCTGCCGGGAGGGCCACTTCTTGAGGACAGTGACTACCTTGGGCATGAGTTTGGAGGACAATTGGAGAAAAGAATGGGAAGGGACAGACAGGTCACGTGATCAGGTGAGAGCCAGGAGGGCAGGGAGGAGCTTGTCCTTGATTCTGGAAGGAATTTTACCATATGCACTACAGGGATGCAGAACCTAGGTGTCCCCAGCAGAGCGTCACTGACAGGACCAAGAGCTCTGTGGCTATAAGCTTGGGTTGCTGCTTCTGAAGCCCCAGGGATTTGGCTGGTGTGCATGCCAGGCCCACCCCTAGCCCCAGTCTCTTTCAGCTCAACCCTGGGTGGGCTCAGAATTTATTTCATTGACTTCCTTTAGAACTTACGTCTGTTCATCTTCCCTAAGAAACATGATGGCCACATGTTTCTCAGGCCTATGGCAGCCTTGATGAGTTCCTAGATTTCTGTGTGCAGCTCCTTCCATGATCCATGGAGCTAGGGGTTAGCAAGAGGCCCCTTGATATTGTGGGGTCAAGAATCCCCAACTAACAGTGGTGAAGGTATAGGGAGTTCTTTAGGGTGGAGTGACCCTCATGTTCCTGGTGCCCAGCACAGGGCATGAATCATGACTGGAGCTCAGTGTATGTGGTTTGAATGAGTAAAGGTGAGTGAATGATGGAGAAGGTGCCTCTGCCTTGTTTTCAGAAGTGACTGGGACCATATTTCATTAAAAAGTGCCCATCAAAATCTCTACTTTCTTCTTTTTCTTTTTTAGCAGCAAATTTAGCCCAGCCTTTGTTCTTATTATCTTGTTCATGCTCATGATCTCAGGGTCTGGTGCATCTTCTCCTTTCTTAGATGACCTTCCACGGGGCACAAAGAGATGACCCTCTCAGGTGGCTGTGTGTGTGTTTCTGGACCACCTGAACCCGTCATCTAGCATGGGTTCCTATCACCCAGTCCTGCCCTCCTCAACATACATAACTGGATTCCCTAGGGGTGGACCTCCAGAAACTCATTCTTTTTATCCCTTCTCCTTCAGTAAGTCTTATGTCTACTCACGTTTGAGAGCTACTGCACCAAAAGACCAACAGGATTGCTGAGTTATTGAACATGTGGACTAGTAGCAATACAGAAAATACATGTAACTCCTAGTTGCCATTTTGACTGAACATCAGCTTTTTTGAGTCCAGTGTCACCAACTCAAATGTGAGCTGCCCGTAGCCTGTAGAGCGTCCAGGTGTTAGAGCGCACCCACCCCCAGGCCTCCGAGGGTATAACCTCTGCAAGTTCTCGGGCTGCCCTCGTACTTGGGGGGAACATTTTGCATCATGGTCCCTCGCTTACCCCTGTCAGTGTGCAGGGTCTGTCGTAAAAACGCAGCATCGGGTCCTGCTGCAGAATGACTGAATGAAGATCTGACGATGGGAGTCCCGCTATCTGCATTGTAAGCACAATCCCTAATGATTCTTCTGCTCAGTAAAGTCCTAAGAACCACAGTCATCACCTCCCTGCCTGGGATCTTAAAGGCGGCCTGGGGGGTCTGGGGGCTCCTGCTGGTCTGGAGAGACTGGAGGGACTGGGGGAGTAATCTCGTCCAACCACACAGTTTTAGAGATTAGGGAGAACTCACTGTTCACTATCTCTCCATTCTGGATTTGTGATTTTTTTTTCTCCTCTTCCTTCTCAGCATAGGAGATTCACGAGGGAAGCCATTACATATCGAGCTTCTCCCATGTGTCTGTCGTTCCCGTGCTAAGCTCCTCTCTTCTCATTTAATCTCTCCAAAGAAGGTGAAGTGTTTTCAGGCGAGTACTTCCCCTGCCCCTTTCTGATTAGGATGTGCTTTCCCTGGGCGCTGAAATCCTGGCCATTCCTCTCCTTTCTCCCCTCCCCGAGCCTCACCTTTTTCATGTCTTTCCCTTTCGCGAGCCAGGCCTTCCTTCGCTCTGGAAGTCTGACTGGCCACGATAAACTTGTCCCAGGGACTTTGCTAAGCTCTTCAGGAAAGATTTGGAACAGAGCACTTTTGACGCAGCGTTTCCTCAGCCCGGTCTCCAGTGAGGTTTGTAAATAATGAATCAGACCGGGGTCAATACCTGATGGCAAATGATTTAAGGTTCCTACCAGATGACCAGTTGGAAGAGGTTCGCAGGTACACTTCTCAATTATTCACAAGATATATCAAGTTATAAAGCATTCACGAGATGATAATAGATGTGACCGATGAGATGCCGTACACGGTCCGGAACCTGCACCCAGGCCTTGCGCTTCCAGAAGGTCCCCGAGAGGACGCACTCTGCCTGAAGAATTGCACATCATCTTGGTGCAGTGGCTCTCAACGGGGACTGATTGTGTCCCCACCTGCCAGGGGACATTTGGAAAAGTCTAGAAACTTTTTAAGTGGTTGCAACTGGGAGGAAGGGTGCTACTGGCATCCAGTGGTGGAGGCCAGAGATGCCGCTTAAACATCCTACAGCTCAGCCCGCACAACAAAGTTTTATCCAGGCCCAAATGTCACTAGTGCCACGGGAAAGAGCCCTGTCTCAATACTATTACCCCTCCCTCCCAAAATGAAACAGAGTTAGCGCATGATCCAACTACTGTCACCAAAACTTGCTTTAGAAAGATCACTCACCGTCCATAAATATTTGCAGAGATTCAACTGTGTGCCTGGACCTGGGCTAGGTATTGGGGACACAGAGATGAGAAAGGCTGTCATTTCAACAAAGGAACACAGTTTTTTGGGGGGATAATGGAAAAGAAAACCAAGCAGCATAACAGTGGAGAGGTGCCGTGCTGCTAGCAGCACAGGTTTCCTTGAGAAGGCCATGCTTGAATGGGATCCTCGAGCATAATCAGAGGCTGATGGGTGGCTGCAGGGGGGTGGGGGACAGCCTGGGTGTAGGTGTTCCAGGTGTGGGAACAGCACGTGCAAAGGCTGGAGGGAGGATGTGGCATGCTTAGGAGCTGTGAGCCATTCACTCTGGCTGCAACGGAGAGTATAGCGGGGGGCAGAGAGGGGCGGAACTGCCAGGGCCAGAATCCCCCTTTTCACAAGCTTTGTTCCCTAGGCCTGGCTGACAGCATTTAAAGAAAATTCTGTGGGTGTCACAATATCAGCTAGACACCCTGGGAAACAGGGATGGGCGTCATCCAATGAGCTGTCAAGTGGCTTATTGATGAGAAAGGCTCTTCTCCCTCTGCACCATTTCCCAGCTCCTCCCAGTTTCCACCCCCTTCAACCCCGGAGCAAGCCCATCATAAGAAAGGCGGGGAGAGGAGCATCCTAGCGGTGTGGGGGCTAGCCTGGCACCGACCTTCCCTTGGAGACTCTTGTCCCGAGAGGTCTCCTCCAAGGCCTCTTCATGAACTTGGAGCAACGTGCGCCTTAGCTGCTTCTCAGGGTGTTGGGGTCTGTTGTCCCCCACGATCAGACTCAATTTGTGAGGTGGATGTAAAAATGATATTTGGGTAGAAAACAGTATGGAGGTTCCTTAAACAAAATTAAGCAGGATTAGCACATGATCCAACAATTCCACTTCTGGGTATATGAAAGAACTGAAAGCAGGAACTCCATGCTCACAGCAGCCAAACACGGAAGCAGCCCATTGACAGATGCATGGATACACAAAACGTGGTCTATCTACACAGTGGAATATTACTCAGCCTTAAGAAGAAAGGACATGCCGAAACCGGTTTGGCTCAGTGGATAGAGCGTCGGCCTGTGGACTGAAAGGTCCCGGGTTCAATTCCGGTCAAGGGCATATACCTTGGTGGCGGGCACATCCCCAGTAGGGGGTGTGCAGGAGGCAGCTGGTTGATATTTCTCTCTCATCGATGTTTCTAACTCTCTATCCCTCTCTCTTCCTCACTGTAATAAATCAATAAAATATATTTAAAAAAAAAGAAGAAAGGACATTCTGACACATGCTATATGGATGAGCCTTGAGGACATTATGCTAAGGGAAACAAGCTAGCCATAAAGGGACAAGTATTCTATGATTCCGCTTATATGAGGTCTACCTAGCCAAGTGGTCGGCAAACTCATTAGTCAACAGAGCCAAATGTCAACAGTACAACGATTGAAATTTCTTTTGAGAGCCAAATTTTTTAAACTTAAACTTCTTCTAACGCCACTTCTTCAAAATAGACTCGCCCAGACTGTGGTATTTTGTGGAAGAGCCATACTCAAGGGGCCAAAGAGCCGCATGTGGCTCGCGAGCCGCAGTTTGCCGACCACGGACCTAGAGTAATTCAGTTCATGGAGATAGAAAGAAGAATGGTAGTTGTCAGGGGCTGGAGTGGGAGGGATGGGGAGTTGTTGAATAAATGCTGAGTTTTAGTTTTTCAAGATGAAAGGAATTCTGTAGAGGATGGTGGTGATGGCTGCACAATGGTGTGAATGTGCTTAATGCATTGAACTGTACACTCAAAAATGGTTCAGATGGTAAATTTTATGTTATGTGTGTTTTACCAACAATAGGAAAAAAGAAAAGAATTACATTTGGGAAAAGGTGAAGAAGGCATGATATCTTTAAACAAAAGAGAATGCAGGTTGTCGCTGGGTGGCCCTGTGTATTTGCATTGTGGATTTTGTAATGTAGGAGAAGAGAGGGCAGGCTCCAGACCCCTCCACCGAAGGGGAGTGAGCAGAGTTCCTTCAGGTTCCAGTGGCTGCGGCTGTGAGGAGAGGTGAGAGCTGATGCAGAGAGCCCGGTAGCTGGTAGGTTTTGGGCACGAGGCAGCTCTCAGCCAGGGACACTGGAGACCCGTGGAGTGGCCCCTCCACACTTGGATTTTGGAAAGATTTTTCTGGGGTTACTGTGGGCAGTGGTTTTGGAGGCTGGTGCAGGGATAGGAGGGAGAGAGTGGCGAGGAGGAGCCTGGAGGCAATTAGGAGGTGATTAAATGATCCAGCTGGGAAGTGATGAATGCCTGAGGGAAGTTGCGGAGGTGGATGGAGAAGAGGGAATTGATTTGAGAAATATTTCCAAGGCCCTACATGGGGAGGAGGCGAAGTGTGTAGGCGGCAGTGAGAAAGTTAATGAGTTCCGTTTCGGGTGTGTCCGGCCTGAGGTGTCCCTGGGTCACCTGCTCTGGCTGCCAGTGGGGTGTGTGGATTTGGCACCGGAGAGGGAGAGCTGGGCCAGAGATACAGATTTGGGAGGCATTGAAGCACAGATAACAGCCCGAGCAGTACGTGAGGAAGTCATTCATGTATTCATTTCGCAAGTATTCGCTGAGCTCCGACTCTGAGTTAAACACTGCCAGGCGGAGCAGGTGCACACACTCGGTTTGTTATGTGCTCAGGTGAGATGGGTTGAGTAGTCGTCACTTGCATGGACCGGGCACTGCGCTGGGGATGAAGACGAGGAAGGCCCAGCTCAGCCCCGTGCAGGCTTGCAAAACTGTTGTTTCAAGGAGACCATCGTCTTGGGATGGTTGTTGGAAGTCCCTCCTCAGACTCGCTCAGAGAAGATAGGCCTGGGGCACCTGCAGAGTTAGCAGAGCCCCCGAACATGTGAGGCTTATAGCAATTTAAATTAGTGGCTCCTTCGTTATACCCGATGCTGTTCCTATAAAGGAGCAAAACCCTCCAGGGCTCTTGGCCAACTCTTTAATGCTTTAATCCACGGGAGTGAAATCGCTAACCCCTCGCAAGCGCAGCGTTCGGCTGCCTCGTGAGTCTGTCTCTTTGCCAAGACTACAGTGGAAGGTTTGCCCCGGCTAAGGCCAACTCAGGCGCTTGGGCTCGTGTTTCCAAACTGGACGCTTTAGGCGCTTTGCGCCTATTGATCCCGGGCTCATGGAGTCTTTGGGAGGCCAGAGGATCTTAGGAACTCAGCCCAGATCATGTCTGCAGCCAGCCTCACCCCCGAGAGCTCCAGGACCAGCCACCTGGGGTTGGCAGGAGTGGGGATGATGTGCTGGGGCTCTGAGGGCACAAGGCCTCGTTGTAAGGGCGAGTGGATGGGGGGAGGCTGCTAGTGACGGCTGGGTCCCCTTCTAGTCACCTTGTTACCAGGCTGGTCACACTCCAGCCACATACAGCTTTCCTGGGCTGCATAGTGTTCATTAGGAAACAGTATAAAAATCCAGGGGTTTGGGCAGGGGAGCTCTGGGCCCCGGAAGAAGCAGAGAGAGGGGTGATCAAGCCTCCGGTCCTGGATGGCTCACTCCACCATCCAGGTTCAACGGCAGGCAGTAGTTATGTTGATGAGGTGGTCGAAGTGATCATTTTCCCCTTCTGATCATGTTCACCCTCTCTGTGCTAATCTCTCTTCAGGGCTTACTTTCCCTTAAATTCTCCCATTTATTTTATTTATGATGCAATTACTTTGGCAGAAGCGGATGAGGTTTGCTGTTGTTTACAACGCAGCCCCCGCGTGGTTCAGACCGTAAACCGTGTGGCTCTGGTATGAGGCTGTCTCACAAGCAAGGAGGAGCAGTTGGTGGGGGGCCGGGGAGGGTTAGGCGGTCCCTTCCGCCACTGGAGCTGAACGCCTCCAGTGTTCTCATGCACAGTCGCCAGCAGCTCACCTCTGCAGGAGAGACTGTCTACGGCCCATATGGCCACCCATAAGTGTCCACGGTGTTTAAGGAAACCCGAGTCTGGGCTTTTTCCTGTGTAACCCAATAGGAGAAATAATATTCCGTTCGGCTTTTGGAGGAAATGGTGCATGAAGCCGACTCATTCCTGGCACCTAATGTTACATAATAAGAACAAATATGAACTGGCTTTGGCGCTTTTTCAGTCCCTGGACTCACAGGAACAGCCTGAAAGAAAGGATATTTTTTATTCCAGAAGTAGGACCCCAGTTCATCTCTTACAATTTGTGTGACATTTCCTGTGGCACTTTTCTGGGCCTCAGTTGCTTCATTTGCAAAATGGAGTTAGCAAAACCTCACTGACAAGGTTACTACTTAGAATATTTTTCAACTAGTCCAGCTGGGTCCCTAACCTACCCAAAACTAAGATTCTGTGAACATTATCAAAAGCAAACAATGTTAATGTTCATTATGTGTTAATATGCATAATAAAATGCATGTGTTAGTATGCATTAATGAAAAAGCAAACTACCAAGCAGTACAGATCATATTATGCCACTTTGGTCAGGAAATAAATATTTGCATACCAAAAACTGCCTGACAGGACAGCCACCAGGTTGTACACAGTTTTGGAATTACCTTTAACGGGTGAGGTTATGATTTTTCTAAGAAGGCATGCTAAGAAAGTAATCTATGAGTCTCCTTTAAGATTTAGCAAGGAGAGCAGTCATCCAGGGGGAGGCTGAGAAACTCCTTGCCCTCCGGTCCTCCCAGATGCCAGTTCTTGAGCATCTCCCCTGTGTGGCCATCTGTCTGGAGCGTGCTCCCGCATTCATTTCCGCCGCAGTCTTGGGCGTAGGCCTGGCTGTCTCTGATGCACTCAGTCAGGTCTGGTAGACCAGAAGCATGGAGTCCTGGAGACAGGAAAATCAAGGCACCGAGTAAGAACTAACAGCCGAATTAGCAGCAGAGCGGGGATGCCCAACCAGGCTTTTTCTTCTGTTCCTGAGCTCTAAAATGGTGTTCCCAAAGTGTGTTCCACGGTGTTCCACCAAAAAGCAAAACACAGTTCTACGCTCCAACCAGTTTGACATCTCTTTACCTGCAGGGCCCCTCAGTGCCTATATTCTGTGCATTGCAAAAGTACAAGAGCGGTTATGTTCTGCTGTGTTGCCAAACACTTTTGACCATGGAACCCTTTATTTATTTATTAAAATATATTTCTTCATTGATTTTTAAGAGAGGAAGGGAGAGGGAGAGAGAGAAGAAACATCAATGATGAGAGAGAACCATCGATTGGCTGCCTCCTGCATGGCCCCCACTGGGGATCGAGCCCACAACCCCGGCATGTGCCCTGGGCTGGAATCGAACCTGGGACCCTTCAGTCCGCAGGCCGACGCTCTATCCACTGAGCCAAACCGGCCATGGAACCCTTTAAGAATGGGTAAGACTAGTACATGTCATTGTACTAGTTTCCACAGAACACACTTTGGGAAATGCTATTCTCTAGGATTATGCAAGACTCTGTCAAACTCTGCATCCTAGCAAACATGGTCATCAGCGACCACCTTGTTGGAAGAGAGCTTTATCCAGTGCACGTGACTGTGCTTCTTGAGAGTTAATTCCCACTGAGGGTTGGTGTCTGTCAGTCTGTCTGTTCCAACAGTCTGTTGTCCAGTCAGCCCTTCTCCTCAGCCACACGGGAAGCCTTGCCTCCTGGTGATTTTCCTGCCGAGCTACGGTTCAGGGGACCTTGCTGGTGGTATTCTCACCACTCGTGCCAGGGTTTCTAGGATGAAGCATTTCTGAGGCTGTGAAAACAGCAGAGGGGTTTCTGGAAGCAGCAGTTACTCTGTCCACAAACTGCTTGAGACTGTTGGACTTGCTTTACATAGTTTCTGTGTATTTGCCCTTAAATGCTGCTCTACGCATGTCAGGAGAGACGCTCTAGGGCCTGCTTCACCCCTTACAGGTTCTCATTGGCAACCCTAGAAGGACCCTCCTGGAGAATGCTCTTATTTACTTATAGACGCCTTCATTTACTTTATTGGCCCATACTTGGGAGAGATGCTTATCTTAAAAACAATTCCTGTTGGATACCTATTCGGTTCCTGCACTGTCCTGTGAGCGTTCCCTGTATTAATCCTCACAGCGGTCATATGAGGTAGGAGGTACTTTTATTACTCCCGTTTTCGCAGATGAGGAACCTGAGGTTCAGAGAGGTTAAGTAACCTGCTCATGTCACACAGCTGGAGTTCCCCCCTGCAGCCCACAGCCCTGAGTGAAACCCTTAGCGTCTGGGTGTCTTGTGAGTGGATCTGGCGTTCATCATTTTATCCTGGCTACGGTTTTACAAAGGGTGTTAGGACTGTCCCGTGGCTGCCCCATTTCCTTGGACAGGGCTGATCTGGCTCGTTTATAGATTGGGGTGCTTTGCCTGTGAACCCCTGCCATGGAGCTTGTCTAAGCCCCTGCGAGGTTGCACCTCTTGCTCAGAGGCAGCACGCAGGCGGAGCAGGGCGCTCCAACGTGAGGCATAAATCTTGAGCTATTCTTGGCCCGCAAAGATGAGACTTTAATGATCTGGCTCCTCTGGGCCTTGGAGACTTAGCAGAATTTTAAAGTGTCCATCTAGAATTAGGCTCCCCCATCCCCCGCCCCCAGCTTCTCCTCCCTCTTTTAAGTCATAAATGTTTGAGCAGATTCTGTCTGTATTGGTCTTGGCTTATTTGCTGATGGTGGGTATCAGGAGGGAGATTGACTTGTCCCAGGTCCTTCTCTCTGACCGTGCCCCCCCCTCCTCATTTCCCCTTCTTTAAGAGTGGGATCAAACTCTTGGTGGCAGAGGCCAGAGGATTGGCGACTTTCTTGGGAATCTGTGCTGTGGACGCATAGATGCTTCTAATGAATTGGGGCCAGAGTCATCTGTCAAGCTGCCCTTTGTGGTTGTGGCCACCCCCGCACCCCTGATGGGACTCGTAACACTCTAGTCCCTTAGAGGTCGGGAGACGGACGGCTCTTAAACCCTGCGCTTGAGACTCTGCACAAATAGTTTCATTCCTGGAAACATTAGCCAAGGAAGAAATCAATCAATCAATAAGTATTTATTGAGCACACAGTCTGTATCTGTCCAAAAAGTAGCCACTAAAGCAATATGGATTTAAGAAACTGAACTCCTGTCAGAGGGTCAGGCCCCAGGAACATTTCTGTAGGTGCCGCTGGCCTCACTGTCTCCACCTCCCAGCCTGAGGGAGCTTGCTTTCCCACGGTGGCGCCTGTCTGCTCTCTATTCTAGGTGCACCCTGGGGCCTCAGAGACCCCCATGTGGGGCCACCCAAGCCTGCCCTCTTTGGGTGCATTTGATTCTGTTGGTCCCTGTTCAGTATCCCTCTCCCTTAAAGCACCATCTCTGAACATGGGGTGTCAGGGGTGACCTTGGGCAGGTTGAGTCTGTTCTCACTCTCCACCTTCCTTCCTGTTCTGAATTCTCTCTATTCTTCAACGAGAGGCCCGTTGCACGAAGAGATTCGTGCAATAGGCCTTCCTTCCCTTGGCTTCCAGCACTGGTTTTCCTCCGGCACCCGGGACTCAGGCCTTCGCTCCAGCCTGAGTCTGCCTTCTTCGTCTTTGCTGCAGACTCCGGCTAGAGTCTGCTGTCTTCGTCTTAGCTGCAGTCTCCGGAGTCTGCAGTCTTCATCTTCGCTGTGACCAGAGTGCTGCTCCTGTAGATCCCTTTGCCCCGCGCCCGCCCCCCCCCCCGCCCTCCCTCTCATAGCAGGCCTCCTGCCCCGCCTGGCCACTCCATGCCTGGAGCAGCTGGGTGGCCACCATCTTTCTCCTTCTAATTTGCATATTCCCTCCTGGCTGGTGAGCGTAGCTGAGTGATGGTTAATTTGCATGTTTCTCTTTTATTAGTGTAGATGCCCATTATGCGCTCTCCTCTGGAAGCCTCCTCTGTTAGCCATACCCCCCAATAGTTCATGAGAATGGCCTTAATTTTCTAGGCACTCTGTAAATCTTGTCCTGTGTGGGATATTTTACATAAGCGTGTTACTTAATCTGCACAGCAGCCCTGTGAAGTAGGTTTTATTGTTGTTTGTTTTTTCAGACAAGGAGACTCAGATGAACTTGCCCTGTGTTTCATAGATGATAAATAGAAGGACCAGAATTCAAACGCAGATCTGCCTGACTTCTGAACCCAGACTCTTGATCACCAAGCTCTCAGATGCCCCCTACTGTCTCCACTCATCATGTGAGTGGCTGACCTGGCATTTAGTATCCACAACCTGTGCCATTATTGTTTTTTGTAGGGTTACACTCATTTGTCCAATGGGACTCAAAACAACTGAAGGAATGTCCCACAGTACTTGCCCAGTAGTGCACACATGGACACAGATGCTAAACAAACATTTCCAGATAGATGATTTGGGTGTTACCACCCTGGCCTAAGTGGATTTTGAACAGAGTCCATCAATGTCTTAACTAACACAGGAATGAGTTAAAGAGGGGATTCAGAGCAGGTAAAGGTAAGGAGCTTGCTTGGGGAGTTTGTCAGTTCTCATTAAGGGAGAGGAAAATAGGGGAGGGACAATGAAATAATATTTATTAAGCACCAAGGCATTGTAGCAGTACATTAAGTATGAGGCATACATAGTAGTCTCTTTTCATGCATTGCCTGAAAGCCCTATGAGGTGGTATTATTATCTTTCCTATTTCTCTGATGGGAAAATGAGACTCGGAAAGATTAAGTGGCTTGTCAAGGACACAGAGCTACGAAATGAATGGGGACTCAAACCCAGGTTTTTGTGATCTTAATGCATACAGCTGCCACTTTGCATAAGGCCTCTCCTGTCTAATTTCTAAGCCATGTTTAGGCAAATGCTTTAAAATGAGTCTTGTGGGTATTGCCATCAGATGAGGTACAGTCATGTTTAGAAGACTAGAGCAAAGGCTTCAAGCTTGTATTTCTGTGCGGGATTATTAACCTAAAACATCTGGACACTAGAGACTCCACAGATGGCTCTCACGAAGTTCCCTTGAAATTGAAAGCAAGACGTGTGTTTATGTGTTTTGCCTGGGAGATGGAAAGGGGCCATCGCTTTCATCCGGTTCTCGGAAGTGTCCATTGACTCAAAAACAGGTTAAGGGCTGCCAATTTAGAGGGACAGGAAACAGATTCCCAAAGGAAATTTCACCCATGGACTTCTGGTGGAGGCGACTTTGTCCCGAGTTGTTGACATTAGCATTCCACAGGCCTTCAGGAAGGATGAGTCAGAAGATTTCGAAAGCTTTGGATTCAGAATGTCAGGGCTCTGAATCCATGGAGATTGCAGTCTGCAGGCCCGTCCTACAGTAGGTGATGAATTGGATGTGACAGAAGGTGGACGGTACGGGAGCCAGGAGCTTGTAGGATCATTCCCTTGGCAAGGGCAGGTCCCGAGTGAGGTGCTGCCCTCTTGGGTTAATGCATTCGGCGTTCTTGCTGATGCCAGGGGAAAGGAGGAGGAGGATGTGCCCGGCTGCAGAATGCACCGAGAGCCATGTCCAGATTTAGATAATCTAAAGTGTTGTCGTGGTCACTTTATAAAAATAGGGCCAGTTATCCTGGGTCGGCAGAGACCTTTTTCCTGACTTCTTTTACTGAGATTGATTTGATTTTCAGCGTGCTTGAAAACAAACACATCACAGTGCATCTGTTGGCGCCCCCATGCAGAAAGTGGCTTCTTTAATTGAATTGGATGGTGAAAAATGCTCTAGGCATGACCCAGTGATCTGAGGTGTTGACCGGAGGAGGATGGATGGCTTCGGGGCAGTGTGGTTTGTTATACATTTTCCTCCACTCAAGCACGTTCTAAACGGGAGGACTCGTGTTAGGTTTGCAGCCCACTTTCTTCACCTTGGAATAAAAAATGGAAAGTGAATGAGTCTAGAGATGACCTGCATTCTAGTTGGGCCGCATCTTTGTGATTTTGATCATTTAACATTTTTATGTCCCACCGCAATGCATCTCATTTATTCTATTATCTACCTACCTACCTACCTACCTATCTATCAACCATCTTTTACCTGTTCAACTAACATTTCTTGAGTGTCAGCTCTTAACCCACACTGCAGGTGGGAACACAGTGATGAATAAAATAATCTCGGAGCTCTAGATACTAGCACCGTGCTTCTCAGTGTTAACGTGCACACAGATACCCGGGAATCTTGCTTGTTAAGATGCAGGCTCTGAACTGTAGTTCTTAGGTGGGGCCCAGAGTTCTGCATTTTTAAAAGGCTTGCAGGCAGTGCTGACGCTGCTGGCCCAAACACCACACTTTGAGGAGCAAGTGGCTCCAGGTGGCCCCATCTTCTCAGCATTCCTGTGAGGATCCAGGGGGTCGATGTATACAAAGGGACGTTAGAAAAGCAGAGGTACTTGTCAGATAGAATGTCTGGTCTTGCAATGTATCCTTTCTGGGTCTCCAGACCATTCGGTAATGTAGATGGTTTCTTTTGGAAGTGTTATTTGGCCTCCTGGTTGGCTCCTGGTGGAATTGAGGGCCAAGCTGAGCTGCATGGATACCAGAAGACTCAAAATTCAATCTACGCTCAACGTTAGATCACGCAGTTACATAAGCTAAGGTCCCTTCTTTCTTTCCTTTCTGTTCCATTTGAGTTTTTCTATGAAAGACCTCTTTCTCCTGAGATTGCCCAGAGCAGTGACCCTCTGCAGGGAGATGTGGTTTTGCCACTTAACTAACTGGCAGGATTGAAAGCCATAATAAATGGCCAACTTTTAATTTAAGATTAATTAGTACATAAATACTATGTTAGCCTGATAAGAGGAAATCTTTTCTGTCTTTTGTGGGGAAACGGTCATGTTGTATATTATGCCTAGGGTACACTAGTAGCCCTTCATTAGCCACTACAAGATTAACCCAAGGGAAGGTGAGGGTGGGGTGTAGGGGGGTTGAATTTAGAGAAGACAAGAAGCAGTTTATTCTAGTCTCAGCTGTTTGCTGTCTTTAAGATATAAAAATTAAAATAAATTTGACTGTTAAAAGAAATAGCACATTGAGATAGCCTAGAGCAAAATCAATACTAAAATTTCAAGTTGAAAAATTACGGAGGGAGAAAGACATTAGACGTTTAGACCCCAGAAGAAAGAAAAGTCTAAAACATATTTCATTGATCTTGTCAGAGCATTTTCAAGTTTGCTGTATTTTCCTTGCTATTTTGCCTTTCCAGTGCAGAAACTCCAGAAGTTTATTTGAACATTGCATTAAAGTGACATTGTAAGCAAAGTTGCCAAAACATTTTTGTAGAGTAAATCATTTTTCAGCAAACCCTGACTCTCTTTGGCATGTCAGTATCAGGAGGAAAGCCAGGAAAAAGATCTGTTTTGTTCTCTTATAAATTGACAGTAGTCATGTTCCTGAAAAGTTGAGTGTCAAATGAATTTTGCAAATTGTGTCTGAATTTTGAGTGCACTAGGGGAAACCCATAGAAACAAAGAAGCCTTTTGGCTAAGGGAATGCTTTGTTTTTCTCTTGTGCAATTTTTAAATTTTCCTAAGTCTGGATTTTCGTATAGTTTTTCTTTTTAAAGCAGGGGCCCCCTGTGGATGACGGGAAGAGAAGGCAGGATAGTTTGTCCCAATCACAGTCTGTGTGGTGCAAGCCGAGTGCTGGGAGGACATTTCAGCGTCGGGCCAGATGCCCGAAGCCCTAGAGCCACCTTCTTCCTGGAGAACATTCAGGAGCCGAGTGAGTCTCACATGCTCTGGCCAGAGCGCGAGCAGGGGCCACATCTCAGCTTTGGGGTGAGGGACTGGGCTGGCTCCTGACTCCATCACTCCAGCTGTGTCTTCCTCGGTACGTCATCGGACCTCCGTGCCCTGCAGCTCCTCACCCCTGTGACAGCGCTGAGGCTGTTTGCCTTGGAAGCTGCTTACGGCGTGAAACAAGGTTGTGCCAGGCAAAGAGCAGCTGTTCAATAGATGGTGGCCACATTCAGTGAGGGCAGGGCCCCGGGACTACACGGTGGTTTCTCCCAGCCGCTTTCCCTCTGCACCCCCATTCCCGGTGGTTTCTCCCAGCCGCTTTCCCTCTGCACCCCCATTCCCGTTCCTACTTTGTGCTGCTCTTATAGTCCACGAACGGTGCTCTCTCCCCCAGGTCTGCGTAGAAAGTGCCGTGACCAGTAGCTCAGAGGCAGGTGGTGACATCAGAAAGTCACCGTTGCCATCTAGTTTTCATATCAGGCTGCTGCCCCCATCTCTACCCCAACCACAGGCGCCCAGACAGGGGCAGAACCTTAGGATGGCCAGTCCCTCTTACTGACCCATTATCCGGTTCAGGACTAATGCCTTAGAACAGCCCCTGCCCTGACCTCTCTGGGCACTTCCATCCCTGATGCCTTCCCAAGGCGTTCTTGTGCCTCCTGCTTCCTCAGTCCAGGCTCAGCTCCCCTAACTCTGCTCCTCTTCCTTCCACCTGAATTTTCCCTCCCACGGAGGTGGCCTGGTCTCAACCACCCAATAGCTGCATGATCTGGATACACTATTTTTTTCATCTTAAAGCCTCTGTTTTCTTAGTTACAAAATGGGAATGGGAATGGTGATGTCGGACTGATAAAGTCTTAAAGATCACAGATAATATACAGAAAGCCCTTGCCATGGGTTATTTTTTTTAATGTATTTTATTGATTTTTTACAGAGAGGGAGGGAGAGGGAGAGAGAGTTAGAAACATTGATGAGAGAGAAACATCGATCAGCTGCCTCCTGCACACCCCCCACTGTGATGTGCCCGCAACCAAGGTACATGCCCTTGACCGGAATCGAACCTGAGACCCTTGAGTCCGCAGGCTGACGCTCTATCCACTGAGCCAAACTGGTTAGGGCGCCATGGGTTATTATTAAGAGCTCCTTTGAGCTAAGGACCGGAGGCCAATGGTGGAAGGATGCAAGAGCTGAGCCAGTTAACACATTTGCTTTTATTTAGTAGAGGCTTTCAATACTTGGATGCGAAGGAACTATTTCCAGAGGCAGAGTGGTGGCGGGCAGGCAGGAGGGAGGGGGAATAAACATTATTGAGTGCCTGCCCTGTGCCAGGCATGTGCTAGGCCAGTGGTCGGCAAACCGCGGCTCGCGAGCCACATGCGGCTCTTTGGCCCCTTGAGTGTGGCTCGGCATTAGAACCACTTCTTCAAAATAGACTCGCCCAGGCCGAAAACGACTTCTGCGCATGGGCCACGAAGTTTCAATCGCACTGTACGTGCGTGCCCGCACGTGGTATTTTGTGGAAGAGCCACACTCAAGGGGCCAAAGAGCCGCATGTGGCTCGCGAGCCGCGGTTTGCCGACCACTGTGCTAGGCCCCTCCCACTCATTTAGCTTTGTGGTAACCCTTTCCTCTGCCTTCCGTTCCCCTGGGTCTAGTTCGGAGATCCTGTTGGTGGCAGCGTGGGCCCTGGCTTTCGTAGTAAAGGTAGTATCAAGCTTGCTGACCTGCGCCATGCCGTGGTTTCATTCCTCCTGTGTTCTCCATAGTTCTCAGGGCCTAGGGAAGCTTTTGAGAGGGAAGGAGAAAGGAAGAGAGGGGGAGAGGGAGATTCGAGAGAAGCAGCTGAGTAAGCGGATGGCCATGCCCGGCTGTTAATATTGATCAAGATGTAACCGGTTTCTTTCTGTGAACCCTGCGGCCCCACTATTGATCTGTCAGCACTAAACTCGAATAGGAAGGCATCTGACTGTCAGAACTCGGGTATGCGTGCCAGCTCAGATGCTGGAGCCAATTTTGAGTCTGTGGAGAGGCCTTCTTTTCCGGAAACCGTGGGAATTCCTTTAAAGGACTTCCCATTGGTGGCAGTTCATTCTTCCTGCCTGAGATAGAAGAAAGGTAGGTTGGCCTGGCGATGTGCAGTGGCTTTGGAGTGAAGCACACCTGTCTTTGGCCCCTGGCTCAGCCACTGATTTTATCCGCTGTGGGACCTCAGGCCTATGGCAGAACCTTTTCATTCATTTGTCTTTCATTTGATAACTATTTATTGAATACTTGCTATTTACCGGCTACTTGGGATATTCCAGTGAGTGCGTTAGACCTGATGCCTGTTTTAGTCACATTCTCTTTTTCCTTGCTTGGAGAGGTGACTTTTTATGTTAAATTTTTATTATGAAAAATGTCAAATATACACCGAAGAAGAGTTTTCACTGACCCTCTACTTAACTGTCACCCAGTTGCAACACTCTAGGTGTACCGGTTAATAATGGCAGATTTTGTAATCAAAGAAAACACAATAATTTCTAGAGAAACATCAGAAGTGCTTTATTCAAAGTAATGTCCATCGCTAGCTACACATTTCCCCCATCTTTCAGTAATTTGTGGATACCGTCCCAATAGAACCTTTCTTGTTTTGAGGCAAACCATTCAGAGACCCAATTTTCCACTTCTTCGTATGTTTTGAAGTGCTGCTCAGAAAGTGTGTGTGCCATCAATCAGAACAAGTGATAATCTGAAGGAGCAAGGTCTGGTGAATATGGCGGGTGGGTTAATAATTCCCAGGCAAGATCTTTTAACATGTCTTTAACTGGTTTTGAAGTGTGTGATGGTGCGTCATCATGAAGCAAAATTACTTTGCTGTGTCTTCTGGAATATTCTGGTCATTTCACGATCAAAGTGTGGTTAAGATTGATTATTTGTTGTCGGTAGTGATCAGTATTAATGGTTTCACTTGGTTTTAGAAGCTCATAATACACCACACCTTCCTGATCCCACCAAACGCAGAGCATTGTCTTCTTTCTGAAGCGATTTGGCCTTGCAGTCGATGTTGATGGTTGACCTGGATCAATCCATGATTTTGTGCGTTTGGGATTCTCAAAATAAATCCACTTTTTATCGCCAGTCACAATTCGATGCAAAAAAAACTTTCTTTCGTGCCATTGAAGCAACATTTCACTGATGATTTTTGGTTTTCCATTTGTCTTTTGTTCAGTTTATGTGGCACCCATTTCCCTTCCTTTAAAATCTTTCCCATTGCTTGTAAACGATTGGAAATTGTTTGCTGAGCAATGTTTAATCTTTCTGCAAGTTGTTTTTGATTTTGACATGCATCTTCATCCAATAATGCTTGTAATTGTTGGTCTTCAAACATTTTCGGTTGACCTGGACGTTCTTTGTTTTTCACATCAAAATCATCACTTTTAAAGCATTTAAACCAGCGTTCACAAGTATCTTGAGATGGAGCATGTTCACCATAAGCTTCCCAAAGTATATGATAACTTTTTCTTCAAAATAAAGTAATGAATTAAAACTTCCTGCAAATGCTCTTTTTTTGGCATGAAATTCAATACAACAAAATAGCATGCATATCAAATCGCATGTATGTCAACATATGTGTAATTACATCTATTGAAAAAAATCCTCATTATTAACTGGTACACCTAGTAAGCATTGAGCAGAGCTGTCAGTCAGTTGACTAAACTAGTGCACTGTAAAGAGAGCTAAAGGACGTGGCTGTGAGACCTTAAGTGAGTTATTGCGCCTCTCTAGCCTCAGTTTCTTCATCTGTAAAATGGAAAACATGTGCTTACCTGATAGAGAGGTAAGGAGGATTAAATGATGTATTTCTCGTAATGTGATAGGACCGTGACTGCAGGATTGTGTGGCCCCCATACATGTGAGCAGTCATACAGCTGCGGGGAGGATTCAGTGAGAGAATGGAGAGCTGTTGGTGTGGGGTGATGATGGAGCCATAGCAACAATGGGATAAGGGAGCATGGACATCATTGTTCGGATGCTGGCTGCTTACTAGTATAGCAAGTGCCTGGCCAATAGCATGCACTTGATTGATGATGATGATGATGGTGGTAAGTTTTCTCAAATTTCAGTATGCTTGGTGAAGAAGAGTTAAGAGGGTGTAAGAGAGAAAGCTGTGATTGACATGTACTAATGAAAGAAATTGAAGAGATCATTTGGAAAAGGAATTCTCCTGTTAGGTCAAAATAGTAAAGGTAGTATTAAATATGAAAATATTAAAATTCTGAAGTGATATAAAACCCCTAGTGTGTGTTGATACCTTCCATGTGCAAGGTGCTGGGCTGAGTTCTGCGGGGCTCACGGTCAAGGTCAAGAGCCTGCCTTCGCCTTGAAGGAGATTATTCCCTGTGTAGAGAGATACAACAGAAGCTCCTGATAAATTATGAGAACAAATTATTTAAATAACAGCCCAGAGAAGCGCTGACACAGGTGAAGCTGATTAATTGGTGCGTTAATTGTACAGACATCAAGTGCTCCTGAGTTCAGAGAACAGATCGCTTCAGGCGAAGACACAGGGGCAGCTCACCGAGAAGCTGGTTTCCATTCGGTCTTTGAGGAGGAGGAGGGAATAGAAAGTGCGTCCTTCCAGATGTGGTTCAGAGGTCAATGAAGTAACATCACAGCTGGGTCCAAGCTTCACACAGTTTAGCGATATTGGAATCGTTTTTTAGGTTTGGTTCAAATCTCAGGTGCCCAGTCTGGCACTGCAGAGTAGAAGCCCAATAAATAAAGCCCAGGTTTTCCCAGCCGGCGTAGCTCAGTGGTTGAGCACCAACCTATGAACCAGGAGGTCACGGTTTGATTCCTGGTCGGGACACATGCCTGGGTTGCGGGCTTGATCCCCAGGGTGGGTGTGCAGCCGATCAATGATTCTTTCTCATCATTGATGTTTCTATCTCTCTCTCCCTCTCCTTTCCTCTCTGAAATCAATAAAAATATATTAAAAAAATAAAGCCCAGGTTTTAGGGGCTGCAGGGCAGGCCCCCCTCAGAGTGATGGTGACCTGGGGGCAGGGTCCACACAGGTGAGGGAAATCCTTTGCATGCCAGCCTTGGGCAGTCGACCTCTGCCTTTGGACTTGGGGTATCCAACTGTAAAATGGGGGTGGACATACTGACCTCTCTGCATAGCGGGAATTGTTATGAGGATGACAAGAGAGGACGTTGGGGGACAGTACATCCAGCTGTCTAGACCGGGGCTGTTTTCAAGTTGGTTTCATCTAATCCCACTTTTGACAAGGGTGAGCTTTTTCTTCACCCTCAGGGATCCATTTCCACTCAATATCCCGAGTGGTTTGCTGAGAGATTGTCCACACAGGACATAGTCTTAGGGTATAGATGAGAGTGTCCCCAAGGTGGGCAATGGGTTAGGGCTGGCCGTTGTGCCTTGTCCCCTTCGGTCCAGCTCTACAGAGACAAACGATATTGAGCTAAGGTGTGAATGACTGGTAATGACTTATGCTTGCCTTGTGAAGTGCTTGCATTTTAGCCAGGACCTTCCAGCTATACCCTATTACAAAGGAATTACTCTGTGGTGGAGTCTGTGTGATCTGGTGGAAAAACATTAGATATTTATAAGGAGGTGTGGTGTGTGTTAGATGTTTGTGGCAGAATAATGCATATAATATAGTTTCATTTTTTAAAGAACAGAATAAATCAATTGGATAATCACTGTGAGGACATATCCTATATAATAAAAGGGTAATATGCAAATTGACCCTAACAGCAGAATGACGGGTCGCTATGACATGCACTGACCACCAAGGGGAAGATGCTTAGTGCAGGAACTGCCCCCTGGTGGTCAGTGCGCTTCCACAGGGGGAGCACTGCTCAGCCAGAAGCGGGCTCATGGCTGGCCAGCGCAGTGGCAGTGGCAGGAGCCTCTCCTGCCTCCCGGCAGCGCTAAGGATGTCTGATTAACGAGAGCAGGCCTAAGCCATCAGTTGGACATCCCCCGAGGGGTCTCGGACTTCAAGAGGGCGCAGGCAGGGCTGAGGGATGCTCCCCCCAAGTGCACGAATTTTCATGCACTGGACCTCTAGTATGCATATAAATGCATGAACAAAAAATCCAGAAGGATACACATCAAATTAGTAACAGGGTGAATTTGGGAGGGATCTGGGCTAGGAGGTAGGATGGCCAAAAAGGAGTATAGTCTTTTGTATGTTTCTGTTTTCTCCAAGGAGAACATATTCACATGTCAGAGCAGAGGGTTTGGGTCTGCGTGCTGGATTCTCTGAACCTGCTCATGGGTAAAATGAAGATGAATAACCTTCATTGAGCTGTCAGGTGCTGGGCACATAGAACCCATTGATAAAAGTCGGTGTCATTGTCCCCTCTGTAGCAGAGAGTGACTGGATGCTCACCTGTACATTTCCTCTTCTTGTTCCACAGGAAGACTATATTTCCCAGCCTCCTTGCAGTTAATAATCACGTGATTAGTTCTGGCCAATGAAATATGTGCAGAAGTGATTTGTATACCATTTCTATTAAAACATTTTTAAAAATCATCACCTGAGGATATGTTTATTGATTTTAGAGAGCCTGGAAGAGAGAGAGAGAGAGAGAGAGAGAGAGAGAGAGAGAGAGAGAGAGAGAGAGAGAGAGAAATTGATGTGAAAGAAACATTGATTGCTTGCCTTCTGAATGTGCCCCAACTGGGGATTGAATCTGCAACCTAGGTATGTGCCCTGACCAGGAATTGAACCCACAACCTTTTGGTGTTTGGGACAATACTCCAACCAACCGAGCCACCCAGCCAGGGCAGAAGTGGCCTCACCACAAATTCACCTGCATCCTCCTCCTCATATTTACCATTTCTCCCCGGGTAATAGTTAGAGACAAGGTGTCCCAGGATGGAAGGAGCCTCCATCCCCAGTGTCCACCGGAAGGACAGCCACTTGAAGAGTCACCCAGCTCACGTTAGCCTGTGACATGAGCAGGTAGTGAAGCTCTTGTGTCAAGCACTGAGATGAGGGCTGTTTTGTTGTCAATACTCGGTGTATTAATTACCCTAATATAGCTTCTCTCTCGGCTCTGAATTTGTGAGTCTGTTCTACTGTCTAAATCTCAGTTTGTTCATTGTAAGGTGGGAAAAAGTCACTTAAAATTTTCCTTTTGGCCTTTCTTGCCTGCCTCAGAGGGTTATGTATGAAAACCCAATGAGAGATCGATGGGGAAACTTCTCTGTGGCTGATGAAGGGATGTGGCAGGCGGGTGGAGGCTGAGGAACTGCCTTTGGGAGTCCTCTGGGCCTTGGGGTGAAGACAGGCTGAGTGGGTGAGGCCCTGATAAGGGGGCGTGGCCTCAGGCCATCTAAAGGGGTGGGGTGGGCAGGATGGGGACAGAGTGGCTGGGGAGGAGCCCGTGGCTGGAGGTGGTGGCTGCAGCTTCTCCCGTGACAATAAGATCCACGGGTGGGGCAAGGATCACTTCCAAGGGTCAATTCACTGCAGGCTGATAAGAGACCCGGTGTGTTTTGGGGAGTTGGCCATTGCCCAGGCCAAAGCAAAAACTTGCATGGTAAGCAGTAATTAAGAAGCGATTTGCCCTTGGCCCCTGTTCCCGGGACACATGCCAGCTTGGCCTGGGGAGCCGGCTCAGATGGGGACAGGTGACGCACCTGCATGTGCTACAGCTCACACAGCCCTGGGCAGAAGTCTGTCCTAACTCCAGCCCAGCTCATCTGGTGCTCCTGTCCTGGGGGTGAATACTGCTGAAAGGGCGCACAGGTGGGTCTGCCCAACTGCCACGTTGCAGTATAATGGTCAGCATGGTCCTGTGGAAAGAGCGCTGGACTCTGATGAGGGCTTTGGTGGTCTCCACAGCGAGCTGCACGAACCTGGCCATGCCACAGCCGTGCTTTGTGCCTCAGTTAGTCAAGGGGGTCTTGTTTGTCCAACCATAGACCCGGGGAGCCAGTGCAGCACAGACAGACAGCATCCCCGCCTGCATGAAGCTCCCCGCCTGACTCACCGCTCCCTGCCCTTTAGCTCAAGAATCCTCAGCTTCCATGGACCATGAGCTCAGATGTCTGAGGCACTCCATGTTGCAAAGAAGATAGTGGGAATGAATTTGGAGATAAGGTAGGGGGAAAGGATGGAAGGAAGCAGGACTTTTTGTGACTCCAAAATACCAAGCAAGTCTATGTGTACTACACGCACTGATGTACTTTTTTTTAAAAGTATAATTAATATATATATATATATATATATATATATATATATATATATTTATTTCTTACAGAGAGGAAAGGAGAGGGATAGAGAGCTAGAAACATCAATGAGAGAGAAACATCAATCAGCTGCCTCCTGCACGCCTCCTACTGGGGATGTGCCCGCAACCAAGGTACATGCCCTTGACCAGAATTGAACCTGGGACTCTCTATCCACTGAGCCAAACCGATTGGGGCTGATGTACTTTTTGCCCGGGGAAGCTTAAGGTCGTTTTGATATGTTCAAGCAAGTAGTGGTAGAGGAAGAAGAGAAACAGGTGGGGATGAGGAATACAAAGGCCTTTTCCTTTTGCCTTTACTCATGGTCAGACTAGTTCATAGGAAGGCATAATTTATATACCTCTATGCAAATGATCATGCAAATGAGTCAGTTTCCTAGAGTTGATCATTTCTCCTCCCCCCACTCACCAAGAGAGTAGAATTCAGCAGGAAGGCGGTGACTCACCAGGAAGGGGGTGACTCACGGTTTCACAATTAAAACTCCCAAGTCTCAAAGCCCTCTCCCCAAGGCACACACCTTTGCATGGGGCCTCTCTTAAGCTTTCTGGAGAGCAGACCCTGCTTCGAATCACAGCTCCCCAGCAGGCAGGTGCCCTAGCCTGAGGCCACTGAAGAAATGAGAGAAGCACCTAATGAAGAAATTGCTAGTCCCTTTGTTCAAAAATTCACATTATCGTGTGTAAGCGTTGCTATCCCCCTCCCCTTGTTTTGGGCTAACGAGTGTCTCAGAATAAAAATGAACTTGGTCAGTTAGCTGCATAAAGGTACCTTTTTCCATCCTCCAGATCTTAAGCTGGTGCAAACCCAGTCGCTGGCCAGGGAGGTGGGGCCAGAAGGCTCATCCCAGAGGGCGCGTCTCCGTTCTTGCTCTTGACCTTTCCTCTCCCAACGCTGTGCCTACCCCCTCCCCTCATTGTTCTTTCCTTGGATGAAGAAATTACGTTTTCTATCATCTAAAGCAGAACAGACCACTTAATAACAACAGTTTACATTCACAAACTGATGGGCCGTTTGCACAGCTCTCTGACAGGCATTTTGTCCCTCCTTGCTCTTTGCCACGTCTCTTTGGAGGTAGGTCTGTCCTTACAGTTGTGGAAACCCCAGCTCAGGGAGATGAAAGGTTTTGTCAGGGATCAGGTGGTGAGGCTGGAGGCCAGAGCCTCTGACTCTGTAACTGTGCTCACCCTCCACAGCAGCGTGTGTGTGTGTGTGTGTGTGTGTGTGTGGTGTGGGGGGGGGGTATGCCTGTGTGCACAGGGTGCGGTCAGGATGTACGGTGGTGATGGAAGGCTGCCATCTGTGCTGGCCATCCTGACGGCAGGTGCAGAGGCCCGTGGATGTTCATCCACCTTCCTGGCCGGGGCCTGCCTGTGCGCCTCAGCCTCCCGGTCCCCCTGTGTCTGGCTGTCCTTACTAGACCGGCCACACCCACTGTTCACCTGTGGATGCTCGAGGAGGTGCCGAGGTCCTCCCGGTGGAGGTGTTAGACAGGGCAAAGCACAGCTGCCGCTGAGACTTCAGCTTCCACAGGCCAGGGACACGCCAGAGCCCCCTGGGCTCCCTCAGTGGTTTCGTGACGAGATTGACGGAAGCCCTTCCAGACCTTCCCTCTGATTCCTGCCTGCTCCTCTCTGGGGTTAACAAGCTCCATGTATTTGTGAGCTGCTGTACATTTGTTCTCAGATCTCCTCCTTCAGACTTCGAGAGAGATCTGCTTGCTCTGATGTTCTAGGGTTTGGTAAACAAGTTCGTGTCCATCGGTCCATCTCACCGAGATTTTCTGGACTCTACTCCCATCGTCATCATCCCTTCGGCCTCCCGGGGAGCCCCAGGGAAGGTCTCCAGGGACAGAACGGATCTCGGGACTCCCAGTCGCATGGTCTGCATGTGCCGTGCACTTGCTCTGTGTGCTGACACAGGGCTGAGAGCTTTATATGCACTGTCTCACCTAACACAGGTCGTCACTCATTTTATCCGAGTAATGGGTGCACAGGGTTAAATGACAGCAACAGTCCCCATCCTTCCCCTCTCCCCCGGCCCAGCACCCCCCTGGCTTCTCTGTTTAGGTCTTTGGGTGGTTACCTTCATGTCTGAATATTAACACACTAGAGGCCCGGTGCACGAAATTCGTGCACGGAGGGGGGTTGTCCCTCAGCCCAGCCTGTACCCTCTCCAATCTGGGACCCCTCAAGGGATGTCCGACTGCCCGTTTAGGCCCGATCCCAGGGATCGGGCCTAAACGGGCAGTTGGACATCCCTCTCACAATCCAGAACTGCTGGCTCCCAACTGCTTGCCTGCCTGCCTTCCTGATTGCCCCTAACCGCTTCTGCCTGCCAGCCTGATCACCCCCTAACCACTCTGCTGCCAGCCTGTTTGCCCCCAACTTCCCTCCTCTGCCGGCCTGGTCACCCCTAACTGCCCTCTCCTGCAGGGTTGATCACCTCCAACTGCCCTCCCTTGCAGGCTTGGTCCCTCTCAACTGCCCTCCCTTGCAGGCCAGGTGCCTCCCAACTGCCCTCTTCTGCTGGCCATCTTGTGGTGGCGATCCTGTGTCCACATGGGGGCAGGATCTTTGACCACATGGGGGCAGCTATATTGTGTGTTGCAGTGATGATCAATCTGCATAGTACTCTTTTATTAGATAGGATAGAGGCCTGGTTCAGGGGTGGGGGCCAGCTGGTTTGCCCTGAAGGGTGTCCCTGATCAGGGTGGGGTACCCTTGGGGCTTGGGGCGGCCTGAGCGAGGGGCCTATGGTGGTTTGCAGGCTGGCCACGCCCCCTGGCAATGCAAGCGGAGGCCCTGGTATCTGGAATTTATTTTCCTTCTACAATTGAAACTTTGTAGCCTGGAGCAGAGCCAAGCCTGGGGCTCCCTTTGAGGCCCGCAGCCATTTGTGTTGGGGTTATAATTGAAACTTTGTTGCCTTAAGCGGGTGGGCCCGGCCAGGGTGTGTGGAAAGCTTTGCTTCCCCTGTTGCCGGCAGCAACCCTGGCCTGCTCTCTCAAGCTCCATTCTGCCGCCATTTGTTTGAATTTGTTTACCTTCTATAATTGAAACTTTGTAGCTTGAGTGGAGGCTTAGGCCTGCAACGGCTGGCAGAAAGCTTGGCTTCCTCTGTTACCTAGGAAACCTTGCTCTCTGTGGCTGTAGCCATCTTGGTTTGGGTTAATTTGCATGCTCGCTCTGATTGGATGGTGGGCGTGGCTTGTGCGTGTGTCGGAGGTATGGTCAATTTGCATATTTGTCTATTATTAGATTAGATGCTCTCATTTGATCTGCACAGAAATGACATGAGGTAGGTGCTCTTATTATCTCCATTTTACAGATGAAGAAACTGAGTCTTAAAGGAGACACATGGATTACCCAGGGTCACTTGAACTGGGAAATGGCCTGACTCCAGACCTTTATTTGAAAGCCACAGTGAAGGAGGGACTCTGTCCTACCCCTCTCTTTTCACCCCGGTGTCTCCTGGGTCCCTGTCCCCCATCGCCATCCCCCGTGTCATTCCCGGGCTTCCAGGGCAGCCTGGTTAGTGATCGGCACGGTGCCTCGTAGTTTCTACCCGGCTCAAAGCCTGGCTTCCTACCTGCTGAACAGGCTAACCTGGCCCCTGTATCCCGTCCAGTGCCATCCGTGGGTTCCAACAAACCACCTGTAACCTCAGCTCTAGAAACATCAGGTTATTTCGTCCAGAAGGGATGCTGCCGGTGAGACAGAGCTGGACTGGCTGGGAGAGCCCTGTGCCCAGTGGCGGGTGCTGCTCCTGTCCCACTGGAAGTGCTCACTGAAACGCGTCTGTGTTTGAAGGCCCCCCACCCCCATGACTCTGGTATTTTGTTATAGCAGCCTGAGCAGACTAAGACAAATTGAAATGTGAAAAAAAGCAGACACAGCGGTCGAATTAAGCAGTATCATTAATGAGTACATATTTTTTATAGTACCCTTTTTTTAGAACAGTTTTAGATTTATAGAAAAGTTGCAAAGACAGAACAGAGAGTCCCTATATACACCACACCTGGTTTCCCTTATTATTAACATCTCCCATTACTATGGCACATTCGTTACAATTAATGACCCAGTGTTGATACGGTTTTGTAGCTAAAGTCTATACTTCATTCGGATGGCTTAGTCCTTCCTCATATCCTCTTTCTGTTCCAGGATGCCATGGTGTATTCCGTCCTCATGTGTCCTCAGGCTTTTTTTGGTTGTGACTGTTTCAGACTTTCCTTGTTTTTTGACGACCTTGACAGTTTTGAGGAGTGCTGGTGGCCAATAGTTTTCTAGGGTATAATTTTGGGTGATTTGGTTGTTATCAGTCATTGACAAAGATGAGGCCCCAATCCTTAGGGGTGCCCAATCCTTACATTGGGGAAACCCCACAGTGGGTGAGGATTTGGGGCTAAATACACCGTTTTGCAGGGCAACATTTATTTTTATTTAAAAAAATATTTTAAAAGTGATTTCAGAGAGGAGGGGAGAGGGAGAGAGAGATAGAAACATCAATGATGGGAGAGAATCATCAATCAGCTGCCTCCCGCACCGCACCCCCCCCTTCCCCACTGGAGATTGAGTGCAGGGCAATGTTTCAAGGAACTCTTATCCCACCCATCTGAGCGAGCCAGAGATGGAAGGGCCTCTCTAGGGCCCTGGGGAAGCCGAGCCTACTGTCCGCCAAGCACTGTTCCTTGCACAGTTGTCTCCGGGGAAGGGGCCCTGCTTCCCCGTGGTCCCCTGATTCCCTGTGCAGCTCAGGGAGGGAGCAGGCTGGGTGGCACACGGTGGCTCTGGGTGCAGACTGCCTGGGTGTGCATTCGACTCTCCCACTTACCGCCTGGGTAACTCTGGCCAAGTGACTTTCTTTCCTTATCTCCATCAAAGTGAGGATAACACTAGTGCCCATCTTAGTTCATTCCTGCAAGGTGCTAGGAGCATGCCTGGCACAGAGTCAGCACTATGGTTATTACATAAAAGTACCAATTTTAACTGAAAATTGCTGACACGGAGAAGGCAGGTGAGTTCCTCTTTCTGCAGCTCATTCCTAGCGGATGCAGGTGATGTGGTTGTTATATATTTGAAGATCTCTTTAAGACACAGTACAGGAGTGTGTGGCGCATGGTAAGTGCTTAACGAACATTAGCTATTATTAGGATAGTATGTTTCACAAGCACCCTGGGCTCATCGCCACCCCCCAGACCCACTCGGGTGATCCAGGCTGTATAACCTGTGGGCTGTGCAGTCAGATGGACTAGGGATCAAGTCCTGACTGCTTTAACTACCAGCGATGTGACCTTGGGCAATTTACCGAACTTTCCTGTGCTTCATTTTCCCCATCTGTAAAATGGGGATAGCAATAATGCCTCTTATAGAACTGTTTTGAGAATTAAGTGAGATGATGGGTATTGGCAGATAAAAGTGCCCAATAAATGGTAGTGATTAATGTTCATATATACCCTGAGTGGCCAGATTATTATGACCACCCCATCAGTACTCCGTTGGGCCACCTTTTGCCTTCAATACTGCGGCGATTCTTCTTGGCATTGACTCCACGAGATGTTGAAAGGTGATGCGAGGAATCTGACACCATGCCTGATGAATAGCACTGTCCAGTTCTGTGAGATTTGATGGTTGTGGAGCCAGCTGCCTGATGGCTCTTTTAACTTCGTCCCACAAATGCTCAATTGGATTGGGATCTGGTGATTGTGAGAGCCACCTAAGCAAGGTGAAGTCTCCCTCATGTTCTTGAAATCACTCCTGCACAATACGAGCACCGTGACATGGTGCATTGTCTTGTTGGAAGAAGCCATCTCCATTGGGATACGCCATCAACATGATAGGATGAACTTGATCAGCAACGATACTTAGGTATGTTGTGCTATTCAGACGTTGTTCCACACGAATTAAAGGGCCTAAATCATGCCAGGAAAACATGCCCCAAACCATAACACTGCCCCCACCAGCTTGAAGGGCTGTACTCATGCATGTGGGATGCATGCTTTCATGCTGTTTCCGCAAAATTCTCACTCTGCCATCTGCATGGTACAACTGGAAACGTGATTCATCAGACCACATGACTTTTTTCCAATGCTCGACTGTCCAATCCTTGTGTTCCTGTGCGAATTGGAGACGTTTTTATCTCGGTAACTGCAGACAGTAAAGGTGTTCGAACAGGCCTTCGGCTTCCATGTCCCATACGATGTAGTGAATGGCTAATTTGCCTACAAACGTCAGGTGGTCATAATAATCTGGCCACTCAGTGTATATCCATCGGCACTGTTTTTGTGAGAGGCATTGTTTACGAATGCTCAGAGAGAGGGCACCAATGGCAGGAAGGGGTAGATATGTGGAAGAGGTGACATCTGAGGTCCAGTCCCCACTCCCTGGGGCTCAGGGTGCCCGAGCTTTCCCGACAGCCTCAATCTTTAAGGTGAATATGCTTATGCTCCTGGTATTATTTATCTGTCTGTTATCCACTAAACTCAACATTTTTTAAAAGATCTATCCTATGCCACAGACCATGCCAAAAGCTTCCGTGCATATTAATTCATGTCCTTTCACAGACAGCAGTGTCCCGTTTTACAGCTAGGTAAATGAAGGCTCAAATAACCATCCCCAGGTTATGAGACTTAACAATGGAATGGGAAGCCCACAGTCAATGTCTTTGCTCCCCAACTCGGGAACACAAGGGTCATGTGCTTGAGAAATAAAAAGCACACCTTCTTTATTTCTGAAAAGCAGACTTAAATCTCACCTGACCAAGGTCTCTTTCTGCCTTGTCCACCTTCATCCCAGAACGTAGTCTAGGGAGTGGCATCTAGTCCTTGTTTAAGAACGGTTTGCTGAAGGACGCACGACTGTAGAGGTTTATGGCTAAACAGCTCGACTGCATCCTTTCTCATCCAAGCCTTAAAGCCACCCTGTGAGAAAGGGCTTGGCGAGACGCTCTCCATTTTCAGGGTCAAGGAAATGTAAGGAAAGCGAACCTTTATGTTTTGTTGGTGTAATGCCATGTAATCAGGGCATAGTCTCTGAGACGTGTCACACAGCTGCTGACTGTAGAGCCAGACAACGGCCAGGCCCATGTACTCTCCCCGCCCCCCCTACCCCCCTACCAACGCCTCCTGCCTTCACGGCCCTGAACTCTGGCGGAGTGGTTGCCAGTTGGAAGCCAGGGCACTGAGAAATGGAACTTGCCTAGGACCCCAAGACCAGCACCGTCCCGGGGAAGGCAGGGCCCCAGCCCGCGGTGCTGAGACTATGTCAGCACAGGGCCTGCCACGGTGTCTGGCGAGGGAGGTGCTCGCTGCATGGTGACTTGTGTTCTTGCTCTTGAATCACATGGTCCCTGCCATTGTAGACAGGAGACAGAGCAAGACATTACTGGAGGGTGCAAACCTGCCTTCATTTCTTTATGTTGCCAATGACTTCCTCTCCCAGAAAGAGCCAGAACTGAGGTCTTTTTCTTCTTAAAAAAAAGTATTTTTTGGTTAACGAAAGAACTGACTCGTCAGCGGGTTTTCCTTCTTTGGAAGAGATTTGCATGAAAGGAGGTCACTTTGACAAGGCCTGTGAGTTGAGCTGGGCACAGGGGAACTTTCGGGCAAATTGGGGCCTAGCAGAACTGCTGAAGAATTTCTCTGAGCCTCAGAGAGCCACGTCGTTCCTGACAGAGTTCCAAGGGGGAGCATCAGCCCCCCAACCGGAACAACTGTGCTGGGCCCAGGCCCAGAGAGAGTGTGGGGGTCAGCACATTCAATCCCAGCTGCTCTCCTTCCAGCCCCTTCCCGACCTCCCCACCTCGGGAGACAGTGGGTCCTCTCCCCTTTCCCTGTGGGGGCTTCGAAGACACTGGCCAGAGGCATGGGGAGGGGTGGCCTTTGCCATACATGAGGGCCATGTGGTGCTGGGAGGCTTTGGTCTGCTCTGGGGGAGCCACAGACTTCCTGCGGGCAGTGCTCCAGGGCGGCCCTGACCCCCATCAACACCTCAGAGCGGGAGTGACCTCAGCCGCCCTCCAGTCCGGGAGTCCGAAAACTTCTGTAAAAGGCCAGGCAGCAAATATTTTAGATTTTGCAGACCACACTGTCTGCCACAACCGTTATTCTTGATTGATTTTTTCCCCAACCATTTAAAAATGTGAAAAGCGCTCTGGGTTCGTGAGCTGTACAGAACAATCAGGGACTGGATGTAGCCTGGAGCCGCCGCTCGCCCACCCTTGAACTAGTCTGTGTTCCTCCTCCTGCCTCCTCACCTCCCCCAGGACAGTGGTTATCCAGCCTCGGCCTGAGTGTCCTCCCAACAGCCGATCGATCACTCACCCATTACTCCTCAGACTGGATGTGGAAAGACTCGCTGAGGATGGCCCAGGGACACCTCCTTCCTTCAGGCTACACCTCTGGTGGCTGCTTCAACTGATTCCCTTACCTGGAACGAGTCACCGCCCTCCATGACCATCCTCCTCAGTGTGGGAAGGTGCTGGAGAGGGGGGTGTTCAGTGGTGCCCAGTGTGTGCAATGTCAGGAGGAGAACAGTAGGCGGCAGCACTGAGCCGCATTTACTTACCTTCACCCTCTGCAGGTCCTTGGACCCAATAGCAGTGTAGCCTTTGCAGCCCATCATTGGACAGACAAGGCTGCCGCCGAGCTGCAGAGGGGAGGGCAGATGCTCTGGAACCCTTACCTAAGCTCCATCTGCCACATCGCGCCCACTAACGTTGGGCCGTGTTTTTATACTTTGTGTTACCTCTTGGATGCCTTCAGGACATCGCCAGGGTGACCACTTAGAGGCTGCCCTGGACCCTGATAACCTCTTTCTGCAGATCCAGGTCCAGACGCACTTATGCAACTCTGGCTGAAACGGTGGGTGGAGACTGGAGAGCAGGCTTGGTTGTGATTTGTGTCCGGGTCTGATGTATCACCTGAGTGTTCTTCAAATCTGTCTCCTGCTCACCAGCCCTGCTCCTGTCTGCTGCAGTGACTGTCCTGAGATGCCCCTTGGACATGGCACTCTGACATGTTAAACCTCCATGCTGCTCAGGATAGAGTGAAACCCCCTAAGTTCTCATGCCAGGCCCAGCAGCCCTCCGTGCCTATCTCTGTCACGCTCCAGTTTTATGCTGCAGCCACACTGTTGTTCCTTGCACAGTCTCAGCTGTTTCTTGCCTCCATGCCTTAACCCATATGGGGCCCTGTGCCTAGAGCACTGGCCCTTGCGATCTCCAAGCTCCACCCTGCCTCCTCCTGGATAACCTCTGCTTCTCCTTTAAGACAGCGCAGACAGGACCTCGGGAACCCAGCCTGAACGTCTGGCTGCCGCCCTGCTATGCTCCTGTCACTCCCAGCTCATCTCTGCTATCCTGTTGGCCCCTGTGTGGGGGTGGTCCCCAGAATGGGACCTCCTGGAGTGCCGGCACTGTTCTGTACGTGTCTTCATAGCCCGGGCACTAGCACAGCACCTGAACACAGACACGCTCGGTAAATATTTGGTCATTGTACGAGTGGGAGAATGAGAGGCTACGGTGAGAATTTGAGGCACCATCTGGCCCCCCATCGGGCAAACGCTAACCTGTGGTTTGGAAACCAGGGAACAGGAGATGACCCTCTCCTAGGCAGGGCCCATCCCCACCTTTGGCCATGTTTTTTGTTTTTTTTGTCACAACTCCCCTCCCCATATCTAATCTAACCTAAATCCCTGGTGTTTCAGTGTAACCTTGTTCCAGCAACCTCACAGATGGGGAGCAGCTGCTTAGCATCTGATGGAGCTTTTAATATAAATTCCAGACAGATTTTTCCCTCTGCTAATGGCAAAATAAAAAGCCCCAGAAAACAAATGCCACCCCCTTCCCTACGTTGTGGGGCTTGTGGGTGGCACCTCCTTCAGATAACTGCTGTAATCACAGGGCCTTGGGAAGTGTAGACACTACTCTGAGTCACCCAGGGTGGCTGGGAAGACCTCGGAGGTGGGGCGAATCCACCTGAGGTTGCAGAATTCCTCTGAGGAGTGGTCTCTACAAGTGATCCCTTCTATCCTTTGAGGGTCTGATGCCTGCTGGTATGGGCTTGGGCCTGCCCTTACCCCAGCTCATGAATTGAGCCTCAGGCTGGGTTTGCCTGTCCCCGCCCTCACCCCCACATTTGGCCTTGCATTCCAGCTTCTGGTAGGGAGAAGAGGTTGGGGAGGGTATGCTATTTGCTAGTCCGTTCCCCCGATTCCCAGCACTGCAGTCTGCTTTGGGGCCAGGTTTCCAGAGAGATTTGCCCAACAGACCCACTTCTCTAATCTCCAGGGGATGCACCAAGGGGGAAAACAGATTGAGGGAGGTGCAGCAAATTACCTTCTGATGGGGGGTAAGCGAGGCCACACTGCTATGGGTGGAGGATAGTGGAGTCAGATTTAGCAAATAAAAAAAATGCATGCAAATATTATACCAAAACGTTACTCATTGTTATCCGAAATTCAGATTTCTTGGGCATCCTGTATTTTCTCTGGTAACCCTGGAAGAGAAGTCTCCCTTGAAGGGGGTAGGCACTTTGGTGTTAATCAATTAAGAGAAGTGGGTTCGCCCTAGCCGGTTTGGCTCAGCCGATAGAGCTGTCAGTCTGCAGACTGAAGGGTCCCAGGTTCGATTCCAGTCAAGGGCACATACCTCCGTTGTAGGCTCAATACCCGGCCCTGGTCAGGGCACGTGTGGGAGGCAACCAATCGATGTGTTTATCTCACACTGATGTTTCTCTCTGCCTCTCCTCTTCCTTTCCACACGCTCTGAAAATCAACGGGAAAATATCCTCGGGTGAGGATTAACAAAACAGAGAAGAAAAAAGAAGAAGAAGTGGGTCCTCATTCTGGGCACCTCATCTGGTCCCCAGATTGCTGCTCTTGGCTTTGCTTTCTTGGGGCTCCAGGCCTTCAGCCAGCCCAATGGTAGAGGTGGCCTTTGTCTCATTGATGCTGAGTGGGAGCTGGGCAGGGAGCCATGAGTTGGGTGTTCATCTCTGGGTTTATTGCCCCTTGCTGCCCTGAACCTTTAGTTATGTTCCGTGACACGGTCTGGCCTGGCATCTGTGGTGCTGAGAGCATGGAGGGAATGGCATGGTGGGTGCGTGGGGCAGTGGGGAGGCAGGTCCTGGGGGTGGGGGCAGAGCTGACTTTGAGGAGCCTTCCCTTTCCCTGCCTCTCTCCTCTCAGTGGGAAGTCATTCTTTCTCTTCAGTCTTGAAGGATTTGGGCTTGAGTTTTAAAATATTATTATTATTTTTTAAAACATAGCTACTTTTCTTTCTTTTTTCTTTTATTTTTTAAAAATATATTTTTAATGATTTCACAGAGGAAGGGAGAGGGAGAGAGAGAAACATCAATGATGAGAGAATCATTGATCATCTGCCTCCTGCACGCCCCCTACTGGGGATCGAGCCCTCAACCCAGGTGTGTGCCCTTGACTAGAATCAAACCTGGGACCCTTCAGTCTGCAGGCCGACACTCTATCCACTGAGCCAAACCGGCTAGGGCTTAAAATATTTTTTAACATTTATTTTTTAAAAATTCAATTACAGTAAAATGTACTCCCCCTTTTCTTCAGCTTTATGAGTTGTGACAAATGCAGTCATGTACCACCACAATCAAGATTCAGGACATCGCTCCATCACCCCCCTCAAATCCTCTCGTGCTGCCTTTGTAGTCAAACCCTCCCCCGCCCCCACCCCCGGCAAACAGCTCTGTTCCCTGCCACGACAGTTTTGCCTTTTCCAGAAAGTCATATAAATGCATCTGGCTCTTTCTGCTTGGTATTTGAGATCTGTCCAGGTTGTTGCAAGTATCAGTGGTTCATTCCTGAGTGGTAATCCCGGGCATGGGTGTGCCAGTTTGTTTGTTCACTCACCCACCAAGGACTTCTGGGTTGTTTCCAGGTTGGGGTGACTATAAATAAAACATGTAAAATGTTTTTGTGTGAACAAAGGTTTTCATTTATCTTGGATACCTACCCAGGAATGGGGCTGCCAGGTCGTGTGTTAAGTATAGTATATTTAATGTTAGAAGAAACTCTCTGAGCTTGATTGTTACTCGGGAACTAGTGGGTACCCACAGCCATCCCTCACGTTTCAGATGATGGAGTGACTAGTCCAGAGTTTCAGAGAAAGTCAGCATCAAGATCCAGGCCAGAACCTGGCCCCCTATCTCCCAGGTCACCGCTCTTCTGCCTGTATCTTCCTTTTGTCATCTTTCATGGCAACTCCATGCTCAGGAGAGATCATTTCTGGAACACATTGGGCAACCACTGAGCTTCTGCATCCACTGATAAAGAATGTGACTAAGCCCAGGCGGTGTGGCTCAAAGGTTGAGCATTGACCTATGGACCAGGAAGTCACAGTTAGATTCCTGGTCAGGGCATATGCCCTGATTTCGGGCTTGATTCCCAGTAGGGGGCGTGCAGAAGCAGCCCATCAATGATTCTCTCATCATTGATGTTTCTATCTTTCTCTCCCTTTCCCTTCCTCTCTGAAATCAATAAAAATCCTATCTAAGAAAGAGAAAATATGCTAATTGACCTTCACACCGTCGCAAATATGGCAGCACCCACAGCCAATAAGGAGGGAATATGCTAATTGACTGCCATGCACTCAAAGATGGCAGTGCCCATAGCCAGTAAGGAGGGAATATGCTAATTGACCAACACACCCTCAAAGATGGCGGCACCCACAACCACAAGATGGCGGTGCCCAGTCCCCTCAGCCCCCCAGCCGCCCAGGGCCAGCCTGAGGCACAGTCTGCAGGCCGACACTCTATCCACTGAGCCAAACCTGCTAGGGCTTAAAATATTTTTATATTTATATAAGATGGTGGCTGCCCAGCCGCCCAGGGCCAACCGAGGCTCAGGTAACCAGGGCTGGCAGAGGCTTGCGCTGCTGGCAGTGGCAGCAGCAGAGGTGTGATGAGGCGTTGCCTTCCCCTGATCGCTGGGTTGCCTCATGCCCCTGAGGGCTCCTGGACTGGGGGAGGGGGCAAGCCAGGCTGAGGGACCCCCCCTCCAATGCATGAATTTTCATGCACTGGGCCTCTAGTCTATATATATAAAAGCCTAAGCGACTGGACGACTGGCCAGTAGCTATGACACGTACTGACCACCAGGGGGCAGACACTCAACATGGGAGCTGCCCCCTGGTGGTCAGTGTGCTCCCACAGCCAACCTCCTGCAGTCCCCCCCACCCCCCCCCCCCCTCCGGACTGGGCGAGACAGCTGGCCGGGCCGAGGGACCCCACCCGTCACAAATTTGTGCACTGGGCCTTTAGTGTATATATGTGTGTGTGTGTGTGTGTGTGTGTGTGTGTGTGCGTGTATATATATATATATATATATATATATATATATATATTTTTTTTTAAAGAATGTGACCAAAAGGATTAATCCACTTGGTGAAGAAGCCTAAGTGGCCATCTCAATGAGCTGAATTGCTCTTCAAGGGTTCTGAGAGGACTGTAGACTCAGCCCTGGCCCCAGTTGTTTGGCATGATGGAGTCTTCTACAAAATTACTCTCCTATGATTCACCTACAAAATTATTCTTCTGAGATCTTCTCAAGCAGAACCGACGCAGAACTAATTTTCTGAGTTTCCTTGGGCACTGGGTCCTGTTTGCTTTGTCGTGTTCAGTTCTGACTGTATCACCCTTGTATCTGTCATTTGGGATTTCAGTCCTGTCCCTGAAAGTTGTAGTCCCCGACAGCCATTCCTTTATCAGCGGCAAGTTTAGAATGAAGACAGCAGGCTCCGTACTCCCTGGGAATCTTGGCTCTAACGCAGTTCCAGCTTTTGAACGTTTCAGTGCAGGATTAATTGTTATTCATGCTGTCATTGTTATGTAGGTCACTTTTTCTTTGGAGCAAGTTGATGGGATTTTATTATCTGTGGAAAGCAGTCATACCAGAATGGATAATACTTTTGACTGATGATTTAGCTTAAAAATAGTTTCCTATTTTAATAAACCTCATCAGGAACAGATGACCCCAGAAAGGAACTGCCTGCTTATCTGGTAGCCTGTGTACTTGGTAGAAATTTGTGGGTTTTGAAGAAAGGGTGAGGGGCTGTGGCTGTGTGGTCTTGGAGGCTGGGGCCCGAAGCCTAGCATCGGGGCATGGATTGGCTGTCCCAGTTTGACCCACTTGCTTCTGCATAGAGACCTGCAGTGTCCCTCATGTTGAGAAGAGGCGGGCAATGGCTGAGTGGATGTTTCCAGTTGGATTCATGTGGGCACAAAATGGGATTCCACAAAGAGGTGTTTAGTACTCGCTGTGTGCCAGGCAAAATGTGCTAGATACTCTCACTTTTTCTATCTGGGGAATATACAGGCGAAGATAGAGGAAACTCACTTGCAGAAATGAAAAACCGTGCCACGTCAGATTTCTTTGTAAAAGGCCAGTTAGGGGATGGCTGTCTTTTAAACAATGAGCTCCTTTAATGCGCTTCATTTGGAGACTCAAAAAGAGAATCTGAATGTTGGAAGACTATTTATTCTAGGGAACTATAAATGCTGGATCTTTATACAGTGGGTTAGACTAGGACAGTGGTCGGCAAACTCATTAGTCAACAGAGTGGCAAACCGTGGCTCGTGAGCTGCATGTGGTCGCAGTTTGCCGACCACTGGACTAGGAGAAAGCAGGTCATGGTGGTGGTGGTGGGGGTCATCCAGCTCCACTCAGTTCTTGTGTAGCCTTGAGCACATAGCACTTAGCCTCTCTGAGCCTCAGTTTCTGCATCTGAAAAATGGGGGTGGTGACGGCCCCACCACACAAGGTTGCAATGAGGACTAAGTGATGTACCTATAGCCCCTCAAAATCATCAGCTAAGATCATGAAGGCAAAAGAAGAAACCTCATATTTTTCTTCTAGGAAATGCCACAATTGAGGCTTTCCCTTGTAGCCTTGTGAGGAAGCTTCTGACAACTGACTCAGATGCCCCTGTAAACAGTGGTCCCCATCCGAGGCAGAGGAGGGTGGGAAGGGACATCAATGAGACGGTGGCAGGCTGTGCAGTGAGCAAGGGACCATAGCCCTTCCCTATTGGTCCTAAAGTCAGAATAGGATTTATTCGATTTTATTTTAAACAGTGAGTCTGCTCCTGGTTTGAGGCCAGTGGGACCAAGTCAGCCCAGCGGCCGCCAGGGGGCGCTCTCTCGGGGACCCGTGGTGTCAGGGTGGATGTGGGGCTCAGCCCACTTGCCAGGGGCCCTCTGTGTCTCTGCAGGTAGCAAAGCGCTGGGGTTTCTATGGAAACGGCCCCTGCCCAGCTGTTTCCAGGGTTCTCTGGAGGGACAGCCCGCCAGCCCCTTCCCCTCCCCGCCGCTTTTGCACTGTTTGCCAATGACGGTCCTCAGTGTCTTCTCAAACCTTCTGTGGAACATGGTCAGGGAAATGGAGAGTAGCTCCCCCGCCGCAGAGGTAAAGGACTTGTGTTCCACGTGCCCTCGCCCAGCCCTGCCGCTGTCCTGTGCGCAGGCATCACCCAGTTCACACAGGCACCAGGGCCTCTCTGCGACTGTCCCAAGGCTGTAAGAGCTTTGGGTATAAAGCGCACCACAGAGGGGCACCCAGGGTGCACTTGGACCCCAGAGGAGAAGAGTCACCCCATCCGTGGTGACCATGATGACGATAGTTGTAAGGAAAGAAAGGCTCTATAGAGGATGTGACTTCTGGGGTGCACCTTAGCTGCTGTTTAAAGGAAGGGGATTCGGGCAGGAAATAGAGGCTGGTGAACATGATGGAACTTGCAAACCCCCCCCCCCCACGCCCCAACTCTCCATCATACCCTCCCACCCCTGCCTCCACCCCACCCCCACCACACATCTCAGATTGGCACTTTAAAATTTGGAATATGGAGAAGGTGAACGTGGAGGAGGTTGTTTCACAGAAGGTTAGACCATGAGCTGGACGGAGGCCACGATGCATGTACAAATGCGGACACACGGCCCAGAGAGGTAAAATGATTTGTCTGAATCATGCAGCCAAGCCAGTGCAGGGCTGGGGAGCACGGGAGGGGATGGTGGGGTGTCTGGAAGGAAGAGGGAATGGCACCCAGACTTCCTGCCCCCCCATTTCTCCTCTGGCACGCAGCCTTTACTATGAAATGAAGCATTAAACATGGGTGAGGGAGGATTGATAACTCCAAGTGGATGCTGAGGGTGTGGAGTTAAAATCCCTCTCGTGAGCTAGGGAGGAAGCGTCCTGTGTAGTTTCTGTGGCCCTGGAACTGAACTAGAGTGGAATGATCTCAGTCCCTTGTTTCTAATAGAGGAGTTGCAGAAAGTGGGGCGGTTACTCTTTCTCACTCCAGCAGGGGGCGCCTGTGTGGATTTGTGTTTGGGAGCAGAGGGGAGGAATCTCCTTTGCAAAAATGGGGTCAGAACGGTGCTATTTTGATATTAGAAAATAGCTGTCATTAATTTGCAATCCCCTCTAGCCTGAAATTTCTTTTAAAGACCTTTTATTTTTATTTTTAAGTTGTGGAGAGAGTATGAGAATTTGCATCTCATTATTTCTTGGATGTTTGAAATAGTCCAGCTCTAGGGTGACCCACCCTGGATAAACTCTAGCCCAGAAAGTTCCAGAATGGTCCTAGCCCCGGTCAGTGCTTCCTAGAGAATTCTGCTGTGTCCATACCAGCTTCAAGGGAAGGGCCGAATTATGAAAATACAAGGTGCGAGCCCCGTATCTTTCTAGGATAGACGTGACAAAAGCATTTTGTAAAGATTGGTTATTTATTCCCTGCGTCTGGCAGCTTTGTTCACCTTTGCATAGAAACACCAAAGGTCAGAGGGAAGAATGGATTCCTCAAAATATGAACCGATCTGCAAATCAGCAAATCTTGACTGAGTACCCACTGTGTCTGAGACGGGGCTGCTGACCTTTAGGGACTTCTATTCATTCCAGGAATTAATAGACCCATTCTCAGAGTTATTAGAAAAGACAAGACAATAGATCAAGCGCTGCATTATGCATAAACAAAGTCTGGACATATTGACAGGAATGAAATGAATACAGATCGGGATTATTAGGCAGGGCTGCGCAGGATGAGGCGCTAAAGGTGGGGAAGACGTGGATGGATTGGGGAGGGGAGGGGAAGCTGAGATACAGAGGCGCCAATAAGAGTGATGTGTTTATTGTCAGAGGGAGGCTTGAAAGAACGGCAGCCTACAAACCATGATACATGGTATAAATCCAGTTTTGAAGAAATGCGTCTTATTCATATGCAAAGGAAAAAGACTGTAAGCAAATGCATCAAAATCTAGCAGTGTTTATCACACGATGGAGGGAATAAGGGTGATTTTTCGTTTCCTCTTTTTACTTGGTACTTTCTACCTGTGTACAATGGAAATGATTTGCTCTCACAGCCAGAAGGAAGACAACACCCAGTGTTCCTTACTGAGAGAGAGGCGTCTGTCTGGCGGGTGTTGAGGGGCGGTTCCCCCACGCAGCATGGAGGAGCGCAGTGAGCATCACCGGCGAGTGTGATGAAGTGGGACCCAAAGGCCAATTCCAGGGGGCACAGAGGCTGGAGGAGTTTCCCAACTTTTCGACAATCGCAATCGAAGATTCATAAAGTATTGATCGCTTACATTCATAGAAGTATTTTTTCTTTTTTTTTATATTTTATTGATTTTTTTACAGGGAGGAAGAGAGAGGGATAGAGAGTTAGAAACATCAATGAGAGAGAAACATCGATCAGCTGCCACCTGCACACCCCCCACTGGGGACGTGCCCGCAACCAAGGTACATGCCCTTGACCGGAATCGAACCTGGGACCCTTCAGTCCGCAGGCCTGACGCTCTATCCACTGAGCCAAACCAGTTAGGGCCATAGAAGTATTTTTTCATTACTTAATCCAAAGGACAAGGAACACCATGAATTTAAAAAAATATATATTTTTTAGCCCGAGCCTGTATAACAGAAAACTAGATTGGACTGAAGTGTCCCATGGAGTTACCCTGATGGTCATTTGTGAAAGTTGCCTCACTTTCTTGCTCCACCCACTTGGGACCAGTGGAAGGTTAGAAGGGAGGCCTGTGAGGTCTTCACCTTTGAGCCCACCCACAGCGGGAGCCTGTGAAAGGAAGACAGACCCTAGAGCCGGGTGGACCAGCCCGGAGCCAGCCCCCTGCACGCACTGGCTAAGTGTGGGTGGACCTGGGAGGGTGAGTAGTCTGTTTGGCATAAACTCGTACGCAGACGCCTCTGTAACTAAACTCCCTTGGATGGCGTTCAAGAGAATCCCACTCCTTTCTAAACTCTGCTGTCTAGAAAATCGGGCTTGTGAAGGTGGGGGCGAGCTGCCACCTTTCCTAGACACTCGGCCTGCTTTCTCCGGGGAGAACGCCTTTAGGCATCCGTGACCTGTCCTTGTGCCCCGCTTCGTGAGTCACAGGGTCCGTCATGGCTCTGCCTCATGACAGAACGGTGGGTTTTCTGTTGAAATAGTGAAATGGAAGCAGTAAGAATTTGCAAAATCCAAAAATGATTTTGCAAAGGCATCATTTTTCATGTCGTTTTGCTGACATCTTTCCAGGCCTAAGAAGTGAAGGGATTTAAAAAAAAAATTATTATTACAATTAATCATAGCACAAAGAACATAGTAGGCACTTTATGCACCTGTTGCATGAATGAATTATTAAACCAAAGGGATAATAATCATGTATTAATAAAACACATTTTTTAGTTTAAAATATGTTTTAAATGATACTGTATACTGCTTAGGGATACAGATGTGTGTTATAAAAATACATAGAAGTGTGGGGAGTGATAGATACTAGATTCATAATATGAGGTAGGAAGGAGGTGATGGAGAAGGTGGATTTAACTGTTTCCAGTATTTTATTTCTTGAGCCGAGTGTTGGATACATAGCTATGTGCTGTGTTTTTCTTTGTCATCTTCGTATGCTTTAAATATTGCATGATACACTTTAAATGTAAATAAAACTACTTTTAAAAATATCTCTAATATAAAGACTGCTTCGCTGGAGAAAAAGGGAAGGGCGGTAAAGTTGAGTAAATAGGCCTGTTTCTTCCCTGAGTTGGGCGCCTTTTTCCTCATGTTGCTCACTACCTCCCACTCCCTTTCTTATCTACACCAGCCACTTCTCTCTCCCTAGATTGTCCCTTCCAGCGTTTCTAAGTAATTATATCTTCAACTACCGGCTAGAAGAAAAATAGTTTCGTGCATCAACATGGAGGCTCTTTTTAAAAAAAATTTCTTTATTGATTGTGGTATTACATATGTGTCCTTGATGAGAGCCGAGCGACTTCCTTTCCTACAGGCACCACCATCTGCATAAAACGGTCGCGCTTCGTACATGAGAGGAGACAGCCGTTGGTTGGGCACCAACTCTGTGCCCATCTTACACGTCACCTCACTTAATCCTCCCAACAGCCTGAAGTGTAGGTGTGAGCTTTCCTATTGTATAGACGAGTGATGGCGGCTTGGTGGTGCTCAGAAACTGGTCCAGGATAAGGTGCCCATGTTCTCGCCCTGGGCTTCCAGTGAAGGGATGGAGGCCCAGTGTTTTGACTCTCCACCCTGTGACCAGTGGCACACATTTGGGAGGTGCTTGGAGGATTAACCCTTTGCACTCGCTTGCTTTTTTCTCGATTCCTTTATTCTAATGCTAACCGTGTCGAGTCGCACTCGACATCCGAGTGCAAAAGGTTAAGGGTACAAGCTGGGTGATTCCAGAAGTCAATGAACTTCTGTGGTCTGCAGGGGGTTTGGCTCATCACCCCGATGGTAATGGCAATGGTCCTGTGGTCTCCAAAGCGGGGTCCATGTACCCCAGCAATGTGCAAGAAAATGCAGGAAGAACATATTTCATCCTTTCTTTTTTTTTAAAAAAATATATATCTGAATATATTTTTATTGATTTCTGAGAGGAAGGGAGAGGGAGAGAGAGATAGAAACAATGATGAGAAAGAATCATTGACTGGCTACCTCCTGCATACCCCCTAGTAGGGATCGAACCGGCAGTCTGGGCATGTGCCCTGACCAGGAATCTAACCATGACCTCCTGGTTCATAGGTTGATGCTCAGTTCACACTGGCTGGGTGATGTTTCATCCTCTTAAAATTTTTGTTTTATTGTGTGTTTTTTAATGTACATAATGTTTTGGCATAGTAGTACATGTATATGATTTGCAGATAAATAAATGCCCATATATTGAATGCATATGCTAAAAAATATTTTTATTAATAGGAGTGTGTGATTTTAAGTTTGGAGACTTTGCAAAATCTACTCAACTGAACTGGTCTATCTTGTTTCCAATCAGCGAGTATTTGAGTGTTCAACGCATTCGAGTTTTCTAGCCCCGATGTGTGTCCTTCCTGGTGCTGAGTAAAGTTGGACATGTGGTCACAGAGACCCTCTTGGGAATGTTGGTGAATCCTGAAGAATTGGAGAGGAAAACTGGAGGCAGGTAGCTATCTCACTTTTCAAAAAAACAGATTTCACAATGCCAAATTCCTGAAAAAAGATGTAGAATGGATTATTAAACAGATGGCTTATGACCAGTGAGGGGAAAATAGTGGTCTCTGGCAACTAGCATGGGTTCATCAAGAATGAGTCACGCCCAACTAACCTCATTTCCTTTGTAATACTCGACAGCAGTTTACTGACAGAAACCACTTGTTCGTTCATTCTTTCATGCATACATACATTCATGGTCCACTTGGCAGGCAATTACTGAGCAGCTCTTGTGTTTAAAACCCCATGTTTCGATGGCATCTGGCGATGAACATAGTGTAGTATCTGCCCCCAAAGAGCTTTCCCTTTTAATGAGAGACAAACATGTACACAGATAACTATAATGAAATGAAGTAACTTCTTAAGAGCCACATAGTGGTTATAGTACAAACAATGCAGTTGTATTGTAAACAGACGTGTCCAGGAGTCAGCACGAGGAGAATGCTATGAGGACAGGGACTCCTGATAGAGCGTAAGACCGTCCATTTCAGCGAGGAAAGAAAACAGAACCTCTCTCTCTATTTTTTAATATCGTATTTCAGTTTTCTGTTTTGCCCATGCTTTATATTGACAGAGTCTCTTATGATGTTTTTATGGACAACATGAAGAAAAGTGAAGACATTTGGCTTGGATGCTGGTAGTTAAGTGACTTGAAACTAGTTGAGGAACCATACTCAAACTGGGTCACCTAAGGGACCAGTGCCAGCCACAGAGAGGGCTTTGGTGACGTGCTCCGGGCCCCATCCGCAGCCAGGTGCTCATGAACTTCCCAGTGTCCAGTTTGCCTGCAGACATAGCCAGCTTAGTCACCGAACTCTGGCAAGGTGGAGCATTGAATGTATATCGATGAATGGAGATCATAATTGCTCTCTGTCCTGTGTTTCGTCAGGATCTCCAGATGAAAGACTTTGAGAAACATGGGTAAATGAAAGGTGTGTTTGGAGGAAATAAAGGTAGTCATAACAGCTACACTGACTGAGCACAGGCTAGGCGCAGCCAGCATGGTGAGCGCTGTGCAAGCATGATCTCGTTTAGTCTTCACAGAAGCCTGTGAGGTAGACGTTATTGTTATTCCTACTGGACAGTGGGACACGTTGAGGTTTAGGGAGGTCACGCAACCTGAGATGGAGCTGGAATTTAAGACGGAGGCTGTCCAACCACCCAAGGCTGGGTGAAAGCCCGGGTTGGTGGCCGGGATGGAAGCGAGGCAGCCTGCGCGAGGTGGGGCAGCAGCTGCCCAGTGTGAGCATGGAAGCTGAGAGGAAGGTGGTGGCAGGTGGAACTGGGACCGGGAGGAGGGAGTCACAGGGTGGTGGCCTCTGTATGTGAGCCAGGACCTTCCGAACCTCGGGGACACATCGTTTTGGAAGGTCAAGGGGAGGAGGCACCCCTCCCTGTCGGAAGAGGGATTCCGGTGCTAGATGACTTTTCATGGCTGTTCCCACGTTGAGTTCTGTGATCCTGTGTGACTTGATGGACCTGCAGCCCCTGCATGTAGACAGTGAAACCCATGAAAAGAGACATGATCTGGCTTCAGGGCAGCCTCCATGGAGGAGCCGCAGATGGCCTCACTGTGGAAACCCAGTTCCTTTCCAGAGAGGCCAGGTCCATGACCCGAGGGCTGGAAGGAACATGTCTGAGCTGCTAGTGCCTGAGATTTGCTTTCTGGGAGGAATAAAAGATAACCTGCCGCCTTTATACCTCCTAACATGGAACTTTGCATTCACTGATTATTCTGCTGAATATTGAACATTCAGCATTTGTCACTATGGCTGACTTTCCTCCCCAAACACCGCCTCCCTTTAGGAAATGCCAGACTATACATAACCAGACAAACTGCCATATCTGAGAGCACAGCTGACGATTTGAGGAATCTAGGTGCCCTCCAGGTTGGAGAATGACCCTTGAACGGAATATTCAACACTTTAAATGTAATTGTCATTAGCTCAGGGGTTAAGCTAGAATTTAGGGCACCTGAAGCAAAATTAATCCTCTCTTTCTCTCCTTTCTCCTCTCTCTCTCTTCTTCCCTTATTCCCTCCCTCCTGTTCCCTCTCTCTGTTTCTTTCTCTATGCCTCACCCTAACACACCTACCCCTCTTTCTCCAGTACCCATGGGTTCACTGTAAAATGATGGTGAGAGAACACCAGTGATAAATTAACCCCAAACAACACGATTAATTTATTTTCACAAAGCAGGAGATGCAGTGTGGCATGGGAGAATTTGGGATTTTGTCAGAACTGATTATGGCCTCAGTCACTGATTAGCTGTAGGACCACAGGCAACTCAGTTTTCTGAGTTTCAATCCCTCATTTTGTAAAACAGAAATAATACTAATACTTGTTAATGATCATAAAAACTCCAGGATTGCTTTGAGTATTACATACCGTAGTGTCTGTCAACGTGTTTGCAAATGGCAAATTGCTCTACAAATGTACGTTATTACCACAATTTTATAAGACGGAGCCTCCCGCTGGCTTGGAGGTTCCCACAGAGGTGTGGATTTGGTGTAAATGCAGTGTTTGTTTTATGGGTCCTCACAGGATTGGGGTAATTAGATGAATAAATCTCTGCTAAGCCAGCATGTGTAGCTGCCAAACCAGGTGGTCATGCCCTTAACTTGCAGTCAGTACAAAGAAGAACTGCAGGCAACAGGATCGCAATGGGGATTAACACTACTCCTCAATTACCCAGCCAGTGTTGCTCAGTGGTTGAGCATTGACCCATGCACCAGGAGGTCGCTGGTTTGATTCCAGGTCAGGGCACATGCCTGGGTTATGGGCTTGATCCCCGGAAAGGGGGTGTGCAGGAGGCAGCCGATGGATGTTTCTCTCTCATCGATGTTTCTGTCTCTCTCCCCCTCTCCCTTCCTCTCTCAGAAGTCAATAAAAACATATTTGGGGGAATCGGGGACAAAAAGACTACTCCTCAGTTAAGGACAGTTCTTGAAAGCATGTCACCAGGCAAGTGCAGTTCCTGGAGGGAGTCGCATTGCTGATGTCAGTCGGGTCTGGCTGTCTGGGTGCAGGACAACAGTTACATACATTTTCTGGAGAAAAATCAACCAAGTCTCAGAAATGTTCATAACCTTTGACGCCAACCAGTCTTGAAAAATATCTGGGAAAGATCTTAAGGGAATAATCACCTTCAAGAACACAAGGTATTCATTGTCATGTTTAAATTGGCAAAAGAATGAAAGGGAAGAACCTAAGTACTCGGCAGTAGGGGATGGATTAAATGAAGTAGCCAACAGCCCTAGGGTGGCTTACTCTGCCGTCTTTAAAGATGATACAGATGTGTATTTTTCTCATGTGAAAAAAATATTCCGATATTGTTAACAAAAGCAGGGGAGAAAACACCATGAATCTTATTTTTGGAACTGAATAGGTATGTTAATATGTATTATGTGTGCATTCTTAAAAGTCTGCAGGGGTGGTCGCTAGAATAACAACACCACGTAACATTTCTGGACACTCCCTGTGGGGCAGGGCTCCGCACACGTGCTACCATTTCGTCCTCTCAGCAGCCTCTGGGAGTGAGCATTCATCCTCTCCTCCTGGCGCAGGTAACTCAGGGACTGAGAGGAGTCGGGAAGGTGCCCCAGGTCAGGCAGCGCCTAAGGGGCAGAACCCAGGCTGTGTGACTCGGAAGCCCAGGTTCATGACCCTGTTCCCACACAGCCTTCGAGTCATAATAGTGGTTATATTGGGACAGTGAGTTTGTGAGTCATTTTATCATTTTTCTAAACAGTCTGATTTTTAAACCACGTTTGTCTTATGATAAACCCCATTACCCGTGTATTTAAAGAAATAAGTGTGTTCCCACCAAATGGATAGGTTGCGGAAATCAACTCGGGGAAATCTATGATGCTTATGGAGATGAATGGGTACCAGAGGCTACTGGGATTTTGAAAAACCAAAAAACCCCCACAAAAGCTCATGGAACTGATTTGTCAGGAGCAGGGGAATACATAAGACAGGTCATTTGTCACTGCTGACATACACCATCTAGAAGCATGACTACTGTTTCCGTTGATGATGATAAAGTGCTTTCAGATCCAGCACTTATGATCCTCATAACAATCCTGTGAGGCAGGCAGAGAGGTATCTTATACCCATTTCATAGATGAGGAGAAATGAGGCTTAGAACGGGTAAGTGATATGTCCCAGATTCCATAGCCTGAAGTAATAAAGGCTGATTAATAGATATTTTTTTTGTATTGAAAATTCATGGGACTGAGAAATACCAAATTCAGGCTAGTTATTACCCCTAGGACAGAGGTGGATGGGATCGAGGTGCATTGCATGGGGGCTTCTGCAGTATATAATATCTTATTTCTTTTAAAAAATCTGGCCAAATTTAATGAAACCGAGAAGTAGACACAGGAGTCTTTGTACAGATAATTCCTGTTATGTTCTTTTTGTGTGAAATATTTCATAATAAAAATTTTAGCCCTGGCACCATGGCTCAATGGTTGAGCATTGACCTATGAACCAGGAGGTCCCGGTTCCATTCCCGGTCAGGATACATGCCTGGGATGTGGGCTCCATCCCCAGGGGGGACATACAGGAGGCAGCCGATCAATGATTCTCTCTCATCATTGATGTTTCTCTCTCTCTCTCTCTCCCTCTTCCTCCTCTCTTAAATTAATAATAAAAATGTATTTTAAAAAATTTAAAGTAAGAGATACATGCATAGAAGGAATGGCTGCATGGAAATACATCACAATGTTGGGGGTGCTGAGGGAGACTGAAATTATATGCAATACCCTCCATTTCCACACTTTTGTCAATGAGGATGCCATTACTTTTATAATAAAAAATCTACTAAAAACCTCTTCTATCAACTTATTCATTCATTATCTTGTAAAAATAGAACATTGAGACAAGAACACTGGAAACATTCAACAGCCAGATATTGAACTCCATACTTGTTAAGGAAACTGGATTGGCCGTGAACTAAAAGTGTTAATTCTGAAGCAAAATGGCAGACTCGGCCTCCAGACCCTAGATCCAGACCGCCTGGTTTGAAAACTGGCTGCTCCTCTCCTTGAGCAGGTTTCTTGCTCTCTCTGTGCCTCCATTTCCTCGTCTGTAAAGTGAGCCTAATGACAATGAATACCTCAGAGTAATTATAAGGATGATATGAGTGAGTGCCAAGTGCCTAGAACAGGGCCTGGCGCACAGCAAGCACTGCGTGTAAGCTTGTAGCTTGTACATACAAGAACGAAACCAAGAGGAGAGGGGCGTGTGAGCGCTGGGCGGGGGGAGTGCTGCACTTTTAGGGGATCCTCACAATCCTTGCACTTTACAAGTTGGGACAGATTTTTTTAAAAAAATATATTTTATTGATTTTTTTACAGAGAGGAAGGGAGAGGAGATAGAGAGTTAGAAACATCGATCAGCTGCCTCCTGCGCACTCCCTACTGGGGATGTGCCCACAACCAAGGTACATGCCCTTGACCTGGAATCGAACCTGAGACCCTTCAGTCCGTAGGCTTACGCTCTATCCACTGAGCCAAACCGGTCAGGGCTGGGACAGATTTTGTGCTTCCTTTCAGAGATTAAGAAGAAAGAGCCCTGGCCGGTGTGGCTCAGTGGTAGAGCGCCAGCCTGCGCACTGAAGGGTCACAGGTTTGATCTCCAGGGAAGGGCATGTACCTGGGTTGCAGGTTCATTCCCCAGCCCCTGTCGACTGGGGCCCATGTGGGAGGCAACCAGTCAATGTGTCTCTCTCACATCGCTGCTTCTCTCTCTCTCTCCTTCCCTCCCTTCTACTCTCTCTAAAAATCAATGGGAAAAATATCCTCAGGTGAGGATTTAAAAAAGAAGAAGAAGAAGGATATTATATGGCAGAGAACCTGTGAAAGCCCTTGGCAGCAGTCTGCTGACAAGGGAGTGACAAATGTCACCTCAGCCCACATCATACAATGTGCCCATCCTTAGCCTGACCGTCACGGCCAACATGTTGCAGGGATGAACTGGGGGGTCTCAAGCACGTCGTGAGTCCAGTTCCTTAAGGTCAAGCTGCTTGTGTGACCTGCCCAGTTCCCCGTAGCCTGGTGGTGTGGTTTGTCCCTTCCGTGTCTGGCTGTTTCCCTTTTGATGTATCCATGAGACAGAAGCTTAGATGGCCCCCTCTGGGTTAAATTCCGAGGCGCCTTGGCTCCCGGGGACACTGAGCTGCTGGAGTTTTGGGGCCCAGGGAACTGCCGGAGACCATCCTGCCGCCGGAAGCGCCGTCCGAGGACCTTGCAGAATCACGCCTGCCTGGCCATCTCCCCTTGCCGAGGATTTGAAATGACAGTTTCTACAAGCACAGAGCATTTTCCAAGTCGCTGCTCCACTCCGTGATTACTTGCCGGCGTGTTCTCCTCCCAGCTTGGGAAACCTGAGAAGAAAGCTAGTGTTTGTCTTCCGGACGGGGAAGTGCCTGCTTGCTCTTATCCCCCTGCTGGGGACATCCACGGGTCCGTTCGGGGGACCTTCTCTGCACACTCGCCGGGCAGCAAACCTGCCCCGACTCCAGACCGTGCCTGCCCCCGAGGGTGGCCCACGTGGCCCAGCCTGGCCCAGTCCGTTGCCAAGTGAGACCGTTTGTCCGGTGGCGGAGTTCTTTGACACCATGCCTACCGCGACCTGCTTCCTTTGTACGTGTCCGCTTCCTGGCTGCCTCAAAACAACCACAGCAGCAACAACAAAACCCCACAAAAAGCCATTGTTTCGGATTCTGTGCTCCCAAAGACATCGGCCAAGGACGTGTGCTCTCATGACTGTGCGGGTGTTATTTTTAGTCAAAACGTAGCCTCGAACGTGCTCGGCCCTCCCCACGCCACATCAGGTGCTGGTCGCTCCGAGATGGCCCGGCCTCCGCTGCGGGCGTCCCAGCTGCCGGGCACACGGAGGGTCACCGGGCGGACGTTGGCAGGCGGGGCTGGACCCGCAGGAAGGCTCTGAGCCAGATGGCTGCCTCTTGGGGGACCTGGAGCAGCCTCAGCCCAGCAGGGGGCGGAGAGGCATGGGAGGGAGGCTGGACGGGGCCCAAAGGGGTCCGTGCCGCTCAGGAACCGTGAACGTGGGTGTATGGCACGCACGCGGCAGCCTCCGTGTCGGCGAGGCCGCGCCCAGACCGCGGGGGCACGGCTGCCGTCCTCCAGGCTCAGTGTCCGCCCCCCTGGGTCATCCATGCCCTTCCCCAGCCGCCGGCTGCCACTCCAGGGCACAGTGTCCTCACCGGATAAAGCCACTGGGTGCGTGCCACCTCAGCCCCTTGCGCGATGGCCGGATGTTGCAAAAGAAGCCTTCCCAAGCCAGCCTGCAGGAGGGGCCTGGCGGGGGCTGGCGGGGGCTGGCAGGGGCTGGCCGGGGCTGGCAGGGGCTGGCCGGGCAATCCCCACGTCCTGGCAGCGATGTGGGGCGCTGCCTTAGCCCCCAGGAGCACGGTTCGTGGTGACTCACCTCTGGTTCCCAGGAAGGTTGTTATTTGGGCCCCAGTGTTTTAGGATTGTGCCTAGATCCCCTCCCATCAGCAGCTGAGGCACGGGGCCCCCCTGTCAGGCAGGTGAAAGGACAGAGGTCAGGCCACGTGTCCTGAAGACCCAGGGCTGGGCATGCAGAGAAGGCCATTGGCTCTGGGGAGAGTGCGGTGGCCATGGAAGGAACGCTGCCCTTACCCCAGCGTTGGTCAAGCTGCCCTTACCAGCTGTCCTTACTCCTGGCTGGTGTCCCCCAGGAGCCAACTCCAGGCAACCTGGCCTCTGAGGCCTCCTGAGCCCCACGCTCTCGGCAGCCAGCTGAGGGAGAGGGCGGCAGGGGCTCCCCTGCACCCCTGCAGCACAGGTGGAGGGGCTGCCCTGCCTTGCTCCCGCCCGAGGGGCCCTGGGCAGGGACTGCGCTGGCTGAGGCCTGGTGAGCAGCCGGGTCCAGTGGGTTGAGCGGGAGCAGGCGAGGGCACCCCTGTAATCTGCAGGAGCCAGGTGGGCGCCTCCCCTCTGCCCGCGCCTCTGCTGCTGATAAGCCTGCCCCAGGGCCTCAGAGGCGCCAGGCGCCCGCAGAGCAGCGGTGCCACCCGCAGCCCCAGCTGTTCCTCCAGCAAAGCGCACCTGACCCTCGAGGGATCCTGGTGAGGGACCCACCGGCATGCCCTGCCCGATGGGCCGCTGCAAAGTGAGTTCTCAGCGGCTGCTGCGAGGGGGCGGGTGGGCCCGGGAAAGGTGAGGAGCCAGGCTGCGCTCCCCCGCCCGGGGATGGGGATGTGACAGTGTGTGACCCAGGGCGGCTCTGTGCCTTATAATTACATCTGGACTCACTCGCGCTGTCTCTGAAGGCCGCCGTGGCCTCTGCTTGACTTTGTTAGTCCAGCTCGTCCCGTTTACAGCACAAGATTTGCTGTCAGATTGAGTCCCACCTCCCTGGGTCTCTGCGTCATGCTGTCTCTGTATTAAAGATTGCGAAGCACTACCTTTGGATTATAGTCTTTCAGTTCGTCTATTGAGATTCTGGAAGTTTCTTTTGACTCTACTGAGCAATGTATTTTTGAGGTGTGTTATCACAGCCCTGAGGGAGAATAAGGGTACCTGTGAGGGTGGGCTGCTCTGCTGGGGGGCCTGGGTCACCCCCATTTGGAAGGAGGCTTGCTTGTTTCCTCAAAGACCCACAAAAGCCAGCCACCTCGCTGTCACACCTCCTCCATTCCTGAAACACGGGATTTGGGGGTTTGTGTTGCTAACTCCCTAGAGGAAGGAAAGTCTAAGGCAGAAGGGCAGAGAGCGTCGGCGTGGTGGCGGGAGATGGGGTCTGATGGATATTTTTATAGTGATAGTGGAGTGCCACCGAGGGCCACGGGTGCCCGCACCCCTCCCTGCGGTGATAGCACGTATCACTGTCTAGCAGCACCTGGCTGTGCTGTTTTTAAAGTGTCCGGTGCCAGGGGGAGGCTCAGGGTCTTGGTGGTGGAATCAGAGGCCAGAGTTGGACCCCAGGCCACATGCTCAGAGGGACCCTCGTATAGCGGCCAGCATGTACTCTACCACTTCTCTGAAAGTCTTTGGGTGTCAGGGTCAAACATTAAGTGGGAATTCCTTTTCAGTGGTTTGGCATCTTTGAAATTTGTCTTTTTGACGATTTTTTTCCCAGGAAGGGGGAGGGTCTGTGGGGGAACTGGGGTCTCCTGCTTTTAGTTCCCAGCAGTGCGAGCCAGGTTCTGTTCATCTGCGTCTTTTCTTTCCACGGGACAACCCCATGCCGCAGCTGCGTGCTCAGTCTCGGAGGCTGCTCGTGACAGATCTCAGAATGCAGGGGAGTGACTGAGTGGGGCAGGGACCCAGGGGCTGGCTCCAGATCCGAACGCAAGCCCAGCGTTTTGCAGGAATAAAGAATGGCTTATGAACAAAATATTTTAAATTCCCATGATTACTTTCACCAACCAACTAGCTGTGGGACAGCCGCTTTGTACTGTCTCCGTGTTTTTTAAATCTGGGAACTGGGTCTGTTGTGAGGCTGAAGCTGAAAGCATTAGAAAAGGAGGCGAAAGCCTTCAGGGTTGTTTTCATAAACAGGGTCACATGAGCTCAGCTGACCCTTGACTTCCGGGGTCAGTTGTAATTCGTTTTTAAACTCAGGTTCCACCCCTCGCCCCAGTGTAATTTGGCCAGTGGCTGCAATGTCAGCTGACTTACTTAGAGTTTAATCTAAGCGAAACATACTTAGAAAGGTGTGTTTTGTTGTTGTTGTTGCTAAAAAAATAAAAGGGGGAAAGTCAGAAAGATAACAGAGTGCTTTCTAAAGGGAAAGTAACAGAACATCTCTGACCTCCAGGTCTGCCAACACTTAACAAACGCTTGCCACGTCCCTGCTGTGCCGGGTCCCATTGCGGGCACTGGAAATAGAGCAGTGTGAACCAAAACACAGGTCCTTGCTCTGTGGAGCTCACATTCCAGCAGGACCAGGAGACAGACTGAAAACAAAATGCTCGAGCACTCATTTACTAAAGATGAGGAGTGCTACGGGCCGGGGGCAGGCCAGGGGAGAAGAAGTGGAGTGAGTTGTGCAGTTGAGTAAGGCACTCCGGGAAAGCCTCCGTGCGGCGTGTTATGTTGCCAAGTTGGGTTCTGCATGACCATTCCTCAGGATGAAAACTTGATGTCAAGAATCATATAAACATTAACCTTTTGCACTCGGATGTCGAGTGTGACTCGACACGGCTAGCATTAGAATAAAGGAATCGAGAAAAAAGCAAGCGAGTGCAAAGGGTTAAACTTGGTTGATTATCAGAAGCTACAGATTTCTCGGTGACATCATCACCGTGGAGATGGATTACCTTTAACATCCAACAGGATCCCCGATGCTTGCCTATGTTGCCTGCGTCAGATGCTTATGGTATTGGGTCGAAACTGCTTTTCTTTCTGGCTGGCCCAACCTGCTGGACGGTATCTTAGTCTGGCCTCTGTCCTACGGGTGGCCAGGATTTCGTATATCAAACTGCTGATGAATGTCTTTGTCCATTACGGTTTTGGTAGAGGAAACTTTTATAAGATGGCTCGTTGAATGTGTTATGGGCACTGACGAAACAGGATGATCTTGGTTAGCAGCATTCTTAAGGATAAAGAATATTGCTTTTCAAAGCTCCTTAAAAATAAAAAATAAAACATTGAGCAAAAACGTGAAGGAGGGGAGGGAGAGAGCCATGCATAGCTCTCGAGGAAATAGCACATGCAAAGGTCCTGGTGCTGAGGGAAGAACCAGGAGACCACTGTGGCTGGAGCAGAGGGAGGAGGACATCGTGGGAGGGGGTGAGGTCAGAGGGAGAGACTGGGGAGGGGGCAGGGGGCAGAACATGTAAGTCCTTGCACAGCATTGCAAAGACATCACTTCTACCCTGAGCAAGACCAGAAGCATGAGATGGTCTGGAGGTTAGACAGATGGTATGCTTTGACTTCCCCCTGTATCTGTGACCTCCGAATGCCTTTGAAACCAAACTCCCACCACAGGCTACCAAACAGAAGGACCTACTGTAGTGTGGCAAGCGGAGTTATCCCCGGACTCTGCCGGTGCCGTGCTTCTCGGCCCTCTTTCCTCGGGGGGTACACAGGTACCCACGCTATATTTCACAGCCCTTCCCGGGTATTGGTAATCCCCTTCTCCCTTGCGCTTTCCAGTCTAATGAGAAAATTAATAACGCCACAGGTGCTCTTTACTTAAAAAATTACCATGGGTAAAATTAAAAAGGAAGTGGCAGCCACCATCAAGTCACAGTTCGCATGCAGTACGGTAATTTGTAATCGCAGCTGCTGACGACCCTTCATGGTTTTCCTTGGACCTTGGCCTACAGCACAGCTCTGGAGCTGTGGTTCTGGAACACTAGCTATTGAGAAGATGTATCCGGTACAAGCATGGCAAGGCAGAGTGGCCACGGAGGGGAACCTTGGATTTGCTCTTAGTTTTAAAAGGTAGCAGTGGTCTTCCCATAGGTGGTCTGGCTTTCTAGGATCCTTTCTTTTCTTTTTCTTTTTTTAAATATATATTTTATTGATTTTTTACAGAGAGGAAGAGTGAGGGATAGAGAGCTAGAAACATTGATGAGAGAGAAACATCGATCAGCTGCCTCCTGCACACCCCCTACTGGGGATGTGCCCGCAACCAAGGTACATGCCCTTGACCGGAATCGAACCCGGGACCCTTGAGTCCACAGGCCGATGCTCTATCCACTGAGCCAAACTGGTTTCGGCTAGGATCCTTTCTTTTTAAAAAAAATTTTTTTTATTGATTTCAGAGAGGGAGAGAGAGATAGAAACATCAATGATGAGAGAGAATCGTTGATCGGCTGCCTCCTGCACGCCCCCTCCTGGGGATCGAGCCTGCAACCCAGGCATGTGCCCTGACTGGGAATTGAACCGTGACCTCCTGGTTCATAGGTTGCTCAACCACAGAGCCACCACACCAGCCGGGCTAGGATCCCTTCTTTATGGACAACCAAGGTGATTGGTAGAAAGGCACATCCCCCCGTGTCAGAGCCCTGCTTTGAATCTTCAGCGGCCTCACATTGCTCTTAGGATAGGGTCCGGACTCCGTACTGGGATCCCTCCTGCCCTGGCCTGCCCATGATTCCCGCCCTGCGTCCTCCCCCTGCTCCCTGGAGAATTGCTCCCGGCACAGTGCACACCTGTCAGCTCCTTCAACAGGCCGCGCTTGGGAAGTTTTATATTTGTGAGCTCCACATCTGGGTGCGTGTGCTTGTCGTGTTCACGGTTGTATCCTTGGCCTGTAGCTTGGCACATTGTAGGTGCTCATTAAATATCACGAATGAACAACAAGATTCCTTGCAAAGCACCTCACGGCTGACGACTGCACACTGGTTTGGTCACAAACGTGCAATTAAAAATCGAGGCTGTAGTGGTTTACGAGTATGACTTTTAGACACTCTGCTCTTGGATTTTGTTTTAAACCCACAGGATCATTTCTCCTTCTTCTGAACTCTCCTGGCACTTCATTGGAACTTCCCTTACGGCGCTTCTCCTTTTCTACCCCTTGACATTTATTTACACACGTCATCCCCTGCAAGCTGGGGGTGGCAGCCCCCGGCTGACTCATCTCTGACTCACTTTTCCTATTCCCCCGCTCCCCTCCGGCATCCACCAAGGCCTTGAACATGGGGCTGAAAAACTAGAATTGTTAAATGAAGTCATTTCAAACGAATGGATGCGTCTGAGCTCTTGCTTCCCCTTTACTTGCACAAACCTTGAGCGTTGCCTGCGAGTCAGGAATGGATTGGGTTGTTTATCTGGAAAATAAATCTCCAACAGACCCTGTGCAGAGGTCAGGGGTCCCAGCCCTGTCTCTGACTCACCGGGCCAGGCGTGGAGTTCTGTCATCATTTTCTGACAGGCAGCGACAACCAATTAGAGATATGACATTGTCTGCTCCCCTGCCTCCCGCTCACCCTTGACCACCAGTGCCCTCTGAGGTTGATTTTTCTCCTGATTTTCCCGTCACAGGCCTGCAAGGAAGGAAAGCCGGTTAGCAGAGGAGGGGACCCGCGGGTAGTGGGCCTGACCCACCAGCTCCTGAAATCTAGGCACCTGGAGTGGGAGAGGGTCGGGGAAGGGAGAAGGGGTGGATTGCTTCAAGGGAAAGTTTGCTTATGGACAGATGAGAAAAAGCAGAGCAAGCGAACCTCCCCTGCGCCAGCCCTTCTCTCCCACCTGGGGCTGGAGCGCAGGAAGCTGCCGGCACCGGTGCTGAGAAGGCAGTGGGAAGCCTGTCTGACCCTCCCTGGGATGATACTGGTCAGAATACTGCTCTGTCCTTCCACGAGTGGATTGAGAAGCAATCTTTTGTAAGAAAGAACACCTACCTGGTTTCAGTTTCCTTCCCAAAGCGAGTGCCTATAAAAGCTGAAAAGGAGCTGGCCTGGGGCCAGTCCTGCTGGTTCTCCAATGGCCCAGCCTTGGATCAAGGCATCAAGGCAGCCGATGGCTGAAGACAATGGAGCAGGTTCCAGCTGCTCAAAAAACTGGTTCCAGGCCCCACTCCCCTTCCCACCCTGGCAACCTCACCTCCCAGTGGGGTGGGGTGGGTCTGGTGACAGTGCAAACCTGAGCTGTGGGTTTTCTCCAAGGGGAGGGCATGGCTAGGGGTGTCATTTTTAAGTCTCTCCAGGGCTGGCTAATGCTTCTGTCTACACGGTGTGACTTAAAGGTACCGGCAGACTCCCCTAGTCCTCCAACACCTTCACCACCGATCCCCTGGGAAGCCTGAAGTTCCACCATTAGCTATTATTCCTTAGGCTCTTCAAGGGGTTTTGATCTCTAAAAAATCTCCTATTGCATACATTCAAGCCTTTATAATCGGATCTTGAGTCATACAGATGCAAGGAACTAATTATTTTTTCTATTAAAGCATAGTTGACATACAATGTTATATTAGCTGTAGGTATACAACAGAGTGATTCAACATTTATATACCAAACGAAGTGATCACCACAATAAGTCTAATAACCATCTGTCACTGTATGAAGTTATTGCCATATTTTTGGCTCTATTCCCTATGCTGTATATAACATCCCAGGGACTTACTGATTTTATAACTGGAAATTTGTACCTCTTATTCCCCTTCACGTGTTTTGCCCATTTCCCCACCTGCCTCCCTCTGGCAGCCATCAGTTTGTTTTCTATATCTATGAGTCTGTTCCTGTTTTGTTTTGTTTTTTAGATTCCACCTGTAAGTGAAACCATATGGTATTGTATTGTTCCTTCACTGTCTGACTTACTTCACTGAGCATAATACTTTCTGGGTCTATCCATATTGTTTTAAATGGCAAGGTTTTATTTATTTTTTTATGACTGAGTAATATTTCGCTGTACATGTATAGCACATCTCCTTTATCCAGTCATCTGTTGATGGACACCCGTGTTGCTTCCATATCTTGGCTGTCCTAAGTACTGCAATGAACATAGAGGTACATATATCTTTCTGAATTTGTGTTTTCATTTTCTTCAGATAGATACCCAGAAGTAGAATTGCTGGGTCATATGGAAGTTTTGTTTGTGAGGTACCTCCATAATGTTTTCCATAGTGGCTGTACCAATTTGCAACCCCACCAGCAGTGCACGAGGGTTACCTTTTCTCCACATCCTTGCCAGCATTTATTGTTGGACTTTTTTTGATAACAGCCATTCCAACAGGTATGAGGTGAAAACTCATTATGGTTTTGATTTGCATTTCCTGATGATTAGTGATGTTGAACATCTTTTCATACGTCTGTTGGCCTCTGTATGTCTTCTTTGAAGAAATATTTATTGAGGTGGTCTGCCAATTTTTAAATTGGATTGCTTGTTTTTTTGATGCTTGTAGTGTGAATCTTCCTTGCCTCATGTACTGGTTGTACTGAAGTTATTATTTTACATGCCCTTCTCCCCACTAGTCTGTACCCCAATACCCACAGTGCAGATGGACTCGCCCAAGATCACTAAGGACTAACTATCTGACTGCAGTGGTCCAGCCCCTCAGCTCTGCAGCCAGACCACCTGGGTTTGAATCCCTGCTCTACCAACTTCTAGATGGCGCTGGTGGGCCAGCTGTACACCCTCCCCATCCTCCCATGTCCTCATCTGTAAACTGGGGACTATGTGAATGCCCTAGAGTTGTTGTGAGGCATATGCGATATTGGAGCCTGGCATATCAGGAAATGTTGGTTATGATAATATTTTAAAAATCACACATTCTTCTCTGGGTCAATAACTTTAAACATTCTAAGAAATTTAAAAAATATCTTCCTACCTTCAACATAGCTTCAGTTCAGGTAAGGGCTACATTAGTGGGAGACTGGAAAGGGGAAATATTAATTCTGCTTGTCAGTTGAACAAGGGTGCTTATCAGGGGAGCTTCATAGAGGAAGATAACTTTGAATGGGCCTTGAAGAACCAGTCAAATTTTTCAAAGCAGAAGTTGGGAAGGTGCTGGCTGCACAGGACGCATGATCAGAAGGATGCAAAGTGTAGAAGTGCCTCGCCTGCCCGGGGAAGGTACATGATCCAGGCATTTGGGGACAGGTGGGTGGTGGACAGCGGGGGAGGTGAGGATGAGGAGGTAGGCAGGGGCTAGCTTGTGAAAGATTCTGCATGTCAGCCCAGGATTTTGGACTTTATTCTATAGGCGTTGGGGAGCCAGCAAGGGTTGAGAAGGGAAGTGTAATGATCAGAAGCTCACTTTGTCAGGGTTGAGGGAGAGGGTTCATTGGAGTGGCAGGGAGTCAAAACCAGATAGGAAAATGTGATGGCTGTCCAGGTGAGAAGTGACGAGGTCCCAGTTAAGGGGAATGGCAGACAGTTAACATTATTGAGTAGCTACTGTGTACCTGCCATGATGCTGTGTGATTCATACACCTCAGCTGCTTTGAGGCTCACAGCAGCCACCTGGGGACAACCACCGTGTTACAGGTGAGGAAACTGAGTCTGATGCGGTCAGGAAGACTGAGGAAATCAGGTTGCTGTCTGAGGGTATTGACAAACTGTTCATAATGGAGCCCCTGTGGCCTGGGATCTGGTCCCAGCTTGAAGTCCCCATAACTTGACTTTGAGGCACAACCAGAGGACAGCAGGTTTGGGAATGGACTTAATGCTAATCCCACTCACAGAAACTGGTGTTGACACCAGGCTGTCAACTTCACGATGAAAAATACAACCTCTCTGGTTTTCTCGGGGGCTTTGTGTTCTTGTTCACTTGTGTTCTCTGGCCACCGAATTCTGTCCCATTAAGAAAATCTAGCCCTAGCCCGTTTGGCTCAGTGGTTGGAGTATCAGCCCTTGCACTGAAGGTCGATTCCTGGTCAAGGGCATGCAACCCTGGGTTGCAGGCTGGATCCTGGGCTGAGTCGGGGTGTGTGCAGGAGGCAACCAATCAATGTGTCTCTTTCACATTGATGTTTTTTTCTCTCTCCCCCTTCCCTCCCTTCCACTCTCTCTGAAAATCAATCTATATATATAAAAGCTGACCGGATGGCCGAATGGATAACCAGCTGGTAGCTATGATGCACACTGACCACCAGGGGGCAGATGCTCAATGCAGGAGCCAACCTCCCGCAGTCCCCTCCCCCCAATCGCCCGATCAGGACTGGGTGAGACGGCCCTGATTGCCCGATCGCTGGCCAGGCCGAGGGACCCCACCTGTGCATGAATTTGTGCACCAGGCCTCTAGTAGTAAAAATAATATCCTCGGGTGAGGATTAACAAACACACGCACAAAAGAAAATCTAAATGGCAAGTCAGTTATAACAGTGTTCTGGGAAATGTGCAATCAGAGAAGCAGGGGATGAGACTCTTGAAGAATATGTCATCAAGACGGTGGTGAGGCCTGATGAACCATTCATGCCCCACAGCCGAGAGCATTGCATTTGTTACAAATTGCTGATTAAACAGCATTGGAATAGAACATGAATCCCATTGCCCGTGCCAGCGCCAGTCTGGTTGGTAGCAGCTGCCTGGGATGCTGTGATGAGAAAGATTCTGGAGTCACTTTTAGGCCTGTGGGCAAGAGCGTGCGATAAAGCAGCAGCCGCTGCCAGGCGCCCGTCAGGGGGTGTTGGTGTAGTAGTGGGAGTGCTGCAGTATGTGTTGATTTTGTGGGGTACCTCTCAGGAGGTAATATTATGTCGCAGATTTCAAGTTTCTTATCTGTCCTAGCTACCACTATCAGGTTCTGGGGAGTTAAATTCGGGTCGGAGAGCCGGGAATTGGCCGCGTCTACATTCAGGCATGGGCCATGGCAGTAGAGGTCTTTTCATTGCCAAGTGTGTACGGATTGCCATTCAGCATCACCTGTTAGAATAGAGCTGTACAGCCCAACTTCCTCAAACTTTTGATAGAATCAAAACAAACCATGGCTGTTGGCCTCCAGGCTGAGCCTTCCCTCCACCTTCATCCTTCGGTGACAATCCAAATGCTACCCATGCTTTGGGCCCGAGAAAGTCCCACCATTCTCCTTAGCTCACCGCTTCCCCCATCCTCTGGTTTCCTTAAGCTGTGGTCCTAGTAGTTGATCCATCTCTACTTTGGGGCACTAAATGACTGCTGTGGAGTTAAAAAAGTAAGTGATTATTGAACACTATCTGTGACTCGTGTGTGTATGTGTGTGTGTGTGTGTGTGTGTGTGTGTGTGTGTGTGTGTGTGTAAATGTGTCAAGGTTATTGCAATGGGTGATTAATTAAGTGGAACCTGTTCCATTACTACCTTTTTTCTTCTCTTTATAGATCCCTCATAGAAACTGCCTTCTATTAGAATTGCAGTCTCTCAGATTTGGTTAAAAAAAAAATTGCAGCTTGAGTGATGAACTGACAAATTGGCAGTTGGGGATTTTCAGTTTCCTTCTGAATTGTCTTCCCATGGGGTTTTGAAATGTCCTTGTGTCTCCGTCTGAAAAATGCAAATATAATAGCACTTGGCACTGACAACCCCAGAGAAGTTGGATGTCAAGTGCTAAGTTAGTATTAGCAGGTTGTTGTGAACGTGTCAGGCACCGGTGTGTAAAGTGGATGGGAGGGAGCCTGCATGTGGCGATTTGGAGGTGGATGCTGAATGGTCCAGGCGAAAAGTAATGAAGATTCAGTGTAAGGTATTAGCGTGAAGTGGAAAGCAGTGAGTGTGAGAGATCACGCAGGGAAAGGGGAAATGTGAGAGCCCTCACTCACACTCCTGAGCCTGTGTCAGGCCCTGTTCTCACAACCGTACAGGGGCTCACTCATGTAATCCCTGTAATGGCCCTATGAGACCATTGCATGTTGCAGATAAGGAAACTGAGGCACAGAGAGATTTTTTTAAAATTTGCGCAAAGCTACATAGCTAGTGAGAGGTAGATCTGGGATAGGAAGCCTGGAAAGTCTAGCTTCTTACCTAGTACCTTATTCCGCTTTCATATACGTGGTAGAAACAGAAGACTCAGGAAGAGAAGCAGGGGTTGGTGAGGCCTGGCACCACTCCTCCAGGTCACACCGTGGCTTTTCACATCGACTCCTGGAAGCCCACTCCCCAAATGCTCCACTCTAGGGGTGCAAGTGTTTGGCCCTGCGGCACGATCCTGGCAGGCCACCTTTGGCCCTTCATATCACCCACTGTGCTCATTCCCTCAACCAAGTTTTATTGGACGCGCTATGCATGGTTGCTCTTCCCTGTGCTTAAAAAACCCAAAGCGGAATGCCCTCAATTAGTATATATGCATCTGAACCTACAACAGATGCATGACAGGATCTTTGCTTAATGTGCAAAAGCTTCACCATGGGGTTTCTTTAAGTAGCTAGCTTCCAAGTGCCTAGGAAAATGGTTATACATAAAATCTTCTGTGGAAGGCAAAAAATATATACTTTAACTGAATAGATTCAGACACACTATATGTGCTAAAAGTATTTCCAACTTTCTCCTTGTCTTTCATATGTGTCAGTGAAGTTAATGACAAACATCAGTCACCTAAAAAAAAAACACAAATCCCTGCAGTAGGTGGTAGCACTGCATTCATTGTGTTACAGGCATGCTGAAGAGATGAAATGTAATAAATGAAAGTTCACGTGTACAAAACAGGGACATTATGGAATTGGTTATTTATATCCCCCCAAAGACGTTTTGCTTTAAGAAGGAATTTACTAACTACAGTTGGCTAGTGCTATAGAGTTCTTTGTTCTAATGTTATTAGATCCTGGATGTCAAGGAGACGGGGGAGGGAGGTAAGGTAAAAGAGAGTGGGGTTGGGAAATATAATGAAGTGTTAGGTAGTCTTAGCTAGCTGGAGGTCAGTCAGAGTGAAAATGACCAGCCTTTCCTGAAATTGTGTTATGTGGGGGAAATAGAGTCTTCAAGTCAAATATCGCTGAAGCATATTGGCATAAACTCCACTAATCAGATTCTCTCCACGACTGCTCAGAGCTCTAACATGCTCCCTTGTTTTGAGACTCTCTAAGGATAAAGTTTATATGTCCCACATTTATGTGTCTAGTGCAACCTTTGGGGTGGCATTGCACAGGGCTGGCGTTCCTGGGAACACACTTTGGGAGATGTAGTATCGGGCTACTTTGAGAAGATGGTGTTCCGATTTCATTTCAGGAGAGACCTTAGTAATCAGAGCACATATGTAGGCGGGAAACCACCAGGGAAAAGGGTCAGGAATCGTGGCTGGGGGGAACCTTGAAGGAACAAGGAAGAGAAGCCAGACTAAAGAGGCTGAAAGAAAGTCCCTAATTGTCACCAGGATGCCACTGACAAGACCAGAGACTCACCCCATGGGGTTTCCAAGGTCAGCACCTGGTAAAGGGTCAGGCAGACATCCTGTGAAATCGGATTGCAATTTTATATGAGAAAGAACTTTCCAACAATTAGAATTCTCCGAAGATGAGAGCATCTGTTCAGAGGCCTGTCAAGCATTTCTAAGGAAGGATATAATTGCATGGACCAGGAGTAGGACTTAGATAACCTTGGAAATGACAGCCTTGAATGACATGATTATAAGATACACAACTCAAAGAGGAACTGGGGTTTGGTTGGCATAAACCGCATGGGCTGCATTCACTGTGGTGCTAAGGGTTGACTTACCTAACTGTCTTCTACTTTCTTTCTCCTCCTGAGTCTGTGGGGCCTGGATAGTTTGCATGGTTGGTTTAACAGCTCTCTGTGGAAATGAGAGAATAATTTAATCAGGGGGAATGGATTTTGGAAGAGGAAAAGAGCTTTTTCTGTTGTGGATATTTTAGGAATGCCTATACCATGTAATATACAGTGGTTAAAAATCTTGGGTCTTTCTGATCAGCTGGTGTCTAATGATCAAGTCAATGAAATACTTGATATTTTATCATCTGAATAAGATGGAATTCTTTCATCCAACTTGGGATCCAGATTTGCACCTTGTTTAGATTTGTGTAGGTGCTTAGGGAGACCCTTACTTCAAATGTGTAAGCCGAAATAAAAATTAATTTATGCAATGTACTACCCATATCTTGATCCATGTAAAATGCTTAGTGTTTAATTCACCAAGAATCCAAGACCATCTGAAATGGTTCTCAATAGGAGGTGCCTTTCCCCCAGGGGTGTTGGGAAATGCCCCGGGGGCAAGGGTGGCTTGAGAGATATTTAGGGACAGGCCTACGCGATACGGAACTGACTCACTCAGTATGATGCTCCCCCTGGGAAGTAAGATCTCATTTTGTGGAGGGGGAGACTGGGGAGCGGAATGGTTAGGTGACTTGCTTGCTGTCACTCCCTGGTTAATGGTAAACAGGTAAATGAGACACGTGAAGGGGTGACGTTGGGGGGCCTGAAGGATAGCAGCTTTGCTCTCGCAATTTGAAATACCCACCCAAGAAATGCCAGGCACATCCTCACCCAACACAGACGGGCTTCTCTACAACATGCCAATTTCTTTTTGGCCTTGAGATTTGCATGTTTGATTTAACAGCTCTCTATGGAAATATTTCTTCTTCCATCAGCTGCTCCATGAAGGGGTAGACTTTCCCAGGACTGGGGAGGGCTGGGGGGCTGGGGGACAATTTGGAAATAAAGGGGGAAGGGAGGTTGGAAATGTGGTGAGATCAGAGCTTGAGCACCCTGGGCTCAGAGAGCCTGGAAAGGAGGGTCCGATCCATGATCACTAGGGTGCGGTACCCACAAAGAAGGCACGTGGCACATCTGCTGGGTGGGGTGCTCATGTGGCACCGCCCTGTGGGTGTCTCTTGGATCGCACAACATGCTGTCCCTCCAGGTAGGGAAGAGCCACTAGGCAGGGGGTCCTCGCTGTGGACAGTCCAAAGCTTGCGGACTGCCTAGGAAAGCTGCAGAGGGCAGGGCAAGGTGGAGGTGGCCAAGGAGATTTGGGATGAGGTTCAAGGCCACAGTCACCAACAAAACCTCCGGCTGGTTTTCATCTTTTCTCTCCAGCCTTCCGAACGGAGGCCCCAGTTAAGACAGAAAGTGGTACTTTTTCCCCCGGAGAGGGAGACATCCCACAAATATAGAAGGACAGGGCAGAGATGCTTCTCTTTAGCATTTCCCATTAGGGAGTTTCCAGTTTCTTAGTGTGATGCTATTAGAAGTTAAATGCCAGCCCCGCCGGTGTGGCTCAGTGGTTGAGCGTCAACCCCTGAACCAGGAGGTCACAGTTCGATTCCTGGTCAGGGCACATGCTCGTGTTGTGGGCACGATCCCCAGTGTGGGGTGTGCAGGAGGCAGCCAATCAATGAATCTGTCATCATTGATGTTTCTCTCTCTCTCCCGCTCCCTTCCTCTCTGAAATCAATCAAAATATACACACACAGAAAAAAGAAGTTAAATGCCAGACCACTTTTGATTTTGTGTGTTATATTCTCTCCCCACTCACAGCCCTCCCCGCCCACAGCCCCCACTGTTAAACTATAATACATTGACCTACAGGAAAGACAGTGAATCCAGCAGCCCTCAAACCAATCCTCAGCGCCTGGAGTCTAACACCCTTGACCCACTGTTTGTCTCAATGTCTGAAGTTGCCCTGACAGTGATGATCCACACGCACACCCAGGCGCACACACACGAACATATATGCATACATACAGGCATGCACACACATGCACATATGTGCACGCACACATACATACACACTCTCTCAAAGTTGCCTGGGCAACTATTGGAGGCACCCAGGCCTCTGACTCCAGGAAATCCATTGCTCTGTGGACTTGGGTGGGAAGAATTTAATAAAAGAGAGGCGTCTGCTCTCGTCCTCCCCCTTGGGTGGGTGTGGGAGGGTGTCTCCTCACCAGGAGGAAAGGAGAATGAGCTGATGCTGCAGTCATGAGTCACTCGGGTTAATTCAACAAGCTCCTACAGGCATTTGAAAAATGTTCATGCTGTTTGTAAATTCAATTAGAGTCCAAGAGGAAATAGTTGAAAGTTAGTGATTCAAAATCGAGAGCTAACTGTGGGCCTCCTGTCTGGTCTGCTTGGCCAGAGGCCTTCAGGCAAGCTGGGCGCGGGCGGGGTGGGGGAGAGGAGAGGGCATGACCTTGGAGCTCTGTTTCAGCTGCCTGTGACCAGCTTCCCTGCTTGGCCTCTGGACAGGGTATGCACTTAGCAAATGCCACATAATAATTAGAGTAAGTGGCCTGGACCAAGCCCTGATGTAGGACACACCCAACTGTTAGAGAACAGAGACCTGTCCAGGCTTTCTCTCATTCTCTTTCCCAGCCAGACCTAATGTCTCGTTTATTTATCACTTCCTCAGAGTTCCCAGGTTTTCTATCCTTCTACCGCCTTGTTGTCCTCTAGAGCAGAATGCTTACAGGAATAGGCTTGGCTCCAGATTGCTGAGTTCAAATCTTGACTCTACCACTTATGTGCTGTGGGACGTTGGGCAAGTTTCTGAACCTCTCTGTGCCTCTGTTTTCCACTCATAAAGTAAGGACAATTAGAGCATCTACCCTCTAATGTTGCTGTGAGGATTAAGTGAGTTAATACTTGTAAGATGCTTAAAACAGTGCCTCACACATTGTAAGTACCCGCCACAAGGTTAACTATTATTATTGTCTTTCGTTCTTATTTTGGTTCCTCTACCAGTGCCTCTAATTTCTTGTCCCTGTGGGCATCAAACGATGTATAGACTGTGTAGGTATGGAGGAGGGCCTTCCAGGCATACCTTGGTGATGGGAGGGCATGGAGGAGGGCACTGGAATGTTCCTTTCTGTGTCGGGCTGAACTCTCACAACCTGTGCGTTTCCAGCGACCACAGGTCCATCTCTGCCTGCATCCAGGCCTCTGCACCAGTGTCCTCTCCTCAGAGGGGTCTCGTGTATCTAGTACCGCATCCCGCATCACTCTCCATCCCCTTCCCGTTAGGTTTTTCTTTATGGCTCTTATCGCTCCCCATATCTCATTGCCCACCTGTCCACAGCCCCTCTGTCCTTGTCCCCTGTCTCCCATTAGAATGCAAGCTCCATGAGAGCAGGACTGTTGTCTGTCTGTCCAGTGCTGGATCCTAAGTAGTGCCTGGCACCTAACACGCTTTTTAAATGAATGAATGAATCGAACAACCATCATCTCATTTCCCTCTTTGTGTCACGTCTTTGTGAAGGGTGGAAACTCCCTTCAGTCTCATGACAGGAGGCATTTAAAACTTAAAAGCTGTACTGTTGTTAGAAATGAATTATTCTTTTGCATAACATTCACACAACGCTAGAGTAGGCATATTTATTTTGTTGCCTAACATACATACATATATATATACACACATATATAATTAATTTGCAAGCGTTTGCTTCTGGACCCACGCACTCTGTCAGAAGCATGTGTTCTCTTTGACTGTCTTCTGTAACCAAACACGTGCACAGAGGTGGTCCCAAATAAGCTTTGGTGGTGTTGACACTGATCCCCATGATTCCTAAAAACTGGCAGACCTGAAGGTTTGGTTCCAACCTCACTGCTCCATAAAAAATTCCCCCTCTGATCTCATCCCCTCCTTTGGATTCCTCCTTTTAATCAGACACTGCCATGGGCATCTCTTGAGATATTGTCTCACCGAGTCTTTAATGCGTTCATTGTGCTTTTTATGTTCGATATAGCTATATCTTCACCTCCACTAGTTTGCAATCTTCAGCCGGGTCGGAACCATAGAGTATACATATTGTGTCTGCCATTGGCTTCTCAAATTGCACATGGCAATTCAACAAGTTCATGTTTGAATGGAAGAATAAATGAACGAGGAGAAGCAGACCTATTTGTACCACCAAGTCTTGTATTGATAACTTACCTCTGTTACCCTCACCCTAAAATCATTTGAGGGACTAAAGATTGAAATGGATATTGGTAATGATTTTCCTTTGGAAACATTTATTAGCATCTTTGTATCTTATTTCAGAAGTCCTGGAAATGTCTCTCTCTGGAGGCTAAGAATCAGCTCAGTCATTATGGAAATGATAATGGTTTTTCTTTTTAGTGATACTTGGTTTACTGTTCATGTCTCTCAGTCATTCTCTAATACATACCATTCAAGGTCAGGGGTGCTGAGAAAGGTCATTTTGAAAAGCAACTTGTAGGAGTGTACTACATGGTGGATGTTAGAGTAGAAATAAGGTCTTCACTTTATAAAGTCATAAAATTTTAGATATAGAAGACCAATACATCCCACACATTTTATTTACTTAACAGATATGAAGCCAAGGTTTAAAAAAGGGACCATATAGATGTGCTTCATCAGTGTGCAGATTAGAAATGTCCAATCGAGTAACATACCTTGGGATTCACCCAGTGTGTGAGTGTGTGTGTGTGTGTGAGTGTGTGTGTGTGTGTGAGTGTGTGTGTGTGTGTGTGAGTGTGTATGTGTGAGTGTGTGAGTGAGTGTGTGTGTGTATGTGTGAGTGTGTGTGTGTGTGTGTGAGTGTGTATGTGTGTGTGTGAGTGTGTGTGTGTGTGTGTGTGTGTGAGAGTGTGTATGTGTGAGTGTGTGAGTGAGTGTGTGTGTGTGTGTGTGTGTGTGTGTGTGTGTGTGTGTGTGTGTTAGGGGTGGGTGTGCTTCTGTAGATAAGCAGCATGAAGAGAAATGTAAAGGTGGCTGATGATTTCTAGCTTATTTCCTTGCCTTTTTTTGTTTAAATAATTACCAAAGGGGTGATGTGAATACTGTATGAAAAGGTATTTGAAAGAGAATCCAGCCAGAATTCACAAGATGATTAAATAGAAAGATAATGGTCTCTATTCAATTACTAAGAATATGATCACCCTGTGTAACATACGGTATTATGTGTGGCACCTGCTCTTGCTGCGTTGGTAGTAAAGAGAAAAAAGGATGGGAGCAGACGGCGATGCCAAGGTGTTCTTCAGGGGTAGCCGCTAAGCGTCCTGTTGAAAGGAGCTTAAGAGGATGTTTTTTAAAAAATATATTTTTACTGATTTCAGAGAGGAAGGGAGAGGGAGAGATAGAAACATCAATGATGAAAGAGAGTCATTGATTGGCTGCCTCCTGCACGCCCCACACCAGGGATTGAGCCCGAAACCTGGGCATGTGCCCTGACCCGGAATCGAATGTGAACTTCTGCTTCATAGATCGACCACTGAGCCACACCGGCCAGGTGAGGATATATTTTTTTAATCCTCAACTGAGGATATTTTTTTTATTGATTCTAGAGAGAGAGGAAGGGGAAGAGAGAGGAAGAAAGAGAAACATCGACGTGAGAAAAATGGATCAGTGGCCTCCTGTATGTGCTCTGACTGGGAATCAAATTGGAGACACTTGGGCGCGTGGATGACACTCCAACCAGCTGAGCCACAACGGCAGAGGATCTTTTCTTCTTTAGATTGAATTTATTGGAGTGATATCGGTTAACAAGATTACAGAGGTTTCAAGTGTACAATTCTGTAATACATCATCTGTTTATTGTGTTGTGTGTTTACCACCCCGAGTCCAGTCTTCTTCCATCACGATTTATCCTCCCTTTACCACCTTCCACCTCCTTCCCCACCCTGCTCCCTCTGGCAATCACCATGCTGCTGTCTGTGTCTACCAGTTTGTTTGCTTTTCCTGATCCCTTCTCCTTTTCACCCCATCCCTGACCCCACTGCCCCCTGACAGGTGTCAGCCTGTTCTCCGTGAGTCTGTGCTCTATCTTAAGAGCCTGTCAAGTTGTGAGGAGTGGCAAAGTGCAGGAGGCGGTAGGTAGGCCAGGTAGTCAAGTAAGCGGATTTAATTGCTTGGAAATGTTTTGGCTCCGGGAAGGGAAAGGAAACCTCTTCAGCCAGCATTTGGCCAGCTCGGTCTGCCCCTGGCTGCCAGGGCCCGAAGGAAGGGGAAAGAAGCTGGTTCCATAGCAGAGGGTGCCCAGGGACCCCACGACCTCATTTCCCCGCCTCGGGGGTGAGGACCCAGGGCCAGCTGGGAAGGCTTAGCACCTGCTTCCGGGAGCTGCTTTCGCCGGGTGACAACAGGGTGTTACTGAAGTTACAATTCTAGAGAAGTCAGCTGGAATAGATGGAATTCAAACCAACCTGTTGTTTCAAAACTCTCCATGTCCCCAAACGCTCTGGGAAAAGACGGTCTCAGCTCGGTCATCTCTCATTAAACCCTTTAAGGCCTGGGTTCAGCCAGTGGCCTCACATTTTGCATTGAACGTGCTTCATTCGGGTGGTGGTTGGGGTCTTTCCTGCCAAGAGAAAACAGCCGAATTAATAAAGAGGTCTTAGGTGCAACTCAAATTTCCAACATCGACCAGTTCTTCCTGAAGGATGTTGAATTTCACTTTTCTCACCTACCCTAAAAATACCTTAGACTTCTGCCATCAAGCAAAATCCAGCTCCCTTCACTCTGCTTCGTGTAACACCCAAAGCATCATCGCACTCTTGGGGTGACTTTGGGCAAAAGCACTTACTATTTTTGTGCCTTGGCTTTGTCTTTTGTCAAATGGGATGATTACAGCAGTTCCCTCGTTGGGTGATTGTAAAGATTAAATGTGTTAAGATATTTGGAATGTTTAGAACAGTACCTGGCTTGTAAGTTTCAGCTATTATTTTCCGATCCTTCCCTCTTTCTTGCTCTTCATTTGTATCCCCTTGTCCCTGCTAGGAGGTATTATGGGCCAGAGGGCATGGGAGGGGTCACATAGCAGATCCTCCCAGGCCCCAGTTCCCAGGGGATGCCCCAAGGCTGCCCCCTCTAAGCTGGGAGCGCCTGGCTCCAGAGGCTGGACACCCTTTGGGGAGCGCAGGCCCCTCTGGGATTCTTCAGGCAGGTCAGGCTGGCGGTGGGTCACCCATCTTGGCTCCGTCCCTTCAAATAAAGGAAAGGCCGAAGCGGACCTCCTGGTCAGCCAAGCAGGGCTGTCTGAACCGATGCTTGGGCATCCGTCAGAGACTCTGGGACCATAGGCCTCACTGCAGGGATGCAAATCCACCTGGCAACTAGAAACACAAAACGCTTTCCATGTTAGCACGTCCCAGTGAGTAGTGAGTTTGGGTTTGCAGTTTCCTCCCCTGTCAGCAGGTTGCAGAGGGAGGTTCCCGAGCAGTGGACCCCGTGTAGTAAACGGGACCAATTTGGCAGTGCATCTCATACACGTTTCCCAAAATGTGTGTAGCCTCCACCCGAGTCTGCACTCCCCTGTCTGCCAGGCAGTATGTTCTCAAGGGCCGCTTCTGGATGTAGCCAGCACCTCCCACAGTGGGGAGAAGGAAGCACGGTGACACAGCGTGGGCCAGTACACTTGATGACGGGGATGCTGTTACAATTATATGTGTGCATCTCATGACATCCCAACATCTTCTCACCCTGGGCAGAGAGAGGCGAACTGTTGAACTACCTGCACCATTGCCTCGGAGGGAGCTGGGCCTGGACTGGCAGTTGAGTGCTGATGGAGATTGTGGGGGGAAACGCTGGAGGTGGGGGTTGGGGGGTGCAGGGTCCTTTCCTGCAGCACAGCCCAGGGCTCTGGCCAGAGGGCATGGGAGGGGTCACATAGCAGTAACTTTCCCATCTAGGAGATGGCAGTGCTTCCAGAGCCGTTTCCGCAGGGGCCATAACAGCTCGTGGGGAAATGAACAATTTGGTCAACCAGCCCCGAATATCTGATTGTTACCCGCCACCCCTGCTCCACTGATGTGATTCATTTTAAAACCAGAATTGGATTCCTTCGGATTCCAGTTCAGCTGACATTGATTGAGCCTCGGCTGTGTGGTCAGCAACATGCTAACACCAAGCTGTGTTGTTTTGACGCAGCCTGGCTGAAGCTCCGTTTGGTTGACTTGCGGGGGAGGGGGCAGAATCCTATCCTCAACTCGAGAGACACGTAGTGAGGGCTTTTTTTGTGTGCTGGGCATGGGATTCCAAGATGAGTGTCTAAGCACCTCATCTCATACTCCGTTCCCTGCCCAGGTAGTCCTGGGTGGCCCCGGAACTGCTCAGCAAAAAGCATTTGCTTGTTCTCAAGGCACTTACTGCTCTAGGAATTCTGGTTCCATTTCTTATCCAAAAAGAGAAATGGATACTGAAGCTGAAATTGGTTATTGTACATAAAACATTCTGTTCTCTTCATCTGGTTATTTGATCAGAAACAGTGGCGCCGGGATGCCTGTTTGCGTCTCACTATTTTCTCACTGTTGGGAAAATAATCCTGTCCCCTGCTGACTTGCCACTCTCCACCCGTCTCTCCGGCCCAGGGACAGGATGCTGGGCACAGAGACCACTGGGAGCGCAGGCCTTGCTTGGCTCCTCCCATTTGCCAAGTCTCTGGCTGTGGGCTCTGCTGTGTTGGGGGGATATCGGTGTGAAGGAGGGTGGGGATGGATCCAGAACATGTGATTTGAAAACCAGCAGAGGGGGAAATGAGAGATATATTTAAAAAGCACATTGGGCCGAAACCGGTTTGGCTCAGTGGATAGAGCGTCAGCCTGCGGACTGAAGGGTCCCGGGTTCGATTCCGGTCAAGGGCATGTACCTTGGTTGCGGGCACATCCCCAGTGGAGGGTGTGCAGGAGGCAGCTGATCGATGTTTCTAACTTTCTATCCCTCTCCCTTCCTCTCTGTAAAAAAAATCAATAAAATATATTTTTAAAAAATAAATAAATAAATAAATAAAAAGCACATTGGTTTTTCACAGTGGGAGTGGGGATATAAAAAACAAAACAGAATCTCAATACTGAAAATTTGACCCAGGGGACAAAACCCTTTTCCAAGTCAAGGATGCAAATTTCATTGAGGACAGGTCTGAGTGGGCCTGTAACCAAAGAGATACTTTTGGAAGGACAGTCAATATCTGGTCCCAGGAATAAGGGGAAACCCTGTGTGTATGTGATGAGAAAATCCTAGATTTAGCTTCCCTCTCTCCCACCTCCCCCCCCAGTGATCTCAGGTTTAATGTTGGCCCTCTCTGGAATCCATGTAACACCTTTTTCATGGGTTTAAAAATAGACTGCAGGCTGGCCAACCCTCTTAAAAGGAACATGATAGAGATCAGTGCCAGCACCGTGGGACTTGACACCCGACTCTGATCGCCTCCCTAAATAGACCCGCACTTGGGATCCCTTGCTCCGATGAGGCGGGGCACCCTCATTGGCCACTGGGAGCTCACCACACAAAGTTAGACAGAAAAACAACCAGGACTCTCTTTTTTCCTCTCCCTTTCTTCTTGCACTACTACAAAGGTTAAAAAAGGAATGACAAGGTCTGAAGGGAGACAGACTAGATTTCGTAGTCCACTCAATGTAACAGCTATAGTGTATATTCTATAAAGTTCCTTCCCAAGTAACTGGGGAGCGGGCTGGTGCAGGAGGGGGCTGTGGTGTCTGTTAGCGGAATAACATTTTCCCAGCAGCGATGCTCTTGATGGTTTACAAGCGCCTGGGGTGGCGGATGGCTGGCTCCCGTGGCGATAACCCAGCCTGCCTTTCTCGGTAAAGGGTGGAGTTCCTGGTACCCACCCTTATCGGCTGTGCCCAGAGACTTTAGGAGCTGGGGCCACTCCCTTAGTGGGTGAGGGGCGGGACAGATAGAAGAATGGTGGAGAGCCAACCAGCACTTGTTAGCAGACCACGACTTAGCATTCCTGCAAGAGTGGCTGTCAGACTCCCCCTGGGGAGCAGGGCTCCAGCTGTATATGCAAGTGGAGAATTGTTTTCTCACTGCAGTGAGAATGGAAATGGAAAATGGTGCCTTACAAACCTAGGAGGTCTAGGTGCTACGGTGGGGATTCTGGGGGTCCCGTTTTCAGAGGTGGATGTTTGACCTTGGCTAAGCAGTGACTAGGCCCTAATTTCCCGGGGTTGAAACAAGATCGGTACCACCCCGTACATCTGGGGGTGGGGGGGTGGGGAGGTGTTTACCTTTGACAAATGCTTTGGTTGAAAAGAAAGAAGGGAGGCAAAGGATGAAAAAAGAGTGTCTGCTGTCATTTAGTGAGTACCTACTATGTGCCAGAAGCGGTGCTAGGCATTTTCATATTAGTCTCCTAATACCTGGAGAGGTGGGCCAAATTATTTTCCTTCAACTGATGAGGTCATCCATGAAAAGTTATTTCCCTTGTCACAAGTCATGCAACTCAACTGCAGTGGGCTTATTAACTTCGAGTAATTTAAGGCTGCCTGCCCAGAAAAGCAAATAGTGCTCCTGTGATTATGTCAGTTCCAAGTCCGAGTAGATTACAAAGAGGGTTAAAGCAGGGGCAGCGGGAGGGGCCGTCTGTCCTCCAGTGAACTATAGGGAACAGTCCTGGTGGCTGCCCAGGGGGTGAGGGGCCAGGAGGCCCTTCTCTGGAATCCGGCTCTGCCCTGAATCTCAGCCCTGATGTTCCTTTAGAGAGGGCAGCTGTGTGCAGGCTGGCCCCCACCGGAAGCTGCCTGTTCCCGTTCCCCTAAATCGTCCGGGGAGGCAGAGTCATCTGAGAATCCCACCCAACTGGGATTCTTTGCTCTGGCTTTTGAGCAAACAAGAAGTTTCTGGAAGAGCTAAAGATTCACAGGAGAATTCAGAGCAGGGGGTCCTGGGCTCCCACACTATCCAAGGGTTTTATGAGTTGCACATTGCATTTCTTGCCCTTTCCTCCCTGCACTGTCTCTTCCTGATGTAGCTTAATGTGGCCTGGAGGACAGAGAACTCCAAAGACGAAGCCTCCAGCATTCCATTATGCTTGTCAACCGCGGAGAGAGTCGGTAAAATATTTAGCAAGATTGGAAAAAACGGGGGACACCGTGAACCTGTAGGATGGAACAAGTGGTCCAGCGTCCTCATGAGAACCCCTCGTTTTTCTGTAGCCCATCAATCCCTGTCTGTCCCTTTGCTTTGGTTTCAGTAACTCTCACTGGCAGATCTCCTGGGCACACTGACTACCCGCAATAAGAAGTGCAGCCTTGAAGGATGAAGAACAGTAGGAAACCGGCAAGGGGCAGGATGGTTATTTATTGTCTAAGGGTGTGGCAGGGATGGAGCGATGAGAAGGGACAGTTGCTTAATGAGGGAAAAATAATGGCTTATCTTCCGGAATTCCTAGAACCCAAAGAGACCCCTACAAGTTCATTTGTTTATTCTCTGCTTCTATATACCACATCAAATAATGAGTTCTCTTTTTCTGCTACCCTGAAGGATCCCCAGCAAAAATGCAGGCCTTTGTGAATAATGAGTTTTATTAAGTCCCATCGCTTACAGCTGGAAAGTTCTTTCTGTCTAATCTAAATCTTCTCTACATCAATGTAACCCACAACTTACAGTGTCCTTATGGTTAATGAAACGGTGGGTAGGTCATCTTCAGTCAGCAAGCATTTATTTGGTACCACTGCCCAGCTAATCACACAGGGAGCCGGTGGGAAGGTGAGGGGGAGGGCTTACTGATCATTTGAAACAAGCTGCCTCTGCTTGTGAGAAGCCTACAATGGAATCGTGGAGACCAGGCTACCACACCTGGGAAGAAGGGCACCATGTAGTTAGCCCCATGCTGGGGGTCCAGGCTCTAGAGTTGGAGGAGTTTACATCTTAAGGGCTATATCCTTCCATCTTCTCTTCTTTATGTATGTCTATCTGAGTTCCTTTAACCTCAGGCCTTACTGAGCAAAATGTCTGTAATTGTTTTCTTTCCTCTCCTCTTGGGCTTTGCCTGACTCTTTGCATATCTCAGTTGCAAAGCTTTAACCCTAATGAAGTCATGGCTGATGTAAAAAAATTCCTTAAAGTACAGCACAGGGAGTATAGGCAATAATATTGTAATAACTATGTATGATGCCAGCGGGTACTAGACTTATCAGGGGATCCCTTCATAAGGTATATAAATGTCTAACCACTGTACACCTGAAACTAATATAACATAATATTGGATGTCAACTGTAAATGAAAAAGATAAAAAAGATAAAGGAGGCACAATTAAAACTGTCATCTTGACAGTTTGGAAAATTAAGACCATTGAAAAGACTTTACCAGGAAAAAAAAAATAGAAAGAATTCTTGGCAGTCCTGAGTATTCAACCCTCTGATAATACCTCAGCATCTTTCCTGTTGCTCTCATAGTACTATGGATTGTATGCTGCTTCTGGCCCACTGTGACTCTCTCTTCTGTTCTTTTTGTGGTGGTATATACCACAGCATTGTATGGTATAAAGAGCACTGGGCTTAGTGGTTATAGGTCTGGGTCCTGATTTTAGACTGGGAATTTTTTGCTATTTCACTATGAACATTTCTTGCAAGATCTCAGCATAGCTCATCTTTTAAAAACAGATATTCTTAAAACTCAATGGTAGGAAAACAAACAACACAATTAAAAAATGGTCAAGAGATTTGAACAGATACATCATAAAACAAAACACACACACACACACACACACACAAACACACACACACACAAATACATATAGGGATGGTAAGTAAGCCCCTGAAAAGATGTTCAACATCATTAGTTCTTAGTGAAATACAAATTAAAACCACAGTGAAATACTGGTATACATCTATTAGAATGTCTAAATTAAGCCTGACCATACCAAGTGTTGGCAAGGAAGTATATCAACTGGGCAGGAGGGAGGGATTATTAAGGAACAAGAGGAAACTTTTGGAGGTCCATTACCTTGATTGTAGTGATAGTTTTATGGGGTATACTTAAAACTTACCAATTATACCTTTAAGTATGTGGTTTATATTATGTCAGTTATACCTCAATATAGCTATTAAAATAATAGTCTTTCAGTTCATTGAGTGAGTCAATTATATCAGTGTTTTGAAAGTATTGTACATACTATTCATCTTCCATTTGAGTAGGGCATTTTCTCTCTCTCTCTAAATATTAATGTTGGAACAGTGCTTTGGAATCCCTTGAGCTATTCCACTGGGCTATGATCAGGGCTGTTCCAGTAACCATAATTTATTAATTGAAGCTCTTGATGTAGAAGATTGAGCAGATCTGAGAGGCCCGGGGCAAGAGACCTGTGGCATGACCTGTGTTTTAAAAATGTGTGCGTGGGAGAGAAGGGGCTGCATCCAAACGGCCTGCCCTTTGGAACATCAATGTGGGCGTTTCCCAGCCACCTCTCAGAGGTGGCCTGTCCCGAAATGAAATTCGTCCTCTGATGACATTGAGGGTCTTGGGCCTGGAGAATTCTGATGCTGCTGTCATCAAACACCGGTTTTCTCACCCACCTGGGGAGGAGTTAGTTGCCCCGTACACTTCAGATCATTCTTTTTTTGGCCACCTTTTCCCTTGATCTTTATCTATCCCACTAATTTGGGACTTTCTCCTAATTGTGGAATGGCACCTTACTTTGGAAAACTCTCTCAGAGTTTTTTCCTACCCTTCAGGAACATCCTCCACATGACCCCTTCCTGGCCCTGGCCACATGGTTGTTAGGTATCTATCTTGGCAGTGCTGTTCATGGAACAGCTTTGGGTCAGTTGGACCCTCTACACTGAGTGGCCAGATTATTATGATCTCTGAACGCATAATAATCTGGCCACTCAGTGTGTATCCTATATAGTAAAAGGCTAATATGCAAATTGTCCCCTCAACCAGGAGTTTGACCAGCAGGTAGGCCAGCCAACCGCCCATGTCCCCTCACCCTGGCCAGGCTGGCCGGACCCCACCCATGCACGAATTCATGCACTGGGCCTCCAATATATATATATATATATATATATATACATACATACACACACACACACACACACACACACATACACACACATATACACACACACACACACACACACACACACACACACACACTTAGTGGCCCGATTATTATGCGTTCAGAGATCATAATAATCTGGCCACTCAATGTATTTATCAGTGACCTTGGCCTTAACTCTTAACCTCTCTGGGCTAGGTTTCTCTCTCTATGCAACCATCCTAGCATTGTCTACTTTATGGGGTGGCTGTGAGGGTTCTTAGTTTTAAGTATACCCCATAAAACTGTCACTACAATCAAGGTAATGAATGTCCAAAAGTTTTCTCTTGTTCCTTAATAATCCCTCCCTCTTGCCCAGTTGATATACTTCCTTGCCAACGCTTGGTATGGTCAGTCAGTCTTAATTTAGACATTCTAATAGATGTATTCCAGTATTTTCACTGTGGTTTTAATTCGTATTTTATTAAGAACTAATGAGGCAATGCAATATGTCCATCACCTAAGGTGCTCAATGTGTTAATTCCTCACCAGCACACAGCTCTCCTCTGCGCATGAGCCAGGGCAGGCGGGGTGGAAAAAAGAGTATTTGGTATTGTGTCTAGATGCTATTGAAGAAAACATGAAACCAGGCTCATAACACAGAACAGCTATGATTTAACAAGCAACATTGTCAGAGGCCCAGGCAACCGGCATTGCTGACCATGTCTGGTGACTCAGTGTGGAGTCTGCTGTTAACAATTCCTGCTGTCACCCCCAAGACTTGGCCAATCTCGACATCCTTTTGACATCTGCCCCTGAAATGGCCTCAGGAAATGGTGAGGGTGGTCTCAGAGGGGCGCTCCCTCCAGCCCTGGGTGATATTTCATTAACACCGGCCGACTTCAGGGCTGAAGGAGACGTAGTAACAGCTCTGCGTCCTGCCTCTCAGCTTCATTTCGCGTCTCCGCTCTCGGCAGAGTCTGGAATAGGCTGAGTAGCTGGGATCTCAGGAAACGATGGAAGAGCCCAAAACATGCACATGGGTGAAGGGGCATACATAGACTGTGCTGAGCTCACCGGGCAGTCTTTGCAGGCTCCGGGGGCCATTCACTAGGGCAGCCTGTGGCGGAGGGCAGGGCGGGAGCGCCGTGCAGCTTGGAGCTCCTCACCTCCATTGGACGTGTGTGTGTGCCTTCCTCCTGCAGCGGCAGGACGCCGGCTCTCCGCGCAGGGCCGGCACCTGCAGCTCGGGCCGCACCCCACCCGCACACTCCACGCACCCCCTCCTCTGGGCTTGGCAGCAGGTGCCTTCCCTCCGGAGATCGCTTCCCATTAACTTTCCCATCTGACATAATAATGGAGAGAAAATGAAGAGATCCCATTAGTGGCTGGCTGGCTGGAGGGCGGGCGGAGGGCGCAGAGTCCGCACCCGAGCCGGAGCCGAGCGCAGGGAGCCTGTATTTTTAGCCAGATGCCGCGTAACTTGCTGGCGCTCCCCGGGCCGCCGAGCAGATAACGGGGGAGGGGGAGCAGGGAGCCGGGCTCGGATTGCAGCGCGGGCGCCGGACGATGGCAGCGAGACAGGGCAGGTCCCGTCCAGACCCTGCGGTGAGTGACGACCGTGCCCGCGGCCCGGCCAGGGACTCGGTGCGCTGGGGGCCGCCGCGTGGGCTTCGGGCCGCGGTGGCCCCTCGCTGCGGGCTCGGCTCGGCGGCGCCAACTTTCGGGAGGGTGCGGGGACGCGCTCTGGGCGGCCGCGGAGGCTTCCAGCAGAATCCAGAGGAAAATTCCTCTGGCCCGGAGGCTGCCGCGGCCGAGGGGCTGGGCCGGGAGGCGGCCCTGGCAGCGGCGCACGCGGGAGCGCGGAGCCACCGCACACGTTCCCGGAGGGGACCCGGGCGCGCGGGGCTGTGGCTGAGGCCACGTCCCCCTCGCTTGGAGGAGAGTCCCACCGAGCGGATTCGGCTGGTGGGGCCTCCCGGCCGCTGCCCCTCACGGGGGACCCAGCGGGCACAGCAGGGATGCCATGGACTTGGCCTTGGCCAGAGAAGGGACCGCCTGGCTCGCTCGCCGCGCTCCTGACCCCTAAATCGTAGCCACGCGATGGCCAGGAGGCCCAGAGGGAGCAGGCAATGAATGGGGGCGAGAGGAAGGCAGACCTGTTGGGTGCCCAGGAGCCTGGGGCTTGCCCAATACCTTGTCATCCTCGCAGCACCCCCAGCGAGCTGTGTAGTTTCCCCATTTTAGCAAAAGGGACGTTGAGGTTTGGGAACTTGCGCCAGGCAGAGCATCAAGTGGCAGAGCCAGGGGTTCACACCAGGTCTTCCCGACAGCGGGGTCCACTCTGGCTTCCCACATCCCTGCATCAGGCGATGCCGGAGGAGCACAGGGAATGGACAGGGTTTCCCCCCCCCCCCTCCCCGCGGCTTCACGGTTGTGTTGGGAGATAAGGAACCAGGACTCCTGCTTGCACATCGTTTCCTCAATGACACCTTTAACTTGTTCATTTTATCTTTGCCAATGGCAGTCTGCTTGGGGCACCTGGAGACAATGTGTCAAGCTTTACCAGCACAACTTCTGGAAAGGAGGAAAGAACCCCCATGAAAACACACGCGCTGGCCCAGGGTTCACTTGCTTCTCCGTAGTCAGTGGGATGAAGGCAGGGCCGCACAGGTGCGCTGGCTGGCTGGAGCCGCTTCCTGGGAGGCCGCCTGCCTTGGGCTCTGGGGACACCAGGCACTCAGATGTGGAGGGCAGCCCACGACCTGCTGTTGGGAATGCTGACTGCTGCAGGGCCCGCAGGGCAAGGACCGGGACTCTTCCTGGGGACTCTGACAATGACTTTGTTAAAGAAACTGCATTTTGCCCAAACAAGACCCTTTGGGAAAGAGAGACCGCTGTATCGCTGTTGACAGAAATTGATAACAGCTCAGTTCCCATTCATCTTTTGAGATCAGAATGTTGCGCTGAAAGACGGTGAACAAGTCAGTCCTGAGTTGTCCGGGGAAACTTGGGCCGTCTCACGCCCAGCGAAGGTGAGAGGCCTGTGCTCTCTTCCTCGGCCCGAAGCTAGACTTTGGCCTGTGTTTCTGAAACCTCCTGTGTTACAGGCAGGCTGACATTTAGAGGCTGCTTCCGGCCTCCCCCTCCCAGGACACTGGAACCCCCTGGGCCACTTCCCTTTTGCTATGTTGATGTCACCCCACTCAGGAAGTGCAAGTTTAATAATAGTCTGGGTGTCTCAGGTAACCACGGGTTCACCTCCCTTTTCCTGGGCAGCCCTGGGGACAGCTTGAGTCCCAGGAGGAATTCCATTCCCTTCCCCTCCCCGCAACTTACTTCCTCCCAAAGCGGCACAGCCCCTCAGCACAGGTGGAGGGCTCCCTCCAGCCAGAGCTGAACTTGAGGAATCTTAGAGGCACTAGAAGATGATTGGCCCTCGAGGCAGGACAGCACCGGGGTTAAGAGAAGAACCGCGGAAGCAGACTACCCAGATTTAAGTGCCGGCCTAGCCATGTATTAGTTGTGACTTTGGATAAACTGCTTAATTTCATTATGACTCATTCACCTCATCTGTGCAAAGGAGGCAAAACTACCTGCCTGATGAGATTATTAGGGGGACCAAATGAATTCATTTAAGTAGAGTGCTTCAAACATAGTAAGAGGTTTATAAAACTTACTTTGGTATGGAAGGAATTTCAGGGAAATTACGTGGATCAACCAGCAGAGCTGTTGGCTGGGGACACAACAGAATGTATTACCCTCCCTCCCCCTCAATGCAAGCACAAGCCATTTTCTCACAGGTAAACTAGATTAAAATGAAGCTCAAGATGAGGAAGGGGCAAGACACACAAGGGCAGCCTTGGTGGGGTGTCCAGAGAGGGGGACAGGCCCTCGGTGGTGGTGCAGGCCTTGGACGTGTGGGCTGATTCTCTGGACACAAGGAGCAGCCTGCGTTAGGTCCTCTAGTCTCTCTTCATGGACAGTGGGATCAGAGAGGGCCAGAGACCCTGCTCCGATTTATCACAGCCCAGAGGTACTCTGGTTAGTGTGTTATCATTATTATTGTCCTTGGTATTTTCCTGGTTACTATTTACTCAGGTAAATATTCTAAAAGAAACATATTGTATTCTTTTGACTCTCTTTCTGTCCTATTGAATCAGACAGACCATTCCTGGAATCACCAGGAGATTGCACCTGGGACAGGTCATTGAATTGCAGGTAATTGAATTAGATAGATGGGGAGTATGGGCTCAGTAGAGCAAGATGGTGAGAATGGCTCTCATATTACAAGGAAGGCCATTTGCTCCGGAGCGTAAATATTCCCTGGCACCTGGGTGGGGCTCAGGGAAGGCGTGTAGAGTGAATCAGTGGGCGCATGCATGCACAGGGGACCTCTATATAACCGAGCCACTTTGTTTTTCAAATCACGAGGGCAGGGACCGATATTCTGATGTATTGTTGTCTCTCCCTTTGCCCTAGCAGGATCCTGGACTGGAAGTAGAACCTCAGTAAATATATTGTAGACTTACACTGAGGGATGCACAGCAAGAGTGGCACCGTGATCCACAATTCACGGGTGAGGTACCCTGAGGATCCTGCTCATGTCCTGACTGCTCCATGCCTAGAGAAGCCCAAAGAGAAAATGAAAAAGTCTTAGCCATGTAACTTCATTTCTAACTGTCTAGGTGACCTTAGTCAGTCACATTATTTTTGCCATCAGTTTTATCATCAGCAAAAGGAAGGACTGGGACAAGATGATTCTTTTGTAGAGGCCTGTTTTGGCCTTGACACAGGGCTCAGGGGTCAGAGCTGGGATCTGTGGAGACCCTTTCTCTGCCATGGATTAACCGTTTGATTGGCAAAGGCATGTGGCCCCACCCCAGGCCCTACACTCTGTCAGGGTTGTCTAGACACCCTCAGGTTTGAAATTGCTGAGAATACACCTCAGGGTCAAGGGCCTGGAAAGGCATAGGCTTTAGTCAGGACTGATTTCTTGACTGTTAACTAACTGTAGATCTTCATAGAAGTTGTTAACCTGTCCTCAGTTTCATCACCTCTAGAATGGGCATAATAATTATACCTACCTCACCAGTTGTGATGAGGATTGAAAGACATTGTTAATACACTTGCCCCAAGACTGGCAATAGTGTTATAACTTCATCATTATATCATACAAACTGTGGAAACTGTTTAACCCTCTTCAGCCTAGTGGAGGTCGGGTTTCCCTTACCCTCTCTTTATCTGTGTGTCTGTCTGTTGTAAATACAGTATTCTCCTTCATTTCCTAGCTTCAGGGCTGTGAACAGTCAAGCAGTATCATTAATAGATATTGCATCTATGTTTACCCACAGTTCTCAGGTTTTCATCCCAAATCCTATTATTGTGCTGCAGAAGATAGTTTGGTAGGTGGGATAGATGGGAGATATGTCCCTCTCGCACTTTCATTCTTGGGGAATAATATAGTATTTTCCCTAATAGTTGGATATACATACTAGTTGATACACACACACACACACACACACACACACACATCCTATTGACAGAATTTCTGAATTAGCAGGCACAACCAGACGTTTTTCTGAGAGACTAAACCTTGAGTCTGATTTCTCTGGGAAGCCAATGGATTGATCCTCATTTCTGAAATATTTCCTCCACCACAGATAACCTTGCTGAGGAACCTGGGGACATTAAGTGCCCTGTGTTTTGGACCAAGGGAGGTCTTGGCCTAGTAGATACTTCATGTTTTGAAGGATTCAAAAGAGGTAGAAGATTTGGTCCCTGCCCCAAGAAGCAAACAACTTGGCTGGGGAGACAAGATGTGCATAAGTCAAATCACTTGGGAAAGATGTATTTAAAATACATTAAAAAAATAAAAAAACAATCTCCCATTTCTAGATTTCAAGATGGTCAATATTGAGTATCCAAGGACAACATCACAGAAGAGATGGGAGTTGTGTGCACCTTGAAGAAGGGAAAGGTTGGAATTGTCAAATGAGAGTGGCAGAGGGCTTCAGGGCCCTGGGAATAATCAGGGTGCAGCCCTGGAGGCAGAGAGATGGGGGTCCGGGAGGGGGTCCGGGGGGGCAGGGAGGGCAGTGAGATCCCAGTGTGCCTACATTGTGAACAGGCAGATGCAGAGCTTCTGGGAAGGGGTGGGGGAGGCAGAGGAAGGAATCGGATCTTCTAGAGCAGGGTGTAGGCCTGAGATGGCTGGTGGGGAGGGCAGGGCAGCCCTCGCTGTGAAGGGGTATCTGTAATCTCTTCTGCCCCATGTTGACGGTTTAATTGGCAAAGGCATGAACCCGGGCTTTTAATTGTAGAATCCTGGGACTGTTGGCTGTAGATTTGAGGCTTCTGTGTTTCGGGATGATCATCATTAGCATGTGTATGAGTTTCCTGTGGCTGCTGTCATAAATCACCACAAATGTAGTGGCTTAAAACAACAGAAATGTATTCTCTCACCGCCTTGGTGGCTACAAGTCTGAAATCAAGGTAGGGGGAGGGCGTGCTCCCTCTGGAGGCTTTCAGGAGGAGTCTGTTCTTTGCCTCTCCCAACTTCTGCTGGCTGCTGGCTTCCTTGGCTTGTGGCCGCATCACTTCTGTCTCTGCCTCTGTCTTTCCATCACCTTCTCCTCTGTGTATCTTCTCTGCTGTGGGTTTCTTTTCTTTTCTTTTCTTTTTTTTGAATCCTCACCCAAAGATATGTTTTTACTGATTTGAGGGGGTAGGCGGGGGGGGGGGGGGGGGGAGGAAGAGGGAGAGAGAGAGAGAGAGAAACATCAATGTGGGAAAGAAAAATTGACCAGTTGCCTCCTGGATGTTCTATACTCGACTGGGGATAGAACCCGCAACCTTTTGATGTATATGGGCCTGCTCCAACCAACTGAATCACCCAGCCAGGCCTCTGCTGTTTTTGTTTTTGTTGTATGTGGGATTTTTTTGGTAATTTTTATTATTTTTTATTGAATTTATTGGGTTGACATTAGTTAATAAAATGATACAAGTTTCAAGTGTTCTATAATCTGCTGTTTCTTATAAGGATACTTGCTGTCGGATTTAGGGCTAACCTAGGTAATCTAGGGCCATTTCACCCCAAGACACATAACTGAATTACATCTGCAAAAACTCTTTTTCCAAATAAGTGACATTCACAGGTTCCAGGGATTAGGGTGCAGACATATCTTTTGGGGACCACCATTTAGCCCATTAGAACATGCTTGCTAAGGAGGGAGCATGAAGGAAGGAGACAGAGTGCCCCAAGGGGAGAAGGCGCCATGAGGCATGGCTGGGTCGTCTGGGGGAGAGGCACACACCTGTGGCCTGTCACATGACAATCTTACCTGTCAAACTCTACCTGAGTAGGCACATGTGCTAAGCACTGTGCTGGTATAATAATTATGATAATATGTATTATTCCTTTTAGCTTCACAGCTGACATAATAATGGTAACAGCACATATTATTTCCTGTTAGCTTCACAGCCAGGGTATGAGGAAGGCCTTACCCTCCTGGCTTACAGATAAGGAAACAGGAGGCGCCTGAGAACAGAGGGCCGAGCGACACGCAGGGGAGCTGCTCGGAGCCACCTCGCCCCTTCCAGTCCTGTGCTCTCCCACCACACTTGTCTGCCTTCGTCAGCTTTGGTTGTCCCCAGTGCTCACTCTCCCTGGCTGTCACTCATCCTTGATACAAACAGGTGTTCCTGGGAGCAGCATCCTGAAAGGTTGGTGGAGGTGGCTGAGCGACAGCAATGGAACCAAAGTGCTTTGCGCTCATTCAGGTTGAGCGGCACCTGCGAGTTAGAGCTCACATGATGCTGGCAGCTGGGCAGGGAGGTCGAGTTCCCTGGTCTCAGAGCCAGACTGCCTGCTGCGGAGCCCCGGCTGTGCCTCTGACTGCTGGGGGACCCTGCACCCGTCATTTCAGCTCTCTGTGCCTTGGTTCCCTCATCTGTTAAGTGGGGACCACAGTAGGACGTACCTTGGGTGTTTTGAATAAGGATTAAATGCGTGCGTATATGCGTGTGTGTAAATATATATTACGTGTAAAGTGATCGTAATGGTTCTTAGTGCACAGTAAGTGCTATGTGCTGTGTACTTAAAAAAGAAACCCACCAAATAACAGTGGAGAGCGCGTGTTTGGTGCCCGTGGGGCCTGCATCTGTGACTCGCTGGGCAGGGGCTACGTGATATAGCCTCCTTAGCAAGGGCAGAGAGCCCTTGGAGACATCAAAGCAGTAAGGTGCCAGGCTGTGCTGAGCATGCAGCTTCGAATGGAGTCCCCTCGCAACGGCTGGAGCCGCCTGCGTCCTGGCCAAGGGGCTCTGGAACCCGCATCACACTTGGGTACTACAGTGGGCACCACAGTGTCGTAACCGGAGGGTGCAAAGCTGCCTGCCCCCGTGACCTCGGCCCTTTCTCGCAGCCCTGAGCTTGAGTGGGATCGTGCGGTTGTTACCACGCAGAACACACTCACAGCCCGTTCTCTCTCCTCACAGGGCGATGCTGCTACCAGCTTTCTCAGGGCAGCAAGATCAGGGAACTTGGATAAAGCTTTGGATTACCTGCAGAATGGGGTAGACATTAACACCTGCAACCAGGTAAGCGGGATGGGGACAGGCATGTGGTCTCTGAAGCGGGGCTCTTGCCTGATGCCACTCCCCGAGAGTTTTAATCCGCTTCTGTTAACCTTTTGCCGAGGCCTCAGAAATCCCCAAGGGCTTCCGCCTGCTGAAGGCCCTCGCCTGGCTGCTCACATCCCTGCCCCAGGGCAGGGCCCCACGGAGCAGGGCTGACGCCTAAACGGTGTGGGCTGGCCCTGAGCTCCATCCCCTGCCGCCTCTTCCCTTAGAAGTTGCCGTTGGTCCCTGCTGTGGCCTTAGAACATGTGGCCTTTGAAAGTGGGCAGGAGGAAGGGCTTTGGAGGATGTTGAGTCAGTGGTGACATGACATCTCCTTTGTCAGCAGCAGCCTTTGAGGATTCTCTGCAGGCTGGAAGGAAGTAGTGAAGCGGTCTCGCCCACAGGCTGTTGACAAAGGCGAGCCTGGCTCGGGCTGAGAACCAATGCGGCTTAAACATTAGCTTCTCTGGAGGTTTCTGCCGATAAGACCCAGAGTCTTGTTTTCTGGAGGGCGTGCTGAGGAAGCTGAGTTTACGCCGAGGGACTGGCTGGAGGGCAGGGTCAGACCACGACGGAGGAATTGGCCGAATAGAGAGGAAATAAACCCCTAGCATGAGAACAGGGTGCGGCCTGGGCTTGTGGATTGGGTGGCATTTGTTTATTTTTGCCAGCCGATTACGTTGTCCAGGTGCACATGCTAATGCAGTTTCTAATTTAGAATAAATTTACTCATTGTGACTTTTATTTTTTTATTTTATTGATTTTTTACAGAGAGGAAGAGAGAGGGATAGAGAGTTAGAAACATCGATCAGCTGCCTCTTGCACACCCCCTACTGGGGATATGCCCGCAACTAAGGTACATGCCCTTGACGGGAATCGAACCTGGGACCCTTGAGTCCGCAGGCCGACGCTCTATCCACTGAGCCAAACCGGTTTCGGCAGTGACTTTTCTTTTCTTTTCTTTTTTTATTTTTTTACACCATTTAAACCATATAAAGATTGTTTTAAATGATGCTGAAATACGCATAACTTAGAATTTACCGTTTTAACTGTTGTTAGTGTACGGTTGCGTGGCATTAAGCACATTCATAGAGTGGTACAACCATCCCCACCCTCCACCCACAGAACTCTTTCGTCTTGCAAAACTGAACCTCTGCACCCATTAGGCAGTAGTGCCCCATTCCTGCCTCTCCCCAGCCCCTGGCAAGCAGTCTACTGTCTGTCTATGAGCCTGACTTCTCTAAGCATCTCATGTGAGTGGAGGCATGCAGTATTTGTCCTTGTGCGACTGGCTTATTTCAGGTAGCCTAATGCCCTCCAGGTTCATCCATGTCGCAGCGGGCTGGATGATTTTTACAGGCCAGCGGGGCAAATGCCCGGAACACACGCTCACTTTTCCACTGGCGTATGCCTCTGCCTCCGCTCCCCTCCCCGCCCCCTCCCTCTTGCTTAAAATGCAAAATACCACTTGCTTTCTCTTCCAGGGCCAAGACCCCATTTGGATTCAGTTGGTCTCCTGTGGAGTAAATTCACAGCTAAAAGATCAGAGCGGGTGGTATGTGATGGGAAACAGAAGTAGGTGTGTGATAGGAGGCAGACGCCCGTGGCAGTGAACTTCAGAGGGGAGGTGAAGCGTGTGGACTGCACTTCAGGTCGAAAACTGGATGAGGAGGAGGAAAGCCCTCCTCCTCTTCTTTCGTCCCTCTGTCCAAATAGACAATATTTGGATAAGGACATGTCTCACCAACATGCAGAGCTGAAGGTTGGCCTTTGGATAGCAGACTGAAACTCTGAACCCGTTTCTTTCGTGGGAAGAGGCAGTAGGAGTCAAATATGGGGCAGAGTGAGAGTCCTGGAGTGACTTAGGGGAGGGGTCCCAGGGACCCCTTGCACAGTACCCCAGAAACAGCTGGAGGTCCTGTTGTCCCTACTCCCTTCCCCCGCCAGGGGAGGGAATTGGTCTCTCTCCCCAGGGGGATGTATTTCTGGTGCCAGAGGCCAGGCCTGAGGCTTCCTCTGTGTAGCTCAGAGCTGCAGAAACCCAGTGCACGCTCTTCTGCAGTGCAGTTTCCGGCCGGGGAGCTCCGAGCCTCAGAGGCCTTCCAAGGGTTAAGATGCCAGCTCTCAAAGGAATCCATTTAGCAGAAATGGGGACAACCGAACGCTCATAAGCCTTGAGCCAGGGCTCATTTTCGGTGTGAAATTGGAAGATTTTGATGACACCCGAGCAGCGGCTTTGTCCTGATTGGCCTTCCCTGGGTGAGCCCTGAGCGTAGCTGGCTTGTCCCTCTGCCGTCTCTCCTCAGAGCACTTCAGGGCAACCAGGCATTATTTGCACTTTATTGACACCACTTTCTATCGATCGATCGGCTCGGTGCCAGTGACAGGTCACGCTTGGCCCTGCTAGAGACTGAGGGGAGGCTCTGGCCTCAGCCTGGAGACTGCAGTCCTGGCTCGGACCAGCCTTTTCTCTCAAAGAGCAGAAGGCTGCGAGCAAGGCAGTGAAGGTCAGAGGGGGTAAAAGGAAGGTTTCGCCCTAGAGCAGAGCCCCTGGCTGCTGGCTTAGACCCGGCTCCCCAGATCCTGGCCCTGTTGGTCTTTGTCTAGTTCCGTGACTGTGCAGGGGCAGGGAGCTGCCGATGGGCTGCCCCCGGGGACTGCCAGCGTTGCCCGAGCCTCATTCTGGTTTTACAGGGCATTATGGCTTTTGCTCTTGAGTGGAGAGTATGGGTGATATGGGGGAGGGACTATAGCAGCTGAACTTATGCCCTCATTACACACATTAGCGCACCCATCGGGACAGTGCTGCTGCTGGGTAATGTTCACAGGGCTCGCCTCCTAATGGCTCCAGCGCCTTCTTCTCTTTAAAAACATCCACTCGTTGTTTTGGGAAGATTAAAAACAGGCTCTTGTCCTGGGGTCATGGCTTGAGAATGTGTTTTGCTTGAATCTTTTGAGCTGGTGGACTGTGACAGCAGCAATACAGCAAATGCTGATCCTTATGTAAGTAACACACTTTCAAATAGTATGTTTTGTGGAAAGAATGTATGCTGCTTGCCATAATAGGAAGTAATTACTCTAAGTAGTGTGAAAAGAGGAACTCGGCTTATGTAAGAGACATCTGAATATTCAGGGCAGTTTCCTTATTGCATAGATTGTGTCTACTCATTTTTACGATCATCATCCTTACTATACGTAGAAAAAAGAACAAGTTCACACATAAGGACACACATGTACATATGCACACACCAAGATCTTTATAGGAATGCTGGATTCTTTCATTTATTCAAGCATTGCTCACGCTTTAGACCCATTGTCTTTAGCCAATGTCTTCCTGTGCATTTCCACCTGATGTGGAGTGCTGAGCTTTAGGGATTTCATAGTAAAAAAAAAAGTTCTGTCTTCATCTTCTCGGAACTGTAGTTCATTGGTGATGAGAACTATCAATCAAATAGCCACATAAATAGATATGCAAACCAAACTATATTAGGCACCGTGAAGGAAAGGCATAGGATTTTATGAGACTACTAGAGGCCCAGTGCACGAAATTCGTGCATGTTGCTGGGGGGTGGGGGTGGGGAGTCCCTCAGCCTGGCCTGCACTCTCTCCAATCCGGGACCCCTCAGGGGATGTCCAACTGCCGATTTAGGCCCGATCCTACAGTCGGACATCCCTCTTGCAATCCGGGACCACGGGCTCCTAACCACTTGCCCGCCTGCCTGATCACCCCTAACTGCCTTTGCCTGCCAGCCTGATCGCCCCCAACAGCCCTCCCCTGCCGGCCTGATCACCCCCAACTGCTCTCCCTTGCCAGCCTGATCGCCCCTAACCGCTTCTGCCTCGGCCCTGCCACCATGGCTTTGTCTGGAAGGATGTCCAGAAGGTCTCCTGGTCTAATTAGCACATTACTCTTTTATTAGTATAGATATGAGAGAGACTTGACCTAGAGTTGGAGGTCAGAGAAGGCTATTGTGTGGAAGAGATAGTTGAGCTAAGGGATGAGTAGGAGTGAGTGAGGTGAAGCAAGGGAAGAGCATTCCAATCATAGAGAATAGGCTGTCCAAAGTCCCTGAGGCAGGGAAAAACTGACAGAGTTTCAGGAAGGCTGAAGTGGCTGTAGTGCAAAGAGCAGAAGGACCAGCTAGGCTGGAGAGTGAGGTTGGGATTGTGCTGGACCTTATATTACAGGCAGGGGCACTCATCACAACAGTCTACAACTGGGACAGCGTGCCCCAGGGCCCAAGCAGTGTGTGTGTGCTTGTTTGTGTGCCTTGTGTTAACCTATAGATGCTGATTGAGAGGAAAGATCTACCGGGCGGAGGGCGGGGGGGGGGGGAGGGGGGGGAGGGAGACAGAGCAGCAGCAGTGAGGGCAACTTAAGAGCTTGAGGCAATGGCTATTGACCAAGAGGAATGGATGTATTTCAGCATTTAACAACCTGTACAGCTGTGTCGGCGTGTCTTGGTAGAATATCCCCTCTGCTTACAGATGTTCACAATTCTGACCTTTATCCTAAGAGCAGAGGGAAGGGAACCGCAGACTGAAGCACAGGAGTGACGTGATCGGAGGTGTGCTTTAAAGGATCACACTGGCTACTGTGTAGAAGGCATATGGAGGGGCCCCGAGGTGGATATGGGGGAGCCAGTTATGAGACTCTTACACTAGCCTGGGAGAGAAGTGTTGGTAGCTTGCATAAAGATTGTGAGTGTGGAGATGAAACAAGGTGAAGAGTCTCAGTGAGGAATTGGAGGGGGGCGGGCAGTGAAGGAGCCCGTAGGGATGACTTCTGAGGTCTGGCTTATTCAGAGATGGAAGCACCATTCACTGAGACCAGGAACACTGGGAGGGGGGCGGGGGGACCCAGTGTGTGGAAACGGGGTGAGGGGATAAGGACAGGGTTGTGTGGAGATCCTCCTAAGGAGTCTTTGAGGCATTGACGTGAAGACTGATATATAGTAAGCAATTGGATGTTTGAGCCTGGAATAGATAAAGATAGAGATTTGGAAGCCATTCAGCATTCGAGGAAGTCAAACGCTGGCGTTGGCTGATGAAAACTGGGATGAGAGCATGCTGAATATAATCCCACCAGTGCCTCTGTGGGATCATTCCATATGTATTTATTAAACACCTGCTCTGTGCCAGGGACTATTCCAGGCACTGAGCAAGACAGACAAAACAGACCAAGTCTGTGCTCTCGTGGCAGTTATATGCTGGTAAAGAAGACAGACATAACCGAGAAAATGAACAAATGTATGTCAGCTAATGAGAGGCACCATGGAGGAGAAAGGTATTTTAGATGAGGTGGTTGAGGAAGGTCTCTCTAAGGGCACGGCTTCTGAGAGACCAAGAGAAGTAAATGAGACCACGCGGTTTCTGGGGAAAAGCATTCCTGGAAGAGGGGAAAGCATGTGCAAAGGCTCTGGGGGCAGGCGTAAGCTTGGTTTGTTTGGGGGGACAACAGGAAGGACAGTGTGGCTGCAGGGGAGTGATTCAGGGGAGAAGCGGTGGGCACGGAGGTGGGAGAAATTTCCAGGGCCAAATCTTGAAGAGCTTAGGGGCCATAGTGAAGACTTGGATTCCACTATAAGGGTGACGGAAAGCCATTGGAAGGTTTTACACAAGAGAGGTTCAGTCTGATGTAAGTTTTTAAATGATCATCCCAGGTGCTGTGTGGAGAATAGACTTGGGGCACAGGGACAGACGCAGGGAGACTGGTCAGGAGGCTGAGGCAGTGGACCAGGTAGATCCAAGTGATGGCTTTGAATAAGTAGGGACACTGGAGGTGGTGAAGCCAGAGGACTTGCCTCCCTGGGTTTGCTGTGTTGTCGCCCTGGCTAGGGCGGTCTCAGCACACACATCACGAGGCTATGTAGGGGCCAGGGTCTCTCTACTCAGCCTGAGACCATGTCATTCTTGCCACTGCAAGAACCATGTACAATGGGATGATTCATTCAAATCTCAGCTCACAATCCATTGTGGAAGACATTTCTGATCCCCAGAGCCTGGAGTCATCTCTGCCTTTGCAATTGATCAGCACCTCTCTTGCAGCTCAATGCAGCATGGGAATGTTGAGCACATGCTACCTGTCCTAGTAGATGCTAAGCCACCTGAAGGTGAAGTCCATGGCTGCTTATTCCTCATGGCACCCAGATTAGGGTCTGTCATAGAGTACATGCTCAAGGTTTGTTTGAATAAATAGCTTCATAATTACGCACATTCCAGTATCAGCTTCGTATGTTCCATTTCCAGAATTATTGCTACATTACTTAATCTAATCAAAATATTTTTCTGGAGGCCATAGCAATTTAAAAAATGCTTTCTGCAGTGAACTAATGGATCTTACACATTTACCAGTTAGCCCCCCCCCCCCCATAAAAAGAGAACAAGAGGAGAATGCTCAGGGGCTCTGTTCTCCTGAACTCCTAGAAATGTTGGGTCAAATGAGATGCTTCACTGGGAACCACCAGCTGTAACTCCAGGAGCAAAAAAAAAACAACCCTTAATTATTTTAGTTTTCTGTTCTATTCTTATAATGCTAGCAAACACAGGCTCACTTGGCCTTCCTCATAAGAACGTTATTTGAGGCTCCAGGAGAACGTTCATGCCAAAAAGAGAAGCCCTGTTGTCTGCAGTGTTGGCATCGGGCGAGCCCTTTGGAGCGTCCCAGGCTCCCCCATCCCTACAGCCTGTCTCATTCTCTCCATAGTACTTATTGCTACCCGACTTAGGATGCATCTGCGTTCCTCTCCATTTTTATTTTTGCCTGCGTCTTTTCCCACTAAAATGCAGGCAGCTCAAGGGGAAAGGGCTTTATTTTATTCAATGCTCTTCTTCAGGATTCTGCCTGGCACATAGTAGGTGCTCATCCATGCAGTCAGTAGATGTTAAGCCTGCCATAACCACTAATGATTAGAGTCTATGTGCTTGACGCGTAGCCCGCGGAGGATTGCTCTAAGCACTACCACTTTTAGGAGTGTTGTGAAATAGTCATTCATAGGATAATGACTCTGAGGTTCTGATTCTGGCACTAGCCCCGCTCGTCAAGTATGTGGCAATGTTTACTGCAGTATCCAGAAGCTCGAGCAGCTGAACATTCACAAAAACATAAGCCACTTCCAGTGCTAAAACACAGCCAGTGAAAGCACGCGAAGCCATGCTAGTCCCACTGACGTTCCCTAAGTTCCCACAGGCACCCACCCCTACCGGGTCCTTGTTGATCTTGAAGGTAAAGGGTTTTGGGCATTTCTAATAAATGGAGCACCTGGAGCAATAGTTTCTGCTGCAGAGTAATCTTTGCTACAGAAACCAAATGCCAAGTCTTTTGATCAGGATTTCTGAGGCTCTGGTGATTGTGATCATTGCTCCCTTTCCAAATTATAGAATCTCAGCGCTTAGAGGTCATGGCATTCAACTCTCTCATTGTGCATCTCAGAAAGCTGAGGTCTAGAGGTTACTTCTGAGTATCATCTGAGCTTTATGTCTCTGGGTTTGATGAGACGGGCTTGAGAAGACCACCTAAAACTTCCTCTGCTCATTTATTTCTTCCACAAACATGTGTGGAGCACTTACAAGGACCGAAGCGCCTTGCTAGAGACTAAATTCATTTATCCCCTGCTCTCAAAGAACTCAGAGGTAGGTAAAGAAGTCCAGCTTGTATACAGAAGGTTACAAACTCAGTGTTGTAAGCGCCATGCAGAACAAGCACAGATAATGTTTTCATTCATGTATCCATTGATTCAACAACTATGTATTCAGCTGCTTGAATATGCCATGTGCTGGCTGCTCAAAGCTGAGTGAGTCCCAGTGCCTGCTCTCTCATCGCTTCTGCTCTGGGGTTAGTGGTTAAAATGTTGATATCGCAGAGAAGGGCTTTGAAGGAAGAGCATGAGTTTGCTGGGTGGAGAATTGGGGAAAGGAAAAGGCAGCAGAAGGAATAGATTGCCAAGGCAGGAGCAGTGAAGTTCACAGACAGCAAAGTAGGGGTAAATGAAATGAAAAAGGGTGAGGATGAAAGGCTACAAAGGTTATGTCAAGGTCAGTGTAGATAGAGAACCTGTTACTTTTCTCTGTCATCTTCTTTCTCTTGGGAACTATTGATAAGTGTAGAAAAGGCATTCAACTACATAGTTTCCTAATTTTACCTATACCCCCAAATTCACACAAAAAGCCTTCCTAATATGATATGTTAATACTAAGCCTTCACTTACTGCCTTGTTGAGGCTCTGGGGTAGCAATGAAGGAGAGAGAAGAGTATATTATTGCAGCCCCCCCACCCCCATGGGAAAGTGGTGGTCCGTGGTGGGGAGTTAAATAAGAGAAACAAATAAATGCCCATGTCTGGTACCATGGGTTCTTCTGAAGTTCTTCCCAGAAAAGGTATTAGTGTGAAAAAGTTGGAACTTAAAAATCTCCATCTCCTGAATTATTTTAAATAGGTAAATTACTTCTGCATTTCAGCAGAAACAAACTGATGTTCATCTTGCTAGTTATAGTGGACAATTTACAGTTTTAAAGTAAGTTGATTGCTTGTCATGAGTCAGGGTGTTTAATAATCACAGATTCCAGTTCTACAGTATCTCTGCTTTCCTGAGCCCTTCCCCAGGCACGACCGCCTTTAGTGCTCACATCACCCTGTGAGGTGGACAGAGCAGAAGCAGGACAAGCGAGGCCAACAAGACTGAGAGGCGGAAGAGCTGAAGAGTCTTCCTGAATTAGAGTCTGAGTCTCGGTCTCCCAACTCCCAGCCTGAGTCTCTACACTGCACCCTACAGGTGGACTTGGGACTTGCAACAGAGCCTTTTATTCCCCTGAGCCACTTCCCTTGAATTGGTTTCCTTTCCCCTTCTTCATGGTGAAGGAAGAGTTAAATGACCAATTCAGTTACACGAAGACGTCCATTTGTAATGACAGTGGGGACATCTCTGGGATCCTAGGGATGAGGAATAGTGTGAAGAGCATCCTCAAGAATGATCTGGAACACACTGCAAGGAAAGTGCACCTCCCCCGCCCCCCGCCCCCCCTTCCCCCACACACACACTCCCCTTTATGGTTTGATTGCTGTCAATTTACAGTGTGGAGACCTGATGTGATATGCCTCTTCCTGGGAGACTAAGAAAGATCGTGCTGTGTGTGTGTGTCAGGCTGTACGAATGTGCATTCAGTTCCGCAGACTCTTAGGAACCAAGCACTGTGTGCCAGGCCCCATGCTACGACCTAAGATACAAAGACGAGATAATAGAACCTGAAAAAGCCTATCCATTGAAAGATGCAGACACAAGGGCAGATAAATGCAATTCCACTTAATAAGGGACCTTGCTAGAGTTATCGTCGAGTGTCATGGGAACATGGTCGAGAGAACAGTTCACTTTTGGGGGGCTGGAAATAGGGTATGGTGTGCCGAAGAGAGAGAAACAGGAAATGTCCCAGAGAAAAATGACATTTGACCTGGGCCTTGGAGGAAGATTTGCCTCGCTTGTTATTAGAGGAAATGTTAAACCCAGTTCCCACTCTTTCTGATTGGAATGGACCACGCATGTACGTTTGCTTGGGATTATTTACATTGGATTGTGAATTCCTTGATACAATTTTTTTTTGGTCATTTTTTACAATAATGTCCCTGATCTTAATTGTTTTGTGATTTTCTTTTAATTTAACAAGAAAATTAATCAATGGTGGTTATTTAAAAATTCATACTATACAGAAATATAGTCTTCTGTAAGTCTTAAGTCTTTCCCTGCACCCCAAATCTCTGTGAACAGTGGGGTGTGAATCTTGTCAGACCTTTTTCTATGCATCTCTACAAGCATATCTTAATTGGTTCCTGGGAGCTGTTACATTGTTTTATTCTGGAATTGTGGAATGAAGAGGAAGCTAGGAGATAGAGCAGTTCTAATACTTTGAAGATACAAAGATTGGAGCCCGGGGAGATGAAGTGAGGAGGACTGGTCAGGAGGACAGTTTAAAGGCCTCGATTCCTTATCTAATGTGCTTTGCCCCAAACCCCACTGCCCTGCTTCTGAAGGTCTGGCTCCTTTTCTCCTTCTAGAGGAATGCCAAGATCTCGGACATAGAAACTGTTTCTAGTCCATAGGAGATATTCTTAGCTGCTGAGCTGAATTTCAAAGTCCCGTTCTCTCATTAACTTGAGCTCACACTTCCTCCTCCAGTCTCCCAAAGGGCCCCAAGCCCTGCAGCTGATCTGCTCTGAGCCCTGGCACTGCGCAGAGCGTGGAGGCTGTGCAGGTTTTTTAACTGAGAGTAGAGAGAAGGTGATCCGGGGTTGATTCATCTCCTCGCACAGCTCCGGAATAGTGTGGGTTCCTTTCTTTTTTTTAAAAATAGACAACGAAAAGGATTAGAGTGTCTTTCCTCCTCATAAAAATATCTAGTAAACTAGGAGTCTTAAGAGCTACCTGGATGGGTCTAAATTTAGATCGCAATAAAACAAAGGAGGGGCAGTGCTTGGGCCCAGTCTTGTTCCTTTCCATCTGCATCACCTCTTTCTTTCCAAGTCCGTCCTTTCCTCTCTGTTTCCTTTCTTACTCTGTTTCCCCCATCCCTGGATAAGAGGCAGGTTGGCAGAGGAGGTAAGTTATGCTTTTCCACCAGGGTTATGGCAGTTGCTCCAGTCCATCTGGCTTCTGATCCATTAGCTCCCAGAATCATATATGTTTAGCAGACCTAGCCCACCCAGCAGCGTCTGGGGAGCCAGCCGTATCTGGGTGAGAAAGAGGCTGCAGGTGGGGTGGCCCCGCAGAACCCGACACCTGCCCTCCGAGAGAGGCTTCCCCATCAGCTGGTTCCCACGTGGGGCTGTAGGCTGCTCTCCTGTCACCGTTTGGAGGCACTCCAGGGTTTTCATCCTGGAATAATCTCTAAACTCCGGTAAGGCTTGCACCTCTTCATTAGACATGAGGCATGTCTGCTCAGCTCCTCACTTTGGCTCTGAGTCCTGAGACAAGCAGAAACCCTGACGGCCACCATCCTCTACTGCCCTAGCCAGAGCCCAGAGGTACACCCTGCCTCTGCCTCTTCCACCACTACTCTCTCCTACCTCCACTTTCTTCTTTAAAAATTTAATTAGTTTCAAACATATAAAAATGTTGCAAGAACAGTACAAAGAACTCCCACATCTCTTTCACCCCTAGATTCTGTTACCATTTTACTGCATTTGTTCTATCTATCTATCTATCTATCTATCTATCTATCTATCTATCTAGAATATATACCAGTGGTCGGCAAACGCATTAGTCAACAGAGCAGCAAACCACGGCTCGCAAGCCTCATGTGGCTCGCGAACCGAAGTTTGCCGACCACTGATATATACTATATATGATGTAATTCCCCATCACCCTAAACATTTCAGTGTGCACCACCCAAAAGTAAGGACACTTTCCCACATAACTATCCTACTAGCCTTCCGATCAGGAAATCAACATTGATTAACACAACCATCCAAGACTCCATTAACATTTGCCAACTGTCCCAACAATGAGAGATTGTTCTCCCTCTCCCTCCCTCCCTCCCTTTCTCCCTCGCTCCATTCTTTCCCCTTCATTCTTCCCCTTTAAACTCTCCTTCTATCTCTATCTCTATCTCTATCTCTATCTCCATCTCCATCTCCATCTCCATCTCTAAGCCTCTCTGTTGCAGGAGTCTATCTAGAACACACGGTACTGAGTTGTCATGTCTCATTAGTTTCCTTCGGTATGAAACACTTCCCCAGCCTTTGCCTGTCTCTCATGTTTATGACAGTCTTCCATTCCGTAATTTGAACCTCAACTGTGTCTGCTGATGTTTCCTTATGACCCAATTAAGGCAGTGCCTTTCTGGTAGGAATACCCCAGAAAGTATGCTCCCTTTCTACCCCTCCTGATATTAACCCTGATCATCTAGTGAAGTTGGTGTCTACCAGGTTTTTCTACTACACAATTACTGATTTTTTTCCCTTTGTAGTTTATCAGTATTTTGTTGGGTGGGGAATATTCTGATGTAATGCCAATACCCTGTTCCTCATCAAATTTCCAGCCACCAGGCATACATTTGTCTTCTACCCGTATTAACTGCCACTATGAGATTCCAAAGAGTGATTCTCCATCTCTGTCATTTATTCTACATTTATTAGCTGGCATTCTACTAAAGGATAAGCTTTTCCTCCTCCCTCCTTGATTCGTTGTGGGTCTCCCTCCCTCCCCCCATTATTTATTTCTACCTGTACAGACTCATGGGTTTTTACTTTATATGTTGGGTAGTAATCTCATATTTTTCATTTTGATGTTCAAAGCTTAATTAAGCCAATAGGAGCCCTTTCAGTCATCTGGCTTCTTTGGTCTTTGATGTGTCTTCAACATTCTTGGAGCATGTTCTTACTTTTTGGCACAGGTTGTCCCAGGGCCGTTTTGTACTTTCCCTGCCCCAACCCTGGATCGGCCATTTTCCCAAGGTTCCTTTCAGTGGAGGATGATATTTAGACACCAAAATCTGGTCACTTGATGTGCCCATTGGTGCCGGTCGCTGCGTGTGCCTGGGTGTACGCACACATCTGTAACTATTTCTACATCTATCTAAGCACATGCATTTTAAACATCCATGGCAGCATGCCAATACTTCCCATTCTAGTCTGACACCTCAGGTTTCTTTCTAGCCTTCCCTCTTTCCAGGTTTGTGAGTCCCTACCAACAGTGAGAAACCTGATTCCTACTAATTTGCATCATCCTGTACGTATTTATTTACAATATCCAAACCACACCAGAATAGCCCTCCTCTTGCTCACACACCAGACATACTTCTGCCCCAGCCTCTGCAGGGAACCCCCTGGTTCACAGCCCTGCTTCCTCAGATGCCCACATCCCTGAGCTGGGAGTGGGAGGGAGGGAAGGAAAGGAAGAGAGGAAAAGGTGGAAAACTCTCATTCACTTTTGATTTCATTTCTGTTTTGGCTGAAAATCTAGTGCAGGCAATTTGGGGAAAGAAATCAAAATTTATATTGGTGTAGTAGTGTTTTTGCTAGCTGCTTAATTCATTTCCTCATCTAGTCAACCCATAGTGATGGTCACTCCCTCTTTCCTTTCTCATCATCTCTTGTTTGTTCATCATCTCCTTTGCCTTCCTTGGTTTCCATGGTCTTTGCCTTTTTTCTTCCCTTATTGTTTCTCTCTTTTCCATCAATTTCAGGATTTGAAAGGATTCAGAAACCTTTCAGTTCTTTTTTTTTTCTTCATAAACTGTGCTTAATTCTTATTTGCTATTCTGTTTCAGGTCTGTAGACTTGCAAATATATAATGTAAGTGGTGTTGCTTCACAAATAGAAACCAATAATAGAGCAAAGCTAGAGGTCACAAAGGTATGGGCTGGTTGTTACTTGGGGAATTAAATGTCTGTAACATAGAGTATGATACTTATCTTCTCTCAGCAGATATAACAAACTAAAAGAGAATCCAGATTGAGTAGCAAAGTGGGAGATTAAATATAAAAACCTACACATTTCCACATATACATCCTCAATCTTCTGATTGGTTCTTTACTGACCACATGGGTAAAGTGAAGTGTCGCATGAAGGCAGAGTTACCTCTCTTTGTTCACTCTTGGGTCCTCAGACTTCTTGGCTTTCTCTGCCACTGCTCTTGGCTTATTCTTTCCAGGACTCTAGTCCTTTCCTTCTCCATTGAAACATTTTTTCCAGTGCTCCCGTGCCTCCGAGACTGGCTAGATAGCAACCAACTAATCTGATAAACTGAACCAGTAACACGGTAGTTTCTGAAGGAAAAGGTCATACTTTCTAATACTCCATTAGCACGTTACCTTTAGCCCTCTGGAAATGCCCTGCTTAACTCAAGAAAGCGGGTAGCGGACTGAAATAATGAGTGTCAGGGCGTAGGGTGGGAGGGGGCAGGTGAGCCTTGAGGTCCTTAGGACACAGCTTGAGGCTGCCAGTCCATGGAGGCTGTGTTTGCAGGTAAAATAAATGCCTGTGAGAACTGCAATGCAAGGGCTGATTGTCTGCCCAAGAATGTAAGCACCAGCTTTTGAAATGTTCTTGCAATTTTCAAAGAGATGTAGGATCTTAGGGTACCACATCCTTGCTATTTGAAACCGTCCTCTGCTGTGGACAGGATAAGAGTTAAATTTCCTATGACATGTCTACTGTATTTGTACATTTAGAAATCAATTAGTGTAATTGGGGCAATCAGATGCTAAACAGAAGAATGATTTGCTGAGAACAAATGTCTGGAATTGTGTATTTTGCCAATGGAATTTCTCACAGTTGGTACAAGAAAATACTCCAAATTAAATCATTCAGGCTGAATATGACTTTTTTCTTCTTTTGAAAAATGTTAAAACAAACACCGCCTGGCTGAGATCGCCTGCGACTCCCACCAGACAGATTGCTTCTCAGGCAAATCCTCTACATTGACATTTTACCTGAAAAAGAGCAAAGGCAGATGAAGAATTCCAGGTGTGTGTGCTTGGCATGAATATTTTTGCCAAAAAAAAAAAAAAAAGGAACCTTAAAGGATTGTCCGCTGTATTAGAACCAGGTGGAATGAGATCATGTGGGGCTAGTTAGCCTCAGAGGCTCAGTGTAAGGAGTATGTAGGAGGTAAAAAGCTTCCAAGAACATTGCTCCCACCCTACGGATGAGAAAAGGCTGGATGTTGTACAAAACTATAATTTTCCCCGATCCTATCAGAGGGCTGCGGTAGTAGGGCCACCAAGTTAACTGGATTCCAAGGAGGGACAAGAGGTCCCTCCAAGGAGAGGGCCACAGTTTCATCTTTGGCAGAGAATAGAAGGAAGAGGTGGTGACCATACAAGCTAAAATCAAAACAAATTCTTAGAGGCCAGTGTGGTCCAGTGTGTCTGTGACAAGATTTTCTCCACAGGCCTCCATGAGGTGCTCATGAGAAATATAGGGATAAGTCAGGATACCAGAGAGAGCCTCCCTTGTTGACTGTGGAGGCGAGAGGCAGAGGCGCACACGAGTATGTGTGTGTGTGTGTGTGTGTGTGTGTGTGTGTGTGTGTGTGTGTGTAACAGACAAAGCTTTGCCCGCTTCTCTAGACTCTCCCTTCATGTGAAGCAAAAGCACACCTTCTCACCTTCAGACCACAGGCAAAAATTCATTCTCCGTGGGATGGAATAGAAACAAACTCCTCTGCCCTGGGGAAGGGAGGAAACAGTCCTGCCCCAGGTCACAGGCAGAGATCCAGGGCTGCCCGGGGAAAGGTAGAGGCAAAACCCTCTACTCCTGGGCAAGGGCAGGAAACAATCCTGAACCAGGATCCTACATCAACAAGGAGACCTTATTCCTCTGTTATTACTGGAGGGAGAGCAATAAACTTCCACCCAAGACCAAGTGTAAAAATAAGGGGAAGGAATGCTAAAACAAACAAAAATAATCCAAATTCCAGGCACACAGCCTGCCCGACTGAAGCTGGACCAGGACTAAAAGGAACTTCTGTACTCCCCCACATGCTCAGCATCTTGTAACAAGGAAGAGCATGCCCCTGTGGGGAGAGGGGCGAGAACATGGAGAAAGACCCCATTTTGAGGCACAGGCATGCAGGGATAGCTGGAAGCTAAGGGGAGACTGAGAACACAGAAAAACCCTGTCACCCAGCTCCTCCTCTAAGCTCAAGGTAACAGCAGCCTACCTCTAGAGGAATTTGAAGACTGTGGTATACTAAAGGTAATAACAAAACCCAGACCTAGGTCAACTCTTGATTAGATTGATTCAGCTCCCCCACCCTTACCCCACCCCCTGCTATACTAAAACTTCACAAAAGAAGAGGCATGTCCATTTCTATGTGTGAATGCTATTTACTTCAGTGTCTATTGCTCTTTCTACACATAATGTCTGGCATGCAATTAAAAATTACAACACACACACATATGAAAAAAAAATTATTGTCAAGAGACAAAACAATCAATAGAATCAGGCTCAGAGACGATCTAGATATTGGAACTATGAGATGGACTTTAAAATAACTCTGATTAATATGTTAAAGGATATAATGGGGAAAGTGGACAACATTCATGAACAGATGGGGAATTTCAGAAGAGAAATAAAAACTATAAGAAAGAGTCAAACAAATTGCTAGAACTAAAATAAAACCACTTCCTTGGTGATGAGGAATTTCTTCAAAAGCTCATAGCTGAGGAAAGAATCAAAAAATTTGAAAATAAGTCAATATAAATGATCAAAATTGAAACAAAATATAAAAAAGAGTGGGGAAAGAAATGTAGAACAGAGCAGCCAAGAACTGTGGGACACTATCACATAGTCTAATATCTGTAATTGGAGACCCAGAAGGAGGCATCTTTAGGAAGAGGAATCTGACAAGCTGGTGTTTTTCTGAGAAAGGCATGTGGTTAAAAAATGGCCACAAGTAATTTTCACTTTGCTCCCCTGCTTCCAATTTAGCTGAAGCATTTACTCTCATATTCCTCTACCTCCTTCTTGCTTATCCTCCAATTATTTGGGGGGAAGATATGTGTGGTTCCATGTCCCCTTAGCCCCCGCCAGCAGTCTGTCTGCCATTTGGTGTCAAGAGGAATGGCTGTGAAGGTTACTAGTATATAGCGTAGATGAAAAGATACAAAGCAAGACTCAGCAGCCTGCCTTTTAACAAACAACTTAATTTAACTAAAACAGGACACATGGATCCTGGCTTTGAAGGGGTGCCACATTATAGTTCACCTTCTGTTTATAGTTATAGCTAAGAGCAAATAGCTCACAGAGCTTGTACCCCTGTCCCCCTTCTTATTTTAGCAATAAAAAATTCGCTTAAAAAATAAAGCATTAAATAGAGTATTTATCCCTGAAACACTCCTTTGGTACCATAAGTGGTCTCCTGTATAGACCAGCTATGCATCAAATAAGATAATTGTACAAGCCCCTCTGTGTACATGTGCAGTATGTTAGTTTTCAGGCATTCTGTGGTGTCGGCTACTGGATGGTGGTCAGCCAGCTTCCTGCTGAGGCCAGTTGCTGGAGAAAACTCGCTACAGTAGGTTGGGATGCTGGGCATCCCTTGAATTCAGATGCCTCCTGGAAGAAAGAGGAAGGCACTTGATGAGGCTGGGAGCATAGTTTCTAAAATTTTACCTGGTGGGTTTAGAATCTAAACTCGGGCATGGCTTCGCATGTTGCCACTGTTCATGAACTTGCAGCCCTGGCTGTGTAGAGGCTGCCTCGTACAGCCTCCGCGAAGCTTTCCCGAGCTCCTTGACAGAGCAGCTTCTTTCTCCTCTGTGCGACTTCTAGGCTTATGCGTGCCATCTGGGGCATTTTCACATGGTTTTGCATTTATTTTTAATGCATCTGTTTCCTCTACTAAAGTGAGTTCTTTAAAGCTAAGAGTTTGTGTTTTATTCATCTCTAGCCTGGTGCCAGGCACAGAAGCAGATTCTCAGTAAACATTTGCTGAATCAGACAGAGGAAATGCTCAGCATGAGGTGCCTGCTGTGACTACACTGTAGTTGAGACAGATGTTTGTCATAACCGTGCTCCTGTGTGACTGTCTGCATCAAATCCCTGGGCCTTACACACCTGTCGTAGCTGGGCCAAGGTGGGCTCGTTCTGTGGCTCTGATGAGGCCGTTGGATTCAGATCACCACAGTCAGACTTGAAAGTAACTGAGGGTGACTCTGTTGAAAACAAACGAGTGAAAAATAAAGTGAGAACATTTTAAAACCATAAAGAAGAAAGAGAACATTGAGCCAGGACCGGATGGGAGCTGAGTGAAACTGTGAGAGATGCAGCTGCCTGGTAATAAAAAGGGGGAAACATGCTTTCATCATCTGATAAAAAGAAACATACCTGTTCCTGAGTCGGGGGGTGGGGGGGGACCCCAACCCTCTTTTTTCCTGGGAAATCCAGCTTGGTTCTATATGTGGCTGTGCCCTATAAAGGCTGTGTGACCTTAGCTAATCATTTGACTACTTTGGTCCTTGATTCCCCAGCATCCAGGGCCTCTAATACTCCTTTCTCTCTAGCATGCTCTGCATAGACTGTCTGTCTAGAATCCCCTGAGTGAGATCCTGACACTGGCTCCAGATACCAGGGCCAGCCTCCCGAAGCAGTAGCAGTAAACTGGAGGTGCTTTCCTTCTAGATTTGCCAGTCTCCCTCCTTTGAGGCATTCACGACCAAGAATGCTCATGGGAAGTAATTGTGCTGTGCAAGTGAGCACGAGAACTCCCCGACCCCACCCCACCCCCGCCGTCAGCACCCACCCGCCACACTCGATGCTGCCACAGCTGAGTCCCCTGCGATAAGCCTCCTGCAGCAGCTGCCCAGGCTCCCGCAGCGAGAAAACGCCACCCCAATTCCCACGTAATCACAGAATGCTGTGCTCAGCGCCAGAACCGTCTAGATAAGGCGCTTTGCAGATCGCAGTACTCACTCGGGAAGGGAGAAACTCCAGTGCAGACCTGCGTGAGGGGTGGGGGGGCGGGGGGAGTGGAGCAGGGGGGTGGGGGGAGTGGAGCAGGGGGGGCAGTGGTGGTGGCGGTGGCAGTGCTGGCAGGCTAGTTAAGGACACAGAGCTGGAGAAGTGGCGTCCGGAGCACAGTCACTTGACAAATTGCTTTTCAGTGAATTTGTGTTTTGCAAATTGATTTGAGGGGAACTGGTTTCCTTCAGCCCAATGGTCTCCCCGCTTCCCCAGATTCCTGTCCTAACAGATTGCTGTCTTGCCTTCAATCACTTTCTCCCTTTCTATTATCAAACTGGCTTTGACCTAGACTTGATCTGATGAGCTTATTCTCCCTGGGGTGTGAATAATTCACACCGCTTTGGACCCTATGTTTAATGGTGTTTGGAATCTACAAGAGGAGGAAATCCAATTTGCAGATATTGGCAGGGGGAACTATTAGGTGAAGGCGTCCTCTCATCACCCACCCCCACCTCTTGCCCCTCACCCCCACACACCTTGGTGAGGCTGGTGGTGCTGATGTGCAAAAAGATTTGGCCCACTGGGGGTGGAGTCTGATCTAAATAGAAAGTAGGTAAAGTTCCCTTCGGAGCCCACTCTTTTCTTTGGCATCCAGGGCACCTGTTATAGCTACCCTGTCTGAGGATCCTAGGCAAAGAGAGTTGTAAACACCTTCCATTCTCCCATCATGGGGCACCTGTCCTGGTCTCTGCTTCAGCAATTCCTCATTCCTTTCCTCTGCTGGTTTTAGCAAAGCAACGGGACTAATTTGTTAAGGGCCAGTGCACTACCATCCCCAGGTAGAATATTTGGTTTTAACAGGAATCTCCTGGAAACGATGCCCTGACACAAAGGGAGAATAGTAGTTTCAGGAACCCATGATGGGGCTGTGGAGATATTTGAAGATAGGTGAGTAAGGGACCCCTCAAATTACACCATCAGGAGCCAAGCCCCTCCACCTTGGTGGCCAGGCTCTGTCTTCTGGGGCACCCCCCGGAAAGGAATATGCTAGAACATAGTTGACCACAACAGGAGGAGGAAGGAGGGATGGGAGAAGAGGTGAGAACTGTTGATGGGGAAGGAGCAGGAGAGGAGCAAGGCACCAATGTCAGGATGGAGATTGCTTCGTGACTAAAACCATTTTCTCTGTGGAGCCAAGATCTACTCATCCGTTGGAAATGAAATTTGGTTCATTGGAATTAGTTCCGTCATGTTGTCAGAATAATTTGTGGCTCTAAGTAGCACTCTTTGAAGTCAGTTTTGGCCGGAGAGTTTGGAAGCAGCGAAGGGCGTGTCTCTGAAGACCAGGAAGCAGGAGAGGGATAGGAGCACTTGGGCCAGGATGCTTTCTCCAGGCGCAGCAGTAGCGTCCCCAGGTAGAGCTGAAACTTTCCTTGGTTCCTGAGGCTCCTGGTGGCCTGGTGATTGGGCATGGAAAACGGTTGCTCCATTTTTTTTTCCCTTTTCCCTACAATGTAACTGCCAGCTTTGGTCACATTTGAATGGCAAGGTGGCAAAGAAGCGATTTCCATACTAATTCTTTCTTTGAGGTAGGTGGTTGGTGGCATTTAGTGTTCATATGACCTTCTTTCAAAATGTATTATTTTTATTCAATGGACATCTAGCTCTACACATGTTTAGGGTGCACTGGTTTTGTCTCTTTCCTTTTCCTGGTTGCTGCCGTGAAAATGAATGAACAAGGGGGTTGAAGTTAATACCATTTCGATTAAGTGGATGCCTAAAGCCTGGGCAAGATCTGAATTTCAAGGTCATCCATTGGCTTTGTGAGAGCTTCCCACGCTCAATTCGTATCGAGGGGGTGGTGGTCTTGTTGTTATCCCCTCTTTCCCTGCTCCCCTGTTATCTGATGCTCTTTCAGAAGAGCTGCTCGCAGAGGCTGGCCCGGCCCTGCATGGCCTAAGCTGATACCACTCAGGGCCCCTCCAGCTCTCCCCTTCCGCCCTCCGCAAGGAAGGGGCCCTGTCCCAGCCGCTCGGAGCAGCAGGACACGCAGGATGCACAGTCCCACTAACCACACCCTCCCTGCCTCTCTGCTCTTTACAGAATGGGCTGAACGGCTTGCACCTGGCCTCGAAAGAAGGCCACGTGAAGATGGTGGTTGAACTTCTGCACAAAGAGATCATTCTAGAAACCACAACCAAGGTACGTCTCATGGGGGGTGAGGAAGCTTTACATTGACAATTCAAATGTGTGGGTCCTTCAGGTATCGTCCTGGCATGGAAAACAGCCCTTCATGAGCCCATGTTTGCATCCTTCTGATGTTCTCTTGTCTTTCCAGTCATTTCCCGGTTCTGTGAGTCCCTGAAGTCACAGGCCCCTGTTTCTGCAAAGATTCAGTAGGCCTTTACTTTGTCCGGATCATAGACTACCCTGGAATCAGTCTAAAAATAAACCCCATGCTCCAGTGGCTTCCTGCTTCCTCAGGGTCCTTGGCTCGAATACGGGGACTAAGAGCACCGTGAGCCCCACGGTCAGGTGCCCTGGGTCCGCATCCTGAGATACTTCCTACTCCGTGACCTTGAGCAACCTACTCTGTGACCTTGAGCAACCTACTCTGTGACCTTGAACAACCTAGTCCATGAAAAGCCTCCGTCTCCTCATCTGTAAAATGGAGAGTCTAATGCTCAGTTGCAGGATTGGCGTGAGAATGAAATGAGATAGTGCAGTCTACGAAATGCCTGGCACTGAGGGCTGTGGAAGAGTCCAGATCCCTCTCGCCTACTCTTCTTCAGCAAGTCTTCGTCTGTCTGTCAGCCCCAGGCTGTCTCCCCTCCTGACTGATTGCCTTGCACAGCCTCCTCTCTTCCCAGGAGGCACCCGGCAGGGGCTGAGTCACACCTCTCACCGCGTCTGTGCCTCTCCATAGCCATAGATTATAAACACCGGTGGCTTCAGTCCAGAAACCAAAGTCATGAGACGAATGCATCTACAGGTTGCAAACTCGGTTTTATTTCTAATATACATACATCATATCTGTTCAGTAAGCAGGATGCAGCCAGCACTGAAACACGAAACTAAGCAAAAAAAAGTTGCCTCTGATTTACTAACTCGAGTCCTGTTTCCTCTTCCCTTCCTTCCTCTGTCGTTTCCCGTGGTGTTTCTCTTGGGCTTACCCCTCCAGCCTCTCGTCTTCCATCTGCTATTGATTCAATGTGGTCTCACATCGGCCTCCCTTTCAGTCCCACGCAGCAAACGCTTTGCCGCCTCTCCAGCAGAGGCCCAGAAGAGCACTGTGCAGAGAACAGACATAATTTATGGTTACGAAGTGAACTACCCAAATATTATGAAGGTAGAATCATCTCCTGAGATAACATTCTGTAATTTTCATGTCATTTCCCGGAGGTGGAAAGATCTCACAGGTGAAACAGACAGAGCTGCTCTTCCTGAATGTGTGCGGGCACTTTTCTCTAAGGCCACGACAAACACCCACTGTTTCTGCCCTGCTCCTGCTGTGGGCGGGGGGGGGCGGGGGGGGTGGGGGGGCACCTGCGCTCTCCCCCGATGCTCTCGCTCACCTGGCTGCAAGCAGCGTGCCATCTGTGTGGGCCGGCGCAGCCTGTCTTCCCTGGCATCCCCCCAGGAGCTGCAAAAACGCTGTGCTTCAGCACTTTTGCTCTTTCCGAATTTCCCCCCTTTATTTGTTATCTTGCAAGCGAACCCTCGGCGTGTCGGTTGTTATTTATAGAAATGGTATCAGTCAGCGTGGTTTCCGAGTGCCATCCCGAGGGAGGGGGGGAGAGGTGAAACTGAAACCGTGGGCTGAGACAGTCATACAGATTGGGGGATTGTCACGGGCCTCGCAAGCCCGAGAAAGGTCTAGAAAAGAATAAAAAGCTAAAACCGATAGAGTTTTCTAAACTGGGCTTAGGAATTTTAAAAGCACAAGACAAATGCCTTCTCCCGCATCCTGCCACCTGCACCGCTCCGAGGCCGGAGCTCAGCGTCCAGGCTGGAGGTGCACGGGAGCAGCTTCAGTCCCTCCACTCACCCACCCAGACCGCCTGCAGCCGGCCTCCCGTCCCCGGGCTCCTGGGCGCCCTGGCCATGGAGACGGTGGGTCTGGGTGGGGCAAGTGTAGCTGAGCCTTTCTTCCTGCTCCTCAGGGGTGTGCTCCTTCATATGAGGGAGGGGCAGGGAACACAGAGCACCCCCCCTCCCTGTGACTCCTGACCCAGGGCCAGGGGGCCTTCTTGAGCCTTACTGTGTGTGCACAGATGGGGGCCGCGGGGGGTGGGGGGCAGTGGCTGCTTCCCAGGGTCTTCCCTCGGCTTTTATTTGTCCCCAGTGCTGCCCTCAGCCCCCATCTCGAAGATGACGTGGGCCAAGATCCACAGCCAGGGTCCCCGTCTAACCAGCTCCCCTTCACGGTGTAGACGGGCAGCTCTGGAGTAGAGTGATTTCTGGCGGGCAGGGGCAGATGAAAGAAACGTCCAACACAGCTTCCTGAGGGCGAGGAGCCCGAGACTCGGTCATCTCTGCCCCTCCATGCCTGACCTAGTGCCCGACACACACGTGCCCAGCCAGTGACCAACGAATGCATGGACGCAGTGCGCCTCCTTCCTCTAAAGGGGAGGCTTGGACTTCGGAGTCCCGGTTTCTAGAGGAGGTTCTGGTGCCAACAGTCCTGCCCCACTTCGTACAGCGAGCGAGTCGGACCCAAGTGCCAAGGCCTCTGAACGTGGGCTCTGCGGACTTCTATGAAACAGGATTGAAATAGCATCTATACAGTCGCTTCTGGCACTTACTCTCTGATGGATATCTGAGGAAGAACTCTCTTGTTTGTCAAATGAGACTTAAGGAGAGAGCAGAAAGACAAGTTCGGGAAGCACCAAGCAGGACCCTCCTGCCTGGTGCAGGCCACGTTTCAGAGGCAAAGATCTGAGCCCCTCCCGGGCCCGAGGGCACCTGTGATGGGGCCGCCTCACCCACCTGGGGGCGCTTGGGGCAGCGGTGACTGGGTGGCCACAGAGCTTAGGCCCCAGGCGGCTCAGTTCCACCTGGACGAGGACCCTTCTCTCCCAGGAGACGGCCGGCCAAAGCGCTTGCAGCGGTCTGAAGCCCCTGCTTGTAGGGCATGAGTTTCCTGAGACGGACAGACTAGCGTAGTTAAAAACTCGACACCACCTGAACCAGGAAAAATGAGGTCGTTTGAGATCTCTGCTCCGAAGTAGTGGAGGGACAGAAGGGTCCAGCTGTGGTCCCATCTCTACCTCCCTCCCTCCCCCCCCCCCCCGCCCTATTTGACAGAGGTTGTCAGGCGGGGCCTGTCCTGCCTGCCTCTCACCGAGCATGGGTGCCAGTGGGGACGAGTAGGTGAGTCATCCTTGGAAAAAGCGCTGACGCTCCAGCCCCAGGACATCCAGGCAGGAAGGAGCCGGGCAGGGAAGCTGGCATCCTGGAACCCACAGAGCCTTCTGGACCCGAAGGCCGTCCAGGAATTCCTGTGAAATACCTGGAAGAATCCCGACCAGAAAACCTGGGTGTTCCACTCGCCTCCTCAGAACCCCACTGGGTTCTTAGTCTCGGTTGTCGGTTCTTAGCTTTTAAAAAGTTGACTTTAAAACCATTGTGTATCTCACTTTCTTCTACTGTCTATTCTTTCCAGCTTTTCTCTCTTATTTGGTGAACGCTTGCTCATAACATGTACTTATTAACGTTTCAAGTAATCTTTTTTTTTTTTGTATTTTCCTTTGTCAGGTTTTTTTCTATTTATTTTTCCCCATGGACTTTCATGTTTTCCTTCTTTTCCTCGATATGGTTCATTTTATTATCCCCCAACTCCTTTAGATATTTCTACCCCTTTTATTCTGTTTGACACTTTACTCCCTCTCTTCCTCTCTCACTCCCTCTGTCCACGTTGGTCCAGCTTCGCTTGGTGGGTCACAGCATCCGGGGTGCTGAGCCGGTAGGATCTCCTGGCCTCCTTTTCCACAGAGCCCATTGTCCTGCAGTTACAGGTCGGGAGGCGCTGGAAGTCCAGAGGAGGACAAGTGCCTGGCACACCTTCAGGGTGGGTCCTGAAGAGGCTGGCTGTTAGCAGGTGACACGACGCTGCACCTGCCCGCAGCCGATCAGTGTTGAGAAGTCAGTTGGCTTTCTTATTCTTTGACATTAGTTTTTCACGGAGAACAGGAAGGATGTCCCTCTTGTGCTTTCAGCACTATCTCAAGATGGATGGTGGGTCAGGTGTGTTGTCTACCCCCTTTGACCTTCAAGAAAGCCACTGCGCACCCCCAAACAGCATCCTTGTTCCTATACCTTTAACAGTCACGTATGAAGGCGTGGTGGGAAATCTCTTCTCCCTCCCTGTGTGTTTCAGAAAGGGAACACGGCTCTGCACATCGCCGCCCTCGCTGGTCAGGACGAGGTGGTCCGGGAGCTCGTCAATTATGGCGCCAATGTCAACGCCCAGTCCCAGGTGTGGCTCTCTGCGGTCCCTGCGCTAGAGGGCGCTCTTTCCTTCTTCACCTGTGTGTCTGTTACACCGCGGGCGCATGGGCTACTGGGCTGCACACACTGCGCAGCTGAGTCCACATTTGCTAGTGATATGCCTCCAAGCAACGACGAAGGCATCTTTAGTATTTTTTCACACTTCTACACATTCTAAGCATGATGTGGTTGGTCATGGTGGACCTCGTCTCTGTTCAGTAAACCAGCCAAATAGTATATTTAGTTGTGACCCATTTGGGGAGAGAAGCTGTGTATGGGGACTGGGACATGTGCAAATAGAGGAGAAGTGTGTGGGAGAGGCTGATGGACGGAGACGAGGGGCAGAAACAGACTTCCACGGAGTGTCGCCCCCACCTTGTGGCCTTTTGTAATCATCCCAATGGGCCATTTCAAAGGGCAGTGAGTTTTTAGACCTGGAGATACGGGTGGGGATATTGCCCTGTGGGTTAGGTGAAAACAGGGAGTGAGAGCGCTGTCCTCCAGTGTAGAGATTTTTGCACTGGTTTTAGCATCTCTCACTGTGGTGGGTGACGTGCAATGACTTTTTCTCTTGGTTTACAGAAAGGCTTCACACCCCTGTACATGGCAGCACAAGAGAATCACTTGGAAGTGGTGAAGTTCTTACTGGAGAATGGAGCTAACCAGAATGTAGCCACAGAAGTAAGTACCTTGGGAAATGGCCTCACCGCCAGAAGTCTCCAGGGGTCGGACATGGTTGCGGGGCATGTGTTCCTGAGGCCCGGCTGGAGGTGCAGCCTGTGTCCTGATCAATGCGGTGTCATTGAGCGCTCTTGACCTTCAGATCCCTGCCCTCCTCCTGGCTGCTGTTGGCTCTGCAGGGCAGTAAGAGACAGAGCCATGGGTCTTGAGGAATGCCCAGGCACATAGCAGAGAAATGACATCAGAGTCTAACATGTCGCTTCCACTATAACCAACACTGAAGGCGGGACAGGGGTGGGGGTGGGGCAGCTGTGTATGATTGACAGGTCTGCTTTGGACCTTAATGAGAAAGTCTCTTGCCATGAGTCCACGGTGCACCCTCGACAAGTTAATTAACTCTGATCCTGAATTTTGTCATTGATGAAACGATGACGTTGAACCTGAAGCTAAGGCTTCTCTTGCGCCTTATCGCTGTAAAGACTCAATTACATAACTCTGTTATCATTCTGCTTCGCCAGTTCATGGGGTCCCAGTGTACAACTGAGGGAATGAATAACAGTAGCTCACAACTAACTTCTCAGTGCCTGACATGGTTTCTAGCTTTTGGTAGGTGTTCATTAATTTTCGTGAAATAAATAAGGGAATACTCGTTCACCATGTTTAAGGCACTGTCCTGGCACCAGTAGTTGCGATGAGAAGAGGTAGGAAAAGAAACAAATGCTTCTCATAGCACTCAGACTGGGAACCAACTATAAAGGCAAAGTAAGTCAGTGCTTAAGAAGAACGACTGTAGGTTCTGTGAGGTAGCAGAGGAGAGGGGCGTCAAGAAAGGCTTCAAGGAGGAGGTGGCATTGACGTGGGACTTAGAGGAGGGTGGGAGGGCTTTGAAGAGCAGAGGACTGGAGGCCGAGGGCCTGTTATGAGCAAGAGCCCTGAGGTGTGGTCACGTGGGTCCTGCCTGAGGCCAGCCGGGCGGGGGTCGGCCACAGTCAGAGCAAATCGACCTTTCCTCCTCCCCTCTGGCCAGGACGGCTTCACCCCTCTCGCCGTGGCTCTGCAGCAGGGCCACGAGAACGTGGTGGCACACCTCATCAACTACGGGACGAAGGGGAAGGTGCGCCTCCCTGCCCTGCACATCGCGGCCCGCAACGACGACACCCGGACGGCTGCGGTGCTTCTGCAGAATGACCCCAACCCGGACGTGCTTTCCAAGGTGAGGGCAGCCTGACGGAGGACAGGAGAAGTCTAGAGCCTAGACCATGGAGACCTACGGGTTACAGAGGCAGCTCCCCCAGACCAGACGTGGTGCTAGCCGTTACACGGAGCACCAGCCCCACGGTGACTTCAGGCCCCCACTAGGACATCTAGGAGCCCCACTGTAAACCCCTGGTGGACACTGAGGAAAATGTGCTTGGCGTGGAGCAGGGAAGGTTTCTGTTGCTCCCGGCCATCCAGAAAGTGTCCAGGTGGGCAGGCTGGGTCTCCGCCAGAGTGAAACTTTGGAATCCCAGCAGGTGGTGTTCTAGAACCGTGGTCGGCAAACTCATTAGTCAGCAGAGCCAAATATCAACAGTACAACGATTGAAATTTCTTTTGAGAACCGAAAACCGACTTCTGCGCATGGGCCTCGAAGTTTCAATCGCACTGTACCTGCGCGCCCACACGTGGTATTTTGTGGAAGAGCCACACTCAAGGGGCCAAAGAGCCGCATGTGGCTCGAGAGCCGCAGTTTGCTGACCACTGTTCTAGAATATTGTTTTCCTGGCTGCCCCCTGGTGGAGGGAGGGAGTGACCCCACATGTGGAGAGGAGACCGTGGAGGGTCATCCAGGGGGCCTGCACAGCTAGCCACCTGGACATGCTGTCTGACGTTTTGAGTCACTGCTGACCCACTCTCTGTAAGTTTAGGTGGCTCATTTCTTCTCTTGCTGTGGGAATTGACTTGCATTTGGGTTATTCTTAGAGGCCCCTCACCCCGCGGTCCATGGGTTTGGTCTGGAAAAGTGCTGACTGGGTAGGTAGGGTTTGAGGTTATGGAACAGAAAGATGGCAATAGATCCACCAAGGGATTGGAGGTCTGCATTCTGCGGTGAGTCATTATACCCTGTAAGGGGGCTGAAACATCCCTAGAACTGAGATCATGGACCCAATCCCACTTCTGACTCATGAATTAAAATCTCTTCATAAGTAAGCACTCAGATGAAAGGGCCTACAGAGTTGGAGGCAATCCTAGTCCATGGTTTGTCCGTGTGAACCACAGAACAAAGAATGTGGGTCACTTGGGGGCCATACCTATTTTTTTAAAAAATATGTTTTTATTGATTTCAGAGAGATGAAGGGAAAGGGAGAGAGGGATAGAAACATCAATTATGAGAGAGAATCATTGATCCGCTGTCTCCTGCACACCTCCTACTGCAACCTGGGCATGTGCCCTGACAGGGAATCGAACCGTGACCTCCTGGTTCACGAGTCAACACTTAATCCCTGAGCCACACTGGCCAGGCTAGCTTTTTATCTTTTAGGTTTTTGTATGGTGGTAAGTTTTGTTTTGTTTTTAATTTATTGGGGTGACATGGTTAAGAAGATTATGTAGGTCCAAAACCGGTTTGGCTCAGTGGATAGAGCGTCGGCCTTCGGACTCAAGGGTCCCAGGTTCGATTCCGGTCAAGGGCATGTACCTTGGTTGCGGGCACATCCCCAGTAGGGGGTGTGCAAGAGGCAGCTGATTGATGTTTCTCTCTCATCGATGTTTCTAACTCTCTATCCCTCTCACTTCCTCTCTGTAAAAAATCAATAAAATATATTTTTTAAAAAAGAAGATTATGTAGGTTTCAAGTGTACATTTCTATGATACATGATATCTGTGTATTGCTTTGTGTGCCTACCACCCAAAGTCAAATCATCTTCCTTCCCCATATATTTGGTTCCCTGTACCCTTTACTACTCCCTCACCCCCTTTCCCTCTGGTAACCACCATACTCTTGTCTGTGTCTCTGAGTTTTTGTTTATTTATTTTTGTTTGTTTACTTGTTGCTTACAGTTCTATACCCCAAATATGAGTGAAATCAGATGGTTCTTAACGTTTTCTGCCTTTTTGCTTAGCATGATATTCTCAAGGTCCATTCATGTTGTCGCAAATGGAAATATCTCATCTTTTCTTTTTTTTTTTTTTAATTTCTTTATTGATTAAGGTGTCACATATTTGTCCTCATCCCCCCATTCCCTTCCCCCCCCCTCCCCACGCATGCCCCAACTCCCTGTTGAACTTAACCGTTGGATAGGATCATATGCATGCATACAAGTCCTTTGGTTGAACTCTCCCCCTCCCCCCACCCTCCCGTATCCTCCCTCTGAGGCCCGATAGTCCGATCGATGCCTCCTTGCTTCTGGTTCTGTTCTTGTTCCTCAGTCTATGTTGTTCATCATTTCCCCTAGATGAGCGAGATCATATGTCACTAGATATATACTTATGAGAACTGAATGTGAGACAAGCAATAATAGTTATGCTGACAGGCAAATGAATCAGTCTGTAGTGAGTTTCTTTCTGGACCAACAGTTCTTTTGAGACCCAATTTCAATGTCCACCAGTTCCTTATGTGTACATGTCAGCACTGACCCCTCATCTCATCTTTTCTTATGGCGGAGTAGTATTCCACTGTATATATGTAGCACATCCTCTTTATCCAGTGATCTATGAAGGACACTTTGGTTGTTTCCATGTCTTGGTCACCAGGAATAATGCTGCAATGACTATAGGGGTGCACATAGCTTTGCAAATAATTTTCACCTGGATTTTGAATGCAACCTGTCACAGACTCTCTCGACCCCTCCAGCAAAGGTGCTCATCAGCCTAACTCTGCTTGATGTGTGGGGTCCTCTGGCCCGGCCGGCGTTGTCGGAATCCCTGGGCTGATGCTGAGATAGAAATGACAGTACATGGCACGTGACAAGATGTCCCCCCCTCTGTTGTGCCCCAGACAGGATTTACCCCCCTCCACATCGCAGCTCACTATGAGAACCTCAACGTGGCCCAGTTACTCCTCAACCGGGGAGCCAGTGTCAACTTCACGCCACAGGTGAGCTCTCTGGCGGGCCAGGGCTCGGGGGGCCTAGAGTCTAGATGCTCCCACCTCTCTCCTATGGCAGCATGAATTCCCCCGATTGCAGGAGGGGCTGTGGCTCCCTGTTGGTAGGTTTCTAATTACACGCCCCTCAGTCTCCTTGTGCCCCTTCTAGAGGGGGAAATCCTGGAGGGTGGGACTGGTTTGCTTTCTCCAGTGCTGACCCTGGGAGACGTGGGCTTGGCCAGCGTGCTGTGATTAACACAAAATACAGGTTTTGAATCTTTCTTTGGCAAGAAATGTCCTCACAGTAGGTTTAATGTGGCTGTTAGTTCTACTGCCGTTGCAGGGCGGGGCCGGGGGCAGGAGGGGTAGGGTAGGGAGCAGCTGCTTTCCCCAGGAGGATGCACGCCCTGACTGGTCCTGTTCTCCCTCCAGAACGGCATCACGCCACTGCACATCGCCTCCCGCAGGGGGAACGTGATCATGGTGCGGCTCCTGCTGGACCGCGGGGCCCAGATAGAAACAAGGACCAAGGTGGGTGCCAGTAGACCCCGTGGCAAGGCCAGGGGAGGGATTCTACCTTCCAGAGTCTAACCCGGGGTGGTGGGGCTCGGTGATGAGCTGGTGGTGGGCCGGCAGCCTCCCGGAGCAGCGCACCGCGGGAGACAGGGGGCAGCAGGAGACAATAACAAGACAGTAATGGAGTCAAGCTGGTCCTCAAGGAGGCATCGTGCTCCTGTGGTGGGAATGATGCTGGGGCAGCCTTCTCTCCAACGGCCTCTGATAGGTGCCTTTGGGGCTTTCTCTTTGTGACTCTATTTTTTAAAGGATGAATTGACACCTCTCCACTGTGCAGCTCGGAATGGGCACGTGCGAATCTCAGAGATCCTGCTGGACCACGGGGCACCCATCCAAGCCAAAACCAAGGTGCGTGCCTCCTTTCCACGAGGAGTATCTTGTAGACCGGGCCCCAGGCCAGGCCAGCCTGGGATCCTAACACTGCTAACTGAGCCAGAGTGCATGACTGCCCCAATGCCCGTTGCATAGGAGGCACTCTCTATAGCCCTAATGATTATCTTGATCGGGGTCAGCAAAATTTTCTCTAAGGGCCAGATAGTAAATATTTTCAGGCTTTGCAGGCCATGGTCTCTGTCTCAATGACTCAATTCCACCATTAGAGCAGGAAAGCAACCATGGATGATAATATGCAAACTAGCAGCCGTGTTCCAATAAAACTTTATTTACAAACACAGCCAACAGGCCAGATTTGACCCCCAGGCTGCAATTGTCCATAGCTTCAGATCAACCCTTGTCTATTTCACCCTGGCTCCAGAAAAGACAGGAGCTAACCCTTGGAAAAGTCTTCAGAGCCGGGCCAGGCTGGAGTAAAGTTAAAAAGAAAACAAAGCGGTTCTTTTCAGTGTCCATTAGGACCAGAGCCAAGGCCTATCCGTCAGTTCTCATAGCAGGTCTTGAGTCTTCCTGGGGCTAATGTTGTCAGACCACCCGGTGCTGCCTACACCTCCTCCAGGCCCCGTTCCCCATTCTTTGGGGTGGATTTAAAGGATGTGAGTTTAGAACAGTGAGGCAGAAACCAGGCCCAGTGTGGCCACTCTGGAGGTTTTCTGTGAGAAGTTCTATGTCATAAAGTTGTAGCACAGTTCTTAACCATGCAAGGCAATTTATTTCCTGACAAATGATCATGTGAGTATTCTACAGAGCTCTCTGTAATTTGGGTCATGATTCACAGCACCAAGCTGGCGTGTGTGTGTGTGTGTGTGTGTGTGTGTGTGTGTGTGTGTTGGGTGAAGGTATCCTCTACTAAACAAGTTTATATCTCATTTAATCCTCCGTCCAAGGCTGCTGGGCTACTCTGCCCCTTTGAGCATGCCTCTTACTCCCTCTGTGCCTCCATTTCTTCATCTAGAGAGCTCTCCTCCTCTCTCCCAGGGTTTCAGGGATGATTACATGAAATAACATCTTTGAAAGTACATGTAAAAGCAAAAGTCCTCAGAGAAGTGGAGGTATAATTGCTACTACCACTTATTAGGTCAGGAAATTCTCAACATGTTTCCACAGAGGGCCTGTTTTTAAAACTCATAAATGTCCTAAGTTAGTAATGCTCTTATATTATCTAGATTATTAAAATGGGACCTAAAAAAGATGGTCATGAAAATTCTTTACTGAGAATGTCCTTCTTTTCAATTGGGAAACATGGTATGACCTGTTTAAAATGCAGTGAGTGGAATGAAGTGTGTTGGTTTGCTAGGGCTGCTATAACAAAGTGCCACGCCCTGGGAGGGGGACCTTTGCGGGGGCCTGATGTGGCGGGGGCCAAACATGGCGGGGATCTCCCTTTTCCGCGTCCCGCGCGGAAAGAGAGATGAATGAACCGGTTCTAAGTGGAGGCGGCCAGGGATTGAGAAATAATAGAAATAAAGTAAACAAGACGCAAAAAAAGATTCATGAAGCTGGGGCTGGGTGGGACGCCATCTTTTCTCTCTGATGGAGAGGCAGCATGACGACGACCCTGAGCCACCCAGCAGGTTTATCTTATATCCCAAAAATCCAGGAAGTAACACCAAAACTTAGGCTCAAAGGAGCTTATTTGCATTCTTAACTAGGCCCCAGCATTACTGAATTTACATATCTAGACCCGCCCCTGCGGACACCCGGGCTGCTGTGAAGTCAGAACTGATTAACATGTCCAGCCTCATTGGGGAAGCATGTTCCCAGGGCGTGGCTCGGCCTAAGCCCTGAGTTCGGCTGATGATAATTAAGGAAATGCCCAGGTGCCTCCCAGGCGGCCCTCTACAGGCCTTAAACCACAGAAGGTTATTGTCGCACAGTCTGGAGGTCAAGGTCAGCAGGGTTGGCTCCTCCGAGGCTGTGAGGGAGAATCTGCTCCTGGCCCCATCCCCCCGGTTTCTCGTTGTTTGCGGGGAGTCTCTGGCTTGTAGAAGCATCACCGAGATCTCTTCCTCATCTTTACACGGCATTCTCCCGGTGTGTATGTCTGTGTAAAATTTCTCCTTAAAAAAGGAAAAGTTTTTATTGATTTCAGAAGGAAGGGAGAGGGGGAGAGAGAGAAACATCAATGATTAGAGAGAATCATTGATCAACTGCCCCCTGCACACCTTGCCCCTCTTCCCTCCACTGGGGATCGAGCCCACAACCCAGGTATGTGCCCTGACCGGTAATCGAACCATGACCTCCTGGTTCATGGGTTGATGCTCAACCACTGAGGCACACCAGCCAAGCCAAATTTCTCTTTTTTATAAGGACAGCAGTCAAACTGGAATAGGCCCCACACTAATGACCTCATCTTAACGAACTGCACCTACAGTGACCCTGTTTCCACACGCAGCATCGTGTGGGGAAGAAGCAGGAAGTGAGGTTGGAGTCGTTGCCCTGAATGGCCGTGTTCTGTCTCCAGCAGCCTTTGTGATTGTTTTCTTCCCTCTCCACCCAGAACGGCTTGTCCCCAATTCACATGGCGGCTCAGGGAGACCACCTTGACTGTGTTCGACTTCTATTGCAATACAACGCAGAGATAGACGACATCACCCTGGATCACCTGACCCCTCTCCACGTGGCAGCCCACTGTGGCCATCACAGAGTGGCCAAGGTCCTTTTGGATAAAGGGGCCAAACCAAACTCCAGAGCCCTGGTGAGTGGGAGGCTGGTGGAGTGGGAGCCCTGGTGAGTGGGAGGCAAGGACCAAGGGAGGCAGGACCAGAGCTGCTCGGCTGAGGGGCACTGACCTGGAAGGTGTCAGTGCATGCTCACGGGGCATGGCGGTGCACAGGCAGGACAGTGACCCCTGCTGACGGCAGCCCCAGGAACAGGCTGAGATCAGGGGAGGCTTTGGGCCCAGGAGCCCTGACTCAGGAAGCAGAGTTCATGGTTTGCACCTGGGCTGGGGGTGCCACTCCATCTGAGCTGGGCCCAGAGCTGAGGGACAGTGATTCCTTAGAGACTGCCTGGCTTTATATGCTTTGTGGGTGAGTAAATGGCCTGGGCTAAGTACGCATCCTTCCTCTGCAGAGTGTTCATGCTGCTCGTGCAGAGGTGAGTTCAGGCCTAAAGCTAATCCCCTCCTGGGTGGTTCAGGGACCTGGGGGGCCGGAGCTCTGCCCAGAGCCTGCCCAGGACCCCTCTCCAGAGGGAGAGAATTTGGAAGGCAGAGTAGCCTCCAGAGACTGCAAGGATGGTTCAATCATTCATTCAGAAAACTCATCAAGCTCGTACCACGTGCCAGGGCACTGTTCCAGGTGTTGGGAGTTTCTCAGCCTCAGCACTGTTGACATTTTGAGTCTGATGCTTTTTGTGGCAGGGGGGCTGCCCTGTGCACTATAGGATGTGTAGCAGCATCCCCGGCCTCTACCTGCTAGGTGCTAAGAGCATTTCTCCTCAGTGGTGACAATCAAAATCTCTCCAGACATTGCCTCATGTCCCCGGGGTGGGGGTGTGGGGACACCCTCACACATACACTTTAGAGAACCACTGCCCTAGAGCAGTGGTCGGCAAACTGTGGCTCGCAAACCGCCGTTTGCCGCTCTGTTGACTAATGAGTTTGCCGACCACTGCCTTAGAGAAAAACACTTAAAAAACATTTTAATAATGTACTAATGTCTTTAACCTGAAGTCAAAACTTCTGGATAAGGGTAATGCCTTACGCAGTGGTTGGCAAACTCATTAGTCAACAGAGCGGCAAACCGCGGCTCGCGAGCCGCATGTGGCTTGCGAGCCGCAGTTTGCCGACCACTGCCCTAGGGGGATAAAGCACCGAAAAACACCAGCGAACAGACAAATACAAGCAAGCAAATATCCCTGCCCTGGTGGAGTTTACGCTCTAGCATATCACTGTAGGGCAGAGCTGATGCGCAGAAATCCGTTTTACTAAACATGAGCATCAGTCTCTGGGAAGAGGGAACATGATTGGCTTCGCAAACACACTCTTTCGTGTAAATTTCCCCTTGAGGAAACTTTAAACAGCAGGCTCTTTTAGTGCATCCAAGAATATGATTACACTTCCAGAAAAGGTTTATAGACAACACGCTCAGGAACGTGCCTGGTGCCGACAGTGAGCGCCACCTGCCTCTGCAGTGATTTGCAGTCAGTGACGCTCTGGTCTGTGGGAGGCTGCTGACAGGCTGGGGCAGAGGCTGCCTCTCACTCAGCAAGGCGGTCTGGGTGCCCCTTGGGCTGGCGTGTGAGCGCCCGCTTGTCTGTCTCCCTTTGTGCGGGGCTGCAGAATGGCTTCACCCCCTTACACATCGCCTGCAAGAAGAACCATATCCGGGTCATGGAGCTGCTGCTGAAGACGGGAGCCTCCATCGACGCTGTCACCGAGGTAGGAGAAACTCCGCAGGTGAGCGGGTGGCCTCCCCCACGGTTTCCTCCCGTAGCCTCCTGGAGCGTTGTCCTGTGTAGCCATGAGTGGCCACAGGAGTGTGCGTGTGCGTGCAAGTCTAGACTGCTCCAAGGAGCATACGGGTGGGGGGCGGTGACCGAGACAAGGGAACCCGTGTCAAGTCTCAGGGAGCTTTCCAAGATCAGATGCAATTCTTTGAGTTGTCAAAGCGGGCAGAACCATCCTGTAGTGAGTGATGGTTTCCCTCCAGCCATTTTCCTGGACATGAACCCATCCCATCTGACTCCCTTTTCTTGGAAAACTAGTCTAGAGCAGCTGGAGGCAGGAAAGCCTTAGCGCCATCTGGCTGTCTCTTCCTTGGAGGAGTGGGGAGGTCCTCTCTCTTCTCACTCCTCTTTTCTGTTCCAGTCTGGCCTGACCCCTCTCCACGTGGCCTCCTTCATGGGGCACCTGCCCATCGTGAAGAACCTCCTGCAGCGGGGGGCATCGCCCAACGTCTCCAATGTGGTAAGCCCGTGGGGACAGCAAGGGCTCTTTTCTTGACACCAAGAGCTCAGGGGCTGCTGACACACTGGCCCCAGGAGAAGGCCTCTGACACACTGGCCCCAGGAGAGGGCCGCTGACACACTGGCCCCAGGAGAGGGCCTCTGACACACTGGCCCCAGGAGAGGGCCTCTGACACACTGGCCCCAGGAGAGGGCCTCTGACACACTGGCCCCAGGAGAGGGCCTCTGACACACTGGCCCCAGGAGAGGGCCTCTGACACACTGGCCCCAGGAGAGGGCCTCTGACACACTGGCCCCAGGAGAGGGCCTCTGACACACTGGCCCCAGGAGAAGGCCTCTGACACACTGGCCCCAGGAGAGGGCCGCTTACACACTGGCCCCAGGAGAGGGCCGCTGACACACTGGCCCCAGGAGAGGGCCGCTGACACACTGGCCCCAGGAGAGGGCCGCTGACACACTGGCCCCAGGAGCACTCAGGGGGCCGCTTTAGCCAGTGATCCCTCGATCTCCTCTCTGGGGATGGAGTAGAATTCTCAGAAGAGCAGAGGCTTCGGACTCGGGGAGAACGTCCGTATATACTGACACTTTCCCAGTTAAACTTGGCACCCCTCTGCAAGTTTGGGGGGATGTATTTTGGACAACAATTTTGGGAACTTCTGTGTTATCTGGGAATACATTTGCATTTTTAAACATTCATGAGCTCTGGGGTTTACCTGTGTGTATACTTAGAATACACACACACACACACACACACACACACACACAGGCACACACCGGGCATCAGCAGGCCCAAGGCTGAAGGAGCTGCTTGCTGGGGCAACTCCGCCTCTTGGACAGAAACCTGCCAACCTTCTCCAGGCTCACGCTTTGGAGCCCTGCGTGTGCCCTTTTGGAAACCCAGCGTGTAACAACAGGTCTATAATTTCCTTATTTTACAGAAAGTGGAGACCCCGCTACACATGGCAGCCAGGGCAGGGCACACGGAAGTCGCCAAATACCTGCTCCAGAACAAAGCCAAAGTCAATGCCAAGGCCAAGGTGTGTCCTGGAGGTGGGAAGGACCCTGGGACGCAAGCAATTCAAGCTCCATGCGGAGAAACCCACCCTAATTAGAGGCCTGGCCTCAGTGCTGGGGGCACAATGATTCCTTGACGTTCCCGTGGCCATCGCACTAAACACTCAGTCCTGCTTGGCAGGGGTTCTAAGGCCAGAGACGGGTTTGCTCAGAGCTACGTGTCTTCAGGATGATGCAAGTCCAGGAGCGTGGCTGGCCTGCAGCGCTTATTGGGCTGAAAGGGTTTCTGGGTGGTTACAGTTGTGGTATAAGAAGAGAAGCGACTTTTTAAAGCAAGTATTGCCAGTGAAAACCAGTCAGGAATGACTTGATCTAAAAACGGACGCCTCCCCCTTGTTGTAAGAGGCATGTCGAGGGGCTGATGGGTGAAGACTAAGACTAGCTGCTGAGTCAGCAAGTTGGTTGGCTTTGGCCAAGACCAGACTTTCCTACCCCACAGGTGGCAGACGCTCTGCTTAGAGTTAAGACTCTGGTTTCTGGTTGGGCCACGTGAGGGAGGCTCCCCCCCCCCCCCCCCCCCCCCCCGCCCCCAGCTGGGCCCAACAACACAGAGACCTCACCCGCTGAACCCCTTTAGCATCAGGCATGAGCAGGAAGGGTTGGGATGCGGTGAAGACGTCATGTTTCCCCTTCAGCAGTTTAGTACCAGGGGTCCTCACACTTTTTAAACCGGGGGCCAGTTCACTGTCCCTCAGACCGTTGGAGGGCCGGACTCTAGTTTAAAAAAAAACTATGAACAAATTCCTATGCACACTGCACATATCTTATTTTGAAGTAAAAAAACAAAACGGCAAAAACACGCGCATGTGGCCCGCGGGCCGTAGTTTGAGGACGCCTGGTTTAGACTCTAATGACCCTTGGCATAGAGAAACCCAAAGCCTTGTCAAAGAGATAGATGAGGTCCACTCAGATTGGGCTGAACACGGTACTCATCACTACAACTTGTTGAGAGCGTATCACCTCCCAAACACTGTGTGAAACATCTTATCCACACTCGCTGCTTGATCCTAACCATAGTCCTGGGAGGTTGATATTATTATCCCCACTTCACAGATGGGAAGGCTGAGCCTAGGGGCAAGTAGGTAGAAATAACTACTAACTTGAGAGGTGGTTGTAAGGATTAAATAGGAGATAGCATATCGGTTTCTGTAACTCAGCGAGGTGATTTGGGTGCCACCTCTCTATGTAACTAGCTGTGTGACCTTGAGAAAGTCACCTAACTCTCTGGGCGTCACCTCCCTTCTTTGTAAGATGAAGCGTTGGATTAGTTAACCTTGGTATCCCCTCTTCTTCTTTTCCACTCCGGGTTCCAGGATGACCAGACCCCCCTTCACTGTGCAGCTCGCATTGGCCATACAAACATGGTGAAGCTCCTGCTAGAAAACAGTGCCAACCCCAACCTGGCCACCACTGCCGGGCACACCCCCCTGCACATTGCAGCTCGAGAGGGCCACGTGGAGACGGCTCTGGCCCTTCTGGAAAAGGAAGCGTCCCAGGCCTGCATGACCAAGGTACAGCCTCCTCCTCCTGTTCTCTAGCGGTGACTGCCCCAGGCCACTCACTGCTGGGCCTGGGGGCAAGGGAGGGACATTCCCTCCTGATCCTCTGTGTTGTCTTATTTGTGCCGAAAGCAGCGGGGGGAGAGGGAAGGGCTGGGCCAGCGCCCACAGGACTGGCTATCATTTGGGAGCCTGCTATGTCATGGTTCTGCCCCAGAAAAGGGGTGGACTGTAGTTTCCCATTCACCCACTCGGCCTTCATGCATTTATCTCACAATCGCTATTGGCTCAGCACCTGCTCTAGACAAACCAGCAGGTTCTGGGATATTAGGAGTAAGACTCAGCCCCTGCCTTCAACAAGCTAACAGTCAAATCACAACAAAAGATGGTTTTCTCACTACGAGAAGGGCGGGCGGGGGTGGGGGAGGAAACCTGCCGATTTCTGTGGCCGTGGCCTCTCGGAGGGATCAGAAATTCCTGGTCCTTTATTTGACGGGCGTCTCCATGCTTGTTAAGAGGGGACACCTCCTCTGCCCCCGGCCCCTGCTCCAGGGAGGACGGCTGTGGCTCCCGTGGCTCTGACAGCCTGTGTTTCTCCTCAGAAAGGATTTACCCCTCTCCATGTGGCGGCCAAGTACGGGAAGGCTCGGGTGGCAGAGGTGCTGCTGGAGCGGGACGCACACCCTAATGCCGCCGGGAAGGTGAGTGTGCCCTCGCCTCCCTCCCTCGGGCTAGAAGCCAGAGCAAAAGGTAAACTCGCTACTTGTGAAGGGCACCACTTGCCTAAGCCCATCTTCTCCATCTTCTCAATGGGCAGCTATCCAGAGAGAATGACCCTTAGGAAGACTGGTCTTTCTGTCAAAGGCCTTGACCTTCTAGAAAGACCCGGTGGGCTTCTCGGAGCGAGTGTGCTGATGGCCCCATCGGGCCCAGCAGGAGTGAGGAGGTGGCCCTGGGTCCGGCTGCTTATGCCCTTAGTGACTTCTGATCAAGATTGGTTCTGGAATGATTGTGTTGTTGTTGTTAATCCACACAGGAGTATTTTATTTGCCCCAATGATTTTTTTTTTTTTTTAGAGTGAGGGGATGGGAGGGAAGGGAGGAAAGAGAAAGGGAGAGACACCTTGATTGGTTGCCTCCCACACACGCCCTGACCCAGGTATGTGCCCTTGACTGGCAATCAGACCTACAATCCTTTGGTCCAGTGGTCGGCAAACTCATTAGTCAACAGAGCCAAATATCAACAGTACAACGATTGACATTTCTTTTGAGAGCCAAATTTTTTAAACTTAAACTTCTTCTAACGCCACTTCTTCAAAATAGACTCGCCCAGGCCGTGGTATTTTGTGGAAGAGCCACACTCAAGGGGCCCAAGAGCCGCATGTGGCTCGCGAGCCGCAGTTTGCCGGCCACTGCTTTGGTCCATGGGCCAGTGCTCTAACCACTGAGCAAACGAGCCAGGGCGTTCCGGAATGATTTTAACCAGATTTTACCTGCACAAAAGAAGTGGCGTGGACCCCAGCGTGGTGCTGCTGTAGCTAAGGGGATCTCTAAGAAGAAAGTCCACTGAGTGAAGGCTGTTCTCTCTGTCGACCCCCCTCCCCCCGCAGAACGGCCTGACTCCCCTGCACGTGGCCGTCCATCACAACCACCTGGACATCGTCAAGCTGCTGCTTCCGCGGGGCGGCTCCCCACACAGTCCTGCTTGGGTAAGCCTCCCCGGTCCCCGCAGCAGGGCCCGGAGCGCAGCTGCCTGCCTTCCTCCCGGGAGGGCTGTTCCAGAAGCAGCCAGAGGGCTCGGGTGTTTTGCTTTTATTTTTGCCTCAGAAATCTCGCCTCCCTTTCTCAGCTCTTCCCTGCAGTATAGTTGCCGCTGTTTGGGGACCAGGAGTGGGTGGGAAGTGGGTAACACTTCTTAGCATCAGGCTACCTCACAGAGGTGGATTCTTTTTACACCATAACGTGTCCCCGGAGCGCTGAGTGTCCGCTGAGTTTTGCACGTGGGCCGTCCAAGGTCAGCACGCACAGACGCCTCCACATGGGGTCCGTCCCCGCCAGTCTCGCTCCAGCGCAGTGACCGCACGTTGAGAACTATGCGGGGCTGTGAGTGAACTTGCCGGAACCTTGAAGGAAGGGACCTATTTTGAATGTGAATATCCCTCCCTCCCCCCAAGCTATTCCTCTTGTGAGTTCGGACTTTTAGGTGGTGGTGTTTTTAAGCGAGGCACAGCCATGTATGTCACATGTAGACGCATGTTCAGTGTGCCGGCCTCCTGCAGCCTCTGAAATGCAGCAGCCTCATGACCACCTAAGGGAAGGGAGGAAAGGGAGCTGACAGGCTGGCTTATGTAAGACCAGATTGGCGGGTGGGGGTGGGGTGATCCAAGGTGTTGGGAGGAAGCTGGACAGAGGATCATTTTTGGGGACAGGCTGCCCCCTGTGGGACAAGAGGGTGTGCAGTGTTTGTCTGGGAGGAGAGGGTCGCTGTGGGGCTGGTGGCCGCTCTAGGAGGAGGGACCAGGCGAGGGAGCAGGGCTTGGGTAAGGACACAGGCAGTCCCTGCATTCTGGAGCTCGCCAGCCGCCAGCCGATAGGGCGACCGAGACTCGGAGGGATAATTTCTGGGGGAGCAAACCCCAGTGCTCAGCCAAGCCGCAGGAGTGTGCAGGCTGCCTCTGAGGAGGGAGCTGTCAGGTGCGTTGGTGTGCGGGTCCAGCTGACACCTGCCGACTTTGTGGGCACGCAGGGCAGTCAGGGAGGATCAGTGCGGGCCTGCCATTTGTCTTCCCTCTTCAGAATGGATGCTCCTCTGAATTTTACAGCCTCTCTGTCTGCGGGCAGTGTCTCCCAGGTGCCCCTGTCTCCTTGGGCTCCCGTCCCCGCCGCTGTTGTAGCAAAGCCCACGTCACTGTGTAGACAGAGCATGCGGCCCTGCTATGATGTGACTTACTCCTGCGTCTAAAAATAAAAAGCTGGGCTCCCCTCCTCCTCCCACCCCCTCCTTGTAGCAAGAAAACCAGAGCCAGGTTCCTGGTATTTAAAGAGAGATTTATCCAAGCACAAACACTGTACAGATGGGTTTTGTTTCCATGGCAAAAAATAGTTTACCAAGTCGTCTGGCAATTTTGTAGAATTTCTCATGCAAATCTCTCTGCACCCAAACCAAACCCTCCCCTTTCTAATTTTGATGCTAATGTTGTTCTAACATTTCGGCAGCTCTCTCTCCAGCGGGCACGCCTTTGGATGAGCTCATTTCCTGGGGAAAGCAGAGCCTTTGCCTGGCACCTCGCCCTCCCTGACCTCTCCCTGACTCTCCTGCCTCCTTGCTCCTTGTCCTTGTCACCTACAGGTCATTCATTCCCTTCAGTCCTGGTTTCAGGAAAGCTCAGAGGAGCGGTCCCTGTTTTGAGACTGGCATTTGTATCTCAGCTTTAACCTCGGTCACCTGGCAGCCAGAGCCACCTCCAGGGCCCGCTTGCCCTTTGGCGGGACAGGGTACTATCCTTGCCAGTGTGACATCCACAGCTGCCCAAGAGCCTGGGACTCCTAACATACTTCCATGAATATACTTCCAATTGCTCCAGTTACTGTCCTTTGTACACGAACAGAAGTCCTAGTCATCGTTGCTTTTATGTAGTGACTGCCTGCTGTGGGCCAGGCACCCAGCTAGGTGTTCAGCGGCCTCCTCCCAGCTCACCCTGACAGCTGTGCTGAGCAGACATTCCCCGACACTCACCGTAGAGAGAGTCATCTCTCTTTAGGGATTGCTCCAAATCTCAGGCTTGGCCCACTGAACCACACCTCTTTTCTTCGCTCTCTTTTGATATAGTACAAAATTCATTTTGTTTAATTAACCATTATTATATCAAAATGCCATCTTGTTATGGGAAAACAACCTACAAAGAAGAATTTAATGTTTTCTCGTAACGTAATCAAATTAAAAAGGAAAAACACTCCAATGAATTATCTTACATAATTATTTAAAGGGAATGATTTTTTTAATTCAATTTCATTTTTTGGGTAAGTTGCAACTTTTCATTTCTCCATGAAAACCCACTTGGCAGATGGCTCTGCCCCTGTCCCCCAGTGCTATAAAACTGTATTGGTCAGCCCCCCAATTTTCTCATCAGTGATCCTGGCAGAATCAGAAATGTTGGTCTCTCCAGTAAGACCGTGGCTGGCAGGAGAGACTCAGTTCTCTGGGACTGCACAAAGCATGCTGGCAGGGTGGGGGCCCATATGCCTTATGCCATCTGCTCTGGGGCTGGGTGGCCATGTGCTCACACAGTCATGGTCCTGCTCGGAGGCCCTCAGGCCTGGCACCCACCTGGGCCCTGAGTGCTTTGGGACCATGATCCTCAAAGTGTGGCTCTCAGACCATCAGCATCAGCATCACCGGGGAGCTTGTTAGGAATGCAGAATCTTGGGTCCCCCTAGAGCTTCCAGATCAGAATCTGCATTTTAACAAGACCCGAGTGTTCTCAGACACATGGAAGTGTTAGAAGCGCAGCCCCCGCTGGAAGAAGCTGGGATCTGGAGTCAGAAGGCCAGGCTCGGGCCAGCGGCTGTTCCATTGACTAGGTGACATCGGATAAGGCACTTGGCCTCCCAGAGAACTTGGCTTATTTATCCACAAAGTGGGGAAATAATCAAAAGGCCTACATGGTGGCGGTGACGCTCAAGAGGGACGATGTAAGTGAAGGTGGTTTCAGTGGGGACGGTGACGACCAAAGTCATGGTCGCCTGTCCGCAGTGGGGTAAGGCGCCTACTCCTGAACGTAAATCTACGCGCTGCTTCCTTCATTGAGAAAGTCCTACCACCAAAAAGAAAAGGAAAAAGAAAGGCTGGCTGAATACATAGTGCACGGTGACACAGCTGACATTGGGGCCAGCTCCTTTATCTCATCGTGGACTAGACACATCTTGTGGGCCATACCAAGCTTTATTACTCTTACATCTTTTTAAAAAATATATATTTTTATTGATTTCAGAGAGGAAGGGAGAGGGAGAGAGAGGCAGAAACATCAATGATGAGGGAGAAGCATTGACTGGCTGCTTTCTGCACGCCCCACACTGGGGATCGAGCCCACAATCCAGGCCTGTGCCCTGACCAGGAATCGAACCGTGACCTGGATCATAAGTGGATGCTCAACCACTGAGCCATGCCAGTGGGAAATGACTCTTATATCTTAATTTTGGAAAGTGCCTTCAAATATTATTGTATTCGATCTATTCAACAACTTTGAGAACAAGGTAGATGTTATTATCCACCTTTCATGGCTTAAAAAATACAAACGGAAGTCTAGACGTTGCTGAAGAGCTTGCATGCATTGCACGGCTAGTCAGAGCAGAACAGAACCGACTCCATGTCTCCAAGTCCCTTGCCAGGCACGTGTCCTCTTCCTCCACCTGCCTGAAGCCGGCAAGTCCAGGGAGCACGTGGCCCAGCGCACAGGGAAATAAGGGCTCCACTGCTTCTCCTTTATGAAATGTTGGGGGCTTGTGCTTAAAGCAGGAAGGAGGGAGAGGGAACCTTGAATTTTCTTACTTACCTAGTTTTCTAGGGGTTCTATAGGCAGCCTACTTGCACCCCAGCATCTGTTAGTGAGAGCACTCCCTGCACAGCAGTTTATCAGAGCCCGATAGAGAACATAGATGGTGAGAAAAGGCACAGAACTTCACCGGCTCCAAATCACATAGACTTGGTTTGTTTATTTGTTTCCTGAAGTTGCCCTCCTGGGTGACACGAGCCCTGCTGGGGGAGGTGGGGCGGGGGAGGGGGAGAGGCAGTGTCCAGCCAGCCAAGGCCCAGGCCTAATCCCCCCGACCCCAGAGGATTAAATGTGAGGCAGGTGCTCACGTCCTCTGCTCAGCATTCCTGGAACCATCCTTCTGTTTCAGAATGGCTACACCCCTTTGCACATCGCTGCCAAGCAGAACCAGATGGAGGTGGCCCGCAATCTGCTGCAGTACGGGGCGTCCCCGAATGCGGAGTCGGTGCAAGGCGTGACACCCCTTCACCTGGCTGCCCAGGAGGGTCATGCAGAGATGGTGGCCCTGCTACTCTCCAAACAAGCCAACGGCAACCTGGGGAACAAGGTAAATACGGTGCCTCCTGGCAGGCCCTGGGGTCCCAGCCATGGTTTCGTGTTAGCGAGCTGGACATTATGTCTGAATATGGGGCACCCCCTGGGTGCCCAGGTTCTGAGTTAGGTGGTGTGTGTGTGTGTGTGTGTGTGTGTGTGCGCGCGCGCGCACAATCCTTACAGCAGCCCTTTGTAGCTTTTATCTTAGTTTTATAAGTGAAAAAAAAAAACCAGATTCTGAGAGGTTGCGTATTCCTAAGGTTGCATGACCCCGAGCCTATCTGATGCCAAAGCCTTTGCTGACTCCTTTTAAAAAGATGGGTTCAAGAATCAGCAAAAAGGTCAATAATAAAATCCACAGTACACATTCCCAAACACAGGCCAGTATGACATTCAGGAATATATTTAGTAATTTGGTACTAACTATTCTTTTTCAGTAGGGAGGACTTTTTTTTTAAATGCCAGTCTATACATTAAAATAGGAATTCTCTATCCAGGGATTGCTAGCATATGAGTCTGACACCTTTCAGATCTGTACACAACATTTTGGGAAGATGGGCCTGTGAGCATTTTTCTGGATAAAGTCTTCCTAGTTTTCATTGGCCTCTCCAAGGGATGCATGACCCAAGAAAAACTAAGAGTCTCTTCTTTTTAAAAATAGTTTTATTGAACTCTAATTCACATGCTGTAAAATTCACCCATTTGCATTGTACTATTCAGTGGTTTTTGGTATAGTTGTAGAATTGGGCAGCCATCACCGCTATCTAATTTCAGAACATTTCCATCACCCCAAAAGGAAACCTCATACCCATTAGCTGTCACTTCCCATGTCCACCAAACCCCCCAGTCCCTGGCACTTTCTGTCACTATGAACTTGCCTATTCTGGACCTTTCATACACTACGCAGAGCCACTTCTTTAGATGATAAATGAACATAATACAGCTTCAGAAAAGCATGCGTTGTCTGGCATTTTGGGGAGAGTGTGCACAAATCAAACGAGATCTCTGGTGCATGACTATCCTCACGAGGAAGCTCTGATGAGAAGTCCAAGAATATGGTGTTTTTAGTCCCAGCAAGAGATCTTCTATCCTTTTCACAGTGCAACACCGGCTGTGATCTAATTAGATGGCACATCGTGCTTTTCAGTGCATTTTCATCTTTTTTCAAGAGATCTTTACTTTGCTCTTGAAATAGATCAGCGATAATCCGTATTTTCTAGATAAGGAAACGAAAGGCTCCGAGGTTCATCTTGAATCTTGGGAATAGGGACTGCTACAATTGGAAAGTACATAAAGCTCATCTGGTTCAGAGGCCAGCAAACTGGGACCTATTGGCCCAATCCGGCCCACCACTTGTTTGTGCAAATAAAGTTTTGTTGGAACACACATGCCCCATTTGTTCATGTGTCGGCCATCCCTGCTTTCTCACCGTAACTGGCAGAGTTGGGTAGTTGCAAGAGAGATACAAGCCGAAAATATTGACGACCTGGCCCTTAACAGAAAACGTTGCTGACCTCTGACTAACTTTAACCTCATGTTTTAGAGGAGGATACGAAGGCTCAGAGCTGGGGAGCTTTGCCGGTTGGCGGCCGCAGAGCCAGGTTCGGCTCCCAGACCTCCGCTCTTTCTCTGTGGCCTGGAACACTTTACTGGCTACGAGATGATGCAATTCTTTTTCTTTCCAGAGCGGACTCACCCCCCTCCACCTGGTAGCACAAGAAGGCCACGTTTCAGTGGCAGACGTGCTGATCAAACACGGTGTCACGGTGGACGCCCCCACCCGGGTAAGGCTCCCCCACCCTCCCTCCCTGCGTGCGCCCATCGCCCTGCCCAGTGCCTGCCTCCCTCACGCTTCAGAACTGACTCCTCCTCAGAGCTTAGAAACGCCAAGGACGCTGTGACATATTCTGCTCTGCCGCTTCCTAGGGGTGGCAGTGGAGTTTGAAGACACCAATCCTCGTCGCCTCACTTTCCAATTGGGAATTTTGAGGTTTGCTAGACCTTTGAGCCTCTATAGTGAGAAACTGAGAGAAACGTTTAATCATGATTCCAAGACCTGTCTTACTGGTACATGAGCCGGGTATCAAAACGCCAGGCTTCCCAGGATTCACTAGATAATGCAGCCTTTTATTCCAGCGTTCAGTCGAATGCAGAGCAGCTTTCTATGGAGCTCTCTGTGTGCAAGATGCTCTGTGAGGCGACTGAGGATAGCCATGCACAGCCGGGGCAGTGAGTCTGCCTCGAGGCATCTGTAGCTTAGTGTGGGGGTGACTGTCCGAGGCAAGAAGGGACAGCCTAACGTGATTTCCTGAGTAAGAGAGGCCCCAGAGAGCCACTCGAAGCACAAAGGGGGAGAGCGTTTCCATTTGGTAGAAGAAGGAGGCTTCGTTGAAGAAGTGGCATTCTGTTCCTTTTCGCCACGAGGCAGCTGTGTTAAAGAAGGGACAGTGTGACACCCCTCCAACCCCACCCCACCCCCGAAGTTCCACAGGAACACCAGTCAACAACATGGCGTGAGGTCTTCCCTGAGAAAAATCTAGAAACTGTATTTTATCCCCAGTTGTTTGCAGCCTCAACAGGAATCTGTTTGGAAACCAAGGATGTTCTGGATTTCTGAAGCTTCTCTTGTGGGCCCAGTTTAGTCTTTTGGGGCCCTGGCCTGAGAGACCCTATTCTGTGGGTTAGGACCTGGTAGGTCCCAAAGCCATATCATTACTCAGGGTTCAGCGTAGGGTCTGTGTGGACATGGTATCTGGCCCCAGCCCTCCAGGGACACTTAGACCACAGGGCTCAGAGGGCCTTGGCTTGTCGGACTTTGGAGGGAGCACCAGAATATTCAGCAGAACAGAGTCCTTGAAAATTAGCTCCTTTGTGGCCAAGATGCATAATGAATAAATACCCAAAGCCCACTCATTTCAAACAGTGACCAGTTCCTGTAAAATCCATTACACTGCAACTCAGCGACGTGGACAATCTTTTGGGGGAATTTACAGTGGGATTTCCCACCTTTCTAGTGGGAATGTATCTGCTCTTATCCAAGTCACAGTGATCTCCATGCCACCAGCTGTACTCACCTGAGCCCCCTTCCCAGCAGCACCTCTTAGCAGACAGAACCTCTCTTGGCTTCTACAACACGGGTTTTCTGCTTTCCTCCTACCTCCTGGCAGGTCCCTCACAGTCCTCTTCTCTGATCTCCCTCTGTGTTGCCTCAGCACATGGGCCCCCTGTTTCTCTCTCTGCATGTATCCTAGGTGACCTCGCTCATCTCCAAGGCTTTAAACTCTTCATAGGTGTCTCTTCACCAGGCCCCCAGCAGTGCTCCGGCTGCCTGCTCCAATCTCCCCTCGGCTCCCTCCTGGCATCTCAGACTTCACTTGTCTGACACTGAGCCTGTTCCCTCCCAGGCCAACGATACCTGACTGGCCATGGCCGTACAGCTCACACCTCATCAAAGCTGTCAGCCTTCCAAAGGGTTTCCCCATCCATATTCTCTCTCTTTCTCTTTCTTAATCCTCACCCAAAGATATGTTTTCATTGTGGGATTTTTTTTTTTAAGGAGAGAGAGAGAGAGAGAGAGAGAGACAGAGACAGAGACAGAGACAGAGAGAGGCATCCATGTGAGAAACAATGATTGGTTGCCTTCTCGTATACATCCCGACCAGGGATTGAACACAACATTTTGGTGTACGGGATGACACTCCAACCAACAGAGCCACCCGGCCAGGGCCATGCTCTCTTTCATCAGCTCTGTTGTAAGGATTTTATTAATGCACAGCTTATAGAGGCTCTTGGTGTGCCCAGAAGCCCTGCTGGTCACCCGTTCTCCTCTCTTGCTTTTCAGATGGGTTACACCCCCCTCCACGTGGCCAGTCATTATGGAAACATCAAGCTGGTGAAGTTCCTGCTACAGCACCAGGCAGACGTCAATGCCAAGACTAAGGTAGACCTGCCTCCTATATTGACCCTTCCTAAGGGCCAAATTAGTATGCAGCCAGGGTGACTCTGGGCTCCCTCGGGGCTCTGCCACAATTCTGAGCTGTGCCCCTGGAGGAGGAAATGGGGGAAAAGCATGTTCGTGTTGCACACGGAAGACGGATAGACTCTGTAGTGTGTGGGCAGGTCTTTCTCTCAGAGCTAGCTAATCCTGCCAAAATGTCTACCTCGCTTTACAGCTAGGATACAGCCCCTTGCACCAGGCGGCCCAACAGGGACACACAGACATCGTGACACTGCTTCTCAAAAATGGTGCTTCCCCAAACGAGGTCAGCTCGGTGAGTACCCACCTGCTTCCTGATTTCGGAAAACTGCGCCCCTGGGCAGCGCTGCGAGCTGTCCCTTAACCACAGGGTCTCGGTCTATCCTGACTGCCTGTCTGGGGCCTGGACGGGCTGCTGAACCATAAAGTCGTAGCTGCCTGGGTCCCCCCAGGCCATGGCGTGCTGTGATTAGATTCTCTTTCTGGTGAACGGAGGTTATCTTTTCAAGCACCCTTTACCCTCCCCCCTTTACTTTTGCTTAAATGCAGCTGTTGAAACTCTCTCTAAAATAGGGGAAGCTGCGGTCAGTGTGGTACAGTGAACAACACCAAACGCCTTGCGTGGCTCGCGGCGTTGCAGGGCCTCAGGGTGGTCCTTAGCAACGTCGGTGGTCATTGTTGAGTGCGACCTTCCTCACCTGGCAATGCACGGGTTGTGCTAGATCATCTCTACGGCTGCTTACAGCTCAGAGAGTGTGCGGACTTTGATTATGGATGTGGTTGCTGAGATCCTAACTGTGGAATGGGCTGACTCTGTGGGGGCCGGGGGCACCTCCTGGAACTAGAGAACTTAAAAGAAAAAAGTCTCAATATCAGTTTACTCTCACTTCGATCTTTCTCTTAAAATGAGTGTAGAAAATACATCCCTCCTCTACTTCTGGTCATTTGTGATTTCTGATTGGCCTGGGGGAGTTGGTTGAAGTATATGGATGACTTTAACCATCGTATTGCTCAGTTATTGACACCCAGAGAACTGGTGTTGAGAGCAGTGAACAGCCTTGCCCCGTACCCTCATCTTCCTGGTGCCTTCCTGTCTCATTTCTCCCCAGTTGGCTCCCTCATGGAAGTTTTTGACTTGTCCTGGCAAGATTTCCCTGCTCGCGTGTCAAGGTTCTTACACTCATCACTGTAGATTTAAAGTATCCCTGCCCTCCTCTCTCACATACCTGGCTAACGTCTGGCACATGCCTGGGCTCGCAAGTGTGCAGGGGTCCGAGGTGCAATCTGCCCACCTAGAACCCTCATAGCAGTTAGAATGCGAGCTTGTTCTCCCAGACGCCGTTCCCTTGTCTGACCTCGCCCTCTCTGCCGTTTTCCCCAGAATGGAACCACGCCTCTGGCAATAGCCAAGCGCTTGGGCTACATCTCGGTAACAGACGTGCTCAAGGTTGTCACAGATGAAACCAGTGTCGTGGTATGTCTGCTTCTTTGCATCCTCCGCCCCAAACACACAGCCTGACTGGGCGCCCCTATGGGTTACTCTCAGAGCCGGGGCTCTTCTGGTAGAAAGAACCAAGCCTAAAGGTGGGAGGGTCTTCTCCGTCCGATGGAGTTGTACTGCCACCTAGTGGTAGGAGGAATTGGGGGCCGACCTAAAGGGGCGGTAGTACCGTGGGCTTGGGGCAGAGACTAGGCAATGGGAAGCGGGTGTGCCATGTTTATCTCCCCTGTGATTCCTCTCAGACATCGGCTTCTCGGCTGGGCGCCTCTTAGCTCTGATTTTTTTTTTTCATTTGGGACAAAGCTCCTTTCCCTCCTCCTTCCTGTCTCCAGGGTCATAACCAGGTAACCGCTGGATCAGTGTTCTATTTGGGTTGAATTCTCTGCTTTTTCTCATTTTAGTTAGTCAGCGACAAGCACCGGATGAGTTTCCCTGAGACGGTAGATGAGATCCTGGATGTTTCTGAAGATGAAGGTAAAGTCTGGGGTTTGACATAAGTCGGGGTAAAGTCGGGGGACACGTGGGCTCTGAGCCCTCCCTGGTGCTTCCTGACCCGCTCAGGTGTCCCTGTAGCACAGCACAGCTCCGCGGGTCTGCACTGAAACCAGAGAGAAACTGCTTTTCAGAGATGTTCTCTGCCCTCAAAAGTACTTCATTAATGTAAATTTTTAGAAGGAAAAATCTACATCTCGGAGATTAAAACACAAAATCCCACCAAGTTTCATAAATACGTGTTTGCATATATTATGCATAGAATGTGGTTCTCCTCGGATCAATTATCAGAGCTGTAAAGAACTGCCGTAGAATTCTGCCTGGTGCTTTCCTTGAGCTTTGAGCAAACAACGAGCTGTTTATTTTAAAAACTGTCCGAATCTGTTTAATACGCTGCTCTTCTGACTGCGTCAGGGGTCAGAAGGTTTGGGGGTATATCCATTTTCAACTTCTATGAACCAGGTGCTTGTGGCATCTTACGATCTCCTCACTTAAGTTAGGAAGGAACCCTCGGGGTGTCCGTGGTCGGACTGGACTGGGTTGTCTCTCTGGCCCTTGAATGAATAACGTTGCAACTAGATGATTAAAGCTGTGCTTGAGTCCCCTTTGGTGATATGCCTCTCGCTTGAACTGACTGCAATCCTGTCCTTTCTTAAACTTGGCTCTCCTTTGCTTTCCAGGAACTGCTCATATATCTATAATGGGTATGAAACACTTTCTGTTCCCTGTGGTCCTTCCTCACAGTACATTTCACCCCCAAGCAACCCAAGCGCTCACTAATCCATTCCTGCTTTCCACCCTCCTCTGGCGGCTAACACCCCGGAGCCGGGAGCTTTGACTAAAAACAGGAAATGTACACCCATAAGATCCATGCCCTGGCGGGTAGCTCCCGCCTGTCCATCTCTGTGTCTGTGCCCATGCCACTGTGTGTGTTGACCATAACTGCATGAGCTGTTGTTGTTACTTCATTCTGTCAGCTCCAGATCACAGAGTCAGGACACTCACTGCTAAGGGACAGCCAATGACACTGCCGAGTCGAGGGCTCCAACTCCAGTGCAAGCAAGAAAAGGGAAACAGAGGCAGTCCGGGTTGTAGGCGTAGTGAGAACCTCGTGGTGACGGGCTTAGGGAGCGATGAGGCTCCACCTGCCGTGGTCACAGGAACCCGTCAGCCCTTCCAAACGGACGGGGGCGGTTCCGTGGGAGCTTGTGCTTCTGTGGTGTGTGGAGCGGAAAAGAACAGAAGCAGCCCTTTGGTGTCGCCGCACACTCTGCAAGGGCTCTTTGGAAGTAGCATTTGCCAAGCCAAAAAAAAGAAAAGTTCTTTCTGGTTGTATTTTTTTTTTCTTCTGCAAAGCCTGGCACAGACTGAGATGCTAGGAGCTGCTGCCCTGCTCTGGGTACCAGGGCTGGAGGAACAGGGCTGTCGAAGACGTTGCTAATGGGCCCCTTCGAGCCTCTGAGCCTTCCTCCACTCCTCGGCACCGGGGACTGGGCAGAGCACTTTTTAAAAAGAAAGCCGAAGTCTCCGTTCTGTCACTCACTTAACCTCGTGTGGTTTCAGGAGAAGAACTCGTCGGCTCCAAGGCTGAGAGGCAGGATTCCAGGGATGTGGATGAAGAGAAAGAGCTGCTGGATTTTGTGCCGAAGCTAGATCAAGTGTAAGAAGTGCCCACCCCGTGGATGGCCGAGGTCCTGCCCTGGACCTCAGAGCAGAGAAAAGTCACTGGAAGGCCAGCCCCTGGGTGTGCCCCTGACAGGGATAGTTGCCGGTCGGTTGGACTGTGGGTCCAGCACCTTAGGATAAACTGACTCTGTACCTTGAGCATCAAGTGGGGACATGGAGGCCTCCCTTACAACATATTGGCCGGGAGTGTCTCCCCTCCTCTTTCGGTACCTCTGCCTCCCAACTTTCTTCCTCCCTCACTCACAGTCTCATATGCACACCCCTTCTCCCTCTCACACACTCTCAGTTTCTCACCCAGAAAAATCCACTGAGAAAATTCACATTAGAAACTGGTGCCTGAGCTCTAACACTGACCGCGTCCTTCCATACATTAGGGAAAACCCACAGAGAGGCTGTCTCTGCCCGGAACACATTTCTCACTCCTCCCTGTGACGCTGGGAGTCACTCTGCTGTGGGCACATTAGCACACAGGAATATTCTACAAATAAGTCTAGAAGAGACCACTGTGCAGATACACTGAGCCCTCGGCGTTTTCTGGAAAGACAGATGCGTGCCAGCGTAGTCCCACGGCTTATACAAAGTGGGACAAGCAGGAAGTGGGACAAGAAGGAAGTGGGACAAGCAGGAAGTGAAACAACAAGGATATGTAATCAATTAGTATTTGTTGAACATCACTTAGAAAGAAGTACAAGACTTGTCCCCTGGCCATAAAGAAACTACAGATTTATTTGGTAGGCTCAAAACACACACCAAGAGGTCATATAGCAATGCCGAATAAGGCGTGGAGGCCAGAGCGAGGATTCTGTCAACAAGGGCTCTGAGGCTAAGAACTGGGCTGAAGAGAGTGGGGAGGATCCCTGGAGGAGGTGGCCCTTCAGTGAGGTCGTGAGGGACAGTGGGGCTCCGGGGAAAGGCTTTGAGGCGAAGGGAGGAAGCTGGTCAGTGGTGGAGGCTGAGTTGTATTGCATGTGCAAATGGGCGGCGGGTCCAGGCTGGGTGAGGGAGCAGATTGGGTAGGTTATTATGGGGGTACAGAGGTGTTTCACGTAGGCCTCCCATGAAAGAAGGGGGACCACTTGGAAGGATCGTCTCTTTGATTTTCCAATTGTCTTGGGGCACAGGGTGGAATCTCCAGCCATCCCGAGGATTCCCTGTGTCACACCTGAGACAGTGGTGATCAGGTCTGAAGAGCCAGAACAGGTAAGAAGCGTCCTGTCTCCTGTTTTCCATTTTGTGGAGAGCAGAGACCCCTGGGACAATGATTGCTTCGAGATGACCTGGGGCAGTGGTCAGCAAACTCATTAGTCAACAGAGCCAAATATCAACAGTACAACGGTTGAAATTTCTTTTGAGAGCCACATTTTTTAAACTTAAACTTCTTCTAATGCCACTTCTTCAAAATAGACTCGCCCAGGCCGTGGTATTTTGTGGAAGCGCCACACTCAAGGGGCTAAAGAGCCGCATGTGGCTTGCGAGCCGTAGTTTGCCGACCACAGACCTGGGATATGAGAGGAGCTAACAGTTGAAACACGTGTAGCATTTACCGAGCCCTGCAGATCCGAGATTCTACGTGCTCCTCGTAGCCCCTGGGGTGTCGGTGTTCTCATGATCCCAGACGTGACTGACATGGCGTCTCGCAGAGCCCACGGGCATGGGAAACACCATTATGCGGGTTCAGTCACGAGCAAGGCTGAGAACTGACGCCAGAAGTTCAGCTCAAAAGCCCATGTTCTCATGGCCGACCCCGGTGCACGCATGCGCTCTCTGCAGCCATGGGGGCAGCAGGTCACGGTGCTGGGGAGCTAGCCCCAGGCTGCACCTGCCCCTACAGCGAAGTTTCGGGCACGTCACAGAACCCCGCGCTCCTTTTGTTTTCCATCAGGAAAAGGGAGCAGTTTCTGCCTCACCTTCCTGAAGGGATTATTAGGAGCTTAAAACACCAATAGGAATAGAAGAGGGTGTTCCCACTTGGGATATTGCTCATTGCAGTACCCTACGTTGTGGCTCCCCTGGATGGCGTCTGAATTTGTCTCCAACAAGGGTCGGGTGGTTTAAGACAATTTCATTTCCCCTTGGTTACTTTTATGCCATTGGCACTGTTTTCCCCCCCAGAACAAGGGGTTTTTCTAGCATAAAAAGAGAGCAGTGTGGTGTTTGAGGTTGGAAATGACAGCCTGAGGCCTGATACCTGCGCCAGGCATGTCTGTGTCCCACAAAGGCTGGTCTCTTCCACTGCCCCTGAGGGTGTGTGTGTCTGAGTGCAGCAGCCGTAGCCCTGGCCCCACGTGGCTGTGACGCTGTCCAGCCAGCCATTCTAGGCTGGGTATATTGTGGTGGCGGATATTGGTGTCACTCATTGGGTGGCATCCGGGGGGCATGGTCAGATACAGCCCTGGTCCTGCTGGGGCACACTCCCTGGGTGCTGCCCACATCAACAAAAGCAGCTGGGTGGAACTGTGTCCGTGTCCTGCTGTTCCTTGACCAACCCATTCTCTTCGACTCCTCAAATCAGCAGGTGTTGCTGGAGTCCTACTGGGTGCCCCACATAGGGCTGGATGGCAGACTAGGAGACCCATACCTGCCTCCTAGGAGCTGTTGGTCCAACCGGCAAGGGTGGACTCAGCTACATGAAACCATTTAGCACAAAATGAGGGAAGCGTAACTCTCCAAGTGCTCAGCGGTGTGGTGTGAGTTTTTCCAGATCAGAGTCGCAGGGAAAGATGGATGGAGGAGGCGAGACATGAAAAGTGAACAGCGAAGGAGAGGGACAGGGCGTCTGCACCTGTGGGAAAGCATGAGCAAGAGCGGAGTTGAGAAGAGGCCTGGAGGGGGTGGAGACAGGTCCAGACCCTGGTGGCTTTCCTGAGTCCTTGTGTGAGGCAGCCCCATGTCCTGCAGTTGCAGTATTACTGTGAGGCAGGGCCTGTCCCATTGGCAGGTGAGATAACAGGAAGCCGCCCCCCCCCCCAACACACACACACACACACACACACGCACGCACACACACACACACACACACACGCACACACAGAAGGTCAATGGTCTGTTCCAGTCACCTCATGGACCTCAGGTGCCTGCAGGACAAGGAGCTCGCCCAGAGCTAAAGAGCGAGTAGGCGATGGTGCAGAGTCTGTTGCCATCTCTAGTATGAAAACCAAGCCAGCTCAAGCAGAGGTTTCAGGCTGGGGTGTAGCTGGAGAACAGGGGGGTAGGTCAGCAGTGGGCGCAGGACCTAAGATTGAAGCCAGACTGGAGGGAGGACCTGCTCCGTCTGTCCGTTCTGAGACTCCGTCCCAGCGTCGTGAGTCGAGGAGAGGCCATGCTAGGAGGAAGCCGTGGTGCTTCCTTTCGCTCCAGGCACACCTTGCGCCCACAGGCTCAGCCTGTGGGAGCTCTTCCTCCACGGGTCCCCGTGGTTTCTGGTGAGGAGGTGCTCCTGAGCCTCCCCCGCCGGGCTCAGCATCGGCTGTCCCCAGACCAGCACCTGTGGCCTGGGAGGGGCTAAGACAGTTGGCCTTTTTCTCCTCCTCAGGCATCTAAAGAGTATGATGAAGACTCACTCATCCCCAGCAGCCCGGCCACAGAGACCTCAGACAACATCAGCCCGGTGGCCAGCCCCGTGCACACAGGGTGAGTGGCCCCCGTGCGGGACTCGGGCCCCCACGCTCCCTGTCTCGGAGGGAGCACGTGGATACCCAACGCGGATCTGCCTGTGCCCTAGGTTTCTGGTGAGCTTCATGGTGGACGCCCGGGGAGGCTCCATGAGAGGGAGCCGGCACAACGGCCTGCGGGTGGTGATCCCGCCTCGGACGTGTGCGGCACCCACTCGCATCACCTGCCGCCTGGTCAAGCCGCAGAAGCTGAGCACGCCGCCCCCGCTGGCCGAGGAGGAGGGCCTGGCCAGCAGGATCATCGCGCTGGGGCCCACGGGGGCTCAGTTCCTGAGGTGCGAGGCCTCCCTGTGGGTGTGCAGGGTGTCCCTAACCTGTCCCTGCCCTGTGGGTCCATCGCTGCCACCTCGGCAGCAACCACAGAGCCATCCGCCACAGGGCAGAGAGGGGACGAGCCTGGTGCCCCCGTCATCTCATTTCTCTGCTGTCCTGGCAGGAACAGCACCCCGAGGCCCCCGTCCCCATTAACTGCCTTTTCCTGGGTACACCAAGGAGCCCAAAGCCCGGGTGGAGCTCAATACTCTCCAACCTCATATGACACTAGAGAAGGGATGGGAAGACGGAGCTACTTTGGGGACCTCCCCCCCAGGGTTTAATTATTTCAGCTTCAAAATGGTCTTACTAGAGTCTTAGTAACTAGACTAAGACAATTTAGTAACTAGACTAAGACAACTTTACAGCATCACCCCATGGCCGGCAAGATCAATGGGCTTCGAAGCCCATTCATTCCTCACCGCGTCTGCGGCAGGAAGACGGGCTTCTGCCCAAGCGTTGTTATTCTTCAGGCACCCCGGCTGGCGGCTGGCAGCGGCTGGCAGCGGCTGGCGCACCAGGACAGGTCTTGCCCAGAAAGCCCTGCCTTCTCATCTCTGTCCACTCCCTGTCTCCACCCCAAGCTCTCACCCACCACTTGTAAAGCAGCCTGCAGAGGCCTGGGTGCTGATTTCCCTTTCGAGTGTAGTCCTCCCGTCATGATCGCTGTGCTAGCGGGAAGCCGGGGCTCCGAGAGGCGCTGTGCAGAGATGTCAGGCGGGCTCGGCATCAGGTCCAAGGGCAGAGCTGTTTGCCTGGCGGTGACTGACAGGGGCCATGGGGTGGCGCTCAGGAACCTGAGGCAGGTCTGTTCCACAGTCGGGACCTGCCCACAGGTGGGGCCCCGCTGTGGCTACAGGACCCCTTCTCCCTCCAGGCAGGAACCAGCTGCCCCACCGCCACCACCCCCGCTTCCCTCCCTTTGCCACAAGGCACGCACCCCGAATCCTCACACCTCCCCACCATCCACTCTGTGCCCGCAGCCCTGTGATTGTGGAGATCCCCCACTTTGCCTCCCATGGCCGCGGGGATCGCGAGCTCGTGGTGCTGCGGAGTGAAAACGGCTCCGTGTGGAAGGAACACAAGAGCCGCTACGGAGAGAGCTACCTGGATCAGATCCTCAACGGAATGGACGAAGGTAACTGAGCCCCAGAGGCCCCAGAGCAGGCGCCCTCCTTCTGGAAGATGGCATTTGAGGCTGTACTTTGGGGATGGGCTATTGGCTGCCTGGAGTTTGGAGAGCCCCGAGAGCCTGGAGATGGCCCGTTAAGTGCAGTTCCGGGTCCCTGGGGCAGTGGTCGGCAAACCGCAGCTCGCAAGCAACATGCAGCTCTTTGGCCCCTTGAGTGTGGCTCTTCCACAAAATACCACGGCCTGGGAGAGTCTATTTTGAAGAAGTGGCGTTAGAAGAAGTTTAAGTTTAAAAAATTTGGCTTTCAAAAGAAATTTCAATCATTGTACTGTTGATATTTGGCTCTGTTGACTAATGAGTTTGCCGACCACTGCCCTAGGGCATCTGAGTGAGCACCTGACCCCTATCTGCCACCTGCATCTCCTTCTGGACCTTCTGGATGCAGGGATTTCTCCCTCCCGGCGGCTCAGCCTCCTTCCCCACTCAAACCTGCCCGCTCCCCCACCACTGAATGGAGTCCTGCCCCCGGAGAGAGCAGTGCTGAGGGGGCTCTGGGACACGGTGGTGGCTGAGCCTGGGCTCGGCATGATGGGGCTAACGGCACCCTGCCCTGTGATTCCAGAACTGGGGAGTCTGGAGGAGCTGGAGAAGAAGCGGGTGTGCCGCATCATCACCACGGACTTCCCCTTGTACTTCGTGATCATGTCCCGGCTCTGCCAGGACTACGACACCATCGGCCCTGAAGGGGGCTCTCTGAAGAGCAAGCTGGTGCCCCTGGTGCAGGCGACGTTCCCAGAAAATGCCGTCACCAAGAGAGTGAAGCTGGCTCTGCAGGTGACGTGGCCTCCTCCTCACCCGATGGGGCGCCCCCTGCCCCTCCCTTCCGCCCCCCTGCCGTACCCAGACAGAGTTCATGACAGGTGGAAGGTGTTCAAGGCCCTCAGGAAGACCACCCTCACCCCCACACTTTTGCCCAGTGCCTGACAATTTCATTAGAGATTTGACATTAAAGCTCAAAAGACGGTTGGGTGGGTGGGATCCGGCAGCAGCTCCCTGTGAGGTTGCTGAATGTCCCGGATAAGGCGTTAACCCATGTGGCCTCCTGGAGGGTACCTTCCCGGGAAGGAGGAGCCACAGGGAAATGGCGAGAAAAGGCTCAGAAGGGAGAGCTAAGCAGTGCCGTCAGCCCTGGGCAGCCCTGGGGTCCCACCTTTGCACTCCGTATAGACAGCCCCTTGGGGGCTGTGCTGTTTCCTATCCACGAGCCCCTCTGAGGCTCTGGGGCTGAGTGTCCCCTGTTCGGCCCTTTGCAGGCCCAGCCTGTTCCAGATGAGCTCGTCACCAAACTCCTGGGCAATCAGGCCACGTTCAGCCCCATTGTCACCGTGGAGCCCAGGCGCCGGAAATTTCACCGGCCCATCGGGCTGCGGATCCCACTCCCTCCTTCCTGGACGGACAACCCGCGGGACAGCGGGGAGGGAGACACCACCAGCCTGCGCCTGCTCTGCAGCGTCATTGGTGAGAGGTGACCCCTGGCCTCTGGCCTGTCTTCTGTCCTTCCAGCCACTCCCGGGGGAGACAGGAGAAGGCAAAGATCGCCGCCGTCTCGCATTTTGTTGGCTTGGCCTAGGGAGGTGCTCTCCAAAGGGATGGAGGGGTGATGCGTCTGAGTAGAGCCCACGCCCTCCGTGGAAGCACCCCCCGCCGCTCTGGGAAGGGGGCTGGGGGCGACTCGGAGGAGGGGGAGGAGAGAATGGGAGAGCAGGTGTGCTCAGGGCTTCACCAGATGTGCCTGTCTCTGCCCTGCACCCCGGCCTCACTGCTTTGGCAAGCTCTGTGTGTGTTCTGAAGTCTGTCTCCCAGCCCATTCTCTGGTCCTCTTGTAGGAGGAACAGACCAAGCCCAGTGGGAAGATATAACGGGAACAACCAAGCTCGTGTATGCCAACGAGTGTGCCACCTTCACCACCAACGTCTCTGCCAGGTGAGACGTGTCCCAGCCCAGCCCAGCCCAGCCCAGGGGACTTCCGGGCCCTGCATGGAGGGGTCAGCGCTGCCCCTGGCAGTAGCCACCCTCGTGCCCCCACCTGCCCATCCCAGGCTTGAGCCTCAGTGTCCTCCACATCGAAGCCCTGCAGGGACCACCAGCAGTGCCAGAGCGGCCGTGGCATGGCTTGCAGCTCGCGCCTGTCTGGGTGGCAATGAAGCTCTCCGTTGGGCATTTCGGAACGTGCTTATGCTTAGCCCTCTCTTTGCAGGTTTTGGCTGTCGGACTGTCCTCGGACTGCTGAGGCCGTGAACTTCGCCACCCTGCTGTACAAGGAGCTCACCGCGGTGCCCTACATGGCCAAGTTTGTCATTTTTGCCAAGATGAATGACCCCCGAGAAGGGCGGCTGCGCTGCTACTGTATGACGGACGATAAGGTGGACAAGACCCTCGAGCATCACGAGAACTTCGTTGAGGTGGCCCGGAGCAGGGACATAGAGGTAAGCACCTGCACCCCTTTGCCCTTTGTCCCTTGGCACTCCCGGGCCGGCCTCACGTCCCACGGTGAGACAGAGCTTCTGGAGCCAGGAGGGGGCACGTGTGGGCTCTGTTCTCCAGGACCATGGCCCAGGGCAGTCGGGAAATCCTTCCTCGGGTGATGGGGGGAGGCTTCCTGGGCTCTCTCTCTCTCTCTTTCTTTTTTTTTTTTAATATATTTTATCGATTTTTTACAGAGAGAAAGGGAGAGGGTAGAGAGTTAGAAACATCGATGAGAGAGAAACATCAATCAGCTGTCTCCTGCACACTCCCTACTGGGGATGTGCCCGTAACCAAGGTACATGCCCTTGACTGGAATCGAACCTGGGACCCTTCAGTCCGCAGGCCGACGCTCTAGCCACTGAGCCAAACCGGTCAGGGCTGGGCTGTCTCTTTTAAAAATATATATATTTTGATTGATTTCAGAGAGGAAGGGAGGGGGAGAGAGAGATAGAAACATCAATGATGAGAATCATTGATCGGCTGCTTCCTGCTCGCCCCCTACTGGGGATCGAGCCCACAACCCAGGCATGTGCCCTTGACGGGAACTGCACCCCGGGACCCTTCAGTCCACAGGCCGATGCTCTGTCCACTGAGCCAAACCGGCTAGGGCCTGGGCTGTTTCTCTGATGCCCCTCTTGAGAAGCACACGAAGGTGAGGAACGTCATTGTTGGCCCAGTGATTTGTGACGATGAGAGCTGACATTTGTTAAAGTCCTTAGGTACCAGGTAACAGTAAAAGTGCTTGGCTAGCATAATCTCACCTGATTCTCATAACTGTGTGTACTTTTGTCCCCAGTTCACAGATGAGGAGACTGAGGCTGAGAGAGGTTAAGTAACCTATCTAAGGTCACATAACTAAGTAAACAGCCGGGAAAGGATTTGTCCAAGTAGTCTGACCCCAGAGCCCACACCCTGACCTGTGCTAGGGTTTTGGTAGCGTCCAGCTGAGGAAGCAGGAGAGAGGGTGGGACAGATGATGACTGGATTGGAATCTGCCACTGACCCCAGGATACTCGCTCATGTGAAGATGTGTGATAAGCCACAACCTTCCCGGAAGTCTGGTCTCGGAGTTGGTGCTGAGCCTTTGCGGGTGGCTGAGGGCCTAGAAGAAAGAACGAACTAAGCAAAGCATTTATTCTGTTTGGGCCTCAATTTCCTCAGCTGTCAAATGGGTTCAGTTGAAAGCAGTATATGCACAGTTGGGCCCCTTATGTTAGGGGTGAGATTAAAATGTCGCATGGGCCCGAGCCGGTTTGGCTCAGTGGATAGAACGTCGGCCTCGGACTGAAGGGTCCTGGGTTCGATTCCGGTCAAGGGCACATACCTCGGTTTGCAGGCTCGATCCCCAGCCCTGGTGGGAAGCAACCAATCGATGTGTTTCTCTCATATCCATGTTTCTCTCTTTCTGTCTCTCCCGCTCCCTTCCACGCTGTCTAAGAAATAAATGGGGGGGGGGGGGATATCTTCTGGTGAGGATTAACAAAAAACAAACAAACAAAACAAAAACTTGCATGGTCCTTCTAGCACTCTGCATACACTAAAGATTTTGGATGGGTGTGAAAAACGGTTTGTTTTTTCAGAAGTCATTTTATGATATCCTAGTGGGGTTCTAGGGCACTCTGACAGCCATCCTGGTCAGCCAGGCAGGGATATATGAAGGTTTCTGCTTGCTGTAAAACCCTTTCCAGTAAGAAAGCATAACCTGGAAATATAACCTTTTCCCAAACCAAGAGTGTGGTTTCCCAGAGCAGACCTGTACCTGGAGCTGTAGGAGGGGTGCGTCCCGAGGGAGGAAAGGCCAGAGCTGAAGGCAGGACAGCACCTCTGGGTGCTTCTACGTGACAGCTGGATCGCTTTCCCTTCCCTGCAGGTGCTGGAAGGGACGCCCCTGTTCGCAGAACTCTCCGGGAACCTGGTGCCCGTCAAAAAAGCTGCCCAGCAGCGGAGTTTCCAGTTCCAGTCATTCCGGGAGAACCGTCTGGCCATTCCTGTCAAGGTGCCGACCTCCCTTCTGGGTCTAGAAAGTTTGGGAGGCAGAAATCTCTCGGCCAGCCTCGTGGCCTGTGGAACGCCCCCCCCCCCGCCCCCCACCCTGAGTTCCCTTTGTGTGATTGGATTTAGGTGAGGGACAGCAGCCGAGAACCAGGAGGGTCCTTGTCGTTCCTGCGCAAGGCGATGAAGTACGAGGACACGCAGCACATTCTCTGCCACTTGAACATCACCATGCCCCCCTGCACCAAGGTGAGCTGCCCCCCGAGGAGGATCCTGGGCCAGAGGTGGGGTCCCTGAGGAGGTCGTAGGTCGACCACTTCCAAAGGGCTTCCCCCTGTTGAAAAGCTGCCTTTGGATTCCCTGAGGCTCGGAAAGGCTCTTCAGTCTCCTCTGACATTTGGCTGTGGCCTGGCAGGGACAGCATGCCTGGCCCTTTCTGCAAAGCTCAGGAACAAAACATCAGTGTCAGGTGGCAATCTGCGTGTTCACCCTAGGGACTCTGAGCTCTCTAGTATGTCCCTTCTAGGAGGTTCGAAGGAACCTGAAAAACATCTACCCCGGTACCCCTCGTCTGAGGCCTCTGAGGCTTAAAACTGGGCATGGAATTGCTCAAGGTCACCCAGCCATTTGATAGCTTTTTTTTAGCCTCTTTTTCAGGTGCTTCCCTCAGGGAGGCAGGCCCTCAGAGAAGGGATCCCTGGTGTCTCAGCCAGTGCAAACACCCAGGTTTTTGAGCTCACCAAAGGCATCGTGACCAAGTATGGTCACTTATTGATATCCGTAGGAGTATCAGCGTCAGCACATATCACAGGGACTTGGGAGTGATCATATGTCTCCATGTTTTTGTTGGTGTTGTTTTAATAATCAGCCTTCCCTGCCAAAATAGAAAAGCAGCAAGGTTACATTCATGCATCTGTGGCTCAAATTCTCTTTCCTGTCTGGGGACCGGGGGGAGCCAACTTCTTTTTCAAAATAGAATTCCTGCATCCTTGAGCAAGCATCTGGGTGCTCTTCCATGGCATTAGGCCTTGGACCAGTGTCACAAATGGGTCTTTTGAGCAGAAAGGAACCCAGAAAACGGTTTTTGGTGTGTGTGTGTTTTTTTATTTTTAGTTCAAACCCCAGCTTCACCATGTATTAGCTGAGTGAGCTTTCACAAGTTATTTAGCCTGTCTGTGCCTCAGTTTCCTCATTGATGACATGGGAATAATAATAGTATCTACCTTGTAGGTCATTGTGAGGATTATACAGGGCCTGGAACATGATAAGGGCCTCACGGGTTTGTAATTATTGTTATTATTTATTTTTAAAAATATATATTTTTATTGAATTTTTAAAGAGGAAGGAAGGGAGAGGGAGAGAGAGATAGAAACATCAATGAGAAACTTCATCGATTGGCTGCCTCCTGCATGCCCCCTACTTGGGATCAAGCCCACAACCTGGGCATGTGCCCTGGCGGGGAATCAAACTGGTGACCTGGGTCGACGCTCAGTCACGGAGCCACAGCAGCCAGGCATTATTACTACTACTATTATTATTATCACTACTATTATCATTATTAAAGTATGTGAGGATTAGAAACACCCTCTCACCCCCACACTTCTACTCCTTGTGTTCAGTCTCCAAAGAAGTGGAGTCTTATTGTTCTCCACCCCACAGCTTATAGCTCGAATCACCTTCTCCAAGAGGGGGAGGGCCTGAAACCCACAGCTCGCTTTCCTTGTCGTCCTTCTGCAGGGGAGCGGAGCCGATGACAGGAGACGGACTTTGACACCGCTGGCCCTGAGATACAGCATTCTCAGCGAATCCACACTGGGTATACACCTCCCCGGCATGCTATGTGCCCGCTACCTTTTCCAAGGAGGTTGTGAGTGAGCCCACGCCTCCCACCCTCACAGCAGCTCTCTGTTGATAGGATTGACGCCGTGCGTCATAAACGCGGCAGGTGGAGCCTTTGGCTTGGGTCTCCTCCTGACCCTTACAGGTTCTCATTAACCTGGTGCACACTGGGGTTTATACCTGACCTGAGCATCCACCTGGGATCGTTTACTCACCCCGGTCGATTCTGTGTCCCACCGAGGCTACTCAGTGAAATCCCATGCTTCTCCCCAGGTTTTCTCAGTGGGACAGACCGAGCAGACATGAAGATGGCCCTTATATCCGAACACCTTGGTCTCAGCTGGGCAGGTGAGCCAGGGAGTTTGAGGTAGAAAAAGCACGTTGCCTGTGTACACCTCCCCCTAATGAGCACCTGATGAAAGCATTTCTAGACCCTCTTTTTACTATCCATTGTGTTGTGATTGTCTTGGATAGGTCTGTTGCCCAAGCAACTCCTTTGGGGCCAATAGAAAGGCAGGCGCTTCCTCTCTCTCTCCCATTTCCATCTGGATTTCCTTTGTAAGGAAGAATACAATGTTTGACGTTACAAGAGACCTTAGAATTGATCTGGTTCACCTCATTTTACAGATGGGAAAACTGAGGTCCCACCAAATGGAGTGACTTTAATTATGTAGCTAGTTAGTGACGGAGCCCAGAAGAGCCAGCAAACAAATTACAAACACTCAAGCAAAAGCCAGGTCACCTGGCGGCCTGTCCACCGCCCCCGACACACTTCCCATTGCCTTTCCTCACAGGTTGGTGTTGCTGAGGGAAAAGGGGGATTAAAGGCTAAATCTCAGCATTTTTTCATTTACAATCTCCGGCAGTCGCTGAAACCTACCACATGTCTTGTCAACAATAAGGGTGGGTCACGTTGGAAGTGAAGAGTGGGCAAAATAAAGTGGAAGCTGGAAACGTGCTTTGCGCAGTCATAGGCCCTATAACTGAATTCTCCCCCGTCTTTTGGTGAGATTTTATAGGAATAGGCTCCCACAGTCCCCCTGCAGGAGAGCTTCAGACAAACTCAGAAACCTAAGCAAGAACTTGCTGAAGGGCAGTGTGACAAAGGTTCCCAACAGGAATTCTGAGACTTTTTATTTAAGCCAAAAAAAAAAAGAATGTCTACTGCTTATTCTTAAGGGGTGTGTGTGTGTGTGTGTGTGTGTGTGTGTGTGAGGCACCTTCTGATTCTCACTGTAACTTTCCCTCTGGTCTTTCTCATCCTTGAAATTAGACTCTGATGCTGTGCTCCCTTCTAAAGCACCTGTGAGACATGACAATAAAAATAACGGGAGGGAAAATAGGCGAACAGCCTGTGTTATTATTGCCTTGCTTTTAGATGGGAGCTTGCATTTTCATTTAACATGTAAATAATGCCTTTCCCTGAAGAAATGTAACTACAGAAATGCATTGCCATTCTAATTGCTTCTTGGTGGAATGTAAGTTGCCTCCTGGTGCAGTCCAGGCAGCCCTGGGGTGGGCGTCCGCAGGCTGCGCCCCACTCCGGGCTCTGCACCGGCTGCTGTGACCTTGGATAAGTTGCTTACCTTCCTAAGAGGCTGCCTGGTCATCTTAGATTTCACTCGGTATTTCCTGGTAAGAAGGAATGTCCAATCCAAAGGTGCTCCCGGCCAGATGCCCAGCCTGGGCGCTGGACCAGCTCCGGCGTGGCTCACGCCGCGCCTTGTTCTTTGCTTGCAGAGCTGGCCCGGGAGCTGCAGTTCAGCGTGGAAGACATCAACAGGATTCGCGTAGAAAACCCCAACTCGCTGTTGGAGCAAAGCGCAACCTTGTTGAACCTCTGGGTCATCCGCGAAGGCACAGACGCCAAGAGTCAGTACCATTAAGCCGCGGACGCCTCTCTTTCCAAAGCCTGTGCCAGGACCTAGTCTTCTCCACATAGCTCTTCTTTCAGAACCCACGTTTCACGTTAGCCTTCGGAACCGATCTGTTTTGCGCTCTGTCCCTCTCACGCACACACCTCTCAGGCTCCCTGGGTCTTCTGGGCAATCCCGCCAGAAGAGGATACCAGAGAACCGTGGCCTCCAGCTTGCCCCCATCCTCACAGTTGCCCCAGGACCCCTAGGTAGCAGCACACGTGTAGGGTATGTGACATCCTGTTGAATTTCTCACACAATTGAGGACCGTCCTCTCGGGACAGAGCATGGGTGAGCGAAGCCTGTCCTCCTCCTCCTCCCAGAAGCCTTTTCTCCTCCAACCTGGGGGAAGGTTTTTCTCACTCTTTTCAGCTCCTCCTCAACCAAATTCCCGTAGTCAGAACCACTAAGAGGAAATGGAGTGTTTCCATTCGCATCTCAAGTCCACTGGCCCTGAGATACAGCATTCTCCGCGAATCCACAGGACCAGGGATTTTAACTATTCTCACGCTCCTTCTCTTGTAGTTTTCTTCTTAAATGACAGTAGTCTTTCCAGGCTTTGAAATTGGCTACTATTAGGGACTGGAATAGATCTATTACAGGGTAACGGCATCTTCTCCACAGAGCAGTTTGCTTGGATTCTGGAATGCCTCCACGTTCTGAAAAATAAATCGCCTCCCCCCCATCTCCCATTGCCCCCTCCCCGTGTTCAGAGCCCCGGGGCATTCTGCACTGCCCTGCACTCATCCGAGTTCCCGCGCAAGCCCTCCTTTCCTTCTCCCCGACAGTGGAGAACCTGTACACCGCCCTGCGGAACATTGACCGGAGCGAGATCGTGAACATGTTGGAAGGCTCTGGCAGACAAAGCCGCAATCTGAAGCCGGACCGGCGGCACACAGAGCGGGACTACTCCTCCTCGCCCTCCCAGATGAATGGTGAGTGTCCCCTGTGAGGAGGTGGGGCTGGGCCAAGCCGGCCTCCCAGCCTCCAGCCGGAGACTCTTTATGAAACCATCTCTCCCGTGGGTGGGAGGTCTGTCTCCACAACTCCCTCCCCAGGGTGGTGAGGAAAAGGTGAGCAAGAGAGACAGGCCTGCCCCTCTCTGCAGAGAGGTTCCCTGAGGCTACCCCAAGCAACAGGCTGCCACGGGGACCTGCTGTTGTAGTGGAAGAGTTTGGGGCAGCTGCTAGACTCCTGCCCCTACAGGTCGCACGTCCTCTGTGCGGCTCTGCACCAGGCCTGGGCGCTCTCTGGGCATCCGTGTCCCCATGTGTAAAACAGTCAGTAGCTGAGGAGCAAAGGGCATGGAGCTGCTGGCCCAGGTCTGAGGGGGATGAGCTGGGTGCTACTTTCAAAGTCCCATTGCAGCCCCCCTGTGAGGCTAAGCAGGTTACTTTTCTTTGAGTCCAATGTCTCCTTTTCTCTCTCTCCCTTTTTCCTCACCCTGCCTATTTCCCCCTCACTCTTTGTGATGTGGTTCAGCATGCACAGGAGCCCCCAATGTGACCAGGCCCCTGGGGGGGTTGACCTTTGCCCTCAGCACTCCCACTGCTGTCTCTTGAGGACCACTTTCCTTTCAGCAGCCATGGAAGGAGCCAGCGCATGAAGGACGGGCCAGAGACTCCCACTCCCGGCCCTTCAGCTGCCCTCCTCTAGCCGTGGGCACAGAGGCAGAGCAGAGACCTGCTCTGTGGTGGGAGCAGGGGGCCGGGTTCTAGTCCCTCTTCCCTCCTGACTCCAGGTGCGGCTGTCATCGTCTCTTCTTTAAAATCAGCAATTGGGTTAGATCCCTCAGATTCCTTACAGACCCTGAAAAACAATGTTTAATGTTGTGAACGATCACCCTCTGGTGCCTAATATTACCCTGGAGAGCTGCACTGCGCTCTTTCTGCTCCCCAAGCTCCTAGTTTAATGCTCGTCCCCAGCCACTCACACGTGTGCTCCTGTGCGGGCACCTGTGGCGCCGGGCATGGTCCTGAGTGGGTAAGTTCTAGGCTGGGCTGGGCACAGGGCCTCCTGCCAGGCGGAGCTGGCTCAGGCCGAGCGCCTCACACCTTTCTCTCACCGTGTCCTGTGTCTCCCGGAACATGCCATCTAGCGCCCCTGGGGGCAGGGCTCATCGTCTGTGGATCATGTCCTGTCGCCTCTCTCTTCTGCCTCTGACCTCATTGGACCTGCAGTCCACTCATTCTCTCCCACCGCCTGTCTCCACTGTCTCCGCCTCGGCCAGGTGTTCGGGGCCGTCAGCCTCCGCACATGCATGTCATGGGGGACTCCTGGCCCTCCCCCGCCCCGCGTCTCACGGCTGCGTGCCAGGGCATGTGTGTGCGTGCGCAGGGCTTGTCTCTGGCTCCAGGTGGAGGCTGCAAGCTGTGCACTGCTCACGCCTCACATCCGCGTAAAGGGCTCTAAGACAGTGGTCCACCAGGGCGTGCCTCCGGGGACCTGGCTGGAGCGGGGCAGGGCTGCCAGGTAGACCCGTTGGCTTTCACACAGGAAAGAGGGAGGGCGTGCGGGAATGCTGCCAACTCCGGGAAATCCAGCGGACAGCGCACTTCTTGTCTGTGTGATAACCCATCACTTGGTTTTCTTAACATCCCAGGCTTTTTAGTGAAGTCAGATCAGCAAGTTTTTGTTTTCTTGTGCCCCCGTTATGTACCTACAGGACCATGGGCCCATAGAACTACTAAAAAAAGGCATTACAACAATTAAGAATCTGTTAAGAGGGTAGGTCCCATGTTAAGTGTTCTTACCATAATAAAAAACATTTTTTTAAAGAGTTACTGCCCAGACATTTATGAGCGCCTCACATTGGCCGTTGGCCATAGGCCTCCCAGCCCCTGTCTGGCCTAAAGGCTCAAACGCCTAAACCGAGCTCTAAGTCCCTGTGTGGGGCTGGGTCTCTCTGTGCCCCAGGGGAAGGTCTCTGTTTCAGTTGGCCAGCTCATCTGGCAAATATTTTCGTATGCCAGGTACTCTTCTAGGCAGGGAAGATAAATCAGTTCTCAAACAGCACTCCCCACCCCAATAAACAACCCCAAATTCTGCCTTCATGGAGCTTACCTTCTGTTTGGGGAGTCCAATAGGAACATAATATGTAAGTGGATTGTATAATGTGCTAACAGGTTACAATAAGTGGTGTGGAATAAAATGGACCCTAGGAAGGGGGGTGGGAGTGCTGGGGTTGGGGGGTAAATGAATGGTGGGAGTGGGGAGCATTTAACAAAGCCTAGGAGGCGAGGGAATGAGCCAGGGGAACATGGGGAAAGGACACCCAGACAAGCACACATTCAGTGGCCCTGAGTGGGAGGCTGGTGTGCTCATAGAGCAGCGAGGGGCCACAGGGGCTGGGCAGAGAGAGGGCGGAAGAAAGGAGTGAGCAGAGACCAGAGGGCCATAGGGGGCCAGCTCTTACAGACTATCCTCGGGATATTGGGTTTTACTTGGAGTGAGGTGGAGGGCTATGGGAGGCTTTGGAGCAAAAGAGTAACATAACTTAAGTTGTTGCGGGGGGGGGGGGGTTTGTTTGTTTGTTTGTTTGTTTGTTTTTTCTTAATCCTAACCCAAGGATTTTTTTTCCATTGATTTTTAAAGAGAGTAGAAGGGAGGGAAGGAGAGGGGGAGAGAGAGAAACATCAATGTGGGAGAGACACAGCAATTAGTTGCCTCCTGCATACGCCCTGGGGGCCAGAAATCATTCCTTCAACCCAGGTACATGCCCTTGAGTGGGAATAGAACCTGAGACCCTTCCGTGCACCGGCCAACACTCTAACCACTAAGCACACTAGCAAGGGCCTAACTTAAGTTTTTAAAGGATCCCTCTCACTGCTTTGTTGATTGTAGACAGCGACAAATTGAATGTTTCTGTGCTTCCTTGCTTCTCTGTCCAAACTCATCACCCCTTCTGAACCCCCTCCTCCAGCAGGTCTCCTGATAGGCACAGGCTGTGTGCCCTGCGTGCATACCCCCGCCAGGGCCTGAGCAGACACTCAGAAACTGACTCCCAGGATGGTCCCTTCTGCCTCTCTGGGCACCAGCATTGGCTTTTGATTGTTTTTCCTGCCTTCTTCCCTGTCCCAGGAAGACCACCCCACATCTGGGTGCCCTTCTGGCTTGGAAAGAAGGAGAAGGAGGGGTCAGAGGTAGAAGACTGGGAGACAGCAGCCTCCTGCAGTTGCTCTGGCTTTCTCCCGGGCAGAAGCAGTGATGGCTTGTCCTGAGGTTAGCCCAGCCCTCTGCACGATGCTCACGGTCAAACCTTGCCTCCTTTGTGCTTGACCTCGTTTCTCTGCTTGTCTGAGTCTACTTATGAAGCCATGGGGACTAAGGGCAGGGATTGGTTGCTCCTGGTGTCAGCGGAATAGGAACCTGAGGTCTGTTTTCCTGCCTTCCTGGCTCCTCTTGCCATCTGTACCTGGACTGGCCAAAGCAGAAGGGGGCTGAAGCCAAAAGGCCACTTGCTTCCCCTACACAAGAGGGAGACTACCCAGGCCCTTGGGTAATACCAGTAAATGTGTAGACAAAAGTTACCTAAAAGCAGGGGGAAAATAGCATGTTCCTAAAAATAGAACAGATTTCTCCTATGAAAGGAAAAATGGATACCTCACACCCACACTTGTCAGCTCCATTTGGTTTGATAAATTGAACATATATTAATGTCTACTTAGAAATCAAATGTGTTTTCTTTCTATCTATCAACTCTTAACAAATACAACTGCTGAATTTGGCTCCTGTCTGAGGTCAGGTTGTCTGTCCACTCCTCGTCTAGCTTGCTCCTGACATTAATAAGGATAATCATTACATCCAGATAAGCAGAGACCCACATGATAACCTGAGATGAGGACAGACCTGGGGAGGGACCACTGGACTGTCCTCTGTCCGAAAGCAGTATGTATGGTTGCCTTTTACCTGGTTCCCCCAACAAGCAACCCAAAGGAGAGGCCTCTAGACTGAAGGATGTGCTGGTGACTAAGGTATGGCAGCGTCGCATGAGACTCCTAGAGAGACAGATACATCTGAAATGCAACCCAGGGAACTCAGCAGACCTTATTTTGGTCTGGGTGCCACCTGTGAGATGTTCCTTATGAGGTTGTACTCAGGCCTGAAAGAACATTGCTCTGACTTAGTAGTAATCCCCACCGGCACTGAGTATGGCCACCTACAGCCTCAGATCCAAGCTTGTGGGGCTGTGGGTGGACCAGTGGGGTCCTCTGAAGTCTGAAAGGGAGCAGTGAGGCATAGCCCCTAAATTCTTTTACCAGGGGAGGGGCTCTAGGATAAACACAAGATGTGAGAGGATGTGCATAAATTAGTTATCTTTACAGATGTATTTTTATTTAAATGAAAATGTATTCAAGTGAACACCATGGAGTTTTAAGGTGGAAAAGTCGCAAAGAATACTCAGGAATGAGCCTCAGGTATTCTGTGGCCAGTAGAGCTACCATCTCCCAGTCTTTATCAAGACTTACTGAGATTCCCAGGAATGACAGAATGTTCATCTGGCCATATCCGAGGGACTGTTTAAGATGCATTTCACATCTGGCCAAGATGAGGCAACTGGGACTGAATATACCCTCCTGTTTAAAACAGCCCCCGAATGGACAAAATATACGAAGTAAACATTTTCAAGACATTGGACATCTGGCAATAAAGGGCAGTGATCCATGAGACCTGGAAATACACAAAGTGAACCGTATTGCTAGTTTCTAGTCATGGCATGGGGAAGAGACATCCAAGAGGACTCCCTGGATTGAGGAGGAGTTGCTGAGAGTCCAGGGAGACTAGGGCAGCTAGAGGTCCCAAGATAGATTACCAGGGAAGAGAAAGCTGCACGGACAGAGAACTCTGGAGATCTGAAGAGATTGCCTCTGGAAGTTTTGGTTGAGTATAATCAGCTATACCCAACAGGCAGACGGATCTCTCACAGGCATTGCATAGGGAATAAAGAAAGGTTCTGTCTCAGAAATGGAGAATAGCAGTCCCTAGGTTGAGCAGTGCTCCACCCCTGCCTAATCATTCTTATAAGTAAAATTAAAAAGGATCAAACTATTTCCAAGTAACCTAACTGCACAAAAAACAAAGCTCAGGAATATGTATGAGAATATGGAAATATCCTGCACCAAACAAGAAAAAATTCACAATGTCTGAATCCAATTAAAGATTATCAGACATACAAAGAGGCAGGAAAGCATGACTCATAATGAGGAGAAAAAAAAATCAATTGAAACTGACCTAAAACTGACACAGATGTCAGAATTAGCAGACAAGACTGGTCAAGCAGTTATAACTGTATTTTAGGATTCAAAATGTCAAGTAGAGACATAGAAGATATTTTTAAATGATTTTAGCCAATCTTCTAGAGATAAAACTATAACGTGTAGGATTAAAAATACACTGGATAGGATTAGACATTAGACATTACAGAAGAAAAGATTGGTGGATTTGACTACATAGTAATAGAAACTCTCCAAAATGGAACACAAAAAGAAAAGAAATTAAAAGTATATATATCAGTGAGCTATGTGACAATTTCAAGTGACCTTATATTTGTGAAATTAGAATTCCCAACAGAGAACTGAGTGAAAAAGCATTTCAAGAAATAATGGCTGAAATTTTTCCAAATTTGATGAAAGCTATAAATACACAGATCCAAGGAATTCAATGAACCACATGCACAAGAAACATGAAAGCAACTATGCCAAGGCATATTTTAAACAAATTGGTCAAAACCAGTGATAAAGTCTTAAAAGCAGCAAAAAAAACAAAAACAAAAACCACAGTGTGTAAAAATAAAGAATATCAGGTTTCTCATTGGAAATAAGTGAGAAGACAGTGGAGCAACATTTTTAAAGAACATCTCTAAAGTAACCTAGAATTTTGTACCCAACAAAAATAACTTCCAAAACTGAAGGCAAAAGAAACTTTTCCAGACATACAAAAGCTGAAAGAATTCATCATCAAGGAAAAGGGGAGAAATGGATTCATATAAAATACTACAAGCAATGTTAGGGAGAAAAACAAAAGCCTTTCAGGCCAAAGGAAAAGGATAACAGACAGGATAAATACATTATTTTCTAATTAGATGTCTCTTCAGAAGCCCTGAAAACAAGGAGAAAGTGGAGTGAAATATTTAAAGTGTTAAGGGAAAAAAAATAGCAACCTAGAATCCTGTATCCTGAAAAATTATCCTTGAAAAGTGAAGAAGTAAATACTAATACAAACAAAAATTGAGGGAATATGTTGCCAGCAGGCCTGTCTTGCAAAAAAATATTAAAAGAAGTTCTTTGGAGAGAATGAAAATAATACAGATCAGAAACTCAAATCTACATAGAGTAAGGAAGAACATCAAAGAAGAATTGAGTAAAGATAAAATAAAAACTTATTTTTCTTATTCTTAGTTGATCTATAGGCTAAGCTTGTTCAAAATAATAATAGCAGCAATGTATTTAATTATGCTTATGTATGCTTATATATAAGCAAAATGAATGATGAATGACAGCAGACATCTATGATAGAAGGAACGTGAGGGAAGAATTAAGATTATTATGTTATTATAAGGTATTCACATTGCCCATGAAGTAGTATGGTGTTATTTGAAAGTAGACTTGTATTACTTGGAAATGTATATTGCGAACTCTAGGGCAATTGTTAAAAAAAAGTTTTTTAAAAAAGAAGCATAACCAATATTCTAGGAAAGGGGAGAAATGGATTCATATAAAATACTCAATTAAAAATCACAAAAGTCAGAAAAAGAGTGGAAGACAAAAATAGGAACAAAAAACAAGGACAAAAAAATAGAAAACAATAATATGGTAGATATTAATCCAACTATATAGATGATCACTTGAGTGTCAATGATCTAAATGCATCAATTTAAAGATGGAGATTGTCAGAGTGGATCAAAAAACACAACTCAATTATTATCTTCATGAAACCCACTTTAAATATAAAGACACATACAAATTAAAAGTTAATGGATGATGAAAAATATGCCATGCTAACACTAATTTAAAAAAAGAATGAATAGTTATATTAATTTCAGACAGAGCAAACTTGAAAACAAAGTTAGGGATAAATAAGGGTATTACATAACAATAAAGAGGTCAATTTCTCCTAGAAGACAAAACAATCCATAATGTATATGCATCTAAAAACAGAGCATCAAACTATCCAAGGCAAGTACTGATGGAACTACAGGGGGAATAGATGGATCCACTATCCTGGTTGGAGACTTAGGCACCCTTCTATCAGAAATGGACAGATCCAGCAGACAGAAAATCAGGACATAGGTGAACTCAACAACACCATCTATCAACTCGACATAAGTGACATTTATGGACTACTTCACCCAACAACAGCAGAATATACATTCTTCTCAAGCTCACATGGAACATTTGCCAAGATAGCTGCCTTCTGGGCCATACAACACACCTTAAGAAATTTAAAAGAATAGAGATCATGTAATAAATCAATATAATTCATCACATTAACAAAGTAAAAGAACCAACCATATGATCATCATAATAGATACAGAACAAGGATTTGACAAATCCAACATCCATTCCTGATTAAAAACCAAAAAACCTCTTGGCAAGTAGGAATAGAAAAGAATGCATTCAACTTGATGAAGGGCATCTAAAAAACAAACAAACAAAAGCTAACCTTACATTTAATGGTGAATGCTTTTCCTCTAAGTTCAGATACAAGACAATGATATATACTCTTAATGCTTCTGTTCAACATTTATTAGGATGCTAGCCAGTACAATAGGGCAAGTGAGAGAAATAAATGGCAACCACATTGGAAAGGAAGAAGTAAACCATTTACTCAGACAGCAAGATCACATGTATAAAACTAGTGGAATCTACAAGAATTGATTAATAAATAAGTTCAATAAGCTTGTAAGATACAATTTTAAGATATAAAATCAATTGAATTTACATACTAGCAATGAACAATTATAAAGGAATAATATTTACAATAGCATTGAAAAAAATGAAATACTTAGAGATATATCTGGTGAAAGACACATTGCAAACTACAAAACATTTCTGAGAGGAATTGAAGAAGGCCTAAATAAAGGTAGAGGGACATCTTGATGATGGACCAGAAGACTGGATATTGTCAATTCTCTCAAAATGATCTATATATTTGATGCAATCTCAATCAAGATCCCAGTATGCTTTTTTCCCCCAGAAATTGATAAAGTAGTTCTAAAATTCACATGAAAAGACCTAGAGAATGAACAAAGTGGGAGGAATGAACAAATTTGGACTCAGACTACCTGACTTCAAGATTGATTACAATGCTATGGTAATCAGTACAGGGTGGTATTGTCACAAAGATAGATAATCATTTTCTCTTCTGGTCCCTGGCACTCGGGAGCTGCAGGCTTTTGTGCGGAGATGGCCAAGTCCAAGAACCACACCACACACAACCAGTCCCGAAAATGGCACAGAAACGGCATCAAGAAACCCCGATCACAAAGTTACGAATCTCTTAAGGGGGTAGACCCCAAGTTCCTAAGGAACTTGCGCTTTGCCAAGAAGCACAACAAGAAGGGTCTGAAGAAGATGCAAGCCAACAATGCCAAGGCCATGAGCGCATGCGCTGAGGCCATCAAGGCCCTGGTCAAGCCCAAGGAGCCCAGGCCCAATATCCCAAAGGGCAGCAGCCACAAACTCAGTCGACTTGCCTACATTGCTCACCCCAAGCTTGGGAAACATGTCATGCCTGCATTGCCAAAGGCCAAGGCCAAGGCAGAAACCAAGCCCCAGGATGAGGGTGTGGCTGCAGCTCAGACTCCCAACAGGGCTCAGGCTCCTGCCCCCAAAAGTGCCCAGGCTCCCGCTCCCAAAGGTGCCCAGGCCCCCACGAAGACTTCATAGTAGAGGCCTCTGTCTGCCGATGTGAGGACGGAAGGACTGGTGGGACCCCTGGGCTGCTGTCTGCATGGCGCTGGTGTCCTCCTGTGCTGTTTGTACAAATAAACCTGTGGCAGGATCTGTCAAAAAAAAAAAAAAAAGATAATTAGTGGAACAGAATAGAGTCCAGAAATAGAACCACATGTGTATGAATGACTGATTTTTACAAAGGTGCAAAAGCAATTCAATAGAGAAAGGAAACTGTTTACAACAAGTGGTACTGGAACAATTGGATATCCATATGCAAAAATGAACTTGGATTCATACTTTGCACCACGTACAAAAAAATAACTTGAAATGGATTATAAATTAAGTCTAAAACCTAATACAAAAATTTATCGAAATAAACATAAAACTATAAAACTTTTAGATGAAAACATAACAGAAAACCTTAATGATCTTGGTTAAGACAATGATTTATTATATAGAACATCGAAAGCACAATCCACAAAAGAACAAATTGATCATTTGAACTTCATCAAAACTTCTTCTCTTCAGTATACCCTGTGAAGAAAATGAAAAGACCAGGCACAGATTGGGAGAAAATATTGGCAAATCTGATATAGGTCTTGTGTCCAGAATATATAAAGAACTTTCAGAACTCACAGTAAGAAAACAAACAACCCAAATTTTAGAATGGACGGATACTTAACCCATAAAATGTTCAGATGGCAAATAAGTGCATGGGAAAGATTCTCAACGTTAGGGAAATACAAATCAAAATTACCAGGAGATACCACTACACATAAGAATAAAATGAAAAAGACTGACCATACCAACTGTTGACAAGGATGTGGAGGAACTGGAACTTCCATACACTGCTGGTGGGAATGTAAAATGGGACAACCGCTTTGGAAAAACACTTTGGTTATTTCTTGAAAAGTTAAACATATACCATATGACCCAACCATTCCACTCGTAAGGATTTCCACAAAGAAAAGACAGTGTATGTCCACCCAGGCAAGCAGCTCTATTTGTAATAGCCCCATGTTGGAAACCCCAAATGTCCATTAGCAGGTAAATGGATAAACAAACTGTAGTCTATCCATCCAATGGAATGCAGCTTAGCAATAAAAATGCAAAAATCATCAATTCATGTAACAATATGGATTATACCCAACTATCAAATTGAGTGAAAAGCCAGACAAAAAAGAGGGCACACTGTATAATTCCATTTATATGAAATTCAAGGAATCCAAACTATAGTAACAGAAAGCAGATCAGTAGTTACCTGGAAATGGAGTGGTGAAAGAAAAGATTACAAAGAAAAGATTTCAGGAATGATGGATGTTCCTCTCTTCATTGTGATGATGGTTTCATGGGTGTATACCTATGTCAGAACCTATCAAATTATCTACTTTAAATATAGGGTTGTTGAGCATCAACCTATGAACCAAGAGGTCATGGTTCAATTCCCAGTCAGGGAACATGCCCAGGTTGCAGGCTCAATGCCCAGTGGGGGTCATGCAGGAGGCAGCCAATCAGTGATTCTCATCATTGATGTTTCTATATCTCTCTCCCTCTCCCTTACTCTCTGAAATCAATCAATCAATCAATAAGTAAATAAACACAAGGTGGAGCAAAAGGAGGCTTACAGTGTTAATATGCAAAATACAGAGTTTATAAAGCTATTTCAATCATAACCTGCATGTCTTCCTCCATACAAACAACTGTAAGCCTACCTTTGCCCTACCCTGTATGTGCATTTATTGTATGTCGACTGTTCCTCAATAAAGATATCTTGAAAATATATTAATGGGGCCTGGCTGGTTTGCTCAGTGGTTAGAGCATTGGCCCTCAGACCATAGGGTGGTGGGTTTGATTCCTGGTCAAGGGCATGTACCTCAGTTGCAGGTTCTATCTCTGGCCCCAACTTGTGGAGGAGGCAACCAAAGTGTCTCTCTCATATGAATGTTTTTCTCTGTCTCTAACTATCTCCCTCCTACCTCCCTTTCACTTTCTCTAAAAATCAATAGAAAAAATATCCTCAGGTGAGCATTTAAAAAAAAAGATATTAATGGCAGATTCTAGTGAAAAGACCACTCTGACTAGCTGTGCCTTAAGCAAGTTGCTGAACCTCTAGTTTCCTTATGTATAAAGTTGGAATAATATTACTTTCCTTGTAGGGTTGTTGTAATAATAATTTAAAATAACATATTAGATATCTTTTATACAAAATAGATGCTCCAGTAGTAATAGAATATAATAATGCTTTCAAAATAACAAGAAGAAAAGTAATTACCTGAATCTAAAGTGCCCTGCTTGCATATATCTGGAGAGATTTCTTTGGAGGGTTTGAAGGCCATTGCCCCTGGCTTCCCAATTCCTTAGGTCACAGATTCACATACACTGACTTGCAGTTCATACCGTGGTAAAATTTGACCCACCCATTTCTCTTACTCTCCTACATCTCTGTTCCTAGTTTGGTCAGATCTGAAAAGATAGTCCCTTAGTATCTGCCACTGCACAACCCTACCCACCGGCCACCCCACCACCTCATGGTCTCTTTCTCCTCTTCCTAATGTTGAGACCTGGAACCACATAGACTTGTAGCAATCAATCAGGAAGAAAACTCTCCTGGGAAGAGTAAGAGAAGATGTGTGTCAATCACATAGCATGGTTCTTGGCTCATTGAGATATGTAAATGCTAGCCATTGTGGTTTTACTGACTATGGATGAGGTCACCTGTTTCTGCTCCCGTGTCCCCCTCACACACCCAGAGAGCTCTGCAGCAGTCTTTGGAGCCAATGAATTCCCAATCCGGTCTAGGCACATGGGAGGAAAAGGTAGACACCATTCCTGCCCTCAAAGAGTGCAGAGTTCATGAGCAACTTAGTGGGGAACATGGCTGGGCTCAAAGAGGGGCAAAATCAACGTGAATGGAAGTCATTGGGAAAACATCATGGAAAAGAGGACAAAGAGAAGCTGCTGGTTTGTGTGTGCTGTGTGTTTGTAATCCCCAACCCTTTAGCCTGGTATAAGGCTTGTAATTTACCTTAATTAATATGTTTTTGTTGAACATGTGAATGAGGATAGCTGGAGATGGTATTGTCAAAAGGAGAGAAGGGCTGGGGAGCAGCTGAGGCTCAGAGCTGGGAATGAGGAGGGCCCATTTGGCTAAAGAAAGGCCCAGCCCAGGAAAGAGCCTGATGCGGGGGATGGGGTGGGGGTGTGGGGTGAATGGCAGAATGAAGAGCCTGGACACTAGGTTAGAGTATCTAGGAAGGTCGATACTCTGCAGGGAGCAGCGCCACCCATGCCCAGGTCCTCCCTTTGGCTCTGCTGGGTCTTCAGAAGCTGTAGGCACATATCCACTCTCTAGTTCCCCAGACAAGCTGAGCCAAATGGAGAATCTTCTAGTTTCTAGTTCCTTCTCCCATCCACAGATTGGCTCCTGCTCTGAAGGGGAGTCAGAGGCCCTCTGTCCCCTTTTCACAGGGACCCCCCCCCCCCCCCATTCCTGGCTAGAGGAGCCGCCTGACAGGACAGTGCAGCTGGCACACACGTTCTCACACATTTACACGTGCCACTCACTCGGGCTCCTAGTCACTTCTGAACACCAGGGAACCAATACCGGAGCCAATCAGAAAACTAGCAGGGACTCCTGGCCGAGCCAGTCAGGAAGGAACAGACGTAAGAACAGGCTGTGCTGACCAGGGTACCATGCACAGTGTCCTGAGCCAGCTGGCTCCGGTCCCACCTGCTCACTGCTGACCAGGAGCTGGAACACGGCTCAGGGCCTACAGGCAAGGAGCTCAGGGCAGAGGACTGGGGTGGCAGCCGACCTGCCTGGTGCCTCCTGGCCCCTGTTTTGAACCCTTAGAGCCCTCCCTTGTGCCTCTTGAGATCATTCAAGTTTCTAGAACCTTTTGGCAACGTGAGGAAAAGTTACTTCATCCCAAACCAAATGATTTCCCATTTGACCACTGCACCGAGGCCTGTGGGTGTTCAGTGTGCCCACTAAAGCCCTCCAAGGCAGCTTGGTTTCTGACCCTGGGTCTGGGTGGGCCGCTCCCTCCCTTTAAGGTACATTCCTGACAGATACTCCAAGGACTGTGCTAAAGGGACGGTTGGAGCGAAGAAAGAACATTTCTTTCTGCCCAGCCGTGGAGAAGTGGGCTTTTTCTCCATTGGAGACAGATTGGAGCACAAGTCCTTTGGATCAAGGCTCCTTGATCTAGCGCTCCGAGCTGGAAAGGAATTCCGTTCTCTTTGCCATCCAGCAAAGGCGCCCTCCTCTTTGCCCCTCTCCCTGGCTGCCCCCACCCAAACCAGAGCCTTGTTTCTCCTGCCCAGGTGCTCCGGGCAGCAGCCACAAGGCCTGAGCAATGGAGTTTGAGCTTGGAAAGCCCCTCGCCCGGAATGTGCATGCCTCTCTGTGGCCGTGGCCGTGTGTGCGTGTGTGTGCGCGTGGACCTGCACGTGAGCGTGTGTGACAAAAATCGCTTCTGGAGCATGTTGCCCTCTGTCTGCCCATCCAGGTTACTCCTCGCTGCAGGACGAGCTGCTGTCCCCTGCCTCCCTGCACTACGCGCTTCCCTCTCCGCTGCGTGCAGACCAGTACTGGAACGAGGTGGCCGTCATAGACGCCATCCCCTTGGCGGCCACGGAGCATGACGCCATGCTGGAGATGTCTGACATGCAGGTGTGGTCCGCAGGCCTCACACCCTCTCTGGTCACTGCTGAGGACTCCTCTCTGGAGTGCAGCAAGGCCGAGGACTCTGACGCCACCGGCCACGAGTGGAAGCTGGAGGGGGCGTTCTCCGAGGGAACGCAGGGCCCCACGCTGGGCTCTCTGGACCTTGTGGAGGATGACACAGTGGATTCAGATGCCACAAATGGCCTTATCGATTTGCTTGACCAGGAGGAAGGTCAGAGGTCAGAAGAGAAGCTGCCAGGTCATGAGAGGCAGGAGGACTCGACAGGTGCAGGGCAGGACTCAGAGAATGAAGTGTCTCTTGTTTCAGGCCAGCAGAGGGTGCAAGCCCGCATCACAGAATCCCCCACTGTGAGTCGGGTGATGGAGACAAGCCAGGACAGGTAAGGGCTGGGCTGCCGGGGTGGGATGCCTTGCCTCTTCCTGGGTTCCCGGGTGACATTGTGCCTGGCTGTAATGCTTAGGTGCTGCTGCCCACCCTGACTCTGTGTTCTAAACGCCCGGGGACAAATCCATTCAGTATCACCAGCTGACCTCCGAAGCCGCCCAGAGCTCAGTCTGACCCCTGTCCCGTGAGAATGGAACTGTGGTCTGCAAAGGCCAGTTCCTCCCCAAGACACCCTGGCTGTGGCCCATAGGAGAGAGGCTGAGGGTGTTGGATGGGGGAGCACACTTAGGAGAAAGGTTCTAGGCTTGAAGGAACCACGTCTCTAAGTGCAGCTGGGGCTGGGTGCCCGGGCCCCTATCACCGCGGAGTGCTTATCGTTGAAGACCATATTTAGAAACCTACCAGCCCCGGGGCCCGGGAAGTCATTTGTATGGTCACACAGCTTGCATGTGACAGAGCTGATAATGGAGCCCTCTCTCCTTTACCTTTTTGAAACAGTGAGGCTGGTGGGTTTATCTAGGGCAGGACAGAGCTTTCAGCTGTTCGGAGCCGGCTGTTCTTGTGGGTGACTCCTCACCAAGCTCCCTGTGGCTAGAAGGCCTGGTGCCGCGCCAGCAGCAGGGAAGCATCGGTGGCAGTTCGGGCAGAAGGGCCTTATGCTCCTCTGGGACCCAGAGAGCCCTCAGACCCTGGCCAGGCCCGCAGCCACGCCGTGGACGCCACACTCCGGGGGCTTGGAGTGCAGAGGGGGCTCGTGGCGGGAGGGAGAGAGGAGACAGGCAGGTGGCGGGTATCGCGTTGGCCCTCCTGGACCAGCTGGCACAGGAAACAAGCGACGGCAGCTGTTTCTTCCATGTCGCTGTGCTTCCTCGATTCTCCCTAAAGCAAGGATACCGTTTCTGTGTTCCAGAAGGCTGCGGCCACCCAAGGAGCTCAGGCCCGGCCAGGCCGTGGGAAACCTGTTCTCATTTCCTCTTCCCATCCACACTGCTCCACTCAGAATGTGGAGCTGCCTGGCCAGTCCCCAGGGTCCACTCCGTGTGGCCCAAATACCATTGGAGGAGGGCAAGGAAGGTCGTTTAGAAGATGCACGGGTTTATTTAGTTCCCAAACTAATCCTTTCAGTGGGGGAGGGGGAGAATTGGACAGACTGAGGCTGTGAGGATTCAACGTGAAGTACTGGCTTTCCTGTGAGAGAGACCATCTTCCAACAACCCTGATGGCCATTCATCCAACAGCCTTGATGGACACTTCGTTGTGTGCTGGCCTCTGCACCATGGCCACAGCGGGGTCACCAGATGCGGAACCAAAAGGCCTGGACGCTGGGCCTGAGGGTGTTACAGTGTGGCTCTGTGGCCTTGGTCAGCCCTCTGATGGGGACGAATTTTGTTCACTCGCTCAGCAATATGTCTTGAGTGCCTACTATGTGCCAAGCATTTATTAAAAACATGCCTAGGTACTGGGAATATGGCACTGAACAAAACAAACAGTCTCTACTTGTAAGAAGTTTATATTCTAATGGAGAAACAGATGGTAAACAAGATAAAGTAAATAAAATTAAAAGAGAAATGCTAGATATTAAGTGATAAAAAGAAAAATAAAGCAGGGAATGGGAGCAGGAGGAGTGTGTGGCGGGGGGTGGGGTGGAGAAGGGGTGGTTGAAATTATAGATAAGGTGGCCAGGGACGCCTGGGAGAGTGACGTTGGAATAAAGACTTAAAGGAATTGGGGTGGCATCCAGCCGAAGGCCCAGCCGGTGCAGAGGCCTTGAAGTAGGGCATGCCCGGCATAGTCAAGGGACAGTGAGGAGGTCACTGTGCCTACAGTATACTGATCCAGGAAGATGGGGTCGGGAGGTAATGAGGCCAGATGTGTCAGGCCCTGAGGCTCATAGAAAGACTTGGGCATTTACTGGGAGGAATGCGGAGCCATTGGAGGGTTCTGAGCAGAGGAGTGAGGTGATCTAACAGATGCCTTGAGAGCAGCCTGACATGGGCAGGGGTAGAAGCAGGGAGAGGAGCGAGGAGGCCAGTGTTGGTGATGTGGACCCACATGGTAGCCGTGATGGTGGCGAGAAGTGGTTATGCTCAGGGTATATTTTGAAAGTTGAACCAAAAGGGGTTTGCTTACAAATAAGACGTGGAGTGTGAGAAACGGAAGTCAAAGAGCTCACCAGTGTCCTTGACTGACAACTGAAAGGATAAAGGTGCCCTTTACCACAGACTGGGGAAGACTGGGCGGAACTGGTCTGACCGTGTCCTCGAGGTGCCTGTTGGGAATCCAGAGGAGAGAAGTTGAGGAGGCCGCTTCCCACCTGCAGTTCAAGGAAGAGGTGCTGGGGCCAGGCACCTGGGCATGAGCAGATGTGGACGGGGCGTGAAGCCATGGCCTGAACGCGCTCCTTTAGGAAGTGGGTGTAGATAGAGCTGAGGTCTGAGAATTGAGCCCTGGGTGCTCCAACGTTCAGAAGTCAGGGAAATTAGGAGGAACCAACAAAGGACACTGAAAAGGAGAGGCCAGAGAGTGGGGGAAACCAGGCAAATGGGGTGTCCCAGAAGCCACGGAAGAGCGTGTTTCCAGGGGGAGGGAGTGACTGCCTTTCAGGTGAGCACTGAGATGAGGACTGTTGGGTGCAGGTGGCCTGGAGGGCTGGAGGGGAGGTGAAAACGTGATGGGTGCAGAGGCCCCATGACTGGATCTTCGGTGTGAGCCTAGAGTGGGGTCGTCCACTCAAAGGGAGGGGACCAATGGCACTGGTACCCATGGCCCTCCTTGCCTGGACAGCATGGATGGCCCATCTGTGCCTCTCTGGACAGGGCAGTCAGCTATGTGATTTGCCCCCACTCTCCCGTCCCTTGGGTGGGCTGTATAGGATGTGTCCTGGGTGAGCCAGGGCTCTGGAGGGGGAGGGTATCTCCAAGAGCAGAGACTGAAGGGTGACCCGGTGTCCTTTCTCTCTTCCGGGACCCCAGACTGCAGGACTGGGATGGGGAAGGCTCCATTGTCTCGTACCTGCAAGATGCTGCACAAGGTTCCTGGCAAGAGGAGGTCACGCGAGGCCCACACTCATTCCAGAGAACCGTCACCACCGTCAAAGGGCTGGAGCCCAGTGGGTCTCGGGAGTACGAGAAGGTCCTGGTGTCTGCCACTGAGCACTTGCAGCCAGAGCAGCCCGAGGCCGGGAGCCTGCAGGCTGACCGGGAACGAAGACACCGAGAGCGGCTGCAGGAGGCAGAGAGCACCTTCTCCCAGATGGTAAGGGTGAGAGCCCGCAGGGAGGGGCCTGCTGATGCCTGTCCCAGCACCAGGCGACCTCCTCACTCAGCCCAGAGCCGAGCGTGTTTATTTGCTTTAAGCATTGTGGCGGTGACTTCACTTTCTCTAGAAGCTTCCGTGGTCTTGGTCTGTCTGTCTGCCTCCTTGACCCCTACTGAGGGAAGGGAGGGGCTGACCTGTGGGGAGCTCCTGAGCATTCAGGCACAGCCTGTGCCGTCGTCATCCTCACAACTGCCCGGCTCCCAGCCGTTATTCCCATCTGCAGCTGATGGTTGAGCAACTTGCCCAGGGTCGCAGGGTCAGAAGTGGGCTTTGAGTCCAGTCTGGCTGACTCCAAAGCTGTGATTCTTGTTTTCTCTTTTCGGCGTGTTTTAGAAAGGGCTTAGAGCTGGGTGTCGGGCTAACTGGTCCAACCATGGTCTGCGTGGCTGTGGACAAGCCCCTCTCTTCTTGGCACCTTGTTTTCCTCGCTGGTAAACGAGGAGTGAATGGATGATCGCCGAGGTTCACCCGGCGGGAATTCTGGTTCCTGGGTGGGCTCATCAAGGGGCACAGGAGAGGGATGGGGAGAACCTTCCCACCACAGACTCGCTCTCCTCTCCTCCGGTTTCCTGGCCTCTTCCTCCATCAGCTCTCCCTCCTTCCATCCCTTTCAGTTTGTCTTACTGTACTTTTTTCTGTTCGTTCACTTTTATCTTCATGCTCCATTCTCATTTTCTTGACCCTCCTCATTCCCACAGGCTTCCATTTTAATGTGGGTTTTGTTTGTTGGTTTGTTTGTTTAGATATATTTTTATTGATTTCAGAGAGGAAGGGAGTGGGAGAGAGAGAGAGACATCAATGATGAGAGAGAATCATCGATCGGCTGCCTCTTGCACGCCCCACACGAGGGATCGAGCCCGCAACCGGGGCATGTGCCTTGACCAGGAATCAAACCATGACCTCCTGGTTCATAGGTTGACACTCATTGAGCCATGCCGGCCATGAATTAATGTGTTTTTTGGAAAAAATAAGTTTTATTATGAAAAACTGCAAATAAATACAAAAACAGACAGAATATCATCTTAACTCTCCATGCACACACCACCCAGGCTGCACAATTCATGGCCAATCTTGTTTCATCTGAACCCCCCTCCACTCTCTCCCACCTCCCCCATATTATTTTGAAGCAAATTCCAGATATCTTCTTAATGTGTCTTTTAAATGTCTGGGTTCTTATAAAATTTGCGTTGCTGGTCTGTGCCCATGGATTTTTAATGTGTGCACGAGCGGTGTGTTCTGTGTCTCCTTTGGTTTCTTCCTGTTGGGTCAGCGCGGTTTCCTCACCCAGCAACCGCTTTCTTCCTCCCTGTCCCATCTGCTTCTTTCTTCTCTTCCCGTGCCCCTGTCTGAGGCCAGTGCCAGCAGGCACCCTGAGGCCCGCAGGACTCGCTGGCTCCACAGTGGTCCCAGGCTGCTGACGGCCAAGAGCTGCTAGGAATTGAACCGGGTTTTATTTAGAATGCGTCCTTGCCAAGTATGTGCCTCGGACAGGACAGGCGGCTGCGTCCATTTTTAACCCCAGCCCACCCGGGTGCACATTCTGCCATCGAGCTCTTCCTTGGTACCCACTGCTGCTGCTCCCAGCAGCAAGTGCTCAGCCCAGAGCACAGGAGCTCTTAACCGGGTTTGGACTCCTGACTCCCGGGGAAAGAGAAAGACTGCAGGGGCGATATTTTCCACCTTTCCTCTGCAGACAGCCTTTGGTGAGGGAAACCTGGGGAGAAAGCAGGAACACCCCAGGGGTTCAGGGAGAAACCCTCTAGGTCATTTGGTCCATCTGACTCATTTACAAATGAGCAAACTGAGGCCCAGAGTGGCTGAGGGTGTGTCCAGGGTCACAGGATGAACCAGCGTCAGAGCCAGGAGCGTCCAGATCTCCTCCGTTTCCCAGTGGGCGTGTCATTATGGGGCAGGGGGAGGGGCGCGGGCACACCTAACGCCTCCGCAGCCTAGGACAGGATTGGATGGTGTGGATGAGCTGTTGTCCTAATCATCTGGCAGGACCCGGGGGATGATCACGAGGTCCATTTAAGGTGACAGTTTACAAAGCACCTATTTGTCAGTCTTTCCAGTGAATCTCTGGAAACAGTGGCAGAGAGATAGAGAGATGCCTCATCCTTTGGGGCTTGGGAGGCAGGCCTGAAATGATCGTGAGCCAGCCAGTCCTCCCCTAAGGACCTGGGGGGAAATACCTGAAATTGGGCTCTTCTAGGCTGGGCCAAAACCAGATATACTGTGGCTTCTATTTTCCCAGTGCTTTCTTGATGAAGTGAGGCAGTGCTGTGCTGTGGCGGGAGTTTGAAATCTGACTCCTTCGTTTACTTACTCTTTCACATAGGCAAGTGCCTTAACCTGTCTGTGCCTCCTTTTCCTTTGTGGAAGGTGATAGAGACTGCATGGTAGGATCGTCGCAAGGCTAAAGTGAGTTAGTATATGAAGTACATGGGGATGATGCCTGCAGAGCAGTGCACACTGCAGTATTTGCTGTTATTATTGACTAGAGGCCCAGTGCACGAAATTCGTGCACTCAGGGGGGTCCTTCAGCCCTGCCTGTGCCCTCTTGAAGTCCGGGACCTCTCAGGGGATGTCCACCTGCTGGCTTAGGGAGCGAGCCTAAGCCGGCAAGCGGACATCTCCCGAGGGGCCCTTAGTGCTGCCGTGGAGGCAGGAGAGGCTCCCACCACCACCGCTGTGCTCGCCAGCTGTGAGCCCAGCTTCTGGCTGAGCAGTGCTCCCCCTGTGGGTGCGCACTGACAAACAGGGGGCAGCTCCTGCATTGAACGTCTGCCTCTAGTGGTCAGTGCACGTCATAGCGACCGGTGGTTCCGCCGTTTGGTTGATTTGCATATTAGCCTTTTATTATGTAGGATAGTGGTGGTACTCACAGCCCTGTGGTCTTCACAGCACTCTCGAGAGCACTTTAATTCATCCTCTTGTAAGGGATGAGGAAACTGAGGCCCAGAGGAGGCACCCAGCTTCCCCAAGTCCCCACAGTGAGGGCATTGTCAGGTCAGTGTGCTGTGTCCCAGATCTTTGTTCCCTCTGCCACGCGGAGGAACAGCCTGATCCCAAAAGTGAATTCCTTTCAGCCACAGCTGCCGCGGCCGCATTTGTGAATCAGCTCTGTAAAGACAGGCTTAATGCGCGTGGTTCCTGCTCCTCGGGGGCGGGCGTTGACAGCCAGCATGGGAAGAGCCTTTGAGGACAGGCCTGAAATAGACACACCGCTTACACGCTTACATTTAGGGCTGCTGCGCCCGGTGAAGAGGCTGATGGGAACTGCACAGCCCCGCCACCTGTGCCGGACCCTGCTGCGCTGGGCCTGGGCAAATCACTTATCCCAGGGCTATTTTTGAAATAAACCCCTAACTCTCCAGGGCATTAGCGGGTCCCATCCCCACGAGAGGGGGTGAACATCATTCTGAACAGGCGATAGCAGCCCAGGGAAGCACACGCGTAACTGCATTCTCCGGACACTTATTTTCTGGAGTCCCTGAACGAGAGCGCTTCCCTGGGCAGAGCTGCCTCTAGTTCCATGGGGGCGGGCAGGCAGGAAAGGTGAGGGGCCGTGTCCCTCCTCAGGCTCTCGGTGGGGCGGGGCGGGGTCTCCCACAGTGACTTTGACATGTGCTCCCAGTGCCCGGGACACACACACCTGCCGGCTTTCTTCTCGCCCCGTCGGACAGCCCTAGCAGCTGGGTTGGAAGCTAAAATTATCAAAGCCTGACGTCACCCGGGCGTGAGGGCAGAGCCTGGGGCTGCCGAGCAGCAGGACACTCAGGCGGGCAGTTCTAGTGAAGGGCCGGTCGGTGTTCCGCCTGGAGAGAAAGAGTGGGAGACTGAGGAGTGAGGATGGGAGGGGCCCCAGGAGGCCTCGGGGGTCCGAGAGGAGAATGAGAGGTTGCACCCTTGCAGCGGCCAAAGCCCTGGCTCCACGGGCGCCCGGAGGGCGGGCTGGTGAGGATGTGGACTTTCATCACCCAGCTCCTGGTCACCTTGGTGCTCCTGAGCTTCTTCCTGGTCAGCTGTCAGAACGTGATGCACATTTTTAAGGGCTCTCTGTGCTTCGTGCTAAAGCACATCCACCAGGAACTGGACAAGGAGCTGGGGGAGAACGAGGGCCTGAGTGACGACGAAGAGACCATCTCCACCAGGGTGGTCCGGCGTCGGGTCCTCTTCAAGGTAATCGCCGGGCAGGAGGCAGGCCTGGAGCTGGAGGTGGGAGCGCGGAGGCCAGGAGGTCAGGAGGCCGGGCTGAAGGCACAGGGCAGGGATGTGTAGGGACGAGCTGGGGCAAGGCGCCGGCCTCAGGTCAGGAGAGGTGTTGGAAGAGAAGGGACAGGAAGGCCTCAGGGGACAGGCTCTGACCTGGGAGCAGAGCCACCCCTCAGTGAGGGCCGAGGGCTGAGAAAGCTCAGCTCTGGGACTCAGCAGGTGGTTCTCATCCTGCTTCTGTCCTCAAGTTGCACACAGTGTGATGGTCTCTGTGGAGGGGCTTTTTCACTGTCAAGTGCTGTAGAAATGCAAATTAGGCGCCTCACATCCTCTTAGTCTTCTCCGTGAAACTTGCATAATGGGCCCTGTTTGCCTGCTCCCCTGTGCTATTGTGGGGACCCCACACAAAGCTCTGGGCACTGGGAGCGGTGGTTTGGCTGCCTCTACCTGCTGCGTTGGAGTTTCCTGCCGGGGTGGGGATTTGTCGGACTGTGGCTGTGGCTGCTGCTGCTGCTATTCCATCTCCTCATCCTCCAATCCTGCTCCGAGACTCCCGCTTATCCATCTTGAGTTTTCTCCCTTTCTCTAATTGCAGGGGAGTGAGCTTCAGAATATTCCAGGGGAGCAGGTGACTGAGGAACAATTCACAGATGAGCAGGGCAACATTGTCACCAAAAAGGTGGGTGCAGAGAGTCCCCTGAACTAGGGGGAGGCACGCGGGCCAAAGGCTAAAGGGCAGGCCGTGGACCCGCCTCCCTCACCGAGGGGAAAGCATGGCTCAGCTGGGACAGGTCAGGGGCCATGGGCTCCTGTCCTCCGTGATCCGGACGTGACACTCCTCATGGCCACTTTGCCCGGATCCAGCCTGAACTGAGCTCCTGCCCGGAAAATAGCTGCAGGACAGCAGTATGGTGGTCCCCAGACTACCCCTGGCCTCTTAAAATGAAAAGGGTGTGGAAATGCATTGAGTTGGCAGCCGATTTTAACTCAGCAGGCATGAAGTTGCCTGTCCAGGGTTGGGCACTCTGCTAGGTTTGGGCAGAAGGGAGAAGAAGGTGCAAAGGGAAGACCTTGTATGGGCTCCCCTAGGGTGCTGCTCACACTGCATTGGAGCAGACCCCTTATGTCCGTCTGTCCTTCTGCGCACGCGCTTCGTGCAGGCAGGGGTCATGCTTGTTTATGTTTTCATCCCCCCACTCCTAGCACATGGTAGGTGCAGAGTAAACAGTTGCTAGACTATTTGGATGAATGAATGAGGGAATGGGTAGATGGCATTGAGTTACCATAGTTGGAAAAGAAATGTCCTCTGCCCTCAGGAGCTCATAGGCATACAAGTAGGACAGACAGCGTACACTGCCATCCATACCAAGAGGCAGAGGAACTGCTGTTGGCTAAGACAGAAGTGCCGCATGTTCCAACCGTGGCCATTAAGAACCTGCTAAGACCCCTACGCAAATTCTAGTCCCTCTGAGGCCGTCCAACGCGAGTGTTTCCACACGGCGATGGGAGCGAGAGACCCATCCCTGTTCTTGCCACTTGAAGACAAAGGCTGCCTGTCCCCCCCAGCTTCATTCCTGGGAACCCGCTCTTTCCGAGCTCCGTCCTGACGGCTTCGCCAGCCCTTTCTCCCTGCCCTCTCTTTTCCAGATCATCCGCAAGGTTGTTCGGCAGATAGAGTCGTCCGGTGCCGATGACACCCAGGAGCACGAGGAGGTGATTGTCGAGGGGCCCCCAGAAGATCCTGGGGAGGTGCACGTTGATATTGATGACTTTATGAGACACATCAAGGTACTGTGGTGGCCACAGCCTCTGAGGCACTCGCTCTTCCGAGTGGCCCGGCACCTGTACCTGCTGCTCGCCTCCGCGCCAGGCACTCCGGGTTCCAGTCTGCGCTGTGCTCACCTCCCTGGGTTCCCCTTCGAGCCTTCCTTTCCCTGGGAGGCGGTGGAAACGCCTTTCCTTCTCTTGCCTACTTGTGGCCTGTCTGTCTGTGCCATCTGTCCTGTGTTCTGTCTCTGCTGCTGTCTCCAGGTGGAGCGGAGAGGGAATAGCCTGCAGCCGGACCTGATAGAGGGCAGGAAGGGGGCTCAGATAGTGAAGCGGGCAAGCCTGAAAAGGGGGAAGCAGTGATCTCGAGCACCCCCCTCAAACGGGCTCTTTGGAGGTAACACAGTCTTGCTGCATCCTTTCTGCATGGCATGGTCTTGGCGGAGTGGCCTGGCGATGGCTGCTCACATCCTCACCCGCCCCTCCCAGCATGACGCAGGGGGGGCAGCGTTGCTGTGGTCAAGGGGCATGGATTCTCGTCCCCCACCTTCCAACTGTGTCTCTGACTCTCGGTTGTCTCGTCCAGAAAACAGAGTCCACACTCTCTGCTGACCTGCCTCTCAGGAAGTGCAAACATACAGAGTTGAAAAGCGCTCGGATGAGTGACAGTGCTTGGTAATCGCAGTAGTGACGTTACCCTGGCAACCAAGCAGTGGGGACCTGGAAGATGGGGACAGGGCATCAGAGAGGGTAGCTGAGTCTGTCTAGCCTGTGCGAGTCCAACCCACAGTGACAGACTTAGAACTGGACTGTCCCTTGAACCTGGAGCCCTGCAGACGTCCCCTCCAACCTCAGGCCTCCATTCCCCGTGGTGGTTCTTGGAACCTGTCACTCCCGTGCTTTCTAGGAAAGGGCGAAGTTCGCAGGCCCAGAGGTGGTGGTGTTTTCCCTGCAGGCCAGGAGGGCTGTGGGGCCTTGGTGCATGGCGTGCGTGAGCATGGGGCTGAGCAGCCCGGTGTGCGGTGATGTGTCCTGAAGCAGGGCCCCGAAGACGCGGCGGCGGAGGCTCTCCGGCGGGCCCTGCGGTGCTGGGGGCTTCAGCGGCCGCTCTGACCTCGTCCTCCCTGAGGGATCCTGTACTGAGCTGCCCCGAGGTTCTTCACTGCGCCCGGCTCGGGGCAGCTCAGTACAGGATGCGTCGGGGTGGGAGTCGGCAGGAAGCGAGGAGGCACTGTGGCCCCAGCGCAGCACTAACCCGGTTGTTGCCATTTAAACCCCCAGACCCCGGCTCTGGGCTGAGCGGCGAGCCAGCTCCGGCTTTCTGCTCTCGGCAAAAAGCAGGGCCGCCGCTGCTCCCAGCCGCCAGAAGTGCTGACTCTGGGCTTCCCGAACCTCGGCACTTGGCAAAAAGGGGCTGGCAGATCCAGCTATGGGATAAAATTAGACCTGACTCCTCAGCAGCTTCCCTGAAGGAGGTCACAGCGTTAACCCCGGCACTGCCAGGGGGTCCCACCAGGCTGCTGGTCTAGGAGATGAGCTGTGATCAGCCCTGGAAACAATCCAAAGGTGCAGATAATTAGAAACGCCTCTGCCTTATGTTCCTTATGGCGGCAGCAGGGGCTTTAAACTTCAGCTCCGGTCTCTGGCTCGGGTCCTGCTGACATCCCCGCACAGGAGAGAGGCAGCCCCGAGGCCAGCCTGGGGAGAAGGGCAGTGCCTCGGCATTTTTTTTCTTTTTTTCTGTAGATGCTCCAGCTGCACCACCCACAGGGATGTGGGCCCAGACCACTGAGTTGGGTGTCGGGAACACAGAGCAGCCTGGCTCCAGCACAGTGCTGGGGCCTCTGCCCAGAAAAGGCCAGGGGGGTGTGGTGGGACCGTGGGGAGGGAGCCAGGGGTGAGGCGGGCACCTGCCTGGGTCCCAAAGGGCCTACCGCGCGCTCCCCTCCCAGCAAGACAGGCTGCAGAGAGGACGGGGAAGGGGCTGAGAGCTCTCTGGTCCTTAATGCTACCACCCACTCGCAAGCCTGTGCAGTCGGCCTTCATTATGTGTGGACTCCACACCTGCAGTTCCATCTACTAACTCAAATTTATTTTCACCCCCAAACCAACACGCGCAGCACGTCCACGGTCACTCACGGGCCCACGCACAGCGGTGAAAAATTTGAGTCAGTTCCCAGCTGAAGTCAAACGAGGTGGCGCTCTGCCCTCTGGTTTCAGCTCTCATACCATATATAAGCAAGTGACTTTTTTGTAGTGTATTTAATGCCACGGGCTGATTTTTTATTTTTATTTTTTTTTTTTGTATTTTGGGGCTATCTGTTGGTGATTTCACTGTTTAAAATGGCCTCCAAGCCCAACCAGTGTAGCTTGGTGGTTGAACATTGACCTATGAACCAGAAGGTCACGGTTCAATTCCCAGGCAGGGCACATGCCTGGGTTGTGGGCTCAGTTCCCAGTAGGGGGCATGCAGGAGGCAGCCAATGATTCTCTCTCATCATTGGTGTTTCTATCTCTCTCTCCCTCTCCCTTCCTCTCTGAAATAAAAATATATATATTTTTAAAAATAAAATGAGATGGCCTCCAAGACTAGTGCCGCAGAGCTGTCTAGTGTTCCTGCGTGCAGGAGGCTGTGACGTGCCTTACGGGGAGAATACATGTGTTCCAAGAGCTTCATGCAAGCGTGAGTTAGAGCCCTGTTGGCCAGGCGTTCAATGTGAATGAGCCAATGATATACATTGAAGAAGGTGTCTTTAAACAGAAACACACATCGCACAAGGTTACGTATTCACTGGTTGACAAAAATATTGCGAACAGAGGCTGGCAGGAGCCTGACGCTGTATTTTCCTCAGGAGCAGTGGTTCAGTACTGGCTAATCCAGTGTTCGTGGCCAATTATGTAGACCATTACTGCAGGTAATGAGAATCGATGCATATATTTCAAAGAGGGTGAAAGCTGGGGCTTGGGTCTAGATTGAGGCCTGGCTCCTCAGATTTACAGGTTGTGAAGGGTAAAGGAGAACATCTGTGTTCTGGCGCTTAATCAGTCACAGATCTTATTTGTAGTCTGACCTGGACAAGTCGGCTGATCTTTCAAAGCCTTGGGTTCCTTGGTCAGAAAATGACAATGGCACGGATATCCCCCTTACAGGGAGGGTGACTGATGAGTTTATGTTTGTGAAAGGGCTTTGTGCAGTGTAAGTTCTAATCCGCTGTTTCTCAAAGTGTTATCTGCATCCCTGCAACTCGGTCATCTGAGAGTCTGGCTACCATGCGGACTCCTGGTCCTTGCCCAGACCCCCTGGATTAAAGTTCTAGGACTCAGCTTCTGCATCAGCTCAAGTGATTTTTACATGCATATGGAAGAGTGGGTTATGATGGCTGGTTTTGGTTTTCCCTTACAAGCCTCCTAGAGGTGGTGTGGCACAGTTGTAGACTTTAGAGTTAAAAGGTGAGCTGAAAGGAATGATGGTTGGAGTTGGTTCCCAGATGTGGAACACCCCCAAAGGGCAGAACACCCAACCCCCGTGAGGACCGAGCAGACCACAACCGCCCCTTCTGATGTCCCCACGGTCACTCGCACCTTGGGAAGAAGCTTGCATGTAAGGCCTGGCGGGTCGGGGAGGGGAGCTTTCGGGTAGTTTTTAAGAAGTTAGACAATTGCTGTTCAGTCAAGGCCTGATTGTTTGGGGCAGACCGTAGCAGCTGGTGAGTTTTGCTCTGTGCCCAAGTATTTAGGGCCAAGAAAAAGGGTGTCCGAGCTGTTAGAACGACAGCATGGAGCTGGGCAGCTGGAGGGCTGTGGGCAGAGCTGGGACAGGGCCCCGGATCCTGGCAGTCCTCTGCACCTCTCTGGCTCCGCCTTCTGGGACTTGGAAAGCTGAAAGCTGCAGCGTGAAAAGGCTGCTGGGTGTTTTGTTTGTTTTGTTTCCTTTTTAAGAGACACCTTCTATTCAAACAGTAGGGTTGCAAGACTTGTGTTGGCTCTGACAGTAGAGTATTTTAGTAGGTTTGAAACGTAATCATCTCAATGGGAAGGGGCAGGGAGGCAAGGGGTCGTGCTTTATTTGGCTGTTTTAAGTTACAGTCCGCCCTCACTCCGGGATGTTGCAGGTGTATTGAAGTCTGGGCTGGGGAGAGAGGAGAGAGCCACAGACACTGAGTAGGGGGTGGGAACAGGTGGGACAGCACAGAGAGCCGCACTGAGGAAAAGAACCTGACCAGTGCAGCCACTGCACGTCTCGAGGGGCCCCCAGGAGAAGGGGTGCGGCCAGGAGGCTTGCATTCTGCCCCTCCCCCTGCAGCTGCCTGGGCGCTCCCACTGGACCTGTCTGCGCCTTGGGAGTCTCAGTTTACCCACAGATGAAATGAGCAGTCACCACAGAATGAACTCTGTGAAAAGCGGGTGAGAGATTGTAGCCTGACTTCCCCAGGCTCAAGATTTCATAAGGTCTCTTATTCGAGGCATGCTTAGCACTGGGCTAGGCGGTTGGGGGACCACCAGGAAGGGTAAGGCCCGCTGTTGCCCTCAGAGAATTTGTACCGCAGCCAGGGGAAGAATGCAGACAGGAAAAGGGAATGACGATAGCATTTCTGGAGAGTCCATTTGTAGTTTCATTCACATACCGTTTACTGTCCGAAGCACTTTACCTAGTATATACCTTTAGTTCTTCTAAACATCATAATAATCTAATGAGGTTGTTGTTGTTGTTGTTGTTCTTCTTCTTCTTCTTCTGTTAATCTTCATTTGAGGATATTTTCCCATTGATTTTTTTTTTTTAAGAGCGTGGAAGGGAAGTGGCGGGGAGAGAGAGAAACATCGATGTGAGAGAGACACATCAATTGATTGCCTATCTCACGTGCCCCAACCAGGGCCCAGGGCAGGGTATTGAGCCTGCAACTGAGGTACGTGCCCTTGACCAGAATCGAACCCTGGACCCCTCAGTCTGCAGGCCAACACCCTACCCACTGAGCCAAACGAGCCTGGGTGAGGTGCGTCTTCTTATTGCCCGTGTTCTCCAGCAGAGGAAACTGAGTTATAGAGAGAGTAAGTAACCTGGCCAAGGTCACACAGCAGGAAATCGGCTGAGACAGGACATGAACCTCAGGCAATCTGGCTCCAGAGTTCATGCTCTTAACCACTGCGCTGTGTGATCGCGCTAAATAAAGGTAGTGACAGGAGGGAAGTTTCCAGGGTTGTGAGGGGAGAAACAAGAGTGAGCCGGAGTCATCAGGAAGGCTTTGTGGAAGAGAGGTCTTGAGGGCGGTGGGCAGCACTTTAGGGGAGAGGAGAGTGCATAGTACCCTTGCCCGGAGAGCCACCGACAAAGGCAGGCAGCAGGCGGGCCCTGGGGGCTCGGGAGGCAGGATACCATGAGGGAAGAGTCTCGGCTCCTTCAAGCCACAGCAGTAGAAGGCCTCTGGCAAGGAACTTACCACCACCCTCCCATTCCTGGAGAACCATTCGGAGTGAGTTCACCTTGGTCACCTCCAGCTTCCTCCCCAACCCTGTCACCCATAGGGCCCCGGACAGCTCTGCGTGGGGACAGAATGGGGTTCTGCGTTCCTGTGTCACTTTCCCGCGCCACCCAGGAGATTGGCAGCTCCTCTTTATTTAAGCCCTCCTTTTCCTCGTCCATCCCAAGGTCCCTGCAGACAATCCCGCGTGCCTGGTCTGGGAAACAAGAGTTTCACCCCAGGTTGGGGGGTGAGGCACTGTGGGGTGGCAGGAGTGGGGTCTTGCTGTGAATCCCAGGCTGCAGAATGTGGAACGGATGCTGCAGGCGAAGTGCTGTCTTCTGGCCTGATGCACAGTACCGGTGTCTTAGGGAGACTGCACCTGTCTTCCAACGATCCCATGGCCACAGCAGAGGTTGTCCATCCACAGGGCATGGGGAGAGGAGCTAGAGGCCCTTGACAGTAAGAGCTGTGGACCAGAGCCCAAGAGGCACTGCTGTCTCTGATAGCCATAATCTTGTCTACTCCATCTCCGGGATCCCGGGGATGGCACATAGCAGATAGCGATGCATGTTGGCTAACCTGAACTGAAAAAGTAGAGGGTACCACTTCCTAGCTTAGCCCCTCTCGGCACAAGCCCTGGCTCGTGATCATGGCCCCTTTCGTAGGTACAAGATCTACTCATTTCTCCCCCAGGTGACTGCATAGGCATGAGAGCCTCCTGCCTCCTCTCTGAGGCTCTGAGCACCCACACGGGAGGGTTTTGTATGGGAGGGATCATCCACTCGGCAGGGAACTAGTATAGGCCAGGCCAGCCACCTCTGAGAGGCAGCCTCTGGGTTGGGGGGTGGAGGAAGGGTGGCTGGTATTTCAGGAAGGTCAGGGGCTTCGAGCTCAACACCTTTCTGCTCATCGCCTTGCTTGGGGAGACTGCTTTTCCTGAATCAGACCCTGCCTGAGCAGCCAGCACAAAACTCAGTATTTGGGGTTTTTTTTTGCTGGGAGTTGCGCCTTTAAATTCTAAGTGTCTCCTTCTCTCTTTGTGTCCCTTAGGATCACACCTCGACACCCAACCCTTGAACTCCACACACTCTGCCATGCACACAGGAGGAGAGCTGGACCGGAGGGCAGCACAACTGCGCACATGTTCCTCTAGGCTAACGGCATGATCTCCGTAAGGGACTTCCTCTAGTCTCCTATTCGCATGAACGACTGACTGTAGACGCATGACCTACAGTCCTCAATCCTGCCTCTAGCGACAACCGATCTCTGTTCTGTTGGGAATCAGGACAAAAGCAGCAAGAATGGGGGGGGGGGTGGGGGGCGGAGAGAGAGGGATAGAAAGCAAGCGCAAGAGAGCGCATGAACGCAGAAGTGAACAAGGGCTCTTTGTGGCTGGGGATGATATATTTTTTTAAATCATTTTCATTTTGACTTGTTACAGGGTACTTATTTTTTCAATATCTGTAAGAAATCTATATGGGCTTCCTGGAAAGGAAAAAAAAAAAAAAAAGAGAGAGAGAACTAGGCATGAAATCAGTTCAGCACCTTAATCCCATGTCCTCATCGGCCAGTCTTCCCTACCCACACATACCCCCATTCCATTTGTGACAGCCCCTCCCTCTCCCCAGTGGACTGTTACCCCCCAGAACTCTCTACATGACATTAAGGACACACACACACACACACACACAGAGGCACCTCTCCCCTCTACTCAGTATACACACAGATTTTACTGTGATGTCTGAAGCTGTATAGAATCTCCTGTGGATAAACTGGATTTTTTTTATGTTGCCTCTCTCTCTCCTCTCTCTCTCTCTCTCTCTCTCCTCTCTCTCTCTCTCTCTCTCTCTCTCTCTCCTCTCTCTCTCTCTCTCTCTCTCTCTCTCTCTCTCTCTCTGCCAGTTTCAATATTAATCATCTTCCAATGGAAAATCATTACCTTTGGAGTGCATTTGGGGCTCCTTGTGTCAGGGACTTAGGAACCTGAGGTGAGGACCCCAGGCGTAGCTGTAGGGCGCACAGGGAGCCAGTGCCCCGTCTGAAAGGCTCTTGGCTCTCCGTTGGTGGCTGTCCCAGGATTGCACCAGCATGTCACTAGAGAAGAGGTTTTCTATATCTTCAAGCACTTATATCATAGTCTGTGTTCAAAGTGTAAACTGTACAGTAATCAGCCTTGTGTATATGACAAATAATAAATACTATGCAAACCAATAGAAACACTTTAGCGGTATGTGCACAGCACTCACAGCTCAGCTCTGGGGCTTCTCCGGGCTGCGGGAGGAGCCACAGCCTGTCCCCGTGAAAGAGGGAGTAGGGCTAGGGAATGGATCTGTGGGTTCTCAGAAGTCAGCCACCCCCAAGGTCTCCCAGAGCGAACTCGGTGCTCTAAGTCCAGGCAGCCGGCGGGATGGGGGTGGGCCTAGGCTGACAGCCTCAGTATCCCCACTCTGACCAAGCCCCTCTGCCCACCTGGAGAGGAGGGTGAGGGGCCCCACTCCTGACCCCATGCCCCGGGGAGGGCCAGCCGGAGGAGGAGAGAGCTGACCACCAGGAGGCCTGGGGCTAGGAAGGAGACCCCCCTAGGCCAGGCCTCCGGGCAGGGCACGGCAGGAAGCAAACAGACAGCTGGCTGTTCCTTGCCTGGGTGCCACCAGGGAAGAGCCTTAAAGTTACATTCGAGCCTCCGGCAGAGGGAGGCCCAAATCAGCACAAACCGGCCCCGTCCTGCGCGGCGGGCGCCCTCCAGGGCCAGAGAGAGAGATTGGCAGGCGCTGCTGGCCGCCCCAGAGCCACTGTTCGCGGGTGGCCAGGCACCCTCCTCCCTGCCACTCTCCCGGCGCGTCCTCAGAACACAGTCACACTGTCCAAGTAGCACAGAAGCTCCCGCAGCGTCAGAGCCCCCCGCCGCCCTGGTGCCCGCCGCCAGCCCCGCAGGTCCTGGCGCAGCAGGGCAGCTGGGCGGCCGGGCTGAGTAGGGCACCCGAGCGCCGTGGCACCCCGCCGGCCCGGCCCAGGCGCTGCTGTTGGTCCCCGCGGTTTCGTTTTTTTTTTTGCTTTCAGAGGGGCCAGCCCGGGAGAGGACGGCTGAGCTGGCGGCCTCAGGCCCCCAGGGCTGTGCCCCAGCAAGCGCAGCGCCCGCCCTCCTGGCGGGGCAGGAGCGCGGGGCTGCTCCGCGGCGGCGGGGCGGGGCGGGCCGCTTGGCCCCGGGAAAGACAGGCGCCGGGCCGCCCCGCCCCGTCCCTTCCTGCCCCGCCGCCGCCGCAGCCGCCCCAGCAGCGCCCGCAGAGCCTGCGGCCCGGCCCGGCCCACGCTTTGGCACCTTCTGCTCGGTACGGCTTGGCTGCTTGGCCCCGCGGCCGGCCCTGGCGGCATGGCTGCCCGCTCTGGTCGCTAATAGGAGCTGTTAGGGGAGGAGTTCGGGGTCTCCACACGATGCCTAGAGAATGCTGCAGTCTGCACATTAGACGCTTTTTAGAAGTTTTGGAATCACCTTGATTTTTCTAATTGTTATGAAAATAAATCTTTTCTTGACTCTCTCCCACATGCTCTGTAATCGGGAGGGAATTCCCCCTGCCCACTATGATGTATAGACCATTCTCCCTACACCAGCTGAACAAATGTCAAAATTAATAAAGAAATTGACTCATGGCACACGGCTCCATCTGTCCTTCTTAGTTCATCCTTGGGGAGGGGTTGAGGGCCTGAGGCAGGAGTGAAGCCTGAGGGTGGATCAGTCAGCAGGGTGGCCTGCACCCCAAGGAGGTGCCCAGCTTCCAGAAACCCGGACGGCCCCCCTTAATCAGGGCCGCCCACTCTGGGAGCAGCTCCCCAACCCCTGAGATGGTGGAACAGATTTCTGACCCACCTGATGACTGCAAGATGGGGGCTCGTCCAAGGTGGAGGGGGACATCACAAACCACCAGGGTACGTGGCTGAGCCCGTGGCTGGCATACACTCAGGGGGAGCCCCCGGTGCCCCCTGTGAAGGCGTCTGGCTCCTGCACTCAATGCCGTTCCAAGTTGAAGAACTTTTGGGAAAAGCACCGTGTTCCTAACAATTAGTTCCTCACACTGCATGCAAGGCTGGCCATCAAGCTGGCCTCAGTTTCCCCATCTGTCAAATGGGAGAACGGATTAAGCGCTTGTGTGTCATCCTGGGATCCCGGAGCATGAATGCCTTTGTCAAGCTGACATTAAATAAGAACCAAATCACGCACTGCAGCTTTTCTTTCTCAGAAGTCCCCATCGTTGCCGGTGACAAAGTCACGGTGGCAGGTTCCTAGGAATTCCCTCCCAGCCCTCACTCTGAAGCTTCTCTCTCAGCATCAGAAAAGCCACCCAGACCACGGGGCCAGCCAGGCCTGTGCAACCGCATGGCACAGCGGGTTTTCAAAAGCTCAGGTTTAACGGCCCGGGTGGGGCTCGGAGGCAACACTGGGATTTGGAACTAAGTTTCCTAAAATAGCAGCTTGGTAGCACAGCCCACTCAGCTGGATTAGAACCTTTCTTCTTGTTTTTAAACCAAACTTCTAGAAAAACAATCTCCACGCACAGCCTTTCTGAGGCCTTTCTTGCTCTAAGTTATGCTGGAGAGAGCGTGGCTCAGAGACCAGCTCCACCACGAGCAGCGGGGGGAGTCGGGCTCTGAGCGAGAGGGAGCCCCCTGACTCCTGGGTCCTCGGCCTCCCGCTGGAAACCACTTCTGGCAAAAGGGCACTTCTGGCCTCCCACCGGCCAAAGCACGCCTGTGGGAGTGAGAGCAAGGAGCCCACAGCCGGTCAGGAAAGGCCTGGGGGCCAGGCAGAGGGACGACAGAAGTCCACCTGTCCAGGAGTCACTCTTTTTCCTGTCGTTTGGTCTGTTCAGACCAGCAGCATACTGATTTCCATTAACAAAAACAAGCACTTCAAGAAAGGATGCTGCCCCGTACAGAAATAACCCAAGTTATTCACTGCTATTTCCCTGTTTGTAAAATGAGAGCCCCAGAAAAGCCTGGTAGGTTGTAAAAATGTATTGGGTGGCGGGGAGGCATGTAGGTGCTCTGTGATCCAATCTAGTTTTATCCATCAAAAATACACTGAGCGCCAACCAAGTGCCCGGCACAGGGACCCACTGCTAAATCAACAGCTTCTCGGCCCACAAAGATTCCCAACCCAGGTGCCAAGCCAGGCAGAATATGGCAGTTGCCCCAGCAGAGGCACAAATGAGTCCTCGGTGGAGGAGGAAGGGACGACAGAGGTGATCAGGGAAGGCTGCCCGGAGAGCAGAGGCAGGAAGAGCACACACCCAGCATGCCCAAAGCTGCCCCTCCGCCTGGCAGACTCCCACCCCCGGGGCTCCCAGGCCAGCCACAGGGATCCGCATTCCCCTCCCGAAAGCCCAGCCTCCCCACTTACCCATCCCAGCACGGAGGAGGGAAACAGGCATCCACGCTCAGACTGCACACTCCCACGGAGGCACGGGCATCGGCACACAGGGGCCTGACCGAGCACCTCAGGACGGCGACCCCTGCACGGGGCCTCCTGGCCTTCAGGAGAGCAGCTGCAAGAACTGAGACTGACAGCCAGCAGCTGCCTCAGGAGCCTCCAGGCCCCCACCCACCCACCTTTCCCGAGATGCTGGACTTGGGGACCAGGAGCAGGTGGACCCTCTGAGAATGAACAGGGCTTTCAGAGAGCTCTCTCTCTCTCTCTCTCTCTCTCTCTCTCTCTCTCTCTCTCTCTGACACACACACACACACACACACACACACACACACACACACTGGCTGATTTTACAGTCAATCTTTCAAAGTGCAATTTGTCTAGGAAAAGCCAATGTGAGGCCCATGTGGATTTCAACCAATGGCGACGCGGCTGGCGCGGCTCAGCCAGTCTCTGGTCTGTATTCTAATGGGCCCTATCTTTATCAGGGAAATGTGGCTTCTCTGAACTTAAAACTTCTCATGAAGGGTCCCCCGACTCAGAGGCAGAGGAGGGGTCTGAGCTGAGGCGTGGGGAGCCGCCTTTCTCCAGGCCTGGCAGGCAGAGAGGGAAGGGGTGCGGGCAAGGCTCTCACCTGGCCCGGAGCACCTGACTTCCGAGCAGGTGACGTGGGTGACAGTCCCTGGGCAGCGGCCGGGCCGATGCCTTAGGCGGGAAGGCGGTTGGGATCCGGGGCCGCTTTTGACCCTCGGAACCTACCATGGGATTCTGGGCCAGATCTCGGGGTCTCAGGGTTTAGGAGCCTGGATCGGGGCTTCCTGCCTCCCCTCGCCCTGACCCAGGGAACATGGAGTCCAACCTGCAAGGGACGTTCCTGCTGAACAACACGCCGCTGGCTCAGTTCTCGGAGATGAAGGCCCCCGTGTGCCAGTACTCGGTGCAGAACTCCTTCTACAAGCTCAGCCCCCCGGGGCTGGGCCCGCAGCTGGCCGCCGGGACCCCGCACGGCATCACAGACATCCTGAGCAGGCCCGTGGCCACGCCGAACAGCAGCCTGCTCTCCGGCTACCCCCACGTGGCGGGCTTCGGGGGACTGGGCTCCCAGGGCGTCTACTATGGCCCCCAGGTGGGGAATTTTTCCAAGGCTGGGAACGAGTACCCCACCCGGACCCGGAACTGCTGGGCGGACACGGGCCAGGACTGGCGAGGCGGGCGGCAGTGCAGCAACAGTGAGTACGGTGGGGGTGGGGGGGGGGGGGGAGGAGGTGTCGTAAGGGGACACTCACAGTGGGCCCACCCCCACCGCCCACTTCTCCTCAGTGGCCATCAGACAGCCCAACGCAGAAGCCCAGACACCCGGACCCATCTCTCAGCTGGGTGCAGGGCGCAATTCTCCCCTCCACGTCCCACGATTCTCCCTTCCATCTTGCTCGGACAGGGCGTCTTCCTGCCACTCCCCACCCTTCCCAGCTGCCACCTCGGCTGCCCTCCCAGGGAACTGGGGTCTCTGGGTCTGGGGAAGACCACATGGCCCACACACCCCCGGCACAGGGTCCAGCTGGCAGTTCACCTTACTTGTCCCACCCAGAAACCGCGTCCCCATGTCTTCATCCACAGCAGACAATGCTGTGCCCAGTGAGGAGCTGCTGCCTCAGCATCGTCTTCCCAGACAGCCCACTCGTGCCTGGCTCCATCCAGGGACACAGGGTGCGGTGACCCCACTGCAGGCCCACCTGCGATCTAGGGGGCTGTTTCCTACCGTCCTCCTCAAGGGTTATGTCAATAGCACAGCGACAACTGCCCAGCCCCCAGGGGCAGCTGCTGAGCCAGGTCGGACTCCCTGTAGCTGTGGTGGGGGCTCTCCTCCCCCTACCCATCCCCGAACCTACTTCCAAAACACCGGCCGGAGGAGGGGGCAGGATCTGCACAGACAGTGAGGCTCACCTGGGAGGCAGGGAGGTGACAGGGGCTGCCAGAGCCATCCCATGCCGCGAAGGCCCTGCCTCCACTCCTGTGTGCACACCGGGCCGTCCACCGCCATGGGTCCCGGCCGGGGAAACCGGAAACCAGCTCCTTCCCTCTGCTGCACTGCTCCCCGCGGCCACACTGCCTGGCAGACCACCCCTCACTCAACCTGGGACAGCGGGTTCCTGGGGGTGAAGACCCCGTCTCTTGAAACGTATTTTATAACCTAGTTTGGGGGGTGCTTTAGGCTTCAGGCAGCCTTCCTGCTCATCTCCATCTTCCTCCCCACGCCCAACACACACATGCCCCACCCTCCTGTTCTTCAATCCTGGTGCACATCCACACACAGGAAACCTCTAAGAAAGTCAGTGGTTGAATGAACCAAGGGAGAGAGGTCTCTTCCCCTTTCCGTGCCTCAGTTTCCCCACCGGTAGCATGAGGAGGCAGGACATGGCCATCAGGCTGCACTGAACAAGGCCCGACAGGTGGGCGCTCGGCTTATTCTGGGGCCTGCAGCCCTCCAGCCCCGCTCCTTCCTAGCAGGCTGCCTTGGCGGGGTGGAGGGTCAGGTCTGGAACCTCTGTGTCCACACTCTCCGGTGTGGATGACTCCCAGGCCCGGGGACAGGGGAGAGCAGTAACTTGGGGCTTAAGGCTCTGGAGACCTGGAAAACAGGATCCCAAGAACAAGGAAGTAGGAGGGGAGGAATTCTCAGGCCCCTCGGCCCTGATTGTTGGTGGACGGTGCCTAATCCCTTCCTTGGTGTCCCTGAGATGGAGGGGAAACTCCTCTTGCCCCAGGGGGGAGGGCAGCATCGCTGAGTAAGCACATTAAACACGGGTATGGCCCATGGCAGGCCCTCAGCCCCCTCTGTCTCTAAGTAGCTGTAACCTGGGGCAGGTGCCTTTCCAACAGGTGTCTGCCCGTCCGGACATGGCAGAGGTCACAGTCACTGTCATCAGGATGTCAGGAATGCTGCTCATGTGAGAGGTGTCATAACCCACCCACCCACCCCCACCTTCAGTGGCTTCTCTGTAGGTGGGGGAGACACAGGGCAGGCACCCCACTCACCCTGCTCACCGCACTTGTCCTTCCTCCTGCCAGCCCCTGACCCCCTGAGTGACGGCATCCACAAGAAAAAGCACACTCGGCCCACCTTCACGGGGCACCAGATCTTTGCCCTGGAGAAGACCTTTGAGCAGACCAAGTACCTGGCTGGCCCTGAGAGAGCCAGGCTGGCGTACTCCCTGGGGATGACCGAGTCGCAGGTCAAGGTGAGTGTGTGTGTGTGTGTCGGGGGGCGGGGGGGGGGGGAAGGTGACTGCTGGCAGAGAGGAGCTCGAAGGACAGGATGCATCCTTGCCCTCCCCGCAACTCCCAGCTCTCAGCGAGGGGCCTCCTGCTGTTTGGGCACTGCCTGCCCACCCAGCCCTAGAGATGGAGATAATTACCTTAACCACAAAATGGCTGTCAAGACTGGGCCCAGTTTTGAAAGCTTTATTTGTAGCAGCTCATTTGACCCTCACAGCCACCTTGAGACTATGACTACCCATTTTATAGATAAAAAACAGTCCGAACTGAGACTCACTCAAGGTCACCTGGGGGGTAAGTGCAAACATGGGAGTCAAAGCCGGATCTGTGGGACTCCAGCCTCACGCTTTCCTCTCTTCTGCACCATCTGGGTCAGAAATTTCGAGAGCTGGTGGCAGCCTCTGCCCCAGATCAGGAGTCAGCCTCCGGGCTACATTCGGACTGGATTCAGGCTTGTTCTATCAGCCGGCAGAGGAAGCCAAGTTTGGTCAAGTTCGGATGGGATGCCAGATGTAGGGCGCCTGGAAGACCCATGCAAGGGTCACGCTCATGCCCAGAGACACCAGGGAGCCTGAGATCTGTAAGGGCTTTTGCCTCCTGAGGCTGCTCGGGTAACTTCCATGCTAGATCGGGGCACCAGAGAACGCTTTGAGCGGTGCTGGGACTGCCCGGCTCTGTGCCATGGGGACAGGCTTAAGGGTAAAGGAAGTGCAGGGGAAGGTGGGGACTCAGGACGGTTCTGGGCTCCGTTCAGGGCCCTGGATCTGCAGGCACCGACCTCGGCAGCCTCCTGCCAGCCCAGTATTAACTCTGCTGGAGAGAAAGCTGCGCATCCAAGAGGAACGAAACGATGTGGCTCTCTTACATATTTCTCTGCTTTAGGTGCTTTACTCTTCAACTACCTCAGGCATGGAGACTCTATTATTTTTATAACTAAGGGGAAATGGTTAATGAAGTTCAGTGAGGGACTGTGGAGCTAAAAGAAGGGGTGACTCTTGAGCACCTGCTGACGTGCCCTCACTGGCTACACCCTCCCCACCCCGCTGTCCCCGCATCTTCCACCCAAACCCCGGGGAGGGGGACACAGCTCAGCCTCAAGGGCTGCTGCACTCACAATGCTTATTTCTTTATTGCCCCCGAAAAGAACTCGCGTGAACATTACAGCCATTTATTTACTCTACTAGGAAGCCATTTATTTACTATGACAATAAGGACTGCGTGTACCTGCCACCGAGTGGAGCCCCTCCGCCAAGGGGCGGTGCGTGCTGAGTGTGATCCTCGGAGTCTCTCTCGTCCCAGGTGTGGTTCCAGAACCGAAGGACCAAGTGGCGGAAGAAGAGCGCCCTGGAGCCCTCGTCCTCCACGCCCCGGGCCCCCGGCGGCGCGGGCGCGGGCGCGGGCGGGGACCGCGCGGCCTCGGAGAACGAGGACGACGAGTACAACAAGCCGCTGGACCCCGACTCGGACGACGAGAAGATCCGGCTGCTGCTCCGCAAGCACCGCGCCGCCTTCTCGGTGCTGAGCCTGGGCGCGCACAGCGTCTGACCCCGCCCCCCGCCCCGCATCTCAGGGGGCCGCCTGCAGCCCCCTCCCCTCCCCGCTGCAGGGGGACTGCGGGCGCCGCGCTAACCTGCGGGGCTGCGGAGGAAGAGGGAGGGGGAGGGGGAGAGGGAGGAGGAGGAGGAGGAGGAGGAGGAGGAGGAGGAGGAGGGTCAGAATGGGGTGGAGAAGACCAGCCTGGCTGAGAGAGGAGGGAGCAAAGAGGGAGCCACAGACTGGTCCTGAGACCTGCACCCTCTCTGCCTCTTGCCCCTCTGGGGGGCCCAGGCCTTGCCCTGCCAGCTCTGCGGAGTCCTAAGTGCACAGGTAGAGAAAAATGACCAGACTCTGCAACCGGGAAACTGGCCGTGGGATCCCAGACTAATTACCACCGTGATCCAGCTGTGGGACTTCCCCCAGGAAGGCAGCTGGCCCCGCGCAGGCGGCTCCCTTCTGCCCCGGGAGCTGAGAAACCAGGGTCTGGGCCCAGGGCAGCTGCTGGCTGACCGGGAAGAAACGGTGGCATGTCCAGGATGGTACCCTCCTCAGACCCTGGCACTTGAGGGGCCAAACACATAACCCAGGCTGGGGGAAAGCCACCTCAGGGAGGGGAGGTGGGTCCCAAGGAAGAAGAAACACCGCGAAACCCCAAATCAAGGACCACTCCCCTGGAGGGATCAGGCCTGGCCTCCTTTCTCCTTTTGCCCTCGATGGAGATTCCCCCAGACTGGAGGAGACAGGAAGGCCCACAGCTGGGAACGACGGAGGTGGTAGGCAGGGGCAGAGGGAAGACGAGAGAGCCCGAGCAGCTGATGCCCCACCCCAGAGCCACCCACCTGGCTTTCCTGGGTGCTGATGCAAGAACCACCCAGAAAGAGGGGAGGGACAGTAGGGCTGGCAGGAACCTCAGCATTGGGTGCCCACGCAGGAAGGGAGAGGCCGAGGCCGCAGAGAAGGTGCACCAGGGCTTGCAGGGGACCCACGGCCTGTCCTTTCCTTGAACCCCCTGAGCCTGGCACTGGAGCTGATGCTGGGGCACCGGGGGAGGACACTGGCCAGCAGGGTGGTGTTTTTCATCCCAGGGTGGTGTTTTGCTACCGGCAGGTGGAAGAGGGCGGGGGAGGCAAGTGGGGCTGACCAGATGAAGGCAGCCCAACAGGGACCAAGCATTTGCCCAACCTCATTGGCTTTTAAAAAATAAAGAGTAAAGCTCCGGCCGGTGTGGCTCAGTTGGTTGGAGCATCGTCCTGTACATCAAGAGGTGGCAGGTTCAATTCCTGGTCAGGGTACATACCCAGGTTATGGGTTCAATCTCCGGTGGGGGCACGTGCGGGAGGCAACCGATTGATGTTTCACATCAATGTTTCTTTCCTTCTCTCTCTCTCTCTCCTGCCCTTCCTCTCTCTCTAAAATAAATAAATAAATATATATATAAATAAAGAGTAAAAATAAAAGTCCCAGAAACCTCCCTGTGGCTCCTACTCTTCTGTGAAACTGGCTGTGGAGTCCCAGGCATGCCAGCCCCGAGGGGCCCTCCCAGAGGGCAGGCCTCTCCCAGGGGGAATATCAGTGCTCTGGGAGTCCCAGAGCTTTGCATGATACTGGTCAACTTGAAATCGCATTGGTATACACCAGGCACTGTCCTGGGTGCTGAGAAACCTGAGTTTATCGGGGTCCCTGACCTCCAGGAATTCATAGCCTAGTGGGGGAAATTATCTGTTTGGGGAACTAGGTACCACATAGAAAAGAGAACAGGGGAGAAAATAAAAGCACTGACATTAACTGAACAACTGCTAATTTCTCCCAGGATGAAGGCCTAGATTACCCCACTTGACCCCACAAGAAACCTAGGAAGTTACCCTCATTGCATAGGTGAGAAAACTGAGGCTCAGAAAGAACCTGACCCAAGTCACAGAAATGGGACAAGCTGACTTCAAGGCCCTCACACCTGTTTGCCCCACCGCAAGGGGCAGCCTTTTCTGCAAAACGAAAGGCTGGAATGAGAGGTGCTTTCAGGGCCCTCCCACCTTTATGATCTCTGCAAACACCAAGGCCCACGTAGCAGTGAGCAGCCTGCCCTCTCAGCTGTCCCAGCTAGTCCTTCAGCCTGTCCCTTGGGCCTGAGGGCAGGTGAATCTGGTCGGTGGAGTCAGCTCAGCTGGAAGGTGGGAGGAAGACCCCAGCCAGGAAACTGAGGCACCAGCCTGATGAACCCAGAAGACAGGGTGGGATGACAAGAAAATAGAGATTGCCGAAACCGGTTTGGCTCAGTGGATAGAGCATCGGTCTGCGGACTGAAGGGTCCAGGTTCAATTCTGGTCAAGGGCATGTACATTGGTTGCGGGCACATCCCTGGTTCCCTGGTAGAGGGTGTGCAGGAGGCAGCTGGTCGATGTTTCTAGCTCTCTATCCCTCTCCCTTCCTCTCTGTAAAAAATCAATAAAAATATATTTAAAAGAAAAAAGAAAATAGAGATTGCTTTTAAGCTCTAGCCCTCAATATGCAACGATTGCCCCAGGTGGAGTCTCGCCCCATAAAGGGGGAAGGATATAAGAAGGCAGCTTCTAAGAATCGAGCACCATCTGTGTGCTCCTGGTCACAAAGTATTGAGGAGCCCTCCGCCGACAGGGGTGTCCTGAGAGGGGCCCTGTGGCCACACCCAGCAGAAGGGGCAGCAGCCTGGGAGGACCTGAGGACACACAAAAACGAACGCCTCTGAAATCTCGGGGAGCCAGGCATGCAAAGTCATCAAGCAGATATGGAGAGAAAGCCAGTGATCAAAAACCTGTGCGTGTTTGCCTTTGTCGTAAGCGTATTGTAATCCTGACTGCTCTGTCATGACTATAATTCTTGCATGTCTGATTCAAGTCCTCTGGAGTCAGTATTAAGTCAAGCCTGGGGGAAGTTTTTTTTCCCGGGAGACGTTTGCTGAGCTAAACAAAACCTCCTCCAATCAAGGCTCTGGGACACCTGCCACTGGACCCTGTGGCTGCAGGACTCCAGCCTTCCCAGCGTCGCCCCTCCCTCACTGCTGTCCTGAGCACAGGGACCACTGCGCTCATATCTTGCTCAGGCCTCATCAGGAGACTAGATTCAGAGTTTGAAGGAAGAGAAGAGCCCAAGGTGAATGGCCCAGACTCCTGCGGGTAATTTGGAATGTCTTGCTCTCTGCAGATGTTCACATTCGTGTGTGTGCGTGCATGTGCATGTGTATATACACTGAGTGGCCAGATTATTATGATCTCTGAATGCATAATAATCTGGCCACTCAGTGTATATCCTATAGAATAAAAGGCTAATATGCAAATTGTCCCCTCAACCAGGAGTTCGACCAGCAGGCAGGCCGGCCAACCGCCCATGTCCCCTCCCTCTGGCCAGGCTGGCCGGACCCCACCCATCCATGCACGAATTCATGCACCAGGCCTGAATATATATATGCGTTATATATATATATATATATATATATATGCGCATTCATATATATATGCGTTCAGAGATCATAATAATCTGGCCACTCAGTGTATATGTGTGTGAATATATGTGTGCATGTGTGCATGTTGCTAAAGAACAAAGGCTATCTCATTTCTGCCCTGGTTGGTGTGGCTCAGTGATTAAAGTGTTGGCTCTCACACTGAAGGATCTCAGGTTTGATTCCCTGTAAGGGCACATACCTGGGTTGCAGGTTTAATCTCCGTCCCGGTCATGCAGGAAGCAACCAATTGATGTGTCTCTCTCACGTCGATGTTTCTCTCTCTCTCTCTCTCTCTCTCTCTCACTCTCTCTCTCTCCCCCCTTCCACTCTCTCTCTAAAAAAATAAAATCAATGGAAGAAAAAAGACCATCTCACTTCTTTCATCATAGAGAAATCATAAGCCATAAACCCACACCCACCCATTGTTTATGTCTGGTCATGAAAGAGACTCCTTACACATGATGAGTTAAAAAATAAACTTTTAAGATATTCATGCTTCTTGCAACTTCTCTGCTACCACATCACAAACTTTTCAGGGCTGAGACAAGGGGAAGGAATTAAGTCCTGTGCTCCCACAGCCTCGGAGTCCTGCTCTGACAGGCAGCCAGGAGGCTCCGACAGACAGGCCCAGATCCTGCCACATCCCACAGCCCTCACACTTGTGGTTCCCAATGTTAGAAGGATGCGGGACATGTCCCCAGCAGGACGGGGGTGAAGGTAGAAAATGACAGGGGTTCAGAATGGCAATATCCTGGTCCAGTGAGCGACCCCCCCGCCCCATTTCCCTGACAATTCCACGTGCTTGGGTTTCGACATTAAGTCACCTTCCTGGCCCCTAGGGACATCTGGGTGTGTGCGTCCTGCTAACACCGTGACACTCAAACGCATGGACCAGCAGCACCAGCAGCGGTGGCCTCACCTGGGAACTTTTTAGAAATGCAGACACTCAGGCTCCGTCTGAGACCCTCGGGATCAGAAGCTGCATTTTAGCAAGATGCCCGGCAGTTTATATGCACACAGCAGTGTGAGAAGTTTGTAAGTGTGTGATTGGGTGAATGTGTCCAGATAACACTCCTCTTCTCAAAGCACAGAGCCTGGCCCAAATCAGGTGCTCAGTAAAATATTCCTGGACGGCTGTAGATGGGTGTAAGTAGATTCCTAGCATTTGTTGGAACCTGATGGTGAAGAAGAAAAGTCTCGGAGGACAAGAAAGTAGCTGCTACAGGGCACGAACACACTGCTTTCCCAGGCAAGGCTGGAGCTGCCTCGGGTACAAAACTAGACTCAGAGAGGCCCAGAGCCAAGGCACAGGAGTCCAAACGGACTCCTAGCAGCAGGCGACAAGCGGCAAGAGGAACTGCAGAAGCTCAGCCATCTGTGGGCATTTGGTAATAGGACCGAAAACCCAGCTTAGGTCAGAGGCCTTTGAGGACATCACTGTGGTTCATGTTCATAACAATGCCCCAGAGCCTTCAGAAATATGAAGCTGTGTCCTTTGCCTTCTGCATAAGATGGCCAGAAGAGCATATCTTAGAAGGATTTTCATTGGGAAATTATTTTGCTTAGAACAATTCACCACCTGATAAACAAAATAGTACCAGATCAAAATCTGCTGTTGGATCATGTCATTTCAACTTGGTCAGAGGTTGGGTTGGGAATTTATGGAGGAATCCTATATAATAAAGAGGTAATATGCAAATTGACAGTCATGCCCTCACACAAGATGGCCACCCCCATGTGGTCACAAGATGGCCACCCCATGTGGTCACAAGATGGCCACCCCCATGTAGTCACAAGATGGCCACCACAAGATGGCCAGCAGGGGAGGGCAGTTGGAGGCGATCAGGCCAGCAGGGGAGGGCAGTTAGGGGGGACCAGGCCTGCAGGGGAGGGTAGTTGGGGGTGACCAAGCCTGCAGTGGAGAGCAGTTGTGGGGGACCAGGCCTGCAATGGAGGGCAGTTTGGGGTGACCAGACCAGCAGGGGAGGGCAGTTTGGGGCAACCAGGCCGGCAGGGGAGGGCAGTTATGGGCCACCAGGCCGGCAGGGGAGGGCAGTTAGGGACAACCAAGCTGGCAAGGGAGGGCAGTTAGGGGTGACTGGGCCGGCAGGGGAGGGCAGTTGGGGGTGACCGGGCCAGCAAGGGAGGGCAGTTGGGGGTGACCAGGCTGGCATGGGAGGGCAGTTAGGGGTGATCAGGCTGGCAGGCAAAGGCAGTTAGGGATGACCAAGCTGGCAGGGGAGGGCAGTTAGGGGCGACCCAGCCGGCAGGGGAGGGCAGTTGGGGGCGATCAGGCCGGCAGGGGAGCAGTTAGGTGTCAATCAGGCTGGCAGGGGAGTGGTTAGGGGGTGATCAGGCTGGCAGGCAGAAGCAGTTAGGGGAAATCAGGCAGGCAGGCAGGCGAGTGGTTGGGAGCCAGTAGTCCCGGATTGTGAGAGGGATGTCTGACTGCCAGCAGTCGGACATCCCCTAAGGGGTCCCAGATTGGAGAGGGTGCAGGCTGGGCTGAGGGACAACCCCCCCCCCCAGTGCACGAATTTCATGCACTGGGCCTCTAGTCTCATATAAACCTGTGTGAAATGGATTTCCATCATTTGAGAGGCAGAGGCCATGGGATTCCCTGTGGTCACCTTGTCCCCGGGGCTCAGAACTCCAACAGAATCCACCCGGCATCAGGTCAAGATACCAAAGGGCATTGGTTTGCTCCATATAATGCAGGAGGTCCACAGTGCAGGGAAAACTCCGATGCCTTCTAAGAAAGAAACTCCTAACTGCTCTATTCACATTCATTCATTTGTCTTCCAAGATCTATGTACAATCTAGTAGCCCCATTTTCCAGATGAAGAGGCTGAGGCAGAGAAGTGAACTGCTGTACCCCAGGTCCAGGGGCAGTCAGTGGTGATTGTGCTCAGTTTCATAGCCCATGCCCTGTCCTCTCACCACACTGCCATTGCAATGACCACATCTACCGCCATGCCTGCTGTTACTTCCCACTAATGTTCTAGGGACTTGACTTAGCTCATTTAATTTTCAAAAACCCACAGAAAACAAGACTATTATACCCACTAGAGGCCTGATGCATGAAGATTCATACAAGAATAGGCCTTCTTTCCCCTGGCTGCCAGCACGGGCTTCCCTCCGGCACCTGGGACCCAGGTCTTCACTCTGGCCACCAACTTCCGCTTTCACTCCAGCTGGAGTCGCTTTATGCCTTCGCTCCAGCCCTGCCACCCTCCTGTAGCTCCCTTCATCCCCCGCCTACCCCCTGATAGCAGGCATCCCACCCTGCCCTGGCCGCTCCGTGCCTGCACACACGTGCTGCCCAGAGGCCTGGAGCAGCCGGGGTAGGGCGGAACGCCTGCATCTTCAGCCATGGTGAAGAAGCAAGCATCCCAGCCCGGCCACCGCCATCTTTGTCACATCAATTTGCATATTCCCTCCTTATTGGCTGTGGGCATCGCCATCTTTTGTCACAGAGTGATGGTCAATTTGCATATTCCATCTTTATTAGATAGGATTTTATAGCCAAGGACACTGGGACACAGAGAAGCTATGTAACTTGCCTTAGGTCACACAGCTTAACCCAGTCTGACAGACTCTGGAGCTTCCATTCTTAATCACCACAAAAGGGAAGGAGAGAGGGCCCATTTGAAGTAAGTCTGGGCTGTGAACTATTTAAAAAGAGAATTAGGATTATATGTGTTATAAATTAAAATCCATGCAATCAATGGGAAGTCCGCTTTTTGATTGGCACTGTGCTCATTGCTGGGGATACAGACACAGAACAAGCTCCCTGGCCCCTTGCTACTCAGAGTCTAGAAGGAGACAGGCTGACAAGAAAGAAAGTGAACACAATGCTATTAGTGCCATGAGAAATGTCTTCACAGGGAGCAGAAAACCCACAGCAGGCAGTGGTTACGAATAAGAGAGAATTTAATTAATGGCAACGTACCTTAACAAAAATGCAATTCACGAGTGACGCACACAATACCTTATCTCATCAAAAGCATGACATCCTTTAACATATAAGGAGCACTAGAATGTAGGCAACTTTCATCCGTAAGGATCACTGTCTCGACACCACCTGAAATTAAGAATTTATGGCGTTTGAATGAAAAGCCATGACCAGATCCCCGTGTGACACAATACTGTGCTCACTATGACACTCTATCTGTTTCCATGGACGTTATTCCATTTGATCCTCAGATGGACTGGTCATCAGGTTTCATCCCCAGTGTGCATAAGAGGAAACTGAAGCTTGGAGTGCTGAGGACACCTGTCCAAGGTCAAAACTCCTTGTCTCTTGTCTTCCAGCTCTAAGTCCAGGGCTGTGTCTACTCCCTGGGTAAATACAGACCTGAAAGCTGCAGAGGGCACAAGAGGACCAGATAAAGTTCACTAATTAAAGACACACTAATCTATGTGTTGTAATGCACGATTGCAGTAAACATCGTTTTTCTTGGTGTGATTTCTGCTGCTTTATAATCGATGGACAGTATCCCTGGATGGAGCAGACATACCACAGCCAGATACTCATTTAGGCAGTTTCCCAAGCTCACCTGACAACAGGACTTAGACATACAGATTCCCGGGGCCCTTCCCAGCTATTCGCTTCAGTTGGGCAGGGTGTGGCCCTGGAATGTGCCTGGTTAACTACTGCCCGAGAGCATTGGGAGTGGGCAAATTTGCCAAACAGTGAGGAACACACACACACACACACACACACACACACACACACACACACACGCACACTTGAGAAGCCCAACTCAAATTTAAACCCTGGAGTTGTTCATAAAGACCTTCACTGAGTTATATAGCTTTTCCTGGTTCATAGCTTGACGCTCAACAACTGAGCCATGCCGGCTGGGCAAGAAAATAATTTATTTTAACTGTGTTAAAAACACACACAGAGAAAAAAAAAAAAAGCCCTGTTGCTTGCTTATAGGCTGTCCCTGCCAGGGAGTCCAACTGGGGGACATTTGGGGGAAGGGAGCTACCCTGGGTTAGAGTTTCCCAGTGTTCCCTGCCTTACAACCATGACCTGAGAGCTGGGTCCTGCTACCCTTTCTCTCTCTTCACTCCCAAGCTCTGCACTCAGCTCAGAAGGCCAGGCTGTAGTGGCCCACCCTTTGTGACAGAAAGGGACTGGATTCAACAAACAACTCCTCCCATCCCCAGTGTCGATGGGTTCTGAGTCCTGGTCGGCTCTCCTGGGGAGTGACCCTGCGGTTCCGTGAAGGGTCTGCGACTCAGGCTGCCTTACAGGAGAGGGCCTGGTCTGTCCCCCACCCCCAGGAGACCACGACAGTCCTGGGCTTTGGAGGAGCCTCGGGCTGGAGCAACTCCAGCCCTGGCACCTCCGTCCTCTCTGCGCTGTTGTGAGAAGAGTGTGTGTGCAGTAGGCTGGCTCCTTCTTGCCCTTTAAGCTGTGCTGAACCTACTCAAAGCAGAAGCGGCTCAGATCCAGCCTTGTTACCACATCACCTACAGGCCCAGGAGTCTCCCACCTGACGGTCTTGCCTGGGGCAGCCTCACTTGACTCGATGCTCCTCTGCCAGTGCCCACCTCAGAAGCCCGACCCGTCCCCCTTAATACTCTGTCACTCCTTAGTGGGGAACCTTTTTCCTGCCCAGGGCCATTTGGATATTTATAACATCATTCCCAGGCCATACAAAATTATCAGCTTAAAAATGAGCCTGCTGTATGTGGTCAAACATTTCATTAACTCACCCCTAATGCCTTGGCAGGGCCAGACCAAATGATTTCAGGGGCCTTATATGATCCTCGGGCCGAATGTTCCCCACCTCTGGTGTAGAGCAATGAACCGAAGACTGGCCCTCCTTTGGCAACAGCCTTGGGTGCAAATGGGGTGAGGACCCCGATTGCACCGATGGGAAGAGAGCCTCAGGTGACTGGCAGGGGGAGGAGCTGGCTGACCTCCAGGCCCCCCTGTGCAGGTCTGCAGAGGTGTCCTTGTCAGTAATAACCCCCTGGGACAGGACACAAACAGCTCACGTTCTGCTAAATATTTCTTTCCTCCTGTTTCTTCCGGGGGACGGTGCCCTCGCCTGAGCAGGGACAATGAGGTTGGAAGTGGTGGAGGAGGCCCGTCCTCTTGCAGGTAGAGCATTTGCCCGCCTCTTTCCCCGCAGCCAGAGGGCCCGCATTCAAAAGCTCCTCACTTGGCCTCTCCGTGCAGGCAAACAAATATCATTAATCTTGGTAAAGTGAGTGAGAGCACATTCATCCGTCCAGGCGAGAGAATGAATGCTGTGTCAATAGGAAACTAGTGTTTACCTCTGGCCTTTGCAGCCCCCCCACTCCACCCCCCCCCCCGCCCCCGCTTTGCTACAGAAAGCCCAGGGCGGACCAGCCCAAAGGTGGAGCCATAGTCAGAGGAGAGAAAACACCCTCCCCCCACCCCCCCACTCCAACACAGGGGCAGGCCTGGGGCTGTGCTGGGGAGGGGGGCCAGGTGACAAGGGGCCCTGCTGAGAGGAGCTCCCTACTGCAGGGAGAGGACGAGAGTCATGGGGCCTCAGACAAGGTGAGAGGTGACAGCAGGACCTCCGGTCAGAGATGCTCATTGGACCGTGAGCCCTGGAGACATGATCTCCCACCCGACTCGGTCACACAGAGGTGACGGGAGACTCCTTTTCCTTTCCGGTACACGTGGCCATGATCTCTCACCCAGCAGGCCACGCACGGCTGCACAGGCTGAAGGGGACGCTGTTACTGACCGAGCTGCTGTTTAGCACGCACCCACCCACTAACCGCCAGGCACCACGTGTGATGACTGACAGACGGTCTCTAAAAATCCCACGAAGCAAGTATGCTGCCTTTTTCTCAGAGAAAGACGGCACTGCAATGCAGACCCATTCCAGAGGTTAGCTGCAAGGCCATACCCAGGGAGGAGGAGGATTCGAACCCAGTGTGACTCCACAGCCACACACTTCCACGCCAGGAAGGATCAGCCACGGGCACGAGAGGTCAAGTGTAAAGACAGGAAGTTGCTGAGAAAGCCCATCAGAGGCATTCTCCTCCCCTCCACCCAGCAGGAATGCCTCCTGGCGGGAGGGTGGGGGAGAGGCAGGGCTGGGCCGGCTGACTGGGAGCGTGAGGGTGTGTGCGTGCCTGTGTGTCCCAGGAAAAGAAACCCAACCGGCCGATAAGATCTCTGGTTTCCAGAGCAAAGCACCAATTAAACACAAGGCAGATGTGAGCAAATAAAGCTGTGGCGTCCAGAGAGAAAATCAATACCGGATTATACGTCCTAGCCCAATCTTATACCAATTAATACAGAGCGGGTGGGGCTGGGGGCTGGGCACAGGTGAGTCCAGCCAGGCTGCAAGGGCTGAACTGCCTGCCCCCGGCTGCCCTACAATCCGGGCCTCCTCTGATTGGGGGGCGGAGGGGGGGGGCGGGGGGCTGCAGGTCCTGATTTTAAAGGACCCGTGTCTGAGGTCTCTGGGGAAACCTGTATGGTTGGGGGAAGGAGGATAACAGGACCCTCCCCTCCGTCATGTCGGCACTAGGGGCGGAAGGAAGAAGGGCGAGGTGGGGGAGAGATGTTTGGGAGGCTGGGACCCACTGGGAAGGGACAGCCAGCCCGACCAGGCAGCCCAGCTGCTTGATATTTAATTTGCTACAGAAAAAAATAAGGGGCTTGCTTTTAGAAAGTGATAGAAAATTAGGCAAAAATGGGAACACTGGGAAACAAATTTCCACGCCTGAGAAATGCTAAGGAAAGCCCCTGGTTATTCTGTCCGTGTTTTCGTTAATTCAGAAAGTACAGCCAAGAGGTTAATCATTTTCAAGGGGAGCGATAACAGCAGCACAGGACGGGTGGCCGTGGGGATGGGGTGGCCCAGAACCTCCCATGGGAGGGCTTCAGGTTCATCACCCGGTGCCAGGGACGAGGTGGCATGGCACACAGCCACCTGCCAGCAGAGTTACCAGGTAGAGCAGGCCTCCAACCGAGGGAGGTGGCTTTGCAGCAACAGAAGGATGAGTCAAAAGTGCCAGCGTCCTGGGAGAGGAAATCTGGCCGTGGGCGCGAGGGCAGTCACAGACGATGAAGCCCTGCCCTGGCGGGGAGCGGGACACGTGGCCCAGAGCAAGCACACCCTTCCTCCAAAATCCCCAGCACTCTCAGGCAAAGGGGACCCAGCGCTGTTCGGGAAGCAGAGAACCCAAGTGGGAGGAAAGGTGGAGGTCAGCGATGAGAAGGGCACCTGCCCCTGTGTTCCCCACAGGAAGCCCCTCTGGCCAGAGCCCCGCCTGCACCTTGACTAAGCCTGGCCCGCTTCAGGCTTCAGACCCAGAGGCCCTTTCCACGTGGGAGCTCTGCGGGCCGAGGACTGTTGCATGCCCAAGAAAAACGAAATTTGCTAGCCGAATATTTTTTAGACATTTTGCAAGATGCACGGCCTCCCTGACAATTTTTAATGTACTAACTGCCTGGTCCAGTGAGTTGATTAATTGGTGCTGGAGAGATCAATAAAAAACAGAAAATTAAAACAATTTTAAAGTGATTAAGTAGTTTAACACCTGTCTCCCGTCACGTCAGCGCAGGAAGAAAAATAAAGCAGGTGTCGAAGGGGCCTCCTGAAGCAAGAGAAAACAGCGCCTGCCTTGGAGAGATGACAAATCACAGCTGGTGGATCAATCCGAGTGCAAGCAGCCCTTCCCCGAGCCCCCTGCCTCAGCAGCAAGAACCGGGGACCCCAAACGCTGGGCACCTCCCCCGGCCACTCCTGTGGAGCCGCTCCCCAAGCTAGGGAGGCAAGTGTCTGTTGAGACCCTGCAAACAGGGTGGGAGGAAGCAAGGTGAGCCGGAGAACACCTTGGCCTACATCTGGATGGGATAAGGCACCCGCTAACCTTCTCCTGGCCTCATTTCCAGCCATTCGGAGCGGAGTCTGCAATATGTGGAGGGGTTCAAATGCAATGAGAATGCCTTCTGGGAGCCGTGGGGTGAACAGAAGGAAGTGGTTGTAGCTCTCTAGCATCACCAGATCGTCTTCTGGAAGCTTCAGGTCTCCACCCTGACTCCCAAGGGAGACAGCCTCTCAACCCCACCTTCCCTCGGCCTCCTGCAGCCGGGCCATACCTACAGGAGATGCAGGTACCTGTGGGATGATGGCCCAAATGCCCCTGTAACTCCTTGTGCCAACCTCACTCCCCTCGCTATCATGAAAGCTGCACAGCAAGTCACTCCTTTCCTGTAGTTTCGTGTACTGGACCCAAAATCACCGGAAGTAAACTCATGGAGCGCAAGAAACAAACAGGATCCCAGCTTTCCTGCCAACGCCCTCACAGCAAAGCAGGGGAAGTGACGTGAAGGGGGATTCACGAAGGCTAGGGGGTGACGCCCCAAGTGAAACCCTTCACAAGTCTCTCGTTTAACCTTGAAAGTGGACTTGAGTTTTGCATGTGTAAAGTGCAGATCTAGTGTGACTCATTTTAGAAAGCTGTGCTGTCCTGGGGCCTCCCTGCCTGGGCACACCCCTGTGCCACCCTGGGTGGGGGTGGGGCCCAAGCCTCAGAGCTCCGTGGAAAAGAAGCTGGTCCTTGACCAATCCCTGCACTGGGACAGCGTGGGCCTTGGAGGGAAAACCCCTATGTAAATGCACACCTGCTGGGCACAGTCACACTTTGTTTTCTTCTCTGCGGCTTCCTGGTCTCCTTCAAGGTCCCCTGATGTGGCAGCTTTCACCCCTCAGACCAGGACAGAAAAGGACCCCAAGCAGCAGCATGGAAACCTTGCAGCAGGTTTAAAACATTGTTATAAAAACATTTAGAAATGTGATTTAAACATTTAATAACATGAAATGCTGGACACCGAGGCCCGAGCTGAACTCACCAGCAATTCCCCCTTCGAAAGCCCTCCGTGAACACCTATCACCCTGAATATGAAGGGAAGTCATCGGCAGTGGCTGGAATCAGGGCAGGGCCAAGGACGAGGCGTTCCAACTAGTGTTTGTTTTAATAAAAACCTTTTTCAGAGCCAGGTTTGTTCCCTTTCTCAGACTTCCCTCTGGGAGTTCTGCTTCTGTATTCATGGGTTGGGCCACTCTATATTCATGTTTGGGGCCGTATTCGTCTCAATGAAAAGATGTTAAAACCTTTACAGCCAACTTTAGGCCAATGACAACCTTGCAAAAAAAGATGTCCCATCTTCAGCTATTGGCTCACTTCTTAAAATAATCCATACAGCCAAATTTCCACATACCAAAACAGACCGTCTCTGGGCATTTCCTGCCACAAGATGTCTTTGATTTGATCAGGATGCTAACAGGACCTGCAGTCTCACTTGACTCATGAATCTCAAATGTCTGTTTGCCAAAGGCGCCATCACCAAGGTGCACCTCTCAGCCAGCGGAGGGCTGGCCGGTGGACAGGCAGGGTCTGTGCTACCCAGAAGGCAACTGAGGGGCGGGGCCCCGCCCGGGGACCTCACCACTCTCAGAAGCAAACACAAAGTTCTTGACACGGCGCCCCCGGGCCTGCTGCTCCCCATAGAGTAAGCCTCGGACTGGGACTGACGGAGATAAAGTTTCCCTGGGTCCAAGTTCCAAACTCGGCTGTTTTGTTTCTGTTAAAATGCAATTGTTTTTCTCTGGAGTGTGCGGTGACTGCTCGGCGTCAGGAAGATGTATGAAAACCTCCACTTCAATTCAGCATCCCTTTTCTCCCAGACAAACACGGTCGGATTTTAATAAATCAAAGAGCCACACTGTTTAATAAAAATTTATTGACTTACAAGTGATTATTTATCAAAAGACCATTAATAGCCGGTACTGAAATGATGTGTTACTGGGTGGTGCTGGGAGACTAATAGGAAATCAATGCAGCTGGCCAGCCAGAATGCATATGAGCAGCCCACCCCCCGACAGCTAGCGCAATTCCACCAGCCAAATACACCAGACGCTACCCCTGGTGCAATGAAAAGTTCCCCCTTTTTATTTATCGTTTACAAATGAAATGATCAATACTTTTAATCTAGAGCAAAATTTATTAACTTTCCCATCGGAGAGAGACATATTGACTGGGGGGAGCGGGAGTGTTGGTGCGGTGGAAGATGGATGGCGGGATGGTCGTCTCTTAACGTGTCCAAGAGTCAGTGTGCATGCAGCTGCCCTTCCATTCCAGCTCGTGTCCCAGGCCACACAGGCGAGTGCGGCCAGAGAAACCGAGGCTGGCCACCCTGAACGCACAACAGCCCACAGATGGGACCTACGACTCAGGGACTCTCATGCATCAGGGACCGTGGGAAACACTATTCCTGACCATTGAGGTTTTGGTCAATTCCAAAACCTCAATGGCTGAATGTATAGTCCCACCATCGGTAGGTGCTGCTGTGGTGGGCAGAGACAGGACGTGCCCGAGGCCTGGTCGCTGGGCTGGGCTGGGCACTCAGGGCTCTGGGCAGCACTCCCCACCACCTCACACCAAACCTTGTATCACCTCTGAAGAGCAGCAACAGGGAATGGGGTCTGACACAGTCAAGAATCAAGTTCCGAAGTTGGATATAATTCCAACTGTAGGATAGAATTCCAGCTGTAGGACATAATCCCTACCTCCTCTCCTCACTTAGTAAGAGAGGGAAATAACAAGGATGTCATCTCAAACCGCTCCATCAAGCTTAGCCTGGCTGAGCTCTGGCCTGGCCCACAGCTTTCTAGTGAGCTTCCTCTGGCAGGGGAAGTTCACTACCCTTTTTTAGAAAGTTCCTTCTCTAACTGGCTGGGGTAAAAAATCTCTTATTTGAGTGAAAAAAGTCTTTCCAAGATCTGCCATCAAGCCCACCTGGGCCCATAGTCACCAAGGCTGGGGACTCTCCTCCGCACGTGGGACACCCTGTAGTGTTGTTGTTTTGGAGGAAGCAAATGGTTTTAAACTGACTTCTCTTAGTTCTGAACCCAGGTGACTGTAGAACTTAAAAAGCCGAAGTTTGAACTATGGGCTTAAAAATTACAGAAATTGCAGAGGTGGAAAGGGCTTTAGAGGTGGTCTAGCCCAGTGGTCGGCAAACTCATTGGTTAACAGAGCCAAATATCAACAGTACGACGGTTGAAATTAATTTTGAGAGCCAAATTTTTTAAACTTAAACTTCTTCTAATGCCACTTTCTTCAAAATAGACTCGCCCAGGCCGTGGTATTTTGTGGAAGAGCCACACTCAAGGGGCCGAAGAGCCGCATGTGGCTCGCGAGCCGCAGTTTGCCGACCACGGGTCTAGCCCAAGTCCTTAGTTATGGGTGAAGGAGCAGTCGGGGAAATCCAGTCCAAGCAGCCAAGGCGATGTCAGATTCGGAAGTGGGACTGGAAGCTGCTGGTGCTCACGAATGCCACACTTGGTTTTACTCTAAGGGCACCCTCTTTGCTGCCGGGATCACAAGAGCGAGCGTATTTTGTATTTTGTATGCTTCTCTGTTATTATCCCTGAGTGCAATGAAGTTTTACCACACAAGACCAACTCCGTTATCCCAAACCAAGTACTTTGACTTATGGAGAACTTGGGGCCCGCAGGGTCCCCAATTAGAATGATGGAGCAGTCTGATGTTTCTGCATGCTTGTAACAAGTACTGAATTAAAATTTTAGAGATTTGTTGTGGGCGGTACGGTGTAATTCATCCCTCTCCTCCCCACTTAGTAAAAGAGGGAAGTAATCATTTTTTAGTCTCAAGTTATTTCTTTACATAGTAGTGATTCTAAACCAGGTTCCTGCAATACTTTGTCATCAGCACAGTTTTGTTGAAAAGAATGTGAGGAAAATAGAGATAAAATATTAAATACCTATGAAAACCATAAAATAAATGTACTAATCAGCAGGCTTTTTTAAAGGGAATTTAAAAAGGGACCTTCGTCTCAAAGATCCATTTTTAAAGATCATTCCAGACAGCTTGAAAACACTGTAAATATCGCCTCTTATAAAGGCTGATAATCGGTTTACTCTTGAATACTTTGTAAAGCAGTTCATAAGGCTGTTCTTGCAGGCATAATAGTGTTTTTATTTGAGAGTAAAATGTTTCACTGGGTAGCAGGTAAGAGGAAATGGGGCAAAGAGGTTAGGCAGTGGTTAGGGCGAGTTACACTCAGGTCAGGCAGGCAAAGTGCTATCGATTCAGGAGCCTCAGGGGCAGAGCTTCATTCCCACATCCCCAAATCGCAGGCCGGAGGCGGACTTGGAGAGGTGACACTTACCATGGCTGGTGCAAAATCCCCAGAGGTGTGGTGACTGGGCCACGCGGAGTGAAGGGAAGTGGGGGAGAGGATAAATGGTAGAGGTGAGGCAGCTCTCTTCTGAGGGATTGGAAACTGGGAGACCCTTGACCCGGAAGCTGAGGGTGGCTTGGCTCTGGATCTGCCTTCAGTGCCTGCAGGTGGGCGCAGGGGGCCATGAAGCCTGCTGCTTCCCTCTGGCTGTGTGGCAGCCCATGGTGCACACACACCCACAGCCAGTCCTGCCCCTCACTGCCTCTTCCGGGCCTCCGCTCCTGCCTGGCCCTGTATTTCCTCACGGCTTTCCCCTGTCCTTACAGACTGCCCCTGCCATCCTGCACTCTCTCGCCCACCTCGACTCAACGTGCCCCCATCACACACCTCTAATCCCAGGGCACCATCTGTGCAGAACTCCACATCTCCATCCCTGCTGGGAATTCTGAGTTAGCCAGGGAGAAATGCAAACAAACATCTGATATGCTTTCAAAGAGCACAGCAGAAGCCGTTAAACAATGCTATTCCTCAGACCAGAAGTCAAGCTTACACCCGCCAGCCCCGGGTTCCGGGTTCTGTAACTTTGTTAAGAAACGTGTTGCTTAGGGTTACATCTAGGGGAGAAAGAATGAAGGGAAAATCCCCTCTATTCATTCACCGTCAAAGACAATTTTATTTACTCACAAAACAACTCCGAAGCCTGGGCAGCAGCGCTAAGCTCTGCCCTTGTCCTGCCACATCTCAGGGTCCTGGACTTGTAACACTGAGCTCCATTATCCTTCACGCACAGTAGCACTTCAATCCCCACAACAACCCTGTGAGGTAGGTATCACCACCCCTCCCCTCCCGATCCAGGTTACAGATGGGAAAACTGAGGCACGTGTTAACAAAGAGCAAGTCACATGGGAGTTTGGGGTGAGCACTGGAGTTTGAACGTGAAATGACTCTTGGTTCCCACCACACACTAGTCACTGGTCCATCTTGCCTCTTCCCATGCCCTTTGGTGATTGCATGAGAATTTAAAACTTCATTTAGCGGAAAGCCCCTGCAGACAACAGTTTTCTTTTATCGAGTCTGCAAAGCCCCAAGGCTGGGGCGATGTTGGGGCTGGCTGGCCACACTGCCTTGCAGTGCCTCTCCTCACGAGTGGGTGGCCCTTCCCCCAGCCACGTCCCTGGCATGTGGGTGTCCTACCGGCCCAGCATGGGAATGTGGCCGAATCTTCCCCAACACTCAGCCCCGCGTGTGCACAGGTGGAGGGCTGACTTTAATGGCATTCATTCCTCCAATGGACTTAAGTGTAAAAGAAACAAGAAGGCCTCTCGTCCTGGGTGGCAACACCCAGTAGCACTCGCTTCAGAGGGCAAGCCCGGGGGCCTGCGGCTCTGAAGAAGCTGGCGCCAGGATCCAGAGCAGCCCGAAGACCCGAGCCTGGAAGGAATGCAGCAGTGGGGGCGGCGGCAAAGACTCCAGCTGGCTCCCATCAGGAGTGCCAGGATTCGGGCACGGTGGCTCCGGCCAGCGCGAGGTGTGGGCTCAAGACCGGCTCCTGTCCTCGTGGTTCCCAACGATCATCTTGCTGTACAGCTTCTGCTGCTCCTCTTTGAAAGCATCCTTCACCTTCTCCCTCTTCAGACCACCATCCCTGGGGAGAGGAAGGCTGCATGTAAGGACGAAGCTTCCTGCCCACCCTGCACCACAGCCACTGCCCTATGCTGCCCAGAACCAAGACACCCCTGCAGAAACAAAGGTCCCCCACGGCCTCTCATCAGGGTGAGCTCAGAAACCAGCCCTGGACTGTGCAATCCACCCTTTCTACCTCAAAACTCACTCCTGCCTGGGGCCAGAATTCACCACTCATGTTCAAGGTACTGTCATTGCTTAAACCTACCAAGGAGTTTAAAGTTCTTTCTACTCCAACAGTCATCCTCACCTTAAAAAAGACAAAGGAGGTATTCTGGCATTATGGAAAGTGAACCAAGCTTTAGAAACATTGAGACTTACAATAAATCGATAAAATGGATGTGTGAAATAAAATCTGTAAAGTTCAGATCCAAGGACTCCCCAAATTCATGCAAACGACAAATGCAGGGGAAATACCTCGTTCTTCCTTCTGTGCTCAGGGCAGTACCATGGGGAATCCCAGCACTTCCTCACATCCCCAAATAATGCATTCCCCACTATGCTTCTTTAAAGTCCCACTCCCACCCCATGTCACCTCAACTCTTCACCTACACCCTAGAATTATCACGTCTTCGATGACTAAAGAGAATCCATGCCCCCGTTCAGTCCCCACCCACCCTTTTCTTGAGTTACAGAGCAGCAGTGGTGGAAGTCTCTGACGAAGCCTCATCACTGGACAGACCTTACACGAAGACCTGACATCGCTCCGCCCTCACATCGGTAGCAAAGGCGTCCTTTCAAAGGCAGCCACCTTGTCTTTCCCCAGCCTGGAGAGGGACCGTGAGCAGTGCATGAGCATTCTGGCTCTACAAGCCTGTCAGACCTGAGTTCAAAATCTGGCCCCCGTGTTTATTCTGTGACTTTGAACACTGGTTACTTAATCTCTCTGAGTTTCCGTCTGTCATCTGAAAAATGGGAGCAACCATTTCCATACTTCACGGAGCCCCTCTGAGGATGAAGTAAGATCACACGGAGCACCCACAAATTTGAATTTCCACACTTTTCCCATATGTCCACTCCAAAAACGTTCTCCAGAGCCCTGCACTTAACCTCGGGGATCCTAAGATGCCAGAATGGTTTCCCTGAGCCAGCACTCACCCGTCACTCTCCTGTTATTGGAGTATAACTACCTCATATCCAGTGTAAGGGTCTGCAAACTATGATCACAGGCCAAACACAGCCTGACACCTGTTCTTATAAACGACGTTTTCCTGGAACACACACGCTCATTTGTTTATGTGTCGACTCTGGTGGCTTTCGTGCCACAATGACGGGATTAAGCAGCTGCAGCTTAATGGTCCACAAAGTCGAACACATTTACTGACGCTACAGAAAAAGCTTGCCAATTCCTGCTCTAGTAGGTAACACACTAAATGCAAAAATGGAAACTTTTGCCTTTCTAAGGATGATCCAATTTTGCCAAATATATGAGATCAGAGAGCCTAGTACTCCTATGAGGTTTCTAGATCAGCATCAGGGCTCCCCCACCTGAAGGGACAAGACTGCTTGGTGCCCTGGTAGACTGGTACCAACCCCAGAGCTACAACCCACTGCTTTAGTCCAAGCATCCCAGGCTCCAGTCCCCCGAGATCAGGGTAACAGAGGGAGAGAGCAGTCAAACTGCTCATGCCCCAGGGCTGGTGAGCTTCATTCTCCACACCAGAGAGGGGAGGAGTCTTCGTAAATGAGGTCAACAATTTAGCATTTCCTTCAGAAATTGACATTCTCTCAGACCCAGCTGATACAATCATATAGACTCACCACAGCAGGTCCACGAGTCCTCCCTGCCTGGCTATGGCGGATTTCACCCTATTTGCAAACTGGACGGCATCTTCATCTGTCTGTAAGAAAGTGAACGAGACCCACTGAGCCCAGGCTCACACAGAGCTAAGTGAAGACCTCTGCAGCGGGGGTACCTACCTCTCTGGTCATGGGAGGCAGGTACCAAACACTGCAGACGATGGCCCAGCTGGTCATCATTCTCAGCAGGTACGTCACCATCCCATACTTGCTGCTGTTCCAGAAGGCATCACCGAACTGAGGGTCATACTGAAAAACAGTGGACAGCAGTTCTGACAATGAATGCATCCCTGGGGCAGTGTCAGTATTAGAAAGCTGATTCTAGGCCCTCCACAAACACCTCTGAAGTAATGCTACTCCCGGCAATTCTGACCTCTAGAAACATTAACCCCCCTGACTAACCCAAAAGACTGCTATAGATTCCCAGGGAGGATACCCCTAACAGCTTTCCTCAGACCAGTGTCCTCCCCCTTTGATTAGTTTCACATCTTGCTCACTTATTGGCGCATATACTCTAATATTTAAGTTTTCAAGCATATCTAAAAACAGAGACTAGGATAATATACTCCCATATATACCCATTCCCTAGATTTAATCATTACCAAAATTTCACCACACTTGCCACATCGACCCTCTTCCCTTCTTATAAACCCTACCTCCTCATGCTATTCACTCATAAATACATATATCTCCCCCAAATAATGGTATTTTCCCACATAACTACCAAGTTTTAAATACCATTTCTAGTGCCTTTGACCCAAGAGAAAACAATTAGAAAGCTTACGATAGCTTCTGCAATTATGCACTAGCAAAGCTAGCTATCTGTGTGAGCAGGAGGCTCTGCTCTGATTGACCGTCAGTGCTCCTGAGTGAGCGGACGCACAGCGACAATACAGGTCCGCCCGAGATGCTGCACTTCCCACCAGGAGGCGGGCTTGTAAGATACTTTCATTTGCCAACGACTCTAATGGAGGCAAAGGCTGGGATTCCACAGGATTTTGTGGGAAATGAGGCCAATGCTGTGACCCTCATTCTCACCAAACAGAATAATGTAAGTGGCCAGTAAGCCTGGTGGGAGGGGTCCTGGAGCGAGTTACAGAAGCAACAAAAGGATCTGAGCCTGAGGAGAATGCCCGAACAAAGCGGCATGGGACTGGTATCAGATGTTTGAAAGTCTATCACAGACAAGACACGAGACTGGCTTTGTGTGACTATAAAGCAAAGACGGAGGACAGAGAGTGGAAAAATAGGAGGAGGTGGAATTTCAAGAGTGAAGCCACACAACCAAGCTGCCAGCAGGTGGACAGCGCCCCTGCCGGGAAGAGCTGCGGAAGGAACACAGGCAGGAGGCTCTGCTGGGGAACCCTGTACTCAGGGCATGGGCTCAGTCTGACCTATATGATCTCTTAGGCCTTTCAAGCCTAAATTGTGTGATTCTCAATAGAATAGAAATTGGATAATTATGCCTAGTTGAGAACTCGAGTACTGAAATGAAGACATTTAGGTTTAATTACAGAAAATAAGAAATTTAGATATAACTACAGAAGGCTTAATGACTTCACATTATACCAAAAGGAAACCAGAGAGAAGAATGAGTTTTAAACAGATGTATGTGATTTGAAGAGTGCTGTCGTGTTTTGTAAAGCACTAACTATTACTGTATAGATTAAAAAATGTGGTATGTGTCAGTGTGTGTGAGTCCTTCGCTTAGCGCTGATTCTCTATTCCATGCTGGGCAGACCCTATAGGGAGAAAAAGAAGGCAAAAAGCTCAAAACAGCAATGAACTGCTCAAAATCAGATAATGACAATTTTGGTGGAAGTGTAGTAAGAGTCTTGAAATTGCTAAGGTTATCCAGGTTTGATTAATGCAAACTTCACAAAACTAGAAAAGTATCTGTGGAGCAGAGTTCTTAATCTTATGTGGACTTTAATTTGTGAATGGAATGAAATGTTATGTAAAATTCACATGCCTTTTCTTTTAGAGAGGAGTCATAACTGCCCCAAGGGTCTAAGTTCCAAAACTGGCTAAAACCACCGCTCCAGAGCAGGGTGCACAGTGTGGCTCCTGACCGGCAGCATCAGCAATGCCCAGGAACAAGTCAGAAGCACAAGCCCGGCACCTGCATTTTCAGTCCCTCCAGGTGAGCTAATGCAGCTGAGATCCAAGGACCAATGTTGTTCAGCGAGCATTGAAGGCTTCTGTCCAGTGATTTGTGGGTTTTTTTAAATATATTTTATTGATTTTTTTTTTTTTAGAGAGAGGAAGGGAGAGGGACAGAGAGTTAGAAACATTGATGAGAGAGAAACATCGATCAGCTGCCTCCTGCACACTCCCAACTGGGGATGTGCCCGCAACCAAGGTACATGCCCTTGACTGGAATCGAACCTGGGACCCTTCAGTCCGCAGGCTGACGCTCTATCCACTGAACCAAACCGGTTAGGGCCAGTGGTTTTTTTATTTTTATTTTGGTATGTATGTATGTATGTATGTATGTATTTTTTTATTGTTTAAAGTATTACAAAGAGTAGTACATGTTTCCTTTGGTTTGTTTTTAATAAACACGTATGGGGAAGCACTGCGTTCTCAGCACACTAAAATGCAGATGGCATGCAAGCAGAGCAAACGCCACTCTCCAGTCCTGCACCCACAGCAGACACTGCACCCCCACAAATCTCTCGAGCAGCCCTGACCCACGGATCCGCTGCCCTGCAGCCACTCTTCATCGGCCATCCCTGCCCTGGTGCTTCACCCACCTGTAAGCATTTGCAAGAGGAGCCCCTCTTCCCCCACTGCACCAGCTGTGCAGGCAAGATGAAGATAAGAAACCGTATTTTCACAGAATGCTCTGCAGACAATAGACAGACCCTTGCCAAAGTATGGAGACTAAATTCTAATTTCCTCACTGTTTTACCCTGATTTCAACCTAAATACTTTAAACATGTTAACAACAGCCTGTGTTTCTCAGAATAATGTAACAGCAAACTTTTAGAAAGAATACTGTGTATTTATAAAATCAGAAGAATGTGAAGGGGAAGGAGAGGGAAGGAGAAAAAGGGAAACTGAGTCCCATCTCTCTGGGTGAGTTTGAACAATTAGAGGTACCAGTTCCTAAAAGGTGGGGGACAGACTAGACAGGCCCGTAAGATCCACTTCACCTTATAAACACAGATGAGCCGCCCTGCGCCCTCGCACCTTCGTCTCTCCACCAAGCACACCAATCTATTGGTCAGCACCCCCACTCCCTGCAGTAAGCCACCGCTTCAGGTGGAACACCTTCCAGCCCAGCTAGGTTTATGAAGACAGGTAATAATGGGGGAAATACACGAAGTTTATAAAGTGTTCCCCACTTCCTGAATCTGCTGGGGGCGGGAGGCGTGGGCTGGAATCTGGCTGCTCCACATTCCAAGACTCCCAGTCCCTTCTAACAGGTTGTGAACAAGGCCAAATTCTCCTAAGCACTCGACCCACACAGCCCAGCCCAGGTTGCTCTGCCGGAGAAGATCAACCCGCTGATGGTGCCACCAGCGCCTTCCTCCATCTCCTCCGGCTGCATCCTGTTCCTGGCAGCGCCACAATGACCACATGCACCCTCAGAGGTCTTGTACCTTGATAGCAACAGGGTAAACCGTGGCTCCAATTTCAAAACTTCCCTTTTTGAACATCATCACAGATGTATTATTGATGCAGGTTCCTAAAATGCAAGAGAGAATAAAATGCTTTTTCTAACAGTTCTAATGACTCTTCAAACAGGATAAATCTGTCCTCTCCTCAGCTTATGAATGAATACTTAAGAGAGATGAGCAACATACTCATTCACTTCCTATTCTCTTATAACAGGACCAGTCCTTGATGAGCACACACCAGCCTGGATAAAAGGCCAAAGACGCCTGCAGACTTGGCAGGTCTCAGTAAGAACTCTGCAGGAAGCTGAAGACAATACTACAGAAGGGATTCCTGCATTGAAAGTTCACACTATCACACTTGGTCCAAATTCTAAATTTCTAAGTTTTTAGTCCCACAACCAATCTAAAAGGACCTAACATTATTCTTGAAAACAGATAACCCCAACAAAGGCTGAGGAACTTGGTGCTGAGGCAACACCGGCGTCCCCATCCTGCACGGCCTCCCCCACAGCAGCCCTCGGTGGTGATCAACGGCTTCTTACCCTCTGGGAAGATGAGGATAGGTAGTTTGCTTTTATCCTGCACGTGCTCAGTCAGTCTTTAGAAGAGAAAAATAAAACAGAGGGTCAGAAAGCCTTAGTCCATTATCACCAGAATGCATTTATGAATACCCTACATAGATGTGACACTAGATGCCGCATAAAAACAAGTGAACAAACATGACCCTATATTTCATAAACCCCAAATCTAAATCTCACAGATAAAACTCATAAGGACAGGGATAATGAGATGTCTACTATTTAATTCATACAATTATTCCATTAAGTGTTAAAGTTTGTATACAGAGGACATTGAGCAGACTCGGGACACCTGCTATGGGGCCTTGCAAAGAGCACCCTTAATAAACAGCTGCTATAGAACTTGTACCAGCCTTGCTAAGCTGGGCCTGCATCCACCTGGCTTTACACCCTGTCCCTGAGAGGCAGCAAAGGGACTTTAGTGGCAGGTTCATTTGTCCTTATAAAAGATGGTCTCAGTTGGGTCTGGATTCCTCTCAATTTACTGCAAAGCTTCCGCCATTACTTGCACCAGATTAACCCTTTTTTCAAGCTTGAAACAGGGCAGCACTTTGTTGCATTGCTTTAAGTTTTTTTTTATTTGTAATAATTCATTTTGAGATTTCAAATAGCATATGTTGTTTGTTACAAGGGGTGCAAGAAATTAGGTTTAGAAACATTACTATCGGTAAATAATATTAGGGTTTGTATATATTTTTATATTTCATGTTTTAGAAAAAATATTTTTATTATGAAAGCAGTATAGACTCAGTGTAGAAGACACCATAATTCTACTGTGGAGGGATAACTACCTCTAAAATGCTTATTTTCTCTGTAACTGGTCATATAGAACGATAGCATGTTGTTGATTTACCTTTTAGCCACCAGGTGGCGATCTTTCACCTCAGACCGCTCAAACCAGACATGAGGGCAGGCCTTCACCATGGCTCTCTGAATCACACCCATGAGTCCTCCGTGCACTTGACCCACCTAATCTCAGACAAAGAAATAACTGGTAGTGAAGCCATCCCCACACAAATCCCCCACTCTGTGGAGAAAGCCCCAGATCCCACAAGATAACCACACCAACCTCTCACACTCTAACATTTTATTGATAACCACAGGTTTCTTACTATTCAGAAACCACTATTAGACTCCCTGAATCTTACATTTCTCTTTTTAATCAGTGATACCAGAGATGTGTAATTCAAAACACAGTTGAAAATCCTAAAATGAAATAATGAAGCTGAATGACACTTGTGTAAAGTGCCCCCTGGACAGATTCTCCAATGCCCTGGCACCCAGTACGTTCAAATCCTCCCTCCCTCTCTTCCCCCGCTTCCATGCCTAACCTCCAGCCACATTTTCAGTCACTCTGCTCAGAATATCTGCTATCAAAGTCCCAAGGATTCTTAGAAGCCACAGAAAAAAAGGCAAAAATCTAAACCGGAGCCCGTACATAAAACATGTTTACTTGCTCATACCCTTAAGAAAGAGCTTTAGTGAGGGGTCCAGAAGCCTCCCAGACCTGACCAGTCTCTAAAGTAAGAAGCCTACCCCAAGAAAGCAAACGAAAGAAGTCTTACCATGGCATAATAGCCATCACTGGCTAAAATGATGACGTCAATAGGAGAGGTATGATTGGCCACACAGATGCCACCGTTTCTAGGCCTGTTTTTCCTGTTTAGAATGTATGCAAAGCAATACAAATTCATGTGAAACAATTCATTTGGAACTCATCCCTCACCTCAGCTTCACTAACTCTAACTGAAAGCTCAGAAGAGCTCTGGTTGGCTGGTTGTAGTTGGGTTGTGTTTTGCCAGCACCACTTTCCCTCTGTATGTACCACTCACCTGTCGTGGTATGTGATGATGGCTGTCAGGGCTCGCACGCAGATCCGGTAACACATTAAGTGAACGTGTTTACTCAGGAACTCCTTAAACCTGCAACAACAGGACAAAGATTTTGTTTTTCTTTTACATGTCAGAAGACAGGAAAAGTTACTGACTCCAACAACTTAAATGCCGGGAACCAATTCCAGCATGTCGTAATTACAAGAGTTTCATCAAAAGGTTGATGAAGCTTGGGGGCTCAATAAGGGCTGAGCCACATATGTAATCATCTGTTGGAGTGGTTAAAAAGCATCTCCCCCAAACCTGAATAGGATAATCATTTGCTGCCAGACAGCTCAGGGCATCTTAATCTACATGTTATTGCCTCCTGTTGGCCAAACACCTGAACAGCTGTAGGCTATTCCCCAATCTGACAATGCTTCTGTAAACCCTACCCTTTGAAACCCTACCCTTTGAAGTGTATTATCTCCACCTTGTTTTAGGACAAATTGTGTTAATAAAAACCACAGGTCCTGAGTCAAGGAGAAGTCTTTAGCTCCTTTAGCCGAAGCTCCTCTGACCCCCAATGCCTCTCAAAAATATCTTTCGTCTTTGGACTCCTTATTGAATCTACGCACAACCTTTCTCCAGATTGCTGAACCCTTCTTAATGCTGGGACAAGAACCCTGGCATTTAACTATCACAGCCTACAGTCCTTTATGACTGCAAAATATTCTGTATTAGTGTATATGGTAAAACCCTATAATTTATTAGCATCTTTATGCCCATATATAAGGAGACAAAGCATGATGAGAATTGTTAAATTCACCTAAGTAAAGGGTTTAGAATTCATAGCCCTAGAATTTCCTGCACAGATGAGTCTACTAGATTCCTTTCCTTCCCAGTCAACACCTAGAGGCAAAGAAAGGCCAGAGTCCAACCTCCTACCCAGCCTGGGCAGAGGAGAGGCTTATCTGCTCCAAAATTTCCCAGAAAAAGCAAAATTTTCCTTCAGAGAACAAAGAAGTCCTATCTACATTTCTTATTCTCTTACCAATTTATTAACACAGTAGAATGCTTAAAGGTAAACGACATGTTGTAAAACTTGCTAACACTGGACTCTACAATTTGTGGTTTCTCTCCTTTGTCTTTAAATGGGAAGAGTGTGAGGGTTAGAGGGCAAGATTGGTAAAAAAAAAAAAAAAAAAGACTATAGTGCTGATGCCATTGTTATCGTTGGGTTATTTCATCCACCTAAGATTCTGTGGCCTGGCTGCACCCAGAGAAGTAGCCTGGCCTTCATTATTGTAGCCACGTTCCAGAACTAACCACCCCTCAGCCTGGGCACTCACTCATTCTACTCACCTCCCATTCGGCAAGTATCCCACCACAGTTGTGCCCACCACCAGAAGGCTAATCCCTGTGAAAGCGAGAGCGATCCTGTAATGAGAAGACAAATTAAAACACAGTAAACAAATCCTCGCACCATATATAGAACTGAATGTGGGAAATGAAAGCGGCATCATGAAACCACCCCCAAGACCCGATCACCTAGGACAGAGGTGGGGAACATCCGGCCCGCAGGCCGTGAAGACCTGATAAGTCATTTGGTCTGGCCCTGTCAAGGCATTAGGGGTGAGTTCATTAAATGTTTGACCCAATATAGCAGGCTAATTTTTAAGCTGATAATTTTGTATGGCCCACAAATGATGTTCTAAATCACCCTTGGCAGAAAAAGGGCTCCCCACCCCTGACCTAGACTCAAGTTCTATATAGAAACTTGAGCAGGCCTATCAGAACCAGAGATCATTTTGATTCAAAACTGATAGCGACTATGGATTTGGCTCTGAGCTGACACTATTTCCTCAGGCTTCAGGCTGCCAGAATGATGGCAAATCCTAACATTGGTTGGCTGTTCTGCCCGCAGGCATCTGCTGTCCTGCTGTCTTACCCTTCCCTTTGGCTTTAAGGTGCAGAAGCACAGCTTCTCTGTGAAGCAATAGGAAGTAGAGCCTGAAGGTACCAGCATCTGGCAAAGCACACGGTACAGAGAGACCGAGATCAATATTGCCTCTGTACTAGAGGAAAGAGTTAGCCCTGCCCAGGGAGGAGTGGCCAGAGAGAACATCATGTTCCCTTCCCTGTGTTTCGTCCACCTAGACAAGCAACTGGTCTTTAGAAACCTAACTATTTCTATCTGATACGCAGAAAATCAGGGTCTTAAAAGGATGATTACCAGTACCCTTCCAAGGGTCAGAGGGACTGGCCAATGAAAGAATCCTGCTATCCTTTCTAAAATGGGAAAATAAAGCAGGGAGACAAAGGTAAGCAGATCATGCATGGGGCTTAGGCAGCAGCAACTCAGGTCCTTTGGTGCCCCCTCGGGCCCTGCTCTCACCTGAGAGGCAGGAGGAAGCAATACCGAATCAGCACTCCTAAGCCCCATAGGATAGTGAGCCGGAGGCTGATGTACTGGAAGTTGTAATTGGTTCTGCTCAGCAGGTTCCAGGACTCCAACTCCTCCGCTGAGAATCTCTTTGTCACCTCATCATCCATAATGGTCTCCATTCCTTTCCGGCAAAAGTAGAAAATGTCAGAGAGCTCAAACTCTGGAGTATTATCCAGAGCCTTACTGCTACCACTTCGACGAATTTCTTTGATCTCTTCTTCTAGTGAAGTGGGATCTTTTGCAATAATTCCTGCAAAAGAGAACACCCCGTCAAGCAGTGTGCTGGGAGAAGAAAGCATGTTCAAGATGCTCAGAGTACACAGCCCACCTCTGACTTAGTGAAGAGTCTGTGTGGGATTCAAGCACCCAGGAACATATTTCAAAGGGAGCTTTTAGGATAAGGACCAAGACCCAGTCTTACCATTGGTGTAGGGCTTGTAGAGTTGGTGGTTCTTCTCTTTGGCTCCTCTCTCCATTCTCAAGGTCGCCCACTGCAGAGGGAAAATGGGAACAATTAAGAATAAAATCCTTTCTTTCAGGGAACACCCCCATTGCCATTCTGTGAAAGCCTCAAGTCCTGTCACCTGAGATCGGACTGTAGCCAAGAAAGCACCCATTGTGAAAGTAAACTCTAAGCTCTCCTCCTAGAGCAGGCCTCCTGCTTGATAACTAAGACCAAGAGTTAAGCTACCTACAGGAGAGAGCTGTAGACCAAGAGGCCTGGGTAAGTGTCTAGCTTCTCACTGCCTACCTGTCTGTCTCAGGTTCCTTAAGGAACTCCCTAGCTGACTGTACGTGGACCTCACACATTCTCTTTACTGCCAAATAGTAGCTATTCACAAACAGCAAAATCAAGATTTTTTTTTTTTACTTTTACCTTTTTTTTGTAAAAGCATCTTTTTTTTCATTATAATTTTTTTATTGTTTAAAGTATTACATATGTCTCCTTTTTCCCCAATTGACCCCCACCCCCGCCACTCCCACCCCCCAGGACAAGCCCCCACTGCCCCAGTGTCTGTGTCCATTGGTTATGCTAATATGCATGCATACAAGTCCTTTGGTTGATCTCTAACCACCCCACCGCCCTGCCTTCTCTCTCAGGTTGGACAGTCTGTTAAAATCAAGCATTTTTAAAGTTATTGCCTGGCACCGGATGCTGCCTACCTCCCAAATTATTCCAAGAAAGCAACAATTTTAGTTTTCAAGTAGACAAATGGATTTAAGTAATCTATATGTCTAGACTGTCCGTTCACCCTCTGAGTAAACTTTTAACAGGAGAACCCCACTTAACATAGAAAGTCCTAAGAGTGGCTCATGGTTAAAAATCAAAAAAAGTGTTAAGAAAGAAGACCACTATTTTGAAATTTAAAATATTTGACACATATGTCCCTTACATCACCCATTCCAACACTCTGAAAGTTGGTCTTTTCTATCTACAGAAGAGAATGAGAGCACGTCAACATCCTTCATCACAAGATCATTTAGACCAGGGATGGGGAACCTTTTTTCTGCCAAGGGCCATTTGGATATTTATAATATCATTCGCAGGCCATACAAAATTATCAACTTAAAAATTAGCCTGCTGCATTTGGTCAAACATTTAATTAGCTATCCCTAATGCCTAGGCAGTGGCAGACCCAAATGATTTATCAGGTCTTTCTATGGCCCGTGGGCCAGATGTTCCCCACCCCTTAGACAAATGAAATTATGTACATGGCAGAACTTGGGCAACTGCATAATACCCTAATTGTCCTCATTACTAAAATAATAATCGACTCTGGAAGAGATCTAGAAAAAAGAGGCTCTTCCTGGAGCCTCTATTCCTTCATTAAAATATATTTTTTTAAATATTTTTATTGATTTCAGAGAGGAAAGGAGAGGGAGAGATAGAAACATCAATGAGAGACAATCACTGATTGGCTGCCTCCTCCATGCCCCCTACTGGGGATTGAGCCCACAGCCTGGGCATTTGCCCTGACGGGGAACTGAACCCTAACCTCCTGGTTTATAGGTCAACACTGAACCACCGAGCCACACCGGCCAGCCTTCATTAAAATCCTTTTAACTAAAGAAAAAGAGTCAGAGGCCAGGTCTCTCCCACTATGAAATGAGAGGTGAAAACATTAGCTCACTTATTACCTACAGGAATACCTTGTCATCAAATAGAAAGTTATGTCCATGGTGATCAAAGAAATGGAACAGATATCTTAAAAAGTGTCTTTCAAACTTCTGTTTCCAGTTATGCAAGGTGGGAATGAACCCTCTCATTCCATGACACAGCAAAATCCACATGGCCCAAAGCATTTGGTGTGGATTTTTCTGGCAGAGCCTGAAGTATTAGCAAGATTGCTCTGCATGGTCTAGCAGAGCCAAAAGCAGGACACAAGTTTAATCAGTGATCTGACCTCATCTGGAAATTTCTTCAAACTCCACTGTCTAAAAAAAACAGATGGCTTACAGAGTCACCCACTCAAAGACAGGTCAATGCCAAGAAAACTTTCCTAACCCATTTTCTGTATTTCAGATATTTAGCCATTGATGTCTTCTGGCTCTATGCATAGATGACCTTTTCTAGAAGAAAATATAACTCTTAAGATGGAGGAAGGTGAATTTCATCTGGGGATTCCATCTAGGGAAGAGGTGAATAAGGAGTAAGAAGTTTACAAGCCTGGCATACAGAGAGGTCACTCAACTAGAGTTTAAAGGGCTTTCCATTTTAGCCAAGATCTGTATTTGTACTGCAAGCACAAATAAAAGTACACAATCAGAATTGGTTCTGTACTGATAATTCTGATACTCAGATCAGGATGCAACAGGCAGGTAATACATGAGCTCAGGCCTCCTGAGCATTCGAATTTATGTCTGTGAGTACTGCTTCACTATGCAAAATTTAAGATGGCTGTGGTTTTTGTTCATTGGAAAGGGACTGCCTTCAATGAGATTCTATGTCTCCTAGCTCTGTCATAAACATCCCCTTGCCCTCCTGCTTTGTACATTACAAAATGCTTCTTTTTAGGAAAGATCTGTCCAGTCACAAGAGTAGGGGAAGATGGCAGGAACCCGGTTATTAGCTCAGAACAGCCTGTAAAGGAATGGCTAGACTACTTCACCCTGGCACAGAGGATTGAATGAAGCAACACCTGACAACTACACAACTGTCGTCTCTGCGCTGTCACTTTAAAAAGTACAGTGTTCAGATATCCAGAATAAAACTGAGAATCCTAGATTCACAGTTAGTTTCCCTATCAAGCCCTCTCTTCCCCTGTGAGATGTCATTTACTACATTGTCAGTATCAGACTGCTAAATTATCCCTTTTCAGCTTCCAGCAGACAGAAACCATTTAAGGACATTAACAATGCTGCACTCTTAGGTGACATTAAACCCAACGCAGACCTTGGCAGGTGAAATGCAGACCCTGCCCTTAGACGTTCAGATGGTTCGATGGTGCACTTCTGTTGGGCATTCATTCTATTAGGAACTAATTTAGGAACTAATCACACGAGTAAGGTCTAACAGTCTTAGCCACACTAATCTCAGCAGAAACCTTCCCCTCCTTTTCAGTCAGCTTCCATTGCATTTGCCCATGAACTAACTAGATATACCCAAAGACTCAGACCTTAAAAAATCCAGTTCCCATCCTCCATACTTCTAAGTCCCAAGCAAAGGCTACATCTTTTAACAACTCTTTTCTCTCCCTGCTTCAGCTATAACCTTTAAGTAAACTGCCAAATCTACGAATCTTGACTGCACCAAAGTGCCAACCTCACAATTCCAATCACCCGCTGGTCTTCTCCACACCAAGTCCAACCAGGTTGAGAATTAAAGGCAACACACCTCCTTTCAAGCCCCAGTGTGCACCCTCCCTCCACTCTCCTGTGGTACTGGGATCACTATCCCTCTGTCACCCAAGCTTTCAGGCTTCCCATCTGTCACCAACTCCTACCAATGCTCCCCTGAGGCTGTCTTTCCCAGCTGCCTCTTGTGTCATGCCACTCCAATCTTTCTCTTGCCTACACTACTAATGCACAACAGCTTTTTAATTGCTCTTCCCTTCCTCCAACCTATCTGAACATATGCTGCCAGTCTGTGTCACTTCCTTGCCCCAAACCCTTTAATTGCCCTGGCCAGTGTGGCTCAGTTGGTTGGGCATTGTCCCATGCACCAAAAGGTTGCCAGTTCAATGCTCGGTCAGGGCATATGCCCAGGATTAATCCCCAGTAGGGTGTCTTCAGGAGGTAGCCGATGAATGTTTCACTTTCACATTGATGTTTTTCTCTTTCTCTCCCTCTCCCTTCCTCTCTGTAAAAATCAGTAAGAAAGTCTTAAAAAAAAAAAAAATATATATATATATATATACATTCAATAGCTTCTCAATGCCTAAGGAAATAGTCAGCTTTATAGTCTACCTCATTCCCTCCATGCACCCAACGTTTTTGCTCTACAGAACTATGCACTGTCTCTAAAAAAGACTACTTTCTCATCTGTACGTCTAGAATGATTTTGGCTTTTTAAGATCGAGTTCAAATGCCAACATCTTATGTGAAATGTTATCTACCCAATTCCTGCAGAGTACATCGTGGTCTGTGTATTTTAGCTGGCATCACATTATGAATCAGTTATGCATGCATATATATTTGTCGTTCTGACTATAAATACCTTGAGGGCAGGAGCCAGAACCTACCCGTATTTGCAACTCCAGCAGAATCTGATAGAGTGTCTTGCACTTAGTAGGCAGTCAATAAGGCTGCATTTAACCAACCAACTCCCAGTTATTTCTTTTCATCAAGATCCATATGAAAAGATAAACCTGAAATAAAACCTAAAACTACTTCCAGTCACCTACCCCATCACTATCATATTCTCCTTGATTTCGTCTTCTAAGCGACTCAAGGTTATGTTAAAATCACTCTTCTCACTGGGGCAGGGAGGACATATCTGACTAAAATGACCTTTTTCACTTATAATCATGTGAAGTTGGTATTACTACTCCCATTCTCTAGATGAGGAAGCCGACTGGAAAGTCTGATGACTTAGGTCAAATTTAGGAGCTGGTAGGAAAAGCCCTGGATTTAGAATCTCTTGCCCATCCCACTACCTGTACAGTCTATTCCATTTCCTCATGGTTCCTATGTCTCCCCACCAATCAATTCCACCTTGGAGTTTAGTGTTGATCAGATTAAAACTCTCCCATCTTCTCTAACCTGACCTGATCAACCCTTTCCATGTCAGGCAAGAAAATTCAGGCCATTTGTTTTCATCATCTTTCTCCTTTATAACCAGGCTTTCTTCTCTCCTCCTGCCCAAATCATTCTCAACTTAGTGGAAAGTCCACTCCTAGAAATTCTACCCCAAATAATACCATGACTGTCTTGAGGGCAAATATGAAGCACAAACACTATAAGAAAACTAAAACATTTAACATACTGCCCTCTGCACATGAAGATTTTCCATGACCCAGCATTAATAGGACTGAGCTAAGTCTTCCAGGAGAGGGTACAGAAAAGACACTGACCCATCCATATTCTATTTTCCTTCCTTGGCAGGTATCATACTAAGGTTCTTTTACACAGAAAAAGGAACTAATCATAAACTAGTTATTAAGCCAGGGCTTATTCAGTTCCACCAAATGCACAGGAATATGGACTATTAGATATCCACTTTTAATAATCTTTATGAAGATTATCTAGTACAGTGAAAAAATGGCTGATAAAAAGAAAACATAGATACAAAATTTTATGTACATGCTATTAACACAACCATAAAATATGAATGTGTATTGCCAAAGACTGAAAGGTAATGTAAAAAAATTTTAAGGTGTTGTAAGCTGGAGAACATGAAAAAAATGTTTAAAAGTCTTTAATATTATATTATCTGTCTGATTATCTATTGCTACATAACAAAGCAACCCACACCTCAGTGGCTGAAAACACTACCATTATCCATTTGCTCAGGAATCTGCAAATTGCAGAGTGTGGCATCAGCTGGGTGGCTCAAAGGCTGAGGGCTGGACCCTCCTAGGCTTGCTCATTTCTGCATGTGGCATTGATACTGGTTGTCAGAGCCCCTCTGGGGCTGGGAGCTGGAACAACTACACTTGGCCTGCGCTGCCTCACAATAATGGCATCTGGGTTCCAGGGGAAAGCATCCCAGAAGTCAGACAGCAGTTACAATGACTTTTCTAACCTAATCTCACATGCCACACAGCATCACATACACCACATTCTATGTGTGAGAAACAAGTCATAAGGCAGATCTCCATTCAAGAGGAAATCAACCAGACTCCATCTTTTGATGGCAGATCCTAGAATCACTTGGGAAGCTTTTAAAAATGCCCACCTAGACCAATTAAATCAGAATCTCTGGGGAGATTATAGTGCTCCCAAGTAAGTACTTTTAAAATGCTTTCTCAGGTGATTCAGACGTATGTTGAGTGAGAGAGACCCACAGAATTAAGATGGTCTTTGAGATTTCTTCCAGCAGCAAAGTTATATATATCAAGTTATATGTAGGAGGGTTGGTATATATATAACTTTGCAGCTGGAAGAAAGCTCAGAAGAGGCTAAATAAAGATCTCTCCTCTATTAAAAAAACACGCACAGTATAGGTGTATTTTACATGTATACATGGTATACAGATGTATGCTTTCCATGATCTAAAACCAGTTTGGCCAAATCCAACTTATATCTAATACTACTGCTGATAAAAAAAAAATAGCATTAAGTTCTTACTGTCCGTTAAGATCAACTCAGAGCAGTAACCTTTATTACATACCAGTTCTTCCTAGCCTACCCCTTACTCTACCTTGTCACCAAATACTGATACCGATGATGCTCAACAGGAGCCATAGGGCCCGTTGAATGCCTGATACCACCTCTTGAAAATAAGAGGTGAAAATATAGTTCTTGAAATTCTAAATCTTGAGGTAAAAAATGGGTACATACATACACACATTATTTCCATTATCATTTCTAAATCACTGTGTGCCAAACCAGTGATTTTCAAGATGTGGTCAGCAGAGTATCTGATGGCATAAAATTACCTGTCCTATGGATTAACCCAACAATATATACTTAATAAAATTTCCTTTGTTAATTATAATCTACCTTAAAGGTCACAAGAATGTACATTTAAAAATATAGCCACAATAAGAAGGATTCACCTGGCTATGAACTTTAAAATATTAATATTGGGAAAATATTTTCAAAATGAATATACATGTGTTCTAGGCCTTTGTCCCACCCAAGTAATCCAAGTTAAAAAATTTTAGCTACTACAAAAGATAGGCTGATAATTTCTATTTCTATGTTTAAAAAAATAAGGATTTCCATAGAGCTGTCAATTAGTCACTTGCTTATAAACTTGAATAAAAGCTAATCATGGGTTGTCTTCTAAAAGTTTATGAGCTGTTCTACTGATTCTATACTGATGTATGGTTTTTCCACAGTGGCAAAACGGCATGGGTAGTTAAGTTACATGTTCCACATGAACCCTAGGCTCTACTGAAGATTTTCTTGGATTGAAATTTAAGAAAATGAGATTTCCTGGCTTATTAAAACAAACACTATACATTAGTAACTAGTCCAAAGACTGAGTAGATTACCACTTCTCAAACTTTAATGTGCATATGAAGCACCTGGATCTCAATGAAATGCAAAATATAATACAGTAGGTCTGGAGTGGGCCTGAGCCCTCCATTTCTAACCAGCTCTTAGGTGATACTCATGCTGCTGGTCTCCATACCTCTTCCTGAGCAGCAAGGAACTTAATAACCCAGGAGACCGTAAGTCGTGCTAAAAAATCGTATTACTGAAAACAGGTTTCAAACAAGTTCATGTATACATAGCAGCACTATTGACGATAGCCAGGTGGAAACAGTCCACCAATAGATAAGCAAATTATGGTAAAGATATAATAAATTATTATTCAGCCCTTTAAAAAAGTACTGAAACATGTTACAATGTGGATGAATCTCAAAAACTTTATGCTGAATAAATGAAGTCTGCCAGGCACAAAAGAGCAGATTTTATATGATTCTATTTATATGAAATATCCAAATAGATTAAGTCTAGAGACAGAACAGGCTCCTTCCTGGTTTCCAGGAGCTGGGAGAAGAAAAAACAGGGGCAACTGCTTAATAAATATGAGGTTTCCTTTTGGAATGATGAAAACGTTGTGGAACTAGGTAGAGTTGGTGGTTTTATAACACTGTGAATACAGTAAATGCCACTAAATTGTTCACCTTAAAATGGTTAATTTTATGTCAATTTCACTTCAATTTTTAAAAATATAAAAAATCATACTTATAGAAATATTAAATATCAAAAGACAACACCTAATATTCAATGATATACATAAAAAAGTTCCCACTGTAATATAACATTTCATAGAGTTCACTATCTGAGTCTCTGTTTCTTTATTGATAAAATGTAGGTACCCTGTCCACTGCAAAATTAAAAGGCATCAAAGAAAAATGAATGAAATTATTCTGTAAGCCATTATTAGATACTATATGAACAAACAATACTGTATTGTTTTTACTATTATGAGTGCATTTCTCAAATTATACATGATCTCAGTTGTGGAAAATACATAAAGATTTGGTAATGAATGAAAACAGGTGTTGCTAATAAATTACCAAATCTTTGGATAGATATTAAAAATCTTGGGCCCTGCCCTGGTAGCTCAGTTAGTTAGAGCGTTGTCTCAATACACCAAGGTTGCACGTTCAATCCCGTCAGAACACACACATAAGAATCAACCAATGAATGCATAAATAAGTGGAGCAACAAATTGATGTTTCTCTCTCTCTAAAAATCAATAAATACATTTAAAAAGTAAAAGTCTTGGGGCACAGAACAGCTTCAAGGACATACACTTCTTACCCATTTCTTTTACATTATGACCAGTTTGGTTCAGCAGTATAATTAATTAGGTTCTGACATATGTTAAGGAATTTATTATCCATCTTCTCTATCTTTAAGAAAATAAAACAATTCATCAAATGCCCCTTTTCATTAATGATTTTGGTGTGAAATGCAAGAACCTATTTAAAATAAAAGTTTGAAGGAGAGAAAATACTCTCCCATACTTATCAGTGAGGGAATATTTCAGCAGCAGCTTTGTCTCTCAGTATCTGTTACATAGGAAGTGGGACCTGGCAGCAAATTTTTTCTTCAATTTTAAGCTATTCTCTTTGAAATAAACACGGAACATGCAGACTTAGGTTCCTTTGCTGAGATGAATCGAACATACAAGTACCTTCCCTCACAAGAAAGACTGCTAAAGGCTTTCACAAGTACACATTTAGTTATTCTTTTCACTCAAAATGCTACTTCCCACTGTCCCAACTTTCTCAGATCCCATAGGGATAACCATCAACCCGAAAAGAACAACTCTTTTCCTCCTCTGTGAAGCAACCATTTGTAAACAGCAAAACTCACCGCAAAAATTTTTAACAAAGTTTTCATGTAGAGCTTTCGAATACCAAAGGAGACTCCAAAAATAGCGGGGACTATGATGAAAACAAGGAGGAGGGTGAAGAGGACAGTCAGGGAGATGCCCAGAAGGTTGACAATCAGGCTATCAAAAGGCAGCAACAGGAACATGGTGGAGGGTCCAGGCAAGGCCATGCCCTCCTCCCCAAAAACAAAGCACAGCCTTCAGATGGTCCTCTCAGACAGCACCAGCCGGGGAAAGAGAGCAAGTTCCCAACGGAAAACAAACTCCATTCCAAAGTTCACATCATAGAGAGCATGGGAGGGGAATGATAATAAAAAGGGCCACAGGAGGCAGCCCCAAAACACCCGATCTCCCCGGAACAGACGGGCTTTGGAGGTGAATGAGGCAGGATCAATCTTCAGTGTGAGCATCTGAGTCCAGGCTGACTTTCTGTGACGGTGAGCAGCAAGGGAGGGATCTCCGCTCTGCTACCCTTATACTGCTTCCAGAGTTTTACTTTTTTCCTGCCCAAGAGCATTTAGCAGATAAATCTGTCCTGATGATCGGTCATTGCCAGAAATACCAAGAAGAGTTCAACGTGGTGCCAGAAATATCCTGATAACTCCTGTGGAGGGAGGTGACTGCTGGCACTTCACACAGAAGGCTACTGAACTTGAATATGTAGAAATTAAATAACTGTTTTACTTAAAATTCCTTCATAAGCTGAAAATTGGTTCATTGTAGAGAGTTCATATCTGGCCCCATTCTTCCTCTCTAGAGGCTCCTGGTGCACGCTGCTTCCAGGACCCTCCTACCTGGACAGCTACAGTCTTTGCCAGCAGGACACAGATGCTGGCACAGAATGTCTCATGCTGCCTGTGGAGAGTGTAATTCCAGACGCTCCTGGCATTGGTTTCCTCTGGATAGTCTTCTCCCCAAGGCCCCCTTTTCTCAGCGGTGTCCTGGGTTCTTGGCAAGAAGTTGCTTACATGCTGCCAAAGCTGGGGGGTGGAAACAGAAACACCGTCAGTCACACAAATCCAGAGGACAAACGTCAATATGCTTTGGGGGTGGGAGTCTGTTCGAGGATTAGCCTAGAGTCAGTGCCAGCTTCTCAAGTCATCAAGGTCAAAGGGAATGAGCAGAGCAACAGGTGGCAGACACAAATGTGGGAGAAAAACACACATATAATCTGTGACCACTCAAACTTTCTGAATACAAAACCTATGGATATAAGGCACATCTGAAAAGAGAGAGAGGGTATACTGTGAAAAGTAAACATCCCTCCTACCTGTCCCCCAGCTACCTAGAGTTCTTATCTAGGTACAACCATATTATCAGCTTCGTCTTCTTCCCACTATTCTATGCTTAAACAAGTAAATCATAACTGATCTTTTCTGTGCCCCCAGTCTGGCAACCATCATGATGGCATACTATGAACACTGCTCTTCACCTTGCTTTTTGTTTTGTTTTTAGCTCAATATACCATGCAAGAGTGTTCAATCAGCACATACATAGCTCCCTCACTTTTTACAGGTATACTGTTTTTAACTGTAAGAATAGTTAACTGGTTTTCTGCAGTTGGACACCAATGTTTCTACTTTTGTGCTGTTATACATAATGTAATGAATAACCATGTTGCATATATGACTTAGCACACAAAATGAACAAGCAAATATATTTTCTTGATAAATTCCTAGAAAGGGAACTTCAGGGGGAAAGAAAATATACAGTTTTAATTTCATAAGATATTGTCACATTTTCTATATTGAGATTAAACTCCTCCAGCCTATCTCCCCATACTGGCCATTCTTTTTTTATTTAAGACTATTTTTAGAGCAGCTTTGAGTTCACAACAAAATTAAGAGGGAGGTACAGAGATTTCTCTTTTATCCCTTGCCCCCCACATATGTAACAGCCTCCCCCATTATCAACATCCACCACACAGGTGCATTTGTTACAAATGATGAACCAAGATTAATATATCATAATCACCCAAGTCCATAATTTACATTACAATTCACTCTTGTTGTATATCCTATCGGTTTGGACAAATGTATAATGACGTGTATCCATCATTACAGTATCATACAGAATATTTTCACTGCCCTAAAAATCCTGTGCTCTGATTATTCATTCTTCCCTTCCCCAACCCCTGGCAATCAATAATCTTTTTACTGTCTCCATAGTTTTGCCTTTTCCAGAATATAGTTGGAATCATACTGTACACAGCCTTGTTAAATTGGCTTCTTTCACTTAATATAGCCACTCCTTTTCAGAATTCCACTATTTCAAATATCTTACAAAAGTATTCCAGTTTTATATTACTCATACCTAACTACAATTTACCAATGTGAATCTTGAACTTGGGAGCATCTTATCAAGCCCCTCTACAAACATTTTGGCTTCACACCAATTACCTTCAGGCTCTATTTCAATATATTAAGAAGTTCAAGAATGAATGAACAGATAACTGAAATTACCTTAAATTTTGTCCATTTATAGAACTCAGCTTTCACATGTGATGTTACAACCTGTCAACACGTATTTCCATTTTACCAATTAGGAAACCAAGCAAGGTAGACACAGATCCAATTCTTCTGACTCCTAACCCATTACTGCTCCCATTATATTCCCACACATCTAGTGATAAAAAGACATGATAGTTCAGTGGCACCGAGTCACAAATACTAGTCCCTGCATTTGATCCTCAACATCTTCCACTTTCACATTACCATTATCACTGCTAACACTTGTCAAATACTAACGACAGGACAATGAGCTAATATAATAAGCATACTATATAATAAGCTAATATTATATATACTATATTATAAGCTAATATAATAATTATATATTATATTATATTATATATACTATATTATAAGCTAATCAATAAGCATACTATATAATAAGCATATTATATATACAATGAGCTAATATAATAAGCATACTATATGCTCACTTAATTCTCACAACAACCCTGTGGTGGAGTTATTATCGTCACTGCTATTTACAGGTGAGGAAACTGAGGCTTAGAGGATGAAGTAAGTTACTCAGGGTCAAACAGCTAGTAAGTGGTGGAGTAGAAATTTGGACACGTATATCTGTCTTAGAGCCCCTGCTCTTTAACCACTATGCTCTCCCTATCTCCCAGACTACCCTGAAATAAATGAACACTTCCTTCATGCCAGTCCTGCTCTACAGAACTTCTGGTGATCAGAGAAAAACCACAAGGCAAATCTGGACTCATGTATCAGAATTTGGTGTTCTTCTCAGAATCCAAAGAACAAACCTGCTCTTTCAAAAACTAGCCAAACTGATTATACATGCCAGATTTCTAACTATATCCCAACAGAGGTTTAGGAAATTAGATGTATTTCTGAAACTCAATCAACCCTTTGCACTCGCTTGCTTTTTTCTCGATTCCTTTATTCTACTTGGGATTTAATTTTTTTAATACCCCAGATTTTACAAAGCACGGCAGTAGAATAAAAAACTGGAGTTTCTTTTCATACAAACTTATTTATTTGGATTTTTTTATATTTCAAATTATTGATACATTCAATACAATTCGACATATGAGCTGCTACCGATGCTAACCGTGTCGAGTCACACTCGACATCCGAGTGCAAAAGGTTAATATGCTGTCTGAGATACTGTATTCCTTAAAGCTGTCTATTCCAGCCTAATTCTAGGGTCCCACCTCCATTCCACTCTTCCATACCACTCACCCTTGCCCAGGACTCCCATGGGAAAGAGGCAGCAAGATCCCTGTCCCACTGGACAGCTGCTGTCACTCTGGCCAAGGTTACCTTGAGTTCCATGTACCCAAGGTGACTGAAAGTAGGGTCACTTTGACTTTCCCATGCCAGAGTTTCTTTGAATTACAATCAACTGAGAATGTCAAAGATTATGCTGGGTTCATGTCCCCAAAACATTAAACACTTTTAAGCAATCAACTAATTTCTTCACCTATTTCAGGGGTTGGCAAATCATCATATGATTATGGGCCAAATCTGGCTATGGCCTGCTTTTATAAAGCTCATGACCTAGGAATTGTTTTTATATCTTTAAAGACTTGTAAAAACAAAAAATAATATGTGACAGAGACCAGGGCCTGAAAAGCCTAAAATATTTACTATCTGATCCTTTACAAAAGAGTTTGCTGACCCATGATCCAGCTGCTCTTCCTCCTGAGAGGTAGTGAACTTCCCCTTACTGTCCCACCCCACCTGAGTTCCTGTTTACTTACCAGTGCCAGACTCCAGAACAGAGAACAGCCAAACTAGCCAAACAAGTTATCTGGCCAACACTATACAATCCTCTTATAAATTCTTAGAAGTAGAGAAAAAGCAAGCAAGCTACAGTTATCAAACAGGGTTCCAAACCTCTTGCTGGATGAGCAAAGCAGTCATTAAAGGCAGAGGTAACTGTGCCATAAGGCCCCCTGAACACAGACTTTGATCTCTGGAAATATCAGAAAATTGCTCACATCAGAACCCAATCACACTACAATTTCTAGGTAACTGCTCACTTAGGAGAGGATATCACTATGTCTCAAGTAAATACAACCATGACTCCTTAAGCATGAGGCAGGGGAAGCCATGAACTCTAAGGAATATTTACTCGTTCTCTTAACTTCCACAGCTTTCAGCCCAAATCACTGAGTCATTGGACCAGTTTCCCTAACAGCCCAAATGGTCCAGAGAAAAACAGAAGAACCAATTGGTTCTGACTTTTTTAAAAGGAAAGATGGCTTCATTCTAGGAATGTGACAGAGCCCATTGCTAAAAACTAAACTTTTCAACACTCTGAATGGCAAATCTGGGCTTTTAGGCCCACAATTTCCAGTGTATCTCAGTTCTCAGACTGATTCAGTTCATGCATTTAACAAACACTCACTGTTAGTTGTTAGATACTTGGTGAACAAATATGCCTAGAGAAAAGTATTAACCAAATAAGCATACACAAAGTCATAATTTCATACAATGATGATTAACAAGGAAGAGTCCTGGAAGAGAAAATAACAGAGGGAAGTTACAAACTTAAATTGGGGCATTTAAACCAATTCTGACCAAATCACAAGGCCAGTACTATTGTGATCCCTCACTGCAGAATCAAATGCTTTTCAGCTAGCTCTCTGTGACACATCCTACTTCAGGAGACCATGACCACCAGACTGTGTCCAGACAGATGCCACACACCAACTCAAAAGGAAAAAGATATGGCATTTTATTACAAATAAATGCTTAGGTTACACAGCAAGAATGCATTTTTAAAGCACACCAAGCACGCCTGTCTCAGTAAATGGTATGCACCGGTGGGGTCCCTCAGCCTGGCCTGCACCCTCTCGCAATCCGGGACATGGGGATGTAGTATGCGCGAAGCGACAGACGGCCGGGGAGGAGCCCACACCGCTCCTCATCCCTGCCTGCCGGCCCGCCCGCTGCACCTGCCCCCCTCACCCCTCCCTGCTGCTCGGTAAGCTAGCTGAGCAGCGCTCCCCCTGTGGCTCCTGTGTTGAGCTTCTGCCCTCTGGTGGTCAGTGTGTGTCATGGCAGCCGGTCCACTGGTCGCTTAGGCTTTTATATATAGAGATCATTATCAGAAGAAACCCAGAGTATTGTCTTCAGTTCTTGGTACCAAACTTTAAGAGGGCTAGATAGAAGGGAAGGCATTTCAAAGTATGTCACAAAACCCACAAGCCAAATACTACCACATGCCTAGCAAGCACTAGTGCTCCATAAAAGGTCAGCTATAAAGCACAGAAATATGAGTTAAAACGACAGTAAGATGGCAGAAAAAAACAATTTTACCACAGTATTGGTAAAAATGAGAAAATATCCTCAATTACTGCTGGTTAGAATGTAAATTGGCACAACCTCTATGGAGTACAATTTAGCAATTGCCATCACAATTTTAAATGTACATAATTTTAGTTCCAGCATTTCTACTTCTAAAAATTTATCCTAAAGATAAATTAGAACAGTGGTTCTCAACAAGGGGCAATTCTTTAATCCCTTGTGGAACATTTGGTAATGTCTGCAGACATTTTTGGTTGTCACAACTTGGGATGGGGGTGCTACTGGCATGCAAGTGCATAGAGGGCAGGGATGTATTAAATGTACTATTATGTACAGGCCAACTCCTCCAACAAAGAATTATCCAGCCCCAATATCAATAGTGCTGAGGATGAGAAACCCTGTAGAAAAGCATGTGCAAAATAATATATGTGCAGGGTTACTGACTGAAGCATTGTTTGTAATACCAAAAGAAACATCAATGTCCACTAATAGAGGGTACAATGGAATATTATTCATCTGTTTACTAGTAAAAAGACACACACACACACACACACACACACACACACACACACACATGCACTAAGAAACAATCTCCCAGTTTGATACAGAACAATGTCCACAATAAATACCAATTGTAAGGGAGGGGAGAAAAGGAAAAATATATACAATTCATATGTACTCGCAAAGACACATGTCTGGAAAGATACACAAGTGACTGGCTATAGCAACTGCTTCTAGGGATGGAAAGAGTTTACTATTTACCTTTTTAGTATCTTTAAAATTACATTTGTCATTTTGAATAGGTAATAGTCTCATGGTTCAAAAATCAAAAGAAACACACTAGTGTTTGAATCCTGACTTGATCACTTAACCAGTAGTGTTAGTGACTTCAGGTAAATTACTTAATTTCTTTAAGCTTTTATTAAACAATACCTATTAGAAGTAATGTTCAAGATTACAAGGTAACAAAAATAAAGCACTTTCATAGTGCCTAGAGCAAGGCAAATGCTCAAAATATATTAACTATTATTACTATTCTAAGTTCCTGTTACTAGGAAGGAGGATGGGGCATTTGAAGGTATTTCCCAAGAAGGCATGACATTACACTAATGAGAGATTCGGTTTCAACTACTACCTGCCTACGGTGCATACAATCCCCTGATATGGCTGGATCATGCTGATCCCATTCAGAAACTGCTGTGGGTCCTGCCTGGCAGAGAGGCAAAACAGCCAGAGCCAGTACTGCCAAACCACGCTGAGGGGAAACACGATCTGAGAAATCAGGAAAAATGTTTCATGATTAAAGATGGCACCTATGTGAGTGCTCCAGCAAAGACTAAGACTATCATAGAAGTTTTGAGTCAATTTGTAAGAGAGCTGGTAAGGAGATCTAACTACTTTACGGGACCACAAAACCTGGCAGAAGCAATTTAGCGTGAGCAAGCACTCAGATACAGAAAAAGCAGATTGGCTCTAGCAACCCAGAGACAAGAGAAATGCTATTACAACTGGCAGGTACAGAAGTGCACATTTTAGCTTAATATTAAGAATCTAACCCTCACATTGCTGGTGGCACTGTGCAATGGTACAACCACCTTGGGAAATAGTCTGGTAGTCCCACAAATGGTTAAACATAGTTACCATATGACCCAGCAGTTCTCCTCCTAGGTATATAGTCAAGAGAACTAAAAACAACTTTCCACATAAAAAAATTGTGCCAATGTTTATAGCAGTATTATTCAGAATAGCCCAACAGGTAGAAACTACCCAAATGTCCATCAACTGAATAAACAAAATGTGCTTTATCCACACAAGGTGTGGATGAAAAAGGTTTTTATGGAAAGTTACCTCACAAGGTGATCTGATCAGAAATTCCTCACTGGTCATGTCATGGTGGGTAGTCCCAGGCATTTAAGTGTGTGTTTTGTTTTTTTAAAAAAATTTTTTTTAAAGATATATTTTTATTGATTTCAGAGTGAAAGGGAGAGGGAGAGAGAGAGAGAGAGAGAGAGAAACATCAACGATAAGAGAGAATTATTGATTAGCTGCATGCCTCCTACTGGGGATGGAGCCTGCAACCTGAGCATGTGTTGACCAGGAATCCTGGTTCACAGGTCGGTGCTCAACCACTGAGCCATGCCAGCCAAGTGCAGGCATATAACTTTAGTAAGAGGCTTATCTTTGCCTTAAGCAAGCCTTGTCTATTGTTTCTGGGCATCTGAGTTAATACACCTTTGAAATGTCCCCCGCTTCAGATCCCTCCTTTAAAGCATGACCACCTTCAAGAGAACACATAATCTTAACTATCCCATAATCTGATCCCTGTCTTGCTTTCTCCCACCTCATGTAATCTACTTATGAACCCTCCTTAATCTCAAATGCATAAAAGAAACTGCAAACTGTTATTCTCCAAAGCATTTTTCTCAGCCTATTGAAATCTTGCTTCCAAAAGTATCCTCTGTTTGACTCAAATAAGTTTTTATAAAAATTTAGGGAGTAGTGAGGTATAAGGATATTTGCTTGAATAGGTTTGTACGTTTTTACACTGACAAATAGAATATTATTTGGCCATTCAAAGGAATGAAGTATTGGTAGTTGCTACGATATGGATGAACCTTGAAAACATGGTAGCCCTAGCTGGTTTGGCTTAATGGATAGAATGTTGGCCTGTGGACTGAAGGGTCCTGGGTTCAATTTCCAATCAAGAGCACATATCTCAGTTGCAGGCTCGATCCAGGCCACCAGGCAAGTGCGGTAGGCAACCAATTGATGTGTCTCTAACATCGATGTTTCTCTCTCCCCCCCCTTCCTTTCTACTTTCTCTAAAAATCAATGGAAAAATATCTTTGGGTGAGGATTAACAAATAAAACAAAAAGAACACATCAAGGTAAAGTGAAAGAAGCCAGTCACAAAAGACCACACATTATGTGATTCCATAATATGAATTTAAATCTTTAGAGACAGAAAGTACATTAGTGGTTACTTAGGGCTGGGAGAATAGGAAGACAGAGAAGAGTAGGGAGAGAGAGAAAGAGGGAAGAGAGAGAAACATGATGTGAGACATATCAAATGGTTGCCTCCCGCACAAGCCCCAACCAGGGGTAGGGACCAAACCTGCAACCCAGATACGTGCCCTCAACCAGGAATCGAACTCACGACCCTCTGGTGTGTAGGCCAATGTCCTAACCACTGAGCAATACCAGCAGGGCTAGTTAATAAAAACATTCTAAAATTGACTGTGGTGTTGGGTCACATATATCTGAGAATATAATAAAAACCCGAATTGCACCTTTTTGGCAGTGATGACCTCCCCATGACAACATGCCTCTCACTAAGGATCTCCTTCATCCTCTCCAGAAGAGAAAACACGAGAAGCACCACCTGGTGCAGAGCCCCGATGCCTACTTCATGAAGGTGAAATGCGCAGGATGCTATAAAATCACCAGTCTTTAGCCACGCACAAACGGTAGTTTTGTGTGTTGGTTGCTCCACTGTCCTCTGCCATTCAACAGTAGGAAAAGCAAGGCTTTCAGAGGATGCTGCTCCAGAAGGAAGCAGCACTAAAAGCAACTCCAATCAAGATGAGTGGGGAAGCATCCCATTAAACACATTTTGGATTCAAAAACACACACCTGAATTGTACACTTTAAATGGGTGAATTGTATAGTATGTGAATTGTATCTCAATAAAGCTGTTAAGAATCTCAGAGGAGTTGTTCAAAAAGAATAAAGTGTTTAGCCCTGGCCAGTGTGGCTCAGTTGGTTGGGTGTTTTCCCATACACCAAGAGGTCACCAGTTTGATTCCCAGTAAGGGCATGTGCCTGGTTTGTGGGCTTGATCCCCTGATAGGGGGGCCGGGGGCAGCTGATGGATGTTTCCCTCTGATGTCCATGTTTCTCCCTCCCTCCCTCCCTTTCTCTCTAAAAAATTAATAAAAGAAGTCTTTAAATAGACTGTTTAGGAAGATATTCACCCATATCTGGATTCTGCAGGATTAGACCAGATGTTTTAAATTTCCTTTCCAATCCAGATTTTTGGCTATGTATCTTTACTTAAAATAGTAGAATGTTAGAGAAGCAGTAAAGCATGATGACTCAATATACAGGGAATCAGACAGGTTGCATTCAAAACCAGCCTCCATTACTTTCTAGTTGTGTGACCTCAGGAAAATAAATCAACTTTCCATGCTTCAGTTTTCTCATCTGTAAAATGGGAATAATATGTATCCTATGGTATTGCTGTGAAGACTGAACAGAATGCAAGTGATCAGTAGAGTGCCTGACACAAAGTACTCAATAAATAGAAGTTATTACTAAGTAACTGTCACTACAAATTGGAGGCAATAATAATCCTACATAATAAAAGGCTAATATGCAAATCGACCAAATGGCAGAATGACCAGTTGCTATGATGCGCACTGACCACCAGGGGGCAGACGGTCAACATAGGAGCTGCCCCCTGGTGGTCAGTGCGCTTCCCACAGGGGGAGCGCTGCTCAGCCGGCTCATGGCTGGCGAGCACAGCGGCGGTGGCAGGAGCCTCTCCCACCTGTGGTAAGGAGCGAGAGGTCCTGGACTGCGAGAGGGATGTCTGACTGCCAGCTTAGGCCCGATTCCCAGGGGGATCAGGCCTAAGCCGGCAGCAGACATCTCCCAAGGGGTGCCAGACTGCGAGAAGGTGCAGGCCAGGCTGAGGGTCCCCCGCCCCCCCCAGTGCATGAATGTCATGCACCAGGCCTCTAGTAAAATGATAAATTGCAACTTTATTAGTCAACCACTGAGAATTCTAGTCCAACCTCTTTTTTTTTATGGCTCAAATAACTGAGCCTTGGAAGGGCTAAATAACTGGGACAAATTTAAAACTTGGCCAGTACCAGAGGCAGAACTAGAACTCAGATCTGCTCCCCAGGCTGACCTCTCTTTTGCTTTGGGGCACCACTCATTTTTCCTAATGTACTGTCAAGACACAGTCCCATAGAATATCCCAATTCTGATGTGATGGTAAACAAACCAAGAAGACACATACAGCCAACATTAATCCTGGATAAAATAAATGGACCAAGACAAAGCCAGAATGATCGGCCAAAGAATAACTTAACTCATTATGATGAAGACAGGATTATAGTCAGTTTCAGGGTCTTGATCTAAGGTCACTCTGACCTTAAATATTTTCCCCTTGCCTAGAAAAGCTTGAGTTGGAACTGGGTAATATATAACATAGTACCAATTTCGTCCAAAAGCAACATAAGTCTTCAAAGCTGGGAAAAAAAAAAAAAAGACAAAGGATATAGAATATTTTTATATTTGGGGGCCATCAGTTTAAAAAAGAACAAACTGATTTGCTGGAGTTCTAAGACCCTAGACATTTCATTTACCAAGCCTGAACATTGCTCTAACAGCTCAATTTCAAAATTGGTGTTTTACATTTGAGTATTGTTTATGTAACTGCAAACAACTGCCTGGTCTTTTTCTTTTCTTTAAAAACCTATTTTTCTGGCCTGCCTGAGTAGCTCAGTGGTTGAGCATCGACCTATGATTCAGGAGGTCATGGCTGGATTTCAGGTTAGGCTTTGTATGGAGATATGCTTTCACTTCTCTTGGGAAAATATCCAAATTGTGGAAAGACTGAGACTAAGGTAGGTGTATGTTTAGCGTCTTATGAAACTGCCAAACCTCATTATAAACTGTTGTACCATTTTGCATTCTCACTAGCAGTGTGTGAAAGTTCTACATCTTCACCAACACTTGACATGATCGGTATTTTAATTTTACACATACTAGTGCAGTGGTCGGCAAACTCATCAGTCAACAGAGCCAAATATCAACAGTACAATGACTGAAATTTCTTTTGAGAGCCGAAAACCGACTTCTGAGCATGGGCCACGAAGTTTCAATCGCACTGTACGTGCACGCCCGCACATGGTATTTTGTGGAAGAGCCACACTCAAGGGGCCAAAGAGCCCCATGTGGCTCGCGAGCCGCAGTTTGCCAACCACGGGGTTTGTGGATGTGAGGTGGTATCTGAAAGTTTTAATTTGTATTTCTCTAATGACCAATGATATTGAGCATCTTTTCATGTGCTAATTTGCCACCTGTGTATCTTCTCTGATGAAATGTTCAAATCTTTTGCCCATTTTTTAATAGGTTATTTTATTATTGAATTTGTTACAGGCCATTTTTTAGAAGTAAAGCTTTTCCTCCCAAATGACTAAACAGTCTCATTTAAAATGAGAAAGCATTACTACTGAACTATACTTAAGAATGGTTAAGATGGCCCTAATCAGTTTGGCTCAGTGGATAGAGCGTCGACCTGTGCACTCAAGGGTCCTTGGTTCGATTCCAGTCAAGGGCATGTACTTTGGTTGCAGGCACATCCCCAGTAGGGAGTTTGCAGGAGGCAGCTGATTGATGTTTCTCTCTCATCAATGTTTCTAACTCTCTCTCCCTCTCCCTTCCTCTCTGTAAAAAATCAATAAAATATATATATATAAAAAAAGAATGGTTAAGATGGTTTTAAAAAATGAGGAAATTAATCCCACAGACAACAACAAAAAGGATGAGAAAGCATTTTTCACAAAGGCACAAAATTTATGAAACAGATTTCTTTGTTCAACTCACCACAAACTCGAAACAATACTAACTGTTCAAAGAAAAATCACTAGAACATGAAAGACAAAAAAACCAATGACCACAACCACAAACTCTACGTTAACCTCAGAACTGAATGTTACTAAGCAACATAAAACACTCCATCTTTATGCTCAGCTGACAGTGACCCTGTGCTGCACAATACAGCAGCCACTAACACAGGACTCCTGAGCACTTGACAGTGGCTGGGCCAAAATGAAATGTTCTGTAAAGTACACATTGGATTTCAATGACTTAGAATGAAAAAAATGAAGGCCTCATAAATAATGTATATACTGGTTACATGTTTAAGTGATATTCTAGATAATTTTGGTTAAATAAAATATATTCTTAAAATTATTTTCCCGTTTCTTTTTACCTTATTTTAGTTTATTGTTAATCCTCACCCAAGGATTTTTTTTTTCCATTGATTTTTTTTAGAGAGTGGAAGGGGGGTGGGGGGGAGAGACACATCTATCGGTTGCCTGATTGGTTGCTGCCCACAAGCACCCGGACTGGGCCAGGGATTGACCCTGCAACCCAGGTACGTGCTCTTGACCAGGAATAGAACCTGTGGCCCTTCAGTGCACAGGCCAACACTTTAATTGCTGAGCCACAACAGCCAAGGCAGTCTTTTTTACGTTTTTTAAAAGTGGATATTATTATATAGGCTTATATTATACTAGAGGCCTGGTGCACGAAATTCATGCACGGGGAAGGAGGGGCCCCTCAGCCTGGCCTGCACCCTCTCCAATCCGGGACCCCTCGGGGGATATCCAACTGCTTCTCGCAATCCGGGACCGCTGGCTCCTAACCACTCGCCTGCCTGCCTGCCTGATCGCCCCAACCACCTCTGCCTGCCTGCCTGATCGTCCCTAACTGCTCCCCCTACTGGTCTGATCACCCCTAACTGCTCCCCTGCTGGCCTGATGGCCCCTAACCGCCTCTGCCTCGCCCTACACCCAGGACCCAGGATTCCCTCCTCCGGCCGGAGCAGGCACCCGGGACCCGGGCTTCCCTCCCTCTGGCCAGCCACAGGCACCCAGGACCCCGGCTGGCTTCGCCCAGGCTGGCCGCAGCCGCGGGGTATTGTGGGCAGGCGGCTTGTCCCTCTCCTGGGCTGCAGCCCCAGCACCCAGGACCACGAGGCATGCGGCTGTCCCTCTCCCAGGCTGCATGTGCAGCCACTGTTGCCTGGGACCATGGGGCAGTCAGCTTGTCCCTCTCTGGGGCCACAGCCTGGCTGGTCCCCATTCCTCTCTTGCGAGCTCATTTGTGCCTGGCTGGTCCCCATATCTCTCTCCTGTGTTGAGTGTCTGAGCCATTACAGCATGACGGTGTGAGGGTGTGACAACCATTTGCATATTAGCTCTTTATTATATAGGATTTCTACTGGGTAGCAATGATCAAATACTTTTAAAGCAGACCCTGAAAATAATATATCTCTAACAGGTAAGAAAAAAAAAAATATATATATATATATATATATATACTTCCCCCCCCCTCCCAATTCCTCCAAGGTGTGAACAAAATGATACAATACAAAGTGTTTACACCTGGAACTCAGGAGCTGTCTTAGGTTTGAGCTACAGTTCTGTTACTATCTGGTCTATTAGTTACTAGCTTCTCTAGATTTAAGTTTCTTCACCAGTTTTTGTTTCTTTTTCATTTTTTTATTAAGGTATTATATGTGTACATATCTTACCATTGCCCCCCCCCCACTCCCTCTTCACCAGTTTTTGTTTTTTAATTTAAAAAGTCAAGAAAACTGTAATATGCTCCTACTTTTCACAAAGGATTATTCTAATAATGCAGATCCTGAGCTTATAGTTTAATAGGAGGTACAAACAACACACACAACTATCATACAAGACAAAATAAAGAGTCACAAAAAGGGAGACAAGCCTCTGTGATTGTATGGCATGTACATATGACATGTATGTAAGTGTTTTAAAGGTGAAACACCACCTTAAAGGAGTTAGGAAAAACTCCAAGAACTTGTAACTTTCCTAACTCTACAATTCTGTACTCCTACAAAGCATTCATTATGCTATAGTAAGCATCATTATGTAGCTTACTGATACATGGAACTTATGACATTTGGTCAAATCCTCCCATAAGTAAGCATAATGATACATAAGATGTAAATGACATGCCACAATGAGGCTCTTTTACTTGAAGAAACAATTCTGCAGTACAATTCAAGCTTAAATCTCTGGCTTGTATCTCCAGAAAGTAAGAGATTTTTTTCAAATAAAAGGTAACCTTTTGTGATGTGCATACAGATGAGAGAAGTGGTTTATTCTTTAGCAGCTTAAGCTAAAATCCTGATAAACTAACCAAAGCACTCTTTTTAACACCATTAACACAAACAATCCCACAAAACACACAATTCCTCTACCCCCATGTCTTCAGGGGTGATGATTTACCAAGACACCGAGATGCTGTTATGCCAGTAGTACATCCATAAACTGGATGTTATAGAATAGTAAAAAGCCAGGAAAATTCCAGAACAAGTGGAATAGGGAAAGTAATACAGATAGTTAAACAACAGTTTGCAGCCACCTAATAAATGCTATCTTCCCTAAACTTCAGACTAAATGATTTGCACTTCTCCCCAACCAGAGGGTAACTAGCTTAAGGTCCTGGCGTACTCTCCCTCAGGGAGCAGGCCCCTGCCATTCTCTTCTCCATCTCCTCCCCCTAACCTCTAAGGTTGAGACTTGCAACCATGGGAGCAATGGGCAGCAGCAGCTCGCCCCAGGCTAACCCCCTGACCCTGTCTCCAGGGCCCCCTTTCTCTGCCTTCCCAGTGAGCCAAAGCAGCCCAGTCTAGTCTATCTTACTGCTTCTTCTATGCATTCCCTGTTTCGCTCTCCTAAGTATAGTTTTGCTGCGGTCAATAAATTCTTGCTTGCTTTTCTACACTTTGTCTCTTGATTTAAATCTTTCCCTTGCCCTAGCTGGTTTGGCTCAGTGGATAGTGTCGGCCTGCAGACTGAAGAGCCCCGGGTTTGATTTTGGTCAGGGGCATATGCCCAGGTTGCAGGCTCGATCCCCAGTGTGGGGCATGCAGGAGGCAGCCAATCAATGATTCTCTCTCATCATTGATGTTTCCCTCTCCCTCTCCCTTCCTCTCTGAAATCAATAAAAATATATTGTTTTTAAAAAAATCTTGCCCTAACCAGTTTGGCTCAGTGGATAAAGCGTCAGCCTGTGGACTGAAGGGTCTCAGGTTCAATTCTGGTCAAGGGCATGTACCTTGGTTGCGGGCACATCCCCAGTAGGGAGTGTGCAGGAGGCAGCTGATCGATGTTTCTCTCTCATCGATGTTTCTAACTCTCTATCCCTCTCCCCTCCTCTCTGTAAAAAAATCAATAAAATATATATTTTTAAAATCTTTCCCTCAAGAAGACAAGAACTGAAGGCTCCGAGTCTCCCTGGTAACGTCTTTGAACTGAGGGCTCTGCATCTCCCCAGTAACAGATACACATGATAACTATTATTTAGGTCACAAACTCACAAAAGTCCGCCCTGAAAGAAATTTATAAACAATTATGTTACATTATATAAACTGAACTCAAAGAACTCTATATACCTTGGAGACAGACTATCCCCATTATAAAAGTAAGAAAATTGAGGTACAAGTACTGAACTTATCTTTCTTGAGATAGGAAACTTTAATAGCATAAAGTGTGCTAGGAAATAGGTACATGGTAAGAAAAACAAAAAACCCAACCCCACAATTCATCCAGCCCAGGATTCTTATCTGTTAATGGCAAGAAAGAATGTTTTTTGGAAAGTGCTATTCTCCCCGATACCAAGAGCAAAACCTCTGGGGTATATTCCAAACACAATTAAATAGCTGTGAATGTTACCTAATCTTTTAAAAGCGTGTTCTTATTATCAGTCTGCTATTCTAGTTCTAGGATCACAACTTTCCCATGTGCCTGAAAAGCTATGATTAGACATTTGCTCCCAATGTAGTTTAAGCACTAATTTGAGGCATAGCACCCAGTTGTGTTATACCAGAATTTGGTGGGAAAGTTTTTCACATTTACCTGTCCAAACCCTTCAGTGTAAGGGTTTTCAGTCACAGCCCTTCCACACATTCTTTCCTGAAGACGACCTAGAGCAAGCAGTATGGTACAGCGGAAAGGATGAGTGCAGAGTTGGGAGATGTCTCCTCATCTCAGTTCAGCTCTTATTCCTGTAGATCTGGACAAGTCACTGAACCTCTCTGGACCTTGAGGGCTCATCAAAAATGAAGTTAGAGCCGAAACCGGTTTGGCTCAGTGGATAGAGCATCGGCCTGCGGACTGAAAGGGTCCCAGGTTCGATTCCGGTGAAGGGCATGTACCTTGGTTGCGGGCACATCCCCAGCAGGGGGTGTGCAGGAGGCAGCTGATCGATGTTTCTAACTCTCTATCCCTCTCTCTTCCTCTCTGTAAAAAATCAATAAAGTATATTAAAAAAAAAAAAAAGAAAAAATCATAATGCTTTAAAAAAAAAAAAATGAAGTTAGACAAGATGACCTAGAAGTTCTCATCCTGACCTGAAAGAGCTTGTTTTAACCTGCCCTCCAGCAACTTAATCATTTTAGATGCCCTTTTCTAGTCCTTCTCCAGTGCTATATGTGTTTCTTATCTGAAGGACTTCTAATAGCAGACTGTGTCCCAATAAAAGTACATGACGACTATTCGATAGCAAGATTTCTGTTCTGAATCTCAAGCTACTTTTGACATCAAGGATTTATCCCAAAGATACAAAGGAGGGGGAAATGGATGGGGACATGGATGGAAAAGGCTTAGCCACACAGTGAGCTGTGGGGGCTGGATGATGGGTATCTGATTTACTATTCTATCTACTTTTGCATGTCGGAAACCCTCCATCATATAAAGTTGAAAAATGCAAAAATAACAAAACAAAAACAAAAACAAAACACGACATCACTGTCAAAGTGAGAAAAGAATACCGAACTGGAACGATCACAGGACTCTTTTCTACAGTCTTTGGCCTAAGGATAATTGCTGTTCACAACATCTCCCTTGGGTTGAGATAGAATCTACAAGACCTGAAACTAAGCAAAGCCACTCAAAGTCTGGCCAAAATTAAGGAAAATGAACCAAAGAGGAAATTCTCCAACTGATCCCAAGGTTATCAATGAGAAGGTCCGTGGCAGGAGGGCGTGGGCAGGGAGAGGCACTAATATACACATCAGTATGGAACTTCCCTCCACGGAGCTACGCTATTATGTTTCCTATGGTACATTTTGCCTAACTTTTTAACTGCCAAAGTTAAACCCTACGCGAAATGGAAAGTGAGGAAATAAACAAGACCCTCTGATAGGAAGGAGGATGCCTCGCTGAGCGTGAAATCCAAACGGCAAGGCAAGGGATTTCGGGGGTAAAAAGGGGGGGAAAAATGGGGCTCCTTTGGAGAACAAGAGAGAATCGACATCCCCGGCAAGCCGCAGGACACAGGAAAGGAAATCATAGGCGAAGGCACTTCCTCGAGAGGTCTAACACCCCCCTTCAGCCTCACGCGCTGCACCCCCAGGCGGGAGGGGATGGAGCGCTCGGGGGCCCCCGGAATCGAGAGGACCTAGGAGTCCGTCGCGGGGACCGGTCGGAGCGGGGAGGGCGCGGGCGGAGGGCGGGCCGCGCGGGGACCGGGCTCCCCGGCGCCGGGGCGGCGGAAGGGGCGCGGACGGTTCCACTGCGGCCGCGGGGCGGAACGCTCCGACGGGCCGGGCAACCCCAGGAAGCCGCGATGGTGTCTCCTGACGCCGGCGCGGCGCAGGCAGGGCGTCCCCGGACCGCAGGCCCCTCGCCCCGAACCCCACGCTCTCCGGCCGGCTCCCCGGAGACCAGTGACCTTCAGGAGGGAGGCGGCTGGGTCATACTCACCGACCGCGAGGCTGCGAGGCTCCAAACCCCTCTGGTGCCCGTCCCTCCCCCCCGCTGGCCCGCCGCCGCGGCCGAGGCGTGCGTCAGACGTGCGCGCGCCGCCTTTGTCTACGCCGCTCTGACGTGACCCCTCGCGTCCCACCCGCCCTCCCGCCGGCGGATCTCACGCCCCTCACCCTAGCGCGCGCGCGCCGGGCCTGATCGGGCGGGGCGGGGCGAGGGGGAGCGGGGCGGGGCGGGGGAGGTGGTGCCGCGTCACCAACCCCGGGTGGGCGCGCCCGGGATCCGCCGAGTCGCCCCCTGGCGAGCGGGGGGCCTCTGTCGCAGGCGGGCGGGTGCTGCAGAGACTGGGACTGCGCCCCGAGGCCCTGGTCGCCGGCCCCTCTCCGAGGCACGGTACCCCCCCCACCCCCCCCCCGCCGCTTGCCCCCCGCATTCCTGCTCTGATAGGAGGCGCGCTTTCCAAATAGGGGTCCCCTCAGAGCTGCGCCAGAGCCCGAATACTGGCTACTTGCCCCAGGTTTCCTAGCATCAGTTCTGGGGAGGATGGTGTCAGTCCTGGTTAGGGAGAGGAGGCGTGAGTCACCGCATTACCTTGTCCTCTTGGGGATGTTGTGAGGATGCAGTGGGGTACAGTTCTGTAGGTAAAGAACTGAGCTCACGGGCTGGCACTCGCGAAATAGTAGCTGCCACCACCACCACCACATCATCCCTGGCTCACCTGCCTCACTCGTGAAGCCAAGGCGTGCAAGGGGCTGGTACACAGGGTCCCTCCCTGCTGCCACCTTCCAAGTCTACCCTAAATTTGGAGCTCATCTCGCTACTAAAGGCTAGCTGGTGCCTGCTGGAGTTTGCACGTGAATTTCTCACCATCTCTTCAGACTTCAAACGCCTAGCTCAAGCTTATCATCTCCCCTAAAATAGGTCCTCCTTAAAAGGCGTTTTTTGCCTCCAATACCAAGCCCTCCCTTGTTTATTCCACGTACTGTTTTTCCGTGCTAAATAACCCTATCTAATAAAGAGGGAATATGCTAATTAACCCTCACACCGTCACAAAGATGGCAGTGCCCACAGCCAATACGGAGGGAATATGCTAATTGACTGTCATGCCCTCAAAGATGGCAGTGCCCACAGCCACAAGATGGCGGCACCCAGTCCCCTCACCCCTGCTGGGGCTGTAGGTGCTCTGAACACCTGCCTCCAGAATCCCCCAGTCCCTTCAGCCCTCCAAACACCCAGGGCCGGCCTGAGGCGCAGGCAAGCCTTGGATGGCGGTTGCACAGCTGCCCGGGGCCGCCTGAGACTCAGGTAATCAGGGCTGCCCTAGGCTTGCGCTGCTGGCAGTGGCAGCAGCAGAGGTGTGATGGGGGCGTCGCGTTCCCCTGATCGCCGGGTCACCTCCCGCCCCCGAGGGCTCCTGGACTGTGAGAGGGGGCAGGCCGGGCTGAGGGACCCCCACTCCAGTGCATGAATTTTCATGCACCGGGCCTCTAGTCAGGTAATAAATCTTGATAGTAAAGTCCATATTCTGAGACCTCAAAATCTGACTTTAAGAATGACTCTGCTCCAAAACACTGGATCACTCATCCCCACACTATATGTCACAACACCTATCATAAACTCAATCATTTACCCATTTAGTACACCTCCACTGAGCACTCACTATATGGGCAGGTTTATATATTTTTTTATTGTCTAAAGTTTTACATATGTCTCCTTTTTCCTCAATTGAACCCCCTCCCCCACACCCCCACACCCCACCCCACCCAGCAACCATTCCCAGCCGGGGCAAGCCCCCACCGCCCTATGTGGGCCGTTTTTGTCAGAGTCGCAATGATGCAAAGTTGAATAATGAATGCATGGCCATGTCTAATCTTCAACTAGGTTAAGAAGAAACTGGACATCATACATTTTTGTGTTCTTCCCCAATGCTAGGGAGAGGGGTTTTAAGTGGCCACTATCTTAAATGCTCTTTAGGTTCTTATGTGTGTTGTGTGTGTTTTTTATTCTGCCCCAGAACCAGTCAAAACTTACAAGTGGTCCATCATCGGCTCTCTCCTGTGTGTTCATGTTTACATTTTTTTTCACAACCTTTGCCATTGGTATAATTCTTTGTATGTAATAATTTGGAAGTTTAAAAATGTTTCTCACATATTAGAGACCGAACAAAAATAGTGTTGATTGGTTCTTTGCCCAACCAAATAGTGGACTTAGTTATTGGGCACACATACACAGAGTCTGCAAACATTCACTGGCACAGTCCCTAAACCTTAGCACAGGAAGGCAATCAAACTTCCCTCTGAAGAGAAAACCAACAAGAACTGGCTTAATATAGTTCCCTTAGGTTTCACAGTTTTGTTTGCAAAGATCAATGATCTGGACAGATCTCTGGCATATTCGTTTTGACACACGAGTAATACAAATGGGAAAGATAAAATGAGCAAGTAATGCTTGAAAAATTAGACGCAAAGCAGGTTTATCTATAGAGAAGGCCCACTGCCTATATCAGTGATGGGCAACCTTTTGAGTTTGGTGTGTCAAACTTCGCCAAAAAACTGAGCATACCTCGGGTAGTATGTCACTTTGAGGAAAAAAACATTATTTCGCAAATGTTTCATCCTCGGCATGCGGCCGCCTCAGCGGCCGCGTGTCATCAGAAATGGCTACGTGTGTCAGTGCTGACACGCGTGTCATAGGTTCGCCATCACTGGCCTGTATCATGACCAGGTTTATGTCTTACATTAAATTCCTTGTCACTGTGAATTTGGACTGTCTTTAGATTATTTTTGAAGGCATTTTCATATTCTATAAAAACCTATGTGAATAATTTTTTAAAGCCTGATGTAAGATAGTCCATTCAAAGAAGGGGATTAGCCCTGGCCCATGTGGCTCAGTTAGTTAGAGTGTCATCCTATGCACTGAAGGGTCATGGGTTTGATTCCCCGTCAGGGCACATACCATAGGTTGAGGGTTTGCAAAGGCAACTGGTTCTCTCTCACCTCAATGTTTTTCTCCCTCTCCTTTCTCTTCTCCCCTCCCCTCCCCTCCCCTCCCCTCCCCTCCCCTCCCCTCCCCTCCCCTTCCCTCTCCTCTCCTCTCCTCTCCTCTCCTCCCCTCCCCTCCCCTCCCCTCTCCTCCCCTCCCCTCCCCTCCCCTCTCCTCCCCTCCCCTCTCCTCTCCTCTCCTCTCTCCTCCCCTCCCCTCCCCTCCTCTCCCCTCTCTTCTCCTCTCTCTCTCATCAATGAAAAACATATCCTTGGGTGAGGATTAAAAAATAATAATTAAAAAATTAAATTCTATAAAAAGAAAAGAAGAGGATCATAGTGTTAAGGTCTCAGTGAGAGGTTTAACAACCCCCCTTCCATCCTAACTTTGAGCTCATTTCCCGAAATGTGCCTCTACAATCATTGTGTTTGCTGTGTATATGGCACATAGTACTATTAACCTGGGAAGATACTCCTTTGAAAAGATACTCTTTCCTGTAGCAGAGTGCTGCCGTAAGTATGCTGTATACCTTCTTTCCTTCCACAGACACCATCGACATGTGCAAAGTCTCTGACATTCATTTAGAAGCAAATTCACAATTGCTTACTACGGAACCAGCAACACCAATACTCAGTTCCAAGCACAAGGAAAAAAAGGCCCAAATTAACCAAAGTATGTATAAAATTTACATAAAGTATGTATAAAATTTACATAAAGTACATATAAAATTTACCATCTTCACCATTTCTAGGTGTGCAATTCAGTAGCGTTAAGTATATTCACATTGTTGTGCAACCAGTCTCTGGACATTTTTTATCTTGAAAAGTGAAAACTTTCCATTGTCCCTCCCCCAGCCCCAGGAAACCACCATTCTACTTTCTGTTTCTATGAGTTTGACTACTATATCCTCATACTCATAGTCATACCTTATATAAGTGAAATAATACAATATTTGTCTTTTTGTGATTGGCTTATTTTACTTAGCATAATGTCCTCCAGGTCCATCCCATGTTGTAGCATGTGTCAGAATTTCCTTCCTTTTAAGGCTGAATAATATTCCATCTTATGCATACACCACATTTTCTTTACTCATTCATCCTTCATGGGCATTTGAATTCATCCTTTTGGCTATTGTGAATAATGCTGCTATGAACGTGAATATACAAATATCTGAGATCCTGCATTCAATTCTTTTGGCCATATACCTAAAGTAGGATTGCTGAATCATGTGGTAATTCTATTTTCAATATTTTGGGGAATTGCCATTTGAGATGCTATTCTTTGGTATATGAGTCTAGAGTTGGGAAGAGAGAATTGGGCTAGTGATGTAAATTAGAAAGTCATCAGAATATGGATGATACATATGTTGAGTCAGATTCATACAAGCATGCTCAGACTTAAGAAGTAGAGACTTTGCAGTTAAGAGCAAAATGAAGACAGTTTTTAGTCCATTTCCACACTGTGGTCCCAAGTTGAAAATACATACACTCAATTTTGCCAATTCACACAAAGGATGAGCTGGTTTTGATGATTGACTCATAGTAATCAAACCTACAGGAGACACTGATAATAAGAGAGGGCTCAGTTATTAATTTAGGTGGATAGTGGAAAATGCAGAACCAACTGGAATAACAGAATCCATAGGTCAGCTTATACCCTTGGCAGTAGGAAAATCTGCTTAGGGAACCAAATCAACATAAATAGGTTGTTTGTTGACAATAAAGTTTTTTAAAAAGAAAAAAGGAAATGTATGACTCTGAGGGCTCTGGCAACACCCTCCACCCTCCTCCCCCCCCCCCCCACACACACACACCCTCCAAAGTTCTACTTCTATAGGATTCTACCTGACAAGCAGCCGAAAGAAAAAACAACAAAGCCTGGGCTCAGCAGAACATCCTCTTGGGTGAATATGATAAACTACTTCACTTTGCCCACTTTCCAAAATTCACTTTACCTGCCATTAAAACAATGGCCACCTTCCTTCCAAGGAAAGAAAAGGGGATTTCCAATTACTTTAATAGTAATTCAAAATCTCTAGTGGAAATCACATATGTAAAAAAGGCCATTTGCCCTAGCAGGTTTGGCTCAGGGGATAGAGCGTTGGTCTGTGCACTGAAGGGTCCCAGGTTCGATTCCCATCAGGGGCACATGCCCAGGTTGTGGGCTCCACCCCCAGTGGGGGGGGGGGCGTGCAGGAGGCAGCCAATCAATGATTCTCTCTCATCATTGATGTTTCTCTCTCCCCCCTTCTCTTCCTCTCTGAAATCAATAAAAATATTTTTAAAAATAAAATAAAATAAGCCACTTAAGCTAGCTAAAATGTAATTTTTTTTTATTGAGGTAACATTGGTTTATCACATAATATAAGTTTCGGGTGTACAACCTTGTAATTCAACATCTGTATACACTACAGTTTCTAGCCATCACCATACAATTGACTCCCTTTATCCATTTTGTCTTCCCTACCTTCCCCCATCCACTTCTCCTCTGGTGACCATCAATCTGTTTGCATCTATGAGTTTGTTCTTGTTTTGTTTGTTCTTTTAAAATATATATGTATTCCACATATGAGTGAAATCATATGGTATTTGTCTTTATCCAGTTGACTTATAAACTGGAATTTTTGGCAAACATTCACTCATCTTTTAGAAACTTACTTCAGGGCTTAACTCCATCAGGAAGTTTTCTCATATTTCTGCTTAGGGACTTACTAGAGGCCCGGTGCACACATTCATGCACAGGTGGGGTCCCTCGGTCTGGCCTGTGGGGATCGGGCCAAAACCGGCTCTCTGACATCCCCCGAGTGGTACCAGATTGCGAGAGGGCGGTTCTCAGGTGATGCACCCCAGAATCAGGCTCCATCCTCTCTGGTTCTGGGTGCGTCACCTGAGAACCACAGCTGCCAAGTCACCGCACTTCAGCAGCTTCTGCGTTGAGCGTCTGCCCCCTGGTGGTCAGTGCGCACCATAGCTACTGGTTGGCCGGTTGCTTAGGCTTTTATATAGATAGATTCTCCATATTTCCCTAACACTGTCTGTGTGTCTCTAACATTATTTATTTTTAGGGATTACCTATTTGTATGTTTGGCTCCCCTCACTGGGCTGTGAGTTTTGTTTTATTCGTCTTTGTATACCCAGTAGTTAACATAATGTCTGGCACATGGCAGTGGCTCAATAAATGTTTGTTGAAAAAGTGAAAACTAGGGGTGACTATGAGAAACTTGAAAAATAATGTATGCATTCAATAAAACCATGAAATCAACTAGTACTTAATGCATGAAATTTGGTAGACAAGATAGGGGTATGTGGAAAAATAATAAGAAGGGTTCTTAAGAGCAAAAATTGATATTGATCAGAGCTCACTGAATGGAAACATTACTTAGATAGGAAAGAATGTCATAAATTAGACCAGTTTATCTTAATCTGGATGTTTCAGAGGTCAAGGGAGTCCTTGGCCACTTTTGTCTTTTTGAGATTATCACTATGGAAAAAAAAAAAAAGAATTACAGGTTTATAGTTGTGGCATATAGTACACATGTGTATTTCCAAAATAAACAATTTTAATAGAAAAGGGGGCAATAAACAGTGTGCTATTTATAAAATAAGGCTTTATAAAAACATTACTTCAAAGTGCACTGTAGGCAATAAGACACAAATGTGAAATTCAAAGACGACTAATAAGTACATATTTTTTCAGTCCTGTTAGCTATCTCTGTGGTTGTGCGTGTAACTTGATCATTGGAGATAATATTAAAAGTCTCGATTCCCTGTCCCCTGTGACTGTGAGCCCTGACCCCCGAGGTCTTCCAGGACTTTCCTTCCCCAGTGGCCTTGACCTGAGTTGCATTTTTTTCAGAGGCTCGTCGATGAGATTTTAGAAACCTTAGTTTCATTAAAACTGTAGTACAACGCATTCCAGGGGCAAGTCACTTTTATAGTTGGCTACTCATGTTTTCTGTTGATTTTTACCAGCTTTAATTTCAGAGAGCCACCTCCAATCCTGGCAGCATACCCTGTGGGGGTGGCCACCCTCTTCCTGATCATCCCTGAATGGAGTCAGGAGTAAAAGATTGGACAGGAGTGGGAGGAAACAGGGCGTTTTCAATAACATTCCTTATCAGTCGAGGAAGCTGCCCTGTGTTCATTCTGTCCCTGGAAGCAGGCCTGTTTGGCTTCGGCTGTCTTTACCCTGTTAACCATCTATCAACACACAGGGAGTGTCTGGGGCAGGGAGAAAAAGAAAAGAAATAAAGCAATGTTGCTTGCTTAATCACTATGACTGCATTTATTTAGCCTGCCACTGGCACAAACAAATGTAGCCCAAGAAGTCAAGGATCAAAATATTTTTAAAAAATATTATTAAAGCCCTAACCAGTTTGGCTCAGTGGATAGAGCGTCGGCCTGCAGACTGGAAGGTCCCAGGTTCGATTCCGGTTGCGGGCATATCCCTGGTTGGGGGTGTGCAGGAGGCAGATGATCGATGTTTCTCCCTCATTGATGTTTCTAGCTCTCTATCCCTCTCCCTTCCTCTCTGTAAAAAAATCAATAAAACATATATAAATATATATATATATTTATATATATATATATATATATATGTATATATATATTATTAAAACAACACTTTTATTTAAAACTAGAGGCCCAGTGCATGAAATTCCTGCACAGGTAGGGTCCCTAGCAGCTGCCAACCAGGGGCGCCTCCTTTCCCCCAGCCGCCTGCCTCCGCTGACCCTGTCCCCTGGTCGAACTCCTGGTTGAATGGACAATTTGCATATTAGGCTTTTATTATATAGGATTTGTCATCCATGAATAATAATCTGAGAGAATGAACAATCTTTGATTAGAGGTTAAAATCTTCCAAAGACTAAAGATTCCCAGGACACTGGAAATTGGAGCTAGAGGGATACGTGGCACAAATACTCATGTATTACTCCAACCCATTCGTTCTGGGTGCCCCAGGTGTGGCCAGCCTAGAAGCCAGCAGTGCACATTGCCTACCTCAGGATCTGCCCCACCCTTCCCAGATCCTGAGGTAGGCAAGTTGTTCAGTATGCAGTTTCAAAACGGTGTGATTGATACAAAGAAGAGTGTGGGAACAAAAGTTGTTGTTGTTTATAAGAACAAAAGTCCAACTTCTGGGTCTAGGTAAATGACACTCCAAAAAATGTACTAAACTGTATACATTTGAGGCAAACAGTTTTTCCAGACTCTTAGCTGATAAAGGGCCGAGGGAGGGGGGCGGGGGGGGGGGGGGGGGGGGGGGCGGTGTCAAGTTTTTACAACATGAAAGGTTGAGGATGCTTTAAGGAACATTGCTTTAGGCAGAAGCTGACAACGCAAGATAATTTCAAAGACACAAGATAATTGCAAGTATGTAGCTAGAAAACTAGCCTTTCCAGGCGGAGAGGAAAGTGAAAGAGCACATTTCCCTGCCGCCTCCCACAGCCCTTCAGACACTCTGCCAGGCCTTTTAATCACATAGAAAAGCTTTATTTTCGTTTCTTCTGTTTCGGCACTCCAAAGGCGTCCCTGCAAACCGTAAAGGGCGCCATTCCCAGGTCTCCTGAAGGAAATCTCATCCCTCTGGTCAGGAAGCGGGTGAGACAAGAGTGCAAGGCATTCAGGGCCTTCTGCGTGGTTAGGAGTTGAATCCTGTCTCCCTACTGTGATCCGGAGCAAGAAGGGTCCGAACAAAGTTCCAGGACCGGGGAAAACAACACCCCCTGCGCAAGGAATTCAAGCTTTGTCTGTGCGGCAAAAGTAACCCCAGGGCTCACCCTATCTGTAGGCCCTCGGAGTTCAATGTCATTCTGATGTGCAGGACTGTGAACTGGGTACACACAACAGTTTTGTCCTTGATTACTGTTCCCCAAAAGCTGCTGAGCACACGAAAGAGAAGCAGAGATAGATGGTGCCCACCGGGCTTGGGGGGCCTGGAGGCAACACCTCCTGTGAGGCAAAGCGGTCAGTCTCGCCTCCGCAAAAAACCGGGCATGGGAACACAGGGCACTTCTTTGAAGGAGCCCCAAGTATCAAAGGTGATGCGCACCTGCACTGGCTTCTAGAAACCCAGCCCTTGCACCTACCTGCAGGGTGCCTCGCAGGAAGGCTCCCAGCACCGCACGCTGTTCTGGGCACAAGCTCGGAGTCTGCAGGTACCTCGAGACCTGCGGAGTCCCGGCTGGGTGCAGGGATGCCCAGCGTGCAGGTGGTTTCTGGGCGCGGGAAACTGGACACGGGATATGCGCCCTCTTCGGAGTCTGCCCACAGCCTCTTCAAACCTGTGCACCGACTCAACCTGAGCCCCTTCCTGTCTGCGAACAACACTTGCTTCTTGGGTCTCTGGGGTTCAGGGGGTCGTGCCAAGCAGGAGCGAAAGGACGACTGGGGCCATAGCTCCCCTGGTCCAGCCTGCGGGAGCTGCTCCAGGTGGGCTGCGGCTGAGGCAGAGGTGCATCGGGCAGTGCACAGAGGACGTGCTGGCAGCACTGGGACCTTTGACAAAGGAGGAAGGAAGTTCTGATGAAGGGTAGAAGGACCAGGCGTTCTCAACTGCAGCCTGCGCCTCAGTGCGCTCCTCCCTGCTCACAGGTGTCTAAAGACACTGGATAAAAAGCAGCACAGGCGCCCAGTCGGCGTGGCTCCATGGTTGAGCGTGGACCTATGAACCAGAAGGTCATGGTTCGATTCCCAGTCATGGCACATGCCCGGGTTGCGAGCTCCATCCCCAGTAGAGGACGCGAGTGTGGGGCGTGCAGGAGGCAGCTGATCAATGGTTCTCTCTCATCGTTATGTTTCTATTGCTCTCTCTCCTTTTCCCTTCCTCTCTCAAATCATTAATATATATATATATATATATATATATATATATATATATACACACACACACACACACACACACACACACACACACATACACTAGAGGCTCAGTGCATGAAATTCATGCACTGGAGGGGGTGTCCCTCAGCCCAGCCTGCAGCCTCTCCAATCTGGGTCCCCTTGGGGGATGTCTGACTGCCTGTTTAGGTTTGATCCCTGGGATCAGGCCTAAACAGGCAATCAGACATCCCTCTCACAATCCAGGACTGCTGGCTCCCAACCGCTTGCCTGCCTGCCTGATTGCCCCTAACTACCCTCCCCTGCTGGCCTGATCTCACCCCCAACTGCCCTCCCCTGCCGGCCTGGTTGCCCCCAACTGCCCTCCCCTGCCGGCCATCTTGTGACAATGTGGGGGCGGTCATCTTGTGGCAGCCATCTTGTGATGACGTGGGGCGGCCATCTTGTGACAATGTGGGGGGTGGCCATCTTGTGGTAGCCATCTTGTGACAATGTGGGGAAGGCCATTTTGTGATGACACGAGGGCGTGAGGGTCAATTTGCATGTTACCTCTTTATTATATAGGATACCAGCATAGGCAAAAAGTAGCAGTTGGTTGGGCCCAAGTGAGAGCTCTCAATTCCTGGAGAGAGAAGCACTTACCCCACTCAGGTCCAGGCAGCGAGCGTAGCAGAGAAGTCAGTGCTTATAGTCTAAGACTAGTGTCCCCAACAGGAACTATGTATATGCTCCTGACCCCCAGTGGCACTGAGGCACCTTTTATGTCTTACACCCTGGTTGGGGAAGTGACAAGAAGTGTGACTCAGACACTGTGCCCCAGGCCACCAGCACTCACCCTGACCAGGCAGCTGTAGGGGTCACTCCTGGGTTACCTGTGGTGGGGACTCTATGATCAGGAGAGGAAGGACAGTGATGAAATGGAAAACCCTCTCAGTCGTGAAGCAGACAGGCTTCGAGGAATGAGAAGGCTCCCAACACACTGCAGATGGTTTTTCCAGAACACTTTTCTCTGCCCTTCCTGTAAAGGAGTCCACTTTGTTGCTTTTCCTACTGTTACGTGCTACCCCTTTCTTCCCTCTTTAAAAAAATAAAATTTGCCAAAACCGGTTTGGCTCAGTGGATAGAGCATTGGCCTGTGAACTCAAGGGTCCCAGGTTCGATTCCAGTCGAGGGCATGTACCTTGGTTGCGGGCACATCCCCAGTAGGGAGTGTGCAGGAGGCAGCTGATCGATGTTTCTAACTCTCTCTTCTTCTCTGTGGAAAACCAATAAAATATATTTAAAAAAAATATATATGTATAATTTTTTATTGATTCCAGAGGGAAGGAAGTGGGAGAGAGAGATAGAAACATCAATGACGAGAGGGAATTGATTGGCTGCCTCCTGCACGCCCCACACTGGAGATCGAGCCCACAACCCAGTGCTCCGACCGGGAATGGAACCGTGACCTCCTGGTTCATAGATTGATGCTCAACCACTGAACCACGCTGGCTGGGCATCTTTCTTCCCTCTTATCTCCACCTCGTGGAGTCTTCCCAGACTTCTGTTACTGCCTTCTAAATTTGTGTGTTGATTGACTCTGCACTCGTGTGTGTGTGTGTGTGTGTGTGTGTGTGTGTGTGTGTGATCCAAAAAGAGAAAGCATTGGGTGTGGCATCTATTGACCAATGTAAGAGCTCCCATAGATCCTTGGGCATGGATCTCTGGTTCAATCAGTTTGTGGCCAGCGTGACAGGGTCACAGGATGCAATGAGGAATCCCACCTGGTGTGAGTACCTGGATGGCACTCCTGGGCTCTGTGTTGCACATGATCAGTTTGTCTCAGGAGGTGCACCATTTTCCTGGTGTTCTTACCTCCGGCATCTTTCTCAGTCTCCTGTGTAGACCCAGGTCACTCTCTCTTTCCCTTACATCTTAATGTACCCCAAGTCCTCTGCCCTCTATATTTTTCACTTTATACCTTTCCCTTGGATGGCCTTATCCAATTTTGACAATTATTCAATTACTTTCATAGCTAACTCCAAGTCTATATCTTTACCCCAGCCTTTCTCTTGTACTCCAGAGTCCTTGGTAGCGGTTTTATTTCTTGATCTGAGTGGTGGTAACACTGGTGTAATTTTCTGAATATGTGTTTGACTTCAATCAACCAAAAGCTTATTTAAAAAGAAGTGGCAAGGAGGTAAAATTGTGAGTTATATAGTGATTTGGAGATATTATTCTTATAAAAATGACCTCAGAATGAATATATGTATTTTCACTTAATATATAGTGGGCATCTTTTCATATCAGTATATTATAGATGTAGCTCATTTTTCATCATGGTGCATGGTATTCTGTCATATGTTTCCACCTTACTCTATGCAGACATTTAGGTGGTTCTCATTATTATTATTTTTTTTGCTAGTAAAATGGTGTAACTAACATTCTTTTTTTTTTTTTTTTTTTAATTTCTTTATTGATTAAGGTGTCACATATTTGTCCTCATCCCCCCATTCCCATCCCACCCCTCTCCCCACGCATGCCCCAACCCCTGTTGAACTTAACCGTTGGATAGGCTTATATGCATGCATACAGGTCCTTTGGTTGAACTCTCCCCCTCCCCCCCACCCTCCCCCTACCCTCCCCTATCCTCCCTCTGAGGCCCGATAGTCCGATCGATGCCTCCTTGCTTCTGGTTCTGTTCTTGTTCCTCAGTCTATGTTGTTCATCATTTCCCCTAGATGAGCGAGATCATATGTCACTAGATATATACTAATAAGAACTGAATGTGAGACGAGCAATAATAGTTATGCTGACAGGCAAATGAATCAATCTGTAGCGAGCTTCCCCCTGGACCAACAGTTCTTTTGAGACCCAATTTCGATGTCCAGTAGTTCCTTATGTGTACATGTCAGCACTGACCCCTCAGCTCTGGATGGTGGACAAATGGTGGTAACGGAGGTCCGACTCCCTCTGGTTTGGTCTCGGCCGAACCCAGGGGCACGGCGTCACCCGGACTAAGGGGCACGTGGCCTCACCCATACCCAAGGGGCGCGTGGTCTCACCCGGGCCTGGGACCCAGCCTCACCCGGATGGATCCAGGGGCGCACGGCCTCACCCGGACCCAGGATCTGGCTTCACCCGTACCCAGGGACGCTTGGCCTCTCCCAGACCCAGGGGCACGTGGCCTCACCCGGGCTTAGTTGCACAAGGCCTCACCTGGATCCAGGGACACATGGTCTCTCCCGGACCCAGGGACGCTTGGCCTCTCCCAGACCCAGTGCCACTTGGGCTCACCCGGGCCTAGGTGCACGAGGCCTCACCCGGATCCTGGGACACATGGTCTCACCCGGACCCAGGGACGCTTGGCCTCTCCCAGACCCAGGGCCACTTGGGCTCACCCGGGCCTAGGTGCACGAGGCCTCACCCGGATCCAGGGACACATGGTCTCACCCGGACCCAGGGACGCTTGGCCTCTCCCAGACCCAGGGCCACTTGGGCTCACCCGGGCCTAGGTGCACGAGGCCTCACCCAGATCCTGGGACACATGGTCTCACCCGGACCCAGGGACGCTTGGCCTCTCCCAGACCCAGGGCCACTTGGGCTCACCCGGGCCTAGGTGCACGAGGCCTCACCCGGATCCAGGGACGCATGGTCTCACCCGGACCCAGGGACGCTTGGCCTCTCCCAGACCCAGGGCCACTTGGGCTCACCCGGGCCTAGGTGCACGAGGCCTCATCCGGATCCAGGGACGCATGGTCTCACCCGGACCCAGGGACGCTTGGCCTCTCCCAGACCCAGGGGCACGTGGCCTCACCCGGGCCTAGGTGCACGAGGCCTCATCCGGATCCAGGGACGCATGGTCTCACCCGGACCCAGGGACGCTTGGCCTCTCCCAGACCCAGGGGCACGTGGCCTCACCCGGGCCTAGGTGCACGAGGCCTCATCCGGATCCAGGGACGCATGGTCTCACCCGGACCCAGGGACGCTTGGCCTCTCCCAGACCCAGGGGCACGTGGCCTCACCCGGGCCTAGGTGCACGAGGCCTCACCCGGATCCAGGGACACATGGTCTCACCCGGACCCAGGGATGCTTGGCCTCTCCCAGACCCAGGGCCACTTGGGCTCACCCGGGCCTAGGTGCACGAGGCCTCACCCGGATCCAGGGACACATGGTCTCACCCGGACCCAGGGACGCTTGGCCTCTCCCAGACCCAGGGGCACGTGGCCTCACCCGGGCCTAGGTGCACGAGGCCTCATCCGGCTCCAGGGACACATGGTCTCACCCGGACCCAGGGACGCTTGGCCTCTCCCAGACCCAGGGCCACTTGGGCTCACCCGGGCCTAGGTGCACGAGGCCTCATCCGGATCCAGGGACGCATGGTCTCACCCGGACCCAGGGACGCTTGGCCTCTCCCAGACCCAGGGGCACGTGGCCTCACCCGGGCCTAGGTGCACGAGGCCTCACCCGGATCCAGGGACACATGGTCTCACCCGGACCCAGGGATGCTTGGCCTCTCCCAGACCCAGGGCCACTTGGGCTCACCCGGGCCTACGTGCACGAGGCCTCACCCGGATCCAGGGACACATGGTCTCTCCCGGACCCAGGGACGCTTGGCCTCTCCCAGACCCAGGGGCACGTGGCCTCACCCGGGCCTAGGTTCACGAGGCCTCATCCGGCTCCAGGGACACATGGTCGCACCCGGACCCAGGGACGCTTGGCCTCTCCCAGACCCAGGGCCACTTGGGCTCACCCGGGCCTAGGTGCACGCGGCCTCACCCGGATCCAGGGACACATGGTCTCGCCTGGACCCAGGGGTGTGTGGGCTCTCCCAGACCCAGGGGCGCTTGGCCTCGCCCGGGCACGGGATCCAGCGTCATCCGGGTCCAGGGGCACATGGCCTCACCCGGACCCGGAGTCCGGCCTCACCTGGACCCAGGGGCATGTGGCCTCACCTAGACCCAGGGACGTGAGGCCTCACTTATACCCAGAGGCGTGTGACCACACCCGAGCCCAGAGGCGCGCAACCCCGCCCACACCCGGGTCTCAGCGGGGCCCCGTCTTCCCGATCCCAATTCCTGCCGGTCAATCCCCCCTCAGCAATTCCCCTGGCCATCCTTCCAGAGCTCCAGTATGGCTGCTGCAGAACTCGTCGGGCGGCGGCTCGGCGAAGCTCCGGTGCACCCGGTGCATGTCGGTGGGCCGGTCTGGCGTCGCTGCGTCGGCCCTTGGGTCTGCATCGGTGGCCGGTCGCCGAGCATGCGCACCTGGCCGCTTCCGGGGCGTTGAGATTCTTGACGGACTCGGAGGTCAGCAAGCGCGGAGTCTCCCACCCCATGTCTCATAGGGGCTCGTCTGTCCGTGCTTGGCTGCCAGTGGAGCCGTCCCCTCAGCCGGAGACCGCCGGGGGAACTGCGCCGAGCACATTCCAGGCCGCTGTTGTATCGCCTGAGCCATAGTTCTTTTGTGTCACCTGAGCCGTAGTTCCCAAAGTGTGGTCTTTGGGTCACCGGCATCAGCATCATCCCACATACCCCTCCTTTATTCTAGTTGTAGAGCATCTACTCAGCCAGCCCTATGGTGGTCTTGGATGGTGTCTGCTCTGCTCTCTTGTCGTAGTCTCAAAGTTGTTGTGGTAGGCAACAATCAGGCTTCCGCCCTATGCCTCCATCTTGGTCCTCCTTTGTATAGTTAAGTCTTGCTTGTTGTTGGTGTCACTGGGGGGGCTCTCTTTGTCTATAAAGGAAGAGTTGCTGTGCAGGAGACACGTTTATGGGCCGGGTCTTGGTGCAGCAAAGCTTTGGCGCTCACTGAATATTCCCGTTGAATGTGTCCCTTATGCACGTGGTTGAAATCTGGTGTCATCTCCCACAGACCACTAGATGCCCTCGTTTCTGGGTCTCCAATGGGGTGTAGATCAGCTACTGCCTTAGGCACTCAGCAAGGATTACAGCAAAAACTGTAGTTTCTTCCTCCTGTCTGAGTGGCCCTGGAGCAGTCCGACTAGAACAGCAGTTCATCTGGTCCGCTGCCAGAGGGCAGGCCACCCACATGCATAAGCCGTTGCTTGGGGCGCAGGTGTGCCTGCAAGACTTTCGGGGCAGGTCTTCAAAACGTGCGGGGCGGGTCCCAGGGCGGGGCGGGGTCTCAGGGCGCCAACAGGCCATGGTGCGGCGAGCCGCGATGGCTGTGAGTCTGGTCCTTCTGCCTTCCACGTATCTAAGTCCCCTCGTTCCGCACTCCAGCGCAGCAAACACTGATTGCTGGGCGCACCTCCGCAAGAGTCCCGCCTCTCCCCGCAGGCATCTGGGTCTCCCGGGGTTCGCCAGAAGATGGATTTCAGGGTGATGGAGAGCTAATCTCCCCTAGGTTTGGAACAAAAGCCCCTTTCCCCCGCCACCAGCCAGACCCACGTGCCTCCACACCTCATCCCCTCCGATTTCGCTGGGTGCGAGGCAACAGGACAGCCTTTAACCTCCGCCGCCATCTTTTTCAAACTTCCCAATTTGTACTTCTTAATCCCTTCATTTCAGTCAACTCTACTGAAGTCTAGCGCCGCCGGGAGGTGCACGGAAAGGGCGCCCGGGCCTCCGTCAGGTGCGCGGTGCGCGCGTCCCGCGGAACCAGGCGCGCGAGGGCCGCGCGGCTGGGACGGGCGCTGGGCGGCCGCCGAGCTCCAGGCACCGCCATCGCCGCGTTCCGGACGTCGCCGCCGCGGCGTCCCCCCAATTTGTACTTCTTAATCCCTTGAATTCAGTCAACTCTACTGAAGTCTAGCGCCGCCGGGAGGTGCACGAAGATGGCGCCCGGGCCTCCGTCCGGTGTGCGGGGCGCGCGGCCCGCGGCACCAGGCGCGCGGGGGCCGCGCGGCGGGGACGGGTTCTGGGAGGCCGCCCGGCTCTGGGCGCCGCCGCTGCGGCGGCGTCCCTAGCGTCCCGGGCCGGGCGGCCTGCGGGGGCGGCGGAGTTGCGAAAGTGAGTGAGTTTCCCAGGGTTTCGCCCGGAATGGGGTTCAGTGCAATCGGAGCCGGTGCTCAGCGCACTCCGGAGCCTTTATCTCCTTCCTGCCAGTGAACTCCGGCCAGGTCATCAGCCGCCCCTTCCTCTCCGGTTCCATCCTCCCCGCAGGCGCGTGTGCTCGTGTCTCCGCCCGTTTCTCCATACCTCAGGCTTTTACGGCTTCCCCGACTGTCCCCGTGGCCTTCTCCTTCCCCCCAGCTGTGGGCATTTCAGTCCACCAACTTTCCTGTGGTTCTGGACGATGTCCGTTCTGACCTCTAGTTGTATTTTTGAAATTGTTGTGCCCGGCTGCAGGTTAGGTGTTTAACCTATGCCGCCATCTTGGTTTCTCCCTAACATTCTTATATACATACATTTATGAGAATTTCTCCATGATACATATTTAGAAGACTGTTAGTTCAAAGGGTATGTACATTTAAAATTTGGATAGGTACATATAACAGGAGATCTTTGAATAGTTTTATGCCAGGGGACAACATCTGAATTTCCTCTAATTTCAACCCCTTAAAGGTGCAGAGTCCCTTGATTCCCCATCTGAAGAAGATGTGGGGACATTTTCAGGTGGGTAGGACTGCACATCAGAGCACCAGGTAGATCAGGAAACCCCGATAGGGCTGGCATTGTCCTCTCAGTCAGCTGGTACCTCTCAGGAGGCAGCAGACCTTGGGGATACGGACTGACCTGGTGGGTGGGGTCTCTGAGCCTCCCTGGGACCTTAGGCCAGTGAATTCTGTTTCAGGAATCTGTTTTCTTAAATGTCAGATCCTGGGTTGCGTTAAATTGGAGTGTTGTGTTTTTTTTCAAGTGTTTCCTTTATAAGCAATGGATCTCTTTGTCAAATGTATGTCTACAAGAATGTTAGTTGCACTAGCAAAGCAGATCGGCTTAGTAGAAATGGGAATGCAGGACCCATGTTAACTGACTGCTCCCGTGTCAGGGACAAACGGAGTACAGTTGGCTGAGCACTCAGCACAGGGCTGGAGCAGTGCAGCAAGGCGGGAGGAAGGCTGCGGTTCTTACAGAGGCCCCACAAGGTACACTGACTCTCCTATTCAGCCACCAGGCCCCTGACACAGAGCCCAGCACCAGTGGCAGATCCACTCCGGAGACCAGCTCAAGTGCAGCCCCTTCCTCAGCAGAGGGGCACAGCTGGGACACTTGGGTGCACTGGGTCAGCTCCTCTCAACTCTCCTGGAGCTGACAATATGAGAGTCCCCCTCCCTAGTCTCCTGCAGACCTCAGAGCTCAGGGGGTCCAGTGAAAACACTCACCAGGTTGTTTGGGTCCTTTAGGGTCTGAAGTAAAAGGGATTTGCCCTCAAACCCTTCCACAATATTCCCCAAATTTTCCGCCTTTCCGCCCCTCCTCTCAGGCAGAGCTCCATAAAATTAAAAAAGCTGAGCACCAATGACCAGTGGGTGAGCAGGAAAGGAAGAGGGGAAGGGGGACGGGGCAGGACACGATTCAGTTAGTTTTTCACTTGAAGTTTCTCTGAAAAATTCCAGTCTATCTTGTCATGATTGACAGGAAGAGGGATGCAGTTGGTACACAGGCAGGTGGGGGCAGTTTGGGGGAATAGGAGGCCCTGGTCATTGGATACAGGGGTGTTGATGCGCTATTCCAGGAGGGGAGGAACTGCCAGAATTAGCAGATCATGACTTCCATGCTTGTCTGTCAGCCAGCACTCATCTTCCTCGGGCTTGGGGGGTGGGGGGGGAGACTGGGTGGGTAGGGTTCCCTTGTTCCCTAAGTCAGCCACCCTGGGAACTGGGGTGTCATGCCCATCTTAGCGATGAGTGAATGGAGACCCAACATGAACCGCCTGTCTGGTTCCCTGGGCTGCAGAACTGAGGAGGGTGTCTGAGGGGGACTCCGGCCCTGCCTTCCAAGTCAGGAAGCACGTCTGTGGGTGAGGCCTCAGTCTCCTCATGACATCAGAGAGGGTGGGACTAGAAGGTCTTTAGCCTCAGCTCCACGTACCACCCTTCTCTGGAGAGTCGGAGAGCCGGCGCTGGGATCCCAATTCCACGACCTACCAGTCCTGTGACGGGTGATTCACCTCACCTTTTTGGGACTCAGTGTTCTCTTCTGTGAAATGGGTGATGCTAAATGACTGCTCTCAGGTCAGGAACAAATGGAGTACAGTTGACTCAGCGCCGGGAGGAAGGCTGTGGTTCTTGCAGAGGCCCCACAAGATAAACTGACTCTATTCAGCCACCAGGCCCCTGACACGGATCCCAGCACCAGCGGCAGATCCCACTCTGGAGACCAGCTCAAGTGCAGCCCCTTCCTCAGCAGTGGGGCACAGCTGGGACACTTGGGTGCACTGGATCAGCTCCTCTCAACTCTCCTGGGAAGGAGAACATTATGAACCTTCTAGGGTTCCTTGAAGCCCAAGAGGGAGGGCTCGACCTCATCCCATATCTCTGACATGTCTCCCCCAGCACCTGTTACTTATTGGGGAGAGGCAGTATTTATCTGTTGTAAATAGTAAATGTTAGATTTGAATATTAAAATCCTGTTTCTTGTATGGTCTGGGAGTTGTGGTATATATAGTTCACTTCCTGTGCCCATCGAAATGAGATTCAGAATCTCACATTCCTCCTAGAATTCAGAAATCTTGCACGGTCATCAGCTTATTATACCTGGGAGAGAGAAGGGAGAAGAGAGAAGGGCCAGCCACCCGCCCTGGCTCTTGACACCCCCAGGTACCCCTTACTCAGAGCAGAGGTTCATTTCAGCATCCTTAACCTGGACAAGGAGCAGGGACAGCCCCTCAGAACTCCTGGGGATTTGGGGGCTGAGGGTGCTTTCACAGGCATCGCCACACCTCTGGGTATGCAGGTGGCTTTCAAAATAACAATTGCCAGGACCACTCCCTGTCCCAGGACAGTGGCTGCCTTTGCACAGCTCCGGAGGCAGAGGGAACATTTTCTTCTTCTCTTGTTGAGGTTTCTTTTGACCAAAGATTCGGAACTTGTGGTCTGTTAGGTCAACCTCTGGAAGTGCATCAGCACTAAGTAGAGAACACAACAGGAAAAGGTTGAAACGTGCATGTGGAGAGGATGAGGCCAGAGGAAGATCATTTGCAGATGGACTAAGGGCAGGCAGCACTTTCCATCCCCAGGCCCTTCAAGGGCCTCAGTGATTATCCTTTACCTACATTTGAATCCTCCTGCGATCCTTGTACAGGATCTGGAGATTCCTTTCTTGCTTGTTTCTTATTAGGGGGAAAGATTTGTGATACAACTTTTAAGGCTACAGCTGGGCCTTGTTCCATGAACAATGCTCCCTGTCATCTAGAACTTCCACCCGTCCTGCAACTCCTCATACAATTGTCTTTAAGGCAGACATTTCCTAGGGGGGCTGCGAGCCTCTCTATCAAGTACATTGTGGCTGCTCCTGCCTGGCTGGGCCTGACGGATCACAGGTGAGCTCTGGGTTGCCAGGGTGAGACCATAATCCTGGCCAATGAACGACCCCACAATCTCCCTTGCTGCCCAAGGTAATTTCTGGGCCCTTGTGGTTCTGAGGCTCACGGTCTCAAACAATCACCAGCTTATGTGCTCAATTGTGTTGTTACCAATGAAACCTAAAAGGGAAGCTGAACCTGAGCCCCTAGAGCTTGCAGCCCCTGGGATGGCTGTATCTCCTTCCACAGTCTTGTGCTAAGTGTATGTCATGGAGGGTGTGGTGAGAAGTATTAGTATTAATTAGCATACTGAATGTTTTCAATCTGGGTGAAAAACAGACACTGCTCTGCATTTACCCCCAATACCCACCCCGTGATCAGGAACTAAAGGTTTACCACCTGTATTTGGAACATTATCTCTTGGAAATATCCTATAAGAGCAAGGGCCAGATGAATTGCTTGGCACTTCTGAGTGACCTCCCTCTTTTCTGACGGCTGCAAATGTCACCCAGACACTCATCAGGTGGACTCTGCCAGGAAGGCCTTTTCAGGACAGCCAGAGCTGAGGATAAACCCTGGTTCCTGGCAGCCCAGGCCTTTAGTGATAGGGCACAGCTACCCAGGAAAGTGATTATCTAAAGTAAAGACAGATAAGGCTGTACTTTGCCTCCAAAGAGAAAGAGAAGTGCCCATTCCCAGGGCTAGGCCAGGGCCGAGAAGAAGGCATGGGCGTCCAATGGGTTTCTCCTGCAGGGCTACGAGGCTCCTGAGACCCAACCCTACATGTAGGAATCCTATATAATGAAGAGGTAATATGCAAATTGACCATCACTCCAACACAAAGATGGCCACCCCCATGTGGACACAAGATGGCTGCCACAAGATGACTGGCAGGGGCGGGCAGTTGTGGGCGATCAGGCCAGCAGGGAAAGGCAGTTGGGGGGGACCAGGCCTGAAGGGGAGGGCAGTTTGGGAGGGACAAGGCCTGCAAGGGAATACAGTTGGGGGGGACCAGCCCTGCAAGGGAGGGCAGTTGGGGGCAACCAGGCTGGCAGGGGAAGACAGTTAGGGGTGACCAGGCTGGCAAGGGAGGGCAGTTAGGTGTGATCGGGCCAGCAGGCAGAAGTGGTTAGGGGCAATCAGGCAGGCAGGCAGGCGAGAGGTTGGAAGCCAGCAGTCCTGGATTATGAGAGGGATGTCCGACTGCCCGGTGAGATCAGGCTTAAACGGGCAGTCAGACATCCCTCGAGGGGTCCCAGATTGGAGAGGGTGCAGGCTGGGCTGAGGGACATACAACCTCCCCCCCCACCACCACCCATGCACGAATTTCGTGCACTGGGCCTCTAGTATTTAATAAGTCTTATGCCCACCATATGGCCAGAAGGGATAATTTATTGAGTCTTTGGGTTTCCAATGGCCCAAAATGCACTGATAGTCAACAAGAAGGGACCACATTTGCAGCAAGAGTCTATCGCAAATTCTACTTTTTACATTATATACATATATATTCATTTTGTATTTATATATTATACACATTATATATGACATATTACTTATTATATACCATATATTATATATTACATATTATATATTATATATCATATATTTCACATTATATATCATATATTATATATTACACATTATATGGTATAATATATACGATGTACTCAAACTTATTCATAACAGAATAGAGAATACTCATAATCATCAAATACATGTTTTTGCAGCTGTTCACCTTTTCATAGCTGGTATTTATAGCTACCATCTTCCATTTCCTATTTCATATTCCCTTTGTTCTTATCAAGCACCTCAGCAGTTTGTGTTTCTTTGCCTGGTTGGGGACTCTGAAGGGTCTGGGTCATTAGTCATACTGCCTAGATTGTTTTATTTGTAGTTTTCCACTGACATTAATCACAGGGCAGGGTGATATTAAGAAACATGCCAAAGAATTTCCTGAATTCCAGACATTGTCTTCCTAACCTTCATTGCAGAGCAGCAGAAGGAAGCCCGAGTCCGAGTAACACAAAGGCTATAAAGACAGTGCCTGCTTTGGATGTAAAGATGAATAAAACTCAGGGGGAAAAAAACCTCTGGGAAAAACAATTAAGTCTTTCGTCACCCCCACCCTCACTTTCCTCTGCATTGAATCCAATTAGACAGTTCTAGCAGAGGCTGCCCAACAAGCAGCTCAAAGCATCGCGGGCATGAGGCAGGCTGTGCTGTCCTGCTATGGGTGTGTTTGAATAGACTGCATGATGTCTACACAGACGACCACAGCTGAAGATACCCAAGGGCTAAAAATTAAACTTACACTAATGCTACCCATTCACACATTTTTGATGTGAGCTTCACATCCTCAGTCATTCTCCGGAATGCTTTCTCTAAAGATTATAATAATGATAATATTAAATAATGATAATATCAGAAATATTAAACTTAACAAGGAAGGAAAAAATTGTTAAGAACCTAATTTAAAAACCCAGCCAAACTCTCTGTCAAAGAGAGAGATAAAGACCTTTTTAGGCATATAGACAGTCTCAAAGTAACCTCCCACAGGCCTTCAGTAAAAGAACTAGTAAAGAATGTACATCAGGAAGAAGAAAGGTAAACCTAGAAAAATATAACAGAAATAATGAGGAAAAGAATAAAATTAGTGTAGCTAAATTTGTATTAATTTTAATGAAAGACATTAAAACACATTCTAACTAAAATTTCAGATGATTACTACATGGGAGAATAGAGAAGCTTCAATTAAAAAAATAATTCATTATTAGGGAAGATATGAATACTATAGATACTCTATTATTGTTTAATGCATTACTCTCAGAAAGTGATAAATATGTCACACAAATTTAGCAATGATAAAGAGGATCTGTTAATACAACATGCTTGATCAGGTAAGTAGACAAATAAATCCCAACAAGCAGTAGCTCATTGTTAGATCAATGATGCTGAAAACAGTGTCTCTTGATATTGTCATCTCCCAAATGGCATGTCAATCTTCATGAACTCAATTCAAACACATATAAATCTAAAAAATGAAGGAAAGTCTGGTATCTCATTATATGCAACTCTAAATTACTGTGCAACAAAGGACAGAAAAAATACAGACCTAGGAATAGATATCTTATTTTAGAACATAAATATAAAAGCTCTTTACTAAAACACTATTTTGGAATCTACTGGAATATTACACAAAAAGGACAATCCATTCTGACTGGTAGGTTTTACTCGGTGACTGTGAGGGCAAAACACTAACTAATCCCATGACTTTGATAACTCGCTGTTGACTTTAAAATACAAGTAAATAACACACACAGCAAAGGAAAATGAAAGTACAACATGAAGAGGAAAGATCTTTCTCTCTTCACCTGAAACCAAATCTCTCACCTCAAAAAGATTACTGTCTATATATCCTATGTCACATGAAGAAGTTTAATGAAGAAACACATTGGTGTATTTTAAAGTTTTAAAAGCTCAAAGAAAGAAAACATTAGGGACTCTGCAAAGAGACATGAATAACGTGTTGTACGCCATTTCATCTGCACCGTCTTCTCTTCCCCCCCCTAGTGTTTTTCAGGATGTTCTTGGTCCCTCACTTTCTCTGTCTCACTAGCGAGTCTGTCTGCAATCAACGCTCTCGCCAGTCTCTCTCTTGCCATCTTCATTTTCCTTTCCTGTTTCTTGATATCTTTCTCCGTTACCAGAAATTGTTTGCAGGGGAGCTGTGGGATACCCAGACCAGCTCCTGGAATCATCTCTGCCACATGGGCGGTCCCGGCAGGGTTGGACATGGAGCTGCCGTGAGGACCACCTGTGAGAACACCAGGCAGGGACTCACCTGTGCAACTAGGCACAAGTGTTTGCAGGGCTTTGGTAAGATCAAAAGGACTTAAGAGTTGTCCTGTGCTGCTGCAGGCCTGGAGTCCTTGAAGTCTCTTCTGCCAGCACACTTGTTGGGGCTTGTCCAAGGTTTCCTCCCACTGATGATATCTGACCTCATTGCCTGGGTGGGATGTGATTCTCGTAACTGGACTCTTGAAAATGTTATTGGACATCCTCAGTGGGATGGAGATGCTTAAATCAGGCTTTGGTTTGGATTGGTTTACCCAATCATGACACTTCCTCTGTGAAGTCTTGACCATCGTATCTCTTTTCCATTTACTCTATAAAAATAAATCGTGAAATTGGATCTACATGATAAATGAAGCTTGCCTTCTTAGGACAATTACTTCAGCTGTCTTGTACTTCCACCCTCCCTCTGGGGATAGATCTGACCTGCATCCTGGGAAATCATCAAGCAGATTTGTCAAAAACAGAAAGCTCAAGGTCAAAACCCAGAAGCTAGTCCAGATCATTTATCCTCCAACACCTCATAAGACCCTCTCCTTTAAGAATATGATTTTATTCTCTTTTTGTCATTGTCACTCTCACTACACCTGATTTAGTTTTGGTACTCTCTCATGATACACAGTACCCAATCTTTTTCTAAGTCCAAATTCCTACCATTCTTTTGTATTATGTGAGTATTCATTTGGCTAACCCAGTGGTCGGCAAACTGCGGCTCGCGAGCCACATGTGGCTCATGAGCCGTGGTTTGCCGCTCTGTTGACTAATGAGTTTGCTGACCACTGCTAGGGAAAAACACTTAAAAAACATTTTAATAGTGTACTAATGTCTTTAACCTGAAGACAAAACTTCTGGGTAAGGGTAATGTCTTACGCATTGGTCGGCAAACTCATTAGTCAACAGAGCCGCAGTTTGCCGACCACTGGGTTAACCCATTGACCACTTGGATTTCAGAGCTAAAATCAGAGCTAAAATCATTAGTGATATCACCAAGCAACCCACTTTTAGTGACTCACTCCCATATCCCAGAAGTTTGGTCATGTTCAAAAATAAATAATTCAGAAAACATATTCATCCACTACAAATGTCTGATTTCTAATATTTTTAAACACTCATACAATAGATACTCATTCTTCAAGATTGCAAGTTATGCCAGATCACCAAATTCTTACCTTAATTTCCCCACTTCATATCAATTAGAAGGCATGGTTCTTTGGAAAAGACAATAATCCTGGGAAAAATAGAAGGCAGCAGGGAAAGAGGAATAATAAATGGGAGATGGATTGACTCCATAACAGAAGCCATAGGCATGAATCTACAGGAGCTGGACAGGGCTTTGAGGACAGAACAAGGCTGTTGGACATAACTCATTCATAGGGTTGCTGGGAGTCGGAGCTGACTCAATGGCACATAACACACACACATTCCTATTAATCCTGAATTCCATGGACTATGATCTCAATAATTCCCTGGAATAATCCAAAATTCTTTACCACTCATCATGTCTACCTTGTATAAAACTTCAAATTTAAAGATCTGATTATCTGCCATGCTATAGCTACTACTGGTCTTAAGATAATTGCACGATATTTGGATACCACTGTAAATACAAAATCACCTACATCTATCGTGAAACACCCATAATGCCTGAAAATTTTACTTTCTTTTTATGTGTTGACATATTTACTCCTCAATTTTTCCTAAAGCCTGTTTCAAATTTTCTCCACTTTTTTCTTTCATATATATTTGATATCCCTTAATTCGTCTGCTATTTCACAGAAAACTTGTAAAATACTATTAGATTGAAATTTTACCTATGTAGTTGCCAAATCGGCAAATATCTCTGATAAGCTTCCATTGCTTCCCAATTTGCTCTAATAATATTTAAATAAATTTCTTTTATTCTCCAATGGTGATCTAGATCTCATCTCTTCTTCCTTCTTATTAAGCTCTTCCCACCAACATTTCCATATTTCCTCTGTACTTATTTTTGTTGTTAATCCTCACCCGAAGATATTTTTCCATTGACTTTTTTTTTTTTTTTTTCAGAGAATGGAAGAGATGGGGAAGAGACAGTGAGAGAGAAACATCAACTGGTTGTCTCCCGCATGCACCCTGACCAGGGCTGGGGATCGAGCCTGCAACCAAAGGTAGGTGCCCTTGACCAGAATCAAACCCGGGACCCTTCAGTCTGAGGGCTGTTGCTCTATCCACTGAGCCAAAAGGCTAGGGCGCCCCCTGTACTTTTAATCTCTCTTTATGAACTGAATCCTCCCCTCAGCATTTACATAGCTGTAAGTCTTTCCTAACTACACGGAAATTTCTCACCTGATCTCCCTGGACCTCTCTTCAACCACTGCTCTTTCTACTCCCACCCCTTAGTTGTGAACCATTGAGAAAGGTCATCTGCAGCCTGTGTCTCTGTGGCCTCACCTTCACCCACCTCCTCAGATCAGCTTCAGCCGCACTGCCACCTGCCCTTGCCATTCTAGGCTAAGGTCACAATGACTCCTTTGTTACTAGACCCAACAGGAACTTTTCATTGTCCATCTGACATGATCTTTGAGCAGGAAACTTTTAAATATATTTGGATAATTTATTTATGTGAATATTATCTGATGGCTGTGAATCTTATAAAATCTAAAGCGAGAGTTTGTTATAAATGGAATGTACAAACTGGACTTCTGGACTCAGTACAAAAAATGTAAATGAACTTAATGTTTACACTGATGACATTTAGGAATCATAATAGCTTGGCTCTACTGGGTGAAAATATACAACTAAAATTACTTTCACCTGTTTTGACTTTATTTAATGTGGCTACTAAAAATTATATTTCATAATATGTAGATTGCTTAATCCTACTATTGGACAGAGCTGGTCAAGCCATGAGGGAAAATAAAGCCCCCAGAAAGTGGTCAGGGAAAATTTTCCCAAGGTAAGAAGTATACCCTGGACCCCACTGCAAGATGCAAACATTCTCTCTCTCTCTCTCTCTCTCTCTCTCTCTCTCTCTCTCTCTCTCTCTCTCTCTCTCACTCACACACACACACACACACACACACACACACGTACACTAACAAAACCAAACCAGTGTTGTCCCAAGAGTGCCATCACCACTCAAATGCCATGAGGTTGCATTTCTACGTAGTCCTAACTGGACTAATCTCAAGTGAGAAGTCAGAAGTCAGTTAGGAAGAGCCAAAACCAGAGACTAAGAGTCAAGATTTTTATTAATTCCCCTTTCTTCAGCTTCTATTAAACATTCAATATGTTTGGAAAACTTTTTCAGGGAGGGTTGTTTTAAAATTCCCTTTACCTTTACTATGTGTAAATATCCAAGATATGTAAAGAATAATTACTCTAGCCAATAAATGAGAAGGAGATGATAGACTATGACTATCATCATTACTAAATCACTATTGGATTAGTGAGCCAGTCAGGGGACAGATGACACTGGATTAATTTGTGCCTCAGTAAGCTGATTCTGATTAGAGTACTATTATATTGATTGCTCTATGCTGGGAACTCCGAAACTGCCAGCCCCGCCTACTGTTTAACTACCAAAGCCCACCAGACAGGCAAGTCCTTACTGACAAATCCCCTGGCTCCACTCCTCTGACAACACCTGGAGGGGTTTCCCAAATCCCACTTTGTCATGACACTCTTCTACCTGCCACAGGCCAGGAAAACATTTTCTGTGGTGCCCATTTCTGGGGGTGACACTTCTCCCATGGGTAAAGGAAAGATCAGGGTGCAGACCTAGTGAATTGCAGGAATTAGCACAAAAACTGGGGTTTGCTGACAGAGAGAAGAGAACCTTTAGTGTGTATAGCTATCAGGGTCTACAAAGCCCCAGGGGTCCCTCAGTAGCATTGAGGAGGAAGGTGCAGGACAGATCAGGTACTTTTGGGTGTGATTGTGCTTGGTGATGCCTGTAGCATGACATATGTGATACTGATAATGCATTCAACAATGTTGTTCAGTGATTTATTCACCTTATGTTATGGAGTGCTTTCAAGATACATTCAGGCTCTAGTACCCGCCCTTTAGAGCTTATAGTGTCGGAAAATGTTTCACATTTTATTTATAAACTATATATATAAAAAGCCAGCGACCAGAACACCGGAACGACCAGAACGACTGGTCGCTATGATGCTCACTGCAGCTGGCCAACCGGCCTGATCGAGGGCAGGGCCAGCTGGCTAACTGCCTGCGGCCCCTTCCCCCAGCCAGCCCCACCCCTGATCAGCCCCCCACCCTGGGACGGGGCTGGCCGACCTCCCGCAGCCCCTCCTCCCCGCCCTACCCCCCCACAGGGCCTGGCCTGATCGGCCCCCATTTGGGCGGGCCCACCAGACACCACCCATGCACAAATTCGTGCACCAGGCCTCTAGCATGTAGATAAAGCACATGTAGGAGTAGTCAGCCAACAGACAGAAAGGAGATTTTCTTTGTTGGCTAGTATGTAAACAAATTTTCTTTAAAAAGTAAGTGTTTTCTCCAGTTGAAGTATTCAAGTCTCCTATGATGATTGTCATTCTCAAATTCATATATTCTCTAACAGTTGATGCTTTTTATTAGTGTAACACTGTTTTATTTGGTATGTGAAGGCTGATTAGTATTATATTTTCTTGGTTATTTTATCTTATATCAATAGACGGTAAACCTCTTTATCTTAGTTAATCTTTTTGCCTTGAATTCTATATTGATAATTCTAGCAATACCCCTATTTTGCTTTGTTGAGATCAGTCTGTTATAGTTGTGTTTATTTCTCTATTATCTACTTTTCTGTTATTTTACGTGTGAATTTATTTGGGGGGGGAGGGGACAGAATTTTTCTAGATTTCTCTTGTTCTTGAGGCTTTCAATTAGTTCTAGGTTTTCAATTGACCTACATTGTGTAAAAGTTTGTTTTTCTCTATTTGCATTGGCTAAGGCCAAGCATCTAGCTCCACGTGACCCTGGCACCACCATCAAAGCGAATGGAGACTGAAAGAGCGATTTCTTCAGTCAATTATTTTGACCTTTTATCAGGATTGTGCGCATTTGTCCCGCACACTTAAACCTGCCAAGTCTGTTAAACACACAGGTGCATGCACGCGTATGCAAATGTCTCAGATTCTAGAAGCTTTTCACCCACAAAGAGACCTCGAGTCAGAAGAACATACTCAACCGAAGTGAGAACTGGAAAAGATCTCCCACAAACTAAGCAGCCTTACCACTTAACACAGTTGGAAGCTGGGCAGTTGGGCAGGGATTGCGTGTGTCAGTGCCATCTGAAGGGTGCAAGGCCAGAACACAGTTCTGCTTGACAAGCCGTGTGGGGTCAGGGAGAGAGAACCGATTTTCCGAGTTAGAAGTGGTACGTTCCAGCCTTGGCCAAATCACTTCCTGGTGGTCGTGGGAAAGCTCTGATACACCTGCCAATGGGAAAGTGGTACCACTCTACATCAATGTATAGCAGACGGAGACAATAATGATTTAACTATTTATAATGCAAAATATTTGCGAATTCTCCAAATCCTTTCAGACCTCAACTCACTTTTCCCTGGCAACAACCCTGTTATGTTGGTATTATTATTATTATCCCTATGTTACAGAGAAGAAAGTAATTTCTCCAAGGTTCCCGAGTTAATAAAAATGCAGATTCAGGACTCGAGCCTAGTTTTCTGACTCTAAATCCTGGGATCATTTCATTGTACCCTGCCCCTTGTCAAAACATTTGGGGGGAAAAAAAAGCACATTGAAAATGTAAGGAACTGGTGTTAAGTTTCTGAAAGAGACACATGTGGGACTTCTTGTCAACCTGCAAAAGACTGCTGGGCTGCAGGCAGATTGAAAATTGGAAGAAAATGCAAGAGATTTTCTGGTCCTGCCCTTTACATGTGTTAGACAAGCAAGTGTTTAACCTTTTCAGGACATAAAAACATCTGTTACTTTTTTTTGGCATTTCTAACACCCTAGCTGCCACAATCTTCTTTGATAAACCATTCCAGGGTTTTGTTTTCTGAATGACAAAAACAAAACAAAACAAAACAAAACAACACATTTTCTTCATGATACAATATAGGTCTCTTTCCTCTTCATAAAAAGTTCTAGGTTTGGCCTTCTTCGTCACTTGTCACTTTTCTCTTTTGTTCTCCCTTCATGTTCCTGAGTGTGCCAATTTCTGCTTTAGAAAAGCAGCTTGATTTTAATGAGACTCCCAGTTTCTTTTCCATTGCTTTCCTCCGTCTAATCATAATATTAGAAAAATTTTGGTCTTTTAACATTCATTAAAAATAATACTTGTTTTAATTCCTTCCTTCTTCCTTTCAATTAAATAATTTCCTAACCATTTCTTTCTGAATTTTTTATCCCACAAGACTAATTTGTCTCTTAAAAACCAGGATCAAACTGGGTCATCAGATCTAGTATGCCTCTAATTACCACATGGACTGATGGATCATCATATCCAGACCCCTGGCTGTTAGAGCTAATTCACTAAAATTAGGCAGTTTCATCTCAAAGGTCACTGAAGTCTAAGGCATCTTGGTTGACTGTGAATGACAAGCGGTAAGGGATGCTCAGCTTCCCATCTGACAGAGGGCGGAGCTACACCTTTCCCAGGGTCTCCCAGTGATGGAAATTCCATGGATCTCGATTGCTGTCTTAGTTAAGCCACTATAACAAAATATCATAGATTGGGTGACTTGAAAAACACATTTGTTTTTCACAGTTCTGAAGGCTGGATGTGCGAGATCCTGGTGCCAGCACAGATAGGTTCTGGTGAGAGCTCTCTTCCTGGCTTGCAGATGGCAGCCTTCTTGCTGTATCCTCACATGGTGGAAAGATGAGATGGCTTTGGTCAATTCCTCTTCATATACGGGCACTAATCCCATTATTGAGGTCTCACCCTCATGGCCTCATCTCTAAATACCTTGCCTCCAAATACCATCATGTTTGGGGTTGAGGATACAAACATTTAGTCCATAACAACCACCTCATTCATTATTTTGGCTTCTGGGTAGTCCAAAGGCTTGCCTCATGTTCAGAGTACATTTCTTTTGACATAATTTTATTCTTGCTAGGTCTTTTTAAAAAAGGAACTACTGTTTAGCATTATTCTAAAAAATCCTTTATTCTTAAGAACATATTTTATTTTTCCTGTGCTCCCCTATTTAAGCTAAAGAATTCCTTCCTTTCCTCATTAGGCCTGTTTTCCATACATTTTATCATTTTGCTCAATCATTTAACTGTAGCATCAAAAAGGAAGCGTACACAACAACACTTTATTGGTGGTTATTTTAGAATGGTGAGATTTTTATTTTTTCCCTCAGCTTTTCTTTCCAAACTATTTACAATGATATATATTTGTGCAATTTAAAACAAGTTAAAACTAAAAGATATTGTAATGAAAACAGTGTGGTTTTAGAATAAGAAAAAATTAATAGACTAATGAGGGAAAGAATGGACTATTCAATAAATGATACTGGGACAAGTGGCCACCCATATTGGAAAAAGTTTATATTCCTACAATATACCATATCCCCAAATTAATTTTAGGTGAAAAACAAAACTTTAAAGTTTTCAAAGAAAATATTGGAAAATATATTGATGTTGTTGGGATGAGGAAAGGTTCCTCAAGTAACACATAAGAAGCACAAACCATAAAGAAAATTGAGTATGTATTAAATTAACTACTTCTCATGATAAAGGACACAATAAGAAAAGCCAACAAGCTCAGCACAGACTAGCAGAATGTAACTGCAAAGTACATAACCCACGGAGGATTAGCATACACAATAGAGAAGGTACCACTACAATCCTACTTATCTTACAGATATCCCTATACACAAATTAAATGACAGACACAAAGCTATTCAATGCAGCAGTGTTGGTAGTAGCAAAAATTTCAACAACTGTAAATGTGGTACGAAAATATCTCATTTTTGTTGGTAAAAGAAAGTCACAAGTAGTACTGCTTAATATTTCTATGGCTTGTAGCTTAGATTCATAACAAAAGGAAAGTCTAAGCTTCATTTAGAGCAGTGGTTCTCAACCTTCCTAATGCCGTGACCCTTTAATACAGTTCCTCATGTTGTGGTGACCCCCAATCATAAAATTATTTTCATTGCTACTTCATAACTGTAAGTTTGCTACTGTTAATGAATTGTAATGTAAATATCTGTGTTTTCTGATGGTCTTAGGCTCTACAGCAGCAGTTCTCAAACTGTGGGTCATGACTAGCAGGGTCGCCTAAGACCATCAGAAAACACAGATATTTACATTACAATTCATAACAGTAGCAAAATTGCAGTTATGAAGTAGCAACGAAAATAATTTTATGGTTGGGGGTCACCACAATATGAGGAACTGTATTAAAGGGTCGCAGCATTAGGAAGGTTGAGAACCACTGATGTAGAGGCTAGTGAAAAGGAAGATGTAATTTTTTTCTTAACCAGGTTCTCAGACCCCTTGAGTTGAACAGGCTGTGAACCCCAGATTTGGAATCAAATGTATCTGGCTGTTGGAAATGTTGCTCAGTCTCTTGGCTACCACTTGGCCTGGGCGAATTCTGGATTCATCACCTCTTGGTCTGTCTTCTCCTAGATCTTGGTGCAGCAGTTCCTCACTTGCTCATTAGTTCTTTTATGTCTTTAGGAAAATACTTTTGCCTTAACCAGTTTGGCTCAGTGGATAGAGCGTCGGCCTGTGGACTCAAGGGTCCCAGGTTCGATTCCAGTCAAGGGCATGTACCTTGGTTGCGGGCACATACCCAGTAGGGAGTGTGCAGGAGGCAGCTGATCGATGTTTCTCTCTCATTGATGTTTCTAACTCTCTATCCCTCTCCCTTCCTCTCTGTAAAAAGTCAATAAAGTCTATTTTTTAAAAATGCTTTTTATATTTCATCCTATTTTTAAATTATCTCCAGTATGAGAATTGACCCACTTGCCTAGTCCACCATTACAGGAAGCAGAGGTGCCTGCATTCGAGTTATCTCCACCTTTATGAATGCAAGGCCTTATGTTTTCTCACTTGTATTGCCAGCACAGCCATGGGTTTCTAACTCTCCAGTATGGCCTCCATTCTCCAGTCAGCAGAGAAATTTTTCTAGATGCAAATCAGATTTCTAAAATGTAAATCTGATCATATTAGGTCTTAGCTTAAAGTCATTCTGAGGTTCCCAAATATTTTAGTGTAAAATACAAATTCTTTAGTAAACCAAACTCCTGTTAAGACTTCTATATTGTATAAGTCTCATAAGTCTCCTATAAGACTTATAAAAGGGGGAAATGGGGACATCTGTAATAGCATCAACAGTAAAAATACAGAAAGAGCCCAGCCCATGGGGCTCAGTTGGTTGAGTGTCATCCCATGCACCAAGAGAGGTCACCGGTTAGATTCCTGGTCAGGGCACATGCCCAAGTTGTGGGCTCCATTCCCAGTAGGGGGTGTGCAGGAGGCAGCCTATCGATGTTTCTCTGTCATCAGTTTCTCTGTCTCTTTCACCCTTCCTCTCTCTCAAATCAATAAAAACATATTAAAAAATAAAGACATATAAAAGATTCCTAAAAGACAGGAAGTGGCTCTCTTCTCACACCCCAACTCTCATCCTATGCTCTTGCCAGGCCCAACTCCTTTGAGTATCCAGAATGCTGTATGTGCCCTATAGCTTCTGCACCTTGACACATGGTATGTCTACCCCAAACAGTCATCCCCTCTTCCCTCCTTGGACTGGCTAACTCCTCTAGCGTTTTAAGTCTCAGCTTAGGCACCACCCCTACTGGAAAGTTTTTGTGATTTGCCTTTGGAGTCCTTCCTAGGTTCTTTCACAATACCCATGTCCATTCCTGCTTTTATTAAAAGCATATTATTCTGTGACTTGTTTTCTTGTGGGTCTCCCTCACTAGACAATACACTGCTTCAAGTCAGGGGCTTTCTTCCTCTGAATGCGCAGCACACACCACAACGTCTGACCCTCCATGTTCATTTACCAGGTTAAATGGAGAAATACTCGGCACACTATCATCTGTAGTAATTTAAACTATTCACTCTTTTTTTTTAAGTGCTAGGGTGATAAGACACTATAACCCTTGCCTTCGTCACCACTTTTGCCTATGTGCCTCACTTAGGAATTTGTATGCTGTGAAATGGCTCATTCCCACACATGTTTTAAAAACTGGGACCTCTAGGTTATATATGTCCAAGTTATAACTATGTACTTATTTACCCTTTACCTAATTATTCCCCAAATTTGGGTTAGCTTTTTAAAATTAAGACAAAATAAAATGGTAAAAATTGTAGATATAAAAAGGAGATCAGAGACTATTTAAGGAAAGACCCAGGTCAATGTTACAAGAAGCTGGGGTGAGAAAGTGAGCATAGCCATTGGCTCTGAGCTCTCTAGTAGGAGCTGAAAAGGGGAAGCAATAGGATTCATCTGATAAAAGGAGTCATAGAAGTTTGACTAGATAAACTTTTACTTGCACTAAATTCTGAGAGAAGTTTATTACATGGATCCTCATAAAGAAACATAGAGATGTTATTCACATGGCTGTTGTTTTTACTAAAAGCAAGGAACTAATATATGTCCAGGTATACTGCTCTCTGGGATCAAATTTGATTCAGAAGTAAAACTTGGGGGAACAAGAGAAATGTACTGATGACACACACTTGTTTCATTTATTAAGCTGCTGACATGCTGTGGTTAGAAGCCTATTCATGACTGAGTTGACTACAGTGTAGACACGTGGTGTTATTGGAGATTAGAAAGCTTTAGATACAAGATGGCAAAGTCGATGGTCTATTATACAAATGAAGGAGATCTACAGTTTGAATTGTCTGGAAATTGAGGGCAGCCCAAAACATTCAAATAGCTGAGTGAGCAGCACGCATGCTGTGTTTGTTAACAAATGAAGTTCAATAAGGCATATGACATTTTAAATTGTTATTTTCATGATCTATCTTGGAAGTTGGATTGCAGTTATGCCCAAATCATCTAGTTTGCTTGTGTTACAAATATGAAATTACTTAATTCCCCAAAGATTTTGGTGGGATTCTAGTAAAGATAAAATAGGAGAACTAAGTGTAAAAAGGAGATGAGAAACCATTTAGGAAAAGAGAAAGGCATAAGTGGTGAGACTAGTGGTTAACTCACAGGGTTGTTGTGAGGATTAAACAAGGTAGTTTGCAGAGAGCACAAATTCTCAATACTAATCTCCTTTCCCCCCTTCCTTTTCTGTAGGCAATGGGTAGGCACTAGAGATTTAGGCAATTAAATGGTCAGAATTATACTTGAAGGAAATGATAGGTTCAGAAATAACAGGAACAGCAATTCGAAGTTTTAAAAAATTTACATTTGAGGTGGAACAACTTTGGGTCCCAAGGAGTACTCCATTTAAGAGGCTTAAAACAGTCATATACAACAGTTTGAACCCAAGGAAATAATTTCCTTTCAACCTTCTTAGTTAAAAAGCAATTTTTTCCCCTTGAGCCAAACAATATCCTATTTTTAGATTTACACTTAGGGAGTCTTCTTAGGATTCATTGTAAATTCCTTGGGGGCAGAAGTAGTTTTACTTTTGTTCTTCTCCCAGAACCTAATAGCACTGGACAGGAAGGTAGACTTAATTGTGTGCAGAATTTATTTTGAATGTTTTTTTTTTGTTTGTTTTGTCTTAACAAGTTAGGTGGCATTTGTAAGCATTGTGGTATATAGAACATGATCTGCTTAAAGCAGAAAATACTGCAAGAAAAATGCCATTTGCTCTAAAGTAATGTGAATGGTAGTGGTTACTAGTACTTCCTCTAAGGAGTTTTTTTCCAAGACTCAACCTTACCCCAGTGAAGCTCTCATCGCACAAAACAGGTTTGGGTCCTTTCCTTCTGTGGTGTTTACTTGCAAAATACCACAAGATAGTCAAGGAGACGAACTCTGGCCTCACTGGGATCTGCATCCCATCTCCTCTACCTGGTGTTTATGTGGCCTTCAATACCGTAGTCTATTTCTCATCTATAAACAAGGATGCCAGCATTACCTATAAATGCATGAAGATTAAAATTTGTGAACACTTATATGGTAGGAACTGTTGACTCTCATGCAGATATAAAATGAACACGTGCCAAAGATTTTATTTAACTTGCTCTTTAATGAGGAAAATGCTAAAAGTGGTTCAAATGAGGATTTGATTTTATTATTCTCTACAGGACAAAATCACTTGCATTCCCATGGACAGGAATCCTTTGCATAGCAACAGTTAGGAAATATTCTCATTGTTATCGGTTTTATATAAATTAACTCCTACCTCTATTGAAGTGTCAAATAGCCTATTCAAAGGCATGATCAAGCATCCCATTGAGAGGATAATCCAGTAATCTTTTTTATTCATTCCAACCTGTTAAGTTTTTCCTTGCACAGGGTGTTGTGAAGATTTACAAGTTTACCTAACAGTCTGATTCATAATAAATAGTTGGTAAACCTTACTCATTATTATTATTGTCTTCAGAATTTACAGTTCATTCCTTTGGATATCTGTGACAGTTGCTTTTCAGTCATGGAAGGAATATTCAGTTTTTTTTAGAAACAGCTAAGTTATTTGAAATCAAGTCTGTTAAATAAGTAAAAATACTGATTTTTAAAAAAAAAGTATTTTTCTTTTTTTTACAAGATGAGACTACTTCCATTAGATACACTAAACCAATTTTTAGAGGATTATGGGAAGATGGTAGAGTAGAAAGCACCAGGAATCTCTCTCTCCACCTAGACAAGTGCACTGGCAGAATCTGTCTGATATAACTATTTTGGGACTCTGAAGTCTGTTGAAGGTTTCTAAATTCCAGGGAAGATCTGAACAGTAAATTGCAGCTCACTTTGGTCAGTTTCAGCTCTTAGCACAGTAGTAGCTACCCATCCTCCACCCCGGCCAAAGATATAGGTGACAAAAGAAAAAGTTGACAAACCAAGCGTTATGAAAATTTAAAAAAAAGTTTTAAAAATATTTTATACATAAAAAATACTATTCATGTAAGAAAAAAGGCAATCCACAGAATGGGAGAAAATGTTTGCAAATCATTTATCCAAGAAGGGATTAATACCTAGAATATACAGAGAACTCGAAAAACTCAAGAACAAAAACCTAATTAAAAAATATGCAAAGGACCTGAATAGACATTTCTTCAAAGATATAGGAATAACCAATAATCACATGAAGAGATGCTCAACGTCACTAATCATTAGGGAAATGTATATTAAGACTACAATGATATAACAGTGCATGCACATTAGGATGGCTACTATAAAAAATAATAAAAACAAGTGTAGGCAAGGAATTTGAAAAACTGGAACCCATGTGTATTGTTGGTGGGAATATAAAATGGTACAGTTGCTGTGAAAAACAGTATGGTGGTTCCTCAAAGAATTAAAAATAGAATACCATATGATCTAGCAATTCCACTTCTGGGCATATATGTAAAAGAACTGAAAACAGTTTGGAAAGGTATTTGTATACTCATGTTTATAGCAGCACTATTCACACTAGACAAAGGGTGGAAGCAATACATTTCCATCGACAGATGACTGGATACACAAAATGTGGTACATACATACCATGATATATTATTCAGCCTTAAAAAGGAAAAAAAGTCTGATGCATGCTACAACAGGGATGGACCTTGAGGACATTATGCTAGGGGAAATAAACCAGTCACAAAAAGAGAAATACAACATGATTATATTTATATAAGGCATTTGGAGTAGTCAAGATTATAAAGACAGAAAGTAGAATGGTGGTGTCCAGGGACTGTGGGGAGAGGGGGATGTGGAGTTATTGCTTAATGGGTATAAAGTTTAAGATTTACAAGGTGAAAAGAGTTATGGAGATGGATGGTGGTGATGGTTGCATGAGGTAAATGTATTTAATAACACTGACCTGTACATTTAAAAATGGTTAAGGTGGCAATTGTTATGTTACGTATATTTTACAACACACACACAAAAAGAAAAATCAATTCTTGAAGAATTCCAAATGTTTGGGATGTTTAGCCTCCCATGATAAATTACTTGGACCTGGGCACAGAGCACACACAGCTGGGGTCCTGTGGGAAGGTCACAGCTGACACATGGTTGCTGCGGCTGGGAAAACCCAGACATGAACCTGCAAGCATTTCTCAGGAATAGCCATCTTGCTGGTGACAAGCTCATGAGAATAAAGTATGATGCAATCATTTGAAGAAAATGTTCAGTCATGCTTCCTGTGATGAGTTTTTAACAATAAAGCAAAACACCACAAACAGAAAAAGTTAAAGTCAATGAATGTCACATTAAGCCACATCATTTCCCTTTCTACTTGGTTTTGAAATTCAACTTCCCATTTATTTTAAAGCCAGTCTTCCTGTGAAGAGGTGATTAGGAAATGGAGCAATTTACTCTGTGGCTTCAGCAGAGACCTAAAACTCCTCCGTGCAGCCAGGCATGCACAGGACAGGAGCTGAAGACATGAAAATGTAGGGTCCCGCCACTCAAAATGTGGTCCCTGGGTCAGCAGCAACTCCACAGATTAGGATGTCCTCTGAACCTTGGGCCCCACCCCAGAACTCCTGAATCAGAATCTAACATCTGAATAAGATCTCCAAGCCCTGTGTACCATATATTAAGGCTTAACAAGTACTTACCCTATCTAATAAAAGGCTAATATGCAAATCAACCAAACGGCGGAACAATTGGTTGCTATGATGTGCACTGACCACAGGGGGCAGATGCTCCATGCAGGAGCTGTCCCCTGGTGGTCAGTGCGCTCCCACAGGGGGAGCGGCGCTTAGCCAGAAGCCAGACATCCCCTAAGGGGTCCCAGACTGCGAGAGGGCACAGACTGGGCTGAGGGATCCTCCCCTCCCACCCCCTCTGTGCATGAATGTCGTGCACTGGGCCTCTAGTAACAGCATAATAGTCCACGTTCCTCTCCTGGCTGCTTAGCACGATGGAGGCCCTGGTGAGTGAGTGTGCATACTTGTGACTAGGAAGGACCCTTAGGTTCTAGTCTCAGGTTTATCACTGAACATCCCGCTTTGTTTCCCACCTATTACGCTCTACCAGCCCTGCCTACTTCTCAGGACTGCTGAGAGGGCCAAATGGGATCTCTGCTAACAAACCCATTAATGATTTGGGCCCAGCCTGCCTCTCAGATCTTATCCCGCACAATTTTACACATTGTGTTCTAACCACACTGACTGCAAGCAGAGCCCATTACTACTTCAAGGCCTTTGTCCAAGCTGCCTTCTCTGCCTGGAATGGCGTTCCTTTTGATCTGTGTGTGCCTGGCTCCTCCTTGGTGATTCAGATCTCAGCCTATAACAGGGAGATTCACTGAGTTCAGTGAGAACCTCTCAGACCACTCAATCTAGTCACTCTCCACTGAGGCACCTGTTCTAATTCTCTGCAAGGCATTTCTCACACTGTGAGCAGGGACAGTTCCTGTCTTATTCTGGGTTGGAGCCTCAGTGCCTTGAACCATGCCTGTCACACTAAATGCTCAATACATGTTTTTTAAGATGACTAGAGAAGGTAAAAACATTCTGGAAAAAATAAGCTACTACATAAAATATAAAATGCTTTATTTGTAATCCTCACTTGAGGATATGTTTTCACTGATTTTTAGAGAGGGAAGGAGAGAGAAACATTGATAGGTTGCCTCCCATATGCACCCTGACCATGTTTCAAACCCACAACCTAGTGAGGTATGCTCCTTGACCAGGAATCAAACCCACAATCTTTTGGTATACGGGATGATGCTCCAACTTTTGAGCTGCCCGCAGGGCTAAAATGCTTTTATTAATGAAACCTTCCTGCTTCCACTTGGCAATTTCTCTTGGAAATCATAGCAATATTACATTGATTACTCTAACAGCCTATATCACGTAAATAAAAACCGCCTGCCTTTTCATTAAGTAAGAAAAGACTGCAATGCAGACTGCTTTTTATCATGTTTCAAGGGAAGACAATTCATTCACTGTTCACATCCCTTCTTCAGGCATCAGGGTGATAGTCTTCATTTGTATAAATTTAATGTCATCTGTTTCCCCTGATAAAGTGAAGCTTAAAAAAGAAAATCTGCTACTTCGGTCACAATATAGGATATTAATGCCATTCTGCTAACAGAGCCTTGGCCAAGGATGACCAGATGGCCTGGAGGCTGGCTTGGCGAAGCTGCCTGAGGTTCTGGGAAGGCTGCAGGTCAGCAGCAGGGAGAACATACTGTGTTAGACTACAAGCCGAGAACTGTCCCCAGGCTCCTTCTGCCACAAAACTGAAACTTAATGATTTATTGGATTAGTTGTGACTCTCAGTTAAGCAAGACAGAAATCGGTTTGATGTCCAATGTTAGAGGTTCCAAAGGTTTATACAATTTAGAGACACATCAGAGAAGAAGGTCACAGCTGTTTTCTTTAATCTATTTACACTCTATCCACTAGGAAGATTAAATGAACTCTCATGCCACCACCAGGTCAGCGCTAACTACAGTACCCAAATTACAGGCAGCAATGCCTCTTTATGAATTACCTTTGCCTCACTTTCCTTAGTTCAAAAAATACCACAAAGGGCCTGGCTGGCATGGCTCAGTGGTTGAGTGTCGACCTATAAGCCCTCTAGAGGTCATGGTTCAGTTCCTGGTCAGGGCACACGCCCGGGTTGCGGGCTTGATGCCCAGTCTGGGGTATGCAGGAGGCAGTCAATCAATGGTTCTCTCTCATCACTGATGTTTCTATCTCCCTCTCCTTTCCTCTCTGAGATCAATAAAAATATATTTAAAGAAAAAAAAAACCCCTCATATTTCTACAGTAAAATTATAAAAAAAGAAAAAAACACTACAAAGGGAAAAGGTGCACAAAGTGAGTCATGTACTTGCCCAGTAGATTGAACAGAGCGATGGCCCCACCTGCTGATTCTAGACAAACCGGCAGGAAGTTAGGGTACGTGGCAAGTTAGGAACCCTGCCCAAGTGCCTTCTCAATGCCCAAGTGACTCGCAGCACTGCTGAGAAAAGCCTGTTGTCCGTAGGCACAGAGTGATATGTGTGGCTTCTAAATATTTTCTCTAAGGTTCCATGTCTTCTTTCTTGTTTATTTATTTTTGGTTTCAAATTAGCTGTACAGCTCCAGAAGCAACTAAAGGTGCAATGGTTTTATATCGGATCAAGTGCTGCGAGCCTTCCTCCAAGTCAATCACATAGTCCCTGAAAAAGAAGGAAAAAAAATATATGTGCAGAGCTCAGCTGGTCGTCTATCGGGAGAAATATTTCTTACTGTCCAAGTCACACGCAGCACTCACCTCTGCTCATCTGTTTCTGGTTCTACCAGGATGTTTTCTTGTCTTTCTTTCACTCTCAGAAACACATATGAATCCAGATCTGGTTTGGGAACTGTCACAAAAACAATAATGTAATCAGAAAATGCTCAGCTAACACAACCAATATGGGAAAAGTTGCTGGGATTAATTGTACCGAGCACTAAAGGACCCGTGATATAAAAGCATTTTGGGAGTAGAATGGTTTAAGGAGAGATCTGGCTTCTAGAAACAGCACACTTCCCACCAGGTTCCACAGAGCAACCATTCATTCAACAAATGATAAGGACTTCAGGCGTGCAGGGAATTCTGGTACGCCTTGTGGAGGACACAGGCAGGCGGAACACATGGTCTCTGGACGAGGTGGTAATAGCAGCATTGGATGAAGCCGCACACGAGTGGCACACTTCCCCAATGATGTGGGGAGAAAGAAGTCGATGTGCGTTATAAGGAAAGAGCAGGATTTAAAGAGGAAGCATGACCCTGGTAGGCAATGGCAAAGGCCACGGCAGAAATAGGCATGACCTTCTGGGGGGCACAGAGTGTACAAATCTGGCTAGAAAATATTTCTAATATAAAGGAGTAGGAGGAGAGAGTACAGTAAGTCCTCACTTAATGTCATTGATAGATTCTGCAACTAAGTGAAATAACATGTAACAAAATCAATTTTATCGTAGGTTAATGAATATAAACAAGAATTAAGTTCCTATGGCATTTCATCAATGTTATAATGAAGGGACATTGAATGAAATGTTATTAGAGGTCCTGCTATCTTAGAAACACTGGGATAAAAAGTGATAGTCTTGAATGTTAGCCTAAGTGGTCCCTCACTGGTTGATTAGAGGTAAAGAACTTGTGCCATCCCTCCTCTTCAACCACCAACCAATACCTCAAATGCCCCAAGCTGGGCTGCTCGACAGCTCATTTCCTAGCGCTCCATTTGTACCTGGAGACTCCACCAACTGCAGGGTCCAGAACCTACTGACTCTCGGTTCTTAAGAGCCCAGCTCAGGTTCCACACTACCCTGATTCCCTCATTTACAGGAGGGGGTTCAGGATAATTGGCTCCAAAGGTCTAAGGAGGGTGCCCTGACTGCTCCAGGGTTCTGGGCCTGCCAAAGAGACTCCAACTTCAGGGTCAGTTGACCCCACTAGGAAGCTACTGATTGCAGGAGACCCAGCTTAGATTTCAGCATGCCTTCCCCCACCCTGCCATCGGGGTCTACAGTGCTCCAGAGGTCTGAGGGGGACTCACAACATCTGGGCTAACAAAGCAAGTCTCCAATTTCACCAGGACAGGCTGTCCCCCAGCTTCCAATTCCAGACTGGCTCTAGTCCCTATAAGGAATCCAGGACAGCGACATGTGTTTTAGGAGGTGTCCACCAGCATCAAATAGAAGTTCTGGGACAACGGCTTAGGTCCAGGTCCAGGAATTCAGATGCATGCCCATCAGTAGTCCTATGGCTGCTTTAATCAACTGGTCGCCATAGCAATGGGTAATGATTAGGGATGTGGTCCTTGCTGCATTCCTGTTCTTCTAAGGTGCAGACAAAAACAGCTGAACTGGACATGGATTGGGCCTTCTGTTTCCCTCAGGCAGGTTCACCAAAATGACCAATTCAGAGTTCTACAATCTGGTATGGGTTTGGCTTGGTCCTGGTGTGACAGGCTGCACCGTGCCTCCACCGAATTCATGTGCTGAAGCCCTAACCCCAGTACTTAAGAATGGAAATGTGTTTGGTATAGGGCCATTGAAATGAGGCCGTTAGGGTGGGACCTAATCTAATCTGAATGGTGTCCTTATAAGAAGGGGAAGAGACACTCAGGGTTGGGGGAGGTGCAACGAGGGGCAGCCAGGTGAAGAGGCTGAGAGAGAGTGGCCAACTGCAAGCCAAGGACTGAGGCCTTGGAGGAAACCAACCCTGCCAGCACCTTGATCATGGACTTCTGGCCTCCAGATCTGTAAGAAAATAAATGTCTGCTGTTTGAGACCCCCCGTCTGTGGTACGCTGTCATCAGAGCCTGAGTTGACTAAGACATCTGGGGAACCATGCTGCATCCTGTCCTAGCTCCTCCACCTGCCACAGGGGTCAGTGTGGCGCAGCACAGGTTGGTGGGAGATAAATGCCCAGGGCTCAGTTGTACTTGAACTTGTGGCTTCAGCACACTAAGCTTAGTTTGTGAACAAGGTGGATTCCTGTTCCTGGAGCACTGCTGGATCTGGTTTGGCAATTTTGTCTGACAAGTTCCTGCTCAGGTATGGCGAGCTGTGAAAGACAGATATGGACTTTAAGCTATACGCTAGGGGACTCCAGTTAGTTGATCCAAGGTTATGAGTTACTACCATAAGTCCCTCCCCTCAGCAGAATTTTAAGGGGATTCTGTAAAGAGGGCAAGAGGTGGAGGTGTTGGCCATGCTTCACTTCCCCCAGCGCCTCTTTCCCTCCCACCTTTTCCATAATGAGAGAAACTCTTCACAACGAAAAGATTAGGAGCCTTTACTATGGGCAAGAAGGAATCACTGAAGGTTTCCTTAGGCTCCCGTTTAAATCCTCCTTGGAAGCTGGGCAGTCCCTGCACAGTCTGGCATCTGTGAGGAAGAGACGGCCAGCTCTGTGGGAGCAGAGACCCTGTATCGTCAGTGCCCAGAAGGGCCAGCACAGTGCAGATGCCCACTAGACCACTGGATGACTGTTGAAGGACAAGTGACTGAATGTGTGAGCGAGTCTACATCTATAACGGCAGCCAGAAGAATTTCAACCCAACCTTGAAGAACACCTGGCTACTCTTACACCTGCTTTAAATGACTTTCTGTTTTGAACTCAAGACCCTTCTTCTCTTTTCTTTCCTGCTTATCTACATACTTATTTTCATGTTTGAGAGAAAAAGAGTAAAGGCAAAGATCTTATTCTCAAGCACCTGAAGATACCTGGCATGTAAATGATGGCCCCTCCAGATGACTGAAAAGAGAATGTTCTTACCTGACCTCAAGAGGTCCACTTTCTGTAAATTAGGAGGCATATGCTTTAAGGCTACATTCTTTAGATAGGTCTCAGTGTTTGCCATGTACCTGAAATACATAAATTAAAATCGCTATGACAACCCAACTGGTAGGAGCCAACCCATTATCAGACAGACAATGGCTCTGAGATCGGTTTCGTGCACAAAACCACCAAAACTCATGCTCACAGGCCTGGGAAAGAAAGGCAGTTCCCACACTCACTGCTCACTCACTCTTTGGCAAAGGCAAACTCTTCTGGAGAAAGGCTGGAAGGCTCCTCCTCATGGCGTGTTTTCTCCTTTTCAAGGACATGAGGAAAAAACTTCTCTATCTGTGAGGACAAATGGAAATCATCATGAAACATCTGTCAAAATTCAAGTGCCAAACATACTAGTTTTCTTTTAAAAAAAATATTTTTTTATTGATTTCAGAGAGGAAGGAAAAGGGAAAGGGAGAGAGAGAAACATCAATGATGAGAGAGAATCATTGATTGGCTGCCTCCTGCACGCCCCACACTGGGGATCTAGCTCACAACCTGGGCATGTGCCCTGACTGGGAATTGAATCATGATCTCCTGGTTCAGAAGTTGACGCTCAACCACTGAGCCATGCCGGCCAGGCACTAGTTTTCTGAAATACGTTGAGGTCAACACAAAAATTGACTTCAACAATGGCAAGTCTTCTTGGTCAAGACTGTTTTTAAAAGTAAGACCTATATTCTAGACTGCAAGAAGGTAGGTTTCAAAAAATTCAGAGGAAACTTAAGGGCTCTAAAACTAATTAGACGCTTTCATAAAAGATAATCTGAAAATACAATTGTAAATGATATTTAAGAGGAAGAAAAGGGTATATTATTTAACATCTTATGTAATTGTACAGGGTATTCTATGAGAAGAAACATATACAAAAGCTGGAAAGATGCATACAGAATACAGAAGCAGATAGAACAGTGACACTTAATTATAAAAATGTAAACAGCAAGCATAAAGCCTACAATGAGGTAAGGGTTGGAAAAAAAATGCTAAGAACTACCAGGGGAAAAAAATAGCTAAAAGCTACAGAAAGACATGAACCTGGAAGGGATCAGTCTGCTATCTGAAGTCACTGATGTAAGCAGGGAAATGACGATGGTGAGGAGGATCTGAAGCCCAAGCTAAAGGAGCAGTTATTAGTTTATTCTTTAAAAAATATATATATTTGTATTGATTTCAGAGAGGAAGGGAGAGGGAGAGAGAGATAGAAACATCAATGATGAGAGAATCATTGATCGCCTGCCTCCTGCACAACCACCACTGGGGATCGAGCCCACAACCCAGGCATGTACCCTGATCGGGAATCCAACTGTGCACTCCTGGTTCATAGTTCAATGCTCAACCACTGAGCCATTCCAGCTAGACAAGCCGTTATTTATTTAAAGGAGTTGTAAGTCCTTTGGCTTGGATCAATTATGTTCCAGGATAAATTAAATTAACATGTATAAGGGGCATAAGTGCACAAAGAACTTACTCCTTTTATATGTAAATTGCTACTACTACTGTATCACTTAGTGTACTAAAAATTTATGTAGTTTCCTAATCTCAGAAGAATTAGTTCTTTTGAAAATTTCCCAAATACAGAAGGTAGGGAATCTTCACATACACATTAGTGTCTTTAACCCTGATATGTGGCATTATATTACAATAGATAATTTAAAAGATGGCTCATGAATTCAAAGAAAAGTAAGTAAGTTAACACCAAGAGGATTTATCAAAAAAACAACAGAAAAGTGAGTGGCCTGGTAGTTGAGGGTGAAGAGGCATACTGTGTGTCTCAATATTTTCAAAACATGATAATGTCTTTATGACACCTTTGGGGACGAACTGTATATGTTGACTTTTTTACAAATTGAATGGGACAGTATAGAATGGGAGACTCATAAACAGTTGAACAAAGAATACTGATTCAACTGACAGATGTCAATGGGTAGGGAAAGTCTTTGGTGGAATATTCTATCATTGGCCCAGACCTATTTAAGGAGTCAGGTAAGATCTTTGATGACATACTTATCAAACCTGCAATGACATAAAGTGTTAAGAGAGAGCTAATACATTAGGTTACAAGGTCAGGATCTAGAGACCATGGAAACGACCCAATTTAATAAGTTAAGCTTAAGAGGGATAAGTATCAAACCCTACATTTAGGAGTCAAAAATCCAGCCATACAAATACCAGATGGTGACAGGAAGGGGTAACGATAACTGAAAAACTTCAGATAAGGTTAAAGTTAACAATGAGTGCATATGAGCTCAGTGTGTGGAGTCTGTCAAACATACTAATGTAATACCAGGCGGTATTATTACCATTTTCATATCCAAAATAAGGGAAGCGATCATCCTGCTTCTCACAAACATGACCAAACTACAACTGAAATTTTGTATTCAGTTCAGGTGGTATAATTAAAGAAGGAAACTGACAAACTAGAACTCTGTAGGGAAGAAACCAGGAGAGTAAATGGAAATAAATGGTTGAAACGTTTAACTGAGAGGGTCTCAATGAGACTCGTGAACTGTCCTCAGATGTCTAAAGAATTCTTACATAGGAGCATGTATTCATTCTGTGATAACTAAGGGGATAAGCAGAGCCAAAGAGAAGAAACTTCAAGGAAGTAAGAACTTTCTAGGGTTAAAACAGATTATCATACAAAATAGGAATGTTTTGCAATTTCATTTTTACAAGTTAGATGGCTGCAGAGCTCTGGTTGACTGTCAAGGCAGCACTGCCAGGCTGTAGCTCCAGGGGACACCATTCACACAGCCAATAAGTTGGCTAAAAATGTGTTACCAGAGGTGTGCAGCACATGTCCCCTCTATGCTCCAGGACAATCTCTTGTCCTCTTACTCTATAGCTACCCTGATACTGGACCTCAGCAGCATCTTCAGGGCCTGTACCCTCCCTCTTACTCTATAGCTACCCTGATACGGGACCTCAGCAGCATCTTCAGGGCCTGGACCCTCCCAGGCCCCAGCCCAAGTTTTCCCCAAGATGTGCTGTCTATATTATAGACTGCATTGCCTTAATGCCTACAGGTATCTCCATGTCAAACCTTCATGAGCCGACACCGCAAGTAGCTGCTAAGGACATAGCGGATCCTCTCCATCTCCATTCGATGGATACTGATCTTCAGGTCCCCCTTCTTTGCTCTCCTGAGATTTTCTTCCTATTAAAAGGGAAAATGAAGTTTATAAAAAACACTAGAAGCCCAGCGCGCAAAATCGCGTGGCCCTGCCCACCCGCGCATGCCTCGCCACGCACACAGCCTTTTGGTGACCGGTCTTTGGTCGTTACGACCACTGGGTTTTTAATATATAGATGATATTCAAAGACTAAGAACCTTTTTTGTTTAATCTACCCAGAGCTCACAAGGACCATCATCATTGGCAATGTTGAGGACTCGAACACTACCTTTAGGTCAAAGGAGAACAAAATACTTCTAAGAGTTCTATTTTCTTTTAATTCCTTAATTACACAAATAATATATGACTTCAGTCTTATCACATAAAGTTCAAACAATACTCAATTGACATGCCTCAGATATATTGTGGGTTTTGTTCCAGACCACCACAATAAAGCCAGTCATAATCTTTTTGCTGATAGGGGGGTCTTGCCTTCAATTTGTAAAAAAGTCAACATATGTGAAGTGCAATAAAACTAGGTGTACCTGGCCTGGCTGGTGTAGCTCAGTGGTTGAGCACTGGCCCATGAATCAAGAGCTCATGGCTGGACTCCTGGTTGGGGCACATGCCCAGGGTGAAGGCTCGATCCCCAGTGGGGCGCATGCAGGAGGCAGCCAATTGATATTTCTCTGTTATCAATGTTTCTATTTCTCTATCCTCTCTCTTCCTCCCTCTACTCAATAAAAATATATTAAAATGCACATACAAACTAGGTGTACCTGTACTTTTAGAACAGTTAAATAGAATCTGAATATGATTGGTCAGAAGGGCCTACAAGAACTCCAACCAAACTGTAAAGGAGATAATACAGCAGACAGAAGAAATGTCTAACGTCTAAAAAGTAGTTAAAACATCAATTGAGAAACCATAAAATATCAATGTTTTAAAGCTACTCTGAGGTTGATAATGACTTAAGCCAAGCTCATCTAAGACAAAGACCACAAACTCACATGTCTACTGTGAACAGGCAGGTAAGATATAGGAGAAAGGTGAGCAGTTAGGGCCTATGGGGCACTGAGACTTCACGGAAAGGGGGAGACCCTTACCTTGCTTTGGTCAGCTGTTCTCGTATAAAAACATGGGGCTGGTGATGACAGGTTTTTAGACTTTTCATGGGAAGCTGATATTCAGATATTCACAGGTACTTTCATGCTTTGTAAATGTAGATAACTAATTCAATATTTAAGAAACAAACTAGGCTGGGCCACACAGAGCAGATTTGCTATCATACCTCTCACTATACTGACAAACCCTTTTAATATTCTCTTCCTTTATAACCCTCGGATAAGCAGCTCTTACCATGTGGTCTAGCTGTTCCATGACACATTCTACAATTTCAGGCTTGCTTTCAAGAAGGTCAGGGGCAAACTTTTCATTCATCCAAGCCTAAAAAAGAACACCAAAAAAAAAAATTACACACACACACACACACACACCACTCATAATGGAGCAAAACAACCCTGTAAGTCAGTACATACCCCATGAAAATCACAGCTGTCTCAGGTAAAGAAAACTGCATACCAGTTGGAAATACTGGAAATGTGTTGAAGATAAGCTGTTTAATAACAGTTTTTCCATTTCTTTTAGTAGGAAATTGGGTTTGCAACCTTATATTTAACCAACATTACAAAAAAATCACTGTTCACTTCAAAAATGTTGTCAGGAAATCTGTTGCTGAGAGTAACACCACCTGGTGTTCAAACAGTACCTTTCACCAAGTAGCATCAACACATTTCCTTCACCTGCAATTTCCACCAGGGGGCACTAGCGCTTATCTATTTGGGGAGATGCAGTAACACTAATAAATCTATACATCTCTTCATTCCTGAAGCTCAAAGCACTTTGCAAATAGTTTTTATTCATCATAATATCTGAGAGGAAATATAGTTATCCTCAACTTATTGATAAGAAAACACAGATTAAGTTATTTACTAATGTCCAAGAATATAAAGAATGGCAATCGAAGCGGATATTCTATTAAACAGCTTTGGAACAAGAGTTTAAACCCCTAATTTATGACTCAGGCATAGATGCTTGGTGCATTTCAGAAATTACCAAGGCTTAGAAAATGAAAATGCCCATAGGTGATTGAGGAAATGTATACTTATCTTTCAGTTATAGGAAATTTAGTTTTAGCACAGCTCAGAATTACATGCCAATTAGGCTCTATTTATTCCTTTTGACATCATTGAGTCTCTGCTTCTCCAATTATCACCATCAAGACACATTCTTAAGTACTGGGTATTGTTACTATCATAAGTTTTTACAGGTGCTCAAGCTTCTGTACTAGTGTTACAGAAGTTCCCCAGAAAGACAAAAAATCCTATCTAATAAAGAGAAAATATGCAAATTGACCACCACACCATCACAAAATGGTGGCACCCATGGCCACAAGATGGCGGCGCTCAGTCCCCTCAGCCCCGCCAGAGTCCCCCAGTCCTTTCAGCCCAGCTGGGGGGTGGAGGGGAAGGGAAGGCGCAGGTACATGGTGCAGCCGGACCCGCCCTCAGTCCCCCAGCTTCCCAGGGCCAGCCTGAAGCGCAGACAAGCCTCGGATGGCAGCCGCCCAGAGCCGCTCAAGGCTCCAGTAACCAGGGCCGGCCGAGGCTTGCAGGTGATGGGAGCATCGCCTTCCCCTGATTGTGGGTTCCCTTCCGCCCCTGAGGGCTCCTGGACTGTGAGAGGGGGCAGGCTGGGATGAGGGACGCCCCCCTCCAGTGCATGAATTTTCATGCACTGGGCCTCTAGTATAATGAATGAAAGAGCAAACTGTCATGGAAAACTTATAAAGCAGTTTTTCTTTTTAACTGACTTTATTAAATATTAATAGCTACAAAATATTTATAAAATACATATGAACATGAATAGTGATATAAATATCTGTGTACATATAACTTCATTATCAAACATTGTCATTATTTTAAAAGTTTCTGTGTCCTTCCCTCCTCAGAGGTAATCATTAGCCTGAATTTGGTGTTTAATATTCTGTACAGTTTCCCTACAGTTGTTTTTAACTCTTAGTAGGGCTTTCCAACCTTTAGATGACAGGGCATAAAAAAAAAAAAAAAAACAGCTATCATTTAAAAAAAAAATGATAGTGCTGATATGGTACACTGGGGTAAAATGGACTAGATTTGGGGATGAGATTTCTTATTTACATTATGAAATTATGATAAAATATAAAACAGGGGGGAAAATACTAGTATTAGTATAAAACTTTAAAATAAAATCTTTTCAAAATTTTCAGTAAGAAACTTGTGTTTAAATCCATGGTCTTTTAAAAAAATAATTAGGTTCTACAATTAAAATGGCAACATCTGGTTCTTTTTTTTTTTTTTTTTAATCCTCACCCGAGAATGTTTTTCCATTGATTTTTAGAGAGAGCAGAAGGGAGGGGGAGAGACAGAGAAACATCGATGTGACAGGGAGTCATTGATTGGTTGCCTCCCACATGCACCCCAAATAAGGCTGGAGATTGAGCCTGCAAATGAGGTACGAGCCCTTGACTAGAATCGAACCTAGGACCTTTCAGTCCGCAGGCCAACGCTCTATCCACTGAGGCAAGCTGGCTAGGGCTACCTCTTGTTCTTGATCAAAATTTTTAATGATAATCTGTTCATGTTGTGGGCTAAAGTGTGTCTCCTCCCACCCCTCATTCATAGGTCGAAGTCTTAACTCCTTGTACCTTAGAATGTGACTGTATTTGGAGACTGGGTCTTTAAGTTAAAATGAGGTCAAAAGTGGACCATGATCCAATATGACTGGAGTCCTTTTAAGAGGGGTACATTTGAACACTGACACACAGAGGGAAGGCCATGTGAAGACACAGGGAGATGACCATCTATGAGCCTAGGAGATAGGCCTCAAAAGAAATCAACCTGTTGACTGTATCAATTTATATGCTCACTGCAGTATGCAAGTGTGAACTTCCCAATCAGCGGCACCTTGATTTTAGAATTCTTGCCTCCAGTTGAGAAAATAAATTTCTGATCTTTAAGCCACCCAGTCTGTGCTACTTTGATATACAGTCTTAGCAAACTAATACAATCATTAAAATGAAAAACTATGCACTGTAGGCAATAACTTTTAAGTCGGTTTTTGCAGACATTCAGGAATACCCCATATCTACTCCTGGAGCTGTGTTTATCAGTGGCCCTTGTCAGGGTGCTTCTTAGGCTATGCAGCCTCAGTCAGTGTCCAGGTGGTGGACCAATTCCCTGGCTGCACTCAGGGCACTGCAAGAGAGCATCGGGCTAGAGGTACAACTCAAGCTCGCCCACTGCCAAGCTGAGGCTGTGCTGTCAGACGCCACTATCCTCAGGCTGCCTTCCAAGGAGCCCTGGTGACACCCAGCCTGGTGGCTCTGGCTGCCCGAGAGTGAAGGGTCAACATCACTGAGGCACCTGCAGCACACCAGTGCGTGCCACATCATCCAAGCTGGCAAGCTCTTCCTTCAACAATCGTTTTCAAAGTTTCTTCAGCACGTATTTTTTGTTGTTCTGTTATGTTCCTGGGTGTTATCCATGCTGTAGCAGGAGCTACCTTTTATTTGCTTTATTGTTGTTGTTTTTTCAGTGTGTGTATATGCCATAAATTTTTTTAATCCATTCTATTGTTCTATCCAATCCATTCTATTGTAGAATATTGGGGTATTTACAGTATTATTGCAAGCAACGCTATAAACAGTTTGTGCATGCCTCCTAGAGTACACAGGAAAGTTTCCTCTAGGGTATATACCAGGGAGTAGAATGATTGGGCCAAAAGATATGTGGGCCTTCAACTTGACAATAACAAATTATTTTCCAAAATGACGGCATCAATTTATATGCTCCCCGCAGTATACAAATGCACTTCCCAATATTTTATATTGTTCATTTTTTTCATTTCTGCCAATCTGATGGGTATGAAGTGTTGTTTCATTGGGATTTAAATTTTAATTTTCCTGACCACTAAAAAGTTTGAACATCTTTTTGTATGACTGTCGGCCATCCTGCTTCCTGCTTCTGGGAGATGCCTGTTAAGACTTCTTTTTCCTATTGGTCAGTTTGTAAAGTTTGTTTATGTACTGTGGATACTAATCTTTTGTCAGTTATCTATGTTGCAGATATTTTCTCCCAGTTTTGTGGCATGTCTTTTTACTTTCAAGGTGTAAAAACAGAATTCTTAACTTTAACGCAGTTGAATATATAATGTAGTTGAATTTTTCCTTTATGCCTTGTGCTTTTTGTTCAATGAATCCTTTCCTAATAAGTCAGGGGCTCTTAAACTGGAGTTCCTATGACATTTCATCAAAGTTATAATGAAGGAAAACTGAATGAAATGTTATTAGAGGTCCTGATAACAGTGTTTACTGTGTCACCTCCTCTGCTCTTTCTAATCCACAAACTAGAAGAGCAGATTTCAGGGTGTCTGTGAACCTCCTGAAATCACATGCCAAATTTTGCATGGATATATAGATGTATTATTTTAGAAAGAAGGGCCAGATTTTTTAAAAAGTCTGTGATATAAAAACAAATTAAGAATTGCTACTATATAGTAAGGATTAGGATATAAGATAATTTTAAAATTATGATGGCACATATGGTAGGAAAGAATGAAGAATACAGGTACTAAAGTAACAAACATGAGTGAGTTCTAGAAAGGGAGTAGGCAAGAATAAGGCAGCAGGTGTAGTGGATTAAGAACATACATTTTGGCCCTAGCTGGTTTGACTTAGTGGATAGGGTCGACCTTCGGACTGAAGGGTCCAGGGTTCGATTCCAGTCAAGGGCACAAGCCAAAGTTGTGGGCTCAATCCCCAGTAGGGGGCGTGCAGTCAATCAATGATTCTCATCATTAATGTTTCTATCACTCTCTCCTTCTCCCTTCCTCTCTGAAATCAATAAAAACATATTTTAAAAGTAGAACATACATTTGGTAGTCAGAGACCTGGTTTATTTCCTGGTTCTGCTGTCAATGTGTGACCTTGGGTAAATTCCTTTACATCTCTAAGCTTCAGTTTCCTCATGTGTAAAATGGAGATAACAGCAATACCTCCCTTAGTGGGTTGTAAGAATTATTACTACTCACAGCTAATCTTCAACGAGAGCTTATCATGTGTCAGATAATATAATATGCTAAGCATCTTATAAATGTATTATCTCATTTAATCCCCACAACAATTCTGTGAGGTAGCTACTATTATTAATTCTATTGTACAGTCAAAGAAGTGCTTGAGACAAGCTATGTAATTTGCCTAAGGTCACATAATAGACTAACGGCACGGAGGAATTTAAATACAGGTAGTCTGAACACTATAGCTTCACAAGATAGTAATTGTAAATAACAGTTACTGGCACACAGGAAATAATCAAACCATAGCTATTATGACTGAATGGAGAGATAGCCTGTAAATGATTTTAGATAAGAAGTGGAATATAGAGAACAGTTGAAAAAATAAAGTATATGGGAGGAAAAGGGTGAATAATAATAATATCAGGTTTCTCTTTTTTAAAAAAAGTGTTTCAGTACTTTCTTGCTAAACTAGGCATTCCACAGGGGAACCAACAGATGTTTCAAGGGACGAAGGCAAAAACTTACAAGTCACCACCACATTTCTGTAGTCCCTGCAAGTAACAAATGCTTGCTCTGTGAACTGTCCTAGTAAATGTACCCAAAGCTGCTCCTTCCTGGCCCCACTTGAGGATTTTGTATTTGACATGATGAGGTCTCTAACACAGGCTGGCACCCCTATTTTTAATTTCTGTGTAGATGGTAAGATCCAGCCCCTCTTCTCTTGAAATAAGCTTTGAATTCCATTTCTTCATTTCCTGATCCCTGACGTTTGCACCGCTGGACTAAATAAAAAGGCTACGATTGGAGCAAGGGGATTCTACTTGGGGTGCTCACCTGCTCCAGCCTTTCAATGAGCTCTGCAGGAGTTAGGACCACCTCCTCACTACCCCCATCAGAGTCCTGTCCCGGGAGATCCAGTTCCTCTGTCATCTTCTCCGGTACCTATTGAGAAGAAAAGAACCAATACTCAGAATTCTAAGTGTTTTCCATTCGTTTGCAAGAACAGGCAACTATGTATCTACAACTGGGCGTGTAGAGGCTCACTGGCAGTAGCTAGAGAATGCATTGGCTTTGATTTTTCAGTTCTTTGCCTCTTCCTTCACACCTGAGATCGGGTATCAGTTTCCCAAAGTGTTTCCACATACACCTGGAACTGAGCACCTATCACACCATGCAGTCATCACTTGCCTTCCCGGTAGACGTCCTCTCCGCAGTGGCTGTGTTCTGTTCGAATATGAATCACCCGTCTGCTCTGTGCCTGGCCTCTAAGTACCGAGGACGTAATTCCCTGTGTGGTCCCTGAGCTTAGCGCGGTGCTTAACTCACAGCAGGCACTTACAATTGCTGGGAGAACTAATCAATGCCTAGTTTCCTACAGCCGGCAAGGCCCAGTCACATCAGACCAGTGACTAAAGGCTTAGGAAGGAGAGTGGTGGGGACGAGAGGGAGCTTCAGGGAATCTGAGGGCATATTCCTCTCCTCCCCTCTCTCCGTGGGCACGAACAGTCACCTCCTCCTCCAACACACACACACACACACACACACACACACACACACACAGAGGTCCCACTCGGATGCTCACCTGGGCACTTGGGAGGCAGCCGGCGGCCAGGACGGGAAGCTCCTGGGGAAGCAAGCCCGTGGGGAAGCACCCCGGCTTTCCCCAGGAGCACCTGGCACGGGAACAACCTTTCCTGCGTCTTTCCGAGACCTTCCAGACCGCCCCACTCCTCCGTTCCCGCGCTCCTCTTAGAAACGTTCCTCCCGGGCACAACGTCACCACGCACGGGCGGCGCCGACCAATCACTGCCAGGCGTCCTGGTGGCCCCGCCCACGGGGTGAGGATGTGCGTCTGGGGCGTGTCCCGTCCTCACGTGGACGCGGCAGGCTGGTCCGGCTTAGCCCCGCCCACCTCGGGGCTTAGCCCCGCCCACCTTAGCCCTGCACTTCTGTGCAGTCCCGGGTGGCACCACCCGGTGATGGTCGGCAGGGGGCGCTCACCACCGCGGCTGAGGAGACACGGTGGTGTCTGCCTTCCACCTCTCCTCAACCCCCTCACCTCCCGTGGCGATTTGAACAGAGAGAACTAGGGCCTGTTAAAATCAGGCCACGTCACCTCTTGGGTCATCTTCTCCACCCACTGCTCTTGGGTCCTTTTGGTTCCTTCATCTGCCGGGGCTTCAGCTATGGCCACTACCTCCAGAACTAAAAACCTTTGCAGTACTAGACCGCAGCAACAGCATTGGGAGCCGGCGAGGAGTGCGGATTCTCAGGCTTCGCCCAGACCTGCTGGGATAGAGGGCGCTGTCCAAGGAGCCGAGCAGCCCTAGCTGTTCTGTCCCCCACGTGTCTGAATTCAAGGAGCCTTTAGACGATTCTAACTCAGGTTCTGAGTTATCCCAGCTAACTTGGAGGAAGCAGAGCTGTCCCTGCAGAACTCTACCCAGACTGCAGATTAGTGAGCAAACTATTGTGCTAAGCCCCTAAGTGTTGGGGTGCTTTGTTATGCAGCATTAGGTGGCTGGAACATGAGGTCACTGGGCTATGTTTGAGCACAGTCCCATTCTTCCACAATTCTCACTACCTAGCTTTTCAATGGTCTTTATTAGCACAGTATTCCTTAAGTGGTTCAGATTTGAGTCCAAGTACCAATAATTTCTCCACACCGTTACCAATGACCTCCTCTACTTACTCAGAGATTTCCCTTGCAAACTGCCTTCTCCAATCTCCCACGGCAACTCTCTTGGGGAGGTGGAGTCCAGCTTCTGCTTCCTTACTTAACAGAGGTGTGACCTTAAACAAGTCACTTCTCTGGGCTTCAGTGGCACTGCCTGATAAGTGAGAACATGTGTCTTCCTGAAGGCAAAGGGATAGATCAAAAATTGGGGGGAAGAGAGCTTTCGCTTCTAAGATCTTTGATTTCAACTAACACTCATCAGGCACAACCACTTTAGAGTAAAATGAGTCTGCAGAGAAAGAGTTCTGCTATGTAAAGAAGGAGAACTTATCCTGGTGAGGAGACATCCAGAAAGAATACATCGAGCTACCTGGGGAAGCTGCACGAACTTGTTGGGCAAATGGCACTGTGAAGTTCAGAAAGGTGGGGGGAAAGAAACAGGTTGTAAGTTACATTATGTAGAATGAAGAGAAAAATCAGGAACACCTGATTGATGTGCACCCACCGTCAAGATGTTTTAAAAATAATTACACAACCATATAAGTGGAATGACATGCATTAAAATAGTCCCATAAAAAAGAGAAGTACATACATACATCATGATAGCAGGATGGTGAAGTCTGATGGTGATAAAAGTCTGATGGACAGCATTTGCAGGCAAGTTGTGATGATTAAAACAGCAAAATGAACATGCTAACATGAATTCAGACAAGTAAAATGTGAAGCTGCAAACATGGTGAAAGGAAAGTTACTGCTCCAAGTTGAAGAGGACATAGAAAGTAGGACCCTATGCATTTGAAGAAAGTGAAAAGTCAGTGCAATTTCCAGATATTGGTCAATGAAGAAATTCATTGCAGTTAAAGACACAGCAAATAGAAACAGCCAAAATACTTGTGGATAGCTACGGAAATATACACTAATAAGAATGAACCTAAATATTTTCCATCACCAGGAGAAAAGATGAACTATACATAACGGTACAAAATTGTGAGCCTTTTTGCAGAAAGATGCTTTTGAAATACAAGGTAATATCATCATTATTGCTTTCATATCATCACTGCCCTTGCTCATTTGGTCAACAGCTGTTTCTCACTGTTCCCTTCCTTTGAATTTCATCACATTTTTGGTCTCACTATCCTGAAACCAAAGCATTAAGTTTTAGGGAGTGTACACTTAAGCAAAGTTTAACCCCCAGTTGTTCTGAATAAATGAAGATTTGGACTAAAGATTGGAAAGTCAGAGGGCAGTTTGGATTTTTATAGAAGGCAGAAAAGTACTCTTAGAATATTTTCTTTTAGCCTCACAAGGAAAACCATTGACTGGTGAATTTGCAAGTATTTTTCTGACCAGTGGTAAAAAACCTCATTCTTGCTTGTATGGCCGGATGCTGAAAAACTCAGCAGGCCTGGGACAGACTTAGATCTCTCTGACAAATGTAAAATCTGGGCAATTCATGATATTCCTAATTCCTTTCCCCCTCAAACTTTAGCTCCTCATCCTTTTCTCAAATCCCATCTTGATTTCAAGCACATGAAATTAACCCACCCATGTCCCCAGTGCAGATGTAAACTTTTCAGACCTAAGTTTTGATATCACAGTTCCAAGTTTTAACAGGTAAAAGGGAATCACGTGGATTTGTAATATTTTTTTAACTCGAAAAAAGCATGTTCAAAACTTTAATGTTTTTTCTACCCACTTCCTTAAAGGAGCCTGGGATGACTCTCCTTCCCTTAGTTTGGTCTTAATGTGCTCCTAGTTCCTGGCACAGACACGTAAACCCTACCTCCACCTCTGTACTGTATCTCATCTTCTCATGGTTAATAGATGGTTAATAGGAGGATGCTTTTTTTTTTTCCCCTCTTTATCATGACTACAGAATCAGTATTGGAAATAACTAAGAAGAGTCAGTTTGTTATAATGAGGTACTTATATCTTCTGAAAAGAAAACTGACCCAGACAGCTGGCATCAAATTCAGTTCTAACAAAGGCTTCCCAAGCCTGGGCAAAGACCTGGAGATGCCATCTCTCCTCTTCGCCTTAACTTTGCCAATAAGGTCGCAGGGGCATTGATACCTGTCAAAGGCTGTCACCTCCTTACGCAAAGATGATACCTTCTCACTCCAGCATACTCTGACATTTTCCTTGGCAGAGAGTACACAGAACACCTGTAGGCTGGCACCTCATTGCCCTCAGGCCTGGACAGCTGCAATGAAGGGAAGGCTGTTGGAGGATGGAGTAGATTCCCTTGAGAGAAGTACTGGTAGGGTGGTCATCAGGTGCAGGTGTGATTTTAGGGACTGAAACAGTGCTACAGTGATTTTCTTGGAGTATAAGGTTTCCTCCCTTACACTCTGCTCCAGTCGTGTCGAACTACTTAAGGACATGAGGTATTTTGTCTCCTTTCTTTGCACATGCTGTTCCTCTTTTTAGGCTTCTCTCTTTCCCTTTAACCACCTGATGAACTCCTATGCATCCTTTAAGACTCAGCGAAGTAACTCTTCCTCTGTGAAACTATCCCTAACATACTACCCCTTATTTAGGTCACCAGTATACCCATACTATTCTGATATAACATTTATCATGCTATATGGCAGTTAACATGTCTGTTTCTCCTATTAGATTGTGAATTTCCTGAAGTGTCCCCCAAATCTATCAGAGTGCCTATCACTCATGCACACATTGATTTCTTTCTTTTTTTTTCATTTAAAAATATTTATTGAGTATGTTTATTATGAGCTAAATTCTGTGTTAGGTGCTAGAAATACAGACATGAATAGACATAGTTCCTGTCTCAAGAACTTATAGTGCGGTGAGGAAGAGACAAGCAAAAACACTAATAATCACACATTGATTTCTTCATTCAACAAATACTTCTTGAGCATCTAGTGATATTTGAGTATCTAGCACCAGACCCTGTGTAGGTGCTAAAGATAAAGCAGTGAATAGGACACACAGACCTTGTGATGGGAGATGGACAATAAACAAATACCAATTATTTGTCAGGTGGTGATAAAATAAAGCTGGATAACAGATAGAGAATGTTGAGGTTGAGGGCATTTAAATGGCTGGGGCAGGCATCTGTCTTAGTCCCTTTGGGCTGCTATAACAAAGTACCATATATTAGGTGACTTATAAACAATAGAAAAAAAAATTTTTTTAAAATATATTTTTTATTGATTTCAGAGCAAAAGGGAGAGGGAGAGATAGAAACATCAATGATGAGAGAGAATCATTGCCTGGCTGCCTCCTGCACGCCCACCACTGGGGATCGAGCCCACTTCCCGGACATGTGCCCTGACTGGGAATAGAACTGTGACTTCCTGGTTCATAGGTCCACGCCTAGCCACTGAGCCACACCAGCCAGGCTAAACAACAGAAGTTTATTCCTCTTTGTTCTGGAGGCTGGGGTGTCCAAGGTCATGGAGCTGACAGAGTCAGTGTCTGGTGTGGGCCCATGTCCCAGATGGCCATCTTTCTACTTTAACATCACATGATGGGAGGGACAAGGGAGTTTTCTGGGCCACTTTTATAAGGGCACTAATCCCATTTATGAAGGCAGCGTGTCCTCAAGAATTAATCACCCCCCAAAGGCCCTACCTCCCAATCCCATCAACTTGGGAGGAGGTTAGGATTTTGATACTATATGAAATTGAGGAGAACACAAGTATTCATCCTATAGGGGCCTCCCTGAGGAAGTGACATGTGACATCGTTTGTAGGAATAATGAATAAGTTCCAGAAGAAACACGGAGGAGATACAAAAACTGTACTCTCATTTGCTCATTGCAGAATATATGACCAGGAATTTTTTAAAAATATATTAAATTTATCTTCTGAAAACCCATGGCCAATACAGCATTTAGCACGTAAGTAAAACAATTTTTTTTAATGCTTTTTCTGGATAACAGTCAAAGAGAAATGTGACCTTCCCATCAAGAAATTCGTGTGCCTTTATTGCATGGGCATCTGATGAAAAGCACACGTCTAAGGTCTGGGCAGGTCTTCATGTTTATTAGGGTCCATGTAATTTGCTCTAGGGAGCCATCTATAGGTCCAAGAGAAAACCAGGCCAAACTAATATTTCTACATGCTTTTGTTTTTAAATATACAGCTATAGGAAAAGGTTTGATTATAGTCACAGGAAAAAGATAAAGGTCAGCCTTGCCCAAGAGTGTGTATCAAAATTTTACTTATTGCTTTCATTTTAATGCCTTACCTGTCTTTGTATTAATAGATCATAAATATGGCAACACTTTGAGAATGTAACATAACTAATACAATGAGTCATTCCACTTCAGACTAAAGTTTATTGAAGTAATTTTTCTGCATAGGGACAACTCTTAGAATACAATGGAGATTCATCTGTATATAGGTCATGGTTTCCTTGAGCTGATATATAGTAAGATTTATTTAAAAATTTTAAGTTCCCCCCGGCAGTGTAGCTCAGTGGTTGAGCATTGACCTATGAACCAGGAGGTCACGGTTCAATTACCGGTCAGGGCACATGCCTGGGTTGTGGGCTCGATCCCCAGTGTGGGGCATACAGGAGGCAGCCAAGCAATGATTCCCTTTCATCATTGATGTTTTTATCTCTCTCCATCTCTCTTCCTCTCTGAAATCAATAAAAATATATTTAAAAATAAAATGTTCAGTTCAAAACTCCCTAGTTAGAGTACAGAGATGAAACTATATTGTAATTGTTACCATTTTATTTTCATTTCTACATGAAGCATCTATAAATTATACAACTCTTGAGGTATCAATATTTGACATAACAAAAGGCCCGGATTAATATAAAAATGTGAAATTTAAAACTTTTTGACACTTTGAAAACTTCTGGCATTTTGTCTAGGTATCTTCATTCGAACACCTCTTACAGGTTTCTCACTGGTGAAACCAAACATATTATTGACTTTAATATTCACCCTCTAGCAGAAGGCTAAAGAATGGGATGATTAACTATGTTCCAAGTCACATGACATTACCTGGGTATTTTACTATTTATAATATTTCCATCTTTAGAGGATCCCAAAGTGATAGAAACTATTAGGTTTTTCAGTTTATGTTCAGTTCAGTTATAGAAATATTTCAGCTGAAAATACTGAAAACCGGTCACAAAATTGGGTTAATTGTCGGTATTTTTTGGACCAAGAACCAAATGCCTTGGGTCATTTTGTCTGTCATAGCTGATCTTGCTGTGAGCAGCTGTCATTCTGAGCTGCTAACTCACTGGAATCAGTAAGAGTTGGATGTGACCCAGGGAGCTCTGTGAAGGCTGAAGTTACTTTGGACTTTCCCCTGCTTGTGGGGAAATGAGGTCATAAGTTTCCCACCCATCCTCGCTTTGTTTCATCTTAGACATGTTTACTCTAAGTGAGAAATTCAGCTTGACCCTGAACTTTACCCTTGGTTATGGGCTGCTTCTAGGCTGGAAGTTTATTCATTTACTAGAGGCCTGGTGCACTTTGGGGAGGGGGCATCCCTCAGCATGGATTGCGAGAGGGCGCAGGCCAGGCTGAAGGACCCCACTGGTGCACGATTCGGGCCAGGGAGGGCTGTGGGAGGTTTGCCAGCTGGGGAGGGACCGCAGGAGAGCTCCAGGGCGTGTCCAGCCCATCTCGCTCAATCCTGCTCGGCCAACCCCAGCAGCAAGCTAACCTACCAGTCAGAGTGTCTCCTCCCTGGTGATCAGTGCACATCATAGCAAGTAGTTGAACAGCTTTAGCATATCATTAGCATATTATGCTTTGATTGGTTGAATGGCCAACCAGATGACCGGACACTTAGCACATTAGGCTTTTATTATATAGGATTTTAAAGGTCTACTCACATACCTGTAAGCAGGAAAGGCCATTTGTCCACATTTTTTCACTCCCCCCATCAACTTGGGAGGAGGTTAGGATTTTAGTCACTTGTCTCATTTTGTATAATGAGAACAATCAATGAGACCAACTAGATGAATAGGCCTGAAGGCTTAGAGGAAATTGGAAATAGAGAGCCTTGTGAGATCCCAGGGTGTGGTGGGAATTGTGTCCAAATTATCAAAGCTCATCATGATACCAGAGATGTTAAGTGGTGTGCATCATATTTAGATAGGGTTATTTTTATTGACAAATACATGTAGTTGTTTTTTATAAAATTTGGGGGATATTTCAAATATTATAAGAAATACTAAGCCATTTATTCACTCTAGCTCTGTCCCTGTGCACCTGACTCCATTCCTCTCCCCCCCTTTACAGGTAACCACCACTTGGTGTGTATTGTTCCCAGGCATATTTATGTATCTTACCACATATATGTGTCAATAATATATGAATTGTGTATATATATCATCAACTAGGATAACTCATAAAGTAACTTTATTTTTGTCCATTTTTACATTTACTTACTGAGTATAATTCTTTCCCTGTACTGGAATGAAAACTGTGGAAGGTCCATGATTACTCTTGTCATTCTTTGGTTGAAAAAAAAAAAAAAAAGTTCTATGTTCTCTTTAAGTCACAAAACACAACCCCAACTCAGTAATTAAAATGTCCAGTTTTGTTATAATCAAAACCCCCCTCTGGAGAATGGTACCATATTGGTTGTCAATATGGTTGCTGTTGAGAATTCTGGTTACTTATAACGTAACCAGACTACTTCTATCTGAAGTAGTCCCTCCATATCATTGGATAGTAAGTACAGATCTCTTTCTGCAATATTAAAAAATGCCCCAAACATGCTATTAGGCCTTTCCTTTCCTGCTTAACTGAAGCACACTTCATTTTAACATTAGACAGTAACAGCTACACTAATGTTGCTTTTTCAAGCACATAAACCTTCCAACATCTAAATTAGGAAATGGACTAAAACATTTGTACTTTGTATGAGATGCACAAAGATGTGTAAAAGTTGTGTACACCTATTCTTTAGTTGGTGAGAAAAGGTTACATTACATCTGTGTTTGAGTCCTTGTATAATCACAGGGTCTGACCTTCTGCAGTTACGTTGTTTGGCACTTGGTTGTTCCCAGATTAACTGCTAAAACATTTTGAATACAAACTATTATGTTCATTTCCTGGCAACAAGCTGGTCTGTGAAAATGAGGTAGGAGAATATATACATGAATAGGAACATTAAGATCAAGAACAGATCTCTACAAATGCAAGTGATCAGATTATTCAAAAAAGTAACAATAACTGTGATACTTTTTTCCTAATGAAACATTCCAATCTCTTATTTTTTAGTTGAATGCATTTTTTTACTGTTAGGTACTATTTCTTGTTTTTTATCTATTTAGCTAACATATCTGCTCTTATGAGATAAAGCATGTCAAAAACTGAGAAGTGTGACAAACTATATAAATGTTAAGATGTCTTTTTAAAAATATAAAGCTAGACTGTACCAGTGACTCTAGTACTACAGTACTGTCTATCTGCCAAATTTAATGCCACATCATTCATCGCATTACCAAATCACACCAAGCATGACACAGAGACAATTTGTTTAAGAAAAGTTTTACTAATGTGTTAATATTTCAGCAAAGTTATTGCATTGCAACGGGTTTAAAAGGCAGACAAACATTAATATAGCCTATAAGGTAACAAAGGTGTTTTATATAATTAAAATATTACACAGACCTGTGGGATTTATTGAGAAACTAACAGACCCATAAAAGAAATTAAATCTGAAAGAGTAAATCCAGTATTAGCACCTTCATTATCTCTGAAACTAAAACTTGTTACTATTTCATTCTCTCCTAATATATTTAACTCTCTCCCAAATACGGAGCTCTCAAACCTCAGAGGTGACCGAAAGCCATGAGAAGCCCAGTGCTAAAAACATACAGCCAAAGAACGAGAAATACTGACTCACACTTGAGTTTTAGTTGGATATCACTTAACTTACTGTACTTAAACCTATCTTAAGATTTCTGTGCAATGAATACTGTATATAAGGAAAGTCTATGAATCATTAGATTTGCCAGTGGGGATAGTTAAAAATTAGCAATATACAGTATTATTCCTATCAAATTTTTTTTCTCATAAGTTATATTTATAACAAAACTATAATTAAAATATTTATTACACTTGCTTATTACACTTTCAGGAGCATTTATGTGTTTGATGGTTTAGCATCCACTGTATTGTGCTTACTTATTTATAGAAGGAACAAGCAACACATACCACATCTTCCCAACATTCAAGGTAATGTAATGATAACAAAATTCTCCAAAGAAAAATACTGCAAACTGTATTAAATACTGCTTTATTAGAAATAATTGCTATAATAAAACAAAGAACACATTATTTTTCCAATGAACTTCAGTTGGAGAAACTTAACAACAGAAATAGATCTTTAAGATTTGAGTCATGGCAAAACTGATAGTTCTTTGAAATCTGGGAGATGCATTAGCAACACCACAGACACAGCCTACCCTATACTAAAATCCTGAAGAAAAGCATCTTGTTAATTTGGGGGAATGAGACTGAACACTGGCTAAGACATGACTTTGAGGTCTATAGCCACCTGGGAAGCTGGCCCAAGGAATGAAGAGAACCATTGGTACTGGTGGCAGATAAATGAACTTTGCGTTGGGCTAACCAACTGCATATTTCATTAATGGCTCTGAATAAAAAAAGTGAAATGCTTCATTGTGTTTTCTCAGAAACTAATGAAAAGATTACAGAGTCCTACACAATTTGGAGACAAAAAGTGGATGCTGAGCGACTAGCGGTCACTCCAGGTGTGGAATTTTAGAAAGTTAGTCCTTGGAGTAAATGGCACCGTGGCTCTGGCAGCAGATACAAAGGAATGACGCTCTGTAGAGGAGGTAGGGGACGCTCTGCGATCAGCCAGTGGAGAGATGAGGTTCCCAGCTGGAGCTGGGATCTATAATCAGAGGGAAAAAGTATTGGTTTTAGAAAAGGATGCTAAAAATAACCTCTAAAACATCTCTCTATACCAATTGATATGAGTGCCTAATATATGGGCTATCTAATACTTGAATCTGTACTATGTGCTTAAGTTCAGAGCTCAATAGTGTGGAAAGCTAAGCCCTGTATATTTTTATCTTTGACCAATCATGTCACGAGAGTAGAATAGCACAGGGTTAAGTCGCAAATCTGGGGCCAGGCTGCCTTGGTCACTACCTACTAGTTTTTAACCGTGGACAACTAATTTAAGCTCTTTGTGCCTGAGTTTCCTCATCTGAAAAATTGAGATAACAGTATCTGGATTGTGATGATTAAAATTAAGCATTTACAAATAGTGCAGGCACATAATAAGTGCCAACAAATATTAGCTATTTTTATTATCATCAATTTACTGTGATAGAATGATTTTTCCTATTTTTTAAAATAAAGACAATCTTAATCCAAAGAGAGAAAACACCATTAATATATTTAACTAGAGGCCTGGTGCATGAAATTTGTGCACTGGCAGGGGGAGGGTTCCTTAGCCCGGCCTGTGCCCTCTTGCAGTTCGGGACATCCCTCTCGCAGTCTGGGACCCCTCAGGGAATGTAGCAGTGCACCAAGTGGCAGGCGGCCAGGGAGGAGCCTGAATTGGGGCCGGGCACTGCTCATTCTCATCCCGGCCCGCTGCACCTGCTGCCGCTGCTTGCTAGCTGCCGCTGATTCAGGAGAGGCTCCCACTGTGGCAGCTGTGCTCGCCAACCATGAGCCCAGCTTCTGGCTGAATGGTGTTCCCCCTGTGGAGCGCATTGACCACCAGGGGGCAGCTACTGCATTGATCATCTGCCCCCTGGTGGTCAGTGCGCATCATAGCTACCGTTCGTTCTGGTTGTTCTGCTGCTTAGGCTTTTATTATATAGACTAGAGGCCCGGTGCACGAAATTCGTGCACGGGGGTGGGGGGGGTGTCCCTCAGCCCAGCTTGCACCCTCTCCAATCTGGGACCCCTCGAGGGATGTCTGATTGCCCGTTTAGGCCCGATCCCACCGGACATCCCTCTGACAATCCAGGACTGCTGGCTCCCAACTGCTCGCCTGCCTGCCTTCCTAATTGCCCCTAACTGCTTCTGCCTGCCAGCCTGATCACCCCCTAACCACTCCCATGCCAGCCTGACTGATATCTAACTGCTCCCCTGCCAGCCTGTTTGCCCCCAACTTCCCTCCTCTGCTGGCCTGGTCACCCCTAACTGCCCTCCTCTGCAGGGTTGATCGCCTCCAACTGCCCTCCCCTGCAGGCCTGGTCCCTCTCAACTGCCTTCCCTTGCAGGCCTGGTCCCTCCCAACTGCCCTCCCCTGCTGGCCATCTTGTGTCCACATGGGGGCAGGATCTTTGACCACATAGGGGCAGCTATCTTGATCTTGTGTGTTGGAGTGATGGTCAATCTGCATATTACTCTTTTATTAGATAGGATAGAGGTCTGGTGCCCGGGTGGGGACCAGCTGGTTTGCCCTGAAGGGTATCCCGGATCATGGTGGGGGTTCTCTTGGGGCGTGGGGCGGCCTGAGCGAGGGGCCTTTGGTGGTTTGCAGGCCAGCCACGCCCCCTGGCAACCCAAGCGGAGGCCCTGGTATCTGGAATTTATTTACCTTCTACAACTGAAACTTTGTATCCTGGAGCGGAGCCAAGCCTCCTGCTTGATCCGTGGCTGCTGCCATTTCTGTTTGGATTTGTTTACCTTCTATAATTGAAACTTTGTATCCTTGAGTGGAGGCCTGGGCAGGCCAGAGTGTGTGGAAAGCTTGGCTTCCTCTGTTGCCGGGGAAACCCAAGCCTCCCTTCTGGTAGCCATCTTGGTTGGGGTTAATTTGCATACTCGCCCTGATTGGCTGGTGGGCATGGCTTATGTAGTGGAGTGATGGTTAATTTGCATATTACTCTTTTATTAGAGAGGATAATAAAGATATTTTAAAAATTCAACTTAAAAATAACAAAATATTGTTTAAAGACCTATTTGTATACTTTTTGTCAAGTCATTAATTCCCATATAATGCTTCAACCTGCAGACACCTTATAGACTTAAGAAAAATAGTAGACTTGAATTAATTATTCTTATAGGTTTTCCCCTCCTCCAAAGCTATAGTCTACACTGGTTCCTGTGCTTGAGAAACACATAGCTCTAAAAACTAAATTGTGCTGAACAAAAATATTTGCATTCATGAAACTATCCAGAAGTTCCTAATGTAAATCTTACCCATTGCAAAATTTTACAGTTGTTTGAATATTGATAGATTAGTCTCTGGTGTGTAATTGCTCAAAACCCCACACCACTTCAGAAAAACATTATATTTAGCAATAATAGCTACAAAATGAGTCATGACAAATGCATTGTGCCAAGTCAACGCAGCTGCAATTGATAAAACAAACTTACTCCAATGGCATGTAACAAAAACCACACATAAGGTTCCTGACTGCTCGTTTGAGAAATATCAGTTTGGAAATTGTTCATGAGAAAGTGTAAGAACAAATACCACTAAGTGTTCCAAAACAAAGCCATTTTAAAGAAATAAAAGGTATGATAGATGATAACATCATTTAGGCCTTTGACTTTCAAGAATTCAGGTGACACATTCCCTAGTGCTAAAGGAAGGCAGTTTTGGAATGTTGGTTGGTCTGTAGGATTCAATAAATGGTATAAGAGCAGACAAAATGTAATTTCAAAAAGTACTGAAAAAGAAAAGGAGATAAACACTTAGAGTAATCTGATCAACTTTCCTTTCTCCATATTCTTGCTAGTGTAAGTACTTAAAAAGAAAGTATGGTATAAAAAAAATGGGTTTATGGCCAATCAGTGCAACTTTGAGAACATCATTTAATCTATTTGTACCTTGGTCTGTGCATTTGTATAATGGGGAAATATTTGGCAGAATTCTTGTGAGAATTAGAAATACCATTTGTTTAATATCTGGCACATATGAGGTATCTCAAAATGGTAGCTATTGTTATCGTTGTCCTGGGAAGGAATATGTTTGCTTTGATAGATTCTATTTCTATGCTGCCCTGTTAGTGATATATGCCAGTAAACAAAGTTAATTAGGAAAACACAGCAGCAGAACACTATCTGTAGAAAGAGTAAAGACTGAAATTGGCACAAACAGTGTAAGTACAATTTTCCGTCACTTAGAAGACTGTGCTAATGTACTATGGCTTATACATGATTTTGTTTATAGATTTCTATTAATATCACCTAATCTGTTTCTCACTTATTCAAGGTCACTTTATGGATATATAAGAACATAAACATTTGAAACAAAAGAATTAAATTTATGGTTCTACCCACTACAGGTAGATAAAATACTCATCTATGGGGCTATGAAATACTCATACTTTCCCCACTCCACTCTGAAATGTTTCTTTGGTTTTTAAAAGCCATTCATCATACTGGCAGGGGAACCTCTGACCCGATTCTTATATGCAAAACCTAACTATTTAAATGCCTAGAACAGTTTAAAATATTAAAATAAAACATGATTACCTTCCACCCCCAAAACCAAAGTAACAAAAAAACTAGTCTGAAAACAATACTGGGGGGTGGGGGTTGGGGGATGGGGGCGCGGAGGGGATCAGGATTAAATTCTGTATCACCAAACAGACCTTGGGTTAAGTACACGTCTTAAATATGAAGTAATACAGAAAACATGCCACTATATAACAATTTATTTACCATGCAGGGAAGAAAATTCATACATCCTACAAAATTACAAATACCACATATAAATCATATAATTCTATATTTACCTTTAATTCCATGGTTTATCTTCCACTGCTCATCCCTCTGTCTTCATAAATGGTAATTTCAATCTAAACAGCATGGCTGTTAAGAAAACACACTATAGAACATAACATATAAAAGGGGGCTATAGCAAGATGATATGTATGGTCTGCACAGACTTTAATTTGCTTTGCTTATTTTTAACTTATGAAAACTGTCTCCCACTTAAATTAAATATGATGCTTTCTCCACCTTGTTGAAAAATTTAAGAAAATTGCTTGTAGCATTCTACATATAGTTCCTCCCCAAACATTATTTACTGAGAAAAAAAAAAATCTGAAAAAGAATGCTTTACTGTAGAATAGGGGTTTTTTAACTGAGAATCCACAGAGGTAGTGAATTCAGGGGTTCAAAATACCCTGAAATCATATGCAAACTTTTTCTTGGGTGAGGGTTCATGACCTCTAAAAGTTTAAGACTCACTGCTGTAGACTATAATAAAACTGAACTTATTATCAGCAGGAAGGCCTGGGATTATCTGACGTAGGTTTAAAAAAAAAATTATTTTACCCATTACTCCAGTTATCAAGCTGTATTAGTTTTTTTGCAATTTTATTTCCCAAATTCACTTAGTGATTTTCAAAGCTTACTGCCTCTAAAAATATGCACAGTATGTCAAAGGTAATGAAATTATACATTTGGCAGCTGCAACTGATTTCAACTAGTCAGATGAACCCATGGAACTGCAATTCATTTGGATGACAAGTCTCACCACATTTATGAGTTTATGCATTTCAAAGGAGCTTTAGGTTCAGAGTTTCTGCAGATGAAATGAATTACTCATACCACCCCCATTATTAGTACAAGATGCCCTCAGAACCACCAAAAAAGACAGTAACCAGAATACTAAACAATCGGGAGATCTGAACAGTGCAAAGGAAGGAGAGGCATGCTTTAAGAAAAAATGCTGGAGATAGGCGGCTTATGGTAGGTATGCAATTCACAAAGACAACTCAGGAGTTAAATTCTCTTTGGCCAATGCCAAATAGTACCACTGACATTTTCTTTTTATAGACTTTTAGATCTGGACTAAAAAGATACAACTCGAAGTCCTCTCTCAATGGGATCTGTCAGGAGGAGGCCTTGGGGAGCATATATCTTCTCATTCTGCTCTTGAATGTATTTGGAGACTTTCCTCAGAACCTGACAGAAAGAAACAGCAGTTTTTTACAAATTTCATTGGATTTCCCTTTAAGTATCAGCTGAATCTCCAAATTTTCAGGCAGTGGAATTAGTTTTCAAAGCAAGTCATGGATATTCCTCTGGAAGGATATAGCTCTGATTACTTGGCTCACACCTGTTGCATACAACATATAGCACAGCATGACGAACTCTTCAAGTCACAAATATCTTCAATACAAAAGCATGAGACCCAATCCCCCTCCTTCTTACCTCCTAGTCACCTCAATCCTGGATTTAGAGAAATAGACAATTACATACACAATGGTTAGTTATGCTTTTCTCTCTCCCTACTCATAAAGTGTCGTTAATGTGACATCTTCTAATATCAAGGGTACTTCTTGGCTTTCTCCTTTAACACTTAAGAATTGCTTCTTCTTTGTACATTTTCATCAACTTTGAGTAATGATACAAAGTTGGCCTATAACAAAAGGTAGCCCAGCTAGTTTAAACGGAACATTTCATGTCCTTTGAAGGCACGAGGGCGTTAGCTGCCAGGGAGTTTCTGATGACTACAAGTGTCTTATATCATTTCCATGACCGCATGTAGTGCTACTCTGTAGCTGCTCCTGTGTCCTAGACGGGAACCTCAATTTATAAGTTTAGTATTAAGGTTGTAAAAGTCAAAGCAAATGTAGACAAAAACCAGATAGGATACAAAGGAACTTCTGGAAATTGCCAAATCTCCAGCTTTAATAAGGGCAATTCTGAGACAGATAAGCTAGAAGAAAATAAATCTTAATAGCTATATACAAAATCAAAGAGTTACATGTTTTATTTCAGATTCAAAGCCATCAGAACCCTCTTCTGGCTCTAATGTTCAAAGGGACTTTGATCCAGTTCTTTAATTACTATATATTTTCTTAAATTCACACTATCAGCATATGATAAAGTCACAGATAAATCTGATCACAAAGGGAGGAAAAGAACTGTATGAAAATAAAGCTGGAAATTAAGAAATGATTTAAGAGTGGGGTCTATAATGTACCAGGCCAAACCAACAGTTTAGAATGCTACAATTTAGGTTTTAGTATAAACTGATTTAGAATTTAAAACTCTATGTGGTTTGTATAACTAATTTTCTTACTGCAGGAAAATAATTTAAATGGTTTATTCAGGTTACATTTTTGGAAATAATATAAAGTAATGTTTTATGCTTTTTCAAAAGAGCATGATTATACTAAAAGAGCAAGGTTACATTTTTGGAAATAATATAAAGTAATGTTTTATGCTTTTTCAAAAGAGCATGATTATACTAAAAGAGCAACCTTATGTGGTATAAATTAAGAAATACTATTTCTAAAGAAAAGATTTTTTTTCCACCTAATTACCTGAAGTAATACATATATCATTCTCCTATTTTCAACTCTCAAAGAATTTGAGCAGTGCTCAGTCTTTATGGAAAAAAAAAAATCTTAGGCACTATCTCTATATCAGAGTTTGTCAATCACGCTAAAACAATGAATAGAAGGAAGTAGCCCCTAAAGGTACCCAACTCAGTACTCCCAATCTTCTCTCCGATTTCCCTCTCAGCTCACCTGACAGATTGGAAATTGGAGAGTCAGTCTCCCCTCTCCGAGGTCCATTAATACTAAGAGGACACTCAGAAGAATGCTTGCATGGCTGGTTTCAAAGAAAGGATTCCTTCAGAACAACTTTCCTCCCTCTTTCCTTGGGCACAGGTTAGTAGCAAAGAAATGGCATTCCTTTATCTGATTCAAGCACAACTTTGTTGTGCAGGTTTTTGTCTAAACTTTAATAACATTCATGAGCACTTGGGTATCAGTTTAGAAAGAAAACAGTTTTTTTGGTATAAGCTCCAAATCCTCTTATACTATTTTGGTGAAGGCAGCACTGTCCTAAACAGAATGCTTTTAAACTCTTAAGTCTCTTTAGCAATAGGAAAGCATTAATATGAGTAACTCATACTGCATCCCATACTGAACAAAGCACCATTCTCACCCCCAAGAATCTTATGTTGACATTTATTCATATTTTATATCTGTCAACTTCAAACCCTCAACAAACCCCAATTTGCATAATATTTTCGAAGCTAAACACAATCAAACCTCAGGAAAAACTCCTGGAGAATAATAAACTGGAGAAAGCCTCCTAGACCCTTGTGAAAAAATATCTTTAAGTGAGGCTAAGAGAGAACACCAAGATCACAGCTATTTTCAGAAAATATCTAAGTTCCTTCTGTGTTCCTTTTACAGATTACAGCACATAGGCAGAAGGGATGTTTTATAGTTGATGAATAAGACAACTACTGAGGGAACCTTTACAATCCCATTTGTTCCCTGATTATCATGGGCAGCAACAATAGAGAAATAACACTGAAGTCTTTATTTTCATTTTAAACCAATAAAGAGCACATTATAGGAAAAATGCATGATTGTTCTAGTGAGTTTTCAAAGGCCTATTTATAATTTCAAAAATTTAACCCACATGACAAAGTGTAAGCACTATTATATTTGGCTTACTGTTTGTAAATTAGAAATTTTAGTGTTTAAAACAATAAAGACTAAATGATTCAATCCTGTCTTTTTATAAAGTAGAAAATAATAGCACGAAAATTCCTAAGGGATAAACTAGAGAGGGAGAGGGTAGTTGTTTTCATACTTTTATCATTTTATAAAAAATACAAATATACATATGAAAAGTTTTCTTTTAAAAGCATTGGTACATTATATCTTAACTAGAGGCCCAGTGCACGGATTCGTGCACCGGTGGGGGTCCCTCAGCCTGGCTTACGGGGATCAGTGGACCGCCACCACAGCCCGGCCTTACCCGCCAGCTCGTTGGGCTCCAGCCTGCTGTCTGCGTCGATCCCGCCCAGCACAAAGTAGTGCGGAAAGTGGCAGGTGGTAGGGGAGGAGCCCAAGTGGGGCTGGGTGCCTGGGTGCTGGTCCCGCTCATCCCGGCCCCGCTGTGCCTACCGCCACAGCCACACTGGGGCATGCAGGGGGAGTGTTGCGGGAGAGGCTCACACAGCCACAGTGGCACTTGCCAGCTGTGAGCCTGGCATCGGGCGCCCAGGTCTGGTGCCCATTCGTCAGCTGAGCGGTGCTCCCACTATGGGAGTGCACTGATCACCAGGGGGCAGCTCCTGCGTTGAGCATCTGCCCCCTGTGCTAAGTGCATGTCATAGCGACCGGTTGGTCATCCAGTTGCTTAGGCTTTTATATATATATAGATTATGACCATTCTAGTTATTAACTTTCCATGATCTAGTTATTCTTGTCCAGTTTCTAAAATAAAATCACCTATTTATATTGATTGATTATTTTAGAGAGAGAGAAGGGGGAGAGAGGGAGAGAAACATTGATGTGAGAGAGAGACATTGATTGGTTGCCTCCCGTACCCGCCCTGACTGGGGACTGAACCCACAACCTAGGTATGTGCTCTCACCAGAAATCAATCCTGTGACCTTATGGTACACAGGAGGATGCTCCAACTAACTGAAGCCACATCAGCCAGGGTTAAAATCCCTATTTAAAAAATGTGGCTATGCCTTAAACTTTTGGTTTCTTGACTAATTTTATTTGGTCTTTACTTGCTTTATAATAGTTACTTTGTAAAGAGACCTTGATTAGACTTATAAAGTAGTACCTTATATATTGCCTATGAAATAAAATTAAAACATATAATTAGGATCAATCAATTTCCACTATATTTTTGATACTGAGAACTGCCTTCCAAGATTAATAATCAAAATAATTTTAATTAAGAACTGAAAAAAGATTACTTGTACCTGAAATTTAAAAAATCATGTCACTTCACAAATATCTGATTAAAACATACATATATTCTAACTTAATTCTTAAATTTATCTTAAGAAAACACTTTCTAAGCATTTACCATATGTGAGGAAATTTATTAATGCTAACACCCATTTTACAGAAAGCACTCTTAGAGAATAACCTCTCTTGTCCATAATCCCATAATTAGTAAATGACTTGCCTGTCACCCAATTACCAATTTCTTTTTACAACTGACATCAGAAGGAGCTACCTGTATCTATTTCAGCCAATGCACATGGGTAAATAAATTAATTAAAATCTTAAATTTAAAAGCTAGAGTGAAATGACAACTCAAGCATCTAATATTCCACAAAGCATGAATAAAATAATCTGGAGGATGTATTTCTAATTTAAATTGGCAGTATTCTATACCTCTTTAAAAGACCATCCTGGATGACCAAGTTTTCATCCATGTGAATTCAGTCTTACCCTCCCCTTCTACATTCAGCTCTTCATCAAGTCTTGGTTCTATCACCAACATATCTCTTGAATCTGTTTATCCCCTTGCATCTCTATTGCTCTGTTCCTTGTCCAAGCTATCATCATCTCTTGCCTAGACTTCTACAGAGCATCCTAACTGGTTTTCCTACTTTTACAACTTTTTTTTCAGAGCAGAGAGATCTCTTTATAATGAAAATCTGATATCCCTCTCCTGCTTAAAACCTTTGAGGAGCTTCCCCTTCACTGATCTCTCTGCCTAAATGTCTCCAGGCTTTCATCCTTCATGTAGTAGCATCAATGTTTCCTCCTCAGAGGCCTTTTGTGACCACAAAATTTAAATTAAGTCTCTCCTATTATTTTCTATTAGAGGCCCAGTGCATGATTAAATCATGCACGTGTAGGGTCCCCTACAGGCTTTCACTTTCGATCACGGGGGAGCTGGGTGCCTGTCCGCTGGTGCACCAGGCCTTTCAGAAGCCTCCGGTGGGGTGGAGGCTTCTGAAAGGCCTGGTGCCTGAGCGGACAGGCACCCAGCTTCCCCGCTTTTGATGGTCGGCGGCGGGACATGAGCTCGCTGCCCCAGAGGCCCCTTCTGTGCCGCAGCACAGCCATGGCGCAGACGCTGAGCTCATGCTGCCGCTGGTGACGCGAGCTCAGCGTCCCGCCGGCCCAATCGCCCCCCCCCCCCCCCCCGGCCACCCCGAGTCCCGCCCCCCGTGCCTCCTGGCCAATTGTGGGCATAGCGAAGGTACGGTCAATTTGCATATTTGTCTATTATTAGGTAGGATCATAGGAGAGTTTGTTTTCTTCAAGGGACTTACCATATTTTACAATTTTGCTGATTTTGTTTCCTTAATATCAGTTGTTACCACTAAATTACAAACTCCACAAGGTCAGCAACCATGTTTACCCTATTCAGTTATATCCCCTGCATACTGGTTAGCATATGGTAGACTTTCATATTTATCGGATTTACCCCCTTCACTCAGAAAATGTATTATTAAGAGAAGCTGCTATGACAAAACAGACTGAAAGCTGACATTGATCCTTTATAACTTCTGATTCTGAATGTTAACCAGGAATGAAAGTAAGCTGCTTCTCTATATGATATGGAGAAGGACATAAACTACGAAGTTATTATTTAAATACTAGAGGCCGGATGCATGAAATTCATGTAAGAGTAGGCCTTCCTTCCCCTGGCTGCCAGCACTGGCTTCTCTCTGGCACCCGGGACCCAGGCTTCCCTCTGGCCGCCTGCAGGCACCCGGGACCCAGTCATCTGGTCTAATTAGCATATTACACTTTTATTATTATAGATACCCTTTTTGTAACACTAATTCAATATTTTTAGCTACAATTGTATCTGCTCTCTACTGCATGGAGTACAAGACAATCACAGGGACATTTCTATAGGTGGGATATAATGTAGATATCAGGATTTAATAATAGGGGCTTACTCTGATTAACTTAAATACATCATTTAACACACATTCAGGGAGTGTCTAATATACCCAAGGCATGGTGTCAGGCAAGAAGAGGGATATATAGTGGTTAAGGCACTTTGAACTCAAGAAAAATACATACTTGATGGGCAAATAAGAATGTAAACTTCTGCATTCCAAAGTAGAGTGTTAAGTGCCAGGAAACAGACACAAATAAAATATTGTGGGGATACCAAGGAGAGAAAGACTATGATTAGAAGACTAAGGAAAATTTAGATGAAAGTGGGACCTAAGGGACTGGTGAGATTTGAACATGGGAAGGGTAGCATTCTAGGGTCAAATAAACAAAAGACTAAGGTGGGAGGATAAAACTTAAGATAGAAATTTGGGGAAATAGAGTAAATGTAGCCTTACCTTCTCATAATGAGTTTCCATGCATAAGAAGATGGTGTAGGCTGTTAAACAAGCCAAACAACCTTCAAGATATGATTGACCCCCAAGCTTCTCTGCTTCTGCATAAAGGTTATTTAGAGTTCGAACTGTTTCTTCAAACTGCTGCCTATCAATCTGTACAGGAAAGAATTTAAAAATAAGTTTTGGAAAAAAAGATTAGCTACTCACTAATGCTTGCTATCACTAACTTATTTTGCTTTTTTGTCAACATTCTTATTTAATAATCGGCATACAATTTTTAGGTGATTAAATCTGGACCCAAGTTACTGAAACTGCTTAGTATTTGTTTAATTTTATCACTATTATGAACATTAGATATCTTCAAGTCTCAATATAGTGTTTTTTTATTCTCTATACAGTAGGTCCTTGGGTTAAGTCAGAGATCCGTTCCTATGGCGTGATGTATTGCGATTTTCTCCGTAGGTCGGAACCCACCTACATAAGCACCTACGTCACTCACATGGAGCACATACACAGCAGTAATGAAGTGAAACAGTAAAAAAAATTTAAAAGAAAGATAACAATTCCTGACCTTTACTTGTGGTAAATAAATAAAAAACATAAAGCACATATGTCCATACATCGAAATGACGGAATTTTTTATAAATACTGTAAATGGGAGATGGCGATGTAACCACGAAACGACATACGTCGAGTCCTACGTAACCGGAGGACTGCCTGTAATGAATTTCAAGTAAATTAAATTATACAATTCTTCGATCTTTCAATTCAGTTATATGCACTTTTACTGAGCACCTACCATTACATACTATGACAGGCCTTAGAGAAATATTAATAAGACAGACTCAATCTTCAAGGAGTTTACAGTTAAATGAGCAGCACAAATATGTAAATATAAAAAATGCAATAAATTGCAGAGTACTATAATAGAGGCATAAAGTATGGTGGAAGAGACCTTCCCTTGATCTGGAAAGAGCAGATAATCTTAAATTCAATAGCTAAACACAGGCAGGGAAGGACATTTTAAGCAGAAGAATCAAAGAGTGCAAAGTTCTGTTTTTGTTTACTCAATATTAAAGTAACTATTTAGTATTAAAAGCTCATCATGAACAAGGCAAAATCTGAAACTACTGCACAACTCACACCAAGTCATTCCTATCACCTCCTTCTATTCAGTGACACTATCTTACATTTATACCAATACTATTGTCATTCACTTTCCACTCTAATCATCAGCTTTTACTTCCTTCTTCCAGTATCACTTTATTTTCTAACAGTGCTTTCTACATTTTTAAATCTTAATACTTTACGCTAGGACTTTCAAGGTCCATTAGTATAGTATTTCATCTGATACTATCATTCTTGGTAACAAAACTACAATCAATCTGTCCTTACTTTAGGCCTTCTTTATTCCTAAAACTAATAACTACCTACACATGAATTCTTTTATGAAGTCTATATAAAAATAGACTAACAGAAGTCAAAGAACCTCAATATCATAGTTTGAGACAAATTATTCCCAAGAACATAATTTCTTAAAGTATGATCATCACCGTTAAGCTATTAAAACTGTTTAGGTTAGAGGCATTTGTAATCATTGTTTTGTCCTGTGGGGAAACAATGAGCCAAAAGCATGAAAAAGTTTAATATAAACTTTAAAATGGTGGTGGCTCTACCTGTTTTTCAAAAGGAGCTACTTTTACTTTCCAAGAATATTAAGAGTTTCTGACAAGGTTTGGGTGGGTGGCGATGGTACTGAGAGCCAGGGCAGTAATCCTTCACTGAGCCAAACTACTTGAAGACATGGTTTGTCAAGAATGGTCATCTGCAGAACCGATCAGAACCTATGCCAGAGTTCTCATTCCCTGAAAACAGACTTGGGAGAAAGGCTCAGTGAACAAATATTAAAGATAAACTGTTCACCTAATTATGCCTAAGTTAATGCCTCCAGTTTGTCCCATCAGTAAATCTGCCAAAGTCTAAATAATTTCAAACAATCACCTGTGCTTTACCTACAATGTTATGATTGGATAAAAAAGTCATTTGAATTATTTACATTTCTTTGGACATAATATGATTCAAAACCATGGAATCCAAACCAGAAATGTCTCTTTTAGATCAGAATCACTAATCATATCAGCAACACTAACTCTTAAAAGTTATTCCAAGATTGCAATGCTTTTGCAGGATGGAAGCAAATCATAGATCATTTTTTAAAAATTAAGTGAAGGATTTAAAAAAAAGGTTAAGAAAAAAGAAAAGATTAAAAAAAAAGTCAAGAATTTCTTTGCAAGGTTATTTTTATAAAGGGGAAAAAAGTAAAAACCATGGTAGGCAGCAGGAAAGGCAAAGGACACACTTAACATACAAGGCCTCAGCAGAACAAATGTGGGTATTTCCACCTCTCTTTAGGCACTATGAAAAGCTGTCAGTGGTCTCCCCTAGTTACTTGGACGTTGCTAGAGAAGCTATATCAAAATCTGGATATGTGGCCGAAACCGGTTTGGCTCAGTGGATAGAGCGTCGGCCTGCGGACTGAAAGGTCCCGGGTTCGATTCCGGTCAAGGGCATGTACCTTGGTTGCGGGCATGTACCTTGGTTGCGGGCACATCCCCAGTAGGGGGTGTGCAGGAGGCAGCTGATTGATGTTTCTAACTCTCTATCCCTCTCTCTTCCTCTCTGTAAAAAGTCAATAAAATATATTTTAAAAAAAATAAAAAAAAATCTGGATATGTGAAGTTGGAACCAAATACAAATTTGTATCAGTAAACATTGAAAGCCATAATGGAAACAGGAATCAGGCTCATCGTTTCCCCAGAATTTTTGTTTCTTGAACTATGTGGTAAAAAGCATGGTACTGAAGCTTAAAGCAATCACAAGTCACAGGTAATTTCTACTGATCAAATGTAGAGTCATATTTTTAAAGGTATATAGGGGTACAAATGCTTCAATTATAGTTCATTCACTTCTCTTCTACCCAGACCAAAGGTGCCTAAGATGTCTGTATTTTGGGTAAAGTGAGAATAAAGCCTCCTTTAAAGAACTGTCCTGGCAACAAAGCATTTAGGCATCAAAGTATTACATTCGAACAGGCAATGGATAAAGTAAACTTTTTAACAGACAGAATTTGTCCTCACTCCCAAATTAAAGAGCACCAATGTGTGTGTTTTTAATGCTTTAAAGTAACACAAAACACTTGTGCATTAGTTTCTTCCTCTATTAAGTTGCCAAGTGTGATGTTCTCACAAAAGGAAAAATCGGTCTCAGCGGCAGAGCAATCAGTACAATTTCTAGGGTTAGTTGAGAAACAAAGAGAGAAACCTTTCAATTTTCCATCAAACAAGCAAGGAAAATTTAAACCTGTAATTTAAATTTAATCTCAACACAGGAAAAAAAAAAAATCAAAGCTTTCCCAAGCAGTTTAAAAAGTATAAGCTAGTGTTCTAACCCAAACATTAAAAAAGAATAAAAAGGGCACAATTGTACAGCACCATGTAACATTCCATATAGTACTCAGAATCACAAGCAGTTCTGGGCTGTACGCAGTCAAAGAAATAAATGGACTCCAGAATTCAGAAACATCAATTTCCTGTAAGAAACAGTGGAATACTGTAACTATATTATGATTCTGTATTCCAACTATAAAATAAAGGCTCTACCACACACAGTGGAAGACCAATGTCTGATTATGCATAAATATATTGGGCTCAACTATGAGTTCAAAGTTTGACAAAGGAATCTTGTAACATCTAAAGTGTGGTGAAAAAAAAAAAAAGCTTACATTCTGATTTGAAAGTACATAAATAGTATAAGTCAGAGTTTCCAAAACAGGCTTAAAAATAAAAACATTTGATCCATTTCACTTAAGTCCTAACATGTAAAACATGCTAACTGCAATGTTAAATTATTTTAAGAACAGTATTGAGTAGTTTTAGCCAGTAGGCAACTGGCTCAATTTCCACCTTTTCAAACTACTAGTGTCAGGCAGGGTGAGTTAACTCATAACATGGTGACAATCAAGTACAGCATTCATATGGCGTTTCACAAACAAGCTAACCTCATAATCTTTATGTGACATGTCTGATCTTTAATTTGTATTTAAAGAAACATACTTGGCCCACTAACCTGCTCAAGGTTATAAATCAAGCTAAAGGACACTATACCTGATTATTGTTGATTTTCCAACCTTGGCAATCAGGTAAAACCACCTACCTTGCTACAAGCTGGTTTTAAATGACTGCTACACATTTCTCTAGGACAGACTCACCTACACCCACTTATTTCATGACCAGCATTTCTTAGCCCCACACCCACAGCATGTCTAATCACTTACCAGTCCCTCACCCTTCTTGTCAAAGAGGAAAGCCACAAAACTTGCTCCCATCTAACCAGAAATTGACTTCTGGACAGTAAACTGATGTAAGGTAACATGGCTCAAGACCAAAAGAGTTTCTCTTTGGGTGGGTGAACAGATGTGGGCACAAGAAAACACACACATATTCCGGTGGCTTACTTCACTATACCTTTAAAATAAGATTGAATCATCCCATTCTTGCATTTCTGTATGCAGGGTTGCCCAAAGGACCTGTGTCCTGGTGACAATTTTGACATGCAAGCCAACATAACACAGGTGGCTCCCAGTGATCAGAATTGGGAGTGGCAAGTCTAAGGCCTTGTAATCTTAATATTTCCCTGTCCAGGCCCATCTAACGCTCTGTGTTTTTCAGGTTCCAAGAAGGCCTGTCTGCACTGCCTGGCACAGCACTTAATAAATCCTTCCTGCCCAACAGTTCGGCCAGCACAAGGGCCACAAACGCCCGTCACGAGGATGATGATGAAGATTCCTCTTGCGTGACGAGGTAGGGCTACATAGCTCCCAACATGTTTAGTTAGGTGGCCCGGAGCCTGAGGAATTAGTGCCTCATCACTGTTGTCAATAACCCGGGGTGGGGGTGGTGGGCAAGCAGGGGAAGAAGACGGCTGGGTACCGATTCCCGGCACTGGGCATCGCAGAGTTAGTTCTACAAGGTCATCACCCCCGGGGGCTTGGCATTATTCCTCCGGCTCCAACCACCAGGTCCCGCTTAAGGACCCTCTTCGCACACCTGTGGCCAACGCCCCTTCTTTGACAGCCCGTACCCAGAGCCCCGGGGCACACTCGGCGGCCGGGTTTCAGCCCAAACCTCCTTCCCTGCCCTGGGCAGTCTCCCTCCCTCGCCTCCGAGTAGGTGCGGGGAGCCAGGCTGCATACCCGGTTTTCCAGCTCCGCGGGGAACTTGGTCTGGAACTGACAGCGTGTGCCACTGCTGTAGTCTCGCTGAATGAAGACCTTTCCGAACACCGGCGCCTGCTGCGGCCTCATGGCGAGCACAAGACGGGCCGCGCTGTGGGTTCCGGGGGACAGCAACCGCGGGTCAGATCCCCGGCCTGGACCCAAGACGCCAGCCCGCCAGCCCCGCAGACCCACCCGCCGCCCACAGCAGCCCGAGGCCTCCCCCGCCCGACTCCCCTTCACCCATGCTGTCACTGCAGGCCTTTAGCTACGGCCCCAGCTCAGGCCCCGCGCCCCCCACAGCCCGGTTCGGCCCGGGAAACACGAACCCGCCTCCTCCGCCCTCCAGCTGCGGTCGCGCCGCCTGGACCGTCACTTACGACCTGTCGTAAAAAGCATCTTTCTCCCCGCCCCTCGGCTCGGCCTCCTTCCGCAAGTCTGGGACCCACCCCTCTTCTCCGGCCATAAAGCGACTCTGCCGAGGCTGCGCGTGGCGGTGCCAGGATGCACACTGTGGGTGGGGCCCCGGCGGACTCCGCTCCCCGCCCCGCCCCGCCCCGAGGAGCCCAACCGGAAGGAAAAAGAGGGGCGGAGCCGGAGGGCGTGGCGGGCCGGGGGCCGGTAACTACTGCGGAGACTGGAATATACTTTGCAGGAGTTTGAGGTCGGGATTTCCAGGTTGCGTCATTTCCCTGCCGATCTCGGCGAGGTAATTTCTTACAATTACTGACTGTAAGGGTTTCCTTTCCCTGTTGATTGAGTGTCGCCGCTTGCCCGTGGAACACCACCCAACTCCATCTACACAAAACCAAGTGCTCACATTTAGAAACAGCCGGCTACTGGGGATCCGTTTGACCGCGGGGCAGAAAGGAGGACCAAGAACCTGCCAGGGCGTCACAGTCAAGCCTCTCCAACTTCTCGGAGGGGTGGTTCTCCTCCCCCAAAGATTTTCATTCAGGACCCGAGCCTGCACCCCTCAGCCCACCTGAGAGGACAAGCAGTTCTCCCTCCCGGCAGCCTCACCTAACTCAGCTTACACTGGCCTACCTTTATCTGGCGTTGTCTGGCTAATATTACTTGTTAGCACCTCTGTCTGATCCTGCCCTTTATGAATTTTTAAAATACTCATTTCTTGTATTTTAAAAACAGCTTTATGGAGGTATAAACAGCATACAATAAACTGAACATAATTAAATTGGAAAGATTGTTTCGTTTTGACAGGTATATAACCATGAAACCATTTCAATCAAGATAGTGAACATTTACCACTTTTAAAAGGTTCCTCCTGCTCCTTTGTCACGTCTCCTTCTTGACCCTCCCCAGCCCCTTTCCTCAGGCACTGATCTGTTTTTTGTCACCATACATTAGTTTGCATTTCTGTGAATTTTATATTAAAAAAAAAAAGAATCATACGGGATGCACTTTGGGCGCGGGGGCGGTCTGGCTTCTTTCACATAGACTATTTTGAGATTCATCCGTGGTTATCAAGAATTCATTCCTTTTTACTGCTGGATAATATTTCATTATATGAGTATTCCACCGTTTGCTTATTCATTCACTTGTTGATGGACATTTGAGTTGCTTTGGGTTTGGGGTTATCTATATATATAAAAGGCTAATATGCTAAGTGTCCCACAGTCTGGGTAATGACTTCATGTAGAAATGCCCGGCTTCCTCTCTGTAGCAACGACTAGCCTCCTTGCAGTTTCTTCAGTCCAGGAACACGACTTGCTTTATAGCCAGGTGTAAACATTTTACACTTTAACCAAATGTCTGTGAAGTGTTTTCCCTTGCCTCATCTCATTTGATCCTCACAGAAGTCCTGGAGTAGGAAGATAGAAGACTCAGTGGAATCCTATTTTCTTTTCATTAGCTGGAAAACAGAGATTTAGAAAGCTTAGAAACTTGACACGACTGAAAAGAAGTAGGAAATGGTGGAACTTGAAAATGACTTCAGGTTTTCTCACTGTGCAGAATATAGTCAAAAACTGCTGCAGCTAAATATTTTACCCTTTGTTCTCCCTGTGTGATCTACAGTCTGCTTCATGTTGATATTTACTGCTGTTGCTGACAATTATCTGAAAGAGAAGTTAGGATGCTTGACTGGGCTGGAAAAAGTTTAGCTAAATCAGAAAGCAGGTCTAATTAAGCAAGTTTATTCTATATCTATAAAAGGCTAAGTTGACTCGCACATGAGCGATACATATAAAGCTCTTGCTGGCACCAATTGCACGCATGTGTTTCCATCTGTCATTGTCGATCGTGAATTTAGTTGACAATTTTATTATAAAGGGTGAATAGTGACATTAAAATATTTCTTCTAATTAATTTCCTTTTAATGTGCACAAATTCGTGCACCGGGCTACTAGTTACAAAAAAGCTGCTATTGGGCATTTATCTACAAGTCTTTGTATGGACATATGTTTTTATTTCTCTTGGGTAAATACCTAGGGATAGAATGGGTCATAGGATAAGTATATGTTTAATGTTTTGGGAAACTGCCAAACTTTTCCACAGTGATTGGCAGTTTTACATTCCCATCAGCAGTGTATGAGAGTTCCAGTTGCTCCACATCTCTGTCATCCTTGTAGTTTTACCTTTCATATTTCTATGACTGATGATTTTGAACATCTTTTCATGAACTTACTTGTCATCCATATATCTTTGGTGAGGTGTCCAAACCTTTTGCCAATTTTTTGTTTGTGTCTGTTTTCCTATTACTGAGTTTTAAGAGTTCTTTATATATTCTAGCGAAAAATCCTGTATATATGATTTGCATACATTTTTTTCCATACATTTTACTCACTCTTTTTTAAAAATGTTTTCATTCATTTGTTTGAATCCGGTTCCAAACAAGGTTCCAAACATTATAATAGTCTATTTTAAGTTGATAGCAACTTAACTTTGATCATATACAACACTCTACCCTGTTACTCCTCCCCCCATTGATGTTATAATTTTCATCTCTCTATTTTGTGTAGCCATTAACAAATTACTGTACCCATAGTTATTTTATTTATTTATTTTTAAATATATTTCTTTATTGATTTCAGAGAGGAAGGGAGAAAGAGAGAGAGATAGAAACATCAATGATGAGAGAGGATCATTGATTGGCTGCCTCCTGCACTGCCCCTACTGGGGATCAATCCTGCAACCCAGGCATGTGCCCTTGGCTGGGATAGAACCTGGGACCCTTCAGTCCGCAGGCTAATGCTCTATTCACTGAGCCAAGCTGGTTAGTGCTCCCATAGTTATTTTATTTTTTTCCATAGTTATTTTTAATACTTTAGTCCATTAATCTTTATACTCAAGTCGAGTGATTTACATACCATATTACAGTGTTGGAGTATTCTGAATTTGATTATATACGTTACCAGTGTGTTTTATATTTTATATGATTTCAGGTTACTATTAGCATCCTTTTATTTTGGTTTGAAGAGCTCTTTTCAGCATTTTTTGTAAAGCAGGTCTAGAAGTGCTGAACTCCCTTAGCTTTTGTTTGTTTGGAAAAGTCTTTACTTGTCCTTCACATCTGAAGGATAGCTTTGCAGTGAAGAACACCATAAACAAATTTATAAAAGTATGGGGTAAGTACTACAAGCAGAAAAATCCTTTGTAACCAAACTCTACCTTATCAAGACCTTTCCTTCTTTTGAGACTTCTGAATACCACATATGCTACTTAGTCATGCACTCTTTTTCATGTCCCTTTGGGATTACTTTATTTTTTCTTTTTTTCTGAATGATTATAGCAATTCATAATTGCTCAACCTGGCAACAACTAAGATGTAAATGGATAAACAAATTGTGGTATATCTAACCTACATGATCCTATTAACTAATGTCACCCCAATAAATTTAATTAAAAAATTGTGGTACATCCATACAATGGAATATGACTTAGCAATATAAAGGAACTAGCTACTGACACACACCACAACATAGAAGAATCTCAAAAGCATTATGTTAAGTGGAAAAAGCCAGCCTCAAAAGGTTACAGGATGTGCGATTCTATTTATATAATATCCTGAAAAAGGCAAAACTATAGGGACAGAAATCAGATCAGTGATTTCTAGGGGCTGGGTTGGGGAGAAGACTGGCTACGTAAAGGCACTGTTAGCAAACTCAAGGGGTTCACCGCTTGGGATGCTCCATTCAAGAACTAGATGTGGTTGTCGTTAGGTAGTTCTTTTTAAATATATACATTTCTTAAGTATGGCATGAGCACTGTTATAGAAATAATAAAATTCTAGAGCGGGAAAGGAAATGTTAGATGTTACTTGTCCACCTCCCACTATGTGCAGAAATTTCTTCTACAACCTCTGTTTGAGCACTAATTTTAGAGTCTGATGGACTACAACATTATGACCTGAATCCCTTTACTTTGTTAGAACGATAACCATTTACTGGCTGAAAATCTGCTTCCCTGTAACTTTTGTAATGGTATGTTAGAATGAAACTCCATCTTTCTTAGAATTCTATAATAGCTGAAGCTGGGTGTTTGACTACCTGTGAGGACATAATAAAGAGATCGTAAAACCTGTCCTATCTGCATTAGCACATCACACATCTCTCTCTGCATGCCTTGAGAACCTTCTTTCTTCAAAAGATTATTGGAGTGCTGTGGCATTTCCTCTGAAACCACATTAGAAGGGATTCAAGAAGACCGTTCTGAGAGCTTTCAGCGTGTCCCCTGGAGTTTGAGGAACTCATACTGAAATGTGTCAAGTATGGAGTCTGTGCCTGTAGCTGCCTCCTCCTTGTAACCTAGTGAAGAGGCTGCATTGGAAGGGAGCTGTGCTTTCTCTGATATTGCGGCACAGGTACGTATTTTCCAGGAATCCAGTGATCACACAGAAGGGAGCTGGTCTTGGCCTTCTTAAAAAGGTTCCTATGAAAGAGGATTTCTTAGAGGGGCAAGGGGATCCCAGTAGACTAGTGGGTGGCCAGGGGAAAGCTGTTAAATCTGCGAATGGGGCGAGAGGCACTGTCTCAGTCAGGGGAGCCTGGAGGAAGCCCCATTGTCCTTCTGCCCCCAAGAGGGCACCACCATCTCATACAAACATATCTATGTCTTTGCTCTTTTATTCTAATCTCCTCTCCCCTTGGGTTTGACCCTGAAAGAATCAAACATGATGACTGACAATCTGGGGAAGGAGATGGAGTAAGGAAGAGACACTAAGCCAACCACACCTCCTCCCCAAACTTCCCCTCTATTGGTTGTCAAGCTGGAAGAAGAGAGAGGCCTTAAGTTTAAATGAGTTTGGGGTGTTGATGTTACACTGGAGGCATATTTTAATTACTGAAATGAAACTGTTGATTAAAAGGCTCAGAATATTATGGGAGGTGCTGGAGATTTCATTATGGGATAGGAAAGAACAAGTCCAGAGAGCAGGCTTGGAGGGGCAAAGGGAGAAAGATTAAAAGTATTTTTTCTTCTATCCAATAAAACTGTAACACTTCCAATCACTGATCAATCTACTTTCTCGTCAACATTTTGACAAATCTTTAGGTATTTTAAGAGCTCACAGACTCGTGCCCCTCCCCACTCTGGTCAGATTAAATATGCTTACTTTTTCATATAATAGAATTTTTGTGTAACATTGTTATACTTCAGCTCATCAACACCCCTCTAATCATATCACGTGCAGCAGCACTGTTGCTTCCTGGGGCTTGGCACCAGACCCTCATTTATGCAGCATCCCGTGATTGATTCGTATTCAGTTTCATTTCTTTAAAACCCCTCTTAACTTTTTACATGAGCTGCTTTTAAGTTAAGCCTCCCTGTTTTTATTTGCATATTTTTAATATATTTTTTTCCTGTGAAGTTTTATTTTACAGATCAATAGATTTTGGGTCATGCCTGTTGTGAGTATTCTGAATCAAAATTCTGTCGTCTGTGGTAATTAGTCATCCTTTCTGGCTTAACATCATTGGCCAATCTTATAAGCAATCTTTCTGTGACTTTGTGGAAGTGACTGAGAGCAGGATCTTGTGGTGATCATGAGAATGGACTCTGGAGGCACATTCCTTAAGTTGAAGGCCTGGCCCTGACACTTTGTAGTTATATAATACTAGAGGCCCATTGCACAAAGATTCGTGCAATAGGCCTTCCTTCCCCTGGCTGCTGGCACCGGTTTTCCTCTGGCACCCGGGACCAGGGCCGCAGTGGAGCCAAGTGTTCAGCCTTCAGGTTTGGCTCCGGCCGCAGTGGAGCCTTCAGTCTTTGCTTGGTGCCTGCATATGCAAATTAACCCTCCTTCTTTGTTGGGTCAATTTGCATACTCACTCCTGATTGGCTTGTGTGTGTCACGGAGGTGCAGTCAATTTGCATCTTCCTCTTTTATTATCATATTACTAAACCTCTCTGTGTCTCTATTTCTTCAGGTGTGAAATGAAAAACTAATAATAACATACTATTATTATTGTACCTACCTGTGTCCTTTAGCTAACAAACCACCTTGAAACTTAGTGGCTTAAGACAACAATCATTTATTTAGTTTCTAATTCGTTGGTTAGCAATTTGAGTTATGCTCTACTGGTCAGTTTTTCTGGCCTGAGGTAGGCTCCTTCATTTGTCTGGTTAGCTGTGGGTGAAATAAGCAGCCCTGTTTCTGGGGGTAGGCTAGCCATCAGCTGAAATGCATCAGCTCATTCTCTAACAGGCCAGCCTCGGTTTGTTTGATGGCCTGGAGAGGAAATGCATGCAGGGCCTCTTGAGGCTGAGGCTCTCATTTGGTACAGTCACTTCCACTGCTCTACTGGCCAAAGAAAGTCAGAGGACCATCTCAGATTCCAGGGGTGAGAAAGATGCTCCATCGCTTCTTCATGGGTGGAGCTGTAAAGTCACGTGGGGAGAGGTGAAGAATTGGGACCATTTTTGTAATTGATCTTCACATTGCCTCATATGGGGTTATTTGAGAAATGAATATGTTAATATACCTAAGGTATTTAAATCCTGCCTGGCATAGAGTAGGTGCTATATACTAGTAAACATTAGCTATTATTGATACTATTGACTAATAGGTGAACAGGTCTGGCTAGGCCCCACCTTTATAAAAATGAATGAATGAATGATGAGTGAAAATCATTAGAGAACTCTTCAGGTTGACATCAATATATTGATTATCATTCATGGATGGCAAAATATAAGCCAGCTGTAAATCTGTATACTCATTTACATGTTGAGAGCAGGGGCTTTGGAGTCAGACAGACCTGAGCTGGAATCTGTAATGTATTACCTTTGTGTCCTTGCACAAAATGTGTAACCTCTCTACATATCAGTTTCCTCATTGCAAATAAATATAATACTGACTGTATTAGTTTCCTAGGGTTAGCATAAGAAATTTCCACAAAATGAGTGGCTTAAAACAACAGAAATTTATTCTTTTATAGTTCTGGATGTTAGAAGTCCAAAATCAAAGTGTTGGTAGGGCCATGCTTCCTTTGAAGGCCCTAGGGAAGAATCCTTCCTTGCCTCTTCCAGATTCTGGTAATTGCCAACAATCCTTGTCATTCCAATCTCCATCTTCACATGGACTTCTTCCCTGTGTCTCCTCCACACCATCTAATCTCACTCTTCTTATAGACAGCAGTTATTGGATTTAGGGTACACCTTAATCCAGTATGACCTCATTTTAGCTTGATTATATCTGCAAAGACCCTATTTCCAAATAAAGACATATTCTGAAATTTCTGATGGACATGAATATTTAGGGACTCTATTTAATCCAGAACACATACCTTGTGGGGCTTCAATGTAGTAATATTGTATGCTAAGCACTTAAGATGTGTTTGGAATATAATAAATACTCAATAAATGGTAATAATTGTTTTTATTACTACTGTTATATCACTAGAGATAGTTGAATATTCTGCTAAAATTAACATAATAATACCAGTAGCTATAGTTATTGAACTATTAGTGTCAGAGCTAGGCTAAGTAGTGTATATGTATTATCTCATGGCTATTCTAGTAACCCTGATCAAACAATAATAATAGTATGAATCAAACACAGTCTGTGATCCATGAACCTATGCTAGCTCCAACAGATCATCTTATTCTTTTATGTGTTTTCAAAAATACTTTAATATTTTAAGGGGCTTAAGTGAAGCTGTTTGCTGGGGCTGACCAGCAGCCCCTGAACGTCTGATAAACAGATTACTCTGACACAGTTTCACTGTGAAAGAGAGGGCTAAGGGACTGCCTGGCCAAAGGGACCAGACATCCTCGATTGCCTGCCTCGTTAGCCTTTTATTGTAACAGCAGTTTGAGATAAAGTTTATCTTTTAGATACAATCAGTAAGATACATAATATTGGGAGCACATGTGTTTGTAGCATCCTTTCAGAAAGGACACCCAAAGATCTAAGCATAAGGATTCCAATAAACACCTGGGGGTCAGCTCGTGCACATACTTGTTTGGAAAGGTCAAGGAATAGTTAGGGGCACTAAGTCAGAATTCCAATAAACAGGGCAGGCGGCCTTCCATACACTTCCTTTTATCAGAATGTCCTCCTTACAAACTTTCCAACCAAGTCTCCTGTGCTCCCCAACAGTTACTGATCTATAGTCTTAAAAATTCATTCTTTCCTCCTTTTTGAAAATAGAGTCCTTTGTGTCAAGTTTCTTTGAACCCTACATATTATCAATTATATTACTCTATGATAACTTTCTCAAGAAGTACTTTTAAAATTAATTAATTCAACAAACATTTATTGAGCCCTTACTCAAAAGAGCTGGGGATGAAAGGATGAATAAAGCATGGGTTAAGCCCTATCAAAGTTCACATCCTTATGGGGGCCAAGATGGTGGAAGGAGAGAAGTTATAGCAGATAAGTAAGCTTGAAACAGAAGAGGGATTTTAGCGGATGGAGAGATAATTGGACGTTTCAGCCTGTGGCCAGGGAATGATGAATATACCTGGTATGATGATTAATTTTGTGTCACCTTGACTGGGCCAACGGATGCCCAGAAAACCAATTAGACATTATTTCTGGTTATGATTTTAGAGGGTGTGTCTAGAGGAGATTAACATTGGAATTGGTAGACTGAATAAAGCAGATTTCCATCTTCAATGTGAGTGGGCAATACCCAATTCATTGAGAGCCTGAATAGGACAAAAACTTGGAAGAAGGTGGTATTTTTCTCTCTGCTTAACTGGTTGAGCTGGGACATTGATCTTGATCTGTTTTCAGTACTCCTGGTTCGCAGGCTTCAGATTCAGAATGGGATGGACATCATCTGCTCTCTGGCTCTTAGGCTTCCAAACTATACCACCAGCTTTCTTGGATTGCTAGTTTGCAGACAGCAGATCCTGGAACTTCTCAACCTCCATAATTGTATGAGTCAATACCTTATGTTTGTATGGAAAATAATACAACAATTAATAAGTAATAATACAATAATAAACTCTGTGTTTCATGTACTCACAACTGTAAGCCTACCTATGTATGGAAGCTTACCTCTCTCTCTCTCTCTCTCTCTCTCTCTCTCTCTCTCTCTCTCTCTCTCTCTCTCTCTCTGTGTGTGTGTGTGTGTGTGTGTGTGAGTGTAGTATATGTCTATGTCTATGTCTATGTCTATGTCTGTGTCTATGTCTATGTCTATGTCTATATCTATCTGCTTTGTTTCTCTGGAGAACTCTGATGAATATACATGGAGTGATGAGAGTTTGGTATCTACTTGGGTGGGATTGTGAGTAAAAGACTTAATAGAAAAGAGAGATAGTGATAAAAATCTTACAACTTTACACACACACCCCTTTATTATTTCTTCTTCAAGGTAAATAAACCACTTCCTTTTGTCTTGTATGGTAGAATCTTTTTTCCAAAGCTTCAGTCTTTTTGTATGGCTTTTGGAATCCTATGGTGTTTAAAACTAGGTACAGAACTCCAATAAGAATATTAATCTGTGCTGAATATTATCAGAGACTAGACTTTAGTCCTTTCATTTTAAACTCTATTTTTTTCTAATCAGAGCAAACTGAGCTTTTCAATACAGGGTCTTATTCTGTATCACTGTATTATTTTCAACTTTTGACCAGAGATCCTTTTTTGCCCATTACAAACAGGCTGCAGTTTTTTGTTCTATTTGTGTCCAATTACTTCCTCCCATGTCTTTCATAAGGATTTGAACTGAATTGAAAGATGTACTTATGTTAAAGACATTTTAATATATTTATTTTTAGAAAATATTTTTATTGATTTCAGAGAGGAAGGGAGAGGGAGAGATAGAAACATCAATGATGAGAGAGCATCATTAATCGACTGCCTTCTGCACACCCCACACTGAGGATTGAGACCACAACCCAGGCATGCGCCCTGACCGGGAATCGAACTGTGACCTCCTGGTTCACAGGTCGCCTCTCAACTACTGAGCCATGCCTGCTGGGCATATTAAAGTCATTTTAAACCGTCTTCTTGGCCATGCTTATGTTGTTCACCAAGCCCCATTTCATCTACCAGTAACATTGCTTTTGGTTGTTGTCTCCTTCTAAAGCAGGGGTAGATGGGCAGATCAGATCCATTTTCTTAGTTTCTATTTCTTGTTTCTTGGGTGCACTTGAATAACAGACAATAGTCTTAAAAATTTAAGACTGTCTCTTTGTTTTCATGCATTTGTTGGTAATTTAAAGAGAACTTCTATTTCAGGAGCTTGTAAGTCTTTATTGCATTTTGAGATAGCATTATTAACATACCTGAGTCGACAGCATCTGTTCCTCCCCATTTGAAGCCCACCATCCAAAGCAACATGTGTCCCAGTTTTAGGAAACAGGCTGAACAGATGCCTAACAGTTGTACTGAACACTTTCTTCATGAAAGCGTTGTTCTTGTCTGCATTTAAAAAAGTTTTCTTTTTTGTTAATCCTCACCAGAGGATATTTTTTCCATTATTTTTCAGAAAGAGTGGAAGGGAGAATAGGAGAGAAGGAGGAAGGAAGAGAGAGAGGAAAGAGAGAGAGAGAGAGAGAGAGAGAGAGAGAGAGAGAGAGAGAGAGAGAGAGAGAGAGAGAGAGATGTAAGAGAGGCAGAGAGCAAGCCTGCAACCCAGGTATATACCCTTGACCTGGAATGGAACCCTCGACCCTCTGGTGTGCAGGCCAGCACTCTAACCATTGAGAGAGAAACATTTACTGCCTTGCCTGCATTTTTGTTTCTTTCATTGTGGGGGTAAAGAGTGGATTGAACAATGTCATTAATAGGGGTCCTTTGCCTTTATTGTTTGGGCTAGTATTGCAGACCTTTTATATCTAAAGAGGCTAGTGGTAGCAGAGGGTTTGGAGATTTTGGATTCCCTCTTCACCAGCACAGCGCACAATCCTAGTGCTGGAGGCAAGGCTGGCTTTGTGGGCCTGAGGCCTGTGCAATTGCACGGGGCTCTGCACTTGCAAGGACCCCATGCTTGGCTTTATGTTCTGCTGTTGTCATCTTGAAATGCTTAAGTTTTGAAGGGGAGTCCACATTTTCATTTTGCACTGGGCCTCACATGTTAGGTAACTAGTCATGGCTGGGAAGAATAAGAAGGCATCTGGCGGGGACACACCATCCCTCCATCACTATCTGGGATAGATGATTAAGTTTCCATATCTCTGTGGAGCCTGATTCAATGTGAGTTTTTGACAAGTCAAAAAGAAAAATAATTTTCTTTAAAATTGTATGCATCTTTCTAGAGTAGGAAGGGCCTGGCAAGTATCTGTTTCAATTGTCCTTTATTAGTATAGGGCACTATTTAAACTATCTTTGTGACTTCTAGGGATAAAGACTTCACAACTCTCCCAGGAGGTCCTTTCAAATCCATTGCAGGTCACGCCCAGTTTTCTTATAAAATACAAATATCGGTCAATCACACCGGATTAATCACTATGGTATCTTTATAGTTATCTGCATTCAGGGCATTGGCAAAATGGGAATTAAGGCTGTCTATATTATAAGACTTTTCTTTCCTCTGAAAACTAGCATTGTTGAAGGAATGATGCAGACTAGATCTTTGCTTTCTGGGGAGTAAAATTACTCTCTTGACATTTGGCCACGGAGACTTTTTTATAGAGAGGGGAGGAGTTGGACATCTCAGGGCTAGAAAAGAATCAAGAGGAATGAATGAAGTGAAGAAGAAGCTCCTGAAAAATAAAAGAGAAGATGAAAGGATGCTTTTTGAGGTTCCATTAGTGGCCACAGATCAGAACTCTGCTGAGTATTTTAGAACTCTCTCTGCTTTCTAAACCATCCATCCACACATGTTGTTGAACCCTGCTTTGTATAAAGCACTGCCTGCTCAACTCACCCTCGGAACCCCTCATACCTTCCCTGCTGGGTGATGCTGAACCATGTGATCTCCATATTGTTTGTGGTATATTTTTTAGTTTTATTAATGTAAGTCTTGCATAATGTCCCTATTAAGCTCTGTCTTAACCTTGAAAATGTGACTCCCTTCATTTAACCAGCAGGATTGCTACTCTGTCATTTAAGGAAGGGTCATTGAGTAATAGTGATAAAAAAACAATCACTATGTAACTAAAGAAATAACCCAAGGCTCTCTTACCAAAAATACATCTCCACTATTAGATTTGTTTCTTTGATCTCAGACTTCTTAATACCTTTTGCACTCGGATGTCAAGTGTGACTCGACACGGTTAGCATTAGAATAAAGGAATCGAGAAAAAAAGCAAGCAAGTGCAAAGGGTTAATCAGGAAGCCACATTGATGAGATGCAAATTTCTTCTCCGGAGTCATATTTATATTTATGAATGTGTTAGCCTAGACCCGTGGTCGGCAAACTGCGGCTCGCGAGCCACATGCGGCTCTTTGGCCCCTTGAGTGTGGCTCTTCCACAAAATACCACGGCCTGGGTGAGTCTATTTTGAAGAAGTGGCGTTAGAAGAAGTTTAAGTTTAAAAAAATTTGGCTCTCAAAAGAAATTGAAATTGTTGTACTGTTGATATTTGGCTCTGTTGACTAATGAGTTTGCCGTCCACTGGCCTATACTGAATCTCTCTTTTTCTTAGAAGCCTGGAGGGCCTTGGAGGTTACTACAGGATATGGATGAGTTTTCTTTCTATGGAGAACTGTGGAAGGAAATAGTTGGGCACAGGGAATAACCCAAGAGGGCTCCCAGAGGGTTTCATTAGGGTTCCCCAGGCTGCCTAGAGTTCCTAGGAAAGGGCAGGAATAGGTAGAAGTGGATGCTTATCTGGGATGTCATCACACATTCAAATTTTTGCTAAGAGCTTGTCCAGGACAAGACATTGGCCCTATATTATGCAAAAACTGCAGATAAGTTACATTCCTCCACTGTCCCTTAGTAGCTAGCAGATTAGTCAGTCACCAGGCCGGGTCAGGAAGAACAGGACAAAGGCCAGGTGAGTCTGGAGTAGGCAGAGGAAGAAGGGAGAGGTCTGAAGTAGCCGGCTTTGGTGTGATGACCTCAAATAGGTAGATAGGGGAAGGACCGGGGAAGGGAAAATAGCAGGTGGGAGCCCTTAAGACAAATATTTCTTACTTTTATTGGCATGGTATAGCTACAACTGATAGCATGTCTTTCAAAAATGAGCAATCTGTCAGAACCACTGCTTCAGAATTTAATGGAATTGAAGAGGGCGGACAGGTTTGCAGATGTTAAAAACCAAGTATTCTCTGATATGCCATATGTCCTGTCAGGTGAGATGTTTCCCTGAGGAAACTGGGCCCTTCATCCCACACTCCTGGCTTCTGAGGATGAGGAGAGTGTTTCCTGTAGTCTAAGCTCTACCTATCTTCTGAGATTTGTCTTTTTTTTTTTTCTTTCCTATCTATACAGCATGTTTCAATAAGCAAAAATTCTATACCCTTAATTTCCTTGTATGAAATCAGTGACAATTAAATTGCTGGCTTCACAGGTTGTAATGATATGAAATGAGATAACTTAGTAATTTACTGGATGTTACTGTACTTCCTCTTCTAATGTTAATCTTTATTTATTCATTCACTAGAGGCCCAGTGTACAAAATTCGTGCTCAGGTAGTGTCCCTAGGCCTGGCCAGCGATCAGGGCCGATCAGATTCCCCGCCTCCCTGCCTCCCTGCCTCCTCCTTCCCTTGCGCCCTCAGGCCCCCACCACCGTCACCGCCGCTGGTTGCCCTCCATGTTCTGCGCCGTCCCCTGGTGGTCAGCGCATGTCATAGTGAGGAATCGAACTCCCGGTCTCCCAGTTGAACTCCCGAGGGGACACTGCATATCAGCCTTTTATATATATAGATAAATGTTTGTGGAGTAGCTACTGTGTGTCAGGCACTGTTCTGAATTTCTTTTCTTTTTTTTAATTTTTATTGTTCAGATTATTGCAGATGTTCCTCTTTTTCCCTCCCATAGCTCCCCTCCACCTGGTTTCCACCCCCCAACCCCCCCCCCCCACTGTCCTCGTCCATAGGTGTAAGATCTTTGTCCAATCTCTTCCCACACCCCCCACGCCCTCTTCCCCCCTAGAATTGTCAGTCTGCTCCCTTTCCATGCCCCTGATTCTATTACATTCACAAGTTTATTCTGTTCATCAGATTTTTTTTATTCATTTGATTTTTAGATTCACTTGATAGATATGTATTTGTTGTAACTTTGTTGTTCATAATTATTTATCTTTACCTTTTTTTTTTAATCTTTTATTTTTTTTAAATATATTTTATTGATTTTTTACAGAGAGGAAGAGAGAGGGATAGAGAGTTAGAAACATCGATGAGAGAGAAACATCGATCAGCTGCCTCTTGCACACCCCCGCACTGGGGATGTGCCCGCAACCAAGGTACATGCCCTTGACCGGAATCGAACCTGGGACCCTTGAGTCCGCAGGCCGACGCTCTATCCACTGAGCCAAACCTGGTTTCGGTTACCTTTTTTTCTTCTTGCTCTTCTTAAAGAATACCCTTCAGCATTTCATATAATATTGGTGGTGATGAACTCCTTTATCTTTTTCTTGTCTGTGAAGCTCTTTATCTGACCTTCAATTCTAAATGATAGCTTTGCTGGGTAGAGTAATCTTGGTTGTAGGTTCTTGCTATTCAGCACTTTGAATATTTCTTGCCAATCCTGTCTGGCCTGCATAGTTTCTGTTGAGAAATAAGCTGACAGTTGTATGGGTACTCCCTTGTAGGTAACTAACTGTTTTTTTCTTGCTGCTTTTAAGATTCTCTCTTTGTCTTTTGCCCTTGGCATTTTAATTATGATGTGTCTTGGTGTGATCCTCTTTGGATTTCTCTTGTTTGGGGTTCTGTGTGCTTCCTGGACTTGTAAGTCTATTTCTTTCACCAGTCAGGGGAAATTTTCTGTCATTATTTCTTCAAATAGGTTTTCAATATCTTTCTCTCTCTCTTCTTCTGGCACCCCCATAATTCGGATGTTGGTACACTTGAAATTGTCCCAGAGGCTCCTTACACTATCTTCATATTTTTGGATTCTTTTTTCTTTTTGTTTTTCTGGTTGGGTGTTTTTTGCTTCCTCGTATTTCAAATCTTTGACTTGATTTTTGGGATCCTCTAGTCTACTGTTGAATCTCTGTATATTATTCTTTATTTCAGTCAGTGTATGCTTAATTTCTGTCTGGTCCTTTACCACTTTTTTGGCATTCTCACTAAGATCCTTGAAGGTCTCACTAAATTTATTGGTGGTTTCTAGAAGATTCTTGAGTAACCTTATAACTGTGGTTTTGAACTCTATATCCAGTAGTTTGCTTTCCTCCACTTCTTTCATTTGTGACCTGTTTATTTGTCTCCACATTTTGGCTGCTTCCCTGTGTTTGTTTCTATGTACTGGGCAGCTGCTAAGTCTCCTTGAGTTGATAGAGTGGCCTTGGGTGGTAGGTGACCTATAGGGCCCAGTGGCTCAGCCTCCCCAACCACGTTAGGTGGACACTCTTGGTGCACCCCTCTGTGGGCTGTATTCAAGTCTTGTTGTAGTTAAGCCTTGATTGCTGTTGGTATCACTGGGAGGAATTGACCTCCAGGCCAATTGGCTGTGAGGACCAGCTGTATCTACAATGGAAGAGCTGCTGTTCAGGAGACACCCTTATGGGACAGGACTTGCTTCAGTGGGGCGTTGGTGCTCACTGAGTCTGCCCCTTGAGTGTGTCACTTATGCATGTGAAGAGTTGTAATCTGGTAGACCACTGGGTACACTGGCTCTTGGATCTCCAAGGAGGTGCAAAGTCAGCCACTGCCTAGGGCCACCCAGCAGGAGCTACAGAGAGATATGCAGATTCCTCCTCTTTGTATTTGGTTTGGAAGTGCCCAGACAAGACCCAGCTGTGAAGCAAGACAAGCTGCTACTGCCGGCCTTGGGGCTTCTTTTGATAGCTTTGGGGCTCCCTGACCCAACTGCTGCCCGTTTGACAGGTTTTAGGCTGAGAAAGGACAGGCCATTCATGTGCAAAAGCCTCTGTGCCCAGCTTGGGTGGGGTTGTAAATTGGGTGGGGCGGGGTCTCAGGGAATCACCAGGGTGGAACAAACAGCAATGGCTGCCAGTCAATCCTGCACCGAAGAGGTCCCAGCACAGGAACAATGACCACTGCGAGCACCTCCGTCTGAAAGAAAGCCTCCCTCACGTTCCTGCCCCGATGCCAGACAGTCCAGTTTCTCCCATATGTGTCTGGGTCCCCCAGAGTCTCGCCCAGAACTGGAGTTCAAAGCAAGTGGGAGCTTGTATCTCCCTCCCGATAAAAAAGCAGCGCACCCGGGTGCCAGCCCGTTCCGTGCCTCCACAGCTCCTACAACTCTCAATGCACCTTCTTCTTTACCTCTCTGGTTGTAGTACTTCCACTCAGCCAGCTTTCCCTCGGTTCTGGATGATAGCTATTCTCTCTTTTAGTTGTAATTTTGATGTGGTTGTGGGAGGCAGCAAGCACAGGTGTTTACCTATGCCACCCTCTTGGTTCTCTCTGTTCTGAATTTGTTTAAATGATTATTGCCTTGAAAAAAAACTAAAGTACTAGATTGCCTGTAGATATTACATGTCAATATTAATAATACAACCAATTAATAATACAATCATTAATCATGTTAATAGTATTAATTAATAGTATGAGCGATAATTATACTATGATTCTGTAAAATGGTAGCCTTTGAGAAGGCTAGGTGAAACACATGTAAGACTTTTATTTATTATTATTATTATTATTTTTTTTTTATCCTCACCTGAGGATATTTTTCCATTGATTTTTAGAGAGAATGGAAGAGAGAGGGAAGGACAGAGAGGAACATCCATGTGAGAGAGACACATCAATTGGTTGTCTCCTGTATTTGCTCTGACCAGGGTCTGGGCTGGGGAGGAGCCTGCAACCTTAGTATGTGCCCTTGACTGGAATCGAACCTGGGACCCTTTGGTCTGCAGGCTGAGGCTCTATCCACTGAGCCAAATCGACTATGGCACACATATAAGACTTTTAAAACATCTTTTTATATAACTATTTCAAGATAAAAAGTTAAAAAACTTCTAAAATACTAGGGTCTCTTTGTTAAGTAGCAGTTCATGTATATTTATTCCTTTGTCTTTAGATGCTGCTGCACGAGGGCATTGTAAATTCTCCTGCATTTCATTGACTGGCTTGAGATCCAGAGAGATAGATACTGGGGTGAAAGATACCTCAAACCCTGCAAGATGAATATTCAGCTAATTTTTTTCTTTTTTTACCTGCTCCCCTTTCTGCAATTCTCTAAATTAGTAACAGGAATCCCTCTTCAATTAGTCACCATCAGTTATCATTGCGTCTTTGCCTTTCTATGTCCAAAATCCCTCTGAAATTATTCTCCATTTCCACCACTATTGCCTTTGTTTGGGGCTCATTACTTCTCTCCCCAGGACCTACTTCAGCTTCCTTCCTTAATCTTGAATGCTTCTATCTCATCTTTTACACCTCTTCCCACTCTCCAAAATGCAAATTGATTGTGTCACACTCTTTAAAGGGCCTATCTCCCTACAGGATAAATTTCAAAATCCCTAGATGAGTGTTATGGGTTGAATTGCATCCCTCAAAAAACATATTTTGGAATTCTAACCCCCAGTACCTTAGAATGGGACATTATTTGGAGATGAGGTCTTTACAAAGGTAATCAAGTTAAAATGAGGTCATTAGGGTAGCTCTAATCCAGTCTGACTGGTGCTCTTATAAAAGGGGGTATTGGACACACACACACACACACACACACACACACACACACACACACACTGCCAAGTGAAGATTGGAATTATGTTGCCACAAACCAAGGAACTATTAGAAGCTAGGAGAGTCTTGGAACAAATTTTTCCCTAGCATCTTTAATGGGAGCATGGTCCTGCTGACACCTTGATCTCAGACTTCTAGCTTCCAGAACTTTCAGACAATAAATTTCTGTTGTGTAAGCCTCCCAATTCCAGTTTGTGGTACTTTGCTATGGCAGCCATAACAGACTAATACTATAAATCTTTGTCTCATTTTCCAGTACTTACTTAGTTTATTCATGCAACAAATATTTGTTGAGAACTGATAATGTTCCAGGTACTGTACTAGATTTTGGAATGTAGCTGAAAATAAAACAGGTGGTTCCTGCCTCATGGAACCTATGCTCTGTTGAGGGCTATGACAAGTGTCCAGGCCATCAGAATGAAGTGTGAGAAGTCTCTGATTAGCACAGTACAGAGTTCACAAAAACAGGGCATCAAATCAGTACTTGGAAGGCTAGATAAAGCTTCCTGAAAGAAGCAACATTTAAGCTTGGTGTAATAAGGACTCCTCCTTCCCTCCTGCAAAACTGTTTTAGATGAATTATTAAAAGAACAAAAAGAAGAGGAAAAGGAATGCAAATGGTACCAGCCATCCATCTGAAACTTCTGTATACTCTGTAAAATGAGTTTTCCTACATGGTGGGAGAAAGCTCTTTTAGTACTTTTACCCACACCTTGGGTATATATACTAGAACTTTTATACTGAGACAGGACTGTTCTATACATTACTCTTCCCTTCTCCCCCTACTGGCCACCCTTCCATTGTGCTCCCTTCAGGGGGTATGCTTTGTGATTTATTTTCCTCTTCAAAGTTGCCCTCGTTCATTTTAACCAGATGTTGACTATTTTTAAAATATGGTCAAGAGAACGAGAAGACAGATTGGGAGAAAATATTTGCAAAATACACATCTGATAAAGGACTGTTATCCAAAATATACAAAGAACTCTTAAAACTCCACAGTAAGAAAATGGGCAAAAGATCTGAATAGATAAGTCTCTAAAGAAGACATGCAGATGGCCAGTGAGCATATGAAAAGATGTTCAGCAGCATATATAATTAGGGAATTGTGAATTAAAATGAGATACCATTATATCCCTAAGAATGGCCCAAATCCAAAACACTGACAACACCAAATGCTGGTGAGGATATGGAGCAACAGGATTCTCATTCATTGCTGGTGGGAATGCAAAATGATATGGCCACCTTTGAAGACAGTTTAGAAGTATCCTACCAAACTAAACACACTCTTACCATATGATCCAGCAATCACACTCCTTGATATTTACCCAAATGAATTGAAAAACTTATGTTTGTACAAAAACCTGCACATGGATATTTACAGCAGCTTTATTCATAATTGCCAAAATTTGGAAGCAACTAAGATGTCCTTCAGTAGGCCAGTGGATAAGTAAACTGTGCTACATCCAGACAATGGAATAATATTCAGAGCTAAAAAGAAATGAGCAATCAAGCCATGAAAAGACATTGAGGAAACCTAAATGTCCATTACTAAGTGAAAAAAAAATCCTTATGAAAAGGCTACATACTATATGATTCCAACTATGTGACATTCTGAAAAGTTAAACTATGGAAACAGTAAAAAGATCAGTGGTTGCCCCGCGTGAGTGGGAGGTTAGGGATGAATAGGCAGAGCACAGAGGATTTTTAGGACATCCATTGTACAACACCAGGAATGAAAACCAATGTCATCTATGGACTTTCGGTAATAATGATGTGTCAATATAGGTTCATTATTTGTAGCACATTCATCACTCTGGTACAGATGTTGATAGGAGGTTGTGCTTGTGTGGGGACCTAAAACTACTCTAAAATAAGAAAATTTATTGATTTTAAAAAACAAAAATAAAAAAACAAAACCCATGGGTAAATGTGACTTGTGGGTAGAAACTGTCATTTGCTTCAGGGTTTGTGCCTCTTCCTTCCTCTCCACATCCCCGTGGATGACATTCCCAGCCATTTCTCCTATTTCACCTCTGGCTTCTGTTTTATTTTTCTTACTTTCTTTTACTATGTTAGAGACCATGGAATATCAATTTCCTATAATGATGTGTTTCTGCTAACATCCAATTTCCATTGAAAATACTTTCTTACTGTTTTGATGCCCAATGAACTTTAACTCCCTCCCCAAATCTCTGAAAGCATAGGCTTCCCGGTTCTCACCCGTCACTGGTTTAATTCTATTTAATTGGGTCTGTCCGTTATATATTGCCATATGGCTTCAATATGTATGTTCTCAGTGTCTCCTAATATGTTATCTCCTAGACCCAGAGCATTTATAAAGATGTCTCAAATGGAATTTAATTAAAAACAGATGGATCCTCTTTGAACTGCTTCCTTATCAATTAACAATACCAGCTGTCTCACTAATGCAATTCCAGAGAAGAGAGAAACCTTCTAATCTAACTCCCTCCTTTTGTAGATGAAGAAACTGGGGCCAGAGGTGCTTCTGTGACTTTGCAAAGGTCACACAGCTAGATAGTGACAAAATCGTGATTTGAGTTGGAAGACCCAAGTTCTGGTCCCAGTTCAGCTTAGAATGCTCTCCTCTTGTGGGTGAGGTGTGTTTGCAGGGACCCCATTGTCCAATGCTCCCCTCCTAGGGTGTTCCAGCCACTGAATGCTTGCATAAAGGAAAGTTCATTCATTTCCTGCTGGGTTTCTCCTCCCTCTTCCTCCTCCTTCATCTCTTCATTCTTCTTATGTCAGATAGATAAGACTTGAATACATTTTTCAAGAACTCATATCCTTTCCTTTAAAAAAATAAATAATTGGGAAGACTTAAGATGTCATTGAGTCTCACTCTGTGGTTTTGTAAATGGGAAAACAGGCCCAGAGAGTTGAATGAACTTATCCCAAATCCCAGAGAAGGAGGTAAATCTGAAATTAGAACTCATCTTTGCGGACTCCCAATGGACTGGATCCTCACAGTGTCCGAGCACAGCCCAATCTTGCAGAACCCCTTAATTTAGCAAGCTGTGGTGGGAGTAGGATTGGGAGCATCAAGGAGGGGACACAGGGACGATTTGAAAATACACCACTAATTAATTTTGTGTGAAGAGGATCCAATGCTTCTAAAAACATGTCCCTGGGTCAGAGATAGCACTGTTGCCCTTGACTGCTCAGAAGATGAAAAGCAGAAGTTTATATTGGCACAGTCATCTTCAGTCCACAAAAGAAGGAAAAATGTCTTCTTTTTTTTTGGTGTGCAAAGTCTATACAGATTGTCAATTTCATTGTGTTTTCCTAGGAATTTGAGACAGTGAGAATAGATTGGCCTTTACTCACACATTATTTCTCAGTTTATTTTGCTGATAAATATATTATCATGTTCAGGCTAATTAACCTCTGACCTCCAGAATCCTGCCTTCACTAGACACAAGCAAGGTCAAAGGTTATTTTTTTCAATGAAAAATTAAGCTGGTTGTTATTCCATCAACTCAGCTGCTTCAAAATGTGGTCTTTTATTCCCTTTCCTATATCTATTTTTAGAGGTTTTCTTTTTAAAATCAAAACTCATCAGATTTTTATAAAGACAGGCAATATTAATTATTTGTGAATTATAGCATTCTTTGATAATAAATTTTAACACAGATTAAGCCTTTGGGTTTAAAAATAGCATTTCTTAGAAACTTTATTGCATTTAAAACACAGGATATTTTGGACCTTAAAAAGCATTAAAAATAATTAGTATTAAATGTGAAGGCTTAGATTTTATTTCCTAATTACCTTGATTTTAGTCTAAATCAAGTAGCAATTCAGTGCCTTACAGTGGACTGAATTATGTCTCTCCCCCAAATTCATATGTTGAAATCCTAATCCCCACTGCCTTAGATGAGACTTGGAAATTGGGTCTTTAAAGTAGTAATTAAGTTAAATTAAGTTAAAATGAGGTCCAATATGACTGGTGGGTGTTCTTCCAAGAAGAGGAGAATAGGACACAGCCACACACAGAGGAGGATGCAGCAAGAAGTGGCCATTTTACAAGCCAAGGAGAGAGGTCTCATCGGAAACTGGCCTTGCCAACTCCTTGATCTTCTAGCCTGCAGGACTAGGAGAGAATATATTTCTTTGTTTAAGCTGTCCAGTTTGTGGCACTTTGTCTACTCTAGCAAACTGGCACAAAAGGCCCTTCTTTCTCTCCCAGGAAGAGTAGGACATGCAGCTTCTCACTCACCTGGTAGGACTGTAAGAGGACCCAGTGTGATAATGTGTGTGACTTGAAAGCTATACATCACTGTCTAGCTGTGTGACCCTGGGCAAGCCTCTGTTGTCTCTGGGAATCAGTCTCCTGTCCTGGAGAATCCCTTGATACCCTCTGACAGTGGCCCCCAGCTGCTCTTAGTGCATCCCCTCCAGCTGGGGTCCAAGGAAACCAGACAAAAATAGATTTTTCAGGCTCACTTGCAGTACTGCTGAACCAAAATCTCTCTAAGTGGTGCACAGAAATTTTTATTTTTAACAAACTTTTCAGCAGATTCCAATGGGAAGCCAATTTTGGGAACCACTAGATTAGATAATCTCTAAGCTTTCTGCTTGATCTAGCAAAAGGTTTTGATCCCCATCCTTCAACAAGGTGGCTGGAGCTTGGAAGAAAATGGGCAATAGAATCTTGTCATCTCCATCACACACTGATGTTGGCTCCATTTTTTTTTTTTTTTTTTTTTGCCTGCACGAGCCCTTGCCTGTCTTTGGAAGTTTTAAAGCTTCCCAGGACAGACTGGGTTGTGAGGGGAGCTAGTGGCAGGCTGTTGATGGTGCACAGCGTGGGCTTGGCTTGGGGGTTAGGTACAGATCAGGACCAAATGTGATGAAGGAAGGAAGGCACTGTGAGGCCCAGGGCCGTGGTGGCACTTAGCCTGATGGACTGAATTCTGTTCCCACCTTTGTAATGTTCTAGTTATGCGGCCTTGGCCAGGATAGGCTAAGCTTCTGTTTATGTACTTGCAAAATTCATTTATTTTTCTGCTCTGCCTATTGGGATGATCAACTGAGATGATGATTATAAAAATGTCTTGAAAAAATAGAAATCCTTTATACTAGTTTCTGGTTCTATAGTTAGTAATGTACCAGGGCTGACAGGGCTGAAGTCAGGAGTTGGCTGAGGCAAACACAGGTCTTTGGAAAGCTAGAAACATGAACTGGTTACTTGTAACCACATTTTCTGATATATATTTCATTAAACTATGCAGCTTTGGTTAATGCCCAGCCAAGACTTGTGATAAAACAAAATGACTTTGAATCTGACACAGGGAAAATGGGTTACTATTTCAGATACTGGTTTGAAGGCTCCAGGCCATAACTGTGGCAGAGTTAGAATGTCCATCCAGATCTTCTGACTCTGTAATTCGAGGCTCCTTCCCACATCACGTGGCCTGTCTTTAAGGGTAAATATTTTGCCACTGGCAGGGGTCCCCCTCCCCAGTCATACCCTCAGAAGGGCAAGTTCCAAAGAGAACTTCACAAGAGCCACCACTCGTATTAGATCCTTTGAACACCCACTGCCTGACGTGTGGAACACCCATCCTGGTTTCTCTGCATACCTCAGGCATGTGTGGATTTGCACATCTGATTTTCATAATGCTTCTCAGCCTCACAGTATTTACAGATGCTAACTGGTGAAGCCTCAGAGCTCTTCAGTGAGGCTGGCGATTCTAATTTCAATTTTATGAAAAGGGCAGTTGAGAAATGATGGGACTTCCTCCAAGCTTCTGTTAAAAGGGAGACCCAATTCTGGAATAATGATTATGTGAGCTCTGACTACGCCAGCTCATCACCCTCTGGCATATCATCTAATCCCTTCGTCACCTCTCAGGTGCCTTTGGATTGGTTGGAGAGATCAGTCAAAGTAGTCGGTTTATGCATTTTATATTATTTTTTCTTTCTGTGTGTATGTGTGTGTGTGTGTACATGTGTGTATGTAGATACAGGGTGGGGCAAATAGGTTTACAGTTGTGAGCATTCGAAACACAGAGTTTATTCTTGTATTATTATTTACTAATTATTGTATTATTTTCTTTTTTTAGAAAGACTTAAATGATTTCTCCAGAGGTTTTTTTTCTTTCTTTATTGATTAAGGTAGTACCAGTACATATGTGTCCTTATCCTCCCATTGCCCCCTCACCTCCCCATGCTCCGCCCCCTCCGGCCCCTCCACCCCCCATCCCGCTCATGCCCTCACCCCCCTGGTGTCTGTGTCCATTGGTTAGGCCAGTGGTCGGCAAACCCATTAGTCACAGAGCCAAATATCAACAGTACAACAATTGAAATTTCTTTTGAGAGCCGAAAACCGACATCTGCACTTGGGCCACGAAGTTTCAATCACACTGTATGTGCGCGCCCGCACATGGGATTTTGTGGAAGAGCCACACTCAAGGGGCCAAAGAGCCGCATGTGGCTCATGAGCCGCAGTTTGCCGACTACTGGGTTAGGCTTATATGCATGCATACAAGTCCTTTAGTTGATCTCTCTCCCTTCCCCTACCTTCCCTCTGAGGTTTGACCATCTGATTGATGCTTCTCTGTCTCTGGATCTGTTTTTGTTCCTCAGTTTATGTTGTTCATTATATTCCACAAATGAATGAGATCATGTGATATTTATCTTTCTCCGACTGACTTCTTTCGTTTAGCATAATGCTCTCCAGTTCCATCCATGTTGTTGCAAATGGTAAGAATTCCTTCTTTTTCTATAGCGGCATAGTATTCCATTGTGTAGATGTACCACAGTTTTTTAATCCACTCATCTGCTGATGGGCACTTAGGCTGTTTCCAAATCTTAGCTATTATAAATTGTGCTGCTATGAACATAGGAGTGTATATATCCTTTCTGATCGGTGTTTCTAGTTGTATTATTTTCTATACAGACAACTGTAAACTTACTTTGCCCCACCCAATATATACACACATGCATACATCATACATATATAAATAAAATTTTTATACAAACATATTTCCCCTCGATTATCCCAATGACATCTTTGGGTGATTATTTTTAAACCAGCATTTAATTGAGGTTAACATTGCTTTTGGTTTTTATGTCTCTTTAGTCCTGGTTAATCTAAAATAGACCCGCCTGGCCAGGTGGCTCAGTTGGTTGAGCATTGTCCCTTGTGCCAAAAAGGTTTTGAGTTCAATGCCTAGTCAGGGCATGGGGTTGGGAGGCAACTGATCAATGTGAACATCAATGCTTCTCTCTCTCTCTCTCTCTCTCTCTCTCTCTCTCTTCCTTCCTCTCTCTCTAAAATCAATAAAAATATCCTTGGGTGAGGATTAAGAAAAATTTTAAAGAAAAAAATTGCTCTTTTTTTCATGACATGACATTTTTAGGAATCCAGTTCAAGTATTTTATAGAATACACTAGAGGCCTGGTGCACGAAATTCATGCATGGGGGGATGTGTCCCTCAGCCCAGCCTGCACCCTCTCCAATCTGGGACCCCTTGAGGTGATCCCAGTGGGATCGGGCCTAAACGGGCAGTCAGGACATCCCTCTCACAATCCAGGACTGCTGGCTCCCAACTGCTCACCTGCCTGCCTTCCTAATTGCCCCTAACTGCTTCTGCCTTCCAGCCTTATCACCCCCTAACCACTCCCCTGCCAGCCTGATTGATGCCTAACTGCTCCCCTGCCTGCATGTTTGCCCCTAACTGCCCTCCCCTGCAGGCCTGGTCACCCCTAACTGCCCTCCCCTGCAGGCCTTGTCGCCCCCAACTGCTCTCCCCTGCAGGCCTGGGTCCCCACCAACTGCCCTTCCCTGCAGGCCTGGTCGCCCCCAACTTCCCTCCTCTGCCGGCCTGGTCACCCCTAACTGCCTTCCCTTGCTGCTTGGTCCTTCCCAACTGCCCTCCCCTGCTGGCCTGATCACCCACAACTGCCCTCCCTTGAAGGCCTGGTCTCTCCCAACTGCCCTCCCCTGCTGGCCATCTTGGGGCAGCCATCTTTGAACACATGGGGGCAGCCATCTTGTGTGTTGGAGTGATGGTCAATTTCCATATTACTCTTTTATTAGATAGGATTTTAGATTTGTCTATCTTTTCATGGTGTTTTAGACCTGTTCCTCTATTCCCTGCACTTCCTGTAAAATGGGAATTAGGACCAAGGCTTGATTGGATTCGGGTTAAACATTTTTGCAAGAATAAATCATGGTGCTCATTTGGTGATGCTGTGCTTATTTTGTACCACGCCAAGAGACACACAGTAGCAGGTTGTGCCCTAGTATTGATGTTGTGCATGATCACTTGGTTAAAGTGGTGCCTGAGAGATCTTGCAATTGTGAGGTACATTGCCACCCTTGCAATCTGAGGGGTGATACTTTGGCATCCTGTGCATCTCCTGCTCCCAACAGCATTTTACCAAATGGCTTTAACATCTTTTGATGAGTCTTGCCAGACTCACTGATTACTTTGGATGTTGCAGAGTGGTGATTTTCTAAATATGTTTCTTCATTATTATCTGGCCTTCCATAAAGAAGAGCTTCCCTCTGAGGCCACCCTACTCCCTCTTCTCTCTCTTTCTTCAGGGATCACTGTGGACACATGCATTTTATTTATTTAACTAGTGGCCTGGTGCATGAAATTCATGCACGGGGGCGGGGGGGGGTGTTCCTCAGCCCAGCCTGCACCCTCTCCAATCTGGGACCCCTCTAAGGATGTCCTACTGCTGGTTTACAGGGATCAGGCCTAAACCAGCAGTCAGACATCCCTCTCACAATCCGGGACTGCTGGCTCCAGCTGCTCACCTGCCTGCCTGATTGACCCTAACCACTCTGCCTGCCGGCCTGCTCGCCCCCAACTGCCCCCCCCCACCAGCCTGATCACCCCTAACTTCCCCTCCTGCTGGCCTGCTTGCCCCCAACTGCCCCCCCCCTGCTGGTCTGCTCACCCCTACCTCCCCTCCTCACTGGCCTGCTCACCCCCAATTGCCCCCCCGCTGGCCTGCTCACTCCAAACTGCCCCCTCTGCTGTCCTGATCACTTCCAACTGACCCCCACTGACGGCCTGCTCACCCCCAACTGGCCCCACTGCTGGTCTGCTTACCCCTAATGGCCCCTGATGTCCCATCCTGGCCTGATCACACCCCGGCGACCCAAGGTCCCAGCCCCTCCTTTCTTCTTCTTCTTTTTTTTTTTTCAGCACCTCCTTGAGCGGAGGCCAGGGCCGGCTGGAAGCAAATATCTAGGATTTATTTATCTTCTATAATTGAAACTTTGTAGCCTTGAGCAGAGGCCAGGGCCGGCCAGGAAGCTTGGCTTCCTCCATCGCCGGGGGCAACCCAAGCCTCCTGCTTGCTCCAGCTCTGTGGCCGCTACCATTTTTGTTGGGATTCATTTATCTTCTATAATTGAAACTTTGTAGCCTTGAGCAGAGGCCAGGGCCGGCCAGGGCGGGTGGGAAGCTTGGCTTCCTCCATTGCTGGGGCAACCCAAGCCTCCTGCTTGCTCCAGCTCTGTGGCCGGCCGCCATCTTGGTTGGGCTAATTTGCATACTCACTCCTGATTGACTGGTGGGCGTGGCTTGGTGTAGCGGAGTGATGGTTAATTTGCATGTTTCTCTTTTATTAGTGTAGATATATTACAATAAATCACAGTAGCTATTGATGCTTAAACTTATCCAAATTTAGACAGTGGGAGTGCCTCCAGGTTGGCTCCTGTGTCCTAATTTGACCTGAATGGTTTTGGAGTGCTTTCCTTGCTTTCTGGTACACCTTGATGTCTCCCTTATTCTTTTCTTGCCCTTGACCTGAAATCAGCCATTTCTCAGAGAGTCCTGATTTCTTTTAATGCGGAATGGTATTAAAAACCAAGATCTGACTTAACACTACTGGACTCTACACCTGAAAATGGTTAAATCGTAAATGTCATGCTATGTGTATTTTGCCACAGTTAAAATAAAAACCAACCAATATTCAGGTGCTAGGTAGGTATGTTAATCATTACTATTGGAGTTTCTAGGGCCTTTCAGTGGACAGAGCTAGGAAAAATATTTCTAAATATGAGTTTATGTTGATATTTCCCAATCTAATCTAACTGTAGAATTTTCTACATGGAGAAAAAAATATACAGTTTTTCCCTTCACTTCTTTTATGTAGGTATCTCTTCTCTTATTCTGAAAAACCTTGATTTATAGAATAACTTATTTTCTTTATCTTGTAATATACATAAAATAGTTTCATGTCTCTTTAGTCTAATGTTTCATGATTATAATCACAATATTGCCATCACTTTATCAAATGAGGTTTAATATTTTCTTGCAGGACTTTTTATCCTCAGAATATAGTTGTACAGAGAGGCTAGAGCCATTTAAGATGTGCAGAGTAAGATATTAAAAAGTTATTCAAAATAATAAAGTCTGTTATAAGACTGTGATGTTAATTTAATACCAGTTAGATAAATTGTTTTTGTTCCATTTAATGTTGTAGGCCCTATTTCCCTTTTTGATTTAATTTTAGCTTTTGAATATGTAAAATACTTCTAAAGTTTAAAGGTCAAAATAATATAAAATTTATATTTGGAAAATCCTTGATCCCATCTCTGTCTCCTCATTCCACATTGCACTTTCTGGCCCCCGAGAGGCAGTCATTTTCATTTGTTTTGGTTTATATTTACTTTGCTTCTTTTTGAAACAACAACAAAAATACGTATATATCCCCTTTCCTTTCACAAAAAGAGGCATACTATACTGTACTTTCCCCCACTTTTTTCTTCCAGAAAAGGAAGTATACTTTATGTACTAAGTATACCATTTACATTATTCTTGATTTTTTTCTTAATAATGACCTTGGAAATAATTCCATATCCATTCATTAGAGATCTTAATTTCTTTAAGGTTGCATAAAACTACACTGGATAGATGTACCATAGTTTATTTAACCAATCTCCTTTTTTTAAAAAAAATTTTTTTTTATTGATTTCAGAGAGGAAAGGAGAGGGAGAAAGAGAGAGAAACATCAACAATGAGAGAGAATCATTGATCAGCTGTTCCTTCATGCCCCCCACTGGGGACCAAGCCCGCAACCCTGGGCATGTGCCCCTGGCCAGAATCAAAACTGGGACCCTTCAGTCCACAGGCCAATGCTCTCTATCTACTGAGCCAAACTGGCTAGGGCTAACCAATCTCCTTTTGATGGATTTTAATTGTTTCCAACCTTTTGCTATTACGGATAATTTCATAGAGAATAAATGCAATATTCTCTGAATCATGTAATTCTTCTAGAATTTTTTATCTTCCATTTCCCTTCCCTTCCATCTATGCACATTTGGTTTAGGGAAGAATGTGATTGATTCATCCATGGGGATCAAGTGAGTTGCTATTTCCTTTGTGCTTTCAAAGTGTTTTGTACTCATGATTTATATCTCTTTTATAGCACTTAGACATGTGCACACAAAATGATGGCAGTGCACTATGAGATTTTCCCACTAGACTGTGAGCTCTTCATGTGTACCTTTTTTTTTTTTTTGAGCTGTATTTTCAGGGTAGATACTAGGAGCCCCAACTTTCCTTCTCAAAGCCTTTTTTAAAAAAATGGTTTTATTGATTTTTTTAGAGAGAGAGGAAGGGGAGAGAGAAAGATAGAAACATCAATAATAGACACACATCAATCAGCTGCCTCCTTCACACCCCCTACTAGGGATCAAGCCTGCAACCTGGGTATATGCCCTGACAGGGAATCAAACACTGACCTCCTGGTTCATAGCTCGACACTCAACCATTGAGCCACACCAGCTAGGCTCTTCTCAAAGCCTTTTGCCACCCTTTAGCTAATATCTGTTTGTTTCCTCCTTCAAGTACTTAGTGTCTCAAAGTCAAAGCACAGAGTAATATGGGATATAATAAGTAAGAGGGTTTTGGATAATTGTCAGTGAACATAGTAACTGAACAAATAATTTTTAATGTTAAACCCTGCATTAAAAAAATCACACTATCCTACACTATCATTTGTAGACCTCATAAGTTTGTACTTATGATTTAAGTGATCTTAGACTACACATAGGAATTACAGTCCACTGCTGTTTTAATTAATATCTTTTGTTGTTGTGTTCTCTTCCAAAGCTTAGGTCGTTGCTATTCTGTGTTCCTGAATTCTGAACATATCTTAGACAATGGACCTCATTTTTTCGAAAAATTTTACTCCTAGTGGTTATACTTCATGCAAGAACAGTTCTGCTGAATGGAGTATGAATTTTTACTATTTGAGCAACTCCCTGTTGTCCAGGGTCACTACTCAGGCTTTCAATCATCTACTCATGCTAACTCCCTGACCTCTTGGTAATTAAAATCCTTCTACTTAGATATGAGTTGATAGTGTATACAGTTGACTATTGAACAACATGGGGTTTAGGGGCACTGACCCCTGTGCAGTTGAAAATCTGCATAAAACTTTTGACTGCCCCCAAACTTAACTGTAGTCAGCACTTGATATCCAAGGGGCATTGGTTCCAGAACCCCCAAAGGGTACCAAAATCTGCAGATGCTAAAGTCCCTTATATAAAATGGCATAGAACAATGTGTACAGTTGGCCCTCCACATCCGTGGATTCTCAACTGTGGAGAAAATACTATTTTCAGTCCAGGGTTGGTTGAATTCACAGATGTGAAATACACAGATATGAAGACTGACTGTATTTATTGAAAAAAATCTGCATATAAATAGACCCCTGCAGTTCAAATCCATGTTGTTCAAGTCAACGATAATTTCTTTACTCACATAGATCAAGAGTATTCATGCCCTAGCCCGTTAGCTCAGTTGGTTAGAATATCATTCTAATATGCCATATTGTGGATTTGATCTCTGGTCAGGGCACATATAAAAATCAATCAATGAGTGCATAAATAAATAGAACAACAAATAGATGTCTATCCCTTCCTCTCACTCTAAAATAAGTCAATAAATTTAAAAAATTAAAAAAAATAATATTTATTATCCTAACCAAGACCAAGGTTAGAAACCATTGAACTCATACATTCTGAAACAAACTTGAACTCTGTGCCACATTACTGATCCAATCAATCTCTGAATCATGTAATTCTTCTAGAATTTTTTATCTTCCATTTCCCTTCCCTTCCATCTATGCACATTTGGTTTAGGGAAGAATGTGATTGATTCATCCATGGGGATCAAGTGAGTTGCTATTTCCTTTGTGCTTTCAAAGTGTTTTGTACTCATGATTTATATCTCTTTTATAGCACTTAGACATGTGCACACAAAATGATGGCAGTGCACTATGAGATTTTCCCACTAGACTGTGAGCTCTTCAAGTGTACCTTGAGAGTAAAGTCTGCATCCTTATGCTGTCACAGTATGGGGGCATAAATAAATGAAGAGTAATAACTTAAACTTATTCCTCCTGGGCCATTCATACTTATCCACTGAGGCAAACTGTAACATTTCAGGATCACTCCCACAGAGAAGAGGACAATCAGCAAGAATCCAATATGCATATCTGTGAGGAAGTTGACTTGGGGGGAAAGAGCAAACTGTCATTTTGATAAATACGAGCTAAAGAAAGCAGTCTAATCCAAATCATTAAGGGGATGCTATGGAACCACAAGAAATGCAAAATGAAAACTAGCTATCTCTATCCCATTTTCTGTATCTTTATAGTCTAGCTCAGAAGGGACCACAAATGAATTTTGCTTAGGTCATCCCAGATGTCCCCAGTTATTCTAGCTTTCCAGGGTCATCTTTTCCTTACTACTCATTGAAATGATGTGGCCAACAAGAAATTCTTTGGCTCCTACAGGAACCAAGTATACTAATTAAGCAAATGCCTTCAGTGAAGCTATCTGGGCCATCTTTCCTTTTGAAGTTATTCAGAGATGGCGTGTCCATTCCAGGAGCCAGATGTCCTCCGTCTGGTTTGGAGACACAGAGCTGGCAGTGGCGGAGCCTAATCTCTCACCTCGTATGTAGGAGAGATTTAGATTCTGTGTACGCTCCCATTTGGGATGCCCAGACCCCACCCTTTGGGGAGGTTCTAGATCGCTCTGGGATAAGCAGATAGATGCTGAAGTTTCCTTGCAGCCCAGGATGCAAACTTTACCAAGAGAGCAATAGTGGAAAGAATAAGAGAATTACTGGCCTGACATGTGGGGGCCTTGGGATTGCCATTTGGGCTGAGACTTCGGAATCATACAGATCTGGGAGAGGCAGAAAGGAGAAGGTGACGTAGGTGCAGAGTGGGTCATATCTAGGAGGTCTGTTGCTCTCGCCCTTTTCCCAGTGCTTGGAGATTTGGAGAAACAAACTTGCCAATTATAGGGGAGATGACTATATAATAAGTTAATCGCAATATAAAGTAGAGAGTTTTGCAAGAGAAAGCTGTATTCCATCAGCTGGGTTGGGGGGAGGGTCAGGAATGCTATCTCAGCAGAACTGGCCTTGAACTAGGTTTTGTGGAAAGCAACACTTAGATAAGCAGGGGAGCAGAGTACTGGCTGAGGTGCAGATTAGAAACCAGGAGGCATGCAGCACGTTCAGGGAGCACGAAGGGAAGGGCTGCTGTGGGTGGTACGTGGGAGATGAGTTTGGAGAGAGAGGTTGAGGCTGGGTTGCAGTGTGTTTTGACTATCCAGCTAAGGCAAGGGGAGATGCAAGTTTTGTTTTTTTGGAATCTTACATAACTTGCGAGTCTCACTCTAAGAATAGAATATAAAATTATGAAAACAAAATTGCCAGGGCTCCTTGCAGGGACCTATGCAAATTACAGGCCATAAAGCATGAATTTCTCTAGAAACAGGGAGCCCTTGAATATTTTTGAGCAATGGGTACTCTCTGGGCTGCAATGCTTGTCAGGAACTGTTTGGTTCAGGGCTGGATGTAGACAGGTTTTTGGAGTGCCCATGTTGCTACTAGATGAGCTGGTAAGCTCGAGTGTATGCGTTTCCTAAGGGTGCTGGAACGAATCACCACAAACTGAGCAGCTTAAAATGACACAACTTCATTCTCTCACACTTCAGAATTCTGAAATCAAGGTGTCCCAGGGTTGGTTCCTGCTGGAGGCGCTGAGGGAGAAACAGACTCATGCCTCTCTCCCAGTTTCTGGTGGTTGTTGGCAGTCCTTGGTGTTCTTTGGCTTATAAACATTTTACTCCAGTCTCTGCCTCCATCTTCTCATTGCCTTCTTCTCTGAGTGTTCTTCTCTCATAAGGATATTCATCTTTTGATTTAGGGCCCACTCGAAATCTAGGATCATTTCGAGATCTGCTAAGACATGATTTCCAATTAAGGTCATGTACCAGCTGGTTAGGACTTGGACATCTTTTTATGGGGACATTATTCAACCCACTACAGACACTAACAAAAAATATTGTACAATGTAGTGGTTGTGCATTGGACCTCAGATCTACCATGGACCTCAGATCTCCTGCTGTCATGCAATCAAACCCACTCTGAGTCTTGTCTGTGAGACCTTGGGTGAGTCACTTAACTCTCCAGGCTTTAGTTTGTTCAGCAGAAAGAGGTGATTGGCCGAGATGATCACATTTTGCTTTACATTAGAATTTTAAAATCTTGTTGCTCAGGCCACATTATTATCAATGAAACCATAATCTCTTGGAGTAGGGGTTAGACATTGAAGTTACAAAATATAAAACGCTATTCAGGTGATGCCAATGCACTATAAGTATAAGACCAGTGATTCTCAGCTGTAAATGTGCTTATGGATCACCAGGGGGGTTTTATGAAAATTGGATTCTGACTCAGCAGGTCCAGGGGAAGCCTGAGACTCTGCATTTCTAATGAGTTCCCCGGTGATATCCATGCTGCTGGCCTGAAGACCACACTGGATATTAAGGGCATGCATGACACCACACCACCTTCCCAGGCTCTCACATGATCCTACCCACTCTCCTGCTGTGGGATGTTTCCAATCTGTTTTGGAGTGAGGTGGAAATAACATCTGTAACAGGAAATAGCTTTTGCTGAGAGATGGTTCAGTTTGGAGATGGTTTATATATCGGGGAAATCCATATGCTACAGATAAATGGACTATGAATCTAATGACATTATTAAGAAACAGTTTCAATGAAAGTGAGCAGCGAGCTGTGTGTGTGCTTGCTCTGGACTCTGAAATGCTTCTGTTTAGCATGACAAGTGTCAATATAGCCTCCTTAAGACCTCTGAAAAGGGACAGTGCCCTTTTAGCAAAGCGGAATGCCAGAAAAACAGCAGGAAGGATGTAAACAGTCTCTAACTTCAGATTTTAATCGGCCAGATGTTGGTACTGTTAAAACGGACTTCTCCTCCGCCTGACCCTAGGGCCTGGGCTGCGTCACATTGGTCACTACACATCTACACATGTCACATAGGGCGAGTGGGGAAGGAAGAAGAGGTGCAGGCTTTCTACTCTGCACTGAGTCCACTCGACCACCCTAGAGAGATGATCACCTGCTCTGGGACTGATCCTGGATTGTCAACATTGATTTTCACCTGTGGCACCATCTCAGAATCACCCAGAGAAATTCAGCTTGTACCTGTGCCCAGGCACACGCCAGGCCAGATTTTCTGGGTTGAGGCTTGGGCAAGGTTATGTTATAAATCTCTTCCAAGGATTTCACTGTGTACCAGGGATGCTTCATATGTTCTCTGGATATCTAGCTTGTTATAGTCAGTACAATTTACTCGGCACATATTTATAGATTCCTAACTATGTGTGAGGCACTGTGCTCAGTGCAGGGGCTATGGCAGAGAGCAAGATGGCTTCTACTCTAGCTGGGAGGGCAGATGGGAGACAAATTATGAAATTAATAAATAATAGTTTTGATCAAGAGCTATCAAGGGGAAGTATAAGATTCTACAAGAGCATATTATGGGAATCAACCCAGATTGAGAAGGAGTCCTTGAAGAAGTGGCATTTGAACAGAGTTCTGGAAGACAAGCCATAATTACCTAGGAAAAGAGATGGGGGTGGTGGTGGAATGGATGTTCCAGGTCAAGAAAGCAAAGTGTGCCCGAAGTCTGGGAAACGAAGGAGCATGGTGGATGAGAGGAGCAGGGAGGAGGCCTGGGAAATGGGGGAGCATGGTGGGTTAGAGGAGCAGAAGGGAGGCCTGGGAAATGGGGGAGCATGGTAGGTTAGAGGAGCAGGGAAGAGGCCTGGGAAATGGGGGAGTATGGTGGTTCGAGGAGCAGAGGGGAGGCCTGGGAAATGGAGGAGCATGGTGGGTATGAGGATCAGGGAGGAGGCCTGGGAGGGTGCAATGCAGGAGGAGGGAGAGGGCTGAGCCAGGTGAGCATGGAGGGGTCTGGGGCCTTGGAGGTCACATTGAGCATTCATTGTTTATTAGTTTGTAAATGCATACATGACTTTCAAGGTTTTAATGTTCACTCTTTCCCAAGAAAATCCCAGGGCAGAGCACATGTGCTTTCTTATTTTTTTTTTAACTTGTTTTTTTTCTTCACCATCTCCCATCACCTTTAATTTGCATTATGACAAAGTTTACAAAATAACTCTGACCTACATATTACTCATTAAATTTTTACAAGGAATAGGATTAAATAGTTGTTTATAGGAGTGGTAGATTAGATTTGGAAAAGTTATGCTACTTGTCCAAGGTTACAGGGTGAGTAGGGATTCTTTTTCTTTCCTCTCTCTGTCCCTCTGAGTCCCTCTTTCCCTTTCTTCCTCCTTCCCTGTCTCTCTTCCTTTTCCTTTCTTTTTTTCTTTTTAAACAAAATGGAATCTGAGTATATATACTATTTTATAACCTGCCTTATTCTTGTAACACAATCTCTCAGTATTGTATTTGTTTTCTCAGATTTTTCTAAATGTTCATTGTTCTCTGCAATGAAGATCCTTATACACAAATCTTTAAGGCCATTTTTGATCACTCAAGAAAAAATTTATAGATAGAATTGCTGGGTCAAAGGATATGTAAAATTTAAAAATTTCTTATACATATTGCTTAATTGCCTTCCAGAACGATTGAACAGATTTAAATTCTCAGCAGCAGTGGATGAGATTGCCTAGGGCAGTGGTCGGCAAACTGAGGCTCACGAGCCACATGTGGCTCTTTGGCCCCTTGAGTGTGGCTCTTCCACAAAATACCACAGCCTGGGTGAGTCTATTTTGAAGAAGTGGCGTTAGAAGTTTAAGTTTAAAAAATTTGGCTCTCAAAAGAAATTTCAATCATTGTGCTGTTGATATTTGGCTCTGTTGACTAATGAGTTCAATCGTTGTACTGTTGATATTTGGCTCTGTTGACTAATGAGTTTGCCGACCACTGGCCTAGGGGAAACATTTCACTTACACAACGTCAATTGATCTGTAGCACTTTGGTTGCTAAGAATATTTCAATCAAACTGAAACAAGCAAAGCAAAGTATTTCACAATGGAGCTCTTCATAACCTGGGCCCGTCAATTTCCCCTTTGTCAATGCTCATTTCTTCCCCACATCTAGCTTGGTTGGATCTTGAGGGTCCAAGGTGGATTTGCTCATGTTTTTCTGGGTCTACTTTCTCCCTTGTCCTTTCCTTCCTCAATCCTTCTTATTTTTCTAGATGAGCTTGGGTCTTACTTTTATATACTTGTGGGACACATGAACACAAGCTCACCATTGTCCCTCAAAAATTAAATTTGTTACTGTAAATCTTTTTCCAGCTTCAGGAATCCCAGTTTTATAGTCATAGAAATCAGGATTTTCAGTGTTGAAAGGGTCCTTGGAAGTCATCTGTCTCATCACTCCATCCACAGGAACCAACTGGTAATGGTCAGATCAATAGGTGTCCATCAACTGATAAGGTGATTGGTGCCATTTTTGGTCCTTCAAGTGGTATATTGAGAGCAAGTTTTCACTAGAGATTTTTAAAATTGTGAAATATTCAGGCCAAAACCAGTTTGGCTCAGTGGATAGAGCGTCGGCCTGTGGACTGAAAGGTCCCAGGTTCGATTCCGGTCAAGGGCATGTACCTTGGTTGCGGGCACATCCCCAGTAGGGGGTGTGCAAGAGGCAGCTGATCGATGATTCTCTCTCATTGATGTTTCTAACTCTCAATCCCTCTCTCTTCCTCTCTGTAAAAAATCAATAAAATATATATATATAAAATTGTGAAATACTCAAACATACAAAAATGCAAAAAATAATGTGATACTCATGTTCCTATCACATATATTTACCAAATATTAAGAGCCTGTTATTATTAGTTCTAGAAATCTCTTTTAAAAAAGAAATAGTTCTAAATACAGCCAATACAGCTGCTCTTCTTCAAGATTTTTATGACTATAGTAGGCCCTCTCACTTCCATATAAATTATAGAATAAAATTGTCCTTTAATTTTTAAAGCAAATCCCCATTTTTGGACATTTTCCTCAGAATTTCACTTTTGTGAACCATGCTTTGATAAATATTTTGTACACAAATATTTAGGCACATTCTTAATTTCTTAGTATAAATTTATAGGAATTGGCTTGTGTCAATAAAACTCAAGCATATTTAAAAGTTTTTCATACAAATTGTCAAACTTCCCACCTGAAATTTATGAGATGTTGCATTCTCGACAAGACTGGGTATTATCTTTAAATATTTTTAACAATAGAATAGCTATAAAATACTAATTTTTTATAGTTTTAATTTGTATTTTATTGACTGTTACTGACACTGAAAATTTAAACATATGTTTATTGACCCTTGAAAATGTTTTGTGAATAGCTAGCTAATATCCTTTGTTCATTTTTGTATGGGAATGTTAATATTTTGCTTTTGATTTCTAAGTACTCTTTATTGTTACATACATTGCAAATATTATTTGCATTTACTTATTTACATTTCAGTTTTATTTCTTTTTCTTGTTTTAAAAACAGAAGTGTGCCCTGGCTGGGTGGATCAATTGGTTAGAGCACTGTCATGTACACCAAAGGCTGTGGATTTGATTTCCAGTCAGGGCACATACGTAGGTTGGGTGGATGCCATGTTTATCTCTCACATCAATGTTTCTCTCTTTCTCCCATCCTCTCTCTAAAATCAATAAAAACATATCCTCAGGTGAGGATTAAAAAAAAAAAAGCAATCCAGAAGTGTAAACATTTTACTTAGTCAAATCCCCTTTGTGCTTTTGCTTTCGGTTTAAGCTTACAAAAACTTATTTTATCTTAAGATCATATAATCTATTACATAATATTAACATTATTTTATAATAGATTATGTAAATCTATTTATTCCCAGGCAGTTTTTTTCTTCCAGTCATATTACATTTAACTTTTTAATATATTTGGAATTTTGGGTAAGTTTAAGGCAGAGATCTAACTTTCCTTTTTCCCCCCCTCATGCTGTACTCAGCCATCCTGATATTATTGGTCATTTATTTTCCTAGATGACACCTGTATCTTATACCAAATACTTACATATATTTTGATTTGTTTTGAGACTCACAGTCAGTAACACTGATCTGTTCATTTATAGCATATTAATGAGCTAATTATTATAATGTTTTTATTATTTTAACTTTGTTATATATTTTAATAATTGATGATATACCAAAATGTTTTAATATTTAAAATTCTTATTGTATATTTTAAGTAGCTTTTATTCTAAAAACCAATACATAAATATTTCATAATAAAAAATAAAAGTAATTACATGTTCATGGCCATGAGTTTCAGTAACAAAGAAGAGTGTAAGAAGAAAAATAAAAGCTCAGAATTAAAAAAAAAATATAATATATATATATATACACACACACACACACACACACACACACACACTAGTATATTCCTCTCCTGATTGAGAACCACTAATCTAGCTCTTCTCTGGGACCAAAGGAATTGGTCAATAAGGTAGCCATTGATTAATTGATTGCTAGCATTTTTATTGTGTATACTCATATTTGCACTGTGTGTGCCTTCAAAAAAATTTTTGATAACTTTTTGGTTATGAGCTTTGGCTTTTCTTTCTAGTTTGCATCAGAAAAATGGAGACCCCTCCCAAAATACTAGTAAATCCCCATTCTTTGTTCTCCTTTCTGTCTTGGGGCCATCTGAAATGCTGGCAGATAGCTCCCTTTGGCAGCTGAGAATCTGGGATCCACTTAGGGCCGATTAGCGCACTGGCAGAAGAAAGTGGTCTAGCATGCTGGCCACAGCCGCATCTGCTTAATTGCATAGGTATCAGAGGGATCGTGCCTCCTCTGGTAATTGCTGTGGAAGGGGTCAGCAGGGCAGAGGCTCCATTCCCCTTGGGCCCCCTTCCCCACCAAATTCCCTTTTGGTGAAGGCGAGTTGGCTAATCCCATGACACCCCATCTGTCTGACTCATCCTTCCCTCCCTGCTCCCACACTGCTGCCCCATCCTGAGGGCATGGGCTCAATCAATCTCTCCTGACACCAGGGCCAGGCAGAGAGATGGAAATCAGACAGAGGGACTAATGGCTTAGCTCCCCACGCACCTGGTCTGCCTCCAGGGCTCTGGACACATTCCATGGTGGGGCTGTCCATCTCTTTCCCGGGTGCTTTTGCTAACCCAAACATCGGAGCAAGATTCCTCTTACCTTACTCCAAAAGACATAAACTAACTAGAGCATTCTTTCCACAGTGCCACTTGGTAAAGGTTAACTAGGAGCTAATCACCAAGGGAAGAGGTGGGTGCATAGGCTGCCGCAGAGAGGGAGTGAAGGAGTCTAATATTCTTGTCTGACACCCTGGTGAATCAATCAAAGCACTTAGTAAAGCCTACTTTAACCTCAGAACTGTCCCCCCAACCCCAGGTGTCCAATGTTTGCACCAAGCTCATTAAGTATATACAACAAAGATACTATACTTTGGGGATAGAAGGGAGGATGTTGGGAGGAATAGAGGGAGGCAGGTGGAACTTGGCCAATGGGATATAAGAGGAAGTATCATATATTACTTCTCCAAAGTGTTCTTAAAGGAAGGGAGGCAAACCCTCTTTATTCCCTTCCTCTTTTATGCTGTTGGAATAGAAGATGGCTGGAGCCCAAGCAGCCACATGAGACTATGAATTGGAAGTCACCTATGGCAGATAACAAAGCAACAAAAAAGAAGTCTGGATTCCTGAAGGCTATGGAGCAATCATTCATTCCTGGACTGTTTACCTCTGGACTTTCTTGATATAAGAGAGAATAAACATCTTGCTTAAACAGTTGTCATTTTGAGTTTCCTTTTACTTGGCTGGCTAACTATTGGAGAGCTATTAGGGAAGAGAATCACTGGACTTGTGAGATGAGACAGTGGGAGTTGAACCTTGCCACCGTATGGGAAGGGTTGCCTGAATGAAGCCGATGCATCAGGAAGCAGGGTCCGAGACTAAGAATGCCTTAGTCCTGCTGATATTGTTTAGACATTGTATTTGGCTGTGCTAGAAGTGCATAGCCTTAACTTTTTCTTTATTTTTGCCTAAGTCTTTTGTGTGTGTGTGTGTGTGTGTGTGTGTAAATTGGGGTTTCTGAGTTTTGCCATTAAAAGAGTCCTATCTGATACAAGCAGCAAAACCACTTCTTTAAACGAATCTTACTCAGAACCTCAGTCCTAGTTAATAGATGCAAGTGGAGCTACTTCAGCTAAAGCAGGTCCCGAGATCTCTCTGGAATTCCTTGTCCTCACAGCACAGTTTGGAAACCACTCAACTAGATGACTCCATAATTCTGTGGAAGAACATGGCTAATTCTAGAACAAGTATCAGCCCCTTTTTCAGAATCACTGCAAAGCCAGTGATTGTATCATTGCTGCTTTTCAATACTTTTTTTCTCCATTGGTAGTAATGTTAATTCACAAGTGGACACTTTAGTTGAGACAAACAAGCTCAGTCCTCCCTCAGCTATTCCAGCACATTCAGTATCCTAGTCTTGTGAGCTCATTCATTTAAAATAAATAAATAAATACACACACACACACACACACACACACACACACACACACACACACAAATATAATTTTTGTATTGATTTCAGAGAGGAAAAGAGAGATAGAGAGAGAGGTGGCGGGGGGCGGAATATCAATTTTGAGAGATAATCATTGATCAGCTGCATTCTGTAGGCCTGCACTGGGGATTGAGACCACAACTGAGCATGTGCCCTGATCGGGAATCGAACCTTGACCTCCTGGTTCACGTTCAACCACTGGGCCACGCCAGCCAGGCTTATGAGCTCATTCTTAATCAAGATTTGGCAGTCAGGTCTGTTAGCCTAGAATCATTCATTTATATTTTAACTTGAGGGTCTTGGGCTTATTAGGGTTAATTAAACCCACTGGAACATTAGCCTCTCTCTAGTTGATTCTGCCATTCTTCAGATCCTTGGCATTTGGGATTGGTCCAGTTGAGTGCCCTTTGGAACCGAGTTTAATGTGTGCTTGGTGAGATCTTGGAGGGAGATCAAATGCCAAACTTAGATTCCACGTTTTCATTGGAGAGACTCAGAATATGGAACCCACACCAGCTGCCTCCTCTAAGGATTTCTATAGGAAAGAGGGCACTGTCTGCCTCAACTTCCGTTCCCCATTCAGCCCCTATGGAGCAGGCATCCCTACTACCCACATGGATCTCTGGCTGGTCAGGGAAGGGAAGTTATGCCCGCTCTCTGCCCAGTGAAGGGCGCCTCACACCACCATTGATCTATTGGAATGTTGAACGGAACAACCATTTTTCTCTTGATGTGAGCATTGTTGACATTTTCATCAGCAGCCCAGGCTCTAAAAGCCACATCTCGGCAAGAGAAGAGGTGAAATTTTTCTCAAGCCTTTGCTCCAGGCGATCACTCTGGGATTTAGGGTTGGAGTCTTTTCATCAGAGGCATAGAAGCACTGGAATAAAGACAAATAATTCTTTCCAGCTTCAGGGAAATGGTTTTCTTCCTTTTCCTGGAGTTTATGTATGCCCTAGCTGCTGACCCAGGGAAGTTTTAGAATTAGACTCTGGTATCAGGTCAGAGGCTTGGTAGAGTTTCCAGGTCTTCCTGTGAGAAAAGTGGCATCCATGGAACCATCTTAAAAGCTGCCTTGGAGTCTGACCTTACCTGGTCACACTGCTGCTACTTTTGCAGGAGTTGATGTTACACAAAGATGGTGAGTGCCTCAGCCAAAACTGGCCAGTCTTAAAGGGGCAGAGTTAGACCAGCACAAACGCTCCTCTACCCAAAAGGTAGAAAGATCAAGTTTGCTTGAGCTGGCAGGCGTAGGTACCCCTTTTATTGCTTGTAAGGTTCTTTAATCAGTAACTATTCAAGTCTTAATCAAGCACCTGTTTTGTGCCATAACCATGCATGGTATTAAGGAAGTGTAGAGAAAGATGGAGAGTGTGGTCTCTGCCATTGGAGAGCCCATGGAATGGAATGCCTTTGCTATCTAAAATGGAGACACTGAGATATTGTGAGCCCCAGGCCACCATGGACATGGGAAAGAAGGCAGAGTACCTGGTTGGTTGAGGGGACAAGCAGTAATGTGAGATTCACAGTATCTCAAAGTTTTATTCTAAATAGGCACACCCTAGATATCATCCCATCTCTGAATGAAGGCTTGCCAGACTTTGCAGCAGGAATTTTGATTTTAGGAGAACAGGATCTTTATTAGGCTTGGGTGCAGTTTTGTGTCCTGTGAAATGCCTGAGGAGCAAATGGAAATGAAAAAATTCGAAGAGACTGAGATGGACACTGGTACACACTCCCCTGCTTTCCCATGGACTGTCTTTGCAGTTGTTTCTGAACAAGTTTTGGGGAGAGGATGGCCTTTTTCTGCCATGTTTCTAGGAACTGGGTGAGGGCACCAGGGATGAGTAAAATGTGTCCCAGCATCTGGGAATGTATTGCCAGATACCCTTCCCTCAGATGTTCATCAGAGGGGCCTTCTGAGAGCTTTCCAGAAAACTTATTAGACAAGTCCAGCGTCCGCTTATCTCTGGGAGGCATATACATTCCCCTTTGCTGTCTCTAATGGTTATTATCTGAAAACTGTCTAGACTTTAGATTCTAAAAGGGTTAAGGAGAATGAGAATGAAATATTTCTTCATTTGGGGGTGGGAGTGGACACAATGAAATATTCCCATTCCTGACCTCTGGGGCGGACTCCCTGCACAGTCAGTTAGAGGCCCCACAACTTGGGGAATGGGATTTGTCAGTGTCTAAGTGATGTCCCATCACAAGGGGATTATATGTTGCTTGGCTTGCACAAAGAGTTTTTGCAATAAACTTTTCCATTTGGGTGGAAAGGGAGCAGGAAAAGCCTTTAATCTTGGCGTTTGCATGGTATCTGCAATGGGGTTAGGGTGATTGCTCCCAACTGCTTAGAGAGTATTTTGGTGGGGTGGTGGGAGGTGGATTCCAGCCCCCTTTTGGATTCATGTCTAACTTTCTTTTTTAAAAAAAAATCCCCTTTTATCCCAAAGCTCATCATGCTAGCATCTAGCGAGAAGTACTTTTTTTGCAGTTTCTTAAACATGTTGCCTTTTAGATCTTATATTAAAATCTACTTCCTTCCTGTAGGGGACACGGTGAAACTAGAAAAGTTGCCTTGTAATTTTCCCACTTTGATTCTGCTGTTTGCAGAGGGCACCTCCAGTTCTCCAGTGCAGTGAGGAGCTGCTGTCCTGAGGAGGGAGTTAACTCCAGATTTGCTGCCCTCCTGAGAGTGGGGGTAGCCCTGGCTTTACCGCCTGAGTGACCCAGGCCCTCCTCGCCCTCAGCTTTGATGTGGCATCAGCAGAGTGAGTGAGGAGAGCATGTCTCTGTGAAACTGTAGTTAAATCTAACTTTTCTTTAATCGATTCCACAATCAAATAGAAACTACTACTATATGCTATTATAGATCCAAAGGGGATATCCCCTCTCTTTGGGGTCTTCCAGCTTTCAGTGACATCTCCTTTGGTTTCTTGGAGCATTTGTCTGATAGCAATGGACACTTCAAGGTCAGAAGGGAATTAATAATACCCTTCTGAGCCTGAATATTTCTTTCCAACTTGCTTGCTCCCAAGACAGCCTGGCCCATTGCAGGCCTCTCTAATTGTTAAGATGTTCCTTCTTAAATTGAGTTGAAGTTTGTCCTGCTCCCATGCACTGGCCTCTGTTCTGACAGCTGAGAACCCTGTTTAATCTAGATCAGTCTCCCATGAAGAAGAGTGGGGACAATGGCCTGGGACTCCAGGACAGGAGCTGTGAGCTCAGATGCTCTCAAGGACCTGGGTGGAGTAAGCTGGGTGGATGGTTAGTGACCAGTGACAGACTTGGAGCTGGTGAGACACAAGAATGATATGTTCCATTTCCAAAATGGACAGTCACCTCCTGATTCTGGCAACCACCAATCTGTTCTCTGTATCTATGAGTTTGATTTTTCTTATTTTAGATTCCACATATAAGTAAGATAATACAGTATTTGTCTTTTTTCTTTCTGGCTTACAGGTATTTCACTTAGCATAATGCCCTCAAGGTCCATCCATATTATTGCAAATGGCAGGATTTCCTTCTTTTTAGGTTGTTTTCCATATAATTAAAAAATATATATATTTTTTATTGATTTCAGAGAGGAAGGGAGGGGGAGAGAGAGAGATAGAAACATCAATGATGAGAGAGAATAATTGATTGGCTGCCTCCTGCACGCCCCCCACTTGGGATGGAGCCTGAAACATGGGCACGTGCCCTGACTGGGAATTGAACCATGACCTCCTGGTTCATAGGTTGATGCTCAACTGCTGGTCGGGTCCATATAATATTTTATATGCTCATAAAAACCTTCATAAAATTGACCAAAATAAAAAACAGTGGGACTTTTATATGACACATTCTCTACACATGATCAAACAAAATTAGAAATAAACAATAAAAGGGTACTAACAAATAATGACTATTTGGAAATAAAAAACAGTTCTAGGTAACACTAAAATTAAAAAGGAAATTTAAAAAGAATTTTCTATCTAGAAACAAAAAGATAATTACTGAAATAGATAACCAACCATAATAACAAAAAAGCAGAATAGCAAATAAACTCATAAATAATTTAAGAGAAAAATCATCTCAACACAACAGTAAATGCCAAAAAGACATTGAATTAAATTTGTCATTCTTAATATAAGTAGGAATAGAAAAAAGGAAACTTTTGAATATAAAAACCACCAAAAAAACAAGAGGAAATATTATCCTAAAGTGAAAAATGGTGCCAAGACAATGTCAATTACAATAATAATAATAAAAAACTAGAGAGAAGGATGCCTACAATTACCATGATCATTTAATGTTATTTTAGAGTTTTTTAAGCAAATGTAATAAGGCAACAAAATTAAATAACAGGCATAAATATTGCAAAAGAATAAGTAAAACCATCTCTTCTTGCTATTAATAACATTGTGTATGTGAAGTCCAAGGAATCTGGAAAAAAAAAACCCCTACTGAATTTAATAAAAGAACTGGGATGCAAGATAATTATGCAAAAATCATATATTTTCACTGTTCTAACAGTAAGCACCTAGTAATGGAAATGGAAGTGTTATATCATTTAAAATAATGACAAAATAATTTAAAGTGAAGACCCATAATCTATATAAAAATACCTTACTACAAGACATAAGATCTAAATAAACAGAGAGACACATTATATTCTTAGATGGGAGGATAATATAACAAAAGTGACAATCATCCCAAATTGATATATAAATCTTTGCAGTTTAAAACTTTGATGGGTTTTCCTTAAAACTAGATGTAAATATTTTAAATTCATGTAGAATATTCAAGAATATGAATATTTTGAGAGCTCTGGCCTGGTGGCTCAGTTGGTTGGAATGTTATCTGGAATACCAAAAGGTTCCGGGTTCAATCCCTGGTCAGGGTGGGTACGGGAGGCAACTGATCGATATTTCTCTTCTATATTGATGATTCATTCTCTCTCTCTCTCTCTCTCTCTCTGTCTCCCAAAACCATCAATAAAAACATATCCTCAAGAAAGGATTAAAAAAACCCTACAAAGAATATTATGAGAAAGGAGAAAAATAAGGGATTACTTGTCTCATATGCAATATGTACTGTAAAACCTCCATAATAAATCCAATATGGTATTTATGTAAGAATAGACAAGTAGGTCATTGGAACAGAATTAACAATTCAGAATTAAATGTCAGAATAAATGAGAATTTAATATAAGACAAGTGCGGTGGTTTAATTCAGAGGGAAAATAATGGACTCTTTAATAAATGGCGCTAGCATAATTGGATATCCATCTGGAAGAAAAAAATGGACCCCATTCTTATATCAAACACAAAAATAAATTCCAGATGGATTAAAGACAAATGTAAGACAAATGTAAAAAGAAAAACATTAAAATGTTGTAATAAAATATAGGGAGATCTTACCAACCAAGATTTGAAACACAGAAATAATAAAAGAAAAGTAAGACTTACTTGGCTACATAAAAATTTTAAGTTTTTGTATAGGAAACATTTCCATATACAAAGTCTATAGATTAATAATAGATCTTGGAAAGTATTTGTAATGCAGACAAATATTTATAATGTCAAAGAATCAATTTCTTTAATATATAAAGAGCTCTAACAAATTGATAAAAGACATACCAAGAAATAGAAAACTAGGCATTATGTTTGCATAGACAATTTACAGAACGAATGGTAAAAGACTATATGAAAAGATGCTTGAATTCATTAGTAATCAGGGAACTGCAAAGTAAAGCAACAATAAAGTATTAGTTTATACCTATAAGATTAGCAAAACTATGAAGAACTCCAACTCATTGTTAGGGGTACATGTATAAGACATTTATGCTTATGAAAATGAGAAATGTTATATCCTTTCTGGAAAGCAACTGGGAACATCCATTAAAATTTAAAATATCATATACACTTTGAGAAACAGCATTATACTTCCAGGAATTTATTGCATAAAAACAAATGTGCACAATTTCATGAGGGCATATATATTTTTTATTTCTTTTTTTATTATTGTCTAAAGTTTTACATATGTCTTCTTTTTTCCTAATTGACACCCCCCCCCCCCCGCAGCCATTCCCACCCTGGGCAAGCCCCCACTGCCCCAGTGTCTGTGTCCATTGGTTATGCTAATATGCATGCATACAAGTCCTTTAGTTGCTCTCTAACCCCCCTCCCCTACCATTTGTCTCTAGATCAGTCTATTCTTGTTCATCAAATTATGTTGATCATTATATGCCACATATGAGTAAGATCATGTGATATTTATCTTTCTCTGACTGGCTTATTTCGCTTAGCATAATGCTCTCCAGTTCCATCATGTTGTTGCAAATGGTAAAAGTTCCTTCTTTTTTTATAGCGGCATAGTATTCCATTGTGTAGATGTACCACAGTTTTCTAATCCACTCATCTGCTGATGGGCACGTAGGCTGTTTCCAAATCTTAGAAAATTGTGCTGCTATGAACATAGGGGTGCATATATCCTTTCTGATTGGTGTTTCTGGTTTCTTGGGATATAGTCCTAGAAGTGGGATTACTGGGTCAAATGGGAGTTCCATTTTTAACTTTTTGAGGAAACTCCATACTGTCTTCCACAGTGGCTGCACCAGTCTGCATTCCCACCAGCAGTGCATGAGGGTTCCTTTTTGTCCACATCCTCGCCAGCACTTGTTGTTTGTTGATTTGTTGATGATAGCCATTCTGACAGGTGTGAGATGGTATCTCATTGTTGTTTTGATTTGCATCTCTCAGATGATTAGTGACTTTGAGCATGTTTTCATATGTCTCTGGGCCTTCTCTATGTCCTCTTTCGAAAAGTGTCTATTTAGATCCTTTGACCATTTTTTTTTATTGGCTTGTTTATCTTCCTTTTGTTAAGTTGTATGAGTTCTCTGTAAATTTTGGAGATTAAAACCTTATCTGAAATATCATTGGCAAATATGTTCTCCCATGCAGTGGGCTTTCTTGTTGTTTTGCTGATGGTTTCTTTTGCTGTGCAGAAGCTTTTTATTTTGTTGTAGTACCATTTGTTTATTTTCTCCTTAGTCTCCATTGCCCTAGGAGCTGTGTCTATAAAGATATTGCTATGACATATGTCTGCAGTTTTGCTGCCTATGGTGTCTTGTAAGCTTTTATGGTTTCCTGTCTTACATTCAAGTCCTTTAGCCATTTTGAGTTTGTTTTTGTGTATGGTGTAAGTTGGTGATCTAGTTTCATTTTTTTTGCATGTATCTGTCCAAATTTCCCAGCACCATTTATTAAAGAGACTGTTTTGACTTCATTGTATGCTCTTGCCTACTTTGTCAAATATTAATTGAGCATAATGGCTTGGGTCGATTTCTGGGTTCTCTATTCTATTCCATTGGTCTATATGTCTGTTCATGTGCCAGTACCAGGCAGTTTTGAGAACTGTGGCTTGGTAATGTAGCTTGATATCTGGTAATGTGATCCCTCCAACTTTGTTCTTCTTTCTCAGGATTGCTGTGGCTATTCGGGGTCTTTTTTTTATTCCAGATGAATTTTTGGAGAGTTTGTTCTACATCTTTGAAATATGCCGTTGGTATTTTAATGGGGATTGCATGAATCTGTAGATTGCTTTGGGTAGTATGAACATTTTAATGTTGTTGATTCTACCAATCCATGAACATGGTATATTCTTCCATTTGTTTATGTCTTCCTCTATCTATTTTTTCAATGTCCTGAAGTTTTCTGAGTACATGTCTTTTACGTCCTTAGTTGTTTATTCCTAGGTATCTTAATTTTTTTTTTTTTGTGCAATGGTAAATGGATTGTTTTTTTTGTTTGTTTGTTTGTTTGTTTCTCTTTCTGTGGGTTCATTATTGGTTTATAAAAAGGCCATAGATTTCTGGGTGTTAATTTTGTATCCTGCTACATTGCCAAATTCATTTATTAGGTCTAGTAGTTTTTTGATGGAGTCTTTGGGGTTTTCTAAGTATAGTATCATGTCATCTGTGATTAAGGACAGTTTTACTTCTTCTTTTCCAATTTGGATGCCTTTTATTTCTTCTTCTTGTCCGATCGCTATGGCTAGCACTTCCAGTACCATATGGAACAGGAGTGGTAAAAGTGGTCATCCCTATCTTGTTCCTGTTCTTAGGAGAAATGGTTTTAGTTTTTGCCCATTGAGTATAATGTTGGCTGTAGTTTTGTCATATAAGGCTTTTATTATGTTGAGGTATGATCCCTCTATTCCCACTTTGCTGAGAGAGTTTTTATCAAGAAAGGGTGTTGGATTTTGTCAAATGCTTTTTCTGCATCGATTGATATGATTATGTGATTTTTGTCTCTCTGTTTATGTGATGTATCATATTTATTGATTTGCGAATATCGTACCATCCTTGCATCCCCAAAATAAATCCCACTTGTTCATGGTTTATGATCTTTCTAATGTAATGCTGAGTCCGATTTGCTAGAATTTTGTTGAGGATTTTAGCATCTATGTTCATCAAGGATATTGGCCTGTAGTTACCTTTATTTGTGGTGTCTTTATCTGTTATTGGGATTAGGGTAATACTGGCTTCATAGAAAGAGCTTGGAAGTGTGCCGTCCTCTTGAATTTTTTGCAATAGTCTGAGGAGAATAGGTTTTAGTTCTTCTTTGAATGCTTGATAGAACTCCCCTGTAAAGCCATCCTGACCAGGGCTTTTGTTTGCTGGAAGATTTTTGATCGCTGCTTCAATTTCTTTGGTAGTTATCGGCCTATTCAGGTTTTTTTTATTCTTCCTTATTGAGTTTTGGGAGCTTGTATTTTTCTAAGAATATGTCCATTTCATCTAGGTTGTCCATTTTGTTCATAGTATTTTTTCATAATTGCTTGTATTTCTGTGGGATCGGTTGTTACTTCACCTCTTTCATTTCTGATTTTGTTTATTTGGGTCCTCTCTCTTTGCTTCTTGGTGAGCCTGTCTAGAGGTTCATCAATCTTGTTTATCCTTTCAAAGAACCAGCTCTTGGTTTTGTTGATCTTTTGTATTATTATTTTTTTTTGTCTCTATGTCATTTATCTCTGCTCTGATCTTTATTATTTCCTTCCTTCTGCTTACACTGGGCTTTTCTTGTTGCTCTCTTTCTAACTCTTTGAGTTGTATGGTTAGATAATTTATTACCATTGTTTCTTGTTTTTTGAGATAGGCCTGTAGAGCTATGAACTTCCCTCTCAAGACTGCTTTCACTGTGTCCCATAGATTTTGGATTGTGTTTTCATTGTCATTTGTTGTCATGATGCTTTTTATTTCTTCTTTGATCTCTTTGGTAACCCAATCATTGTTTAATAGCATGCTCTTTAGCCTCCAGTTGTTTGATTTTTTTATTGTAGTTGATTTCTGGTTTTATGCCATTGTGATCTGAGAAGATGCTTGATATGATTTCTATCTTCTTGAATTTGAAGAGACTTTGCCTGCGTCCCAATATATGGTCTATCTTTGAAAATGACCCATGTGCACTTGAGAAGAATGTATATTCTGTGGCTTTGGGGTGAAATGTTCTGAAGATGTCAATTAATTCCATCTGATCTAGTGAGTCATGTAGGATTGATGTTTCTTTGCTGATTTTTTGTTGAGATGATTTGTCCAGTGGTGTTAGTGGGGTATTAAAGTCCCCTACTATGGCTGTATTGCTGTCAATCTCTTTCTTGATATCCTCCAGAATTTTTTTATGTATTTGGGTGCTCCTGTATTGGGTGCATATATGTTTGCCAAGGTTATATCTTCTTGTTGAATTGCTCCCTTTAGTATTATGAAGTGGCCTTCCTTGCTCTTGTTATGGCCTTCACTTTGAGGTCTAATTTGTCAGATATAAATATTGCTACACCAGCTTTTTTTTTTTTTCATTTCCATTCGCCTAAAAAACCTTTTTCCATCCCTTCGCCATCAGTCTGTGTGAGTCCTTTGTTCTGAGTTGGGTTTCCTGTAGACAGCAGATATATGGGTCATGTTTTCTTAACCACTCAGCTATCCTATGTCTTTTGATTGGGGCATTTAATCCATTTACATTTAAAGCTATTATTTATAGGTACTTGTCGCCATTTTTATGCCTTTGTTCCTTCTTCCCTTCCTATTTCTTCTTTTTACAGCATTCCCTTTAGCATTTCTTGAATTGCTGGTTTGGTGGTAATAAACTCCCTTAGTCCTGTTTTGTCTGTGAAGCTCCTGATTTCACCCTAAATTTTGATTGATAGCCTTGTTGGGTACAGTATTCTTGGATTCAGACCCTTCCTTTGCATGGCTTTGTATATTTCATTCCATTCCCTTCTGGCCTGATGTGTTTCTGTTGAGAAATCAGTCCCTAGTCTGATGGGGGATCTTTTGTAGGTATCTTTCTGTCTCTCTCTGGCAGCCTTTAAGATTCTTACTTTGTCATTGGTATTTGCCAATTTAATTATAATATATGTTGGTGTTGATCTTTTGGTGTTCATCTTGTTTGGGATTCTGTGAGCTTCTTGGACTTGTGTGAGCTTTTTCTTCTCTATATCAGGGAAATTTTCTGTCATTATTTCTTCAAACAGGTTTTCTATTCCTTGCTCAGTTTCCTCTCCTTCTGGCACCCCTATTATGTGGATGTTGTTTCATTTCATGTTGTACCAAAGTTCCTTTAGGCTCTCCTCCTGTTTTTTAACTTGTTTTTTTTTTTCTTCTAGATGTTGCTCTGCTTGGGTATTTTTTCCTACCTTGTCTTCTAGCTCACTGATGCAGTCCCCTGCTTCTTCTAGTCTACTGTTGATGCTTTCCATTAAGTTCTTTATTGCAGCAATGTCATTTTTTATTTCTTCTTGGTTCTTCTTCATTTCCTCTTGGTTCTTACACATGTTTTTGAATTTGTCTTCCATCCTTTTCAGCGACCTTATGACCATTGCTCTGAATTCCTTCTCTGACATATTGCTTGCCTCCATTTCAGTTACTTCCTTTTCTGGTGATTCCTTTTTTTGTTTTGTATGCGGGCTGTTTCTTTGTCTCCCCAGGATTGCTGCTTTCTGGATGTCTGGTTATGTAGCTCTCTCTGTCCTTCATTGACTTAAAGACACAACAAGACACAATGCACAGGGAACCAAACACAAATGTATTCACGATACTAGTAACCCAAAATAAAGGTGACCACCAGAGATAAGAGAGTTAGGGGATAGAAAAGAGTACAAAAATGATATTGAGAAAAGGAAAAAAATGTAATAGAGAAAAGAAAGCAAAGAAAAAAGAAGGGGTGAAAAATATATGTATATGGGGAGAAAACTCCAATAAAACAACTAACCCCCCCCAAAAAAATGAAACAACAAACACCCAGAGATGAATGCAAACTACAAACAACAACTAATCCAAAATATGTAAACTACAAAGCCCCAAACAACAAACACCCAGAAGAATCTGAGGAAGCAGAGCTTATTTCCAGAAGGTAAGGTCAAGGAATTGAATGAATGGGGAAATAGCCACAATTCAGTATAGATGAGGTAGAAAGGGAATGAGTGTATAAGAAAAAAAGTAAAAAACTAAATATAAAAAAAGTAAAAAAATATGTATATTAAAGTATATATACACAAGAAAATTTATATATATAACTTTTTATTATATATTATATAACTCAATATTATATATATAACTTATATATAATTTAAATATATAACTTTTCCCCTTCTTTAATCTATCTATTTATGTATTTGTTTACCATTGGAAAAGGAGAATAGAAAGTAGATAGGCCTGAGTTTGTGATTGGAATTAGTTAAGCTATTAGTAAAAGAAGAGAAGCAGTGATGAGAGGAAAAACAGAAGTAAAAAAAAAAGAAGAAGAAGAAAAAGAAAAAAAACAACAAAAACAAAAAAGCAATAAAAACCAAACTAATCAACAATCAAACAAACAACACCAAGTCAGCTTCTCTCAAGGACCAAGAGTCATAGCATCGTCTCACAAGATCCCCTGTTTGTTTTAATCTAGCAGCTCTCATTCCCCCCTCAGAAAGAGTAACTGAACCCTTGTCTCACACCTCACATTCTCCATATCTGTTTTCAGGCTCTGGGAGGATGGCTTGAATGGGATCAAGTGGAAATATGGAAAGAAGGTCTTTCCTTCATGAGTATCAGCCATCACCACCCATTGCTGTGGAACAGTTTGTCTAGCTGTTCCCAAATCCCTCCAAACACTGAACAGTGGGCAATGAGAGGTGGAGGCTGAAGGTCAAATTCAGAATCCTCAGTCTTGTCAATCAGAGCCACAATTTTACAAAGCCTGTGAGATTTCAAACAGGTAAAGTGAGGCATGTGGAAGTGTTTTATAGATAAAACAAAAATTTCTGCAAGTTAATATTATTCACTATGTAACTTGAGCTTTATAGTCATCTTGTAGCAACTCTGATTCTCAGAGATATTAAATGACCATTCATTAATTCCTTACTTCATCAAAAATTCATAGAGCACTTTTCCTATGTGATATGCCTTCTTCTAGGTATTTACATATATTATCTGATTTAGTTTATTATTGACTCATACCTATGTTGTGATGGACTGTACTGGAATCTATGCTAAAAGGAAAAAATCAGTAACAATGATCTTATTTTGTTCATCTCTTTGTGTTAATATTTTAAATATTGCATTAAAATGTTATTTATCTTGATTTTTGAGTTTTTCAGCACCTCTTTAAATTTTGTGCCTTAGGCAAATGCCTCACTTATCCCACTCTGGTCTTAGCTCTGCTTATAACCCTATGAGGTAGGTATTATCCTAATCATATTACAGAAAAAGAAATTTCCGTTCAGGGATCTTAGCTAACTTTCCCAAACTAATGAGTAATAGAACAGTAATATATATCTAAGGCTGTGTGACTTTATGCTACTGTATCATGCTATCTTTGAATTGAGGGAATATACAGAAAAATTCCTTTAAGATCTAGAAAGTGCTATTTAATATTGCCATTTTTAAAAATGCATTTTATTTTTAAATCTATTATTACCATTTTAAAGCTTCTTTATACTCCCAGTGTGTTTTGTTTTGGATTAAAAGGTCTTATAATTTAGAGACACATTTTCTTTGTATGACACAGCATTATGTACAGATAGGAGTTTGACTAGTAACAATCACATGAATTCATACACAATGTGCTTTCACTTTTTATCTGTTTGTGCTTTACAAACCAAGGAAATAGAATAGATGGATAACTTTCTCGATTCCTTGGATGAGGAAACTGCAGTTTACATAGAGGAAATGACTTTGAGGTGGTATAGTCTCCTCATGCTCTTTGTCTTTTATTTTTGATGCTAGTAATCATGGGAGTGGCCATAGTTCCAGGATGGGAGACTGGAGGGAAAAACAGCACACTAAATCAACGAGATGAGCACTCTAGAATGGAGTGGGGACAGGGACTTGAGACCCATGTCACCCTCTTATTCGTAGACTAGAGGCCTGATGCACGAAGATTCGTGCAAGAATGGGCCTTCCTTCCCCTGGCTGCCAGCACCGCCTTCGCTCTGGCCGGAGCCACCTTTCCACCTTCGCATGCTGCCCAGAGGCCCAGAGTGGCTGGGGCAGAGTGGAATGCCTGCATAATCGCCATGTCGACGACGCAAGCGTCCCGGCCCCCCCCCCCCCCCCCCCCCCCGGCCGCTTGGCGCCTGTGTATGCAAATTAATCCACCATCTTTGTTGGGTTAATTTGCATACTCCTGATTGGCTGGTGGTCATCACGGAGGTACAGTCAATTTGCTTCTTTCTCTTTTATTAGTGTAGACTAGAGGCCCGGTGCATGAACCCTGGCCTATGGGGTCCCTTGGCCTGACCTGCACCCTCTTGCAATTCAGGACCCCTCGGGGGATATTGGAAAGCCGGTTTCGGCCTGATCCCCGCAGGCCAGGCCAAGGGATCCCACCGGTGCATGAATCTGTGCACCTGGCCTCTAGTATGCATATAAAACCTTTGATTAATCTCTTCCTGCCCTCCCCCCTTCCCTCTGAGATTCATCAGTCTGTTCCAAGTCTCCATCCCTGTGCATTGAGTGTCTGCCCCTTGGTGGTCAATGTGCATCATAGCTACCAGTCGAATGGTTGAACGGTCACTTAGGTTTTTATATACATAGAGATAATCACAGAAACCATTAAAGATCTTCCTGTGGAAACTTCTCGGAGGCATCTTGCAACTGGGAAATGGTGTGTTTATTTTCAGTTTGTATAGGATTATCATTGCTTACCCTTTTTCAAGAATCCCCCCACCAGAGAAGAGGAAAATTAATGTGTCTGCCTTCTTTTTTCCCCACTTCTTTCAAGTTGTGTGGCATGTGAATATCCAGACCAGTAGAGGGTGCTCTGGCCAGTTGGCAAGTCATTTAGTGGTTGGTCTGCCCTGTGAATCAAAGAGAAGTTAGTTACCTTCTGAACACCAGTCCAATTTATGAAGATCAGCAATGTGACAGGGCCTTTGGATATACATATCACTGGGGTTTGAGGAGAGAAATTACTACAACAACCTTCTCACTAGACTTTCTGTCTCTGTCTTGCTCTTCTCAAACCCATCCAAAGCTATAGTAATCTTAGTTTCCTTCAGTGATTTCCCTTTCTCTTATATAAAATCCAAAACCAGAATAGCTCTTTAAAAAATTGTTTTTTATTGATTTCAGAGAGGAAGGGAGAGGGAGAGAGATAGAAACATCAATGATGAGAGAGAATAATTGATTGGTTGCATCCTGTACACCCCCTACTGGGAATTGTGCCTGCAACTCAGACATGTGCTCTGACTGGGTGTCGAATTGCGATCTCCTGGTTCATAGGGCTACGCTCAACTACTGAGCTACACTGGTCAGGCAGAAGAGCTCTTTACAAATATTTCCAGCCCCATTTCTCACAACCCCCATCCTCACATGTTATGGTCAATTCTAAGCCATTTAAAAAATATATATTTTATTGATTTTTAGAGATAGAGAAAGGGAGAGAATGAGAGAGAGAAACATCACTTGGCTGCCTCCTGCACACCCCCTGCTAGGGATTGAGCCCACAACCTGGGCATGTGCCCTGACCAGGAATTGAACTGGTGACCTTTTGGTGTATGGGATGATGCTCAACCAACTGAGCCACACCAGCCAGGCCTTCTAAGCCATCAAGCTAAATTCACTGGACAGTCTCTCACTTCTGGAGCTATGCATGAGTTGTATTTTCTGCCTAGGTTCTCTTTCCCCTGGATGCCTCTTGCATGGCTAACTTTTCTTTTTACCTCCCAGTTTAGATGTTATGTTTCCTGTGGCCTTTGTTATGATGCAGATCCCTGGACATACTCTCAGAGAGATTCTAGAGGTGGGGTGAGGCCTACCAGATTTCTGTGTGATTCTTATCATATTGAAAATTAGGAGCTACTTTCTCTGTTTATCAATAATGGAAAAAATTCTTTTTATGTTTGTGTTGCCACGGACACAGTCGAATGCCTGGTCCAATCATCTCTCAGGCTATGGATCTCCTTCCTTGGAGGGCGAATGGGATCCGGTGGCCTTCCCACGATAGTTTCTCCACACTGTTTGATCCTCCCTGCCTGAGACCTCCCCTCTTCAGGGAGAAATCCTCTTTGCATTTGGTGTCAGTGCACAGAAATAGCTTTTATTCTTCTAGGGCTGTGGCCTCCCTGGATGGGGGAGCCAGCTTCTGGCCCAACATTCTCGACTCAACTCTCCCGACTCTCCGTCTCCAGGTTATTTCTCCCTGTGTGTGCCAAGCACTTTGTAAATGTGATAATGAGGGGTCCAATTTGCTGTGCTAACAGATAAAACAGAGGAGCTGAGCGGCAGGGCTCCCCTGGAAAGCAAATGTCAGCTGTTGCCAGGATTGTTTCCTCATTTCCCCTGCCTCTGCTAACCCCCTCACCCAGCTTGAACTAATTAGATGGCTAGCACTTCATAATGAAGGCTAATAATCACCTAATGGGTAGTCCTGAACAAACAAGCTGTAAGGGCTGGAGCAAAACCCGGTTTCCCTGTCCCCAGGCCCTTGGGAATTTGGCCAGACAGGTGAAATGACTCTCAGGGGCCTCAGGTGCCAGAATCTGGGCCATGCGGACCACTCCACCATCCCCTTCTTTGCCCAGCCTGTTAGGAGATTTTCCATTATGTAGCCAAGGCTCCTGGATTGGCCAGACTTTAGTTTGGAGAGAGAGTCAGAAAGCAGCTGCCCCCAGTGGGACCTCCTCCTCCACACACCCCCTTGTCACCTGATAACAGGAGTTGGGAGAGGGCAGTGTCAAACCCCCCTGAGGCGCTCTTTTATGCTCTCAGAATAATCGAGTTTCAAAGAAGAGAACAGATGGATTTCATTTTCCTAACTTTTAGCTGGTTCCAATGTGCAAACAGTTAAGATCATAATGTTAACATTTTCTCAATGTTTTATGTGCATATAAAATATTTGTGAAGAATGTGCTTTTGAATGCAAAGTTTGATCCAATTACAATTTTATAGAGTTTATAAAAACATAAAAAGTATGTTTTCTGGGTGTCTGAGACCCTTTTGGCCTTTACAGTAAACTTGGAAGCTCGCAGGGAAACATAATTGCCACCATGTCGGAGAGGACCCTATGGAACTTAAAATGATGAGCCCATTATGTAAATATGGAAACATCCCATAGTCTCTTGGGGTGAATGAGATACTGATGAATGGAATTAAAAACAATTCTGTGGGCTTGGATCAGATTGGAAATGGTTGTTATTTTCTGTCTTTGAAGAGCTATAAGAAAAAAAAAGTAAGGAAAAGAATCTTGCAAACTTAACTTCTGTGGTTTAGAAAACATAAGGTGGCTCCATGCAAAATCAGGCAGCTTTATTAGTGGGGCAGAAGCAACAGCTCCATAGAAAAAGATGCCTTTTCAGCGTGAACTCTAAAGTCAGCAGAACATGTAGGAAGCTTATATTTGAGGATGAAATGGAATTTCCCAGGGGTGGAGAGGATTGGGTGGATAATCTCTCTTCTAGCTCTAAAATGCCATAATAACCTACCACCCCTCCTGCCGAAAGCTCATTTCAAGCTGTTGGAATACGTGAGACAACCATAGGTAGCATGTCTAGAAGAGGTGCCCATTCAATTAATTTGTCCAAAACCGAGTCCCCAATCAGAGGGCTTCGTTCTTGGAAAATATAGTTGCATAAAAAGCCTGTTTCTGAGTTAGTTGGCTTGCAGATTGCTGTACTTTCTGGTTCCATGTGTAAGTAGTTCATAACATTACCAGCCCATTCCCATTCGGGGATGTTGATTAGGAATAGCTCTTGATACCATAGTGAGAGTGTACACAGGATTGTAAAGAATAGTTCTATTAAGCAAATGTGGACCGGATTTCTTTCCAGGGACTGGTCCAGCTCCAGCAGCTCCCCTGTGGCATTCAGGTGCCTTACGAGGTGAGCATTTTTCCGTTGCTCACATCTGGGGCAGGTCCCTTAGCTCTGGAGAAACCCAAGGTGGTCTAATGAGAATTGCTCTCAGTGCACCGATTTGAGTGTGTATCATTGACTGGGAGAATCCTGAGCTCTTAGAACTAAAGGAAATGTAGAGATTATCTTGTTTTATACATAAGGAAACTGTGTGAAGCTCAGAAAGATTAAGAGAATTGGGCAAAGTAACACAGTCTCTCAGGGCAGGACTCCTGCCATTCTGATATGACCCTGTTGCCATCTTCCATATCCACATGGGGAGTTTGAGGAAATCCATATGGCTGGAACCAAATGAGGGAGGGAGAGTGTGAGTTTCTTAGGGCTGCCATAACAAATTATCATAAACTTGGTGGCTTAAAACAATGGATATTTATTCTCTCACAGTTATGGAAGCTAGAAGAATCAAGGTATCAGTGGGGCTACACTTCCTCTGAAGGCTTTACAGAAGAATCCTTCCTTGCTTCTTCTTTCAGCAAGCGTGCTCCCAAGCATTCCTTGGTTTGTGACAATGTAATCCAACCTCTGCCCACCTCCATTTTTACCTGACTTTCTTCTCTGTCTCTCTGTGGGTCTACTTTTCTCAGAAGGACACTGGTCATTGGATTTAGGGACCACCCTAATCCAGTATGATCCCATCTCAATCCTTAACTAATATATCTGCCTCCTATATTTTCAAAGAAGGTTACATTCTGAGGTTCTGAATAGGTGGGAATTTTGAGGAACACTATTCAACCCTATTATAGGTGGGTGGTAGGAGAGGAAGTCAGAGAGCAGAGCAGGTACTATCCGTTCCTGAAACATGCTAGGCACATTCTCTCCTCATTGCTTTTTTTCTTTTTTTTTTTTTTACAGCAGACCCTTTAGCATTTCTTTCATTGCTGGTTTGGTGGTGATAAACTCCCTTAGTCCTTTTTTGTCTGTGAAGCTCCTGATTTCACCTTCAATTTTGATTGATAGCCTTGCTGGGTACAGTATTCTTGGATTTAGACCCTTCCTTTGCATGACTTGGTATATTTCATTCCATTCCCTTCTGGCCTGATGAGTTTCTGTTGAGAAATCAGTTGCTAGTCTGATGGGGGTTCCTTTGTATGTAACTGTCTGTCTCTCTCTGGCCGCTTGTAAGATTCTTACTTTGTCGTTGGTGTTTGCCAACTTAACTATAATGTGCCTTGGCGTCGGTCTTTTGGGGTTCATTTTGCTTGGAACTCTGTGAGCTTCTTGGATTTGTGTGGGTTTTTTCTTCCCTATATCAGGGAAGTTTTCTGTTATTATTTCTTCAAACAGGTTTTCTATTCCTTGCTCAGTTTCCTTTCCTTCTGGCACCCCTATTATCCTGATGTTGTTTTGTTTTGTATTGTCCTGAAGTTCCCTTACGCTCTCCTCCATCTTTCTAATTTTTGTTTCTAGAAGCTGTTGTAATTGGGTATTTTTTTCCATCTTGTCTTCTAGCTCACTTATGCGGTCCTCTGCTTCATCTAGTCTACTCTTGATGCTTTCTATTGAGTTCTTTACAGCAGCGATGTCATTTTTCATTTCTTCTTGGTTCTTCTTCATTTCTTCTTGGTTCTTACTCATATTGTCGAATTTGTCTTCCATCCTTTTCAGCCACTTTATGACCATTTCTCTGAATTCTTTCTCTGATAGGTTGTTTGCCTCTAAATCGTTAACTTCCTTTTCTGGTGATGCCTGCTTCTCTTTCCTGTTTGGGCTGTTTCTTTGTCTCCCCATGGTCTCTCTTCTCCGGATGTCTGGTTATATAGATTTCTCTCTCTGGCGTTGATTTAAAGGTATAAAATACAACACAACCAGGCACAACAGACAAGGCACTGAACAGAATTGTATTCACGATATTAATAACCTCCAATAAAAGTAACCACCAGAGAAAGACAAATTAGGGAATAGGAGTGGAAGAGGGAGAGTAAAAAGAAAGAACAACAACGAAGAAAAAAAAAAAAAAAAAAAAACAACAAAGAGTGTGAATCTGAACTTGGGAAAAGAGCAGAAAGAAAGAAAAGAAAAAACAGAAAAGAAAAAAAAAGTAAGAGAGACAAGAATGATACTAAGAGAGAAAAGGGGAACAAACTATATATATGGGGAGTAAACTCCACTAGAACAACCACTATTCCCAGCAAATTCCAGCAACACGAGCCTGGAGATTAATACAAACTGCAACAGCAGCTAATATCAAGTGAGGCAAGGGAAAACAAAAGTAAAAAACAAACAAAAACAAAGCAAACAAAAGAACCAACCAAACCAACAAAAAGAATAATCAAAACAATCTCATAAAAAAGCATAAAAATTCAATCTAATCAACATTCAAGCAAACAACAACAAAAGGCCCGAGAGAGAAATAATTTTTTAAAGGTAGCGTAGAGAGAGGTTTGTATGGATTTGGAGCAGGGGGTTGGGAATTAGATATATAAGTAGGGTGAAGTTTTAGCAGGGAGTAAACTGAAAAAGTAGGGAAAATCTAAAGCCAGAAAGGGTTAAGATAAACTGGGGACCAAAAGGGGAAAGGTTAGGAGGAGAGTGATGGCATAATTTTAGCTTTGAGATAGGGTAAAGCGATTGTAAGGGAAAGATGCAAATCGAATGTAGGACACTAATCCAAAAATAAAAGAAAGGGAAAATCTAATGACATTAAAAAAAAAAAAAAAAATAAAAAAAAGTAAAATAATAGTAATAATAGTGCTGATTGAAAATAAAAATGTAATAATTAAAAAGGTGAAAATCAAGTGAGGAAAAAGAAAAAAATATTAGTTTCTTAAGTAAATGATGCAAAAAATGAAAATAAAAAATATGAGAATAAAAAAATTGAAAAATTGAAAAAAGAATTGAAAATTAAAAAATAGGAAGACTAAAATGTGCAGTAGCGGCTGTCTTTCACTTCCTCTATTATTCTGTTTGGTACGCCTTTTTCCCAGTCTGGGCGGTATTTCAGTTCAGCTTCATTCCAGGGCTCCTCAGTGTTGGAAGCCAGTCCTGCTTTTTAAGCCAGCCCTGTCTTAATTTCTCGTATTTATTTTTGATTACACCAGAGACAATTAGCGTTTCAGCCCCTGGGTGGCAGTGTTTCTGAATTGACTTCCGGGCCTCTCTAGCTCTTTTTTCTTTTTTTTTTTTTTCCCCCTTCTATGGCACTCACTACCGGTTTGTGGAGATGTGCGCCTCAGAGCTGCCTCTCTGATGGTCACAAGCAGCTCTGGTCTCCAGGTTCCGAAAAAACACCTTCCCCCTGCAGTCTTTCAGGGTTTCCACCTGGGTTTACCTCTGTATTGGGCTTAGCAATCAGAGTCGGAAAGAGCCCAGGTGTGCGGACCGTGGGTCTGTGCCCCAGACTAAGGAGCCTGCACTCCTTTGAAAATTCTTAGTCTGACCCTCCTCGTCAGATTAAAATGAGTTGCTTTCAAGAGGTCACTTCTGTTAGCAGCTCAGAAGACCCCCCTCCTCATTCACGGATCACGGCAGTTCCAACTGCCGCTGATTTTTCTAGGCACAGACCTCCCGGCTCCTGCCGGTCCTGCGGCTGCCGCGCTTCCCTCACCCAGCGCTTCCCTCACCCACCGCGGGGATTAGAAACCGCAGCTTATTTCAGACAAAATCTGACCTTTCCTTGGTGCAGTGAAGAGTTTCTTTGAATCCGAGTGTTTGCGCTGATAGGGGACAGGTGGTCTGGTGCTCCCAGCAGTTCAGTGTTTGCAGTTGTCGCAGAAAGTCAGGTTTCCACCAAAATCCTCCTTTCCTTGCAAGATGGCGAGGCGCCCGGCGAGCCCGCAGCTCCAGGAGGGGACCCAGCCCCTGTGGGTGCTGCGCGGTCAGAGGAACACTGCCCAGCACTCCCCCGCCTTCTCCTGGAGTTTAGCTGTCCCTTGGCTTGCCCACATACACTCCCTCTGCGAGCCTCCGCTGCTCCGACTCTCCGCCCCAGGAACAGACTCCAAACCCGACTCTATTCCGTCGCCATTTTTTTTCGAACCTTCCTCATTGCTTTTTTAAAAAAAATCCTCACCCTAGGATATGTGATTTTTTTTGTGTGTGTGTGTTTTTGTTTTTTATTGATTTGAGAGAGAGAGAGAAGAGAGAGAGAGAAAGAAAGAGAGAGAGGGAAAACGATCAATGTGAGAGAGAAACATTGATAGGTGAGTTACCTTCCATACATGCTCCGTCTGGGATTGAACCCTAGGTATGTGCCCCTACCGGGAATTGAACCCACAACCCTTTTGGTATGCAGGATGATGCTCAAACTAACTGAGCTACCTGGCCAAGGCCTCACTGCTTTTGCTCTAGATCAGGGGTGGGGAATGTCTGGCCCGTGGGCTGTATATGGCCCAAGAAATCATTTGGTCTGGCCCTGCCAAGGCATTAAGGGTGAGTTAATTAAATGTTTGACCAAATATAGCAGGCTAATTTTTAAGTTGATAATTTTGTATGCTTGTGAATGATGTTATAAATATTCAAATGGTCCTTGGCAAAGAAAAGTTTCTCCACCCCTGTCCTAGATGTCTTCCCCCAGATACTTGTGTGGCATGCTCCCTCACTTCCTTCATGTCACCTCCTTACTTGCTTCTTTAGGCCTTCTTGATTCTGTGGAGTCTTAACAGGCCATTTGTAACAATCTTGGCTTTTATTCTATGTGAGAAGCCATTGGAGGATTTTGAGTAAAAGAGCCACATGATCTGACTTATCTACACTAATAAAAGAAAAATGCTAATTGACCATACCTTCGCTATGCCCACAGCCAATCAGAGCAAGTATGCAAATTAACCCAACAAAGATGGCGGTTAATTTGCATATGCTGAGGGAGGGAGGAGTGAAGACTGAAGACAGCATAGAAGGAAGAGGGAGGGAAGGCAGAAAGCAAGGCGGCTGCGGGAGGGAAAGCGTGGGCGGGGTGGGTGGCGGGTGGTGGGCGGTGGCGGCGGGTGGCGGAAAAGTGCGGAGTGGCAGTGGAAGGGAAAGCACGAGGCAGCAGTGGCAGGAGGGAAAGCGTGGGGGGGCGGGTGGCAGTTGGGGGAGGGAAAGCGTGGGGTGGGGGTTGGGGGGCAGAGGCGGCAGGGAAAGCACGGGGGGCGGGAGAGGTGGCGGTGGCGGGAGGGAAGCCCGCCAGAAGCCCTGTTCTTGCAGGAATCTTCCTGCAATGGGCCTCTAGTCCTATATAATAAAGAGGTAATATGCAAATTAACCCTCATGCTGTCACAAGATGGCTGCACCCACAGCGGAGGCGGGGTTCCTGTAACGAGCGATCAGCAGGGACCTGAGGCTGCATGGTGCCGGGCTGGGGCGGGGGACCTGAGGCTATGCCCCCCACTCCGGTGCCAGGCTGGGGGACCTCAGGCCTAGCCCCCCACCTAGCAGGGCTTGACAGGAGACCTCAGGCCACACCCCCTGCCCCGTTGCTGGCCCAGGAGACCTCAGGCCACACCCCCCACCCTGGCACCAGGCTGGGAGACCTCAGGCCATGCCCCCCACCTGGTGTGCACTAGGGGATCTGAGGCTGCGACCCCCACCCGGCGGGGCTTGATGGGGGTGGGGCTGGCTGGATCTGGATCTCACACTATTTCGAGGAGCACATGCGTGGGTGAGGACTTTACTCTGTGTCCGTAGCGCACCCCAGACTCTGACAGGAGGAAGATTTTCATATACATTTTACTAATTTTCTTTCATCTCTGACACTTCTATTATAGAGAAAGGGCAAATAGCAATATTAAAATATTTCCCCTAATTAATTCCCTTTTAATGTGCACGAATTTCATGCACCAGGCCACCAGTGTTTTCTAAAACTTATTCTTATAAAAGAGTTGCTGTAGGGAAATTGGCTGTAGGCAGTAAGAGTAAATAAAAGGAGAGAGTGGTGTGACTTTTGCAGTAGATTAGAGGAAAAACAATTGGAGTTGGAAGTGGTAGAAATGTAGATGTGATCAGATTCTGAACAGATTTTGAAGGTATAACTGGAGTTTGGTCATTAAATCTTGAAATGCCTATTAGACACCCAAATGGAGATGTTGATTAAGCAGTCGGATTTGTAAGTCTGCAATTAAGGGGAGAGGAACATGTTAGAGATACTAGTAAATATTTGGGAGTTACAGCATTGAGATAGTATTTAAAGCCATATTACCTTACAGGTGAGCTCATCTGAGTAATAGAATGAAGAAAAAGGAAAGAGAGGTCTAGGGACTATGCCTTGGGACTCTGTATCATTTAGGGGTTGGAAAGATAAGGAGGATCCAGCAGAGGAAACTGAGATGAAATGGCCAATGAGAGAGGAAGAGAACAAGAGAGAGTGGTGGCCTAGAAGCCAGGTGGAGGAAGGTTTCAAAGTGGAGGGACTGATCAACCATGTCAAGATTGGCTGATAGTTAAACAACAATGAGGCCTTAGGACAATGGGGGATCCCTGGTGACCTTGATGAGAAGTTGTGATGAGGATAAAGCATGATTAAATGACGTCCCTGTTAGAACTCTGGGTCAGGTGGAAAAGAATTGTGATGGGACCACATAACCCAATGCTGGGCAATGAGACCAGAGGGGAGGTTGGCTGGAGGGATTAGGAGAAAATGTATCCTTGTGCCCAGAAAGGAAAAGCTGGGAGAGATATGCTCTTCTTCTGTCTATTGTCTGTGGAGATGACACATCGATGAGCCAAATGCAGCTGAGCACAGGGAGGTCTACCATGTTCTGTCCTTTCGCCTCCCAGGCTACTCTGAAGAAGGAGGCAAAGAGAAGTGGATGACCCAGGCCTGATAATCTTACCTCCCAGGTTTGGGGCATCACTGCATGACAACCTTCTCGGAAAAATTGCAGCTTCCCTTCTGGTCCCTGTCCTCCGAGTGTCCTCTAGTCTCAGACACCCCCTCATCTCCTGTCCTAGTTCCCTTGCTTTCTGCCACTGTTTGGGTTATGCCTCACAAGCTCTTCACAGTTTAAAAAGGTGGGGCTCCTGGAGTTACAAACATCTGCCTGGCCAAAACACTGAGAGTGGAATGGAAGATTCTGAGGTCTCAGGATGGCCCCAGGAGAATTATTTCAAAACAGAGGGGTTCACCAGGGGCCTCACACACAGAACATTGAGAGAGCCAATCTTCCTTTTCTTCGGGCCTTTCCTCTCCCAGGCAGACTCCCCAGGGGCTCTTTAGAGCAAAGCACTTCACAGGAAGCTAGAAAAGGAGTCCTTGGAAACATACAGAGGCCAACTATGTGGGGGTGAGCAAGAGGTAAAGATTTTTGTTCCAAAGGAAGGAAGCATAATGAAGGATGCTTTCATTTAGCCTGTGATGACAAGATAAGGAATTAATAGGTTTAAGCTGCATTGAGGAACGCTGAGATAACAGCGGGTGATAAACCTCCCAACCAGATGGTGCTCCAGACAACACGGGAGGATCCTTGGGCTCCAGCCCAGCCTCCCTCAGAGTTCCAGGGATTTTAGGGTGTTAGCAAGGCCAGGCCTCTCCCTCTCGACCTCGAGAGTGAGTGGAAGTGGACAAAGCAACTCCTAGAGACCTGGAAAAGGAACACCTGCAGGGAAGTAGGTCTGTTCCCACCTGGGGAAGGGCAGGAGTCAGCCAGGACTGGCCCTGTGCAGATTTATTTATTTGCTGCAGAAGACAGAAACATCCCCAGGTTCCACCTCAGGAATCCAGGATTTCCCAAAGTGAATCTCCAAGGAAGTGACACATCCTATATAATAAAAGCATAATATGCAAATCAACTGAACAGCAGACCAACTGGTTGCTATGACATGCACTGACCACCAGGGGGCAGATGCTTAATGCAGGAGCGGCCCCCTGGTGGTCAGTGCACTCCCACAGGGGGAATGCTGCTCAGCCAGAAGCTGGGCTCATGGCTGGCAAGCCCAGTGGCAGTGGCAGGAGCCTCTCTGCCTCCGAGGCAGCGCTAAGGAGCAGCGAGCCAGGCTCACAGCTGGCAAGTGCAGCAGTGGTGGTGAGAGCCTCTCCCGCCTCTGCTGCAGTTGGGTGGTAAGGAGTGCGGGGTCCTGGACTGTGAGAACCCTGGACTGCAAGAGCCCTGGACTGCGAGAGGGATGTCTGACTGCCAGCTTAGGCCCGATCCCCCTGGGGCCAGCAGGGAGACATCCCCCAAGGGGTCCTGGACTGCTAGAGGGCACAGGCCAGGCTGAGGACCCCCCCTCCCAGTCCATGAATCTCATGCACTGGGTCTCTAGTTCACTAGAAGTGTGTGGAATTCTGCTACCTACCTGATCTTGAGAGTTATGGGGCTGGTGGGAAAAAAGAAAGTGGAGAGAGTTACTCTTTCTGAAGCTGGACATGTGCAGCCTGTAGTTCAGCTGTCCTGTGAGCAGAACTTGTGAAAATGTGCATCTGCTCTCTGAAGCAAGGACAGGGAGTCCATGTTTGATTTGGTAATTGCAGGAAACGAGTTCTGGCTACTTGTGGCACTGAATCTTTGATTTGTTTCTCCTACCTAGAACAGATCGTTTTGGCTAAAGTCCTGTCTCTCTTTGCATCCCACCAAGAATGGGAAAGAAAAAGAAAAGAAAGGAAAAGCTAAACGAATGAAGTCGGGGGATTTACAGGATGCATCTGGCAGCAGCCAGCATCTCAAGAAGCCGTCAAGGCAATGGCCTTATGGAGCAGCGCACACCCAGCTGGGCCAGAGCAGCTCACCTGGGTTCTTTACCCCCAGAAGTTCCGGGAGAGGGAAGCTCCCTACTCTGGCTGCTCTTTCTTACTCTTTTGATCCGAGTCAGGCCCCAGTCCCCTGACCATCACCCCCACCTGGTCTTCCTTCTTTATTGCTGCTCCTCCCACCTCCCCATGCTTGCTGGGGAAAGCTGTGAGAAGATTACCATAGTCATCTTCTCCTCTGTCACGCCATCCAGGAACTTTCTGAAGCCCACCCCAAAGGCTCCCACGCTGAGCTCTGGAACCTTAGGGTAATTTGAACCTGCATCTGTGGATAACTTCGTCTGTGTTTACAGATAGAAGACAAGCTGCAAGAAACAGGACTGGATTTGTTTTTTGTAAGTCAGACCAGCTGCGATCTCCTGTCTATGGCTGCTTCCTTTGCAAGTGCCAAATGTCACTCGTGGTTGGAGACACTTTTCTTCTCCGAGAGTTGTTTTCCCTCTTGCAGCCAGCTCTCCTCCTGCGCTTCTTCCATCACCAGCTGCTCCCCTGCAATGTGTCATTGCGCTGGGTCAGCCTCTGCACCACCCTGGCCTGCCTCCTGAGAGAGTGCTCCCTCTCAGGAGTCACTGACCTCTGGGAAGGCTGCTTAGCTGGGATGGGATGGGCTACCAGGCTGGACTAGACCAGCCCCTCCCCAGAGTCTTCCTTTCTCTCCATCTTTTAGATATCAACTTGAAGTTCATCTCCATGAGGTTCTAAACCAAGAATCACTTTGGGAAGAAAAAAAAAGAGAGACACGTGGCCTAATTATTACTCATTGGAGGGAGCATCAGGGTGACTATATGCATTTAAGGTCAACTGCACTTCAGATTGGTAATATTCAAATTGTCATACAGCCCGGCCAGCATGGCTCAGTGGTTGAGCATCAACCTGTGAACCAGGAAGTCACAGGTTTGATTCCCGGTCAGGGCACATGCCCAGGTTGTGGGCTCTATCCCCAGTAGGGGGATGTGCAGGAGGCAGCCAAGCAGTGATTCTCTCTCATCATTGATGTTTCTATTTTTCACTCCTCCCTTCCTCTCTGAAATCAATAAAAATATATATTTTTAAAAATAAATTGTCTTACAAAAAGTAATGTTTGTATTTAAGTTGGTCAGTATCCATCTTTTCCTTTTTTGGATGAAAGTTTCTTGGGAACTGGGACATGGTCATGTTATGTAGGAAGTTCTATATGCAAATTTCTATTCAGCAAGTATTTGTTCAACACCTACTGTTTAAGGGTTCAGCTTCCTGCTGCTTAGCTATTTGTTGGTTGGGGAGTACCCTGTCAAAAAAGGAGAAAACTCACACGCTCACCCAACACAGGTCCGTCTTTCAGGAATAAACTTCCTAAATTTCCACTGCTCTACCATCTCTAAATTCTTTCCTCTGACACTCTTGAGTTTTCAAAATTCATTTAAAAAAGATTCCATAGCCATGAGAGTTGGGGAGTGCTTTGAGGCAAAACGAAAAACCCAAATCAAAACCATAAACTTGCAGTTCTTACCTGATGCAATTGTTACCAATTGCTTCAAATAGTTGATTATTTTAAAAAAAATTGGTTCCCATATTTTTATTATTGTCTAGGAAAGGTTTCACCAACTACTTGGAGCCATCATTACTGGAGGTAGGTTTGTATGGTAGTACTTCAACCACTGTGACAATTTTCCTGTCAGCTCCGTGACTTTAGAAGTCCTTTGTGGTGTGAAAGGACTCCAGATCTTATTCTTTAATCTTCCTCTGGTCCCCTCCTCTTTCTCTCCTTTAGTCTCTGCTGGGTACTCACAGAACTCAGTGACTTGGTTTTTCATTTATAAACTAGAGGCCCAGTGCACGAAAATCATACACTCAGAGGGGGGTCCCTCAGCCCAGCCTGCACCCTCTCACAGTCCGAGAGCCCTCGGGGGATGTCCAACTGACAGCTTAGGCCCACTCCCCTCAGTCGGACAGCTGGCAGTCAGACAGCCGGCAGTCGGACAGCCTTAGTGCTGCTGCTGAGGCGGGAGAGGCTCCTGCCACCACCACTGCCCTCACCAGCCGTGAACCCAGCTTCTGGCTGAGCAGCGCTCCCCCTGTGGGAACACTCTGACTACTAGGGGGCAGCTCCTATGTCATAGTGATGGGTTATTCCACCGTTCGGTCGATTTGCATATTAGCTTTTTATTATATAGGATGATGCTTCTTCAGGTAAAGAAGTCTTACATTTTGATATGGTAATTCTTAATCTTTTGTTTTTGTTTTCTTTGGCCTTAATTCTGTCTCAAACTCCAGGTGGGATAAATATTAACCTATATACTCATCAATTGGTAACATAATTCCTTTCCATTTAACACGTTCATCAATATGTAATTTTTTAAAATATATATTTTATTGATTTTTTACAGAGAGGAAGGGAGAGGGATAGAGAATTAGAAACATCGATCAGCTGCCTCCTGCACACCCCCCACTGGGGATATGCCTGCAACCAAGGTACATGCCCCTGACCAGAATCGAACCTGGGACCCTTTAGTCTACAGGCCGATGCTCTATCCACGGAGCCAAACCGGTTAGGGCCATCAATATGTAATTTATTTGTGTAGCGTGAGGTAGGAATAGAACTTTGTTTTGTTCAATCAGTCAGTTTTCTCATCACTATTTTATTGATTGACACATCCTTTTCCCATTGAAATGAAATATTGCATGATGGGGAGTGGTTCTTCTCCGTTCTGGATAGTTTACCCCCAGGTAGAGCAGTCCATTGCTGTGATAATTCCAATTTCTTTCTATTTCTCTCCTCACTCCACGATAAAGCATATTTAGTTTGGTTGTATCTTTCCTGTTGGAATCAAGGTAACCACAAGGAACAATCTTTCTGCTCTAGATGTTTTTGGCCATTGAACCTACTATGGGGATTTCTGAAGGGCATGTCTATCTCCGGTGTTGGCTCTGAGGAAACTGAGGTGATGGAGGCCAGTCTTTATTACTGATCAGGGTTCAGATGAAGCATGCAGTTTAGTGTGAAAGTTCAATGTGCTTGCTGATTGAACCTTGAGTCAGGCAGATAGACTCACCCACTGTATAGAAATACTGGAGCAGGGTAGCCTCCCCACAGGTGAGGAGAGCCTGGAAGTAGGAGAGAATGGCTGCTCCCCATGGACAGTTCAGTCCCAAGTGGAAAAAGAACAGAATCAGATTGATCAAACCCAGTGTCCTCCCAACTGTACCAATAGATATATGTCACTTCCCTTCCCCAGATGAGGAATAAGTAAAGATGGATCGAAGCCAGAGAGGTCACCGAAATGCATCTTCTTCTACCCAGAAGGAAACATTAGGAGTAGAAAAGCACAGACACACACATTTATTTCTGAGCTTTCTTGTAGGTTTTTTGTTTTGTTTTGTTTTGTTTTTGTGCCAGAACCAATCTTTTAAAGTTCTGGAGCTTTTTAATACTAGTTAATATTTGGCAGAGTGAGTCATTCCTTACAGTTTTTTAAAAAAAGTTTTTGGTAATTTCTGATTTTTTAAAAAACTCATTTTTTAAGAATATTTTATAATTTAAAAATCTTGGTGCTTTTTATTGAAAGTGTATTATGTAGCCCAGCTGGTGTGGCTCAATGGTTGAGCATCGACCTATGAACCAGGAGGTCATGGTTCGATTCCTGGTCAGGGCTCATGTCCAGGTTGCGGGCTTGATCCCCAGTAGGGGTGTGCAAGAGGCAGCCAATCAATGATTTTTTTCTCATCATTGATGTTTGTATCCCTCTCTCTCTCTTTCTTCCTCTCTTTAATAAAAAGAAAATTTTTTTAGAAGAAAGTGTATTATGAAATCTAAGGATACTCGACATATTTTTATTATTTTTTTGGTAATCCTCACCCGAGGATATTTTTTTCCATCAACTGGTTGCCCTCCACATGCCAACTGGGCCAAAGATCAAGCCTGAAACCGAGGTATGTGCCCTTGACTAGAATCAAACCCGTGACCTTTTAGTCCACGGGCCAATGCTCTAACCACTGAGCAACCGGCTAGGGCTTGACATATTTTTAAAAAATATGTATTTATTGATTTCAGAAAAGGGGGAAGAGGGAGAGAAATATGGAAACATCAATGATGAGAGAGAATATTCCACCCACTGCCTCCTCCACACCCCCTACTGGGGATTGCCTGCAACCCAGGCAAGTGCCATGACCGGGAATTGAACCTCAAACCATGATCACATGGTTCAAGGGTCCACGCTCAACCACTGAGCCAAACAGGCGTGGCTCCACATATTTTTAATACTGAATTTTTCATTTAGGAAAGTATATTTCTCTTGATGTTTAAGATTTTTTTAAATTTCCAATAAATATTTGTAGTTTTACTTATAGATAACCTGTACATATTTTTTATTTTAAAAGAGGTAAGAGAGATCTTTTTTTTCATCATGGGCACACTTGCAGAAATCATTGGGACTTTTGCATCTTCCTGAGGTTAGCTTTCGTGCATAGAAAAAGATTATTTGCGGGATATTAACATCAATATTTGATTTCTTAGAATTACAGATTTAAAAACTAGATTTTCCTTACTCTTTTAAGTTCAAGTTACAAGCCTTATTATTCTATTCATGAAATTAGTAAAATATAAAAGTTTTCTTTGAATAAGTTTAATTAATGCAAGATGAATAGAGAACATACAGGCTTAACCAATTGATCCCAATTACAACTCAGTTGACTAAATTTCTTCATCATTAAAGCTATATTTATAAGTTTAACGTGGATTTTCTTTTCAACACTTCAACTACCTGTAACAAGCATTACCTTCCTAAGTACTTGAACAACTCTATTAAGTCTGATAGAACAAACTGATAAATATAGTAAATCTTTAAAAACATTCCGGTACTGTTTAAAAACTTAGCTAAAGTCTCTTATTCTTTTCAACTCACAACTATAAAATTAATTTCTCAATTGCATGTTGTAAAATGGAATCAACTCTAATCATATGCCAAAATCCTTAAACCCTACAATCTCTGTAAATACCAAATACAGATTGTTCCAATGATTACCAAAACCTATTTTTTAATGTAACACAAAAGTATTAATATAATAGTCTGATTTATTTACTCATGTCTACATTTGATTCTAAACCTTCCTAGGGTTAAAAAGATAACCAGGAATGAAAAAATACTGCCATACAAAGCCAACAAGAGTTATACCAGTCAAATTGGGGGAGAGATTGAAGTAGAATGAAGTTGCTACAGGTCAGAGACTTTGGACCAGACACTGGATTCTCCTGAAGCTACTCAGCAACACATTGACTCAGTTTTCAATAGTCACTAAAAGACAGGGACCCTGAGTCCATACCCTTTGGAAGGGACTGAACTTTTCTCAAGTTAAGATATGCTATTACTTTGTATTCTACTGTCTGATATCAAGTCTGCAGCCTCCCACCCAGTTTGCTTCACATGTTTAGGTCCAATACATTTACTTCCTACCCAATTCCACTTTGAGTTCTTTTCAGATCCATGCTGTAGGCCAGGCCACACTTTGATAGCTGTTTAATGACACCCTGTCAAAGTCAGCATACACTTTCTGTTTGTTTTGAAATCCCAGGACTGAAGTCTTCCTCACAGAGATAAAGAATTTGTATATATAAAAGGCTAATATGCAAAGTGTCCCCTCGGGAGTTTGACTGGGAGAACGGGAGTTTGATCGCTTGCTATGATGTGTGCTGACCACCAGAGGGTGGTGCGGAACATGGTGGGCGACCATTGGTGGCAGTGGGGTGCTGAGGGAGCGAGGGCGGGGAGGCGGGGAACCTGATGGGCCCTGATTGCTGGCCAGGCCTAGGGACCCTACCCATGCATGAATTTCGTGCACTGGGCCTCTAGTATTATATAAGCATCCATTGCTTCTCACCCAACTTCGTCAAATCTTAACATTTTGTTATCTTTGCTTCAGGTTTTCTAAAACATTTCTGATGCAGTCAAAGCCTCCATTGATTTCATTTTTTTTTCCTCCCCAGAGGAACACTCCTAAATTTTACATTTGTGAAACACATTTCCAAGTATCTTTTGATTCTATTATAACATGAGGGTGCCAAGAAACTGTATTGTTTTGCATGTTCTCAAATTTTACTTAGTAAATACTATTTAAAAATGTTATGTTTTTAAAAAGTAACTGAAAACATAGTAGTGCAGTAAGTGGGAAACACAACAAAAGAACAGAACAAAAACCTACTTTAAGATTCAGTAGTTTATTTTGAGATCCAGGAATAAATGAATACTTGTTATAATAATGAGTTGGAAACACTTTAACATCATATCATAATTCAAACCAAAAGTAAAATATTAAAAAAGCATTATGTTTTTGAGAATTATTAATGTTGATACATGTATCTGCAGTTAATTTAACTGCTGTATACCAGGAATTATGAATAAATATATATATTTTATTTGGTGAACGGAATTTTTCCCCATTTTTTGCTATTATAAACATTGATGTAATTTATATTTTTGTATGTTTCTGTGTACACATATGTGTGTGATAGTTTTCTTTGACTACATATCTATAAATGTATGTTGAGTCCTACATTTTTAACTTAATTATTTTCAAATTGCTATGTAATAGTTTATGAGAGTTCCCATTGCTCCCTTATTCTTGCCAACACTTGTTTGCAAACTTTTGTAATCTGATGAATGTGAATAGTTTTTTTGTTGTTGTTTTAGTTTATAATTTCCTGGTTACTGGTGAGATTGAGCATTTTTCTTTCATCTCTTAACTGTCTTTTCTCTAAATTGCCTGCTCAGATGTTTTACCCATTTTGCTGCTGTCATTTCCCCCCCTTAATTGATTTGTAAGCCCTTTATAAATACTGATTTAATTCTTCATTAGTTTTGTACATAAAAAAGTATTAAGTTTTAATTTTTATTGGGGTCAAATTTATCAGTTTTTTTATGATTTGTGTTTTGTTTTTTTTTGTGAAGTCATAATGATTTCCTAAAAATGTTTTACATTAAAAAAAATTTAATTTAAAGTTTAAAAATTTTTCTTTTTACAGTTAGGCCTTAATTTATTTGGAATTGGTTATTTTGTGTGAGGAAATAAAGTAGTACCTAGTTTCCAAATGTATATCACCCATTATTAAATGATTAATGTATTCATGTGTCATGCCACCTCTGTCATATCATGTTTCCATGTATGTATAGGTCTTCTTGTGTGTGTGACTCTGTAATCCCTAAAGTAGTATTACTCTATTTCAATTACTATAACTTTACATTTTTGTGACCTTTGCTAGTCATATGAATTTTAGATCTGCTTATCAAGTTCACAAAAATGTGTTAGGGTTTTGGCTGGAGTTGTAGTGCATTTATAGATTTACCTGGATAGAATTAGGATCTTAATAATATTGAGTCTTTTTATTCATAAACTTGCTACTTATTCTAGTCTTTTATTCACTACATCATTTATTAATGTTTTGTAATTTTTTCAATAAATGTGTCATACATTTTTTGCATATATGATTATATAACTATATTATAGCTATATTGATATAAACTATAAACAGATTCTTTATAGTTTTCATTGCTGTTGTAAATGGGATCTATTTTTAATTATAATCTCAAATTCATAATTACCAGTGGAGATGTAAATTATTAATTTTAAAATGTTACTAATGTAACTATTATGAGTTACAATAGTTTGTAAAATCCTTAGGTTGATTCTCCATATAGAAAATCATCATCCAGGGAGAAAGACAATTTCAAATTTTCGTTTTCAATTATTTTTTGTTTTATTCTTCTGTCTTGCATTGGCCAGGACCTCCTGTATAATGTTGAATATAACCAGTGAGTAATGCTTTTGAAATTGTATCATTAATTGTTCAATAGTTTTTTTGTATCATCTATATATATAAAGAGCCAGGGTCCCTAATGACAAGGCTCCACCAAACATTGGAAGTCAGTGCTAGGTTGCCGGGGCGACCCAACACTGACTGCAGCCATTGCCAGCACAGGACCCAGCACTGAAGAGGGGCTGCGGATCAGGCCCAGAGAGGCCTGCAGAGAGAGAGGCAGGGTCTGATCCCCAGCCTCTGTGGCAGCTGTTGATCAGCCATTGCCTCTCTCTTTCTCTCCCCGCTTCTCCAGCAGCCAGGCCTCTGTTTCTCTCCAGCCCTCCTTGGGGGCTGCTGATCAGCCCCGCCTCTTTGATCAGGCCCAGAGATAGGCCCGGAGATGCTGACTGGCATAGAAACAGACGAATCAGAACCAAATTAGGTGAAGTGCCAGGAGCCAATGGCTGCCTAGGAGGCAGAGCTTTTGACACTGACTGATATAGAAACCAACCAATCAGAACCAAATCTGGGTGAAGTGTGAGTTGCCAATGGCTGCCTAGGAGGTGGAGCTTTTGACGCTGACTGGCATAGAAACCAACCAGTCAGAACCTAATCTGGGTGAACTGCGAAGGCAGAACCCAAGGTGGGGGCTGAGGAGGGGTTTTAAGGGCAACAGCTGTTTGGTGTAAGGTGTAAGAAAGCAGTTCAATTTTTTCATAACCAGTTTGGTAGTATAGTGTATATGGCTGGCTACCAGTCCAGATATAGGGATTATGTGTTTTTGTCTGCCAAGAGCATCTTCTCCTGCTGAAAAAGGCTCCCCCCCCGCCCCCCGCAATTTAAGCAATCCTATCCTACCTAATAAAAGAGTAATATGCAAATTGACCCTAACTCCGCTACACCCACCAGCCATGCCCACCAGCCAATCAGGAGTAAATATGCAAATAAACCCAACCAAGATGGCTACAGCCACAGAGAGCAGGAGGGAGGCTTGGGTTTCCCTGGTAACAAAGGAAGCCAAGCTTTCCGCCTGCCCTTGCTGGCCTAAGCCTCCATTCAAGGCTACAAAGTTTCAATTATAGAAGGTAAATAAATCCAAACAGAAATGGCGGCAGCCACGGATCGAGCAGGAGGCTTGGCTCTGCTCCAGGCTACAAAGTTTCAATTGTAGAAGGTAAATAAATCCCAGATACCAGGGCCTCTGCTTGGGTCGCCAGGGGGCATGGCCGTCCTGCAAACCACCACAGGCCCTTCACCCAGGCCACCCCACACCCCAAGGGAACCCCCACCCTGATCTGGGATACTCTTCAGGGCAAACCAGCTGACCCCCACCCATGCACCAGGCCTCTATCCTAACTAATAAAAGAGTAATATGCAGATTGACCATCACTCCAACACACAAGATGGCTGCCCCCATGTGGTCAAAGATCCTGCCCCCATGTGGACACAAGATGGCCGGCACAAGATGGCCAGCAGGGGAGGGCAGTTGGGAGGGACCAGGCCTGCAAAGGAAGGCAGTTGGGGGCAATCAAGCCTGCAAGGGAGGGCAGTTAGGGGTGACCAGGCTGGCAGAGGAGGGAAGTTGGGGGTGACTGGGCCTGCAGGGAAGGGCAGTTGGGGGGACCAGGCCTGCAGGGGAGGGCAGTTAGGGGTGACCAGGCCTGCAGGGGAGGGCAGTTAGGGGCAAACATGCTGGCAGGGGAGCAGTTAGGCATCAATCAGACTGGCAGGCAGAAGCAGTTAGGGGCAATCAGGAAGGCAGGCAGTCGAGCAGTTGGGAACCAGCAGTCCTGGATTGTGAGAGGGATGTCTGACTGCCCGTTTAGGCCCGAAACGGGCAGTCAGACATCCCTTGAGGGGTCCCAGATTGGTGAGGGTGCAGGCTAGCCTGAGGGACATCCCCTCCCGTGCACGAATTTTGTGCACCGGGCCTCTAGTCCTATATAACTATCTATACTACTAAAAGGGTAATATGCTAATTAGACTGGGTCAACCGGACATCCGACTTCCTTCCAGACAAAGCCATGGTGGTGGGGGCCAAGGCAGAGGCAGTTAGGGGTGATCAGGCTGGCAGGGGAGGGCAGTTGGGGGCGAGATCAGGCCAGCCGGGGAGGGAAGTTGAGGGCGAGATCAGGATGGCAGGGGAGGGCACTTGGGGGCGAGATCAGGGCAGCAGGGGAGGGCAGTTGGGGGCGAGATCAGGCTGGCAGGGGAGGCCAGTTAGGGGCGATCAGGCAGGCAGGCAGGTGAGTGGTTAGAAGCCAGCAGTCCCAGATTGCAAGAGGGATGTCCGACCGCTGGTTTAGGGGATCGGGCCTAAACCGGCGTTCAGACATCCCCCAAGGGGTCCCTGATTGGAGAGGGTGCAGGCTGGGCTGAGAGACCTGCCCCCCGCACGAATTTCATGCACCGGTCCGTAGTGTTTAATAATATAGCTGATGAAATTAAGAAGTCATCTACTATTAGTAATTTTCTAAGAATTTATTTTAGAATGATTGGGTATTGACTTTTGTCAAATATCTTTCAGCATCCTTTGAAATAATCATATGTATTTTATATTTTAATCTAATAAATCCTTTAATTAATAAATTAATTAAGATTAGTAATCTTTTGATGTCAAGTCATACTTTTATTCCACTTGGCATTAAGATTATTCTACACCAGAGTAAAAATACATTCATTTTCTTTTCCTGTTTCTTTTTTTTAAAACCTTGGTAAAGAGTGCCTTGAATGTTTTGGAAAATCACCCCTAAACACTCTGGCCTTGTGCTTCTTATAGGGCAAAGCTGTTGATTATCAATTCAGTTTCTTTAAACTTTTTGTTTGTTTGTTTACTGAGGCTTTCTTCTTAAAAATTTAAAATTGATTTTAGAGAAAAAAAGGGGGAGAGAGGAAAAGAGAGAGAGAGAGGGTGGGGGGGAGAGAGAGAGAGAAACATTGATGTGAGAGAGAAACATCAATTGGCTGCCTCCTGCATAGGCCCTGATAGGGGATTGAACTGGAAACTGCGCATGTGCTTTGACCAGAAATTGAACTGGCCACCTTTTGGTGCATGGGAAAATGGCCAGGGCTCTATTTCTTTTTAAGCCAATTATTTAACTAACTAGAGGCCCAGTGCATTAATTCATGCATGGGTGGGGTCCCTCTGCCTGGCCGGCGATTGGGGCCGATAGGGGCTGTCTCGCCCAGTCCCGATCGGGGCCAGCCGGCTCGGGGGAGGGACCACGAGAGGTTGGTTGGCTGCGGGAAGTTGGCTGTGGGAGCACACTTGAACACCAGGATGCAGCTCCTGTGTTGAGTGTCTGCCCCCTGGTGGTCAGTGTGCATCATAGCAACTGGTCGTTTGGTTGTTTGGTCACTTAGCCTTTTATATATATAGATAGATTATGGTAGCTAATTATTTTTCTAGAAATTGATCCAATTTATCTACATTTTCAAATCTATTAGCATTTAATTCATACTATTATCTTATGATTTAAAAAATTCTAATGTTCTAAGATGTTTTTATTTTAATATTGTTTATTTATGCCCTTTCCCTTCTTTCTTGATCAGTCTTATAGCAGATTTGTTCTATTGATGTTTATAAAGCTAATTTTTCAGTATGATTGACACTATGATTTATTTTCTATTTCATTAACTTTGGCTCTTTTTTTTTCCCCCTTCCAATTTCTTTAATATATGATGTCCTATCTTGCTTTGTGAGTTGGGTTTCTAATTATCTTTTTTATCTTTTAAACATATTTTTGCTGAGTTGCTTTAAAGTTATAATTTCAATATAACTGCATTTGACTAGTTTTCATATGTATTACTTTTATTGTTATTCAGTTCTAATACTTGACATTTCTGTTTTGATTTTGTCTTTATTCTATGAGTTCATATTTAAGCATTAATTATACAATTGACAAACATATATTTCTTCAAAACAATTTTATTACTGTTTTCTAGCTTAATTGAACCAAGATCAGAGAACATGGTTTGTGTCACATTGAATTTTTAAAATCACTTGAAACTTTCTTTGAAATCTAAGGTATGTTAAAATTCTGTATGTTCAATTTTTGTTCATGTGTAATTAAAAAATTATGTTCTTCCAGAGAGCCAGAGAGAAAAGGGTAAAGAGGGGGGAAATGGGGACAGAAGGAGACTTTGCTTGGGGCAATGGGTGCATGATACAGTGTGCAGATGATGTTTTATTGTATAAATAAAGAAAGTCTTCAAAAAAAGTCAAATTAAGTAGTTAAGATTACAAATTTTATAATTACTGAAAATTGGGCTTATTTCTGCCATCTTATTTTTTATTTTTATCTTCTTTTTTTTTGCATTTTTTGCAACCTACATTTCCTTCATTTGATATATCAATAAAGTTTTCTAAATCCCCCTTCCTTTTTTTTTCAGATGATTTGGAAGCATTGGTGTGATATTTCTATTCTTTTGAAACATTCATACTCAAGTATAACTTTTTTTATAACAAAGTCTATAGTTATTCACTTTATCTACCTTCTTGACAAAAAAACTTATCAAATGTTGAGAACTCATTGGAATAACCCACTCTCTCCAGTCTTGCCACTCCATGATCTTTTCTTTTTTTAAAATATATTTTTATTGATTTTTTACAGAGAGGAAGGGAGAGGGATAGAGAGTCAGAAACATCGATCAGCTGCCTCCTGCACACCTCCTACTGGGGATATGCCCGCAACCAAGGTACATGCCCTTGACTGGAATAGAACCTGGGACCTTTCAGTCCACAGGCTGACACTCTATCGACTGAGCCAAACCAGTTAGGGCCACTCCATTATCTTGATTTATAATTTAGACCAGTATTACTGAGTGCCACATTTAAATTTTATAGTAAACAATTTAAAAATTAAAAATAGTAAAAATAATTTTAATAATATATTTTCTTTAACTCATGTCTAAAATATTATTACTTTAATTTGTAGTAAATACAAAAATCAATGGGATATTTTACATTCTTTTATCATACTAAGTTTTTGAAATCCAGTGTGCATTTAAACTTCATCATATCCCAGTTCAAATTAGCTACATTTCAAGTGCCCAATGGTCACATTTAGCTAGTGCCTACCATATTGGATAGCTCAGGTCTAGAATCTTCATGTTTACCTTATTTCAAACATGCAAATTACCTATAATATAAGTAATTTGCATAAAAATTAGTAATTTACATTAAAATAGGTAATTTACATAAAAGTTATCTATAATATAGGTGTATATAGTTAGTATATACACTGAGTGGCCAGATTATTATGATCTCTGAACACATAATAATCTGGCCACTCAATGTGTATATATATATATATATATATATATATATATATATATACTAGAGGCCCAGTGCATGATTGAATCATGCACGTGTAGGGTCCCCTACACGCTTTCCCTTTCGATCACGGGGGAGCTGGGTGCCTGTCCACTGGTGCACCAGGCGCCGGAGGCTTCTGAAAGGCCTGGTGCCTGAGCGGAAAGGCATCCAGCTCCCACGCTTTTGCTTTTGACTGTGGGGAGCTGGGTGCCTGTCCGCTGGTGCACCAGGCCTTTCAGAAGCCTCCGGCGCCTGGTGCACCAGCGGACAGGCACCCAGCTCCCCCGCTTTTGATGGTCCGCGCAGCGGGACATCAGCTCGCTGCCCCAGAGGCCCCTTCTGTGCCGCAACACAGCCATGGCGCAGATGCTGAGTTCGTGCCACTGCTGGCGACGCAGCTCAGCGTCTCGCCGGCCCAATCAGCTACCCCGGCCATCCCGAGTCCCGCCCCCCCACACCTCCTGGCCAATTGTGGGCATAGCGAAGGTATGGTCAATTTGCATATTTGTCTATTATTAGGTAGGATATATATTAGAGGCCCGGTGCATGAATTCGTGCATGGGTGGGGTCCGGCCAGCCTGGCCAGGGGGAGGGGACATGGGCAGTTGGCCGACCTGCCTTCTGGTTGAACTCCTGGTCGAGGGGACAATTTGCATATTAGCCTTTTATTATATAGGATATACACTGAGTGGCCAGATTATTATACATTCAGAGATCATAACAATCTGGCCACTCAGTGTATATGTATGTATTATATAGTGTATGTTTTATATATATATATGTATATATACAGTATAGCTATATATTAATAGCTAGTGTTAATTTTACCAACAAATCTCTCCATTTTAGTGCTTCCTATTGTTTCTCTAAATTCCATGTCTTCCCTCTAGATTTGTTTTTCTTTTTGTTGAATTACATTATTTATAGTTCTTTAGTTGCAGGACTGTTAAATATAATTTTAAAATTTTTGGTAGGTCTGAAATGTTCTACTTTGCCCTCGCTCTTGAGTAAAGATTTAGCTGGTTACAATCCAATATTGACAATCATTTTCCCTTAGGGTTTTAAAGATATTACAGTGTTGTCTCTTACCTTCAAGCAGTGAGTCTGGCTTCTGTCCCTTCTCGGATAGAGCACTTTTAGTACTCTTTATCTTTAAGGAGCTGAATTCTGGAGTATCACTTGTGCCTGGATGGAAGCCCAGCAGGTCATAGCTTCAACCTTACTCACCCTTTTGTATTTCTCTTCAGTTTTTGATCGTTGATAACACTTATCTTAGTTTTGAATTAGGTATAACTTTCTATTATTCTATTTTACACTAGAGGCCCAGTGCATGAAATTCGTGCACAGATGGCGTCCCTAGGCCTGGCCAGTGATCAGGGCTGATCAGGCTCCCTGCCTCCCCGCCTTCTTCTTCCCTCACTGCCCGTGTGCCGCCAACGTGTGGTTCCCCACCTCCCTGTCTCCTCCTTCCCTCGCTGCCCGTGTCTGCTGCCACCCACTCCCAGTTCCCTGTCCCAGTCCAGGGCCCGGCCAGGGGAAGGGGCAAACCACCACTGTGGCAGGCGGGCAGTGGGCCAACCGAGGCCTGTGGGCTGGGGGCAGCTCCTGCGTTGAACATCTGCCCCCTGGTGGTCAGTGTGCGTCATAGCAACTGGTCGTTCCATTGTAATGGTCGCTTAGGCTTTTATGTATATAGATTTTATCTATTATTAACAAGGTGTGTATCAAAGCATGAACTGATAGAACCATCTTGTCCAGAAATCAAGAACTTTGTTAGAGTCTTGGGTAATTTATTTATTGTTTTGTTGCATCTATATTATTTTTTCCTATATAATTTCTGTTCTTTCCTTCATGGTATATAGGAAACATATTGATTTTTATACACATATTTGTAATTACATATCTTCCTTTCTAATAATTCTCCTTACTTTTAAAGTTTATTTTGTAGGTAATAGATAAAATGATTTGCAGATAATTTATTTTATCTTCCTCTGTGTAGATATGATTTATATAATTTTCTTTTCTTATTTTATTGCATAGGTTAGAATTTTCATGTTAACAGTGGTAGCAAATATCCATATCTTGTCTCTAACTTTAAAGAAGATTTATCTACTGTCTCATCATGAAATATGAGAGTGGAATCTGATCCAAAATAAATATTCTTTTTATTTTATTTTATTTATTATTATTATTATTTAAAAAAATATATTTTATTGATTTTTTTACAGAGAGGAAGGGAGAGGGAGAGTTAGAAACATCGATGAGAGAGAAACATCAATCAGTTGCCTCCTGCACACCCCCTACTGGGGATGTGCCTGCAACCAAGGTATATGCTCTTGACCAGAATCGAACCTGGGACCCTTGAGTCCTCAGGCTGATGCTCTATCCACTGAGCCAAACCAGTTAGGGCTTATTTATTATTTTTAAAAATCTTTATTGTTGAAAGTATTATATATGTCCCCATTTTTCTCCCATTGACCCCCTCCAGTCTACCCTATCCCCCACCCCAGGCCCTCACCACCCCACTGTCTGTATCCATAGGTTATACATATATGCATACAAGGTCTTTGGATCCACTCGGTTCATCAGTTTACAAAATAAATATTCTTAATTAGGTTAAGGGAGTATCCTTTCATTTCTAGTTTATTGTTGTTAAAAGAAATCAGAAATAACTGTAAAGTCCTTTTAATACCTTTTAGTTTCCCTCAAGTTATTCATATGCTTTGACTTATTGTGTTCATGTATATCTATAGATATAAAAGCCTAAGTGACCATTATGACTGGTCGACTGGTTGCTATGACACGCACTGACCACCAGGGGGCAGGCACTCAATTCAGGAGCTGCCCTCTGATGGTCAGTGTGCTCCCACAGCCAACCTCCCTCGGTTCCTCCCCCTAGCTGGCTGGCCCCAATTGGGGTCGGGGTTGGGGTTGGGACCCCACCAGGCCGAGGGACCCCACCGTGCATGAATTCGTGCACTGGGCCTCTAGTTGATTTAATAAGATTGAATCTGTAAATATTTCTCTCTTTTCCACGTCCAGCTCGGCTAGAGAACGGTCCAGTTCCTGAGTAGGGCCAGCTGGGGATTGAGAAAATGAAAGAAAGAGACAGACACAGATAGAAGGAAAAAGCTGGGGCTGGGGCTGGGTGGGACCACTGTCCTCTGACATGGACAGGAACAGGAACAGTGACCCCAAGCCAATACAGTGTGTTTATTTTATATAGCAAGAAAAAATAGGAAGTCTTACTAAAAGTCAAGACAAAGGAGATTATGCGCATTCTAGGGTGGGCCCAGGTCATATTCATTCCTGGTGCTTGGCTGGATTTAAATAACAAAACCCACCCCCTGGCACCTGGGCTGAAGGTCAAGTTGACAACACTCTTGCCTTTTGGCAAAGTGTGTTTCCAGGGCGTGGCTTTGCCACCACCACTGGATTCAGCTGACAATAATTAAAGAAATGCCCGCTGAAGCCAGTTTGGCTCAGTGGATGGAACATCGGCCTGTGGACTGAGGGGTCTCAGGTTTGATTCCAGTCAAGGGCATGTACCTTGGTTGCGGACACATCCCCAGTGGGAGGTGTGCAGGAGGCAGCTGATCAATGTTTCTCTCTCATCGATGTTTCTAACTCTCTATCCCTCTCCCTTCCTCTCTGTAAAAAATCAATAAAAAATATTTAAAAAAAAAAAGAAAAGAAATGCCCATGTGCCTTCCCAGGTGCTCTCTACATGAATCATCCTTCATTTCTGGAATAAACTTTATTTGGTCATCAAGTATTACTCTTAATATGCTGTTGGATTCCATTGCTAATACTTTAGTTAGATTTGTAGATTAAAATAACAAGTGAGATTAGCATTTAGTTTTCCTTCTTGGCTTTCTTAGGTTTGATTTGAGAGTTATGCAGACTTTGTAAAATTAACTGGGAAGTTTTCAATTTTTTCATATGCTCTGAAAAGGTTTAAATAGCAGATAAAAGGGTTTTATCTGTTCATTGAAAGTTTGAAAGAATTCATTTGTGAAACCATCAAATTATTATTTTTACATTATGCATCTTCTGTTTTAGAAGTAATTTTAAAAACATTTGCAATTAGTTATTTAACCAGACTTGCAACAGCTATTCATACTGAACCCTTTGTTTGTCTGGTGTAATCGCTCACTGTCATTTAATACCACAACTCCTCCATTCTTAAGCTCTCATTTAGTTCAGTGTTATTTTAAGACTCTTTAAGAAAAATTATATATATACTCATATTTTTTGTATATATATGATCATATCTTTCCTTCATAATAGAGATACATTTCCAGGGAGTAATTCTTGGGCCACAACCTCTTCTTATCAAAACTGTGTAGACTTTTCATCTGACATTTAGTACTGCAGCATAAACTTTTAAACCAGTCTAGTGTTTATTCCTTTGAAGATAATCTTAAAATATACACACACACACACACACACACACACACACACACACACACAATTTTTGGATTTTAGATTTGGGTCATTGTTTATTGATTTTTGCCTAAAATGTACTTTACTCCTTTGACATGCATTCTCCCATCTTTTATTTGTCTTTTTAATATATTTTAGTTACAAAATATATTATATATACATTTTATATACATATAAAGCTGTTGCTTCAGTTCCAGTTCTCATTTTTCATGAGGAATAATCCTTAGATTTGATTATTTATTTGTATTATAGATATTTGAAGGCTAACTCTGCAATGGGCTCTGATCTAGACATATGTACATAACATGCTTTTTCTCATAAATCTCTTAGATTTTTCCTCTGTATTCTGGTTTAATTGATGATATACTTTGAGTTTATTTACAGTTCTTATCTCAATCACATTTATTTTCACCTCATCTTGTTATCATTTCATCTTTTCTTATTTTATTCTTAAGATGACCTGCCTCTGTTTTTTTATTTTTTTTTAGAATACCAAAATATTTTATGAATTAATTTTCTGAATCTTGCATTAAATAATTTTAAGAAGTATGTTCTGTCCCTGAATATTTGAAATGAGTTTCCTGTCATTCTGCTGTATATTTTTCATAGACCTCATTTGTTTTTTTGTGTCCTTTCCCCCCCCCTCTGGAATCTCTATGAATAATAGCTGTGTTGACTCAGAGCTTGCCAAAGGATTTTGAGATTTGCTTCTAGCATTCTCCCCATTCCCTCCTCAGGTCTAATGTTCCGTTCTCAGCCTGTGGGCAACAGCTATTGTTTTTCCTTCTAACTGCCCCACTTCTTTTAGGAACTTCTCACCACTCTTCTGGGAGCTGACACTCCCCCACTCCACCAAAGAACCAGGTTCAGACCACATTCCCCCCTTCAGGCCACTGTTAGGGAACCTGGCAGAGACTAGGCCATTCACTCTTTCATAGGCATTTTGAAATTAGACAAGGAGAAATCTGTTTCTCTCTGGTTCACTGAATCTGTAACACACAGTTTAGGAACTGTTCACAGCCATGCTTTCTATCATGTGGATTGAAGAAGGAGAGAAAGCTGATCTAGAGAGAGAGGAAAAAAAAGAAGAATAAAGCAGACAAACAGGGAGAAACAGAGACCAAAAGGGACTTATAGTTATGGAAAGGGGGCAGGGGTGGAAAATAAAGAAGCCTGAGGTGTTGGATTGGAGTTTGGAAATATCAACATGACCTCATGAACATAGTTTTTTTTTTTGTTGTTTTTTTTAAAATATATTTTATTGATTTTTTACAGAGAGGAAGAGAGAGGGATAGAGAGTTAGAAACATCGATCAGCTGCCTCTTGCACACCCCCCCACTGGGGATGTGCCCACAACCAAGGTACATGCCCTTGACCGGAATCGAACCTGGGACCCTAGAGCAGGCCAACGCTCTATCCACTGAGCCAAACCGGTTTCGGCAGTGAACATAGTTTTGAATGTCCCTCAACTGGGATTTGTCTGATGTTTTCCTCATGGTTAGACGGAGGTTATATGTTTGGGGGAGAAAGACCACAGAAGTAAATTTTCCTTCTCATCATATCATCTCCAGCATACATACTACTTATCAACATGACTTTTCACTGTTGATGTTAACTTTGATCACCTGAGATAGTGTTGGAGAGGTTTCTCCAAAGTAATGTTACTCTGTTTACCTCCCTTTTCATACTCTTTGGAAGGAAGTTACTATGTATACCCACCATGTTCCATCTTCTCAAGGGAATTCTCTACATGGATCCCTTTGTCTTTTTGGTCTGTTTTGGAGGGAAAATCCCCAAGTTTGTATTTCAATTCTTACATTGAGTTTTTCATTTCTGGTATCATATTTTAAATTTCCAATATCTTCCTTTTTTGTCCTTTCAATGTTGCTTTTTAAGATTACCTGTTTTGCCCAGCCGGTGTGGCTCAGTGTTTGAGCATCGACCTACGAACAGGAGGTCATGATTGGAATACCAGTCAGGGCACATGCCCAGTTTGTGGGCTTGATCCCTAGTAGGGGGCATACAGGAGGCAGCCAATTAATGATTCTCTCTCATCATTGATGTTTCTATCTCTCTCTCCCTCTCCCTTCCTCTCTGAAATAAATAAAAATATATTTTAAAAAAGATTACCTGTTCTTATTTCATGGATGAAATATTTTCTTATTTCTTTTTCAGTTTTTGCCCTACAACTCTTTTTTTTTGTTGAAGTCACTTTCATCTGTTTGTTTTGGCACTTGCCTTTTATATTATAGATCTTCCTCAGAGATCTCTTCATACTTGGCTATCTCTTCATATTTGAGAATGGGTCATGGAAAAGCTACTGGAAGCCCTGGGTGAGAGGGCAGAGTTTATTTGCTGTGGGTTTTACTCTAAGGTGTTTTGGCTGTGTCGCTTCATTAGGGAGCTTCCCAAATCAGTATTCTTAGGTCTTATCTCATGCTCTAAATGAATTTCCCAGAGAAGGTTTTACCAATTTGCTTCCTGCAGAGTTAGTTATATGTCTGCTTGTCTGTGATCTCAATGCCAAAAGGGAGAATAAGGGTAAGGGTCTCAACACCGAGAACCTACATTTTCACGTAACTCCCTGTTTTCATTATGGTACTCCCTCTTTCCCCCAATGTGCAGTGATGTTCCATGGTCCTAAGAGCCTAATTTTTACCTTCTTTGGTGAACAAATCTCCAGTTTTCTGGCAGGGTAAAGGAAGGAGCAATCATCAGTGGCATCTAGAGATCTCAGAATTTCTTAGACTTTTCTCCTGATTTTAGCTCCACCTTTAGTTCCCCTCCCTGCCCCATTTCCAGAGATATCTGGTACTAACTGTTGGGTGTTTCATTATGTAAACTGGGTTGTTCCTCTTATTTCTCCAGTTTTCTCTTAGTATTCATTATCTGCAGACTGCTTAGTCAGTTACACATTCATCCACCTGCTCTCCAGCTTCCAACGTTTTGTTGTGCCATTCCCCTCCAGAATATTTGTCTTATGGAAGAGGAAGAAGAGAATAATATATATGTTCAGTTCTCCATCTTTAACCAGACATCATTAAGATCTGTATTCTCACCCAGCTAGTGTGGCTCAGTGGTTGAGCTCGACCTATAAACCAGGAGTCACAGTTGGATTCCCCATCAGGGCACATGCCCAGGTTGTGGGCTCAATCCCCAATAGGGGGCATGCAGGAGGCAGCAGATCAATGGTTCTCTCTCATCACTGATGTTTCTATCTCTCTCTCCCTCTCCTTCCTCTCTGAAATCAACAATATATATATCTGTATTTTCTAGTGCATAGCTCCTCCCATAGAGAAAGCCTTGTGCATATCTACAGCCTTAAACACAGTGTGAGAAGGCAGCATTTGTTTGAACAAGTTTGATGACTGCCACCATTGTTGTGATTTTTTTCTGAGAGAAGCCAGGGGCTCAGTGAGTCAAGTGGTGCGCTCTGTGCCATAGATTAAGAATTAAGATTACTGGAGAGAAACCAAGATGGCGGCATAGGTAAACACCTAAACTGCTGCCTTGCACAACAATTTCAAAATTACAACTAAAAGACAAAACGAACATCATCCAGAACCACAGGAAAACAGGCTGAGTGGAAATTCTACAACTAGAAGGAAAGAGGAAAGCACACATAGAATCAGAGGAGCTGCAAAAGGCTGAGGTACGTTGACACGCGTGGGCGGCTGAGTGCCTGGCTGGCTTTCTCTAGCGGGAAGGAGACAAAAGCTCCCTACTGCACTGAACCCCAGTTCTGACTGCACTGAACCCCAGTTCCAGGCAAGACCTTGGGGACCCAGGCTTATACGGGGGGAATCTGGACTGTCAGGCAGAAACTCAGGGGAGCTGCAAAAGGCAGAGGTCTGGAGGGGCATGCGCGAGTGCGCGAAGAGAGGACTGACTGCTGAATGCCGCTGGCTTTCTCTAGCAGGTGGGAAACGAAAGCTCCCCCACTACGCTGAACTCCAGTTCCAGGCGAGAATCTGGGAATCCAGATTCATTGGGGGAGAAACTGGACTGTCTGGCAGCAGGCAAAACTCGAGGACGGCTTACTCTTAGAGGTGCTTGCAGCAATTACTGAGGGACACTGAGACCCAGGGGCATCATAGGGCAAGGCTGACGGGAAGCCAAGTCTGTCTGCCCCGCCCTGAGACTCCACCCAATCCAAGCTGAGCACAGAGGCTTTTGCAATTTTGCAAGTCTTGTCTCATAAGGCTGTCCCCATCACAGAAGTTTTCCCAGCGTAGACACAGCTGATCCTCACAGCCAGTTGGCCTGGAGGTCAATTTCTTCCAGTGATACCAACAACAATCAAGACTTAACTACAACAAGGCTGTACACACAGTCCACAAAGGGGTGCACCAAGAGTGTATACCTCAGGTAACTGGGGAGGCTGAGCCACTGGGCCATATAAGACACCTAGCACACAAAGCTACCCTACCAACTCAGGGAAACAGTGAAAATGCGGAGACAAAGAAAGAGATCACAAACAAAAGAAATGGAGGAAAGCAAATGACTGGATATAGAGTTCAAAACCACGGTTATAAGGTTTTTCAAGAATTTCCTAGAAAAGGCCGATAAATTTAACGAGACCCTTGAGGATATGAAAAAGGACCAATTAGAAATTAAACATACACTGACTGAAATAAAAAATATTATACAGAGACCCAACAGCAGACTAGAGGAACGCAAGAATCAAGTCAAAGATTTGAAATACAAAGAAGCAAAAAACACCCAACCGGAAAAGCAAAATGAAAAAAGAATCCAAAAATTTGAAGATAGTGTAAGAAGTCTCTGGGACAACTTCAAGCGTACCAACATCAGAATAATGGGGGTGCCAGAAGAAGAGAGACAGCAAGATACTGAAAACCTATTTGAAGAAATAATGACCGAAAACTTCCCCCACCTGGTGAAAGAAATAGACTTACAAGTCCAGGAAGCGCAGAGAACCCCAAACAAAAGGAATCCAAAGAGGACCACACCAAGACACATCATAATTAAAATGCCAAGAGCAAAAGACAAAGAGAGAATATTAAAAGCAGCAGAGAAAAACAGTTAGTTACCTACAAGGGAGCACCCAAACGATTGTCAGCTGATTTCTCAACAGAAACTATGCAGGCCAGATGGGAGTGGCAAGAAATATTCAAAGTGATGGATAGCAAGAACCTACAACCAAGATTACTCTACCAGCAAAGCTATCATTCAGAATTGAAGGGTAGATAAAGAGCTTCACAGATAAGAAAAAGCTAAAGGAGTTCATCAACACCAAACCAGTATTATATGAAATGCTGAAATGTATTCTTTAAGAAGATGAAGAAGAAGAAAAAGGTAAAGATAAAAATTATGAACAACAAATACATATCTATCAACAAGTGAATCTAAAAATCAAGTGTATTAAAAATCTGATGAACAGAATAAACTGGTGAATATAATAGAATCAGGGGCATGGAAAGGGAGTGGACTGCCCTGACCAGTTTGGCTCAGTGGATAGAGCATCGGCCTGCTGACTGAGGGGTCCCGGGTTTGATTCTGGTCAGGGCCATGTACCTTGGTTGCGGGCACATTCCCAGTGGGGGGTGTGCAGGAGGCAGCTGATTGATGCTTCTCTCTTATCAATGTTTCTAACTCTCTATCTCCCTATTGCTCTGTAAAAAATCAATAAAAGTATATTTAAAAAAAAGAAAAGAAAAGAAAGGGAGTGGACTGACAATTCTCAGGGGGAAAGGGATATGGGGGGTGCGAGAAGAGACTGGACAAAAATCGTACAACTATGGATGAGGACAGTGGGGGGAAGGTAAGGGCAGAGGGTGGGGTGGGAACTGGGTGGAGGAGAGCTATGGGGGGAAAAAGAGGAACAATTGTAATAATCTGAACAATAAAGATTTATTAAATTAAAAAAAAAGAATTAAGATTACTTCATTATTGTGAAAAATCCTATATAATAAAAGGCTAATATGCAAATTGTCCCCTCGGGAGTTTGACCGACTGGGAGTCTGACCGCTCGCTATGACATGTGCTGACCACTGGGGGGCGGCACGGAATGAAGGAAGGCCCCGGCCAGCAGCCAGGGGAAGGAAGGCCCCAATTGGCCCTGATTGCCGGCCAGGCCTAGGGACCCTACTTGTGCACCAATTTTGTGCACCAGGCATCTAGTATTTCAATAATTGCAAAAGTGTATAAACTTTCCTAAGGCCCTTTTTTAGAAGTAAGTAAATGCATATTTTTGTTAAAGTAAGGGGTGACAGTTTTGAGCCTGTATTATATTACAGGAGCCACCTTTATACCTGTAAATGACTCTCTTTTCTCTCCAGGAAGTGTGGCACTACCTACAAGTAGCATCTTTTAACTTTTCCTGTTGATAAGGAGAGGGATTTCTGGTCAACCTCACCATAGCAATAACTAAAGATGTTAAATAACACAACCCCACAGTTTAGCATATTTTCCCATGAGGAGATTTTGCTGTCCCAAGTTGTGATTGTCTTCTATTTCATTATCTGGTTTTGGGGTGTACTATACTAACAGAAGAGTTGGGGGGAAAAATCTTCTGCAAGCCCTTCTAGCTAGGCATCTACTATTTTGCTCCATGGCCACAACAAATTACTTATGAGGACTACACCTCCTAAGATGCAGTAGAGCACTTCCTAGGTTCCCAGAGTCTTGCCTTCCAGGCCTTGATGTCCCTCTGAAGGGATATAGAAAGTTTGGGAAGGAGGGTCAGGGTGGAGGGAAACAAGCTCCAACCGAATAATATAGAACACACTTGGAAGCTGGAGGAATGACTGTTTTATTTCCTGGATATTAGTGTATAGGAGGAAGACAATGAAGGTCGAGATGAGGTTTTCCAACCTCTTTTTCAGGAGGCCCTTATTTTATAAAGCAAGCCTAGGATAGGGTTGTCAGAAGGTCTTTGCAAAAATATAGACCTTATCTCTCTGTGTGAAATACATTTTCAGTCAAAATATTTATTGAAACGTTTCAAATGATTTCTTACTTTTAGAAAGAATTATTTCACTGCATGTGAACCTTACAGAAAAAAAGTTGAAAAATTATTTAGTTCATTTTACACAGATCCAACTCACATTCTGCTTTTCTCATCCACACGTTATTATTTTTATTGAAATTTCTTTTTACACCTTCATTTGAGACAGGAACCTATACATAACACTAAAGCAATTTCAACAAATGTCAACACAAAAGTCAAGAAGAAATACACCAGGTGTATTTTCCGAATCAATAAAAATGTTATTAATAATAAAAAAGACATTTGCAGTTTTTAAATTTTCATTTTGCTGGGCAGGAAGCCAAAATTCTGGATAATCAGTTTAATACCAGACACTCGGAATCTGAGTTGAGAAGGAAGGTTTTCTTCATTCTTTGTCCTTGAACTTAAGGTTAGTGGCTATTCCTTCAGACTGTGATGGGGGCCTTCCGTGTGCTCCTTTAGTGATGTTTCTCAGGGCTGAGCCTGTGAAAGGACTGAGGCACAGGACTGCTGTCCCCTCAGAGACCAGGCTAAGAAAAGGCTCAGGAATTAGGGAGTCTAACCTGTGGCTGAGTGTCAATGCAACCTTAAACTACAGCTCTCAGCTATTTATTCAGCTCAGGTGAATTTTAGAGGTTAAAAAGCCTTCCTACTTTTTTCAAGTTGTCAGATTCAAATGTGTGAATATAGTATTTTTTTTAAAAAGCATTTCATCAATGAGACCAAATAATAGTTTTCTGTCTCTATGATTAATTGGTGAATCCTCGACCCAATTAACTAAGGCAAACTTCAAATTTGCATTATTATTACTGCCCTTTCAGAATCCAGTAGCACTTTAAAAAAGCATTCAATGGCTCATTTCAGCTCTACCTAAAAGTCCTTATAGCGCAAATGTTATTTTTGGCTGAGGGCATATGCTTTCGTCTATGTCCCCAAAGCTCCCCCCTCACCCCCCCAAACCCAGCCTGTGGAAACGCAGCTTTGCTGAGTCTATTCAGGCCCCTTCACATTTGCATGTCTATCAGCGGGCTTTCACAGCCCAGTGGCCCCAACAAGTACTTTCCAATGGCCGCATTGTTCTTCAGAACCTCCCCAGATCAGAACTTCAGCTTCCTTCTCCCTTGCTGTTTCAAATGTGGTTGGAGTCCTTTGCTTTTTACTTATAGGAATTGTACCCCCCACCCCCCCACCCCAACTACTTGCGGAGATGTCTGTTTGTGGGGAAATGCTTGAATTTGCTACTTGGCAAAGTCCTTAGAAGCTACCTAGAGTTTTATATGACACTCTTTGATCCTCCTTATTGCTTCTTTTAATTTCATTAAAAAAAAAAAGGCTGGACTGCCACATGGATGGGAGAATGAAAAATACTTGTTTCCTTCCCTCTCTCTCTAAACTTAAAATTTCTCCAGAGTTAAAGTCTACATGAATGTAAAGTGATTATGTTGATAATACAGTATTGTGAAACAACATTTCAGATTAGATTATCACCATGTTCAGGGAGATGAATTAAAATCTACCACAAATTCTACATTTTGACAGGTCAGCCCAATGAGCCCACTTACAAAAGAGTTGGGCAAGACGTTGTCTGAGTAGATGTTTGTTCTGACTTGTGTGGTTATGTATGGGTGATATACAGTATGTGTCTATGTATGTATGCACAGACATATGCATACATTACACATATGTATTTATTATCAGTAAGTATGTGCATGTATTTAAGCATATACAAATTCATGAATACTTATGCATTGAAGACGAAAATAAAATCTTTCCTGTGTTTTGTTCTTAAAATCTCTACTTAAGGTCTGCACACGTGGTCAGCTCATCTGTAAATCTATGAAATGCTTTTGCATACATTAATTTGGTACATCAGACCTGAGAGTAAGACAGCCCACTATTTTTATTTTCATGTTGTGAATTAATTATTATCTTTATCATTAATAACTACGTTATCATTCAAATACTTGGAAGCAGACCCAGGCTTTGTGACTTCTGGCCTTTATGGCCCTTTCCTCCTTGTTCCCAGCTTGGTGGCTCCCTCCCCCGCAAACTGCAATTATGTTATGTGATCATCAATCACTTTCATTCAGTTAGAATTTTAATAACAAGAAGCAAGTTATTAAGTTAAGTTAGTACAGGCAATGCTTACTATCTTAACTGTAAAATAGTTTTAAATGGTTTATACTCATTGAGTTCAGTGAAGTATTATATGTTTTAAAATTTTGCATCGCTGCTTTTTCAGCAATTTTGCTTCACAACCCAGAAAGCCTTACTCACTGTTTCTCAGAAGGGTGCAAATTGGTGTTTGGGCTGCTTTCAGCAAATCATCTTTGGGTTTCTGATTAAATTGTATATAAAATATGTATACTGTGGAGTCACCCAAGAGAAATGCCATTTTTGGACATTTTGTGATCATAACCAGAAAAAGCTAAAGGAGTAGAGTCTAAAGGAGCATGTAAAAGCCCCGACTACCCAAATGAATGCCTCTGGTATTTAGATATTCAGGCCGAGACCCCCAAATCCCCCGGCATCTCTGGGACACTGGGATGACCAGAGGGACAGCAGTGCACATATTCAAAGCTCGGCCTGATGTCCTCGGGGTGCCCCTTTCCTTTTCCTTCTGGATGGGAAGATTTTCTCCACGGATGGGCTCTAGTCCCTGAATTCACCGCAGTAGGCAGTTCTCATTCGTCCAAATATATATTTTTCTTTCCTAGTTTTAGAGGGAGGTTGGCTGTGGGAAAGAAAAGTTGGGACTATCTAAAGGCAGGATGAGAGGATCAAAAAGTCTGCTGGAAAAATGATATTCCTAAGAGTCAGAGAATCGGCCACACTCCCAACGGCTTCGCTCCTTGGGAAACGCTTCTCAACTGTGCAGGGCCGGAGATGGGATTAGACACAGCCCCTGCCTGTGGCCGCACAGAATGCTCATTCAGCTCGGGGCTCTTTCTGCCCCCTTTTCTCTGGGGAGTGACCAGGAGAGAGGGCAACCGTGTCACCACGTTTCCCAAGGAGCAAACAGTGGAGGTTGCCAGGGGTCAAAGGTTAAACACTGGTGTCAATAAAGTGAAGGGGATTTTTGGGGGGAGGAGGAGTAGGTCAGTAGGGAGGTTGGGGAAAAGGTGGGGGAGGTGAGATCCCTGCCTGTCCCTGAGTTGAGAGAAAACAGACTGGCCACTCCTCCCTCCCCCCTCACTTAGACCCTGCATTTGTGCATTGGTGGTTGTGATCTGATCTTTCCCCTCCCTCACTTCCTTCAGCCTTGTGGTTTGGCATTTGCTCAGTGCTATATAGCATTATACACAGGATGTTCACAGGAGATGCTTGTTAAATTGTCCTGATCCTGCCGAGACTTTGGCTCTTCTAGAAATTCTCCGCTTTTAGTATTGGAACATAGCTTTTCTTATTGCCCTAATGGTTGCTAAATTTTCTATACTAAATGTAGGACTGATATTTGGAAGAATCTCTAAGTCAATCAGAATAGTCTGAGAAAAGTAGAGAATGAAGTTAGGGCTTATTGAAAATGAACCTTCTTGAAAACATGGGGTTTCTAGAAAATAATGCATATGTTTTTGTTACATATATACATATATACATACATATATATTTCCACCCTGAAAACATTCCAAGAGAATTTTGCTACATGTTAGTACATTTGGGATGAGTGGCTTTTCAAAGTCATTTTGTAGGACCCAGTTTACTTACAGAGAATTTGTTTAGAAAGAAAGGCTGTTTTCTTCCCTGTCTTCATGCAGCCTTGATGGACCCTTCCTCTGGAGCTGAAGAGAGGCCCCACTCAAGGCGTAGGAGAAAAAGGACTCAGTTACCTCTTGAATGGCCTTCAGGTTGGTTGCCAGGATCGTTCTTAGAGGAATCTGCCACCTCCATCAAGAGGAGAAAAGTACACTGTGTGTGTGTTCTGGTGGAGGGAGGGAGGAGGGATCCCCATTAGGGTACCTGGCTGGGATTGGGTCTACCTGGGGGTGATATTGATTTATTTATTTGGCAGCTTCACCCCTGAGTTCCTGACTGAATTTAAGACCTCTCTACTTGGGCTTATATTTTCTTACCTATGGTTTAGAAAAAAAAAAAAAAGAAGAAAAAAAGGGTGATTTCTCTCTGTGTACTACCCAGAGCTATGGGGATGGCTATGAAATTCTTAGGGTTCAGAGAGGAAAAAGAGAGAAGGAAACAGAACATCCTAAGGATAAGAGGAGAAAGCAATACAGAGAAAGGACTGGCAGGGGAAAGGTAGGAAAGGAAATTTTGGGCAAAGAGAGAACAGAAGAGAGGAGGAGAGTGAGAAGGAGGGATGAAGAAAGAAAGACAGAGCAAAGGAAAGAATGATTCTCATCAGACAAGAGTCAGGATAAGCCTGAAGATCTCACCTTGGGGAGACAGGGTGAGCTGTGGCTTAAAAATCTTCAGGGCTCTATTTTCTTAGATGTCCTGGGAACAGAATTCCAATGCCTGGAACACACCAATATGTGTTCTTTTTGTTGTGCAGGGTCCTAGGCCTGGAAGGAGTGAAAGTAATAGATTTCAGCAACAGGCTTGTTATAGGAACACAACCCGTGGGGCTGGGTACGGAGAGGATGGATTCTCAGGTTGGGGAAAATCTTTGTCTGAAGTGGGACAAAACTTCAGTGTATCTGAAATCTTACACATACATTTTAAAACACATTATACTATTATTTGCTATAGGATAATGTATGTAAAAAATCACTATAAAAACAATCCAGAGAGAAGGGCCAACCTAACACTACCATGAATGAACTCATGTGTGACCACTCCCAGCTCCCACCTTCAAAACATGTTAGCCACTCCGTGTGTGTGTGTGTGTGTGTGTGTGTGTGTGTGTGTGTACCTTCGAGAACCCTGAACTGTCTTTGGGCTTCGTTGCTGGCACACTGTGTTATAGTAACGTTATATTCCCTGCCCAAAATGGAGCTTCATGCTCGGTCTAACCCTGGGATGGATTATTTCAAATTAGACTATTCTGGGAAACCACGGAATCATGTAGGCCTCAGTGATTCAGCCACAGACCAAGTGCTCCCTCCAGGTCCCCTTATAGTGAAGGAAAAAGAGAGAAGGAAACAGAGAGGAAAAAGACAGAAGGAGCTACTGATCTCAGGGTCCCTCACAAGAGCTACCGATCTCAGGTCTAGGGATTTCCTTCTTCAAGTGGAGAGTCTGAAGAACCGCGAAGGGCTCTTCCCCCACGGGCTTTTCTCCGTGTCTGCTGCACAAGAGCCAAGGAAGGGAAAGGGGAAGTAGGGAGGGAAGCCCACTGGCCGGGAAGCCCTAACAAAATGCAAACACCTTCTTGCCCCACCCCCTTCCTAGCCGCTGGCCCCTCCACCCCCCAATCCGCTCACGCTACCCCCATCCTGATGCTAACGCAGGGTGTAATCTCACTTCTAAACACAGAATTACAGAAAACCAGGGGGGAAAAGGCCCGAGAGGAATAATTAATTTCTGCTTCCTCATGCAAATCCTTTGGCCAGTCATTTAAGGTTCAGAGCAGGACCAATTCAGCTCCTTGTGCAAATTCCAAACTGAAGGCATTTAGAAAAGAAGAGAGAGCGAGAGAAGAGAAATTGAATGGATTTACTTTTCTAAGAACCAGAATTAACAAAGGTTCCATTTTCCATGGTTATGGGTCTGGCTAGACAGCCCTCACTGACAAGCTCTCCAAACACATGTGCTGGCCTGTTGAAAAGGCCTCAGTGTTGACTGACAGATAATTGAAGTGACAAATTGTTTCATTGTATTTGGCAGGGAGAGTGCTGTATTAGATAATTATGGGGAACAGAGGAGCTCTGGGGTCTCAGGTCACAAGACATGCCTGACCCTATTTTCTGAAAACTCTGAATGGAGTTCTTGGTCCCAGAGGACCTGAGTGTGAGGCTGTCTCTCTCTTTTTTGTTGTTGGTGTTGGTTTTTTTTTTCCTTCCCCTTTCCCTCCCCCACTGCCTTCATTCCCCTCCCCGCCCCCCTTTTCCGATCTAATGATTAAGAGCTAAAGAACACAGAGATTCCCCAGAGCTGAGAGTACAGGCCTTACTCTCACCCCAACCCCAACCCCAACCCCAACCCCAATTCCTTGTTTTTTAGAAAAAGAGCATGTGAGTTTTATCTCTGGTAGCAAGTTTGCAAACTCTTCTTATCAGCTGCCCAACCATGGCCTGAAATGGGGCTGGGACAAGTAAGTCAATTCAAATGGTGGTTGCCGGCTTGGGGTGCATCCTGCTTCTCTGTGCAGCCTAGTGACATGAAATTTTCTGTGTCATCAATTCTTCCTGACCTTAGTTTTCCTGAGGGGAAATTTGGGGACAAAAGAGACCTGAAAATTGTTTGGTAGTAGAACCATCTCATTTTCCAGCAGAGCCTGGAGAGTGGACCACACAGTTTGTTGGTAGAGAAATAGCATAGATCTCAGGTTGCATCCCCCACTCCCAATCCAGCACTTTCCCCCCCAAACCCTGATGCCTCCTGGGAGATAACGGAAAAAAAAATATATGAGGGTAAACTACAAATAACCATGTCTGCCTCTGTTTTCTAGCTCCCCTTATTGCCACATAAGCCTATAAGAAACTGGAAGTGGCTTCACACAGCATTTAGCCTCATGTATGGATTGGGACCCAGGGAGTCATTCTTGGGTCGGGGAGACCCTCAGAATAAAGCTAACCCTCAGAATAGAGATGTCCCTAGAAGGTTCAGCTGGGAGCTCAGAGCAGATTGCACTTACTTTTTTTTATCCTCACTCAAGAATATGTTTTCATTGATTTTTTTTTTTTTTTTGAGCTAGAAAGGGAGAGGGAGAAAAACATCGATGATCAGTGACTTCATCCCAACTGTATCCCAACTAATTGTGGATTAAACCTGCAACCTGGGTACTTTCGATGTCCGGGATGATGCTCCAACCAACTGAGCCACACCAGTCAAGGTGAGCCTCCTATTCTTACAGGGGAAAGTGAAGGGCTTAGTATTTCTGCTTCCGGCAGCCTTCCTTCCACCTGCAGCCTGCTTGAGGGAGGACGGGGGACAGTAGTGAGATTGGAGTGTGAAGATTTTCAGTCCCTTGTTCTCTACAGAGTTTTCATGCCTCAGAAGATTCCCTTTCCTTTCAAAGGGAAAGGTTTTATAATTACACAAACTCTCAAGAATCATTATTTTCAGTTGAATTTTCACTTTTCCACAGAGTCTTTCCCCCCCTTTCTTTTGATTTTCCACTCTTAAATATAAGTCCAAAGAACCTCAGAAGGTGGTTTTATGTTTGGTTTCTAAACAAACAAACAAACAAACCAAGCAAAGTGTGGTGGGAACACCTGAAAATTTCTGTAGTGACCCATGGACTTTTTCTGATTATTTAAAAAACCCCAATAACTTAAAAGAAAGAAAAAAGCTTCCTAGTGGTTTTAAGGAAGCCATTCTCTGAGTCAAAAGCCACTGTGCTGAATTTAGAAGTGGCTTTACAAAGAAAGCTGTCAAACCCCTTTCATTGACTTATAGAAGATATGTTCCCAACAGAAAGCATTAATTGGGGGATCATGAGTTTGAGGGGAAGGGGATAGAGGCGGCATAGTGTCAGAAGTGAATAAAATGGGTTTAGACTCTTGGAGTAAGAGAAGACTATGTATGGTACAGCTCTGTGGTAGAGTTTGCAAGCATGGCTACCATCAAGTCCCTCCCTCTCTGTGCTTGCATATTTCTCATCCCATCAAGAGGTGGAATAGAATTCCCTCCTCTTGATTCTAGGCTTACCTTCATTCCTTGCCTGATCAATAGGATGTGGTGGAAGTGACTTTTAGGGGCTTAGGCTAGCTAGGTCATAAGCACCTTTACAGCTTCAATCTGCATCTCTTGGAATGCTAGCTTCTTGGGACACTTCTTCCTGGGACCCAGCCATCACACTGTGTGAAGCCATATGGAGAAGCCACATGAGGTGCTCTGGTCAACAACCACAGCGGACCTCCAGCTGACTATCAACTCTCAGCCATGTGAGTAAACCATATGGGATGTCCAGTCTAGCCAAACCTTTAGATGACTTTAGCCCTGGTCCCCTTCTATCAGATTACAATCCCATGAAGGATCCTAATGAGAACTGCCCAGCTGACCCAGGCACCAGATGCATGGGAGATAATAATACATTGTTGTGTTAAACCACTAAGTTTTAGAGTGGTTTGTTAAGCAACAAGTTAACCAGAATAAACAATGAGGCTTTTGCCCCTAAATCCCTGTCTCTGGGAAGGTGCTAAAGAGAGAAAAAGGTCGAGTGATGTAGGACATGCAGCTGGCCCCAAATGCTTGGAAGTCCAAGGGGAAAGTCTACATTTCTCTCTCCTCATGAAATAGATCTGAAGGATTCACCCTGGTAGGAAGCCCTAACTTACCCCTCCCAACACACACACATTACCTATGGAAATGAGTATTAACAGACTTGAAGGGAAGGGAGGATAATTAATGGCCAGAGACTTGTAAGTGAAGGCTTGCATCCAGAAGCTGGGGAGGCTTGCAAAAATCCAAGGTCATCAGGTCAACAAGCTGGGAACCCGGTCAGCTCTGTCCCTTTTTAGTGTACCTGGCCCAACACAGAACTGGATGCAGGAGCAAGTATAAGCTAGTGACATCAAAGGCCCTCATTATGGCTTTTCAATCTCTCTTGCCCAATGGATTTATTATTTCCTTTTCTCTTTTCTCTGTTACTCCATCCTGTTGCATCCTCTAAAATTGATGCTTCCTCATAATTTCATGGCCTCTTTGGGGACTGATGATCTCAGCTCTTTCTCTCTTACTAAACCTCACTTTTGGAGCTGGGATCTCATTTGTACCCACCCGCAAGCAAATCTGGCTAATAGGTACATGCCTTCATGGGGCCTCAGCCCTGGTCTCTATGTCTCAGGAAGGAGACTACATACAACCTACCTGCAGAGGATTGTCTTTTCTGAAAGGACAAAGAAGAGATGAATATTCCTTTAGAAAGCTCAATATGACAAAATTTATATTTGCTCATAGGTAAATTGGAGAGTTGTTCATATTGCAAGGGGTGTGTTTTTAAATGTCCACTAGTGCATTTAAATATAATTTGATTTAAAAAAATAAGCAAGGTAGCATTTCTTCAGGCCATGTTTAGTATGTAAGTGAGAGGGACAGATGTTTATAAGAAGGGGATCTAGCAGAATGTGCCTCAGACTTAAACAAAGGGAGCCCTTGATTGATTTCTCACAGGGGGAGATATTTTTCTACCTTCTGAAGTTAAAAACAAACAGCCAAAGAGTTGAACAAGTCCGGCTTTCTGCAGTCAATTCACTTCACCAATTACTTTTTTAAGAACCTATGTGTGCCCAGTGAAATATGCCAAATAAAGAGTTTCAAATTAGTAGAGCAGGCTCCAAAAAAAAGCCACCTTCAAACTATAATAGGGGAATACAAATTTTACTATTCTAAAGGGTGTAAGATGAGACAGTACTCTTTAATTCTTTATTCTACACCATTTATAGAATAGTAGGCTGATAGTCTTAGGTGTCAGGAATGGAAAATGAATTTTGCCAAATAACCTAGAGAGAAATGTATAGAGCTGGAAAAACCTTTACATTATACTTTAAACTTTTGCCTAAGGCAAATTCATTCTCAGGGTAAATCGAAATCAAACTCAAACAACCTAGATAAATAAACTAACCAGAAAAAAATCTCACCCCCTCAAAAAAACAAAAATCCAACAACACTAAAAGAAAATTGAAAGCATAAAAGGCTTTGTGGAAGGAAGCTAGAGTTAGAGTAGAGGGGAAATGGGAACCCAATTTGATTTGATTCAATTCCATTCAACACAACCCAACCCAACCCAATCCAGTCCAATCCAATCCAATCTATTCCAACCAACCCAATCCAATAAATATTGAGTGCCTACTATGTGGTTGGCAAAGTGTTAGATTCTGTGGACTCAGTTGAGTGAGACACAGTCTCTGCTTCCAAGAAGCTATACGTGCAGCTTCTACACGAGGATCAGATGTGCATGAAAATGTTAGCAAAGGGCCCTGGCTAGCCCATTGCTTCCTGGCTGTCTGGGAAAGTCCTGCCCTTATGACCCCACCTCTGTGCTGCCAGGTTCAGCATGGTGCCTTCTCTCCTCTGCAAGGAGTAGGATGCCACTGATCTGTGTGCATGGTTGTGGGGGTACATGAGCAGTGGTGGCTGGTCAGGTATAACCCATCTTTCCCATCACATCTGTTAGAACTTGAATTTCATTAAGATCCCCCCACCCCCGCCACTTTTTTCTCTTCCTACTGTCAGTCTAGCACAAATAATAATTATTAAAATCCCCTGCCCACTATTGAAATAAAATACAGCCAGAGAGCTAAAACACAGCCAGTCCATTGAGAGGCGACTGAAGTTGGGTAAGACCAATAATTCAAAACAGATGAACGGTACGGCAAGTACTATGGGCTCAATATCCCAGGCTGACCCGACCTTTGAAACTTGCTGAAAGTTATCCTTGAAATTCCCCAGAACTCCTTGAATAACTTCTGTAAAAGGCTTATTTATCACAAAGTCATAAATAATATTTGCTAGATATTTGCTCCATCTATCTAGAAAATGAATTAGGCTGGAAGACATGAGCTCAATGGCTGAGTTGGGCTTGGGGGTGGGGTGGCCAGGGTGGAGGGGTGGCTGTTCACAATTCTAGTAGGAACAACAGAGAAGCTGCAGCTTTCCATCTTCCATAAGTGGGGGTGGGGTGGAGGGCGGGGGAGTAGGATAAAGATAGGGCTGCTCAAGGAATTTGATTCAATACAGTGGATTTTAATTTCATTGCTTCTACACAGAGATGGTTGTAGATGGCTGTCAAGAGACATAGCTCTGGTAAATAATTGAACTGATACTTTTTACAATCACCAAATTGTTTATGGACAAGAATCCCAAAGACCCTGTCCAAAGAGCTATAGATGCTCTGTGATTGCCTTCTGTGAAAGCTGGGGGGTTCATTCATTCATTCACTCATTCGTTTATTCATTGGAAAAATCTATTGAAAGGCATCATCCTAGTTCTGTAGGAGATATAAAGATAAAAATGACTTAGTTACATCTTTCAAGGAATCTTTGTGTGAAGGGTGACAGGAAAATATACGAACACCTGGGACACAATGTAGGAAATGATAGTATCTTAGGACAGGCACAGAGACAGAGCTATAGGAATTGAGAGGATACTGAGATGACTTCCAACTCATGGAAGGTGGGAGGGTAAGAGGGGGCAGGATAGTAGATGAAAGGATTCCTAGAGTAGGTTCCACTGAGCAGACTCTTGAAGGCTGGGTAGGATTTGGCAGGACAGAGGTGAATCCTTCCAGGCTTAAAAGAGTGCGAGAAGATCAAATATAGATATGTACAAGGGTGGTCCCAAATAGGCTATAAATTTAAAAAGGTGGTGGTAGGGGGAGGTGGAGAAACTAGGGCCAAAAGACTCTGACAATAGTCCTTGTAAGATCTAAGGAAGATGATGTTCATAGGAACGAAGAGAAAGGGATGATCCTCAACTATTAGAAAGGGTAACAAATAGAAGTTGGCAACTAATTGTGTGTGTATTGGGGATTAGAAGGGAGATGGAGGAATCCTCAAGTAATAATGTTTAGGTCATTTCCTATTTTGAGCTATTAAAGACAAACCTCACTGTTTGAGCCTGCATGCTGGGAACAGGAGAGGAGTAGGGAGGTTAGGAAGATAGTCTGCTTGGGAGAGAGCATCACTAAGGACAATCAATAGTATCTTATGATGCTGACAAATGGGGACCAGGAAAGGTGGCGGAATGTTTGCAGGTGAAGGGAAGGAACTAGTGGGGAGAAAGGCTGAAGAGAAAGAATGGGGTTGACACACAGAGTTAGGGTGTAAGAAAAGAAGGGATACAAAAGCCTGCAGGAAGAAGAGATGAGATCTGATGAGTGGGTATCCAGAAAGATTTAGAGAGGGGACAGGGGAGTTGGAAGAGTGTCTGTCCTCATCCTGATCAAGTCAGTAGGCAGAAAGAGCTCCTGTGAGATCTTGGGAGGTGACAGGTACAAGCTTGGCAGGGAGTGGAGTCAAACTTTCTGCATGTTTGTCTCTGTTTTCATTCTGTATCTGGGGCCAAAAGGCTCCACTAGGGGCTTGTACCTCTGCCATTTGTTCCTTGGAGGATGGAGCTCTGCTCCACTGAGTTGTGATTGAGTTGCTTGTCTTTACTGGGGAATCGGGGCTTTGTGATAGGATGATGGTTGAATAGATTGGGGCGGGCTGGTTCGTGCATGGCCAAGGAGCTCTCTCTTGGGGACGCTCTGAAGATCCTGTCTTACTTTTTTGTTTTTCTTAGTAGCTTTTCTGTTTTTCTTAGTAGCTCTCCTGTGTTGACTGGCAGTGGACATCTGCTTTCTGCACGGCATAGGATCATTTGGTTGTGATGGATGATATCACTCAGGTGCTTGTCACGGTTCCCATTCTTATCTTAGAGTATTCTAGGTACAAAATCGCTTGGAGGTCATATGGCCCAGGAGCTCCCAACCTGTCAATCCAGAATCCCAGATCTGGGCCTAGTCTCCCAGCAGCTTCCAGTCTGAGAAGCCCTCCAGGCTTAGGGAGGGAGCTGGTGGTCTCCGGTGCAGACGGTGATGCTGTGACAGAGAAGGAGCAGGAAATGTGCCGCAAAGCAGGTCTGGGAACCACGACTTTAGAACAACCCCCAACTGGCAACATAATGAGTACAGGGCCTAGTCCTGGCATAGAGCAGCTCAATAAATATATGTTGAAATAAAAAAGTGAATAAACTAATTAATTACATTAGGATTATAGTTCAGTTTCCTGTCTCTGCACCCATAAGACCTTTCTCTCCAAACATCATGTTCTTTAGGGATTTTGTACCTTAAAGAGTTGCGTCTTTCTTTCTTTTCTTTTTTTTTTTTTAAGAGAAGGAACTCTTTTTTTTTTTTTTAAAGATATATTTTATTGACTTTTTACAGAGAGGAAGGAAGAGGGATAGAGAGTTAGAAACATCAATCAGCTGCCTCCTGCACACCGCCTACTGGGGATGTGCCCGCAACCAAGGTATATGCCCTTGACCGGAATCGAACCTGGGACCTTTCAGTCCGCAGGCCAACGCTCTATCCACTGAACCAAACTGGTTAGGGCAAGTTGCGTCTTTCTTACACTTTTCAAAATTCCATAATCTTTCCCCAGACCTGAGGATCTCAATATTCTTTAGGCACTTTGAGTTTTAGACCTATATTCACTCACTCTCTAAACTCACTTCGTATTCACTCACCCCTTGTTTTCTTTATTTCACAGTGTATTTATTTGCTTACTCATCTGTTAAAATATTTATTGACCACCTTATATAATAAAAGCCTAATATGCAAATTGACCAAATGGTGGAACGACTGGTCAGCGGGGGATGGGGCCAGTAAGTGGGCAGCGCCAGGCCAGCCAAGGTGGGTGCCAGTGGGCAGAAGGAGGGGACAGCGATTGGGGGGGCGGCAACTGGGGGGAGCGGCGAGGGGTGATTGTGGGGGCTGGGTCAGCCTGCCAGTTTCCTCCCACAGAGGAAGGCCAGACTGCGGCTTAGGCCGAAGGGAGCAGGCCTAAGCCATCAGTTGGACATCCCCCGAGGGCTCCCGGACTGTGACAGGGCGCAGGCCGGGCTGAGGGACCCCCCCTCCCTCGCCTCGAGTGTATGAATTTTTGTGCACCGGGCCTCTAGTCTATTATAATGAGGTAAAAAAGGAGATATTTTAGATAATTTTGTAAGAGAAATGTATTAGTAAAAGACAGCCTGCCTGGTGGTTTATTTAACCCTTGTGGTAGATTGCAAAAATGGTCACACTTTCATCCCCTTCTTGGATTCATGCCCTCCTATGCTCTAATTCTGACTGCCCTGCCATTCAGAGACTGGGCTTTGTCACATGACTTGCTTTGGCTGCTGTGAAATGCACAGAGGCTGACCAGCACTCCTGCAGTGGGATTTGTCCTCTCTTGCTATTTTTGGAACCCTGTGACTGCCAGCATTTGAAGAAGCCTGGGCTAGCTTCTGGTGACGAGAGACACATGGCCCAGTTGCCCCTGTCATCATGGCCAACAGCCTGCTAATGACCAGACATGTGAGTGACCCCATTATGTTTTGGGGTAGTAACTACCTGATATAACACTCCTTCTCATTATCCTTGAAGGGACTGTGATAAAGGAGGATCCCATATCTTTCCAACCAAAAATTTATTCTTGCCCCATGACATGCCCGTATGTACAGTCCCAAATAATTCCGCTATAGATTTTTAAAATCATGTTCACACTTTCCTGAAAGCCACTTGCTCTCTTACAACCTCTGGGCATGAAATCAACAATAAATACTGATTGGATTCCCAGTCAGAGATAAGACAAGATGCAAGGTGTGAGTAGTTACCACCAGATTCCAAGGTCTGATGGGAGTGGATACACCAGAGGCAGAAGTGAGCATGTGAGGGGGTCACCTACCGAGGCTCCCTCAGAGGGCACAGAAAACCTATTGCTTCAACCAGGCAGCTTTGCAGACTTGAGTCCATTCTGGCTAGTTCAGAGCGCCACAGCCACCCACCACCCAGGAGGATCCTGTGTCTTTAAAGAGCCAGAGGTGGCTATCCTGATGCAGGCCCCCAGGGGACAATAGCTCTGTTTGCCCATTCAGGAGTCCTTATTAGGTGAGGCAGGGTCTCAGTTTCCAGGGCATGAGTGTCCAGCTGAGGAGTCTGTGCTTCGTTACACGGAGGGGACAGTCCCGGACGGTCAGGCTGGAGCCTGCTCCTGGAGTGCTCTGTGACACCGTGGTCCCTGCAGCAGTGAAGGGAGACTTTTAGGGATGGGGTACTGTGCTTGGTTCTTCAAAGAAGGCAAAGAGGATGAATAAGTGATGCTGGTAAGTAAACAAATGATACCGATAATGACTGGAGTAAAACAATGATAATAGCAGCCACAGCTGGGATCGGGGCACGACAAGCAAGCGCTGTGAGTGGAAGTGAGGGAACTCAGCACTGCAAAGCCGGGTTTTTGCATGCCTGCCTTGGGCCGAGAAAATGCAGAATTTATATTTGGCACCTCTCTCTCCGACTCTCCCCCCTCCATCCGTCAGGCTTCCCTCACCCCACTCACCCTGACATTGAACACCCCATGTCCCTCTCCCCAAATTAAAGAGTCCCCATCATGTCTTAATCCTTTTGGGGTCTGTTCTCTACCAACAACAGTTAAGTCCAGATAACGGCAGCCCCACTAATCTGTCGGTTACAGCGAGTGTTCCCGTCCCAGATAACAGAACTCATTACTGCAGACACTTGGCAGGGCTTTCGGGAAGGCTCTGAAGCAGCAGGCCTGGGGCTGGAATTTAGTTTGTACCTGAAGGTCACGGAGCAGCACTCAGACAGATGGGGTCCCAAAACCTCTCAAACCCACCGGCATGGAGGTGGCAGTTCAGCTTCCTCTGTGTGTCTGCCGCCGACCTCTGACCTCTGGGAGCACACAGTCTGATCCGCTGCAGTGGAAAAGCCACAGGCTGTGGGGCCAAATGAATCTGACTTGGCCTCTCCTAAGCTCTGTGACTTAACTGTTTGACTTGACGTCTCTGGACCTCAGCGTTTCTCATCTGCAAAGTGGAAACAGGATCCTCACCTTGCAGGCTCACTGTGAGAATTAGAGTCGATGGAAAATGTTTGCCCACTGTGGTCTCCCGAGGTGGTGCTATGCGGGCTCCTCTTGGCTGCAGCCATGGGTGTGACGATGCAGAGGGCCCCAAGGTGCAGGCCTGACGGGTCTTGGGTCTGGAGCCAGATCCTGTGGGGCTCAAATGCTGGTTCCACCCCTTACTAGATGTGTAACTTTTATAAAGTTGCTTTTCTGGGCTCCACTTTCTTTATCTGTGGGAGACAGTAATAGTCCCTATGTCAGTGGGTTGTTATAAGGATTAAGTGAAGTATTTCAGGTATGTGATAGAGCTGGCACTGTGCCTGGGTGGCAGGAAGGTCAGAGAGGACAGGCGTTTGGGGCTGGGGAAGGACTTTGCAGGCTGACTGCTGCGGGCAGAGTGCTAAGGGCTTCAGGGGGCCCAAGTGGCTGGTGGAGAGCAGGTGCCTGCCCCATACTCCTCAGCTCCAGAGGGTCACGCAGGCTAGTGGCAGGGTCTGAAGGCTCCAACCAGATTGCTGTAGGAGCCAGAGCACTGTGGCCTGCAGGGCTGCGAGAGAGCTCCCAGGAGTGATTGCCAGGGGGTGGCAAGAGAGGTTTGGAATGAGAAGGAAGGAAAGGAAACTCAGCATTTGTTTAGCTCCTACTGTGTGAGGAGATGGAACTAGACACTTTGATATACATGATCCCATTTACCTCAGGGCCACCCACCGGGTATATTATAACGAATGTCCCCTCTTTACAGACGAGGAACCTGGCTTGCAGAGGCCACAGGGAGAGTGGGTGATGGGACACACGTGTGCTGGACGCCAAAGCTCGCGCTCTGTCCGCCGCAGCAGAAAGAGCCCTTTCCTGGGCACCGTGGCTGAGTCACGGCCTCTGGGTGGCTTTAGTCACAGCACTATTGATGGACCTTGCAGTTATGAGGCACAGGAAAATAAGCCTCATAAGACAGGTTACTGGGACCCTTTGAGGTAAACTTTTGTGAACCGGGTTCATCAATTAACAGACACAGGCGGGGCCGCACCACCTGACGTGGGCAGAGCCAGGCCCGCTGCCTTTCCTGACATGGCCACTGAAACCGCAGATGCTAAGGCATCTCGCTCCTTTCCCCAGAAACGCTCCCTGACCACAATTCTGATGTCAGTTTGTTTTCTTGCATGTTTCACTTTTTCCTCCAGAAAGGGTACAAAGATCTAAAAACAAAACAAAACCCCAAAATAAAATAAACAACAAAGAACCTCAATGAAATGAGAATTGCAGCAAATGGCATTCTGGTTAGCTGAAGCCTCATTGTCGAATGTGGCTTTTCTTGTCGCTCGGCATTGGCTTTTGTGTGTCTGTGCAGCATGGAGAATTTGTCACCGAGAGTGACAACCAGTGACTCTCTGGCTGAGGGGATCATGTGTGTGTCTCCTGCTGTGTGTGGTCACAGTTAGCTTCCGGGGTGTCAGGGCCGTGGGATAAAGGGGCCCAGCAGGTTGGTCTGCCCCTCAGTGATTTCCTGTGGGGGCAGTGGCCCTTGAAGAAGGGGATTTCACGGGGCAGGGCCACCCCTGCTCTGTCTTTGCAAATTTCTTCTCAATGAGCCCAGGCCTGTGTGATGAATGCAGCTGTAGGGAGGCCCCGGGCAGGGGAGGAGGGGCAGGAGGAAGCCATTCAGAGGAGGCCTCCACTTTTACCATCCCACCTCCAGTGAGCCAGGCCCTTCAGCACTAACTAGGATGCTGGTAGATCCCCAGGGCAAAGGACCTTTTGTTTATTCACTCATATATATTTCTTCCTCCCTTCTTCCCACCTTCCTACCCTTCCTCCTCTTTTCTTCCCTCCCTCCCTCCATCCATCCAACCATGTATGAAATTGTACACGAGTTGAGGGGGGAGGGATATACAAGACTAGGTCCCTGCCCTTTAAGAGCCTTCCATCTAGGAACAGGGATGAGACAAATACACACATAAAGCAGGGCATGTAGCAGAGTATAAATTGCCACGAGCATTCAGAGACAAGATCTTGCCAATCTGAGTCAGGAAGGGGGTGGCAATTGAGTTGAACCTGGAGGGACAGGTGAGGGGCTATGAAATGATTAAGGAAACAGGATTAGCCTTTCGAGATACAGAAACAGCAGGGTAAAAGGTGGAAGGCGGGAAGCCTGTGGCTGTTCAGGGCAAGGTGGGCTGTTTGGTTTGGCCATGGAGCGGGAGTGAGTGGGAGGTAAGGCTGGAGGGATGGCCCTGGAGTTCAGCTTTGCTGCAGTAGGAGTCAGGATCCACCCCAGGCTTCTGAGTAAGCCTGTGGCATGTCCAGAGCTGTGCTTTGGGATGACAAAGCTGGCAGAGACAGCGGCATCACAAGGGTGTCTTCATGGCTCTTCTCAGATGCCCAGTGGGTGAGTCCACACCCACTCTCACTCCTTGAGCCTCGAGGGGTCCTTGCTGGAGCCCTTGTGGCGGGGCTAGGCCACTCCCCTGCCAGTTGGCATCCTGCTCTTCCTGTCCCATATCTTTTGGCAGTGGCCAATCCATGCCACACACATTAAGGTGGAAAACCAGTGAGAAAGTATTGCCCGGTGTGGCCATAGGACTAAGGGATGGGTAGCCTTTATGGGAGAAAAACATTGGCCAGGAGAACTTCTCAAAGTCTCTGGGAAGCAGAGTTTGAGGCAATTAAACTTTGTCAGTGACTATGAGAGGGACCACTTGGTGGGTATAAATGTCCCAGTCAGGACTGTCCTTTTTTTTTTTTTTAAGTTTTTTATTGATTTTAGAGAGGAAGAGAGAAGGAGAGAGAGATAGAAACATCAATGATGAGAGAGAATCATTGATTGGCTGCCTCCTGCAAGCCCCACACTGGGGATCAAGCCCGAAACCCGGGCATGTGCCCTTGACCAGAATCAAACCCGGGACACTTCAGTCTGATGTTAGTGGGAAGGCTGATGCTCTATCTACTGAGCCAAACTGGCTAGGCCAGGACTGTCCTTTTTAATGAAAGGTCAGCTTACTTCTTATGGTACTATAATGAGTGTTGAAAGGAATTTTGTCCACAATAATTATCCCTCCCCCTTCGGTGCCTTAAGTGGGCACCGTTAAGCATTCTTTTGGTTTAAGGAATATAAACTCCCAGCATGTAAATCCTGTCTCTGGGAAGAGTAACACATTGAGAACTGTTGAGTCCCTAACACCTCAGTACAAATAGACTCCTTAGGTTAGCAAATCCTGACGCTACTAGCTCCTGAGAGATCAGTGCCCAGCACTGGATGGATACAGAGCATTTTTTAACAGTTAACAAGCATCTATTGGGTGCAAAGGTCTAAGCTGGAGCTGGGGCTGGGGGAATAAAGATGAATACATCCTAGTCACTCTATAGACACTGAAAGGGTCCTGCCACCCAGCAAAGAAGAAAAAGCATTGCTACCATTTTGCAGGTGATGCGGGCCGAGTCTTACTTGGCAGACATTGGTATGCTTTTAAATGCATTATGTCATTTAAAGGCATTAATACACCCTTATAAGATTGCTACTAGGATTATCACTACTTTAGGCTGAGGAAACATGCTCAGAAACATATGTAAATAGTGTTAAAAATCGAAAGGGGGATGCACGGGGGATGGAGAGGGGCCGAGTGCAGTGTTTATATCGTAACTATGCAGTTAGGAAGTGGAAAGGCCATTCTAAACTGCTACCTTGGTAGTGAGATCAGTAGGAGAAAAGCCAATCAGACTCTGAGGCAGTAGAGCAAAGCAGGTGGGAATCAGGGCAGACCTGACTGTGGGGTCCTGGCAGGGTGGCTAGCCATGGGAGGGGCTGTGTCTTGTTCACCCCAGAAGCCCCACACCAGCGTAGTGCTTGTCGATGGGAGGCACTGAGACAGTGCTCACTGGATTTGCTCTTCTTTTCTCATGAGTGAATTTGGAGAGCAGGACCCAAAGCAGCAGTTGTGGAGGCCTGTTAAATTTGTAGGGTTAACTCACACTGAGCCCAGGTCGCCTCCTAGATGGGCCTGCCAGCCCTCACATATAAGAGAGGATGGACCTTTTTCCTTCTCTCGGATGCCATGCTACATTGTGAAGCAGCCCTCAAACGAGGTTGAGAATAAAAGCCTTCCCTGGTGGGTCCTGGGAGGATGTGTATGTTCATGTGTGTGTATGTGTGTGCGGGTGTGCACGTGTGCACGCAGCCAAGCTCTCTTGGTCCCATGCAAACATGGGGGCTTTCTTTCCTTGGAGGGCTGTTGACAGCCCAGCCTCCCATTTCCAGGTTGGAGAAAGAGCATTAATCTTCTTGACCCGGCACTGGTGGGGGAGGGGAACTGGGGACTGGGGACTGGGGACTGGGGACTGAGACCTCTCAAGCCAGGTTGTCCCTGTGAGCAGAGATCCTTGTCTTCTTTGGCTGTTTGAATAAGCTTTAGCTCACAAGCCCAGGGCATAAAAATGTCAGAGGGCTACTTCAAGAAAATCAAGTAGTATTATAAAAAAGCAAATCTCATCTCTCCTTTTTCTTCTTGCTTTTTCTGCAGGTGAGGCAGTGGTGGGTTGGGGATGGGGGTAGGGGTGGGGAACTCTGAGCCCATGGAGGAACCTTGAAGTATTTTCTGAGAACAAACACCCATGTTCTCAGTAGGAGGGTGTGGGGGATGGGGTGGGGCTCCTGCAGCAGAGAGGGCAGGCCTGGTGAAGTCTAAACCTGCGAGCAGAACATAATTTATACAGCCATCGGCTTTAAAAAACTCTGGCAAGCTGGTGGGGCCTCCACCGCTCTCTATGGAGTCCTCCTTGATCTTGATGGTCTTACTTAGGTTACTCCTTTCTGTTAACCCGGACTCTGCAGCCACAGTGTGGGGCTAGCCAAGAAGAGCTCAGATCCAGAGGCCAGGCAGGCCCACAGGGGTCCTTCCTCCAGGAGGAGGCCCCATTCACCTGGAATGAGAAAGGCAGGATTGGAGTGAGGAGAGGGGACGGTGGTCAGGAACCCAGACACATTAGGTAGAGAGATTTAGAGCAAAGAGGCAGCGGCTTCTATTGCCCTAGGAGCTGTATCAGTGAAGATACTGCCACAATATACATCTGAGATTTTGCTGCCTGTGGATTCCTCTAAGATTTTTATGGTTTCCCGTCTTACATTTAAGTCCTTTATCCATTTTGAGTTTATTTTTGTGTATGCTATAAGTTGGTGGTCTAATTTCATTTTTTGGCATGTATCTGTCCAGTTTTCCTAACACCATTTATTGAAGAAACTGTCTTGACTCCATTGTATGCTCTTGGCTCCTTTGTCAAATATTAATTGAGCATAGTGGTTTGGGTCGATTTCTGGGTTCTCTATCCTATTCTATTGGTCTATATATCTGTTCTTGTGCCAGTACCAGGCAGTTTTGAGAACAGTGGCTTTGTAATATAGCTTGATATCTGTATTGAGATCCCTCCTACTTTGTTCTTCTTTCTCAGGATTGCTGCAGCTATTTGGGGTCTTTTTTTATTCCAGATGAATTTTTGGAGAGTTCGTTCTAGGATTGTGAAATATGCCATTGGTATTTTAATGGGGAGTGCATTGAATCTATAGATTGCTTTGGGTAGTATGGACATTTTAATGATGTTGGTTCTACCAATCCATGAACATAGTATGTTCTTCCATCTGTTTATGTCTTCCTCTGTCTCTTTTTTCAGTGTCCTGTAGTTTTCTGAGCTAGGGCAATGGAAACTAAAGAGAAAATAAACAAATGGGACTACATCAAAATAAAAAGCTTCTGCACAGCAAAAGAAACCATCAACAAAACAACAAGAAAGCCCACTGCATGGGAGAACATATTTATCACGTTATCTCCAATAAGGGTTTAATCTCCAACATTTACAGGGAACTCATACAACTTAACAAAAGGCAGATAAACAATCCAATCAAAAAATGGGTAACAGACCTAAATACTTTTTGAAAGAGGACATACAGAAGGCCAAGAGACATATGAAAGCATGCTCAAAGTCACTAATCATATGAGAGATGCAAATCAAAACGACAATGAGGTACCATCTCACGCCTGTCAGAATGGCTATCTTCAGCAATCAACAAATGACAAGTGCTGGCAAGGATGTGGAGAAAAAGGAACTCTCGTGCACTGCTGGTGGGAATGCAGACTGGTGCAGCCACTGTGAAGAATAGTATGGAGTTTCCTAAAAAAAAAAAACCACACAAAACTAAAAATGAAACTCCCATTTGACTCAGTAATCCCACTTCTAGGAATATATCCCAAGAAACTAGAAACACCAATCAGAAAGGATATCTGCACCCCTATGTTCATAGCAGCACAATTTACCATAGCTAAGATTTGGAAACAGCCTAAGTGCCCATCAGCAGATGAGTGGATTAGAAAACTGTGTTATATCTACACAAGGGAATACTATGCTGCTGTAAAAAGGAAGGATCTCCTACCATTTGCAATAGCATGGATAGACCTAGAGAGCATTATGCTAAGTGAAATCAGTCGAAGATAAATATCACATGATCTCACTCATCTGTGGAATATAACGAACAACATAAACTGATGAACAAAAATAGATCCAGAGATAGAGAAGCATCGATCAGACTGTCAAACCTCAGAGGGAAGGTAGGGGAGGGTGGGAGTAAGGGGGAGAGATCAACCAAAGGACTTGTATGCATGCATATAAGCCTAACCAGTGGACACAGACACTAGCGGGGTGAGGAAATGAGTGAGGGGGTGGGGTGGGGGGGCAATGAGGGGATAAGGACACATATGTAATACCTTAATCAATAAAGAAAAAAAAGAGGCAGTGGCTTCACACACTGTAGCTGCACCCCTCACTGTCTCAAGAGCAGGCCACATCCATTCTGCTCCTTGCCCCAGCTCCAGCCTTCCCCAACCTGGAGTACCCAGCAGCCTCTTCTCCAGCTAGCCCAGATGTCACCCAGCTTGGGCTCTGCCTTCTTCCTGAAACCTCCAGCTAAGTGTTCCCTAATTGTTTCTCTGGTGGTCGACCTGGCCCCTGAGGGCCTTGCCCTCTTGTTTGGGAGTTGCCACTGTCCTACACAATTCAGGTCTCAAGGGGAACGCCACTTCTTCACAGTCCTTCCCTGATCGAAGCCCTCCAGATAGAAGCATTCTGTTTGGTTTTTGTCTGTAGCACTTCCCACTTTACTAACACCTAGCTTATGTGTGCTTGCTTTTCTTATCTCACTCCATTAGAAAGTAAGGCAAGAAGGGAACGTGCCTGCCTGTTCCCTATGGTGGCTCCGTGGTTGGAACAGTGCCTGGCACATTGTAGACCCTCAAATAATGTGTTGAATAAACTGATGAATGAATGAACCCTCTTTCCCCCTAGCATAGTAACCAATGCTTGTTTGCTGGTGGGTTAGAAAAAGCGAACGGCAGCACCCAGCACCGTGAGGAGAGCAAAGGATGGAGCAGTGCAGAGAGAGCCAGGGGCAGGCCCGGGGTTAGGGTTTGGGGTTCTTAACTCCACCTGGTGGGTGACTCTGGGCAGGTGGACCAGTCTCCCTGTGGCCATATGACACTCCAGGCCCTTCCTCCTAGGATTTCAGAGCTCTGGAGGTGGGAGCATTTGGGACTCCCTGGCTTGGCCAATGGACCTGCCTTGGCAGCTGATGCCCTGTGTGCAGGGGAGGTGTTCCAGCGTGCCCTGGGGGCTGCAAGCCTCTTTATGGAACCAGTGGAACAGGCATCATTAGGAGAGGAAAGGGGAACAAAGAGCAACCTTCCCAATTATTAATAAGGCAGCAGCCCCATCCATCTTAATGAGACAAGGCGGAAAAAAACCAGCCGCCAGGCAGCTAGCACACAATAGGATACAATAGAGACCTTGCTTTCTTTTTCAAAAGGAGGAAAGAAAGAGAGACACATAGAAAAGAAAAAGCCACACAGATTGGAAAGCGGTTCTAAACCATCCACCTCTGCCCCTTGAGGAAGGTGTCACCCTGCTCTGCAAACCACAGCTGTTTGAGAAATGCAGACGGTGCATGGTCCTCTGCTGGGCCTCGTGGGAGGAGGGGAGGGGGGGTTTGGGGACGGTTGGGGCAACTTTCATGGCAAGTGCTGGGGGAAGTGGCACCCATCCCATCCTAGCAAGAGATTGAGTCCTGGGTGCAGTGTGGCTCAGTGTGAACATGAAGATCTCTACAGCTGAGTTTAATTCTAGCTTAGTTAAATGAGGGCTCCAAATGATTTGTTAACTTTTCAATTAAAGCTCCTCTCCTCCACCCCCACCCCCACCCCCACCCCACCTCCATGTTCTGTTAAAATTTGTCTGAGCCCTGGATCTGGGTTCTTCTATTTGTTAGCTGTGAGCAAATCCCTTAATGAGTTACCCTCAGTTTCTTCAGAACAAACTTACCGTCTAGAGTCGCTGATAAGATTATATTGTGCTAATCATGGATAAACAATTACCCAAGTGTCTGACACAGGAAGGCGTTCAGCAGTAAATCTTAACTGAATCAGAGTCTGAACCTTATTTCAGCTGGACAGGCGATGGGGTCTCCTCCAGGAGGCAGGGGTATCTTGACTGTGGATCTGTCTGAGGTTCACGTTGATTCCCCTGGTCCAGCACAGGGCCCAGCGCAGAGTAGCTGAATGAATGACTAAGAGGCCAGATGCTGATGCAGAGGTGGAAGACAATGCTCAGCACTCACAAGCCGATGCCCTCCAGGGGCCAAACCTGGATCCCAATTAGAGGAAGGATTCCTGCCAGTGATCGCTGCACTCTGCCAGGATCCTCATCAGTTTGGCGGGAAATCTTTGCAAGCTCTGCTGGATCCTGCACATGCCCAGACATACTCCCAGATGTCTGAACCACTAAGCTCTCTCAGGGATGACACAGCTTGTCCAGCATTTCCTCAGAGCCAACATCTCCAGGCCTGTGCAGGAACTCAGGTGCTCTCTGTGGCACTCAAGAAAGCATTTTCACCATCTCTCCCATCCTGGGACAGGGTCAAGTCCATAGAGGAAAGGTGTGTTTTGTGTGGCAAGTTATTACATGATGGATTCCTGCAGCTCCGAAAGAGTGGCTGCCAAGAACTCTCCTGGTACAACAGGTATATGACCTTCCAAATTTGCCCTCTTGGCATGGCCATCTTATAGATGGATTACCTCAGGAGGCGTTTGTTTTATGCCCAATGTGGCCAGGAGGGTGGAGGGGTCAGAGGGTCAGTGTGCTTTCAGGGTGTTAGGGGCCTGGTGTCCACGAGTGACCTACAGTAGGACCTGAGCAGGCTGTTCAACTTCTCTGAGTCTGTTTCAAACCCTTCTCTGCTTCTTGGTGGAAACAGCTCAGAATCTCTTCTCTTTGGGGGATGCATGATGTAATGAATAGATGCTTAGACTGGGCCTGTGATTCCCTGGAGAGGGCAGGAGGCCTGGACAAAACACACTGGGGTGGTGAGAGGTAACAGGGAGCGGCTGAGGAGGGCGTGTGTGTGAGGGAGAGTGAGGACACCCATCCTGTACAAAACCTTGCACGTAGTAGGAACTCATTAAGGATTTGTTGACTGATTGCTGGCCTAAGAGCTCTCTCTCCATATTTCACTTCTGTGTGGTCTGGAAGGAAGATGTAGAAGATGACTCCATAGGCATCGTGACCTGGACAATGGGGGCAATTATCCAGAAAATGTGAGCCATCGCTCACCCCACCTCCCACACTAAATCTTTTGCAATAATTACCTGACATTTCAAATGAAGCAAGATTTTTAAGAACATATGTAATTGAGGCGAATATTAGAGACTCACCCTGTTCCTTCTGCCTGAGAAAAACATTTATGCTGTTCGATTTGCCCATCTTCTTTCTTTAAAAATTAATAGTTATACTTTTATCTTCTTTTTAAAAAGTGCTATATGGCCATTGTAAAAATTTTAGAAAATGAAGATGATACTAACAACCAGAGATACTGAACAATTCAGTGTACTTACTTGCAGATAATTTTTTAACCTTTTTCCTTCTTTCTTTCCTTCTCTCTCTCCTTTCTCCTTTCTGCAGAAGTTGAATCACATTATATATGTTTGTGTATATGCCACTCATATATTCTTCATATGCCACTCATTTATTCATTTTCTTCATATGCCACTCATTTATTCATTCACTTATTCATTCAGCAAGCCTTTATTTATTGAGTGCTTGAAAGGTACCCGGGCACTGTACTTTGAGGTATAGTTGTGAATAAAACTGATACAAATCTCTACCCTTGGGAAGCTTACATTTTGGTTGTGATGGTGATAGGGTGACAGGAGGTAAAATAAATGAACAAAATATGTAGTGTGTTAGGAGATCATAAGAAGTAGGTAGGAAAATAAAGTAGCCAGGGATAGCAAGTGGTGGAGATATTTGGGTACAATTTTAAATAGGAAAGATCTCACCAACTAGGTGATGTCTGAGTCCCAACTGGCAGGGCAATATTCTATCCTAAAGTACTTCATTTCCAATATCCAATTTTCCGGTGCTTAGAATGACTTTCTCAAGAGCACTTTCTGTAGGCAAATTCTTGTATCAGCCATATTAATAATGCAATAAATGAGAAGAAAAATGCAAAGAAAAGTGCTGAAAGTTTATGACCAAGTCCTGGGTCTTTTATTCAGAGCGATCACAGAACAGAGAATGAGTTGGGGGAAGGCAGGGTGGGTCGGAGGTGATACTGCAGGTACTTGCTTGTCACAGCTACACCAATGTGCTAGCTCTCTTGTCTTTCCACTTTAACATACTGCATATGGGTATAAAAAATCCCATCAGAACAGCTCGATTTCGCGTGTTGGCTTTGCTCTGTTCCCACTGATCTTTGTCAAAGGTTATAATTATCACTAACATTTGCACTGGGCTTTTCAATTTTCCAAGTCCTGGTGTTTTTGAAGGTTTTGATACAGAGTGGGGTGGTAAAGTAAAAAAGGGTGGCCAGAGTTTCCTATTTATATAAAATTTCAAAGTTTGAAAGAGTCTAGAGTCTATCTGGTCCAACTTCCTCATAGTTAAGGACTGAGGCTCAGAGAGGTAAAGTGATTGCGAATGCCACTCAGTTAGCTCAGCTTGGAAAACTAGACTCTAAGTCTAGTGCTGCATGCACAACAGCAGTGTCTCACACAGGCTGTAATTACAGCACCATTCCCTTCCAGCAGCCAACCTGGTTTTTCCCACGTAAAATTCCAAACAATAAAAATTGTTCTGCAGTCAATTACTGGTACCAGATTTCTCAAATTAACAACGACACCTGTCTTGCCTGTTTTCAGAGCAGTAACTTCTTCACCTGCCTCAGGATCTGTGTGGGTTCTGTCTGGGGATGGGCAGGTGGTCGGTGTCAGCCTCTTGGCGCTGGCATTCTTTGAGTGTGGGTTCCAGGAAGTAGCCTGGTGTTGGTACCCCTGTGCCCATTAGCCAGCCCCTCCTGAAGCTCTGAATATGGACTTTGTCTCACGGGCTCCACTCCGCTCCGAGTGGACTAAAGCCAGTCATTTGGCAAAAATCAGCTCAGTTGCCACCATTGTTCTTAAAGAGGCAGAGCTGAATGGGCTGTGGGACTAATGTATTCTATTATGCCCCTCAGGCTGGCCTCTGAGTGTTGGGGAGAGGGCTGCATCCCACAGGCCTCCCTCCCCCATACTCCAATCTCGAGCCCTGCTCACTCTGGGCCCCAGAAGGGAGCTGTCCAGCCAGCGCAGGGGCCAATGGGGGTCTCACCTCCCAGGAAGAGCCCCTGCAAATCAGCTGTGGGGAAGGCACCCCATCTGGAACCCTTGGGTGGGAAGAAATGGTGTTGAGAGTGGCTGAGGGTCTAGTGAGGGAGCCAGGAATGGACATGGAGAGGCAGCATTAGCTACTGGGAGGGGCAGGAGTCCATGGGGATGTTCTGTGGAACCGGGCACCCTGCTCCTGCCCTGCCTCCCTCACACCTCCACAGCTCCACCCTGCAGGGCGCGTTCACCAATCGTGCAATGTGTGTCTGCCGCCCCTTCTCCTCTGTGAGCCAGTTCCCACCAGGAACGTTCCTCCTCCAGAGGACAAGAAGGGTCACGGATTTGATCTGAGCAGCCTGCAGACCTCTCGCTCCAGGGTCAGCGGTGCCTGCACCAAGAGAAATATGATGTGTGAAAGATAAGGGGAGAGGGGCTTGGAGACAGAGAGCCTGGTCGCACACATTTATCATATATGCCCCTTTAAGCACAAAGAAGGGGTTTGTGTGAGGCTTGGGTCACTACCTCTGATTCTTGTGTTTGACAAGCTAGACCTCCACCCAAAACTTCCCCTTATCTTGGAGCACCTAAGGGAAGCTCAGCCAGGGCAGGAAGGAACGGAGGCAGTGTGTGGCCGGGGCTTAGCTGTCTTCCCTAACTAGACAGAGGTTTGGAACTGTGACTTCCCAGCCCCGGGCTCGGTGAGCTCATACTGCAGAGGTTTCTCTCCCTTTTGGACTTCATTAGCCCCTGTTTTTGTTCTCCCCACCACCCCCTTTTATTGGTTAAAGTATACTTGTTTTCTTTGACAACTACACAACCTTTGGGAGAGATATCAGAAGGCTGAGAGCCTACTTCTTAGGATAGTTTGGGCGAGGCGGGGGTGGGCAAAGTGATAGGGAGACGGAGAGAGCTGTCCCTCAATCTGACAGAATTGTTTGACCTGAGGAATACGGGGATGTCTGTGTGCCTGATGCCTCACGGGAGTGAGGTGGGGTCCGGTGGGCTTGTTCTGGGGCTGTGTGTCTAGCATGTCTGGTGGTTTCTCAGAGTTGCTGGACAGTGGGGGGGCAGAGGGATGCTTGAAGAGGAAGCCCGGTGTCCTGACTAACTGGCATCTCAGCCCCAGCCCTTCCCACATCCACTCTCCCCATCCCTTCCCTCTGCACGCTGCCCCCTCGGTCACCTCTGGCGCACATCTTTCTTCCCCACCTCTGTGATTTTAGGATTTTGGGAATCCGTCTTAGATAGCCTCTCTTTCCCACATGACCCAGCCCAGACAAGGGTTGTGTCAGGAGAAAAGAGAGGATAGAATTAAATTCCAATCTGAAATGCCCCCTAATTGTGAGGAGGCCTTGTCCTTGGGGGTGGGGATGGAAATAAAACAAAAAATCGGGGAACTTGGGTGAGTTGAAATCACGCAGGATGTAGAGCATTTTATCCTCCAGAAAGAATATTTTATTCTTCTGTCAAGGCGCCAAGGATAATGGTAATAAAAGAAAACATAAGTGATGGCGGTAAGGATTATATGGCCATTTAGGAAGCAGCCGGTTACATATTTATGGACCGAGATGGCTGCAAACCCCTTCACACGAGGAGTTAATGCAGAACTTGGAAAGCGCTCTGAGGCTGAGTGGCTGTACTCGGGAAGCTGTTATTTATGGAGCTTTATACCGTGTATTAAGCAATTTGGTGGTCTAGACTACACTTAAAAATAAAGAAAGAACAAAAGGGTTTGATAGACAAATTATGCTTTCCTTGGGGTGGGGGAGGCTTGTCACACTCTAAGTGTTAGAAGGATTTGAGACAAGGCAATGTTTGTACAACGGCAGATATTAAATATGATAGAGTGTGAAACTGCTGGAAGATTACAGAAGCCTCCAGATATACATGCAGTTGCTTAGGATACAGCCCGTGTGGAAGAAAGCAGGGTCTGTGGGCTCCTGGCCGCTGCAGTCAGCCTCCAAGGGGCCAGGGGGCAGGGCTTCTTTGCCGCCTACCCTTTGACTGTGTAACACTGCCCATCCCTTGTAAGTAAGCATTGCTTCCTTAAGGGTTGCCTGTCCACCCTTTCTGCCTGAGAACTTGATTTCATTGCTAAAGGATTGTCTGAATGCCCTGAACATGGGATACCTGAGGAGCCTCCCTGACTCAGTTTCCTCTTCTGAGAAATGGGGGTTCATAAGACCCTTCCAGTGGGATGCTCAGTTGGGTGATACGAGCAATGCAGGTGCACGTGTGTGACAAATCCACTGACACTTAGAAATAGAGTGTTTCACAACCATCGGAATCGAAACCGAAGGAAGACAGACAAACTTCTAGGCACGTGGAAGAGCTTCTTAGAATGTGGCTTCTTGGTCCCCAATGCGCAAAGGATTCGCCTTGGAATCTTGTTAACATGTAAATTGATCTGGGGTGGGACCCGAGATTCTGCATTCTGACAAGTTCCCAGGAGATACGGATGCTGCTGGTCTGGGGATCACGCTTTAAACAGTGCCAGGAGACGGTAAAAATTAGAACTTTCAACCTCTGAGTTTCTTTTCTGCCGTGGGAGTCCCTACACTATAGACCCGCATCAGTTAGGTTTGTTTCTAGCTGTTTGAAAGAGAAAACTCAAATGACTTTGGATTTAAGCAAACGAGGGAGAGAGATTGTAGTTCTCACCTAACAAGAATTCCAGGGTAGGCTGCTCAGGTCATTCCTCAAGACCCAAGGTTCTTTCTGTTTCTCTGTTCCTCTACCCTAGTTCATGGGCATTTACCCTCATGCTGTGGTCTCCTAGTTGCAAGGCAGCTGCTGTGCCTCTTGGTATCACATCTGGATTCCAGACAGGAAGAAGAGGGGAGGGACCTTTAAGGATATCTGTGCCCCACTTACCAGCCAGTACTTACTTCTCACTGCTCAGAGCTGGGTCATGGGACCAATCTTATTCACTGATCCCATGTATGTGTACCTACTATGTGGCAGGCACTGGGCTAAGTACTAGAGATACAGGGACCGAAATAGTTTTTGTCCTCAAGAAGCTTCTAGAAGAGCTCTATACGTACAAAGAAGCAAATAGTGAGGAGAGGTGCTCAGATAGCTGTGGTGCGTGGGGCAGACAGAAGACTGACTGTGCTGGCCACTTCCACAGGGGAGTGGCCACCCTGGAGAAGGTGGAGAGCTAAGTCTTGGAAAGGGGCTGGGAGGACAGCCGGGCCTGTGGGGGCAGCAGCATGAGCTCAGCACAGAGGTGGGAGACAGCCTGGTGCCTCCTGGGAACTGCATATCCACTCGCAACTCTGTAGGAACTGCCCTAGGGCTGGGATCCAGCCCTCACACCTCTGTAGGGCAGCACAGGTGCTTTTCCTCTGTCATACAATCTGATTGGTCGTGCTGTACAGGTCTTAACTATTTTTAATATCACCCCTCAAAAGACCATGGAAGTCTCAACATGTCCAGGTCCTAGTGACTAGCCCTCCTGCCTTACACCCTGGACCAACTCTTGTGCAGTCCTCTTGCTCCCTGTCTCCTGGGTGTACAGCCAGCCCTCCCTCTTTGCGTGGCTCTCAATGTTTTCTCCCTAGAACAGTGGTCGGCAAACTGCGGCTCTCGAGCCACATGCGGCTCTTTGGCCCCTTGAGTTTTTAGCAAAGGCCAGCTTAAGAGTACCCTAATTAAGTTAATAACAATGTACCTACCTATATAGTTTAAGTTTAAAAAATCTGGCTCTCAAAAGAAATTTCAATCGTTGTACTGTTGATATTTGGCTCTGTAGACTAATGAGTTTGCTGACCACTGCCCTAGAATGTTTCTTCTGGGCATTCATGTGATGGCAGCTCAGCGACACATGGCTTATTGGCAGCTGCCAGCGCAGAGCACTGTGGTCACCTCTGCAACCCAGGCCCGGCACCCCTGAGGCACTCCCTACTTCCTGCTACTCTTGTTCCCTCCCAGGAAGACCCCTCATGCACCGCCAGGACCTTCAGACCGCTCTCTCTCCACCCTCTTCCTCTTTCAGAACCGTCTTCTTCTAGCTGATCTGTGGGAAGAGTGATAAATAAATTCACCATAGAAGTTAACGACAGCCAAAGGCTCTCTGGGTTTCTCTCCCGGGGCCTGGCATTTAACAAAGGCAGTTAGGCCTCGTGCAGAGTCCACAGGACTGGAATCCAAAGCTCGGTGTTCTTGGCTGAGTCTGTCCCGCCCCAAAGCACTGTTATGGCTGGACTGTGCCCCAGCACTCCGAGCCTCTGTGTCTTGTCCTGTGAAATGGGAATAACAAACGTTGCTGCCAGCTCTGAGGCGGCGAGGCCCCGGTGTGGTAATGCAAGTGGCGTGCAAACTGCAAAAGGCTGCAGGAAGGTGGCTTCCCCTCCCCCCGGGGCACTGGGCCTCAGCCCCGCTGAGCAGGGCCCTGCGGATGGGGACTGTGTTATGCAGGCAGAGGGAGACTGGGCCCAGATGGAGACCAGGGGGTGAGGTCACCAGACCCAGAGGGGGAAGGAAAGGTTCTCCTGAAGGGCCAAGGAGTGTGATGATGGGCCCTCTTCCCCTTTTCCCCCCAACACCTCATTTATATCTGAGTTTGTTCTCAGCTCCAACCCTTGAGGAAGGCGGCGGAGCCGTCTGGCTCGCCTGCCATGAAGGGTTAGGTAAATAAGCACATGGCTCCTGGGGGAATGTGTCTGCTGCCACCGCTGCCCCCCACCCCCCCTCCCGCAGCAATCTCAGCAGATTTACAGGCCTCCTGTCACCGAAGCATGTGCAACTTCACCTTCACTCCCGGATCACCAGGGTGAGGTCTCCTGCTCTGTGGGGTCCCAGCGAAGCCTCAAGCTCTGAAACCAGGACCTGGCACCAGGTATTACAGCCTTGTAGCTTCTCCGGCCCCCACTTCAATCCCTGGTGCTGACAGAGGCTCCCAGAACCCCCAGCTTCTAGACCCCAGCCCCTGTTTTTTACACAGGATTGCATCAGGGTCTGGGGTCAGTGTCATGTACGATTTACAGGAAGTTCCGTTCTCCTTTTGGAATTGGCCACTACATTCAGCAACCCATTCTTCACTGAGCAGCCTACTGGTGCAAGCCCTGGGGAGACAGGGAGTTGGATGTGGCATCTGTCCACAGGTGGGCTCTGGGATGGGAGGAGAGCCAATACAAAAGTCTCAGACTCCGTCTTTGTAAAAGACTCCAGTGATCAGCTCTCCTAGGCGGGATTTTCCTTCCCTGCAGACAAAGAGAACTATGTGAGTGATTCATGCTTACTTACTGCCTTGGGTCTCAGGAAACTAGTGCAAACTCAATGCTCAAGTGTAGGGTCTCTCTTAGCCGGATATTTCACGTATCTCCTCCCTCTACTGCATGTTTGTGCATTTTTTGGGGGGAGGGCCCTATTGAGCACCCGCTGTATGCCTGGCACCATGCTAGATGCTCGGATGCAGGGATAAATGAGACAAAGAAGACAAGAGGCTGGCTCTCCAAGAGCTCAGTCATGTAGTAGATGCCCCAAAGCAAGCAGTTATAAAACGTTGAGGCAGGTGCTGTAATGAGGGTGCTCTGGGTGCCAAATCAACCTTGAATTTTTATGAATTGTCCTAGACATTCCCAAACCCCAGACAGCAGGTCAGGCCAGTTCTTGAGTCAGTGTGTGTGTGTGGTGTGGGGGGGGGGGGGGGAGGGTCAGGATCAATAAGGCGGGCATGATATTTGCACCTCCACAGAGGCTGAATGGAAAAGAAGCTAGTCCAAGCAAGCACAGTCCTGTGCTCCATGATGTCATATGTGGAATATCACTTTAAACATTTCACATTGTACTAAAAGCCTATGTGCCTCACTGACACTAGCAATTGATAATTCATGTATTTTATTACGTGAGGTAGCAGGGTGGGCATTATATCTCTGATTCACAGATGAGAGCTCTAAGGCCAGAGGGATGAAGTGCGCGTCACCTAGCCCGTAAGCAGAGCGGAGGCCACACGTCGTATTTGCTGACCTGGGCCAGGATGCTTTTATTTGCATTGCACCAAAGTCACCACCACCCAACTCCTGATGGAGAGGATTCTGAGTATATCTTTGGAGAGTGTCACAAAATCACTGATGATATGATAATGGAACAGATTAAAAGGATCAGGGTGGAAAGGCTCCTCTTTCCCCCCAGTTTTCCTAGGAGAGGGCAGGAAGGAGCTCTGTGGGTGGGAAGAGGCCACCAGGTAGGCACCTGGGAGGCCCTTCAGTGACCCTGCCTGGCCCGAGAGTCAGCTTGGGGTGGCAGGGAGAATGAAGAATGCCTCCTTGAGCCGATGCTATGAAGCAACAGGCAACACACACATACGGGCATCTGGCAGTGTGGGGAAATCAGAACCTTTTTGCAATGAAAAACACAAGTTGCAAGTTGCATTTTGCCCCTGTTCTCATATTCAAGCACCCTGGTTCCTAGGAGCTCTGTCACATCAACAGCATGTTTAAAGAACCATGGCTCTAGAATTTTCTCCTCTAAACACACATATTTTTGCCATTAGCAAAAAGGAGACTGGGCTTTGATGTGCAAAGGTTTGGCAATATGAAAAAGGACATCTCTCGCCCCCCTGCCCAAAACACACACACCCACACACACAACTCTATGCAGTGCTAAAATACAAAATCTTCACCAGTCTGTCGTGGCTCAGTGGTTGAGCATCGACCTATGACCCAGGAGGTCACAGTTTGATTCCCAGTCAGGGCATATGCCCAGGTTGCAGGCTCTATTCCAAGTGTGAGGTGTGCAGGAGGCAGCCGATCAATGATTCTCTCTATCTCTCTTTCTCTCTCTCTCTCTCTCTCTCTCTCTCTCTCTCTCCCCTTCCTCTCTGAAATCAATCAAAATATATTTTTAGAAAATACAAAATCTTCAGGCTCTTCTGCCTGGTGCCTTTGCACAGTATGTGAACTGACGGGTGGTTATCCTCCAAAAGTCCAGGTGTGGGATAAAGTCTGTCAGTGGGACTGAGACCAAGTCCTTCCTTTCCAGCTGGCCTTGGAAGGAGCCAGAAACTGGGTTTAGGGTTCTGGGGTCTTATTTACACCCACACTCCCTGTTTGTCCTTGAGACAGTTGTGTCACCAGCATGGCCTACGAGGCTTCTCTCTAAGGCAGTAAGACCATGTGGGCGTGGGGTGGGGAGCTGGGGATTGTGGGAGATCAAAGTCAATGGGGGTCAACCAGACATAGGCTAGGGCCTCCCATGAAAGGGTTTGTGAGATTTACTCCTGACCTGAGACTCCAGGACTGGTGGAGGTGCAGTGGCCTGGATGGATTTCTGAATTGTAATGGTGGACAGTCTCAAGTTCTCCCACCATTTGGGGAAACTGTGCAAACATGAGTGAGAGGCCAGCCAAGCCTGGATGCAGAGGTGAGAGGATGCTATTTACTAACACAACTCTTTCCAAGGAGGGAGTAAACAGACACATTTGGCGTGGGACGGAGGGCCTGGCTGGAGGAGAGGAAAGGACCCCTACCTAACAGCATTTTCCTCTAAATGCCCCTTGAATTGAGACACAGTTGCCCGGTCTCCTGCAGGCTGTTCTCTGTGAGGAATGTCTTCCCCAGCTTCTCCGCTGAGCTCTACCAATTGTTTAGGGATTAACCCTTTGCCATCCAAACTCTAGCTTTATCTCTCTCCGTCTCTGTCCCTCCATCTGCAATGCTCGGCTTCGGTGCACCTTTCATTAGCCTAAAAATGACAAGAGAAGTTGAATCTGCAGATGCGTTTTGCATGCACAAGTGGAATCACAATCTCCGTATGGGCATGAGTGCTTTAAGAAAATAGTCTCGCTTCTTCACAAACTCAAGTAGCTTTACTTGGAATCTGTCCATCCAAAAATTTGGTCTGCAGAGTCCAAAGCCAGCTTCCCTGGAGCCTTACAAACCAGCTGGCTGGCAAGGCAGCGCCTCCTACAGTGTCTGCCTTACGCGATAGGATCTGTGGCCCATTTGCCCCTCAGAGGCAGGGTTTTCAGCAGTGGTTGCCCCCTTTCACCTACACTTCAGGGCACACGCAGTTCAGACCCACGAACTTCGTAAACTGCTTGCTGATGTCTCCTGTCCCTGGGGTCAGTCATAGTCACACTCAGAATTCCCAGGAACTCTGAGGTGGAGGGTGGCAAGGAGACTTCTGTTTCGGGGGGGCCAGGTGAGAAGGCCCAGCTGTGTTTCTGCTAATACTCTCCCCTTGCTGTCTGCTGTAATGGGGACCCTTGGTTTTGACTTGAGGTTCGTTCCTGGGCCAACTCTGAATGTAGCATGTGTGCCTGAGTGATGGATTTGATATTTACACACACCACCCTGATAAGTGCACATGTGTTTTTAATGTTTTGGCTTTCTACACCACAAACATGTCAGTGTGGATATGCCTGCACACACAGACATGCTGTCGGGCTGGGACTTGAGTATAGTTTTTTTTTCTCTTTTTTTCTTTTCCTTTTTTTTTTTTTTTTAAACTGCCCTCCCAAAGCTAACACCTTTGCACCTTTGCAAGCAATGTTTCCCACCACACTGAACAACATTTACTTAATGCCTCCGGTGTTGTTGGAGGGCCACCATCCGGTTGTCCCACCCGGAAAAGTCCTGCATTTTGAAACCAGCAAACAGCCCCAACTACGCACCTTCCTCGGGTCTTTGCGGGGAGCCCAGCCCGGCCCGCTGGGAATGTAAAAGCAGACCTCCGTGGCTTCTGCCTTCCCGAGCCCCGGTTTGTCCGGGAAACGACTACTTGTCTTTGAATTGCAGCTACAGAGAACAAAACCGAAGAGGTGAGCTGCTTGTCTGGTAGGCTGTTGTTTGAAATGAGGAGAAGGTGTAAAAAAAAAAAAAATAAGTCTTCATTATCTCATGGGTTTGCAAGTACAGTTCAATTCCTCGCTTCTCTGCGATCCGACGCAAGTTAATTCCAGCGTTCAACATTCTCTTTATCCACGCTACACTTCTATTTCCCCTCCCTTTATTTTCCTTTTCTCTCTCTTTGTTTCCCTTCTTTTATTGACTTATTATTTTTTTTTAATTTTGTGTTTTAAGGGGTGTTGACCTGTGTTTAGTTCTAGTAAACCGAGCCCTGTTGCCAGTGAAGCGATTGGCTAATTGCGCGGGTGACTGACGTGCTAAATGAGTGCGGCTCGCCGCAGCCCCGAGCTGATTGGCTGCGCGGGAGACTCAGAGGGCTTTGCAGCGGGAGCACCGGGCACTCGAGTCCTGCAGCCTCGGGAGTAGGTGCCGCGCTCCCGGGAGCCCGGGCAGCACTCAGGCCGCGCGCTCCCCTCCCCGCAGCAGGCCGAGGGCCGCCACCCGCCAGGGACTGGGCAGGAGCGCGCCGCGGAGCCGGGTCGGGGTGGGGACGGCGCCTTTTGTCGCCGGAGACTCCTGGAAGTTTGCGGCGGGACGCGCGCGGGGGAGGCGGCCGAGGCAGCCCCGACGTCGCGGGAGCGAGTGCGCGGAGCCAGCATGGGCAGCGGGCGCGGCGCGGGGGGCCGGCGCGGGGCCGCCGGGGGCGTGCTGCTGGCGCTGGCCGCCGGGCTTCTGGCCGCGGGTTCGGCCAGCGAGTACGACTACGTGAGCTTCCAGTCGGACATCGGCTCGTACCAGAACGGGCGCTTCTACACCAAGGCGCCGCAGTGCGTGGACATCCCGGCGGACTTGCGGCTGTGCCACAACGTGGGCTACAAGAAGATGGTGCTGCCCAACCTGCTGGAGCACGAGACCATGGCCGAGGTGAAACAGCAGGCCAGCAGCTGGGTGCCCCTGCTCAACAAGAACTGCCACATCGGCACCCAGGTCTTCCTCTGCTCGCTCTTCGCGCCCGTCTGCCTGGACCGGCCCATTTTCCCGTGCCGCTGGCTCTGCGAGGCCGTGCGGGACTCCTGCGAGCCGGTCATGCAGTTCTTCGGCTTCTACTGGCCCGAGATGCTCAAGTGTGACAAGTTCCCCGAGGGGGACGTCTGCATCGCCATGACCCCGCCCAATGCCACTGAAGCCTCCAAACCTCAAGGTAAGCCCTCCCCCTCCGACGCCCCGGGCGGCTTGGGACCCCGGGATTCGCCGGGCTGCAGCGGAGGCTGCGGGAAAGCCTTTCCCTGCCACCCGGATCCCCCGGCTGCCGCTCCACCCCGGAGTTCGGACGTGCTCCCTAGAGATTGCTCTTAAGCTGTGCAGAGGGATTTCTCACAGCTTCCAGTCCGTCCTAGGTGTTGCCTAGCGCCCCTCGCGATCCAGGTGCATGGACCTCCGGGGCTCCCCCCTTCCTTAAACGGGGTCCCGCTTCTGGAGCCGCTCTTCTTGGGGTCCAGTCTCTCTTTTCCGTACCTGAGACAAAGCCTTAAGCTCCAAATAAAAGGAGAGCCCGTCTCTCCTCTGGGAGAGAGCCGAGTCCCCATCGCAGTGTTGAACACCCCAGACAGGATGTGCCAGGAGGGAAAAACCCAATACGGTAGAAAGCCCAGAAAGGCCGAGAACATGCTAAGGAGCAGCTTTATTTTCATAGGTTCCATGAGGATTAAAACAAACAAAAACAAACAAACAAACAAACAACTTTTCCCTTAACTAGTCCTTCAGCCTAGCTGCAGTCCTGGCTGAGGAAGAAAGTTTAGAAACCCGGGATTTCTGTTTCTCCACCCCTTTCAGGTAACAGTTTGGGGAGGGTTGGGGGATGGAAAGTCTCTTCTTTCTCATTCTTGCATACCCCCTGCTTCTCTCATTTACACAAATCCTCAGGTAATTAGAAAGATAAAAATGTAATTAGTTCATTGTTCATCTCTCCTTGGGGAGTGGGATTTCTGATACTTTCTTAACTGTCTCAGGGACCACCCGAGGTTCCTCCTCGAAGTCCCTGCCACTTAAAGGGCAGTTCTTGAGTGGCGGGGGGTGGGGGTAGGGTGTGTGTGTGTGTGTGTGTGGGGGGGGGGGTGGGGATATCTCGGTGAGGCAACAAAACAAAACAAACCAGCAAACCCCCCAACTTGGTGGCCTGACTTTTATAGGAGTGAATTCAACCCTGAATTCTTTGGAAGCAGAGTTGAGATTTAAGGATGTGGAGATGGTCTGAGATGGGGAGACATACCCAGGTGTGCTTATTAGCACCGGGGCCGGTGTCCGGAGGGCTTTTCAGGTGTGGGGCTGGCTGCGTGCTGACTTCACCCATCCTCATGTGAAGCCAGAAAGAGATGTCCACTGACGGGCGTGTTCCCGCAGAGTGAGGGTGGGGGTAGGTATGGAGAAAGGGGCGCCCTGAACCTTGAATGCACTTACTTACTCTAGGAAGGGAGGTCAGTCTGATGCACTTGATGTTGGGTGGCGTGGGTCCCGGCCGGTCGGAAGGGCAGCAGCCTGCCTGCAGAGGCGAAGTCCGGGCACCTCTAGCTCTCCGCTTCCTGGGTGTCTGCACAGGGTTAACCTTTGGGAAGTGCAACCCCCGAGCGCTGAGCAGTTACCTAGAGCAAACAAAGCACTTTGTGTTCTGTGTGGAGCCATCCCCTGCAGCCCACAGCATTTTCCTTCTTCCCTTCCTCCGCCGCCGGCCACTGGGGGATTAGCCCAGCCCAGCCCTGCTCCGGGAGGCTGGGGCCAGCTCTGCTTGGGCCGAGTCCACTCATCTTTCTGGGACAGCTAGGTGGTGGGCATGGAGACCTTTGGGGGAATACTTTCTGGGGGAAGACGGGAAGACTGGCTGGGGAGCCTACTTAGGAAGAGGAAAGAATCCTCCCAGCTGAACTCCAAAAGGCTGGGTGTCTTGGCTGCTGTTCCGCTTGTCTGCTTCCTCTTGCCTGGGCCTTTTGGTACATCCTCCCCTCTCCTTCCTCCATCCCAAGTAGTCACCTTCCCAAGACCAGCTGCCGAACAGAGAGGCTGTGAGAGGTCCAGTCAGGTGTGGGACCAGGGGACTGGTTCTCCTTCAGCATTTTTGGTGAGAGGCTCTGCTTTGAGAAGGAAGCTCTTCCTCCTCAGCACTACAGCCACTCAGTGGAGCCCCACAGGACTTCTCTGAGGCAGGATGGCCACTGGAGGTGGAAAGGCTGTGTGTGCATGTGCGTGTGTGTGCGCGTGTGTGTGTGTGTGTGTGTGTGTGTGTGTGTGTGTGTATTGGGACAGGCTGAGATGACCGCACTACTGTTCGTTGTAGCCTTATGGCTGGTAGCTCCCGAATAAGAACTGGTACTTTTGGATGGCAATAAGTACACATGCACTATTTTATTGTTTTATTCTTAAAAATTAAAACAGAGTTTTCAAAGCAGCATCGGATCTCTGCATGATTTAGCTGATTTCTGTTTACATACTTTGGGGTATTGGGCCTCCCTTTGTGGACATGTGTTATTAAAGATAAACTTAGTTATGAGAAATGAGGCAAAAGACCCCCCCCCCCCCCCACTTCCCAAAGGCCATGGCCTGAGCCACATCAAGCATCTGTTATGGGAGAGGCGATGGTTCTTTCCCCAGGAAAGTTATTTCTAAGTCTTGCACTTACATTAGACCTGTGCACTCTGATGAGTTGTCCCCCCTCCCTGCCAGGTTTTACTGATTGAAGTTGTTTGAATAAGCAAGTACTTTTAGTTTAGTTTTGTTGTTGTTTAGGCATGTTGTGCGTTAAATCAGCCTGGCTGTTATAGTCACAGATCACAGCGGCCACAGTGTGAGCATTATGACCAAGAGCCTTCCACAGAGCCCCTTCTCCATGTATCCAGGAGCTGGCTGGGGAAGAGCTGCTGTGTGCATGTGTGTGTGTGTGTGTGTGTGTGTGTGTGTGTGAGGGCGGGGGAGAGGAAGAGGGGGGGGATGTGCTATGTTTGAGAGAGAGGAGGGTAGAGAATGTGCGAGGTGCATGTGTGTGCATTGATTTTTAAAAAATGCACTTAATCCCGATTCCACCTTGGGACTTTCTCTTCTACTTCCCTTTAAATATCAACAAAACACAAAAACATTTTAGGTTTTGGTTCCTTTGCTTTAAACTTTACTTTAAATACACTTTAAAAGGGGTTTTGTTCCACCTCTCAGATAGATGACTGGGTGGATTTCTCCTGCTGAGGCAGCCTGCGGGGCCCCAAGGACAATCGGAGGGGCACAGATTAATATTGCATTACACATTCCTCCCTTCTCTGGATCGAGCTGCTGTGCTCCAGAGTCTGCGGCTGCTCCAAAGTTGGCTATAAGGAAAGCAAGATGGGGGGAAGCCACGTTGAACTCACCTCAGCAAGATCCTGCAGCCCTGAGCGGCACTGCCGGCCAAAGGTCACTGTTGGCACTGAGGGAAGTGCCCCTGTGGGGAACGCAGTGTGTCTACACCACATGACGTGAGTGTGTGGAGCAGATGGAGACCTGGTGTTTACATTCTGATGGCCCTGGTCCCGCTACTTGTTTAGTCAAGGTTGTTTTCATAGAACCTTGCAATATGATCGCTTCCACTTTTTAAAAAAATGAGGAAACAAGGAAAATCCCACAGCAAAGTTGATGCTCCCACCATAAGTAACAACGTCCTTCCCATATTGAGGGACTTCCTTTCCCTGTTTTTCTCCCCATGGAAGCAAGAACCATATGTAAGACGCTGGCTAAGTTTTTCCCTTGGTTAGAAACACTACCAGTTTCAAATTTGATTTTGTGTGAAAAGCAAATTTCCAACATCTGGGCCAAGAGACAGTCAGACAGTCTTCTGCTTGGAGTGTGGCTATGGCTCCTGCTGCACTGAGAATCTGGACGGTGTTTGGCTCTGGGTACAAAGACTAAGGCATGTGGTCTCTGCTAGGCCATGTAGGGACCCTGCTGGGAAGTTGGGGGGTGGGTGGGTGGCCAGCTCTGGGCCGGTTGTGTCCTGGGAGCAGCATTGATCTGGGAGGGCTGTGCAGCTCCCTACCTACCCCCCATCTTGGGAGGCTTTGCTCATTTCACTGAGCCATTGGGGAGCTCACTGAGGAGGAGATGCTATCCCAGAAGCCATGGAGAGGGAAGGGAGGGAGCAGGATGAAGAGCCTTATATTTGAGCAGAGGTCACTCAGACGACATCCTTCCTTGAGGTGACTTTCCTTTGCTCCTTAGCTCCAGCCTGGCATGGCCTCTAATGCTGTGCCAAGGATGGAGTGCCCTTGGAACATGCTAATGCTTTCTTCCTAGAGCATGGATAAAACTCCACGTGGTTTGAAAGATGGTGACAGTGATGGTGATGATGGTAATGATGATGATGATTGTGGTGGTGGTGGTCATGGTGATGGTGGTGATGGTGGTTGTGTGGTGGTGGTGAGGATGGTGATGGTGATGATAAACTACTATGCCCTTCTGGGGATTCCACTGTATCACCTTCTCCCTGCCCTTCCACAGAGACAATTTATCTCCCCAGGATCCCTCTAGCATCAGCAGCATTTTGGCTTGGAGGAGGCCTCTAGCCCTGGCCTCAGATGCCTCTTCCCCTGGAGCTTAGCCACCTACCAGTGGCCCCCAGGTCGGCCATACACACATCTCTTCAAAGCACTTCACAGTGCTGTGAAAGTGCCTCCAGAGAGTCTCTCCCATCCAGCTCTCTCCTCCCATTTGGCAGCTCTTGCTAGCAATTGCCCTTTTGGAGAGGGGTGTTCTGGACCTGGGGTTAGAGTTCATGAGTTGACTGAGTTTTTATTTCTTGGCTCCTAAAGAGCTGGTCAGATCGACCTGCTGTCTTGTTGGGAGTTTGGGAATGGGCAGGGGGTGGGAATTGGATGGGGGATATTTAAAAGAGGGGGAGGGGGGGGAAAGAACAGGAAACCAACAACTGGAATAGATGTGTTTGGTTTATAAGTCAACTTTTCCCGGAGACCCACCATACCCCATTAAGCCACAAGTTACAGGTCTGCCTCCACCCAGCCCCAGATATTGTTGCTGTAAATAGGTGTGCCATGTTCAACAGCTCTAGCCCCGAAATTTTTAGGAAGCCATATGTCTGCTTATAGCTTTAGGTTGTGGGCGTTAGGAGTCTTCTTTTTGATTTTCAGGTTGCCCTTCAGAAATTCCAGAAGACCTTTAACTGCTCTCATTCTGGTCGTGGGCTGATCTCTTTCCCAGGGAAGGCTTCTCTCTGCACCCATTAACCCCATCACTCACAGCTCCTTTTTCTCCGCCTCTCCCTTCCTAGGCACAACTGTGTGTCCTCCATGTGACAACGAGTTGAAATCTGAAGCCATCATTGAGCATCTCTGTGCGAGCGAGTTTGGTAAGAAAGCATCCCTGGCTGCCTTGGGGCGGTTTGGCATTCCCTGGTTCCTCCTGGCCCACGTCCCTGCTGAGCAGAGCCTGTTGATGCATCTTTTTGGGGGCGTTATGTTCTCTACCTCCAGCCACCCTTGTGGCTACTTTTCTCAGGCAGATGGAAGACTAGACAGGGTGGGGATCCGGGCGGTTGTTATTGAAGTCAAACTTTGCTTTTGTCCTTCTGTGTGGGAGGTCCCTGGACAGGTTTATGGCGACCTTCTCTAGGAGCAAGGGAGGTAGACTTGGGGACAAGTGAACAGGAACTAGGGGGAAGCACCACTCCTTGGACACTACCAGGAGGTACGGCGGGCAGCTAGGGCTGGCCTTCTCTCCGCACCGGCTCTTTCTCCATCCACCCCTAGGTGTCAGCATCACTCTACCCAGGATCTAAAATGGCTGGTGGCTGGGTGCCTTCCTAGGGAGGTGAGTCCACTGTTAGGGCATTCAGAGAAGGGGCCCCTGTCAGGTCCTTCCAGGCAAAGAAAATGGAAACCCCACAGTATTGGGATTTAGCTTCCTTTTCCCCAAATCACTCTGGGTTAAAAGGGAATTTCGAATCAGCACTTAGAGCCCAGGAGAAGGGCTTGATGTGTCCTGGGCAGCTGATCTCAGGTGGCCTTTCAGGGATGGTCCCTGGTGGGGATGTGGTGGAAGATCTGTGCTCCAGACACCCTGGGCGTCTCTCCTCAGGGAGAAATAAATGTTCACCGCATCCATTTGAACAGCTGACTCCCTCGTGCCTGCCTCTTATTTTATGGTCCAGGCCAGGCCTGCTTTGCTAAGGACAGGTTCAGCCTGACACGAACAGGGGGTTTCTCATGATGCCTGCACTGTATCCCTGGGGCTGGATTTTGTACAGAATTCTTACCAGGAAAAGCAGCACGGTAGGTAACGCGAGTGTGCCCTTTCAGAACCACCTACTCCGTGTTTCATTAACCAAACATCATCAAGTACACGAAAGGGCCCTTGTACTGGCAGAGTGCCACATCTGAATGAGCTGCACACGTATGTGCGTGCACACGCAAGTTAAAGGACATTGTACATATGACAGATGTGCTCTCAGGGTATTTGCCATGGTGACTGAAGACACTTTGGGGAATTGAGACCCTTTGCCATGGAGAGCTTCTTGAGGAGGGATGTGTTTTGCGTGCTTCATTTCTTTTTTTTAAACCTATTTTTATTGATTTTAGAGAGGAAGGGAGAGATAGAAAACTAACGATGAGAGAAAATCATTGATTGGCTGCCTCCTGTATGCCCCACACTGGGGATCAGCCCGCAACCTGGCATGTGCCCTTGACCAGGATCGAACCTGGGATCCTTCAGTTTGTAGGCTGATGCTTTATCCACTGAGCCAAACTGGCCAGGGCTGCATGCTTCATTTCTACACTAGGTGTCTCTGTCTGCCTCCTTCATCCTTGGGGAGGACAGCAGGACCTCAAAGGTTTGGTCTATTCTGCATTTTGCTGCTTGTGTTTATCACACACTTCTCCTTGTTGTCATCTTAAATGAACTCAAATGAAATTGGTATAGAGGGCTCTGATTACCCTGCCATCTGACCGTAGTGACGTTTGCTTCTTGATGGCCACACTCTTGCTTTGTCAGGAGGTGTTCAATGCCAGGCTGAGCCTGGCGGGTGACCTGTGATAAAGCCTGTGGGTACGCAGCCCCTCACTGCCTTAGCAACAAGCTTTTCATCCACATATGGGATTGGGATTTCTTCCCAAAGACGCCTTTGGATATGGAGAAAAGGGACATAAAATCACTCAGAAATCCTGATGAGAAGCCTTTTGCTACATGGCTGGGGCAGGAAGAATCTGCTCACGTATGGCTGTGTTCCTGAAGGATCCTTAGGAGAGATGACTAAGGGGCCATTCTTGTAGATTTCATTGATCCTCTTCAGCTATTGTAAATCACCACACTTACTTTCAGAAATTGGCCCCCTGGCATTTCATCAAATCCAGGGAATCATATTAAACTCTGAAAGATAATATATTAGCTGATGTGCATGCTCATGTGACTTCTATCAGGCTCAGCTCCTGAGGGAAGAGTGATGGAAAACCCTGGAACGGAGTGTGGAGGTGACTGGCAGGGGGTGTCTTCCTGGTATGGAGCTCAAATCCAGTGCATCTGATTATTCATTGATTCACGTGTCTCTTCATTAAATGTTTCCTGAGTGCAAATTGCAGCCCTGTGCTAGATGCCATATAAAAAAAACTTACCTAGGATAAATTAAAATTTAACTTTCAGAAATTTTAAATCCCGACCAAACACTAACCAATGATTTTTTAGACACTATGGAGTCATTTTATAACTCACCAGCTGAAGGAGAGGGGCTGTGGGGACTCAAGGCCAAAGTTAATGCCAAGGCGGTGTGAGAAGAGATCCATGCTTATGCCCCATACCAACCTGAACTTGTCATCAGGTCTCCTCTAATCTCCCCCAATTACCCACCAAAATTCTGGTAACAGGGGGCTTTGTGGCAATTAGTGACACTGCAGACATTCCCTAGAGGTGAGCTGAAGAGTCAAGCCTTGGGAAATAATTTGAATGTGAAAGGTTGACCTTATGGTGTAGGGCAGTGGTTGGCAAACCGCGGCTCGCGAGCCACATGCGGCTCGTTGGCCCCTTGAGTGTGGCTCTTCCACAAAATACCACGGCCTGGGCGAGTCTGTTTTGAAGAAGTGGTGTTAGAAAAAGTTTAAGTTTAAAAAATTGGTCTCTCAAAAGAAATTTCAATCGTTGTCCTGTTGATATTTGGCTGTTGACTAATGAGTTTGCCGACCACTGGTGTAGGGGATGGACATCTTTTCCCTAACATGGTAGGTGCCTACTAAGTCAGCAAGCACCTCCTCACGGCTTCCAGGAGAGAGGGCTCTCTATCTTATTTTAATAACCAATCAGGTCTTGGTGAATCTGAGTGATTAGCTGTTTGGGACTGTGTTCTTTTAGCTCCGAGATTATTTTCTTCTTGGGTTCATAGAACTTTTGACTTCCTCCCGGAACGTACAGGTTATCTTATCCAGTTCACTTATTTCATAAATAAGGAATCTGACTTTCCCAACTGGAGTTCTTTGACTCTCTGTCACGTTGCCTTCCTCTTTAAGAAAAGACGAACGGCCACTGGACTTGGCCATAGAGATGTTTATCTCTCCAGCATGGGTGTGGTATATGCCAGGCCTCTTTGATTTGGATGCAGAGAGACTTTTAGTTTTTTTTATTTGTGATGTTCTTCTAAGACAATAAGTAGGCTTCCCCGCTCCTCTCTGCAGGGGCTGAGCCTAGCTCTGCCCTTCTCAGCACCCTGGAGAATGCAGCCTGTGGGGAACTTGTTCTGAGCTGAGTTCATTTCAAGTAAGTGAGGCAGTTCGCTTACACTGATGGGATTCAATTAGGAAACAAAGACATTCGGCAATGTCAGCTGACACACAGCAGAAAAGAAAAAGAACATTTTCCTCCCTCCTCCAGGGATCAAACTTTGCAGTAAGTGGCCCTGACATCCCGGATGGGAAGACATCAGGTTGTTGGAAGGCTCTCTGTGAGCTCCAGGAACAAGGGGTGCATTCCTTCTGGGTCAGCACGCACACTTGCCCTCCTGCCAACACATCCTCGGACTCCCGCATGGCCTACCATCCCTCCTCCTCCTCGGGCAGTGCGTGTTTAACTCTGCCTGGTGTGCCTGGCCACCAGTCTCTCCACCCCTGCGCTGGACCCCCTCGGTTCAGAACACATTTTTTTTCCCCCCAACAGGGAAAAGCATCAGGAGAAACACCTGTGTGCTGATGCTCAGGAATGCAGTTGGATCAGCCTGGATCAAGCACCAGATGGGGGAGAGCCAAAAGTTAGGTGGTGCAGTTTCTGAATTCCAGTTGGTGGCCAGCCTGCGTGCAGTGCTCAGTGTAGGATGTCCCGATCTGCTTTTGGTCCTCTCTGGTGTTCCTGCTGCATGACAACAGGGTGCTGCTCTCTCCTGTTACGCAGGCCAATATAGTATTGCAAGTGGCCACACTAATGATCCTGCTGTTAGTAACCCAGTGTCCATGGCCGTCTTCAGGTCAGCTTGTCCCAGGGATGTGAGGGTCTGACTTATCATTGCTGCCAGGTTAGAACCCCACCTCTGGCCACTCACTCTAGCTTCTCCAGCATCTGCAAACACCCTTCAGCTTTTCTGCTGGAGATGTGCGTGATGATGAGATAGTTCAGAGCTTTCTTTTACCGGCTTCCACAGTTTTCTTGAGCTTGGGAGTTGAGTTGACAACTTCTTTAGCCTGGTATTTTTTCACTGTGGAAAAAGATTTCTTTGCCCCCAGAAATTTTCCTTGCTTTCTGGAAGGATCCTCCCCCTCCCCCCCCCACACCGCTTTCATTTATATGTTTCCTCATAAAGAGTAAAACCATACTTTTGCAACACTAAAAATGAGTCAAATAGGAAAGCAAAAAATCATCTCTCACAGTTAAGTGTTTGGGGATATTTCCTAGAAGAAGGATGTTTGAAGGCTCCCTGCACCTTCGCAAATCTGTTCTCACTCCTTTTCCAAGGTGTCTTGGCTGTGCTGCTGTTCGGAGACACAGTGTTTTACGCTGAAGGGCTGTTTGATCTCTTGCAAGAGTAGGTCCAGCCTTTCCAAACTAAGCCTGGAGTTTCCTCCCACAGAGGAGGGAAACTGGCTGCCAGCAAAATAATTGCAACATCTGTAAGCTGCTTGAGAGCAGGGTCTGTATCTTGTACCGTATTTTACTTAATATAAGATGCCCATTAATTGTGAGATGCACGATTGGTTTGGTACCACTAACAAAGAAAACATAGTTTGTGTTCAAATGTAATGATAATCTGTGTCTTAGAATGAACAGAACAAGGTCTGCTTGTACTTAGAGCCACTGGCACGGTGTCTTAGACGTGGAGGCACAATTAAATGTTTGTCAGATGGGAATATGAGTGACACGGGATGGCAGGGATTTGGGAACTGAACTTCCTTTTTTAATAAAAGGACGAAGGCTCCTTTCCAAGTGAATATGTGCCACTTGTTTATTAAGTCCAAGGAAAACCACATGCCCTGTTTGGGGTGACTGAGTGTATATGCAAAAGAAAAAGAAGCCCTAGCATTCAGAAATCCAGTTCAGTCAAAGTAAAATTAAATAGACATGAGAGAAAGGAAACAACGGCTTAAGGGTGTTTGCAGATACTGGAGAAGTCAGAGAGTGGCTGGAGGTGGGGAGAAGGGTAACAGACAATCTCTAAAATACATAATCCATCTATAGTCAGAAGGAGCTGTGGCCTCTCATGTGAGAGAAGAGACGGGGTTGGGCCCATTAAGTGCCCTGGAAGTGTAATGCCCAGCTCATGGCCCGAGACCAGTCTAGTCTTCCCCGGGCACAAGGCGGGCTGGACAGTGCACAGACCTCGCTGAGCCAGGAGCCTTCCAAGCCTTCGAGTTGGCCGGGTGAGTTGTGATGTCATTCCTGGCTCGCCCACAGTCTCCGATAGGAGAGTTCCTGAATAGATGCCAGACCTGGGGTCCTGGCCAGACGAAGCAGCAGGTCCTGAGCAGTTTGGATTGAGGTCAGATTGGGAGCACCTTGCACTCGGAAGTCACGTCGCGGAACGGAGGAAAAGCTGGAGAAAGAGCCCTGGTTCCCCCACTGGTGAGGGTGGTGCATCCATCTCCTCTCATTCCTTCTTATCTATACCTGTCGCAAAAGGACAGTTAGATAAAGCACATTTCAATGAGAAGCACTTCTCTTTAGCATCGTTGAACCTGTGAAAGCATATTTAAGTGTGAGAAAGTACACAGAAACCCAGGATCCATGGGTGGGCATGGCGTTCTCTGGAAGTGAGTTCAGCCCTCCCTCTACCACTCTGCAACACTGGGCAAATCTCTCAACCTCTCCAGCCCTCCGGTTCCCTCTAAGAAATGACAGCTGATAGCCAGGAATAGGTTTTGGTAAGGAGCCGATGAGCTAGTGGGTAAGTGCTGGGCCCGGCACACAGGGTGGACTCACTGAACATTCATGTTGGGGCTCTCCGCAGGTACAGCAGTAGCCCAGCGACCGGTCCCTGGCATTGGACGCCTCCCTTCGTGACTCTCACCTGAGAAGTGAGAGGTGCATCTCAGAAACTCTGCTCTCGGCTTATTTATCGAAATCTTCCCTGAACTGAATTCTGGTTTCAGCCCTTCCCCGTCCTTGCACCGGGCTGGAATGGTGGCTTTTCTTTGTACTAAGACATAGCTAGGTATGGGCTTGGTTGGTTCAGGATTGGCTGACATGTGACTTCCCCCTCTTTGTGGTGAAGTCCAGGTCTGACCCGGGGATGGTCAGTGCCAAACGGTGATGTACTCTACAGTCTGTGATTCTCTAATTCTCCGGGTGTGAGTAGCCCTGCCCAATTGCCTAGCTCTCATCTTTAAAAAAATTTACTGTGGTGAAATGTACATAATATAAAGTTTACCATTTTTAAGTATACAGTTTAGTGGCATTGAGTACATTCCCATTGTTGTCATTCGTCATCCCCATTCACTTTGGTTATTTTTCATCATCCCAAATTGAAACTCTACCCAAACACTAACTCCCCATTCTTCTCTCCCCTCACTCCCAGAAACCCCCATTCTACTTTCTGTCTCGATGACTTTGACTATTCTAGGTACCGAATATAAGTGGAATCCTACAGTATTTATCCTTTTGTGTCTGGCTTATTTCACTTAACAAATGTCCTCTCTATCATCTGATGTATACACAAACTATCATGGAGAAGGGGGGAAGGAGGATTTGCCCTCCAATTCACCCCTGCTATCTGAAGCCTCTCTGAGACTGGCTGGAGGAAGAGGGGTAAAGGATGAGCTCGGATAGAGGGGCTGTTCGTAACCCACACAAGTGGCCCATTTCTTTGAGCGTCGTCTTGCTCATCTGTACCCCGTTGTCATTAGATCTGCTGAGCATGATGGTGCCTCAAGATCAGCCAGTCCAGGGCTTGTACCTAAAGGCTGAGGAAAAGAAGGCTCAGACAGAGGAGTTAGCCAGTGGATTGCCCAAGGCCACTCTGCCTGGCATCCCTTACAGGTTTTGTTCCTATCAGCACGTACCTGGGTAGCCAGTCCAGATTCCATACCCTTCCTCCTTCATGTTCTCTCATGCCCATCACATTTCCGTCCTGCCAGGAACGGTAGAGGAAGCGCCCTGGGAAGGGAGCGCAGGATGTTCCTTCCCGACCTCAGAGTTTGTGGGATCCTCATGGACCGATGTCTGTGCCTAACACACAGGAAGGGCTCAGCAGTCGTGGATTTCTTTCTTTGTGGAGAGAAGCAGGTAGTACAGTAGGATATCAAGAACACATGCCTCGGGCCAGATGGGCTTGGATTAAATCCCAACCCGATAAACTGAGCAACCTTGAGGAAGTCTCTCCACCTCCCCGAGCCCATCCCCTCACTTGTAAAATGTGGACGGCGATTCCGGTGTCACTGTGGGGAGAACTGAATTAATCAAGTGTGTATAGTTCCTGGAATATGGTGGCTGCTCCAACCCTAGTAATGTTCTCTTCTTATTCAAAAAGATTGTTTCAGTATGGAAATTAGCCCAGGTAGGAAGAGCCTGGCACTAATGAAATCATCTGGTTTGCCAAAAAAAAAAAAAAAAAAAAAAAAAAAAATGTTAGGACTTGGAATGGAATGTCCCGATTAATTCTCTGGTTAAAAGAGGATTATGCTGAAGAAGCCTTTTAAAAAGCGCATTTGGAAAAGCTTTAAAAGTTTTATGCAACTTCAAGGTGCTGTAGTTAAAAAACCAAACCCAAACCCAAACCAAACCAAAGCAGACAAAAAAACACACAAACCCTACCTACCAGCAGTTTTAGTTAGATGCCACCCTGACGTCGTCGTAAAACTGGATGTCCTCAGACAGTCCAGCCTGCAGAACACAGGGAGCTTGGGCTGAGTGTAGACCAATTCTAGGACATGCTGACCCACGTTTTTTCTTTGCGTTTTTGTGTGTTACTTAGAAATCTTATTCCTAATATGAGCTTTTCTACTCGTAATTTATTGGGGCCTGTTTAAGAGGGACTTAGACCTTGTGTGTTGAACTTCCCTCCGTCTTCCCCTTTTCTCAAGCAGTATCTTCAGGGCAGTTTTTTAATTTCTTTTCCAACAACTGCCTTGTGATGTTTGATAGGTACTCTTTTGGACTGAAAAACAGGCTATGTTGAGAAGCAACTGAACATTTAAATATTGGTAAATTTTGTCTAATTTTGCAGAAATGAGCCAGAAACTCCAGTCTGTATTTTTTTTTTTTTTTTTAAGGAGAACAAATGGCCACAGAAATGTCAGGCCTTTGCCCTGCCTCAGCCTGCTTGGAGCAGCCAATTAAACATGCATTAGCTTTGAAAGGCTTCTCAAAGGCCTATAGATTGCGCTCGAAATCTTTGTTTAGTCTTTCAGGAACACTGTCACATGGATGATTTATCAAAGAAAGTTGTTTATGTGGCAGTAAAATAAACTCTGGGCCTGTTCAGGCTAAGATTTCCCGTGAATTTCTACCAAGGTAAACACTGCTAACTGGCAGGTTGCAGATTCCGTGTGAAAGCCAGACACATACAATAAATATTTGAGCTACAGCTTTGCCGTGTAAGAGGACGGGCCTGTCACCGGCGCTGTCACTCTCCCTGTGCCGCGAGGACCTGGCGCTGCAGCCTGGCCGCGGGGCCGCAGGGAGCGAGAACTGGCAGCGCCTGCGTGCGCAGGAGCCACCCCCACTGCGCGGGCCTCCCCGGGCTTGAGTGCCACTTAATGCTGGCACGGGGGACTTCCTGGCTCAGAGGGACCAGCCTCAGATGGCTCAGCCTCAGATGGCTTCCCTCAGCATCGCACACACAGCTGGTGATGAGTTATGAGGGCCGTGAACCAGAAGCGGCCGGCTTAGGTTTCTTTGAAAATAGACATTTGTTGAACCAAATTGGCAGGGGACTGGGGCGTGTTGAGTGATTTGGGAGCTGGGGCCAGGGCACAGTGGGAGGGGGAGATCTTTGTGAATTCTGCTGAGCTGGAATTCTAGTGCCATAAGGGCCGAGGTGCTTCCCCGGGGTCCCCGGCTTTGCTCACTGGTGGTGGTCGTGAGAGAGCCACTTGGGAGTCAAGAGGGCGGGTCCTGCTCTGTGGGTGCTGCAGCGAGCAACCAGGACCATCTGAGTGATGAGTGAGTGAACAAACAGAAGGGGATGATGGGGAAGAGAGGAAACAAGCCTTCTCCATCTTTGAATGGAGGCTGTGGTGGTCATTGTTCATCGTGGCTTTCTAGGGAGTGGCCGCTGAGTTATAAACCGCCTCTTCTCAGTCTCAGAGGCTGGAGCTTCCAGACCACCGTTCCTGGTCAGGACCGAGTTTCACTTAGTGCAGGACCGAGTTTCATGGTGTTTGTGGGTACCTTCCGTCACTTAGCCGCCACCCTGGGCCCCTGCCGTGCCGACCTCCGTGCTGGGTCCGGGAGGGGAACCAGGACCCTGGAGAACAGGTGACGTTTGTGTCTGTTTGTTGAGGACTTTTCAGGTTGGGCTCGTGTGCAGGGCATCTGTGCTCAGGGTTGAGTCCCGAGAATAAATGGCCTTTCCAGGTTGGGGGTGCGAGGCCAGGCTGCCGGCAGCGCTTAGAGATTGATGTGCAGGTAACAGATGCTTACTGGCTTGCAGATATTTAGGGGAATAAAGGAGTGCTTTCTGCAGGGCAGGCATGAGGGAAATCATTTACAAATTCTGAAAGGATGTCTGTGAGTTGTACAGAGATGCCCACGATGTGCTTTGGCAATGGGGAGGCATTGGGGACCAGCTCCCTGAGCGGTGTTCTGGCTCCGTCTGGCAGGATTCTGAGCAGGGTTTGGCCTTCCTTGTTTTTTCCAGCCCTTCCATCAGCATCTTCCCAGGACACTTCCTCTACCTCCGATGTTCTCCTTGTGTGAGCCCTTTGAAACCTAGTTCACACTGGTGTGTCTTCCACAACAGATCCATTCAGCTCCTGGGAAAGGCTTTGGGGCTGCAGGTGACCCCGAACTCTGTGTCTGGCAGCAGAGCTAGGAACGGGGGCCTGGAAGAAGCACTTTAGACCCTCAGAACAGCTGGCACCCGGGAGAGTCCCCTCACATGCCCTCCACATGGGGCAGCGGTGCCAGCTGCCACGAACGCATGGGCCTTGGATGCAGGCACTTGGTCTGTGGCAGAGGTGGCCCCGCTTCCAGGCTTCCTGAGTTCTCATCTCCGAGCGGAGGGTCCTGTCCTGCCAGAATTTAAGAATCCGGTGGATGAGGCCTGCCTTGGCCATGCCCGTTTGTCTCTGTTCCTGGTGATTTCAGATGCTCTAGTGCAGCGGTTGTTAACCGGTGGTCCGTGGACCACTAGTGGTCCGGGAGGTCCGCGAAAGGTTGGCGACTCCTGCGTTAGTGCATGGTCCCAACTCCCCGGCCTGAAGAAGGAAGGGTTTTTTGCTTTTGGGGTGGGGGCTGGAGAAATTCAGACACGTTTCCTCGAGGAGAAAAGTAACCTAACTCAGGCTCAAGATTAATGGAGAAAGTAAAGAAAGGCATTCCTGGTGTCAGGAGACGGGCGTTAGAAAAGGGCGTGAAGATTCAAAACAGATAATACTTCTTAAAGTGACAAAACGTAACGCAGCTAAATAAATGCAGGAAAGAAAGTCACATGTCCTTTCTGACTGCCGACTCAGCATCCTGTGTAAGGGCTAGTCCCAGCCAGAAATGCGGGGTCTCGAAGGCTAACTTGAGGTGCGAAGAAGAAAAGTTGGTCTTCTGACTCACACCATTGCCTGTGTACCCCGCTGGCAGGGTGGCGGGGTCCCGGTGGCACTGGGACCACTTCCTATGAATGGGCAGCAGTTGGAATGAGCAGGTGTGGTTACCCATTTGCCGTGACCATGGCCCTGAGTCAGAGACACCACCTGGTGGGGCAGGGCTGCAGGAGGGAAGGAGGTCTGTCACTAAGAATTGTCTGCTTTGGGCAAGGTGCTGGGAAGTGGAAGGGCGACACTGGGCCAATGAGGGCAGCCTCTGACCCCCAGAGAACCCGCAGCCCCCTCCACCCGCAGGGAGCAGGGCTAACTGGAGAGTTACAGTCTTTGTTCTGAGATTCAGAGGTGCAAGGTGCCAAATGCCAGCCACCCAGCCTCTCGGGTTACAGCTTCTTCACTCTAAGCACGTATTCACTTAAAAACAGGTGTGTGATATGTGGGCGTATGTGTGTGTGTGCGCGCGCATGCATTTTCTGTTGAAAATCTATCTGCAGGAGGTGCGCATTCTTGCACAGAGTTAATTCAACAGGCGATTGTTGGGCTTCTACCGAGTACATGGCCCTGCTTATGCTTTACACTTCATACGCTGACTTTGCGATCAGCACCCAAAGAGCTGTCAGTTGTGTGGACGGGAATGTTTGTATCCTTCTCCCCAGGGTCTAGGAAGAGGGCCATCCCTAGTCAAAGCCAAAGAGAGCAGCCGCCTCCTCCCTCTAGGTGGTGCTCTGAACCCTGAGTTGAGCCCTTGGCAAGGAAGGTAAGACCTTAGTTGGCCAGAAGATGGGTCTTATCTGTACACAATTGGCCTCATCCTCATCCTCAGCCTCACCCTCACCCAAACGTCTCTCCTGCCCCAAACATCTCACCCCTGAAGCCTGAAGTTCTGCTGTTAGCACGTCATCGCAGGACGAATGAGTACCTTCTCTTTCAGGTGTCCTCCTGCTCCCCACCCAAGGGCTTCTTTTAAGAGGCTGTGGCTACCATATAGTCACATCCCTTAAGGGCTCAGGGCAGTGCTCGGCCAGGGGTGGGCCAGCGCTGGCCACCCACTGAAAGGAGCTCCTGAAAGCGGGCCTGATGAGGTCAGCACGCGGCCAGGGAAAGGGCCCATCTGCTGTGGTCGGGGCCCCCGAGAAACCTTTGTTCTGGGCGTTTGGAGCAGGAGCCAGAGCTTGTAATCAACTCCGAGTTGGGTCACCGCAGAGCTGGTCATTACCACGAGCAGTCGTCATTAGGGGCCGTCATAAACGGCCCTGACTTTCCTCCCCAGACCTTGTTAGTGGGCCAGGCAGGCAGCAAGCACAGCGCTTCTCTAGCCAGCCCTGTAATCGCTGGACTGGTAATGGCGTTAGTCAGGGCCCCGAGGGGCTGGATCAGCTCAGGTGTCGGGGGTTTTCTGGAGGAGAGAGCCAAGAGAGGCTGTGGCTACAATAAAGGATGAGAGGAGAGGCCTCAGTTGGGGTACATATGTGGTTTGTGTGTGTGTGTTTATGTCTGTGTAATGGGGAGGTCTGAGCTGTGGGTGTAGCCGTGTGATTATCTGTGTGCTCACAGCACATCCGCCTGCTAAGCACAACCATGGCAGCCAGCTGCTTGCACAGTGCATGGGAGCGCGCCTCTTACAGCTGCCCTGGCCTCGCAGGTGCTAAGTCTCCCCTGGTGAGGTCAGAGGCTTGCTCCTTCCCCCATCGCTTCAGAGAGAGGCCCTCAGAATACGGCCCCGATTTCCCCAGGCTTAGAGAAGCCATAAAGATTTCTCTGCAGCACGTCTTTATGCAACACCATCTCGTAAGTCTGGGGACACTGCTACAGCCTTGGTGCTTTGTTTATTACTCCAGATACCAACGTGGCCTATTTTGTTTAGTGTTTGCAGCAAGTCCATTTAGAACTGCTGGTTCTCTGGGCAGGAGTCACTTCCTTAGCAGATTCCAGTGGTTGCAGGGATTGTCATAAAGGGCATGCTGTAATCCCATGGATTTATAAAGCAGAGTGGAAAGAACATGCATGGCTCAGGAGTCACATGGACCTAAAGTCAAGGCCTGGTTCGACCGTCTGCTGTGTCAGCTCAGGCAAGCCACTTAACCTGTCCATGACTCGGTTACCCACCTGTCACAAAACAAAGGTAAAATCTGTGCAAGGAGATGTGATGTGATGGACAATAACACAGATTCTGGAGTCCCGGGATCCGATTTCAGCACGGCCACTAAACGGCTTTGTGACTCCGGCCAGTGTTAGCGTCTCTGAGCCCGTTTCCTTAAGCACATTGAAGGGGTCACCCTAGGGGTCACCCTAAGGCTCCTTCCAGCCCTGAGGTTATATGGTTTTGTTCCACAAAAACTCTGTGACGTAGTTTCTTGATAGGATGTCTTTGTGGGCCCCTCCCTGCTCCCTGGAAGTGTTCACCTGGGAACCTTGGGCCTTTGTCGCAGGCACCTGTGGAGGAGAAGTCAGTGTCTCAGAGTGTGCAGCAGAGGGCAAGGGAGTTGGGTGGAGATGGGGTTGCATTGCTACAATGCAATTGTAGATGAGCATTCGCCTACAGTGCCTGGGGGTATGGACATCCTGGACAACCATCATTCCTACATCTCAGCTCCTTGGACTGGTCCCACATTTGGGGTCCCTCTCCTCACCTTGTCTCAGATGTGACAAGCAACCTTGTCTCAGGTACCATCTTGTCTCAGGTACCATCTCTTCCCTGTGTTTACTCATAAACCTAGGGATGGAGGGCATAGGACCTTCTTTGCCTGCATGGGGAAGGCATGGCCTGATGGGGAGACAGTTTGGAAGCATGGAGCAAGTGGCTTCTGAGGAGTCATGTTTTAATTCCAGCTCCACAATTTACCAGCCATGAGAGTTTGGCCAAGTTTAGTTCTCTGAGCCTCAGTTTTCTCACCTGCCAAGTAGGGATAATTGTGCATACTCCCCAGAACTGGTGTGTAGACCCCACGAGATCCTATCGAAGTGTTCTGGAAATGACAAAGTGCAAATGCACATCTAACAAGTTACCCTGTGGCAGCCGGTCACAGGTGCCACCTTCCAGCTTTGCTTGGCATCCCCAGGAAAGGCTTTCTGTGCAAGCAGAGGCTGTCAGCGTGCCTCCCAAAGCATTTATAGCCTAAGCACACACTTATATTTCCTTGAAAAGGAAAAATAAAAGTTTTACGGATATACTAAATCTGAACCAGGGTAGTAATAGTGATGCTTCTCTCAGAGGAGCTTACAAAGAGTTTCATAGAGGGGATAAATGGTGATGGAAAAAATAAAGAAAAAAAGGTTTTACAGGTTATTCACATATAGGCTGATGTAACCCCTAAGCATCTCCAGGCTCACAGGGAGCACATATTACCTGAAGACTGAGGTCCAAAACCATGGGGTAGGAGAGGAAACTGGGAAAATCAAAACCATGGGGAAGGAGAGGCCTGCATCTTTGTGCCAGCCGGGTCCCCAAAGAGGGGACAGTGGCCATGGCAGGCCCTGGTACAGGTGTGTCACATCTGGGAGTGACCTGGTGCCTCCACTGCCACTGGTACAGTGGTAAAATGAGTGGTCAGCCTCCCTTTGGCCCATGGTGGCCGATGGCAGGTATTTTGTGTACAGGAGCTGTGAGGTGTCAGAAACTGAGCTGCCGGCCATCGTTCCTAGACCTACATGTTGCACAGCTGGGTTGAATGTTTCCCATTTTCCAAGGGGCCTGGCGATTCTCCCATATCTTCCCTCACATGGATAAGCCTGTGCGTCTGAAGCTGTCTGCCTCCCAGGACTACAAGTGTTGGGAGGACAGTAGTCGAGAGAGCTGACACTGTCTACCCAGCAAAGGGGAGACTTGTTCCGCTTGGATCTGGTAGGACCTGGCTTGCTGAGGAAACGAAACCTTGAGCAACAAAGTAGTAGGGTCCCCACCACAGGAGCTGTTTAAAGGCTGGATGGGCTCTTGCCTGCGATACCTGAAAGGCCTACATTTGGCAGGAAGCCAGAAAGCATGGCCCTGTGGTCCTTTCCGACCCTGCAGATTCCACGGTGCACTGATTTATGGAGCACCTGCCGTCTGCTTTCCACCTGGGAGGTGGCTGTGTTCGTGGGTGAACCTTCCTTCTCACGAGGATATCGGAGTATTTTCCTGAGGACGGTTGAGGAATAACCTGGGGCCCCCAGCTCACTAGATCACCCGGCAGCTTGGAATGCCACCTCTGAAATGTGTTTCTCTTCACTTCCAATCTCACGTGTAGACCCACTCTTCAGCCAGGAAAGGGCCAGCTGCTGGGTGTGCAAGAACAGAACCTCGAATTCATTCCTAATTGCATGTCTTCGCAATGAAGACCAGATGGCTCGGAGCATTCTGGTGGGCATGACTCTTGGGGAGTGGTCCTCCAGTTGCCAGAGAGGAGGTCCCACGGGCATGGAATGAGGTGCGGGCCGCAGGCTGGGCCTCCTTCTTCTCCTGCTCCCCTGTCCTGCCTTTTCCTTCATATAACCAAGAGCATTTGGGCTACCCCCCACTCCCTGGTATCAGTTTTCTTGGTGACTTAAAAAAAACCCACCCTTTTTGCCTTCACAGTTGTATAACTATGTGTGATGGGGGAGGGCGGTGAGAATGCTGAATATGAAGCTGCTCCTTCACTGGAAAAGGAGAAGAATCAATAGATTGTGCTGTTGATTTTTCTACGTGACTGACAGCCCATCGCCTGCAGCCTTCTTTTCTTACAGACTTAATGTGTCTCCTGGCAGGTTTCCTTGTTTGAATGATTACTCAAGTGAGGAACAGACAAGCCCAGCAAAGAGCTCAGCACTTGTCCTTTCTTTCGCGCATCGTCCCATAAGGTCCCCTGCCCTGATGCTCTTCGAGAGTTTGTATGCGAGCTGAATCTGGTCCCAGCCGGTGGGAAACTCTCTGTGCCCCTGCCTTGCCTTCTGGGTTCCTGAGAAAGAAACCCAGGTTGGAGTTGGGGAGCTGCTTATTCTTCCCATGGAGCACTCAGCAAGGAGGGGGCTTCTGGGGGGTCTACACCCCAAGACACTCCAGCAGAGGACACAACAGAGAGTCCTTCTGAAGTGGTCTGGGGGGTCATGGTCACTCCCCAGGTCTGAGTGGTGTGAGGTCTGAGAGCCCATTTCTCGGGCTGCTCTCTAAGGAGTGAGCTCACGGGAGCACATCCATCTGTTCTAGTTCCTGCCTCACCCCAACTGGTCCTCAGAGGAAGATAGGTCGGGGACTCATCTGCACAGGCCCCAGACCGCTCAGTAAGTTTCCTGAATCATTGGGGATTGAGTGTGGGGCTGCAGCCCGCTGTTTTACCTGATCTGTGGTCCTGGGCTGGAGCCAGGGACCAGGGGCCAGGCAGCACCTCCCAGGTTCTCCCTGAAGGGGATGAGGATGGGTAGAGGGACCTCTGGTCCAGTGACTTATGTGATAGTGAGCTGGGGTTGTACTTCTTCAGCCTGGATGGAGCTTAGTTTTTCATTTTTGGTATTTTGTCCTGGTGTTGGAGTAGGGAGGGGGTTGCCTGCATTTGGAGAAGGAAGAAGGGAGCACATGCGCCTGGAGCCTTGGAGGCTGGGTGTCAGCTCTCTGAGTGTGCATGTGTGAAGAACAAAAACAACAGGGAACACTGGCCATGGGGACTCGGGGTCCAGGCTCCGGCTCTGGATCAGCTGCTGACGGCTGAAACCGTGGTCCTCATTTTCTCTGAAATGAGACTTTGGCTAGATGGCCTCTTAAACCACATTCCGCTCTAAGAATCTGTGCTTCTGTGTCCTAACTTGCTGATCTGTAAGTGCACACATGCAATGAAGCAGAACCTTCCTTCAAATAAAATTTTACCCTGAACTCCATTATAGGAAACGGGTTGGAAGAAGTGGGGACCTGGAGCTGGGCTGGCCTGGGGTACATCAGCCACTCTTATAAATTACAGGGTATGTGACCTCAGGCAAGAGGGGCTGGATTATCCATCCTTCCTAAATGGAACATTGGGGCCTTTACCAAATGGCCCCTGGCCTGGCCACCTGTGGGTACAAATGATGCCATTTCCATCCCAACTGTGCTAGCCAGGTAGCCCGCCTTTGTTGGAGTTCTTCCCTGCCCACCCAGGCTTGGTGGCAGTCACTGCACAAGGCTACTGGGGCTGGGCTCCCAGTGCTCAGAGGCCCACAGGAGTGCCCCGGGGGAGGGCCCTAAACAAGGCTACCTGGGTCTTGAAGCGTTATAGCCTCCAGGGAAGCAGCTCTTTTTTCTTCTTCCAATTAAAAAAAATATATTTTTATTGATTTCAGAGAGGGAGGGAGAGGGAGGGAGAGAGAGTAACATCAATGATCAGAGAGAATCATGGATTGGCTGCCTCCTGCACACCCACTACTGGGGATTGAGCTAGCAACCTAGGCATGAGCCCTGACCGGGAATCAAACTGTGACCTCCTGGTTCATAGGTCGACGCTCAACCACTGAGCCACAGTGGCCGGGCTGAAATAGCTCTTGAACGTCTTTCCACAGCACATTTTCTCTCCAGCGTGGCTGGTCCGTGCAGTAGCCACTATGTTGCACCCGGAGCCACGATTCCCTCCTTCCTTCAGGTCCTGCTTCTGAGTCTGGGCTGATGAGCTGACTGTCATTCCTCCTGGTGTCTCACTGGCTTCATGTCCTCTCAGTGATGCGGCTCTCAGCAGTTCCTCCAGGTGTTCCTGCGTATGCATGGATCCCACTCACTGTAATCTTAGGGTTCTAGTTTTTCCAGAGAGTTCCTCCATGCTCATGCTAGCGGGTAATCCTGGTGGTGGTGGAGGTCGGGTGGGTGCTGCTACCGGTTGTGCTGTGGCCCCACACGGACACCTGTGTCCAGGGATAGGCAGGACAGAGCAGTCAGTCTGAGCAAAGGAACAAACACTCATCCACTCTACATACTATTTGAACCAATCAACAGATATAAGAGAATTGGAGCAATGATTTTTTTTTTTTCCTTTCTAGAAAGATAATGTTGATCTGGGAGGTTTTTACAAGCTCAGCTGCTGATTTTGGTCGGACTTTCTGATCCCTCCATTGGATTGCCTTTGAGTAAATCTTGAGAACGGCCGAGAAAGCCACCTGGTGCCTGCTCGTTGTCCTTCCAAGGATGGTTTCACTGGGTTTCCTGTCCACCACCAGGTCTGCCTGACATGGGGGACTTGATATATTTCTAGGAAAAAGGCCATTCCATTCTCATTTTACAGGGAGAACCCACAAAAGTTGAAGGGGGCCAGGAAGAGGAGATACAGGCAGTTGCCACCCAGTAGTCTCTCTAATTCTAACACATGTCCGGGAAACATACTTTTTGTTAGAGCAAAGGAAAGAAGCAAAGATGAGGCTGTGTCCTGAAGCTCAAGAAATAAAGATATTGAAATCTAAATGTAGAAAGAGAGGGAGAAGTGGCAGGGAGCATGGAGTTAAAGGTCACATAATGCAAAGCAAGGATTGAAACTCAGCAGTGCTCTTAACCGTGAAATAAATAGTCGGCACCTTCACTCTATAGGGAGTAGGATGAAGAACCATGGGATCGTATATAGATAGTCACAGAGAGTTTCTGGAAAGACCATGGGGAAAATGAACCAACATTCTAAAGCTAGAGTTATTTGGCCTAAACACAGTAGAAAACTATTTTTACTTTTCTACTTCTCCTGAAGGCAGAGGGGTCCTTAAAAATCGGGCAGAAGTTTAGGTGAATAAAATAAATGAATCCGTGAATGAAGAGTAAATAAAAACACAAATCTATACATATACTAGTATACTTTTAAAATTCAGTTTTGAACATGTAATTTCGTTTTAAAAAGGCAATATGTTCACATGATATAAAATTTTAAGAAGTACTAAACAGTAGAGATTTGAAAGTAAGAGTAAGTTTGCCATTTTCAAAATGCTTTTCTATATTTTTATATATATATTTTATTGATTTTTTACAGAGAGGAAGAGAGAGGGATAGAGAATTAGAAACATCGATGAGAGAGAAACATCGATCAGCTGCCTCTTGCACACCCCCTACTGGGGATGTGCCCGCAACCAAGGTACATGCCCTTGACCGGAATCGAACCCGGGACCTTTGAGTCCGCAGGCCAACGCTCTATCCACTGAGCCAAACCGGTTTCGGCTCAAAATGCTTTTCTATATATGAGTTTATTTTTATGCTGAGCCTACTAATGACCCTGTGAGGTGTGGAAAATATTATTACCCCCCTTTTTAGGTTGAGGAAAGTGAAGCTCAGAGGACAAGTGACTTGCCAGAGGTCAGACCCAGGGCAGCATGGGCAGGCCTCCAGCATCAGACATTCCAGCCAACCCTTCATGTTTCTCGTAGTTGACTGGCTACATCTGTGGAGAGACAATAACGCAGTGGGGTTGAGTTTGGTGTGTGTTACTTTCCTAGGGCCGCCATAACAACTGACCACACACCAGGTGGCTTATACAACAGAAGTTTAGTGTCTGACAGTTCAGGGGGGCCAGGCGTGCAAAACCTTGTTCCTCCTGGAGGCTCTGAGGGAGAATCAGTCCCATACCTCTCTCCAGAAAAGAGTCCGCTACACTGCACAGCAATTCTGGGTCCTGAGGCTGCCTCTTCCCTGAAGGGACACGTACATGAAATGCTTCAGACCGGAGGTGCAGCAGTTTCCTCCGAACATTGCACACAGCCCCGCAGGCTACCTGCCACAATAAGCCACGATGTGCATGCTGTACTAGGGGTGGTTTCCCAGAAAACCCTCCATTTATGACAAATCAGCACTATGGCTGTTCTTTATCTGCTGCCTCTCTATGCACATCTGTCTACAAAAGACCTAACCTGGTACCAATGCTTGCACAGCTCGTGCCCGTTGACAAGATGCCTCCCCGCTTACCAGCTTCTCTGAAACCCTCACATGGCAGCCATGAGCTCAAGCATTTGGTGTTCTGAAGTGACTGTGCTGCTGCTCTAGCTGTGGTCAAGGTGACATTCGTCTTCCACCGTCCCCTTTCTGTGGCTGTCACGTCAACTCTCGTAGGCTGAGACAGTGAGGGATGCTGGGACTCCATGTCTTTAGCAAACCCAGGAAGGACCTGCCCAACCTCTGGGACTTCTCCAGGTTGGTACTAGGGTGAAGCCTGCTGGTGAGGCTTGTGTGTGGGGGTGTGATGAGTGCCCTCTGGCAATACCTGAGGTGTTGGAGGTGGGCTGCAGGAGGAGGGGCACCCCTCGCTCCCTGAGTGGCGCAGAAGCCCATGCACAAGGTGTAGGAGCACTTGGCAGGTGGCCCTGGGGAAAGGAACTGGGGAGATGTGCGATGTGAGAAATGGACACACCTGCTGGGGAGCTGGGCGCTGACGGGACTGTCCCATGGAGCTCCAAGCCATTGCCCGGGATTGTGACTGTCTTTAGAAGGAACGGGGCACCAAGGAGACCTGCCAGCTCTGCAGTCAGGAGCTGGGGAAACACACAGAAAGCATTTGCCACCTGAATGGTAGGAGTTGGGGGCAGGACCCCAGCATGTGGCTTGGACACCTGCTTCCTGCTAAGGTCTGTCTCGGTGGTACCCTGAGTCTTGTTCATCCATCAGACTTGATATGACTCCCCTCATATCAGGGCCTGGGGCTGTTTGTTCCTCCTCGGGGGCCACCATGGCCTCCAGAGCCATGGGGAAGTTGATTTGTTCATTGATTAATGTTTGTTTTTGTTGCTTCTTAAGTGGCTTTCCTGAGAAGGAAGGGCACAGAGTGGGAGCGTATGTATTCCCATTGCCTTTATTTCCCTTGCACCCACTGTCCCCTTAGGTCCCGGGACCTCTGCCTGTTACTTGTGTGTGAGGCTCCAAATGGGCGGAGAGAAAGACAAGGTCCGTGAAGGTCAGAGGACCTGGAAGCAGAAGTCCGGACATCCAGCCTTAGGCTGATGCTGCCCAGCTCCCTGAGCGGCCACTCTGAGGAAGTGCCTGCTGAGCTCTGCAGAGGTGCAAACCCCAGGAAGTAAAGAGGCGACCAGCTCGGAGTTAGGACGAGGGGCTGACTCCCATTCACTTTTTAGGTTTTTGGCTTCAACCAAACCTACCTCAGGCCAAGACAGATGTCACCATCGGGAGACCAGCCTCCCCTCCACCCTGTTTGGTGTGTGTTGTAATCCAACCAGATGCAGATCTGTTCCAGCAGGGCTTGGCGGGTGGGAGATAGGAGAACCGGATGTGCTCTGTCACCCCTTCCTGGAACTTGGTAATCAAGCCGGGGCACTGCCCCATGTCCTGGAGGTGGCGGGTGTTTGCTGTGGCTCAGGCTCCCACTGAACCTCAGTACCTGCCAAGCCCCGGAGACGGGCAGGCCGCCTGGGCGACTGGGTCTTCTGAGTCTCCCTGCTGTTTACACAAAGCCTAGAAAGACTGAAAAATGAAACAGAAAATGAAAGTGCAGAAAGTTAGACAGATATGTAGGGTCGGAAACATGGATCAGTAGGAAGAACCATAATATCAGGGATGGGTGAGCCAAGGCCTACGGTGAAGCCTGTTTCTGCTGCAGAGAGAATCCTGCCAGGGGTGGAATGAAGGATCTGGGACATAAGCTTCTTTTTTGTGTCCTCAGCTTGGTACTTTCCAGAAGTCCCGTGATGACTCAGAGGGGCGAGACCCTCTCTGAATCCTGTTATACCAGAATGCCCTTTCCCCTGGCCATCGCTGGACCAGGCAAGGGAGGTTCCCAGGAGAAGGTGGTCTGTGGCTTGGCTGGAAGGATGGGTAGGGAAAGTATACGTTTAGTCGGGATGTACCCTCTGCCTTCAGAAGGATCAACTAAGACATAAAAAAGGGAGAAGAGCCAGTGTGGCTCAGTTGTTTGGAGTGTTGTCCCACTCCGGCCAAGGGGTCAGGGCTCACCCCGGGCCTCTTCTCCCATCTGTCCAATGGGAACACACCTGACACTCCATCGTGCTTGGAGTGTGTCACATGCTTTTCGAGGGGAGCGGGGAGTGTACAATTGTGTTCGCTCTAGTGCTGGGCTATGCTCCATGTAAGCAAGGCTCCCGGGTGGTGTGGGAAGACGGGGGTAGCAGTTACCACCTGAGGTGGGGGTGCTTTTTTTTCCCTTGTGTGAATTTCAAGAAAGAAAGGAAATAGGAAGATGTAGAAAGGTTGCCAGTGCTGGGATGGACATTGAGGTTAAGTCCACATGGCTACACAGAGACCTAGGGAAGTAAAACGATTTACCCCGCTTTGCACAAAAAGGCCCAGTTCTGCTGACTCTGGACTTAAGAGTCCTTTCCTCTGAAATGCGCACCTCTTTGCTGTCAAAGCTTTTGTTTTCCCAACGTTGCGAATCCATCACTGAGGTTCAGGGGCCTACAGACCTGCAATTCTGAGGACAGTGCTAGACAGCTCGCGCGAAGCCCGCTGGTCCTTGGGCATGCCCATGTTGGCCTTGCTGAACTCAGCCTGAGTTTCTGTGAGTTTGGAGGGCTGTCCTGGGCTGCCAGCATGTTTATATACATTCCAACAGAGTCCTCAGACTGGGCCACTGTGGATGGCCACGGTGACAAATCAGAAAGCCCACCTTATCCCACCCCTCAAACTCTGAACCAGTGGTTCTCAAGTGTGGTCCCCAGACCAGCTGCATCAACATCACTTGGGAACTTGTTAGAAATGCTAATTCTTGGGCCCCATCCCATTGCTACCAATCACAGCTCTGGGGGTGGCTCATCCTGTAACAAGGGTCGCCTGCAACAAGTCCTCCCGGTGATTCTGATGACACTGAAGTCTGAGGACCCCTCCCAACAGTAAGCATCTCTCGGAGCCAGGGGTCGCTCATGGCTTTTCCTGTTCATTGGTTGCAAAGCCCACTCCCCACTTTTTTCCTTCCAAGAGGCCATTCCACACTCCAGCTTGCCATTTGTGTGAACAGTAGGGGGTGGAATGGAGAGGAATGGAAAACAGTGACCCTGCGGCAGGAAAAACTGTTTGCCTTGGCAGGTTCGCCCAGACGTGGAGCCAAGATTCAATCAATCCTAGTGATTGACTTTATTTAAGCGACTCTCCCATTCTCCTCTGCCTCCTGCTTGGGGAGGCGGGGAGGAGGGATACAGAGCTTACTGGAAGGAGGGGCCCAAAGCTCTTCTTTGTTCCACTCTGCGGCCCAGGCCCCTGCTGCCAGGGCTGCCAGTGCACACGTCTTCCCAAATAAAACCACCCCAGGAGCTCTTTGCTCTTAAAGTGGGGTTTTCGTTGTGCACCATTAGCTTAAACCAGTGGGGACTTAACACAGTCCATGAAATCGTGCAATTAGGCAGCGGCATCCTGGCTGGCTGACCTCAGGGCCGCTGTGTTGAGTGTGTGTGTTAGGGAGGAGCCTGTAAAGGTGCAAATTCCACTTTCCTACCCCTCTCCCCGCCTCCCCAAGATGTCGGGGGTCCAGAAAACAGAACAACATCAATTAATTTGCCCCAAGTAAGTACTCAAGGAGCATTTTTGACATCTGCTGTTTTTGTAAATGAGAGGAAAAGTAAGCTGCTTTCAGTCTTTTTGAGTGGGGTTTGTTTTTGCTTTCTTTTCTTTCTTTCTTCTTCATTTTTTTTTTTTTTTTTGGTAATGCATGTCCTGCAGTCAGTAAATGCATGTAAGTATGCAGCCTGTGGTTTGTGGTCAGGGGAGAGAGGCCGAGTTATTGTGACCAAGTGCGAGCTCCTTTCTTTCCTAAACGAGTTAATGGTGCCAATCACTGGCTCCTGCTGGGCACAGAGAGGTCTGTTAAGCCTCCATTGCGGGGCCTTTGTCAGCAAGACTCATTTGGCCCTAATGCCTCAAAGCCAGCGCCCCACGGTGCCCAGACCCTCTGCTGAGAGTTGGAAGGAGGCTGCAGTTTCTCACAGCCCAGCCTCTACCCAGCGCTGTTACCCAATCTCATAGGCTCAGTTGGGTTTGGGGACGATGGCGCTTTCTGCCTCAGGGACGCCCACCCAAGAGATTTGTGAAAATGGGGCAGGAAGCAGAAAATCAGGCCCTCTCTGTTTTAAGGCTCAGCGAGGTCTTGTTATCTGAACAGGCTTTTTCATCTGGAGGCTCTATGTGGGATGAGGAGCGTGAGCCAAGGCCACAGAGCTGATGCCCGTGTGCCCATCTGTGGGCTTCTCCTGATCCAAGGGGATGGTAACAGGCCACTTTGTACAGAGTTTGCCAGTCTTACCCGCCTGTTTCGCAAATCATCTATTTGGGAATGTCAGCCCTCTCTGCAAGAGAAAGCAATTGAGGAAAAAAGCAAGTCACTAGGAATCTGGGTGTGTGCTGTTATCTGCTGTGGGATGGCTTTTCTTGAGCAGCCACTAGAGGTGTCCCCAGGATCTTCCTGGACTCATTCATCCCCTCTTGCTTTTCTGCTTGGAGGAGCTATGGAATAAAGGGATGAGCTCTGCTGGAGAGGCCGGGGAGCAGGTTCTCACAGAGCTACGGGAACCTCCGTCTGTATGATCTTGGGCAAGTTACTTTGAGCATTAGTTGAACTAGGTTTAACATCCCTTCCAGTTCAAAGGAAATAATTCGGATTCTAACCTAAGTGTTTTTCTCTATCTCTATCTATCTCTATCTCTATCTATCTCTATCTCTATCTCTATCTATATATATCTATATATTTTATTGATTTCAGAGAGGAAGGGAGAGGGAGAGAGAGAAACATCAATGATGAGAGAGAACCACTGATCGGCTGCCATCCAAGCCTGCAACCTGGGCATGTGCCCTTGACTGGAATCGAACCTGGGACCTTCCAGTCTGCAGGCTGACTCTCTATCCACTGAGCCAAACCAGCTAGGGCCCTAATTGTTTTTTTATCTGAAAAATGATGGGAATTGATTAGATTGATTAGGGCCAACCCCTTTCCCCCAAAAGCACTTGAAAAAGCAGAATTCTCACTCAAACATAAGCCTTAAAGAAGCCCTAGCTACTGCCAAGCCTCTCTAGTTGAAGGGACAGTGGAGGACCAGGAAATGTAATCTTTGTGTTTCTTTTAAGATTCCACATTTTATGACTCATGTATATTTTAAGTTATTTAGAGACTATACACTTTTTTTTTTTTTTACAATTTTAAGTTTTTTGCTTCACAATAAATACAGTTAAAAAAGTCAAATAGTAATAAAAAAAAAAACTGCAGTCCCTTGCCCCAGGCCTTCTACCACTAATTCTCACAACCTAGAGGTAAAATTTTAGTAATTTTTTGTGATATTTAACATGGTTTTTCTTAATTTTAATTTTTAGACATTATTCATTTCCTGTTATTGAAGTTAAACATTTATCTGTTTTATAGTGTCTCCCCACTTCTCCTGAATATAGTTTTATTACACTAGAGGCCTGGTGCATGAAATTCGTGCACTCGGGGGCAGGGGGGTTCCCCTCAGCCTGGCCTGTACCCTCTCACAGTCCAGGAGCCCTCGGAGGATGTCTGACTGATGGCTTAGGCCTGCTCCCCATGGACATCCTTAGCGCTGCCGCAGAGGCAGGAGAGGCTTGCCAGCCATGAGGCCAGCTTCTGGCTGAGTGGCGCTCCCCCTGTGGGAGCGCACTGACCACCAGGGGGCAGCTCCTGTGTTGAACATCTGCCCCCTGGTGGTCAGAGTGCATCATAGCGACCAGTCGTCCTGCCGTTCAGTCGATTTGCATATTAGCCTTTTATTATATAGGATTGTTGGTTAAGTTCCTATTCAATTTTTAATTCATTCTAATTATTTGAGTATTATCTGGAGCTGAGCCATGTAGTGTACTGCATTTATATGTCCTGTACACCTTTGTGTTTTCCCTTGAGTTGCTAATTGCCTCATTTCATTTTCCCAGTTCTAATGTTTGTATTATGAACCCAGCCCCAAACTTCTCTGCAGGTACTCTGCAGGTCTCTTTCCTCCTGTTTCAGTCTGGACTGGCTGAGCTTTAGGCCTGCCACACAGCTGTTCTGGAAAAACCATTCTGACTTCCGTTGCTTTTATTTTAAGTTAGATCTTTGGTTTTCTGAATTCTGTGTCTTCTTGTTCTGCATTTTCTATCAAGTACACCAGGGAGTGGTTTCCTGAGAGGACATATGGGAGATAATTTTTCTTTAATCATTGAATGTCTGAAGATGTCTTTATTCTACTCTTACATGCTGATTGATAGGCTCCATATCTAATGTGGGGATTTTAAAGACATTGATCCGTTTTCTTCTAGCTTCTAGTGTTGCTATTGATAAATCCAATGCCATTCTGATGCCTGTTCCTTTGTATTAGAGGTACACTCTCTTTTTCTCTAGAGGATTTTAAAAGTTCTTTTTATCCCTGCTGTTCCCAGATGTCATGATTCATTGAGCTGGGGACTATTTAATCTGAGAGCTCATGTTCCTCATTTCTGGGAAGTTTTCTTGTATTATTTCTTTGATATTTTCTCCCATTCATATTCTTGGTTCTCTCTATGATGCCTTCTATTCAGATGTTAACTCCTGGATTGACCCACTACCTTATCTTACTTCTTTTGTTTCCCATCTCTGTGTCATTTTGTTTAGCTTTCTAGGGAATTTTTTCAGCCTTACCTTAAAGCACTTGTATTGCATTCTTTACTTCTGCTCTTATATTTTAAATTTCCAAGTACTCTTTCTGTTCTCTAAACATGTCTTTTAATAGCTTTCTGTTTTGGTTTTATGACTACAATATCTTATCTAATATTATCTTTGTACAAGTTTTTTTTTTTTTTAATGCTTCCTACATTGTCTCTGTTATCTCTGATTTATTTATTTTTCCTGATTTGTTTTTGTATGTTTTGGTCTCTTGTAGTTCACATTTAGAGGCTTCCTTCAATGTCCGCGGGTCCTTGGCTGGCCATTTGAATTTAAGAGTGAAGCACTAAACTGGAAGCTCTTTGTATAAATGCCTGTGATTTGTGGGTCCTCATGTTAGTTTCCTGTGGGAGCTGTAGGTCTTTCCTTGTGGGCTTCTAGCTTCTTTAGATGGAAACCCTTCAGTTCCCTGACTGGGGGATATAAATGCAGTGTTCTAAGACCTGAGGGTCTCACTACTCCCCATGCAGCACCTCACTACCCTGTCCTCCTGTCTGGTGTAGCCACGCCCACTGTCTTCTGGTTCAAACTTTCTGGAGAGAATCAAGCTCTTGGTTGCTGCCGGTGAAGGCCAGTCACCTGGCTCTATGGCCCAGACCAATAGCTCTGAGTGTCCTTACACAGACTTTTTACCAGTTCCTCTGTTTAATACAGCCTCTCTAATGGGGTGCAGAAGCACCCAGTGGCCCCGGTTCCTAAGCGTTTCTGGGTCCTGCAGTGAGGATCAACTTGTTCCTGACGGGCAGCGAGGTTTCAGCGTTCCCTCTCCCTGTCAAGCCAGGTTCCACCATCCATTTGCTTTCTATGACACTAAATGTTGATATGTTCTTGCTTCCTTTACCGTTTCCCTCCCTGTGTTTATAACTTTTTTTCACTATAATTTTTAACTGACTTCGGAAAGGAGTGGAAATGATTGCGTGTGCTCGGTCTGATATGTTTGGCTAGAAGTGGCCAGTGGTAAATCCACACAAACATTCCAGAAGCTTGGTGGTTGTCAGTGTGGCATACCTTCCCTTTCCACTTCCCACTGGTGCTTAGCTCCCTGGAATTCACCTCGCCCCTTGGGATCCTGGCCTCCCACAGGTCTTCAGGGACCGCCTGATTGCCAAGGCGAGGGTTGGAGTCTCACACTCGTTCTTAAGCTCTGCAGCCTTTGGGTCAAGGAGCACTTTGTCCCTTCAAAACACCTTCCCCTGGTGCTTTCTGAGGCTCCGGGCTGCCTGGGTTCCCATCTGCCTGCGATAACTTTTGTGATAACCCCTTCTTCCTCTCCCCTGCGAAGGTGCTCTCAGGGGTCCCCCGTTCTCTTTTATGTCCTTTACTCTTCATTGTAACTACGACCTGTCACCAGATGAGTCACAAATCTGATTCCTAACAGCCCCATCCCCACCTCTCCCATCAGATTTTTCTTATGTTCTGGCAGTAGTTCCGTGTCATTTGGTGTGTAAATGACTAGCCCTTGGCTAGAAGTTGCCCTACATCCAAGTGCCCTGTCTAGGTAGTTGGAAGAATAGTGGCACCATTAATATAAGCAGATCAGGAGGAAGAGATGGTTTTGAAGATGGGTTTGCCTAGAGTGTAATGAGTTTCCTATGCTCATTTCAGCCTCAGAAATATGGCCAAGCCTCATGGGGAGCATACCAAGGAAGTGTAATTTGGGAGAGAAAAACCATGGCTTGGGTGACTGAAGTGGAATGAAGCTTTAAGGGTCTACCTGAATAGAAAGGATTATTTACTTTAAAATTTCTGAGAAAGCCCCTAATTGTAGCCTTAAATTTGGGGTTTTCTCAGTTTCTAGGTCTCTGGGTTCTTGCTCGCAGTGACTGGTGAGCTGAAAGGTGGAGTCATCTTCTACTCTTGAAAGATGCTAAGTTGTTGCTACAAATAAACAACAAAAAAACGCCAGAGAAGTGTTTTGTTTTAGTTTGGAGTCCAGCTGTTGCAGGAAGCTGAGGTCAAGGGCCTGAGACCTTTGTAGCATTCTCCCCCAGGTGAGTGGGCTCACCAGGAGGGCAGAGAAGAAAGAGCAGTGTGGGGATGCTGGAGATTAGCTTTGCTGGCTACCCCTCCCCCCCCACCCCCCCCAGTATGCCCAGCATGGTGCCTCCGGATGGTAGTGCTGCTAGGCCTGCAGACTTCACTCTACGCTTTGTAGATGGAGAACAGACACTCAGAAAGCCCAAAACCAGATTTTTGTGGTCACACAGTTAGAACCCAGGACCCAAGACTCCATCACACCAGCTGCTGCCTCCTGGGGCGTCTCCTCCCTGCCCACCACCACCAGGTGCATTGCAAACTGAGAACACAGTCCAGGGGCGTAGCTCCTGGGGACCAAGCACTGTCAGCATTGGGGGCCTGGGAGGGGAGGAAGAGGGGATCAGTCCTAAACTGCTCCTGGGCCAGCATCCACCCCTGTCCCAGCAGTCCCTGGATGAGGCATGGTGGGGGGTTGCCCACGTAACCACAGGCACAGGGAAATCAACCGCGGACGGCTAATCGCCTATCCAAACATTGCTGGTAATCTGCATCCCTAAAATAAACCCTTGAAAGATGGAAAGATGTTAGTAATTTCTGGCCAGATGTGCCTCCTCCTTCCCTACTTTCCCCACCTCAAAAAAAGAAAGTGAGCCAAATGGCAGGGAATAAAGAGTCTAATGCAGAACACATTTCCATCATTTGATTTCCCCTCTCCCCGTGCCGCCCCCCCACTTATGTAAACTAAATTCCTTTACACGGTCATGGCAAAGGACCATTAATTTTTGATTTGAGTTGTGATTAAAGGCAACACAGTCAAAAGAGTGAGATAATTTCCACTGAAGCAATGTCATTTGAAACCCAGTCATGGTATAGTAGGAAAGAGCGGGGGGTCTTTGGGGTTAGGCTGGATTCTACTTCTGATTCTCTCTCTTACAAATGGAGGCCGCGTGTTTTATTACTTAACCCGAGTCCTCTCCCTGATTGTAAGAAATAATAATGCAGATTCTACACATGGATGCTGTGAGCGCTAAGTCAGAGCCACACGGACAGCACCTGTCCTGTGCTCACGGAGCGCCATAGGGTGGGAACTTAAGAAAGGACGGCTCATGTCTGTGCAGAAAAGAAGGCGCCTGCAATGCCAGCGGGGCATGCATCCCCCCCTCTCCTGGTGCTGGAACTGATCACTCACTCAGAGGCAATGCTTGGTTTCCAGCCTTCGACTTTGGGAAGTAGCTTGAGACTCATCTAACCCGTGGGGCCACCTTTCGGAGGGTCTTGTGAAAGGAGGATTGTTCTGACTGCCTCGCCTCCCTGCAGCATTCTTTGCTGCCTTTCTGTGTGGTTTCTCCTAGTCCCATTTACCCTGTTGGGGCCTGAGCAGTGAGTCTCCTCCGGCTGGTTCCTCACTCAACCCCGCTGAGAACCTTTCTTATTTAGCAAGCCACAGACTAGAACAGTCGAGGTCTTCTCTCAAGTGAGCCCCAGGTACACGGGCTGTAAGCCTACAAGGGAAGCTTATCCAGGTGGGGGCCTGTTTGGGCATGTCTGAGGTGAGGTCCTGGAGGGGAGGGGTTTTCTGCCGCTTTCTGTTCTGCACTCCCCCCTGCTGGTCCCACTACACTGTTCCCGGTGGGGGTGGGAGCCACGCATAATCGGTGGTGCTGGGCAATGGCTGGTTCAGGCTGGGGGGAGAGCTAAAGAAAGGAACTCCCTCCCATGTGTGTGGGGAAGCCTGGACCAGCCTGTGAGGTCAGTGCTAATCCTCAGCGAGAGAGCATTCTGCTGCCGGGTGCCCAGATCCTGAACCTTCTGCCACCCTTGGGAGTGAGGCATTTCATAAGCGACACCCGGTCTAGGGTGTTCTGTGGGGTTAAGCAGGCTGCAGGGTCTGGAATCCTTTAGTAAGGAAAAGAAAGCAGTGGGGCCATGCTTAATTTACTGACTTGGACTCATTCATTAAAGATTGTTCCTAGGACAATTTCTTCTCTCCTCCTTATTCTTGGGTTAGGCCAAGGGTGTGCTTTTTAATCAACTAAATATTAACTTATAAAGCCGCCACGAATGCAGTGTTTCCTTTGCCCCAACAGTCTCTTTCAAGCGGGAAGAACTCTTACCATTTCTTAAGTGGGTCATTTCGAAATGTGGGTGAAACTGGGAAAGGAGTTTGAGTTCCTCCCCCTTATTTTCTTGGTCCATTTCATCAGTACTCCAAGTTTCGGGTTCATTATGAAGAATTTTGCGCCCTAACCGGTTTGGCTCAGTGGATCGAGCGTCGGCCTGAGGACTGAAGGGCCCCAGGTTCGATTCCGGTCAAGGGCATGTACCTTGGTTGTGGGTACATCCCCAGTAGGGGGGTGTGCAGGAGGCAGCTGATCGATGTTTCTCTCTCATAGATGTTTCTAACTCTCATCCCTCTCCCTTCCTCTCTGTAAAAAAATCAATAAAATATATTTTAAAAAAAGACGAATTTTGCAACCATAGAGTCAGCATGGGCAGCACAGTGATTAAAAGTGCACATTCAGACATGGGTTTCGGTTTAGGATTAGTGACTTTGGGCAAGGTAACCCCTGTACCTCATTTTTTTCTCATCTGTTAGTTGGGGGGGAATAATGGCACCTTCCTCCTGGCGTTGTTAGGTTTAATTGAGGAAATGCATGGAAATGCTCAGCACACTCGTAGGCATGCCCTACGCTTTCATAATTGTTAGCTATTGTTATTTAGTTCAGATTCAAGTCATTCCTCATGGCTTGTGGGTGGGAGCTTTGTGTTATTAAAAAGAGGGGGCTGAGTAATTTTGAACTCAGAAGAATTCAGAGGATGTACCAATAGTCTGGTGACTAGCATCTAGAAAATGATTTCCAACTCCTTTGGGAATACCCGGGCTGGCTGGCCTCAGAGTGGAGTGGACTGTAACAGCCACGCTTAGAGAATGCCGTCACACTGATTTATCTTCATCCAAAGACCCTTTGCAGCCATCACTGAAGTATCTGGTCCACACGTTAGCATTAAAATAATGTTAACTCAGGATCTGTAATGACAAAGAAGAGAGAAGGCCAAGTTGATGGACTTGCCCTTTCTGCAGGGGGATGTGCTGAGAACAGAAGCAGCCCATGTACTAGATTAGACTTGAGAGTTCATTACTTTGATTTGTCTACCAGGACCCCACCAGGACTTGCTCTAATCTACCAGGAAATTTGGTTCCGTGTAGGTCTACTCAATGGATAGAACATTCGTGGCAGCCGCTGGAGGCTGATCAGTGGTTGACAAGACCTCAGCGGTGCCTGCTGTCAAAACTTCTTAAAAGGCACTCTGGTGGGGGCCCTGATTTTCCCAATGCTGAAGTTGGACATTGATGTTGAATGCACTTTAGCATGACAGTTTGAAGCACTTTCCCTTGTTGGGTGTGCACACATAGATTCTGTTTGTCTTATTCAGAGGACACAACATTTGAGGAATTGTATGACCCTTGGATGTTAAAAAACTAAAAAGAACACAACCCTCAGGGTTTCTCTTTAACTCCAGAGTCTAAAGCATTAGATTATATGGATTATATTGGATTATATGATCCCTTCCCTCTCTCAAAGCGTTGTGTGATATTCTGAGTCACTGAGTTTTAAAAAAGAGAAAAGTGTTTTGGTTTTGAAATTGTATTTGAGACTCCTAGCACCTTGCAGCAACTGGTAGGCACCACAGAACTAGGGGGACAGAGTCAGTTAACTGAGCTGTTGGTACTCATTTATAAAACGGTCTCCTTTTGCCTGCTGTTTGCCTTTCCTTCCACCCTCCTCTTCAGCCATGGGTGTGGGTTATTGTTGTCCATGAAAAGCCGTGTTCTAAAATTCTTGCTCCCCTTCTCTCCTCCCCCCTCCCTGCCCTCTCACCCACTCTAGCACTGAGGATGAAAATAAAAGAAGTAAAGAAAGAAAACGGTGACAAAAAAATCATCCCCAAGAAGAAGAAGCCCCTGAAGTTGGGGCCCATCAAGAAGAAGGAGCTGAAGAAGCTTGTCCTGTACCTGAAGAACGGGGCCGACTGCCCCTGCCACCAGCTGGACAACCTGAGCCACCACTTCCTCATCATGGGCCGCAAGGTGAAGAGCCAGTACCTGCTGACGGCCATCCACAAGTGGGACAAGAAAAACAAGGAATTCAAAAACTTCATGAAGAAAATGAAAAATCACGAGTGTCCCACTTTCCAGTCGGTCTTTAAGTGAAGCTCACGGGCAGGGCGGGTTGGGGCGGGAGCCCTGGGTTGGGGTGAGGGGTGGGGCTGAGCAGACAACGCTGAAACTCACTGCTTCTGTGGGTAGAGAGCGTTGTAATCCCATTGGCTTTCCTCTTGCAGCATCCCTACTCTTCCCTCCACACTCCCCTCCAGCCCCAGTATAGCCAGTATTTAAAGCCGCACACCCAGGTAGGGAAACCCTGTTAGATTAGGAAGTCTTGTCTGATCTCCAGTCTGGAGCCACCTGTCACTGAGTATAAGGAGGTGCAAAACCATTCAACCAGAGACACAGTCCACAAGAGACACACTCACTAAAAAAATAAAAACTTTCCACACCAAAAAAGGGATTAGGCAAAATGTAAGAGACAGCAGCAAGCACTAAGCCCCATGACTTTGTTTATGTCATTGCAAATCGATTGTGGGTCGATCAGCTAATTGATTCCTTTGGAACTAGGAAATTCTAACTATTGGGAAGACATGTTGCTTTCGGTTCCAGGGTAATTTCCTGTCTGCTTTAGGCAGACTTGGACACCCACCACACTTACAACTTCAGATCAGTTCCAGGGAGCTAGAGGTGCAGGGAAGAAAAGCACAGCACAGTATGTAGCAGTGAAAACAAAGGGAGGCCATGTCAGCCCTGCTTCCCCGGGGATTGCCTTTTGCCGTGAATCAGCCAGTCTCAGATGCCATGGGAGTGACAGCTGACATCCGCCTCAGTCAGGATTGAACCCCCACACATGGGGTGGGCAGCACGTGCTGGCCTCTGTGTGAGGAGGGGAAGCACCGCGGCACCAGGCCCACGGCTGAGAGAGAGGACTATTTTCAGACCCCAGAGGCCTTGGTTAGTGGTTTTTAAAAAGCATAGATAGGAGAAGAAAAGAAAAATTTAGAACAGTCCAGCAAATTGTTAGTCCCGGTGAACTGTAATTGGGTGAAGAGATTAGTATTCTAATGTCATCTGTTTGTTCATTTCACATTTTCTTAAGAACAACTGAAAAAACCTACTTTTCAAGGATTTTTTTTTTTTTTTTTAAAGTCCACACTGAGCATTTGAAAGGTGTGCTGAAGACCAGGGTCTCTTGTGCATCTGAGGCTACTTTCTGGCAGGGCGGTGCTATCGCTCGGCATTTTGGGTGGGAGGTGGATGTAGCTGGTGCGTAGCCGTGGGTCCTCCCTCCTGAGGAGTCCTGGATTGCTCTGGCCCCAACACAACGCTCTTCAAAACTCACAGTGCTTCCCATTCCTTTCTTTCCTGTGAAGAAATGGATTCCTTTCAACAGGTCAAAGACATTCAGAACAGCCAGGCTGCCTGTGCTCCTGCATTAAAAATTTTTATTTTTATTTCTGCAGAGGGGAAGTTAAGCCACCAGTGTCTCCCCACTCAAGGAGAGAGTTTCAAAGGCAATACCCCTCTGCAGTTTTTTCTGACTTCCCTAGAGATTCCTCAAAGCCTTCTGTTTAATAAATGATGTGTGCAAACCTGTTCACTTAAGCAACTTCATTCCTCTTGTTCAGTGTATAGGAAGCAGTTCTAAACAATCAATGCTAATTTCTCCCCCAAGCCTGATTCTTAATTCTCTGTAACACCTCGAGGACTTGAGCAGTTGTCCATCTGGGCGAGTGGTTACACCCAATGTAGCTGCTGCAGAGAGGCCGGCAAGTGTTGCCCACGCCGTCCTGGCCCGACACAGAACCAGTGGAACATGCTGTTAACGTCCGAAGACTCCAGACTGAAAAATCTGCCTGCCAACTTCGCTACCTACCTGAGGGTTATCCTGATGTAATTAACCTCTCACAATTAGGGATTCCCATCATTTTAATACCTTTTTTTGGTTCTCTCCAAACTTTAATCGTAAAGTGTTGGGGGGATCTTAAATGATTTGCCTGTAATTTTGAATAGTTTAAAAAAATGTGTGTATATATATATTAGTTAATTAGAAATATTCTACTTTCCTATTGTCAACTGAAATTCAGAGCAATTTCATGAGTGCATGGATCTGGGTCTTAGCTTTGGTTGATTAGCTCAAGAGTTCACTGAACGTATGTATCTGATGTGTCTGCTCGTTTTGACAGAGCATCATGCAATAGGACCCTCATTCCAAGGCAGTGGCCTTGGGAGAGGGGTCTGTGTGGGGTATTCGCAGTTACAGCAGAGAGATTATGGAAGAATAATAGGTGGCCGTGCTGTGCAACCCTCTAAATGGGAATTCTCAGGTAGAAGGTAACATTTTTAGAAAAAGTTCAAAGTAAATTGAAAATATGAATTGCAGCTGGATTTACCCCAATCACAGTGTCCTAGGACTTTGAGGTTTACTGTGGATTTGAGACACCCACCAGCTCTGTGTACAACACAGCGATTTCAGGACGCAAAGGGAGGCTGTGGGCCCAAGTCCGCATTGTTATCCCAAACCTTTGATTTGCTCAAGAAAGGCCATAACAAAACCAATGTGCATACTCATTGGCTTGGTCATCGGCTCCCAAAAGAGAAGGTGTGTGTGTGATGTAATTATTGCTAGTGCAAAGGTCCTGTTTGTACAGGTTTCAGATAATCATTCTGGGTAGAATCCTGTGAGGTCATTGGCAGAACTCAGCTCAGTCTTTGAAAAACATTAGTAATTATCTTAGCAGATAGGAAGGGAGGCGAGAATTCCAGGAACATTTTACTTTTAGAATATCCGGTAGGACACTTGGCTCTCAGTGCCACTGAATTAGCACCAAGGCGGAATCCAATCAGAGCTCCGGTTTCATTTGCATCTGTAAATTACAGAATCACCTTTTGCCAAACCTAGAGGCTGTGTTTCTCCTCAGACTCCAGGTTAACTAGTTGCCCTATTGTAACTGTACAGATGTGGTGGGCTCAGACGATCTGTTTAGAAGCACAGCTTCGGTCACTCCCACAGAATAACGTACTGGCCGTCCCGACCTGTCACCCGCAGACACAAAGGACACAGACACAATTTGTTTCCTCTAGTTCCTTCCTGTAGCACTCCTCTTTTAGAGTCTAAATCTTTTACAAAAGCTTTGAATACTGTGAAAATGTTTTACATTCCATTTCATTTGTGTTGTTTTTTTTTAAACTGCATTTTTACCAGATGTTTTGATGTTATCACTTATGTTAATAGTAATTCCCGTATGTGTTCATTTTATTTTCATGCTTTTCCTGCCATGTATCAATATTCACTTGACTAAAATCACTCAATTATCGATGATCATGTGAGCTGTGACTTTTTCCCCCAATAGTACACCACTCACCCGCTTCCATGGCACACTGACCCCACGCCTCATTTTTTTCAGTGATGTTTTCTGGCCTCAGTGTCATGACTTGCAAGGAGTAGCTGGGCGTGGGTGGGCTGGAGAAGCTCCTGGGGGCACCGCAGGCCGCCCTCACCCTCACCCCCCGTTTACCATCTGCTCCCATGAACGACTCCCAGGTGTGTTTCTCCTGGTTGTGTGTGTTTCAGATCAGAAAGAAGGTCAAATACTTGCTCTACAAGAATGTGTTTTTCCACCCTGCCTGAGTTTTTTTCTGGTTTCAGATGCTCTTGCCCCTCAGACACTGAGACCTTAGAGGGACCATTTTAATTTACAGATGGAGAAGCTAAGATGAGACATAATAAGAGTTTGGGCGTTGCTGGAATTAGAACCCAGGGCTCCCAAGTGCTAGTCTTGTGGGAACAACACGACATACCTCTGAACTTCCCCTTTGGACGCACAGTGTGGCCCTGACCAGGCCCATGCTGTTTCATATTAGGTTAGATGCTTCTTGCCTTAAGGAACTATTCAGTGCAACTTCTTATTCTGTAAGCAATTACAATGACAGTTTCAGTTGATGTCATCCCTGATGAACAAGGCATTTCCAAACCTCAGACAGCTGGCAATTTTACCTACAAGTGAGCAAATACTCCATCACACAAAACCACACCTAAACACAGACACCATTTTCTAGGCATGGTATGGGGATTGTAAAAATTCCACCAAAGTTGCACTCCAGTGTGGAAAGATTTTCTCATCTAGTGTACCTGACTGGTGAACTAGTGATACGCTAGCCCAGCCAAGGCAAATACTGGCATTTCCTTTCAGTTCCCCTGTGATTAATAAGAAGGAAAATGTCTTAGGCTGGGTGTGGATGGCCCATGGTTTCCCAATGCTGTTTGCATTTTTGTAAAATAAATCAGCAAAAGAGTGAAGTTGCCCAGGAGTTTGGGGTGTCCAAGGGGTGCTGGAACCTTGTGTCTTAAGATGCTGGCCCCACCCAAACAGAGGCCTGGCCTTCAATCTCTAGCACCTACATCTCTTCAAGGAATCACACCGGCGCTTGCCTACTTAGGGGCAGAAAGAGCTGAAGGGCCAGTCGCTATATTATCCAACTTAGGCTGGACTCACTTCTAATGCCACCTCCCCACCATGAATCCAGAGGTGCCAACATTTCGTGTTTGTTCCCAAGAAAGGGAAATCCGTACCCATCATCCAATAGTAATCAAAGGACGTAGGGAGAACCATTCTTAAATCTTAGTATGTATCATCGAGGGGAACTTGCTAACATGCAATTTCTGGCTCCCACCCTCCAGATGTTTGGGTTCTATCTAGGTTTGCCATGGGGCCCTGGACTCTGCACTTAGAACTAGCGCTCTAGGTTATCCAGGTGCCTGAAGTCCACTGGGTCTTACTTTGTAAAACATGCTAGTAGGACATAAGTGGCTGGGGATGAAAGATTTTTTTTGGGCATTTCCCTTTTCTCTATCCACACACTTCATATTACTGCAGCCCTTTCTGAAGTTTTCTGAGCTACTCTTACTAAGTATTAGTTAACAGAAGTCAGATACACAAGGTAGAGATTGAGCCTAACTCTTTTATCACTGGGTACGTCTGGCTCTCCAATGAGTGCTTCGCAAACTTTAATATGCATGTGAGTCCTCTGGAGACCTGGTTACAATGCAGATCCCTCTCCATAGGCCTGAGGTGGGGCTGGAGTTCTGCATTTCTTTCTTTTTAAAAAAATATTTTTTATTGATTTCAGAGAGGAAGGGAGAGGGAGAGAGAGATAGAAACATTAATGATGAGAAAAAAATCATTGATCAGCTGCCTCCTGCACGACCCCCCCCCCCCCCCCCCCCACTGGGGACTGAGCCCACAACCCTGGCATGTGCCTTGATCAGGAATTGAACCGTGACCTCCTGGTTCAAAGGTCGATGCTCAACCACTGAGCCACGCCAGCCTGGCTGGAGTTCTGCATTTCGGATGGGCTCCTGCTGTGGGGAGAGGCTGACCCCACCGGGTTCATTTGAAGAGCACACTGAGTAGCAGGCTTTAAGGGGCAAGCAAGAAGGGCTGCCAAAGCTCAGTAGTGTCATTGCTCCCTCCTATTGTAATGAAGCCATTTCCGGAGTGCCCACATAGGGCCCATCTCCTAGGGCCGTGGTCGGCCAACGGCGGCTCGCGAGCCACATGCGGCTCTTTGGCTCCTTGAGTGTGGCTCTTCCACAAAATACCACGGCCTGGGCGAGTCTATTTTGAAGAAGTGGTGTTAGAAGAAGTTTAAGTTTAAAAAATTTGGCTCTCAAAAGAAATTTCAATCATTGTATTGTTGATATTTGGCTCTGTAGACTAATGAGTTTGCCGACCACTGTCCTAGGGAATCAAAATATTAACTATGTTTTGGGTTGGAAAGAAAATCAAACTGCGGAAGGGTTACTGGTGAGATAAGACCTTGGTTCTTATCTTCTTGAAGGAAATATTTTAATCAAGAGACAAAGTGCAGCAAAGCAAGCAAGAACTTATTGGCCAACAAACTGAGGAGAGTAAAACAAGGAAGGGCTGAGCATAGAAGAAGCAACAGGAGAGCCTAGGCTGGGCTGCTTTGGCTCACTAGGAAGTCAGAGAAAAGAGGGCCTTGGAAACAGGGTCAGCGGGTTAGCCTGGGACGAGCTGCCACTGCCCATTGCTCCCCTGGTTACAAGTCTCTTTGGGATCCTTAGAGGGAAAAAATGGGGAAAGGAAATGGCCCAGTGTGCTCCCTGGCGGGGAGAATGTGCGCTGGATCCTTTGCTTTGAGGGTATTTATCTCTCTCTTGCAGGTGGGACTCTTAGGGGAGGTTTCAGGGGAGGCTCTCAATAGACTATTCATCAGCTCTCCAGGTGTGTTCTTTCAGGGTCATGGTCTCACTGATTGGTTCGAGCCAGGGCATGGGATTATTAGTCAATGCAGCTGGTCATGAGGCAGCCACTGCATCACTTGTCTGGTTTTGTTGCTTTTCTGGGCCTGGAGCTGAAATACAACTGAGGCCTAGATATTATCTTTAGGGAGGAAAAGGTCAGGAAGTCCAAACTGCATGACCAGCGATATGAAAGGTAAGGAAACCTAAACCGCATAACCAGTGTTATGCTAGGGGAGGAAATGTTACCCTGGGAGCAACATCCTTATTTTCCCAGCTTTGCCCCTTGCTTGGCACCCGGGGCTTTCGGTCCTGGTGAGCGTTTGCATTGGTTGTCGCTCTGCTCATGTGTCTCTAACTGCCCATTACAGAAGAGTCCTGGTTAGAAACCCAAAGCTGGGGTTCATCGTCTCAACCCATCCATTAGATTTCACTCTTGTCCACGGCCAGAAGGGTTGGTTCTTTTTCCTCCATTTATGTTGGAAACTCACAGATCCCTTCCTTTCAGAACCAGGTCTGTGCCCTTTACCAAACTCCCCCCAGCCCCCTGTCCTGGACCACCAGGGGTCCTTGGCGTTAACCAACTGATGGTTTTTACCTCGACCGCTAAAGTAATATCAGACTTTGACAAGAGAATTGGGACTTTTCATGTTCCATTTGTTCACATCTGGGCAGTTTCAAGCTCAGGTTATGGGAGAGGCCAAGACAAGGGGGGTGGGGAACCGAAGTATTTGGAGGGGAAATCCCACCTCTTTGATAAATTGAGGACAGCCTGCCAAGCAAGGCTGATTTACCGGGGGAACAGGCGTCAGGAATTTCTGTCAGCGAAGGTGGGGAAGGCTGCCTTTTGTAGGCTTGGAGAAGATGGGTACCAGAACCGGCTCCAACTAGGAGCAGAAAGCTCCTGTGTCTTTATACATCTGTGGACTATTTAGATAAGCAGGGGCTGTACTTAATCATGGAGGGAGTTGTTTGCTTAAATAAAGGGAGGGAAAGTTGCATGTGTGTGCTTAAGAGGAGAGAAAGAGGAGGTGGGAGGAAGGAGAAAGGATCCAGCAATTTTCCACGGCTGAAAGCCCACCACGTGGCTTTAATTAGGATGACTTTCCCGTCACCTGGATGCCAGAATTCATGGGTGGGAGCCGGGGTGAAGGATTTGGAATTCTCATGGTTCTGTCCGTGGGGCTCAGCTTGGCTCTGCTGTGGGCATCCGTGAGCTCCAAGGAAAGGTTCCTATTGGTTCTCACTTCCCTTCCCTGGCGTGCCTGCTCCTGGGCTCTCGGACTACGCACACGCAAGAGGCCTGTTCCTTGGCTAGCCAGGTGGGGTCCTGGGCCAGCGCTTCTTTGAGGTTCCATAGATGTTAAGACTTGAAGAAAAAGCAGTTGAAACCCAGAACTTCACATTAGATTTCCTAAAAAAAAAAAAAAAGGACGAGAATTCGCTGCTGAAATGTGTGGGACATGATCCCATCTCTGTGGCACTGTTTACTAATTTTCACCAGAATTGCCTGTCTCTGTTTGGCCCTGCAGATGGATTAGTGGTGGGAGGTGGTTTCAGGGCCTCAGTTTCCCCTTTCGCTGTCTAGTTCTCTGGAGAGTTCATGCAGATCATGGCAATTTTGACTCTTTGCCTAGAAGATGAAGCCCATAATCTGAAGGAATAAAGGCATAACAGGCCGAAACCCAAGTGCCTATTTCACAATGTGGTCCCGGGACAGCCAGGGTGGGTTCCGCAGAATTAACTGGATTCCTCTGGGGTCAGCACTGCCTCCCAAGGCTGGCAGCTCGGGCCATCTGGAACCTAAATTTGGCTGCTGGTCTTGGCCAGTGAAGCAGTGACTTCCAGCAGCAGTATATCCCTCCAGCATGGCAAAGCCGTCCTGACCTGGGCCAGGCCTGGGCAAGGCCCCTGGGCCCCTGCAGAGGAGAGGGAGAAGAAGAGGATGTAGAGCAGGGGAAGGAGGAGGAGGAGGCAGCTTGCGGATGGCTAGAGGAAAAATGAGCACCAGCCTGTAAACTGCAATTAATGTCAGCACGAATCCTTCCTAGCTCTGCCCCCGACTTGCTAACCAGCTCGTGTAAGCTCTGCGTCCTCTCACAATTCTCTCCAGTTGCCTCCTCACTGCAGTGCCAGGACTGCCAGCTCCTATGACATGAGGACTGGACTGGAATGATGATGCAGGCATCCCAGGGTGGAGTCGAGGGAGGCACCGCTTAGATGTGCACCAGAACCCAGACTAGCATTTATTTCTATCCATGAGCTGGCAAGAAAGAGCTCACCTTTCAAACCCTCGGAACTGGCTTGACCATGCCGTGCACCTTGACGATGGGAAAGGACAGCTGGTGTGTCCCGCTCAGTGTGGCTCCTAGCACACGTGGCATCCTAGACCCTCCTCATTTCCATGCAACCTCTCGTGCTGAGCTGGAGAGCACAGCAGTCCGCTGGGGACTGTTCTCTCCGGGTCTGGACGTTTCCCAGCAAGCCTCACACCGAACCTTCAGCAGGTCCCGAGAAAATCCTCTCCTCTCTTCTGACTCACTGTTTCCTCCCCGCCTAGTGGACGGAAATGTGTTTGTTCAGGAGAAGTGGTTTCAACTGCAGGGGAAAGGGATCCAGCTTTCAATCAAGTCAAATGAAATTCATGTGTTTCACAAGGCACAGACACGCGTGTGCGTGCGTGCACACAAGGTCACCTTCGTGCCCAGGGAGGGTCACGGCTCCGCCCCAGGAGGACTCTTTTGCCAAAGCGCAGACTACTCGCTCAGGGTCGGCACTGGTTGCTCTCGTCTTCACAATCACTGTTCTGTGTTCAGATGATTGTGAGTGGCGTGGGGCATGTTTGTTCTCATGTAATTGCTTGTTTCCTACTGAAATTTCCATGTCAGACCCTCTCATTGTTCTCATTATCGCTTGCCTCATATTCTGCCTGCCAGGGAAGGCCCATCACAGCGCCTCTGGCACGGTTGGTATCGATTAGGGGGCCCAGTGCAGGTTCCCCTCGCAGGCGGGCCCTCGGGCGGCTGGGCTGTCAGGAGCCTGCCGCAGGAATTCAGGGCTGTGAGCTGCAGCTCCGACTTGACCAGCTGGGGTTCCTGGTTGCTGGGCCAAGTATCAGGACAAGGGAGACTTGACAAGGGCCTGGCCTGCCTCCTGATTTTGGATTAGGCTAAACGCGGAGTGCATTTTGCATCCCCATTCCAAGTATTTCAGAGGAAATGTGACCCTTGTGTTTCTGATTCATGTGCACTCAGCTCACTAAAATGTTGATTTACAAAGGGTGAGTGATGTCCAAACAGTCCTCCAGGGCCTCTGTTCTGAGCCAGCCTTTCTTCTTCTTCTTTCTTACGGCTTGTTTGTGAGGAGGGTAGGTGGGAAGAAGAAGTCAACGATTTTGACTTTGAACTGGGGAGTTGCATTCCGTTAGGAATAAAACTTGGACTGAGAGGACAGGAGCACAGACCTTTGGAATCAATTGGGTTCTATATTGGACGAGTCATGTGCTTCTAGACCTAATCAGAACCACCTGGACTTCCTCACGGGCCCAGTCGCTTTCCAGGCAGCACAAAGCATTTGAACTTGACCTGTGCTGAAAATGAGCCAGAGTACATAAAAAGAAAGACCATCGTCTGTTTACAGGAATAAACGTGTGTCTACGGAGAGCTCTTGGAATTCTGGGATAAACACCCCATGTTGCCTTCACCTGAAATTCCAGGGACTGCCTCCCATGGACACTGTTACTCTTTCAAAAACTCAGCCTTTCCAGGAACTTGGGGTGCATGCATTTTTCTTGCGGGCTGCACGTAAAACCTGTTTGGAATCGGGCAAAAGGATGATGACATACTATAAATTCAGTCATAAGTGCCTTCATGGGCCACCAAACATTTTTAGGAAGCCCTGGGCCTTTGCCCATTTCTTATTTATTTCAGGAGAGAAACTTAAAAAAAAAAAAAAAACATTCCTGGACTTGTGTGCCAGGAGCACATCTCTTTCCAGGGTGTGGGTGTACGTCAGGGTCAGTGTGTGTAGGTGTTAGCATTGGGGTGTGTGTGCTTGAGTTTGTGTCAGTATCTGTGTGTGTAATTCGGCTCCAAAATCAGGCCCCTCTTCTGCAAGCACCCACCATATGTGATGTACAGTGAGATGTTAAAATGTTAAATCGTGTGGTGCCAAGTCTGTCTTGTATGGATCACTCTTGTTTCTGGGATGCTTTAATCACTTCAGCCTGTTTGTAGACACTGTGAGATACATTATACATTAGAATACCTTCTGCTAGCCCTGGCTGGTTTGGCTCAGTGGATAGATCATTGGCCTGTGGACTGAAGGATTGCAGGTTCGATTCTGGTGAAGGGCATATGCCCAGGTTGTGGGCTCGATCCCCGGTGGGGGGCATGCAGGAGGCAGCCAGTCAATGGATTCTCTCTCATCATTGATGTTTCTATCTCTCTCTCCCTCTCCCTTCCTCTCTCTGAAATCAATAAAAATATATTTAAATAAAAGAATAGGCACATTTAAAAAAAAGAATACCTCATGCTAATATTATACCTGTGTACTGCCAGTTCTGTGTGTCACCCCGTCACCACTGCCATTGCCCTCAGCATTGTGCCTTGCACAGGGCTCGTACTTGAGTAACTTGTGTTCAGAAAGGGGTGGGTGGGAACAGCTGGACTTCAAAGTCTTGCCTACCAGAGCCTCTGTAAGGCCCTCCAGGAGAAAGGAAAGTCACTCTGAAGGGTGAAGAGGTTGGGCAGCATTCCTGTAGCTTTGCTGTCCCTGCTGGGGTGCTCCTTCCTCACCTCCTATTGGTACTGTTGGGTTGAAGGTGTCATCAATGAAACAAGCTTTTTTTTTTTTTTTTTTCCATTCTGAGAGGAAAATGGTGAATTCATGCCAGTAGATTCGAATGTGTTAAAGGTTGGTCTGACTTCACAGACGGTGTCCAGCAGCTGCTGACATACCAGTGAAATTAGGGAAAAGCTGGTTTTCCAGTATTTGTTTGGCAGAGGACCCAGCAACTGACAGTGGATCAGAACGAGGGCTCATAAAGCCCAGAGCCAGGACCCGAACGCTGAGCGCTTTCTCATCAGATGCTTTCAAGTCTTATCTTTCTGAACAGTTAAATGTCTGCATTTGGCTCACTCCCCTCGGGACCATTTATTGACTTTTTAGAATGATCCCTTCTGGTACAAGTAGTAAAAATCTGAGCTGGCCAGAAAATCTGGGACATTTTCTCCTAAATAAGCGGTTCATTTTGGTTCTTTTATGTGGTTCCTAACTCTTCAAGATTCCTTGTGTAGAACTTGAAAAAACATACTCAGAAGGCTGGAAAAAACACACCACCAGCATCAAAACAAAACCCAACCAGCACCAACAAAACAATGAAGCTAAAAATAAAATCCTGCCCTGGCTGGTGTGATCAGTGGTTAGAGCATCAGCCCGTGCACCAAAGGGTCATAGGTTCAATTGCCGGTCAAGGGCACTACCTGGGTTGCAGGTTCCATCTCCCGTCCTGGTCAAGGAGTGTGCGGGAGGCAACCAATCAATGTGTCCTTCTCACATCAATGTTTCTCTCTCTCTTTCTCTCTCTCCCCTTCCTTCCCTGCATTTCACTCTCTCTAAAAATCAATGGAAAAAATATCCTCGGGGGAGGATTAACAATAACATCAAAAAATCCTAAATTTAACATGGGCCTGCAAAGAAAGGATTTCTGATAACCTCATACATAAACTCGGACACAGAAAGTAACAGAAAGAAAGGGTTCATTTAAGCTGGCCCATGCTTGTTCCCCGGGCTGGTCTGAGATACTGGGATGCACATTGTATTCACTGGTGTGGAGTTTTAACTATCACTTAATGGTATCTGGAGAAGAACCATAGTATTGACATTGGCTTAAAATACTGTTCCTTTCATGAACCGTAAGAAAAAAAAAAGATAAATTAGACCACATCAAAATGAAAAACTTCTGTGCATCAAAGAATGCAATCAACAGAGCTGAAAGGCAACCCATGAAATAGAATTTACAAATCATGTATTTGATAAGGGATTCATATCCAGAATGTATAAAGAATCCCTACAACTGAAAAAACCCCCACTCAGAAACCAACAACCCTATTAAAAAGTGGGCAAAAGACTTGAATAGACATTAATCCAAAGAAGATAAAGCAATGGCCATGAAGCACATGAAAAGATGCTCAGCATCAGTTATCATTAGGGAAATACAAATCAAAACTACAGTGAGATACCACCTCACACCCATTAGATTGGCTCCTATAAAAATACCCCTGAAACAAAACAACACCTCCCAAAAAAGACCCCCCGAAAACAATAATTACTGGCAAAGATGTGGAGAAATTGAAAGTCCTCTGCACTATTGGTGGGAATGTAAAATAGTACAGCTGGTATGGGAAATAATATGATAGCTCCTCAGAAATTAAAAATAGAATTACCATCTGATCCAGCAAGTCCACTTCTAAGTATATACTAAAAAAAACTGAAGGCAAGATCTCAAAGAGCTATTTGCACACCCATGTTCCTAGCTGCATTTTTCACAATAAACAAAAGCTAGATGAGTGGATAAACAAAGCATAGTCTATTCATAAAATAGAATGTTATTCAGCCTTAAAAAATAAGGAAATCCTGACACATGTTACAACATGGATGAAACCTGAAGACATTATACGAAGTGAAATAAGCCAGTAACAAAAAGACAAACATGGTATGATTATAGGAGGTACCTAGAGTAGTCAAATTTATAGAGACATAAAGTAGAGTGGTGGCTGCCAGGAGCTCGAGCAGGGGGAGTGGAGAATTGCTTAATGGTTATAGTTTCAAGGTTGGAAGATGAAAAGAGAACGAGAGATCGGTTGCACAGCTGTGCACTTAAAAACAGTTAAGATGGTAAATTTTGTTTTGTCTATTTACCACGATTATAAATACTGTCCCTTTTATCCTGGGCATTTCTGGGACAGAAGAGGTTTTCCAAAGTTCAGGAAGATGTGAGTTGGAAGCTCTATGTGCAGCAGACCCTCATTTCTGAATTACTTCTGCAGCTTAGGCCTCCTAAATGGAAAAAAACCCTCATGAAGTGCTTTTTCCACTCCCTTCAGCTCACCACACTGGGGAGCATGAGGGGAAAACAGCTACACCCAATCCAAAGTGATCGGAACTCTTGCAGTGGCAAGATTTTCCAACCCCAGCAGGCAAGCTCCTCATCCTTCTCTCAAAGCTCTCTCTCTCTCTCTCTCTCTGTCTCTGGATCACTGGGCAGTACAAGGGTTGAAAGGAACTGTCCTGCCTGACAGAGACAGGGAGGAGCGACACAGAGCCCTTCAAAAGGGACCACTTAGCAACCAACCATTTTTCCTTCATGCTGTTGGGATTTCCCTGGTCCATCAGGGCCTTCACCTTCCTGGCACCCGAGGTAGGAAGAGCAGACAAATAGCTGTTTACCTCTGCCCGGCCTGCTCCATGCGGACTCAGGGAGTGGGTTCTGCTGTTTTCTAGCATTGAGAAAAGTCAGCTTTACTGGGCAGCCATGTGCCAGCTGTTATGAAGGCTGCAAGGAACAAGTGGAAATAAATCCACCCCCAAGTACTTTAGACTCTCACAGGGAAGGTAAAACACGGGCATCAGTGACCACAGCGCCAGGCAGGGAGTGAGGTGTGCAAGAGGAGAAGTATGATGACTCCCGAGAGGTCCTGGGAAGATTGCAGGTGGGAGACCTCTTGGGAATCATCATACTTCCATCCAGGATGATCAAAGAGTGGGGCAGGTGGCACTGCATTTGGGCTTCAGAGAACGGTTAGGCCTGGATATGCCAAGTCACGGAGAGGGCATCCCAGGCCCAGGGGATGGCAGGAACACAAAGGAAATTCAGAGCTGGTGCTGGGACCCACTGAAGGTTGATGTTTGGGAAACCAACTGAATCAAAACTTGCTTCCAGGAGACTGGAGAGCCAGCAGGGACCACAGCCTGGGTCTTAAATGCCTGTGGGTTTTAATCACCGGCTACTTCGAAAGTGCAGTGGCTGCCACTAATTGACCCCAGCTCATGCTCCTCAGAGCATGATCTACAGACTGGCTACCACTGATACACAATGAAATAAGTGCAGAAATTGCAATTTAATGGAGTAATTTTGTCTGTCAAATCTAATAATACAAGTTTTGAGCTTGTTGCATGCTTTGCTTTTATTCAATATTTTTCTAATAATTTGCTTTCATTGTATTTTACAAAATACAGTAATTTTGTGACAGATCAGAAAGAAAGAAAGAAAGAAAAAAACAACCAGCTACAGTAATTTTTTATGTCAGAGAGTTTTGGTAGCACCATCCTAGCTTGTCCCTGCCGTTCTTCCTGGAACAGGCTCCATGTCCATCAGTGACACGTATTTGAACCTCACAGGGTTTGCTGAGGTCGATCTGGGGTCTGATACCTCATCTGTTCCCTGTCCATAGGGACCACAGATAGCATGTACCATGTCTGCACAGCTGTGTGGGAGTTCCACAAGGAGGGGCAGGGGTGCAGCTCTAAGGTGTCTATGGGAGCAGTGCTGACATTTTGGACTCCTCCCATGGTGGGCGCTCATGGGTGGTGAGGCAGATCTGGACCGGAGCCCTGCCATTGGTCTGCACCAGTGTGGACCCAGGAGAGGCCCAGCAGCAGCCTGCTCTTTGTCTGAACCTCAGGAGTCCCATCTCTTTCCCATAAACTATCTTCACAAATTATATATATAACACAATGCATAATATTAGAAATAAACTACAATAAAAAAATTCAAACACTTGGAAGCTGAATAGCATGCTATTAAACAATGATTGGGTTACCAAAGAGATCAAAGAAGAAATTAAAAACATCCTGGAAATAAATGACAATGAAAACACAACAATCCAAAATATATGGGACACAATGAAAGCAATCCTGAGAGGGAAGTTTATAGCTCTACAGGCCTATCTCAAAAAACAAGAAAAAAGTGGTAGTAAATCATCTAACTCTACAACTTAAAGAATTAGAAAGAGAGCAACAATAAAAGCCCAGAGTCAGCAGAAGGAAGGAGATAATAAAGATCAGAGCACAAAAAAAATGACATAGAGATAAACCAACAACAGCAAAACACACACACACACACACACACACACACACACACACACACACACACACAACACAATACAAAAGATCAATGAAACCAAGAGCTGGTTCTTTGAAAGGATAAATAAGATTGATGAACCTCTAGCCAGGCTCACCAAGAAGCAAAGAGAGACGACCCAAATAAACAAAATCAGAAATGAAAGAGGCGAAATAACAACAGACCCCACAGAAATACAAAGGATTGTTAAAAAATACTATGAACAACTCTATTCTAACAAATTAGACAACCTGGAGGAAATGGACATATTCCTAGAAAAATACAACCTACCAAAACTCAATCAGGAAGAATCTAAAAATCTCAATAGGCCAATAACTATGGAGGAAATTGAAGCAGTCATCAAAAAGCTCCAGCAAACAAAAGCCCCGGGGCCAGGCGGCTTCACAGGGGAGTTTTACCAAACATTCAAGGAAGAACTAAAACTTATCCTCCTCAGATCATCCCAAAAAATTCAAGAGGAAGAAACACTTCCAAGCTCATTTTATGAAGCCAGCATCACCCTAATACCAAAACCAGATAAAGCAACACAAAGAAAGAGAATTACAGGCCAGTATTCCTCATGAACATATATGCCAAAATCCTCAACAAAATTCTAGCAAATCAGATCTAGCAGTACATCAGAAAGATCATACACCATGACCAAGTAGGATTTATCCCAGGGATGCAAGGATGGTACAATATCCGCAAATCAATAAACGTGATACATCACATAAACAAATTGAGAGATAAAAATCACATAGTCATATCAATTGATGCAGAAAAAGCAGTTGACAAAATCCAACACCCTTTCTTGATAAAAACCCTCAGTAAAATGGGAAAAGAGGGATCATAACTCAACATAATAAAAGCCTTATATGACAAACCTACAGCCAACATCATACTCAATGGGCAAAAACTAAAACCATTTCACCTAAGAACAGGAATGAGACAGGGATGCCCACTTTCACCACTCCTGTTTTACATAGTTTTGGAAGTGCTAGCCATAGCAATAAGACAAGAAGAAGAAATAAAAGGTATCTAAATTGGAAAAGAAGATGTAAAACTGTCATTATTTGCAGATGACATGATACTGCACATAGAAAACCCTAAAGACTCCATCAAAAAATTATTAGACTTAATAAATGAATTTGGCAATGTAGCAGGATACAAAATTAATGCAAAGAAATCTATGGCATTTCTATACACCAATAGTGAACTTATAGAAAGAGAGACTAAAAAAACAAACAAACCCCAAAACAATCCCATTTACCATCGCACCAAAAAAAATTAAGATACCTAGGAATAAACCTAACTAAGGAGGTGAAAAGACCTGTACTCAGAAAACTACAGGACACTGAAAAAAGAAATAGAGGAAGACATAAACAGATAGAAGAACATACTGTGTTCATGGATTGGTAGAATCAACATCATTAAAATGTCCATATTACCCAAAGCAATCTATAGATTCAATGCACTCCCCATTAAAATACCAACGGCATATTTCACAGACCTAGAAAGAACTCTCCAAAAATTCATCGGCAATAAAAAAAGACCCTGAATAGCTGCAATAATCCTGAGAAAGAAGAACAAAGTAGGAGGGATCTCAATACCAGATATCAAGCTGTATTACAAAGCCACTGTTCTAAAAAGAGCCTGGTACTGGCACAAGAACAGACATATACCAGGTGTCCTGGTTAATAATGCGGATTTTGTAATCAAAGAAAACACGATATTTTCAAGAGAAACATGGAAAGTGCTTTATTCAGAGTAATGTCCATCGCTAGGTACACATTTCCCTCATTTTTCAGGTAATTTGTGGTTACCATCCCAATAGAACTTTTCTTGTTTTGAGGCAAACCATTCAGAGACCCAATTTTCTACTTCTTCATACGTTTTGAAGTGCTGCTCAGAAAGTGCGTGTGCCATCGATCGGAACAAGTGGTAACCTGCAGGAGCAAGGCCTGGTGAATACAGCAAGTGGGTTAATACTTCCCAGGCAAAATCTTTTAACGTGTCTTTAACTGGTTTTGAAGTGTGTGATGGTGCATTATCATGAAGCAAAATTACTTTGCCGTGTCTTCTGGCCCAGTCTGGTTATTTTACGATCAAAGTGTGGTTAAAATTGATTATTTGTTGTCAGTAGTGATCAGTATTAATGGTTTCACCTGGTTTTAGAAGCTCACAATATACCACACCTTCCTGATCCCACCAAACACAGAGCATTGTTTTCTTTCCGAAGCGATTTGGCCTTGCAGTCGATGTTAATGGTTGACCTGGATCAACCCATGATTTTGTGCATTTGGGATTCTCAAAATAAATTCACTTTTCATCATCAGTCACAATTTGATGCAAAAAAGACTTTCTTTCATGCCATTGAAGCAACATTTTACTGATGACTTTTCGGTTTTCCATTTGTCTTTTATTCAGTTGATGTGGCACCCATTTCCCTTCCTTTAAATCTGTCCCATTGCTTGTAAACGATCCGAAATTGTTTGCCGAGCAACGTTTAATCTTTCCGCAAGTTTTTTTTTTTTTTTTGAGTTTGACATGCATCTTCATCCAATAATGCTTGTAATTGTTGGTCTTCAAACTTTTTCAGTTGACCTGGATGTTCTTTGTCTTTCACATAGAAATCATCTCGTTTAAAGCATTTAAACCAGCGTTCACAAGTATCTTGAGGTGGAGCATGTTCACTATAAGCTTCTCGAAGTATACGATAACTTTCAGCAGCACTTTTCTTCAAAATAAAGCAATGAATTAAAACTTCCCGCAAATGCTCTTTTTTTTTGTCACGAAATTTGACATTTTTAAGCATAAAAATATCTATGATGTTAACACCTTCAGCAAATTTGACTATGAAGTTTTGAAGCTTGCTGTCAATAAAACAAAATAGCATACATATCAAATCACATATATATCAACATATGTGTAACTCCATCTACTGAAAAAAATCCACATTATTAACCGGTACACTTGGTAGATCACTGGAATAGAATAGAGAACCTAGAAATCAACCCAAACCACTATGCTCAATTAATATTTGACAAAGGAGGCAAGAACATACAATGGAGTCAAGACAGTCTCTTCAATAAATGGTGTTGGAAAAATTGGACAGATACATGCAAAGAAATAAAACTAGACCACCAACTTACACCATACACAAAAATAAACTCAAAATGGACAAAGGACTTAAACATAAGATGGGAAATCATAAAAATATTAGAGGAATCTACAGGCAGCACAATCTCAGACATATGCTGAAACAATATCTTCACCGATACAGCTCCTAGGGCAATGGAACTAAAGAGAAAATAAACAAATGGGACTACATCAAAACAAAAAGCTTTTGCACAGCTAAAGAAACCATCAACAAAACAACAAGAAAGCCCATGCATGGGAGAACATATTTGCCAATGTTATCACTGATAAGGGTTTAATCTCCAACATTTACAGGGAACTCATACAACTTAACAAAAGGAAGATAAATGATCCAATCAAAAAATGGGCAACGGACCTAAATAGATATTTTTCAAAAGAAGTCATAAGGAAGGCCAAGAGACATATGAAAACATACTCAAAGTCACTAATCATGCAAGAGATGCAAATCAAAATGACAATGCAGTACCATCTCACACCTGTCAGAATGGCTATCATCAACAAACAACAAGTGTTGGCGAGGATGTAGAGTAAAAGGAATCCTCATGCACTGCTGGTGGGAATGCAGACTGGTGCAGCCACTGTGGAAAACAGTATGGAGTTTCCTCAAAAAACTAAAAATGGAACTCCCATTTGACCCAGTGATCCCACTTCTAGGAATATATCCCAAGAAACTGGAAACACCAATCAGAAAGGACATCTGCACCCCTATGTTCATAGCAGCACAATTTACCATAGCTAAGATTTGGAAACAGCCTGAGTGCCCATTAGCAGTTGAGTGGATTAGAAAACTGTGGTACATCTACACAATGGAATACTATACTGCTGTAAAAAAGAAGAAATTTCTACCATTTGCAACAGCATGGATGGAACTGGAGAGCATTATGCTAAGTGAAATAAGCCAGTCAGAGAAAGATAAATATCATATGATCTCACTCATTTGTAGAATATAATGAACAACATAAACTGATGAACAAAAACAGATCCAGAGACAGAGAAGCATTAGACCGTTAAACCTCAGAGGGAAGGTAGGGGAAGGGGAGGGTAAGGGGGAGAGATCAACCAAAGGACTTGTATGCATGCATATAAGCCTAACCAATGGACACAGACACTGGGAGGGGGGGGGGAGGGCATAAGTGGGGGTGGGTTTTGAGGGGACAATGGGGAGATAAGGACACATATGTAATACCTTAATCAATAAAGAAAAAAAATTAAAAGAAAACAAAAGGTGTCATAAAAGCCCAAAAGATGAAACTGATATGCAACTAATTTATCTGACAGCCAGATTAAAGTCCAGCACTCTTTAAAGAAATGCAACAAAATCCAGCATTCAGGAAGGTGAAATTCACAATATCACTAGATTTGCACAGAAGCAGGGAAGTGTAACCCATAACTAGGACATACACACAAAAAATTATCCAAAAGAAACAAACCCAGAAACAGACATGATGGAAATTGCAAAAAATACTTAAAATTTCCCTGCCTCACCCCCATGAGTATGGCTGAACTCAGTAACTCACTTCCAAAGAATAGAGTATGGAATAGGAAAAACAGTAATTTTATAGCAAGAGACCTGGCATATATTACCTTTATCAAGTAATCAAGGTTCATATCACCAGTGATATGTTAATATCTTTGTCCTCCTGATATGTTATCATGAACAGGGCACTTCCTCTCTTCAAAAAAAGATCCTATATAACTCCAGTCTAAACATGAGAAACACGAATGGAGGTACATTCTATAAAATATTTGACTGGTGCTCTTCAAAACTGTCCAGATCTTGAAAGTGAAGAAAGAGTGACAAATAGTCACAGTCCAGAAGAACTAAGGAGTGGTGGTGACTAAATGCAATGTGGTATCCTCCATTAGAGTCTGGGATAGAAAAGGACATTAATGGAAAAACTGGCAAAATCCAAGTAAAGTCTGGAGTTTAGTTCATAGTAAATGTACCAAGGTTAATCTTTTAGTTTTAACAAATGTGCCACTGTTATGTAAAATGTTAGTTATAGGGAAACAGGAGGTAAGTAAACAATCTCATTGTAGAACAAAGAGAAAAATGGGTGAAAAAATTGAACAGAATTTCATTGCTGTGTAGAACAATGAATATCAATTGATCAACATACATGTAATTGGAGTCCCAGGAAGGGAAGAAGACCTTACTTGGAATTATACTGGTCATTGCCAGTATAATTAGTTAAGATGAGGTCATACTGGAGTAGAATGGGCCTGTAATCCAATATGACTGGTGTCCTATAAAAAGAATAGCATGGGAATACACACACACACACACACACACACACACACACACACACACACAGTTGAGAATTGAACGTCAAGGCAGAGATGGAGGTGATGCATCTACAAGCCAGGGAAGCTCAAAGATTCCAAGAAAACCACCAGAAGCCAGGAGAAAGTCCTGGAGCAGATTCTTCCTCACAGCCTTCAGAAGAAACCAACCCTGCCCACACCTTGGTCTTGGACTTTCAGCCTCCAGAGCTGCAAGACAATTTCTGTTGTTCTAAGCCACTCAGTCCATGGTACTTTGTTACATCAGCCCAAGCAAACTAATAATACAATGGTGGTAGCTGGAGTGGTCCCAAGAGACTTAAGCATGTTCATGCCAGCGAGGAAATTGGAGCCCAGAGAGGTTAAGTGGTTGTACAAGGTCACCCAGTTAGTTAATGGGAGAGCTAAGACTGAAACCCAGGTCTCTGACTTGCTGACAGATTCTGTTCACCAGACTGATGCTCAGTCCACTAAGCAGTCAGCCGCCTTGGGTGCACCTTTCAAACAGCCCTTCCCAGAGTCCTCCCAGAACCAGAAATTTATCTTCCTTGAGTGGATGTTTTGAGTTTGAAAAGTTATGGCTGTGGCCTGCCGTTTCTGGGGGCTGAGCCAACAAGGGACCAGAACCTTGGGAATTAACAGTGTTTAAGGAGGAGAGGTGCCGGCACTTGAGTTGAGTGAGAGGCAAGAGCACATCATAACTCTCACGTTCATTCTTGTCCAGAGCTGGGGTGCCTATTATCTCTGCACAAAGCCCCTCAAACCACAGTCTTAAGGGGCTGTAGATCAACTTCCTGCTAAGTTGCTAGGATGACAAGCTACCTAGTGCCAATTTTGCACACTTATTCAGAATGTATTTGCTGAACAAACTGCTGAATGAATGGTTGTCACAACAAATTTGTGAGCTAGCTGGAGGGAAGGGACCATGCCGTCCTTTGCAAAGCTTGGCTCTGCTGCAGAGCTCGGCCTAGAGCAGGAGCCCATTCTTTCTTGTCCTGTGTTCCCTGTTTCTGTCAGGACACCACATCCTTCGTGTTGCCCAGATGCAAAACCCCATATTTATACTCAATACAGTGCCTCTCCTTGTCCTCTCCCAGGATTGCACACATTTAACTAGCCTATGTGTTCTACCTGGGTGACCACCTCTTTACTCTCTCTCCACACCTTAAATCTTTTTATCATTCGCATACTATTTTACACACACACACACACACACACACACACACACACACACACACTCATTAGCTGGCATTTGGACTACTGGGAAACAGACTCGTCTTCCTCTTGTTGCCTAGAAAGCAACACAAATGCAAGAGACAGCAAAGGCTTTTGTCTGGTCACTGATATGTCCAAAGTGCCTGTAACGGTGATTGACACATAACCATCCCTCAATAAATACTGAGTGAATGAACCTTCCCCCCATTACTCCTGTAAGATTATCTCTTAAATGGATGCTCTGATCAAGTAACTCATGTTTGAAAACTTTCAATTATTTTCTATAAATACAGTGTATTTATCTATAGAGTTTGACACCCCCCCTCCCAACTAGGTGACCTCTATCTTGAATTTGGTGTTTATTATTCTCACATTATTTTATATACATACATACACAGATACACACATATGGGCTGTTTCTACATAGTATGTATTCACACCATAACAACAATAATAGCATAATTTTTAAAATAAACGGCATCATATATATATACGCTCCACAAAAAACCGAGGAAACAAGGCACTGAGAACTGAAGTAACTTGCCCAAGTTTCCACAGAAAATGGAAGAGCTAGAATTTAAACTTGACCTCCTAATGCCTGGATCTGTGAGGGAAAGTGTGGTCCGATAGCGTAGGGCCGTGGTCGGCAAACTGGGGCTCGCAAGCCACATGCGGCTATTTGGCCCCTTGAGTGTGGCTCTTCCACAAACTACCACGGCCTGGGCGAGTCTATTTTGAAGAAGTGGCGTTAGAAGAAGTTTAAGTTTAAAAAATTTGGCTCTCAAAAGAAATTTTAATCGTTGTACTGTTGATATTTGGCTCTGTTGACGAATGAGTTTAGGGCATGGTTTTTCCAGTCAGATTGCAAATTCAAGCTTTAAAACATGTGCTTATCCAATGACCCAGCAATTCCATTCCCAAGTGAAATGAAATCCTATGTTTAAACAAATACTTCTACGAGAATATTCATATCAGCTATTCCAGCCCCAACTGGAAACAACCCAAATGCCCAGAAATAAGAGAATGGATAAACACACTACAGTATGTTCATACAGTGAAATACTATTTAGAAATAAAAAGAATGAACTACTTATAGACCTAACAACATAGTTGAATCTCAAACATTTTATACTTTTGAAAAAAAATACTCATTCTGTGATTCCATTTTTATAAAATCCCAATATAGTCAAATATAGTCTGTAGTAAAGCTATCAAATAGGAAATGGAAATGTTCTGTATCTTGGTTTTTGGATGGTGGTTATAAAAGTGTATAGAAGGTCAAAACTTATCAAATTGAATACGTAAGATCTGTGGATTTTATTGTGTGCTAATTATACTTTAATACAAAATAAAATCTTGGCTTTACCACTTACTGGCTGTGTCATTTGATTTTTGAGTTGCTTTATGTCCTAAACTTGAGTTTTCTCATTTATAAAGAAAAAAAACACTGGCAGCTTTTCTTTTCTTTTTTTAAAAATTTGCTCTATGTTTTTTAAAAAAATATATAGTTTTATTGATTTCAGAGAGGAAGAGAGAGGGAGAGAGAGATAGAAACATCAATGATGAGAGAGAATCTTTGTTAGGCTACCTCCTGTATGGCCCCTACTGGGGACTGAGCCTGCAACACGGGCATGTGCCCCTGACCGGAATTCAACCCGGGACCCTTCAGTCTGCAGGCCAATGCTCTATCCACTGAGCCAAACCAGGTAGGGCCAGCTTTTCTAATTGATATATGTTCTTACTTTATACATCTTCCTAATTATCTAAAAAAAAAAAAAAATACAGGAGAACATTGAACTGATCTTGGGATGGGCAGAGCTATCTATTTATAATAATAAAAGGGTAATATGCTAATTAGACCAGATGTCATTCCTGATGTCCTTCCAGATGAAACCGGGCCGGAGCAAAGCCTGGGTTCTGGGTGCCTGCCAGCGGCTGGAGGGAAGCCGCCTGGGTCCCGGGTGCCAGAGGGAAGCCAGTGCTGGCAGCTGGGGGAAGGAAGGCCTGCTCTTGCATGAATGTTCATGCATTGGGCCTCTAGTATAAGTATAAAGCCCTGAGATAAATCACAAAGAAAACTGTTGTTAGATTTAACTACATAGACAACCCCCCAAGTTGCCTGTATTTAAAAAGAATACCACTATATAAAATTAAAAATAAAATTTAAAAATGGCAAAAATATTTGCAATGAATATGGCAAATAATAAACAGCTTTAATTATATCAAGTCAATAAAAAGATACTAGCACACTGATTTAAAAATGACTAAAAAAAAATAAACAAGCAACTCATAGAAGAAATCCAAATGGCCAACAAACCTAAGAATTGGTCAATGGAACCTGGCCAGTGTGGCTCAGTTGGTTGAGTGTCATCCTCTGTACCGAAAGGTTGCTGGTTTGATTCCTGGTTAGGGCACATACCTGGGTTGTGGGCTTGATTCCCTCAGGGCATGTATGGTACAGAAGGCAACCAATCAATATTTCTCTCTCACATGGATGTTTCTCTCTCTCTACCCCGTTCCTTTTTTCTAAGCATGTCCTCCGGTAAGGATTATAAAATAAATAAATAAAAGTTAAGAAAAAGAATTGCTCAATTGAACCATTAATTAAAGAAATATGAATCAAAATAATGAGATACCATTTCCTCCCATTAGTCTGAAAAACATTGAGAAATACTGACTTGTTTTTGTAGTGCTTTTGTGCTAACATTGCTGAAAGACTATAAATTAGTACAACCTTTCTGGAGACATTTTGGCAGTAAAAATGTTTCTGTCGTTTGTCCGTTATCCCACTTTTAAGTATCTCTTAAGAAAAATAATCAGAAATATGATAGAAGACTTATGTATAAGGTTGCTCATCATAGTCTTATATATTATAGTACACAATTATAAACAACCTGAATGTCTAAAAAATATTAGTTTGCTATAAATATGGTGTTTTGAAAGAGTACTTAATGCCAAAATATAAAACATTAAGAGAACAAAGCAGAGTAATAAAACACACATCATGAGATTCACTTCATTAAAAAATAGTTTATATTTATTATCCACAGAGAAAAACTTAAAAAGGAATACACCAAAATGTTAGCATAGTTATCTTGGGGAGAAGAAATGAGACCTTGGTGACAATTATTTTCTTCTTAAATTTCTCAGTATGTTTATGTCTCCCAATTTTCTACAACAAACATGTTACTCTTCTTATTTATTTTTAATGAAGGAGTATTATTATTACTTTTACAATCAGAGAACAAAACTTCTTTTTCCTTTGCCAGATTTGGAGGCACAGGCCTGGCCAGGAGTGCCCCTAAGGGCATGGGCCAGTAAGGGGTGGCAGCCTGGTGCTTCCATGGTGAGCAAGACTGGTTGCAGTTGGACATACCGTTAACATCTCCAGTCATCAAGCCAGGTGAGTCCTTGGGGGAGCATCACCCTGATCCTGGGGCTGGAGGTTCCACAGGCTGGATATCCTGAGCAGAGGCTGTAGCTTCCTAACACCCGTACCTCTGACTTGGGCCATTCTACTTGTAGCTGAGTTACATTCCCCTATTAATATCATCTAACTTAAATACTGAGATATAAGGTTAACTACTATTAACACAGCTTAATTGTAGAGGATAGGAAGAAGAATATAAGAAAGAAAAAAATTGGTTACTGTGTTACAGAAATGTATTCTTATCAAAATAAGAAAAATATTCATAACTATTACAGTTCTCATTCTTTAATTGTTCACAGGGTTGTAGCTATGATTTATAAATATGTTCTTGCATTCCTCAATCCATATTTATTCCTTTTGTTGTTAGCAAGCAACTTGGCTGGTCATATTTTCCTCCCTTTTAGGGTAACCCAAATCTTCATTCCTGAAGTGTCTGGGCCATTAATAGGACTGTCTGTAGTTTTCCATTACTTTATTCTCTTATAATTATAAGTCCATTATAATTAATTCTATTAATTTAATCACATGCCCCTGGAGTACTAAAGTTACTCTGTTATTGATTGAATTGTGTCTTTCAAAAAAAGATATGTAGAATTCCTAACCTTCAGTCCTCATGAATGTAACTTTATTTGGAAAGAGGGTCTTTCCAGATATCATCAAGTCAAGATGAAGTCTCTAGGATGGGCCTTAATCCAATTTGACTGGTGGCCTTCTAGGGAGAGGGAATTTTGGACCCAGACACATGCAAACAGAACACCATGTGAAGACAAGACTCGGAAGGAAGATAGCCATGTGACATGGAGATAAAGATAGGAGTTATGCTATCACAAGCCAAGGAGTGCCCAAGACTACAGAAATTGGAAGAGGCAAGGAAGGCTCCTTCCTTGAAGGATTCAGAGTGAGCATTTTGATTTCAGACTTCTGGCCTCCAGAACTGAGAGAAAACAAGTTCCTGTTGTTTCAAGCCACTCTGTTTGTGGCTACTTTGATACAGCAGCCCTAGAAAACTAACACACACCCCAGGGAACCCCCTGCATTCCATTATAATCTTGCTTACCCTCACTGTACAGTAATAATCTGATTTCCCAATAGTAATCAGGATCAGTCACCCCAGCTAGCAGAGTTACCCCTGCTTGGCCTGCTGATTTACTGGCATGAGGAACTCAAAGTGTCCAAATAGCAGTATCAACTTCCATGTTAATGGAACCATTGCTTTGTCCCCTGTTGAAAGCAATTCCTCCCATAGGGACTAAGACTTCTAGACAAGCAGAGCCCAAAGTTGACAGGGTCAGAAAGCAAAACATTTCACTAGTGACTCAGTAGGAATAATAGAGGGAGGATCTACTTTCATTTCACTCCTTGGTTTCTGGACCTGTGAGTCCTGATGATGCTAGAAACAGCATCATCTATCTAGAGCCTATCTTCCACCGTGGGGGACATTATTCCTATCCTGCAAGGCGTTGCCCTCCAGCTGGTGCTGTAACTGAGCCTTTGAAGGCTGTTTCACCATTATATCAGGCCAGCTGCTTCAGGGTGGTGGGAACATAGTAAGACCAGTGAATTTCATTAGCCCATTTGCTATAAGACAAATTCTTCGGTAAAAAAATACAATGCAGTATTGTATACCATGGCAGTGAATAAAGTAAAGTCTTCTTTTATTTTGGACTCCACTTAAAGCTGCAGCTTTTTGGGTTCCTCAGTAAATATGTAATAGTACCCAAATGAGGTATATGTTGCCTTAAAATCCAAAGACTCCACTAGGCACAGTGCTTCTTTCTTGGTGGTAGGAGGGGCTAGATTCAGCAACTTGTCCTTCAATTTGGAAGTAATATTTCAACATGCTCCAGACCACTGGAATCCAAGAAGTTTCACCAAGGTGGAAGGCCTCTGAATTTTTGTGGGAAATTTACTTTCTATTCTCTGGCATTCATGCGTCTTTTCAATATATCTAGTGCCTTTGCTACCTGCTATTCACCAGGCCCAATTACCATAATGTCATCAATGTAATGGATCAACATGATATCTGTAGAATGGAGAGACTAATCAAGGTCCCTATGACATAGTGATGATGACATAGGGCTGCAGGGTTGATTAGTGCTGAGATAGGACAGTGAAGGTGAATCGCTGGTCCTGCAAGCTGAAAGCAAACTGCCTCTGGTGGTCCTTAGTAACAGGTATTGCATTGCCCTGGGTTGAGTATTCCCCTCATACCTCCTACCAAATTCACGTCTACCACAATCTCAGACTGTGAATTTTTTTTGGAAACAGGGTCTTTGCAGATATATTAAGGTGAGTCAGACCTTAAATTTAATATGACTGGTGTCTTTATAAGAAGAGAAGAGGAAACACAGGGGAAAATACCATGTGAAGGTGAGGGTAGAGATTGGAGTGATGCATCTACAAACCAAGGAAACCCATTAATGGCCAGCAACCACAGAGAAAAACTTAAAAAGGAATTAGAGTTTGGATATCTAGCTTCCAGATTGTGAAAGAATAAATTTCTGTTGTTTTCAGCCACCCAATTTGTGGTACTCTGTTACCACACAATTTGTAGTATTTTGTTACAGCAGCCCTAGGAAACAAATACAGGATATAACAAAAAAGAATTTACCATGTTAATAGCTACATACAGATCCCACTGGATTTATTGATTTCCTCCATCTATTAAAAAAACTCAGGTTTTTTAACAGCAGCTGAATTGGAATTGCCATCTAATTAAGTTTATTATAATCCACTGTCATTTCCATCTTTATTCCACACAGGTCAAATAAGTGAGTTAAAAGGGATACCCTTACACCTTTCAAGGTATTAGGTGTGGTATTATAATCTCTTTGGTCCCTCTAGAAATTGGTATTGTTTCTGGTTTAATATTTTAGTAGATAAATGCAGTTGTGGTGACTTCTACTTGACTTTTTCTATCATAATAGCTCTCACTCTATGAGTCAGGAAGGAATTCTGCCAGTTGCTAGAATGGGGAATTAACCACAGAATGGGTTTGGGGTTTGAGGACCCTTTGTGTGGTGGACATGAGCAAAAACTCCTTTGATTTTCCAACCACCATAAGCCTCTACACTAACTAGTATACCATTGTTGTGTTTTGAGTGTCTAGGAATTAGTTTCAGTTCAAAGTCACTGTCAAGTAATCTCCCAAAATTCTGATAATTTCCCTTTTCCTGAAGGACAGTCACTTGGGCAAAGGGTGCCTTTGGAGGAGACTCAGGAGGAAATTACACAATGCAACTTTTTGGTTATGTGGCAGGTCCCTCCTCAAGAACACCTGGCGTGCTCCTCATTCAAGGGTCTCTGGGACTGTGAACTGACTTCAATAGGGAATGAACTCAGTGGCCATGACTGTCTATTGTGACTAAGTCAGACCTGAAACTTTTAGCTTACATAGATCAAGGAAGACTCTAGTAGGCTGCTCATCTTTATCAGTTCTAGAGGCTCCAGGAGCTCTGGGGTCCCTAATAGCAACTGGGTCAATTACCTTTCTCCACATTCTGCCAAGGAAATTTTGGCATTTTACCCACATTTATGTGGTCCACCTTTTGATCCAGGTTTCTGCCGACTAACCAAGTAAATTATTGGAGCCACTACCAGCCCCTTGAATGAACACATTGAATCTGAAATCTCTGCTTAATGGTTCATATCAATAAGTTTGGCTTGATCCAACTTTATTTATTTTTATTTTTTAAAATATATTTATTGATTTTAGAGAGAGGAAGGGAGAGGGATAAAGGGATAGAAACATCTATTAGAGAGAAGTATCGCTTGGCTGTCTCCTGCACGTTCCCTAGTGGGGATCAAGCAACTCAGGCATGTGCCCTGATTGGAAATTGAATTGTGGCCTCCTGGTTCATGGACCAATGCTCAACAACTGAGCCACACTGGCTGGGCAATCCAACTTTATTTTCCTTCTAGTTTGATCCCACACCATTAGGAGCTATTCCACACATGTTTCCCAGGTTTTTGTCCACATAAGTTGGCAAAAGTATGCAATTCTTTTGGTGTACATCATACTTCCTCATGGATCGCACTTTGTACTTTATCCTCTGGGGCCTGTGGACGTGTGTCTGGCTATAAATCTAGAAGCATTGAGAGATGGTGAAAGGCAGCCGCTTCAGGTGAAGTCATTGTAGATTCTTTGGCCAAGGGAAGACTAACCTCCTCATTGATGGGTGGAAATACTAGCAAAAGGTGCAGCCCAACTGAGGGGTTAGAACCTAGCCATAAGTCTCTGTCCCAATTTTCAGGGTCCCACTCCTTCAAAATCAGTGCCCTAACTAATGTAAGAAACTCTCTGAGGTTGATAACGCAATCTGTGTTACAATTGAACTCCCTGCAGAACTAGACTTTGGGTTTAGTTTTGGTTTTTAGAAATCCCAACCTGGTGGCTCCAGGAGGTAGGTTTATTTTAGGGCCATAATTAAAGCTTTCAAATCCCTTTTATGAACATTGAGCTGGACATTGAAAGCCTCGATCTCATCATTTTTTCTCATGACTTCTCCAATGCACTTAGAAACAATTATCCAGTTCTACTATATTTCTTAATTTCACTAACTTTTTTTATTGGCTGTTAATTCTTGGTTATTAAAAGCCTTGACTTCTATAGACACTTGATTATAAGTATCTGCAGGTGATAATTTAGGTAACTATTTTGCCACTGAATACCATACACTACCAGTGTCCCTTAACCCCTAGAAATAAGGTCACTAATACTTTAAATCTAGGTCAGATCAGAAAGCCAATTCCAGAAAAGCCAGGCCCAATTCAGAGAACCCATTAAAAAAGTTTTATTTATTTTTAGAGAGAGAGGAAGAGAGAGGGATAGAGAGGTAGAAACATCAGTGATGAGAGAGAATCATTGATTGACTGCCTCCTGCACCCCTCTACTGGGGATCGAGCCCACAACCTGGGCATGTGCCCTGACCAGAATCCAACCGTGACCTCCTGGCTTAAGAGTTGATGCTCAACCACTGAGCCATGCCAGCTGGGCCAGAGAACCCATTTTTAAGGTCTGTTACTCTGGATCCTTCTGATCCCACATCCTGTCTCAGACAAGGTTCTATCAGAGAAGAAGAACCATCCATGGATATTCACAAGGGATTTATTATGGGAATTTGACCTCAAGCTATTGTGGATGCTCCAGGAGAGGTGGTTGCTTCAGAAACTCTCACTGGATCCTGAAGCCAGCAGGACAGGCAGTCTGGAAAGATGGTGGTGAATTGGGGGAATTAAGGCTACACTGGAACTTAGATGATCTAGAACCCATGAAGATGGACCAGAACTGGTCTCTCACCAGCCGAGCCTGTAACTTTGGTGACAGGTGTTCTGCTGGAGGAACTGGTGCCCTTTGCCACATAGCTAAAACACACCTGGCCCAACTGTGGAAGATGCTGGGGGAGGAGATCTGGCAGGATTTGAGTTGCCGAGGGCCTGGCTGCTTCCCCAAGTTGACAAGGTGAGCTGCAGGCAAGTGAGGATGTGCATGAGCTGCCAGGCAGCACTTGGTATGCTGTCCTGACCTCCTGCGTGCCAAAGGAATCTGACTTCTGCTTTACATCCAGTTTCATCAAGCTGACACCGTGCAAATCCACCACCCTGGCGAAGCTTGGGAAAGTGCTCTTCCCAAGGCTCCACTCTTCTTTTAAACACTGACACCTTGAGAGGGAACTTCTTAGCCGTGTTTCTGAGACTGAAAACATGCTGCTTTGCTCTGGGCTGATGCTGGCATCTAGGTATCCAGCGGGAAGACTGGCCCCTGCCCCCACCCTACTGTGTGAGGGGTGCTCTAGTTTCAGAGTCTAAAATAGTCAGGCCTGTTTTCCCTCAGCCTTCCCACACTGAGGTCTTTATAGCACTTTGTCCAGGGTTCTGGGCACCCAGACAAAAATCCCTGATATTTGCTCTCACTTTGAAAAGTGCTTTCACACATACATATTTTCTCCTTAGCTTGTCACAGAAACCGAAGCCAAAAGAGGTTGACTTGTCTCAGTCATCTCCAAAAGAGGCAAGGTGACATGGGAGGCCTGCCTTACCGATTCAGGATCATTTTTACCTTCAGAGAATCTTGTTGTTCAGGTCTAAGAGCCATTATGCTGTTATTAATGATCTCCTGGGCAATGTGGACAGGAAATTTGCAGAACTGAGAACCAATCTTGTTAATTACTTATCACTTCAGCTGCTAGGTAAACAATCATGCTTTGACACAAATGCAGCGGACCCTCCACAGGTGGCTAGGTCTCCTGAGGAGCTATTTGAAAATACACCTGCTGGGGAGGGGACTATCATCTTTTCAGAGGCCTGCTTGAGGTGGGAAGGTGTAGCATGCTATGTGGGTTCCTGATACCCACTTCTCCAGTTGAGATCTACTCTTCTGTTCTTGACACTCAGCATAATGCCTGGAGAGAATTATTATAATAATAAATGTTGCCCAGCAAATGGGCCTATCTACTTATAATGATATGCAAATATTAGTTGAAGACCTTAGAAAATAGACTTAAATCTGAAGTTGACACTAATTTAGGAGTTGGTATATCTAGGCACTTACAATTCATAGGTCCTTTTGGACTCCGTACAACGAAACTATGTCCATAGTCAATCAGATGACTCAGAAGAGTACTGCATTGTTGATCTTGTTGTAGTAAATTCCCCTCAAAGAACAACTTGGGTCTTCTCCAAGAAAAAGTCATTTTGTATAATGGAAATACTGATGATGTGCTTGCACTGTGGTGTGCAAGAAGAGGAGAGGTGAAGTGGCCAAGTCTTTTGGACTTCTCCCTGGTCTGCCATTACTTCTCTCTATTCCATTCTTCTGCATTGCTAACATGCCAAGCAACTAAATCAATGTCTCAAATTAAACGCTAAGATCAAATGGCCTCTGAATTCCAGATCTTGGAGAAGAAATTTATTTATATAAATCATCCATGTCCTCTTTTGAATTCAGAAAACTTTTTCCCTCTGGTTAATTCATTTTCCAGCAAATGGACTCAGCTCTTTTCCATGGCCAACCCCTGCCAAATAGGTCAGCAGGGTGCAGAATGTCTTCAGTTGGACAATATTGTTTTATAACAAATCCAATATGCATGCTGGTTTCCTAAAGGCAGCAACCTCTTCCTCTTGACATCGCCTATGATTAATATAGTGTCTAGCACATAGTAATTGCTCAATAAGTAGTTGTAGTTAAGGGCAATGAGGAATTTTACCCCAATCAGATAGGGTAAATTCAATCATGGAATATTATGATATTCTTAGTTATTGGAACCTGCTATAATATTAAAATAATTAATTTCTGAAAACAGAAAAAATTTTAAGGGTTAATACATGTATCTTGGGCTCCTCCCCTCTTCCTCACCCTACTCCCTGAAATGCAGTTTTCATCTTCTGTTGAAATCTATAATATTATGGAAAGGAGGATAGGTGAAAAATAAATTAATAGCAAGTATTTTTTGAATACTCACTATTATCTTGAGCATCACAGTTGAGTTCATGGAAGTAGTGAAAATAAGGCATGATCTATGCTCTCAAGGGACTTGTGGTTCATTTCGGGAGAGATTAACCTATAGAACCAATGGTTCTATAGAGTAAATGGTGTGGTGAAAGTATACAGTGACTAAGGAGGTTAGAGTAAGCAGGGAAGGTTTCTAGGGAAGTTGGATCCTAGACCAGGTCTTTGAGTAGTGGGTAGGATTTACATGAGGACCACAGGGAAAGACTGAGAGTGAAGCAGGGTTCCCTGAGCTGGCTGGCATCATCACTACTTCATAACTTTAAGGAGAGAACTGAGATGGTTATGTCTGGGGAATCCCTCTCATTTCTGGATTTTCCCTAAACAACAGGCCGACTTCAGTCCAGAGCCAGTATTGACCACAGCAGGCACATCTCATGACCCATCTCTCATCCTTTCCAGCAAGTGGTCTTTCTGTCCTTAAGCCAGGGGTACTTCTGTGCTCAGTAGGTTTCTTCTCTCCCATCCTGTGTGCTCAGCCAGTGTGTATGACTAGATTGTTGCGTTAATTCTGCAATATGTGGTCTCACCCACATACTGAACATCCAAGCACCCAGTCAAGTTCTTTCCTGGGAGCCAGATTGTGTTGCCTATAATCCCAGCAGCCTGTTCTAAACCAGAGGGACCACCAGATAACACACTGCAACTATTCACCTGCCCCCTTGCACACCACTTCCTGGGATTTAACTGCAGGGCCACGCCCCCCCCCCCCCTCCTGGCTCTTTAGGATCCATCTTTGTACAGCTCAAGTTTACCATGACTCAATGGGTCCTAGATTATTATGCACATGGGACTAAAATTGTGCCCCTGTGATTTTGCTATGTTTTTAATCCCCAAAACACAGAGGCATAAATTATTTTCCCCTTATAGTGGGTTGAATTGTGTCTCCAAAAAGGTATGTTCAAATCCTAACCCACTGTCAAAGTAGCCTTATTTGGAAATAGGATTTTTGTCAATGTAATCAAAATAAGATGAAATCATACTGAGTTAGGATGGGCTCTAGACCCAGTGCTGGTGTCTTTATATGAGAAAGGAGAGGGAGATTCAGATACAGAACACAGACATGAGAAAAAGGCCCTGTGATGATGGGGGTTCAGGTTACAGTGATGCAGCCACAAGCCAAGGATTGCCAGTGGCAACCAGAAACTCGGACTCCCCCCTAGACCCTGCGGAGTGAGAAAGGCCCTGATGACACCTTGATTCTGGACTCCCAGCCTCCAGAACACATTTCTGTTGTTTGAAGTCACCCAGTTTGTGGTATTTTGTTCTGGAAGCTCCTAGGGTACAGCGTTTTTTTTTTTTTGTTTTTTTTTTGTTTTTTTTTTTTACAGATATGAAAATACCGAGAGACTCAGTAATTTGCCCAAGGGCACACAGATCCAAGTGGCAGGACTGAATTTTGAGCCCACAGGCTCTCTCCTGCGGACCTTAGCCCAGGAGCTGCAGCCTCCCATTCATACACAGCGGGCCTCACTGCTAACCGGCTGCTCTCCCAACTCCCCTCTCCCAGTGATTTGGGGAGCTCAGTTCCTAACATGGGAACTTCTTCAGTATTGTGAAAAACATCCATATGGAGAGCGCCTCACACATGAAATGTGTCATTGGATTAAAACAAAAAGAGTTAGAGATCCCAGCCCAGGGAAGCAAACGCACATGTTCCGGCTTCAGCGAGGCCCTGCCAGCAGTTGTAATCACACAAATGGTGTGTTCTTTGAGTCCCACTATACTACAAAAATAGCATGGATTTGGAGAAGCTCAAACCTTGTTTGTGGAAGTTGGTAACTGATTCAATATGTCATGGTGAATGCTATTTTTAAGTTCTTTTCCTTTTCTCGGTGTCACTGGGATTTAGTTCAACACAACAAAAATTAGGTCCAAGTTTGATTTTGGAGGTAAAAGTGGAAGCTGTTCCCCATCTGGACAGGTGCCAGGGTTTGGTGCAAGCTGCTGGGCCCCTGGGGTGTGTTCGCTTAGGCCTTGGAAGGGGCCCTCCGGCGAGAGCAGAGCTGCCCACACGGTGGCAGTGATCACCGCCTGCCTGGCTTAATCACGAAAGGACAGATGTTCCTTTCCTGACCAACACACAAGCTCTTGTGTGCCAGGTGGCAAAGAAACAGCAGCTGTGGTCTCTGGTTCCGAGGCTTTAGGATCTTAATGAGGAGTCAAGATTGATTTCCTCAGCATGGAGGGAGGCAGCCAACCTCCTGGCTTGAAAAGGCCAGAGAGATTCAGGGGGAGGTGTCCCTGTGGCCTACAGTGGGCAAGGGAGTCTTCATGAAGAGCAAGGTGGAGAGGGCCTTGAGGGAGGGCAGCAACATGGGAAGCCGGAGGAGAAAGGAGGGAAGTCTCCATGAGGTGAGCCAGAGCTGGGATGCTGCAGAAACTTGGGGTGAGGAGACAAGGTGAGAGAGGGCAAAGAGCAAGATGCTGGCTGACTTGAAAAGGCAGATGGAGGGGCAGCTTGGGCACTGGTAGCTACTTCTTCCTAGCTGCTGAATGGGGAGTCTCAGGGCAGCTTTGGAGATGGCGGTGGTAGGGGAGCTGGGGGCATGGGATGAGTCTATTAATACAGAGAATGGCATAGCCTGTCATTGAGGCACTGAGAAGGACGCTGCTAGATGCATCTGGTCTGTTGATGTTTCTCTTGCATTTATTGAATTATTATTTATTTACTTGCCTGGCTTTGCTTTGCTATGTTAAGTTCTTAAGTACTCCAGTTACTAGATCTAGAAGGTACAGTTGAAGGCCCCTTGGTGGGAGTGTGTGTGTGTGTGTGTGTGTGTGTGTGTGTGTGTGTGTGTGTGAGTTATTCTAAGTAGACACACTCACTAACCTTATGCCTATGTTTTCTGTTTGTGGAAAATAAGGAAATCTATAAAGCAAGGAGATTATTAGCCAACTTGAGCCCCCATGGCAGAAAATAAGGAAAGACTTCCAAGTTCTCTGCTGATGGTGAGGTTACCAGAACTCACCCCTGCACCTGGTGGGCTGGCTACCCTTCCTCTGACTCAGCTTGCCCTCCACTGCCCTTTCCCTGGGTTGATTTGAGCCATGTGAAAAAATAATCCCCCGCAAATTAGCCGCTGAGAACCCTCACAGAGGCAAAGAGGACCAGCAGATGCTGTTTGCCTGAAGCTGTCAAGGTCTGTGATGTCTTCCATCAGTGTCCTCGTCACTCGTGATTGCTCTTGTCACTTCGGGCTTGGCTTTCCGATGCCCCTTTCTCTCAGAGTCTTCATTCTCCCTTGAGTTACCCTTGAGAGGGGCTGGTGTGAGCCTCTCATGGTACTTCATGGAAATGTAGAGTGTGGTGTGGAAAGAGTGGGCTCTGAAGAAGCATGAATTGGAGTTTCAACTCGCTCTGCCACTCACTATGTGACTTTCATCTCTTTCAGCCCCAGTTTCCCCCATTGTAAAAATACTTATGTAATAGGGATTGTTTTGAAGCTTAAATAAGGTGTTTGGCACTCAGTGGGGCCCATTGGGTCCCAATGCTGGTTTCTTTGTTGCTTATTCCAGTTGAGATGTCTTGGCGGGTGAGGCCCTGAGTCAGGTGGGGTCCTGGGACCATTTCAGACCTAGGTGCTGCTTAGCATCTTAGGGCATGAATATCAGATTCAAATCTTTTGAGACAAACAAAAGAGAAATGACTCCTTTCCTCTGCATGCTTGCTGACTGGTACTCCATCTTACAAAGGATAATTTAATTTTAAGCATCAGATAGCTTCACTCAGGCCACTCCTAGCACCCTCATAGTCTTATGATCAGATGAGGATGGAAGAAAGAGAAAGCCTTCCCCACCCACAGAAAGTGTTTATACTTTCCTTTCCACTTTATATTCTGCCCTCTCAGTCATCCTAAATGTTTATTTAATGGTGCTCAAAGACCTTTTAGGCTTCCTTGGTTAAATGTTTGCTAAACACCCTGTCACTTCCACTTCTACTGATAATTTCCTGCTTGCTGCAAAATGGCCCATGCTTACGCACTGTCTGGAAACTCTTAATAGGATGACTAAAGGCTTGGTCCCTCAGCAATGGGCTCCACAAGTGTGTGGGCAGTCCATGAGGTCAGGATGTTCTCTGGGCAGAGAAAATGAAGAGGGGCTGTAAAGTTGGGAACTCACTTGAAATTCAGGTGTTTCTAATATTTTTGGTTAAGTTTTCAAATAGATGGTTGCAATGATCAGAATCTGAGGCAACAGCAATCTGGTTCATCTTAGGTGGCCCCTAGGACCTTGGTTTGGCCTAAAGCCTTGCCCAGAGTTTCTTCATCATGAGGAGGGAGTGAAGGGTAGGACCAGATGGCAGGCGGTGGTTCAATGTGATTCCTGGCACATGGACCATGGATGGAGTGCCGAGGAGCAGAAATTGGCTCTTTCTCAGGCCCTAGGCTGAATGTTCAACCCAACTCAGAGTTCATCTCATCTTCTGCATGATCTCCTTTTCTTTGCTAGTGGCCATAACTGGACAGCTCTAAAAAGATGGACCTTTGGTCACCATGGCAACAGGAAGTTGCACAGTGTAGCCAAATGTGGTTGTGCGGGTTCTGCATTGAGCAACTCTAGGGGCCTAAGTCCCATTGTGGTGTAAGTGACTGGCACTCTCTAGAGTGGTACAGTGACACAGATGAGCTATAGACCCAAAGCAACCTGGGCAGTTCTGTGTCAGGGAACTGGCACAAGGCTGAACGTGATATGTATAAGGCCAGAGCAAGGGCTCTCAAGCAGAAACCTCTTCACCATGCCAGCTCCAATTGCATCCTATCCCGGTGCAGCAGTTCCAGATTGCAAAGCTGCTCAGAGGTTGGCACTTAAGTCTAGAGTCCATTCATTTACAAAAATGATATTTTGAAAAGTGCAAAGGGTTTATTTCTCCCCTTCAAAGCTTATAGTCTAGTGGAAGTCATAAAACTATCTATCAATCAAAGGCTACATCAGGACTTCAAGTTCCTCCGATAGGGGGACCAAACAGTAAGGGCTAGAGTGTTTCAGAGCAGAGGTAGATCAGTGTCAGCTGGATGGTTAGGGAACACTTCTTGGGAGAGCTGGGTCTTCATATGTGGCTTGCAGGATGGGTTGGTTTGGATTGGGGTGGAGGCCAGGGAGCAGAGTTCACATGTGTAGTGAGTGGGGGTGAGGGCTAGAAGGATGGGAGCATGTGAACATTGGCCTGGACTGAGGAATGAGGAGGGGTGAGGAAGCATGCTAGCTGAGATCACCTCCATGCCCACTGCTGGCAGACATGTTGGGATGGTCATGTAGGGCCAGATTTGAGAGGCTTTAATCCAGGGAGCGGTTGGAATACATTCTGTTAGGGAGCCATGGAGGGCTTCTGAGTGAAACATGCTTATGAAGTGAGAAGGGTGCTCAGAGGAACTCCCCTTCCACCTTCTCCACCCAAGCCTCTCCCAGCTAGGGAGAGCTCTGAAGACCCTAAAGGGAGACTAATGGGAGACTTAACTGTATTCAATTCAGGCCTCCAAGCCATGTTTCTTTCTCTCTGGGCCTTGATAGAGACATCCATGGGGACAGTGGGTGGCTGTCTTTCCTGGTTGCCTAGTCAGTCTCTAACAGTGACCAAGGCACCATGGGGAAGAGGGGCCAAATTCCCTCCTACTAGCTCTCATTGTTCATGGCTGGCTGCTTCTCAATGACTGGGAAACCCTGGCATTTTGGGAGCTCTGCACAGGCCTTTCCTGACCACTATGGGCATGGGAAATCCACGTAGGAAGAACCTCAGTGAACCCTAGGGGAAGAGCTCAGCTAATCAGAGGCTGCTGCCATATTGTCATCCCTCTCAGGGTATCAATATCCAATGGCACATCCATAAGTTGCCACTCGGGTGACAGTCACAAGAGAAAATATATATTTGAGATGTAGTCGTACGAGATGGCTGCAGGCCGTGTGATTACTTCAGTCCCAAAGCTCTCAGCCAGTTTTTGGAGCAGGTCTTCTACTTCAGTTAGCTTTGCTCTCAAGATCTCCGCAGTCTGAGCCTTTGGAGAGCTTGCATCCCTTCTGGCTGAGGCTCCTCTGAGAATTGACTCACCCCTGGGCTTCTTTCTACTTTGTACCTCCCTGACAAGCTCCTATTCTCTATCTGAGAGCAAATTGATGATGCACAAGAGCAGTGGGAACGTCCTGCTTCTATTTAGCCTGTCAGTGAGCAAAGCCATCTGTTCCCAATTACAGCTTGGAGGTTGAGCAATGGATTGACAGGGTTGACTTCTAAGCTGGTAGAAAAACCCCATCGATCTGTAACTTCCTCAGAAAACCATCACTCATCTCCTTATCAGCCTGGGGGAGCTAGCTGTTTGGTGCCCACTGATCTTTGATGGTGGCTGTCATCTGGTAGATCCAGGCCCCACAAAGAGAGAGCAGAAAAAAGTGTTTCCATTCCAGCAGCTCTCAATTCTGACGCATGAGGCCCATTTTAAAACCGATGAGGATTTGCTGTTCAAAACAATGGGGAAGCGGGCCAGCAGTGCCAATCCACTGTTCCTGTGACTTCGGCATGTGACAGGGGTCCTGGTGAAGACAAAATGTAGTCCCATTTCAGATCAAAGAAAGGCACTCCAAGATGTCAGAGCCTTACAACGCTGTCTGGGTGACTGAGATGCTAGTACTGTGGAAGGTCCTAGAAGATAGAGCTTTTCGTGTCTCCTTGAGTTAGGAGGCCTCTACTCTTTTCTGTTCCTTGGAGAGTGGTATTTAAATTTCTCCCTTGGTGGCCTTATACCAGATCACGAGGCAGTGAGCAATTCTCTTTCCCTTCCATTTGAGAGGCCTGAGTCACTGTTGTATCAGCCATGGACTTTCAGAGTTGGGGTGAATCTTACATAGCTTTGTGTATACCCTCTGGACTTCTACCTGAAGAAACCAAAGCCCAGGAGGTGGGGTGATGTAGCTAGTGAAGGAGGACCTGGATTTTAGAACCTGTTCTCACTTCCAGCCCAATGGTCTTTCCACCCCACCACACTGCCTTTCACTGTCTGAATGTTTATATCTCCACCAGTGCCAGGAAAGGGGTGAGGATTCCAGCTTTTGGGCTCTGACCAAGGCATCTTAAATCCATCATCTCCCCAAATGGCTTTATTAGGAAGAGAACGCACACGTAGGTCTAGTGTGTGTGTGTGTGTGTGTGTGTGTGTGTGTGTGTGTGTGTGTGTGTGTGTGTTTTGGCAAAGCACTTTCTTAGGCAGCCCTGGAGCTCTCGTTCACTTTTGTCAACCTTTTAGTGGTGATTAGCATCCATGTAAGAAATGCCCAAACTTGTAGAGAATTTTTATGTTTATTTGGGCCAAACTGATGACAACTGATGGGAAGCCAAATCTCAATGGACTGAGAAAATACTCTGGAGACTGGCAGTTTTGCAGCTTATTTTATACATTAGAATAAATGGAGTAAGTATGAGGAGGGTTACATGAAATCCACTGGTGGTAGATTAAGGGGGCTGGAGCCAGCAAAGGGGAACGGGGAATCTCTGGGATTGGATAAAAAGCAAAATGGAGAGACACATATTCTTTTACATGGGTGGTACATGATAGTTAATAATGAACAGGTACAGCACATGGAGATGGTGTTTGGGAACAAGATAACAATGAGGAATTCTGTGGTTTTGTGCTCTGGTGTGGTAGGTGTGACCCAAGGGGTCTGGAAAATGAGATTACTCTGACATTCCAAAGGTATGTTATCTTAGATGCAAAAAGACACTCTACAGGCTCAGTTAAGGTAAAGACTGACCTTTGTCAAAGAAGCTACAGGCCTAGGACTCCAGTACCTGCGATGTGGTTACTTACAGTCTCTGAGTTTGTAAGACACATCATGCTGCCTCCCTCTGAGCTTGTCAGGTTTAGTATGTGGCCTCTTTTTTGTCCACATTAGTATTTTCAAGTCATCATCTCATCTTTGGAAATGAATTGCTCTGTAGAACAAGAAGATGATTATGGCCCCAAATCTTTCCATCTCTCCATGCAAGGTCTGGGGCAGAGAAGATGGGAAGGTAGTGAGTTCTCCTAAAGATGACTCACTGACGTGGAAAGGATTCAGCCTGAAAGAATGCAACTCCCCTAGGTGGTGAGGCTTGGAGAGGATGTTGGCAGAATTTCCTCGCTTTTTACAAAAGTTGAGTTCAGAAATGTGGAAGAGCTTTTAGGAAATGATACACCTCTTGGGCCCAGGGCAGTGGAAGGAGAGCTGACATGCACTTTGAGGACAGAGAAATGGAAGCCAAGATCCAGGAAATCCTGTGTCAAAATCAGGGGTTCAAAAGTGGAAGCAAGAGGGAGACTGAGACCTGGAGAAACCAACTACTTTTCTTTATAAGAATTATAAAGAAATGGTGCTTTTTCACATTGGAAAGATAATTACTGCCTGAACAAACGATCCCCATGCATCTGCTTAGCATAGTTTCTTTTTGAAAGGCCCATGCTCCCTTCCAGAGACTGGGGGATCCCTTGTCAGCAGGTCTGGGCTCTTCAGTGGGTGTCTGTGCACTGTCACCCATCTCTGGGCCTGTTCTTAGAGAGTGCCTTCTCCCTGGTGGACACAAGGGCTCTCCCTAAGGACACAGGGAATGTCCTCCCTTCCCATTTGGGAGCTGGCCTGCAGAGCACTGCTCCTGACATAGCCACAACCAAACTAGCTCTGACATTTGGATAATCCATAGTTTACAAAGTGCTTACTCTGCGCCATCTCATTCAAGCATCTCACAGCAGCCCTGAGCCAAGGACATGCGTTCATCACGCAGAGTTCACGGACATGAATGGATGGACGGCTGGGCCCTGCCAGTTTGCTCCTGAGCGTGTTCCCAGATCCGAGCATAGGGTCTGGCATACAGTGGATTCTCAATGAATGGGTGCATAGATGAGAGCTGCTAGTTAAGCATTTATGTTCTCTCTGTGCAGAAGGAGTGAGGGGCAGAGAAGTGGCCTGAGGACCAGACTGGCCTGGCTTGTCTCAGGGCACCTAGCTCAGGCAGGGGGGATGCAGGCCCTTGTGCCTCCACGCCCCCTCCCTTGCCTCTCTACAGGCTTCCTGTCCACAGCCTGGGGCGGTGTGGCTGCAGAGGCTCCACTCTCTCCCCGTGAGCAGCTCCAAGGAAGCAGGCCTGAGGCACCTGTGTACTCCCAGAGCACTCTGAGTACTCAGGGGAGCCAAAACAGCCTCTTCCCAGAACACCTCCATCTGAGAGAATGCACCCCCCACTGGAGCCACCTGCCTGGGGGATGCAGCTGGCTGGCAGGCCCAGAGCTTCCTGGGCATGCTTTCTCCTCAGGCAGCAGCTGCCCACCTTTGCAGTGCCCAGGCCTTGGGGCACTTGAAGAGCAGGGAGGTGTGCTAGGGTGATGGTACCTTCAGGAAATGAAGCTTCCTCCTGCAGACAGCTTCCTGGGGAGGCTCCTGGTGCAGCGGTTGGCTGCAGAGTGGCCTGGCCCAGCAGTCTGTTAGTGAGAAGCTCTGCAGAGAGTCCTGAGGGAAGAGAACATGGTGACTAAGGGAGACATGTCCCAGCAAATGGGCAGGTAGGCCTGGCATAGTCTTGGTTCCCTGCTCCCACAACATAAGCTCGCAGCTTGGGCTGGTAGTGGCCACTGAGAGGACAGGGGTGCAGGCTCCCCATGGGCAGGCACTCAGAAGGGGCACCACCTAGCTGGGGACTGATCAGACAGGCACTTACTCCTTCCTGCCTCAATGGTTGGAGAGGAGGCAAGGCACAGAGCAGAGTGAAGGAAGTGCTGAGCTGGTGGGACAAAAAGCCTGAAGGGTCTGCACTAGTGCTGTCCCTGGCAGAGGACACTGATGCAGTTGGAGTGCCCCCGGGATGGGGGGTAAAATCCTTCATGTCACCGCTGGGCTGTTTGACATGAAGTAAGTTTTCTCATCGCTCTGAGTTGCAGCCTCTATTCTATTCTATTCTATTCTATTCTATTCTATTCTATTCTATTCTATTCTATTCTATTCATATTATACTAGAGGCCCGGTGCATGAAATTCATGCACAGAGGGGGGGGGGTCCCCTCAGCCCAGCCTGCACCCTCTCTAATCCGGGACCTTTTGGGGGATATCTAAACTGGCAGTTGGACATCCCTCTCATAATCCTGGACCACTGGCTCCTAATCGCTCACCTGCCTGCCTGCCTGGTTGCCACTAACTGCCCCCCCTCCCCTGCTGGCCTGATTGCCCCTCACTGCCTCTGTGTGCTGGCCTGGTCACCCCTAACTGCCCCCCACTGCCGACCAGATCACCTCCAACTTGCCCCCTCCCTGCTTGCCTGGTCGCTCCTAACTGCCCCCCCCCCCCCCCCCGCCACACTGGCCTGGTCACCCTTTACTGCCCCCCGCTGCCGGCCTGGTCGTGACTAACTTCCACCCCCACTGGCCTCATCGCCTCTTATTGCCCCCCACTGCCGGCCTGGTTGCCTGTCACTGCCCCCCCTGCTGGCCTGGTCAGCCCCCCCCCCCAGCCTGGTTGTCCCTCATGCGCCCCCCTCCCACCCCGGCCTTGTTGCCCCACACAGCCTGCTTGTTCAGTTGTTTGGTTATCCCTCACTAACCCCCTTGCCAGCCTGGTCATAGGCAGCCATTTTGTGAGGGCGTGAGGGTTAATTTGCATATTACCTCTTTATTATATAGGATTATATTATATTGTATTATGTTATAGTAATTATATTATGTTATATGATACTATATTATATAACATCCTTATATTATAAATTAATACTATTCTATAATATATAATTTTATATATATATATATATACCATCAAGGGTATAATATCCTTTTTTTGGGCTCCTTACATCTCAGGGTTGCTGTGAAGATCAAATGAGATCACGCACATACAAATAATTTGGTGGATTGAGAAATGTTGTGTGACCATATGGGTTTTGTGTTTCCACCCAAGGGCTGGTGGCAGGCAGTGTGCAGGGCAGAGGTATTGCTCACTGAGTATTGTCAAGCTCAGCTCCGGCTCAGGCTTAGAATATGTCTATGTCCTCTCAAGAGTTTTTCCCAGTGACTATTCCCCCTGTCCCTCCAACATATCATGCCTGGCACCCCCATCTTTGTGGCTGTACCTGTCCCCAGCCCGGTGCCACCCAGGACTCGGGAGACGGTCGACTTGCCCCATTGGTTCCTGTTGTGTGACTTCAAACAGGACACTGACCTCTGCAGAAACTCAGCTTCCTCTTGCCACAATCCAGGGCTTTAATAATGCTGTGTGCTTTAGAGCAGTGGTCGTCAAACCGTGGCTCGCAAGCCACATGCAGCTCTTTGGCCCCTTGAGTGTGGCTCGGCGTTAGAACCACTTCTTCAAAATAGACTCGCCCAGGCCGAAAACTGACTTCTGCGCATGGGCCACGAAGTTTCAATCGCACTGTATGTGCGCACCTGCACGTGGTATTTTGTGGAAGAGCCACACTCAAGGGGCCAAAGAGCCGCATGTGGCTCGTGAGCCGTGGTTTGCCAACCACTGCTTTAGAGGGTTTAAGTGAGATGCTGTACAAGAGAGTGCTGGAAAGTTGTACAAATATACGTTTTTCTCATTGCCATTGACAATCACTCTTCCTCAAACCCGTGTGGCATTGGCAGTGGGACCGCTTCTGCGAGCCACACTCCTATGTGTGGAGGGTGCTTTTTTCTTCCTCCTTCTTCCCGTCCCTTGTCCCTGGGTGAGTCCAGGAGCACAGCACGGTGACTTTGTTGTTCTATAACTCAGAATTGGGGGATAAGGTAGGGGGTTCCCCCTGCTTTCATGGCCTTCGCAGCTCCCCCGGATTATCTTGTACTGCAGCTTCCATGAATACAGACAGGAGCCCCAGCTCATCTGGGCGCAGGCAGACAGACTCCAAAAGAGGCCAGGATGACAGACACTTCCCAACGAAAATAAGCCAAACCAGCGGGTGCCCTTCTCCTATGACCTGCAGCCCCAGGGGGGAAGGCTTTTCCTGAGCTATTTCCTCTGTTCACTGACCTGCCTTCTAAAGGTTTCTGAGATGCTGGCCACCCTGATACTGAGAAAAAAACTCTCAAAAGGGAGAGTGGGGCAGGGGGAGGGGAGGAGAAAAAATGAGGAAGATTTCTGTATGAGAAACTCAGGGGTCTAGGATTAAGAAGCACAAACTGCCAGTTAGTGAATTAGTCATGGAGATGTAAAGTACAGCATAGGGAATAAAGTCAATAATATTGTAATAACTACGTGTGGAGCCAGAAGAGCACTTGACTTATTGTGAGGGTCTCTTCGCATAAGGCATATACATGTCGAATCACTCTGCTGTACACCTGAAACTAATATAATATTGTGTGTCAACTCTAATTTTTTTAAAAAAAGAATCTGTTTCTTAGAAACAGCATGCACCACTTGCAGGAGGTTTTAGAAGATGGTGAGACAGGCATCAGCTGTCGTGTCTGTGGGTGAAGATGGGAAGGTCTGGGTGTGAGGTAGTGAAGCACACTGAGTGCTTGTACTGGAATGAGGGTTGTACAACTCCAGCACCATTCACAAGTGCAATGGGAGGCACCCGCTTTTATAGTGAGGATTGTGCCTTTCTCTTTTGTCTTGCTGACATTGTGGCAGGGTAGAAAGAAGTTAGGGAAAGTCCTTGGCAAGTGGAATAAGGGAAACTGCGACAAAATAATTAAAGAAGGCCAAACAATTTGAGCAATTTAAAGCCGGCTAATGAATCACAAGGTTTTATCTTCCCTAACCAAGGACGCTTAGGAGCAAATGGTTTATACATTCCAGACCGTCCCGGGAGAAAATGGCCTCGGTCCAGGTCCCTCTTCAATGACATTCTTGATGAAGTCCTTTAAAAATGAAACTAACCAGAAATTAACCCCTGGCCCCTCTATACACACATTTTAATGAATCGACATATTGAAGGATACATCTGAAAAAAACTAACAAATATTCTGTTAAGACCCTCCCCTAAAACCTCCCCTAGGATTCCTGCCGGCCAAAGAGATAAAAAGCCTCAGGACAAAGGAGTCACAGTGCGCTCTTGCTAGAGCATACCCACACCTTGTATCTCTGCTGTTTTTCTCCTAAAGTCGAAGGGACCCCACGAGACTTGCAACCAGGGGAGCAATGGGAGTGGCAGCCCATCCCAGGCTAACCCTCCCCAACCTGTCTCCAAGGCCCCCGTTTTTTTTGACTTTCTCTCTCCTATTTCTTCTACCTTAAGCCCTTCCTTTGTTTCACTGTCCCCCGCTTTAATAATCATACTCTAAAAATCATGAAGTCAAGTACCCACACGCTACTGGTGGGCCCAAGGAAGATCTGCTCCATGCCCAAACCCCTTCCGGTCACGATATGAGACCTTGACTCAAGTTCTGTGCTGTCCACTAGAGTAGTCACTAGCCACAGGTGGCTATTTAAGTGTAAATTAATTAAAATGAAATAAATTAAAAAGTCAGTTTCTCAGGCCCCCTAGCCACATTGCAAGTGTTCCGTAGCCACATCTGGCCAGTAGCTTCTGTTTTGAAGAGCACAGATGTGGAGTGTTTTCATCATTGCACAATGTTCTTTTGGACCGCCTGTCTCTAATCTGCCCAAACATTCTTCTGTTTGGGGATGGGAGGCCACAGAGGAAATGAGAAAAGTTGTTGGAGGAATGCGAAGAGGAAGAACAACTTTATATTCAGCCGTTGACATTCAGAATCTGATCCTTTAACAATAAAATAGCTGTGCAAGTCGGACCATTGTCTTGAAAAACAAATAGTCACACCTCTTTACCTCCTGCCCCCCCGTTTAAATTTTTTTTTTTTAAATTGATTTTAGAGAGAGGAAGGGAGAGAGAGTGAAACATTAGCGAGAGAGAAACATCTATTAGCGGCCTCCTGTACACCCCCTATTGGGGATCAAGCCTGCAGCCTGGGTATGTGCCCTGACGGGGAATCGAACTGGCAACCTCGTGGTGCATGGGGTGATGCTCAACCAACTGAGCCACACTGGCCAGGGAAGCATCCTTCTTTTTTTGAAGATGCAACTGAGCTTGGACAACTCAGCTTGGAGGTTTCCCCACAGCAGAGAGGAGAGCCAGGCTTAGCTGGAGTTGGCAGAGAGGGAGTGATCAGGGAGAAGCAAACTACAAATCAGAGCATGTCTTTTCTGAAGTACAGGCAGAGTATGTGTTCTGCTTGAAAAATGTAGACAGGAGAAGAAAAGGAGCGAGGACAGGCACACAGCTGGGCCTGTGTTGGCTGGACTGTGCTTTCCAGGCTTACACTTGGGGGGGGGGGGGGGGTCAGGCAGGATGAGTGCCACATTGAAAACAGAGTTTGCCACAGACCAGCCTGGGGCACAGCCACATTAAAGTCAACCTGTGGCACAGGTGGCCTTGGGAGGGCCTGTGGGCTTGCTTTCTCAGGTTGCCTTTGGTCATCAGGTGTAGACACTGAGCTGGCAGCCAGGGCCCTGCCACGGCATTCACTATGGCAAGTGGAGATGCTCCCCCATCGCAGAGACTAGCATTGGATTGTCAGGGCACTGAACTAGATGGTGGGTGGGCAAAGGTGCAGCATCTGTCACTAGTGGTAGCCAAGGTGATGCCAAGGCAATCTGAAGTGGATGCTAATTCTGACCAAGATAAACAAGACCTGGGAGAGATCTGCTCTGCAGATTTCTCCTGGGTAGAAAAAGAATAGTATCCAGACACTGGAGGGGGTTGAGAATGCCAAAGCCAAGGCCTCTGATATATTTACATTGACATACAGGTGAGCAAGCTCCCTTCCTCTCATGCATCCAGAGATCATTGTATGGAGAGAAGCAGGAGAAGGGGAAGTGCTGTGTTAGCAACTGAGAATTTTTGTCCAAATGAGTCTGTGTATTCCTAAAGAAGCTGTATGGCTGATTGGATCAGAGTAAGTTTAAACTGGGTTTAGTTAATTTTTCTTGCTAACCAGTGGGTGGAAACTCCAGAGGGGAAAGATCAGATTAGCTGTTGGCAAACTAGACACATTACAGTTTCTCTGTCTACCTAGGTTGTGGTGGGAGTTGAATCTAGAAGTCCCAATATATAATCAAAGACTGATTAATGATCAAGAACAAACACCCCACAGAAGATGAGGCCAAGTAGAACAAGAGCAATGTGAGACCCAGAGAAAGGGACCCGAATGGGTGGTCAGGGGGATGTCGGCCACACTAGCTCAGAATCATCTCCTTTGTCCCAGTGAGGCATGGAGCCTGATGTCAGAACCTGCTGGCTAAGTCCTCACACTTGTCCTTTATGGTTGGTTGTGTCATGCCCTATCAGTTGAGATACTGCAAATGACACAAAACCTTACTCAAATGAGCAAAAAAGGGAGCTTACTACTCTGTGTGACTGAAAGTCCAGTGATATTCTGTCCCAGCTTCAGCTATGCTTAGATGCAGGTCCCAAATGATGCCATCAACTCTTATTCTACACTCTTTCCTCAACTCTGCTGTTCTTCATCTTGGCTTCATTGTGAAGTGATTCCGTGGTGGCAATGTGGCAGCTAGCAGCTCCACAAACCCAACAGGAATAGCTCATGCCTTCTCCTCCAAGCCCCATAAACTGTCACAGTACCTTTCATTGGCCCTGAATGTGTCTGACATCCATCTTTCACCCAATTTCTGTTGCTCGAAGAATTCAGTTCATTCATTGGCCAGGCTCAGTTCACATGTCTGCCTGGATCTACCGGAGGAGGAGGGATGCTGAGCAGCCCAGAAAGCTTGTGAAGTAAACTGTGTCTGGTAGTTATATAGAGTACTGGATTTAATTATTATAAGAAATTTTGTTGCCATTAGACTTCAGTTATTGGTAGAAAGATTGTAGGTGGAGGTCTACTTGTACCGGCTTGACTCATGTCAGTATCATGGTCAAGATTCTGATGGCTGATGTAGTCTAAAGGGTGTGCTCTCTTACAGAGCGAGTCAGAACACACTGTGTGTTATGATGGGAAACTTTGCACTGCCTGTGTTCCCGAGACCGTGAGAAATATTGTGGCCAAAGGGGTCATTAATGCCTAACCTCCTGTTTTATTTTTGTGGTAATTCTAAAGCCCAGACTATTGGTGTCCCCTGGAATTTGCCCTTGGGTCACGGCAAACTTTAAGATATGATTGAGAAAGTGCATATGTGCATAAACTTTCAAGGTGAAATATTTTTAGTGTTTTTCTTGTGCCTGCCATTTGATTTTCTTTCCCTTTCTTTTCATTAACTACCATTGATTCAAAACCCTTAAATCCGGAGAGGACAAAAGAAAACCTAAACCTGGGGGGAATGCAGCAATGGAGACCGTGAGAGAAATCCAGAGCTCTGGTCAAAGGGTATGAGATAACTGTCAAGGTCCCCAATATTATGCCCCCCAGACTTCATTTATAGGGGAGGTAGTGGATTGAATATTGTTTCTCTGAAATTCATGTCCACCTGGAACCTTAAAATGTGACTTTATTTGGATATAGAGTTTTTGCAGACATAATTAGTTAAGATGAGGTCCTACTGGACGAGGGTGGGCCCTACATTCAATGACTGGTGTCCTTATAAGGAGAGGAGAGGTCAGACAGACACACATGCAGGGAAGAAGGCCATGAAGATGAGGCAGAGATTGAAACTACAAGCAATCTTGGCAGCTACAAGCCAGGGAATGCCAAGGAATGCCGGGAGCCACCAGAAGCTGGAGAGAAAAGGAAGGATTCTTCCCTAGAGCCTTCAGAGGGAACATGGCCCTGTTGACCATTGGTTTCAGACTTCTGGCCTCCAGAGCTGTGAGATAACACATTGCTGTTGTTTTAAGCCACCCAATTTGTGGTACTTTGTTACATTAGCCCCAGGGAAAAAAAATACAGAAGCTTTTATAAAAACCTAAGGTCTGGAGCAAAACACGAGTCAGAGATCAGAAATGCTGACATAGAGGTCCTCTTGGTGGTCCCTTGACAGGGCCTGTGTGAAGAATTAATTTCTGCTTAGAGACAAAGTCAGTCTGCCCATGCGGCATGCTTCTATAAGGCCAGCATGCTCGGTTTTGCAGGTTGCACAGTCCAGTGGGTGAGAAGGGACTGCAATCCTGTCTGTGCTCTCAGCAAAGCCTGGCTGCTGAGGCAAAGCTACACTCCCCTGGGAGAGGTTTTCTTTTCTTCTCTGCTGTGTCTGTTCCCCAGGCTGTGTGCTCTGGGGCTGAGGTTGCCCAGAGGGGGCGCTACATGAAAGCAACTTGTAGACTAGCAGTGGCCCTGATCTGGCTGCACACAGGCCCAATATGGCCCAAACTCAGACAGAATCCTGAGTTCTTTCCATAAAGTGTGCATGTGCACACACACACACACACGTGCACACACACACACACACACTTTCAGTATTTGGTTGATCCTTGTTATGTGCAGATTCTGTGTTTGTGAATCTATATACTCGCTAAAATGTATTTGTCAACCAAAATCAATACTCTCTGTGGACATAGGTGGATACTCGCTGACATTTATGGACATGCCGCAGTGAAATACTTGGGTTGTCTGCTGTTCCCAGCTGAGGGAAAGCAAAGTGACCCTCTGCCTTCTGGTTTGATACTGTAAACAGATGTCCTTTTTGTGATCTTCTTAGTGTCACATTTTCCTGCATTTTTGTTGGCGACTTTGCTGTTTAAAGTGGCCTCCACGTGTAGAGCTGGAGAGCTGTCTGTTGTTCCCAAGCACAAGAAAGCTGTGATGTACCTTTCGGAGAAGATATGAGTTAGATAAGCTTCATTTGGGCCTAGTTACCATGCTGTTGGCCATGAGTTATATTAACCAATCAACAGTAAGTATTTAAAAAGGTGCTTTTACACCAAACCAAATATAAAATGAGGTTATATGTTAACTGGTTAATGAAAATGTTGTGATCAGAGGCTTGCAGGAATCCATCACAGGATTTCCCCTAGGAACAGTGGTTCCTTATTCACTGGTTCAGTGTTTGCAGTGACTTTATAGAACATAACTACCATGAATAGCAAGAATTCACTATATATTTTACATCTGAGCCCTGTAAAGGGAATGGCAATGAATGGATCAGCACCCTTGCCTCCAAGTGCTTCTCTTTGTATCACAAAATGAAGAAAGCTCTAGAGCACTGGAGCTGTAGAAAATCCTAGGTTCACAAGTGTGATTATTTCTCTCACTTGGCAAACATCTTCAGAACACCCAGGACCTGGGCGGGGAGCAATGCCAATGTGGGGGAGGAGTTCACCCTTTAGAGGTGAGCACTTTCTCTACAGTAGTGATTTACTCAGCAGCCTTCCCTGGCCTCAAAGCAAGGCAAACGAAAACAAACTAAAATAAAATTTAAAAATCTACTTACAAATAGGAAACAGAAACAGAAAACACAGATATTAAAAGCAAACCACTACCTAACAACAGGCATTGCATAGGAAGCAATTATTCACTATTGGACCAGGTCAGTTATATTACCCCAGTGTGAAGAAATTTCAGGAAAGAAGTAATAAAGAAATTCATTCACTTGTCTGTTAAAGGTATATTGGAGTCACTTTAATTCTTTTGATCCTCATTGAAAAACAAAACAGTGAAAACCCAAACCAAAAAAATGGGGCGAAAAGATAAAAGGTCTTCCTGTTTATTATACTAATTAGTCTAAGGGCTTCAGAGCAGCTATGAAAATGATAAGAATGGAAACAACTGGCACAGGTGAGCTGGCTTAAAGGAATATACAGAATTCACCTACCAGCAATTCTCAATTTAAATAATTTTTAGAGGATCAAGGCTGAAGTTTAACCTGAAACTCACCTGAAGTAATTTAACCTTAAGTAACGACTCATAATGCAAATTAATTTTGGAAAATTATTTACTTAAGGGGAATGTTAAAACTATGAAAGAGAACAAACTTAAAATTAGCCTCAGGCAATTGGGGGGTCAACCAACATATATTTATGGTATTTTTAGTGCCTTCTCATGCAAAGTACTCTGTAGTTTCCCAACTTAAAATCAACTTTTGCCACTGAGTAACCTTGGGGGAGTTACTTCAAACTACCTTTGGGCCCTAGGTTCTTTACATGAAAATTTCTAAGTTGTCGGGTCCTTGTGAAGGTCAAATGACAATTTGCAGAAAAGAGCTACAGACATGATACAGGGCCATGCAAATGGTAGTCATTATCATTATTGGAGCCACCTGAGTGTCACGCAGGCTCATTTCCCACCTCACTCTTCACTGGCTCTGTGTTCCAGTCGAGCCCTACCACCAGATGTTCCAGATGTCTCTTTCTGGCTTGGCTCAGGCGTTTTTCTTCCTTCTCTGGGTATGCAAATGCTACCATTTTCTCAAGACCCACTTCATATTTTATTGCAGCTATGGGAACTTCTTTTGATCCCTCCAGCTGGATGAAACCTCTCTCTCTCCTGTGAACTTCCATAGCACGTTGTCTGCACATAGCTTATGCCATGGGCCATGTGACGCCTTATATGGCCGCCATGGTGTGTAAAAGTGTTGTAGTCTTCATTGGCCTGCAGGCTCCTTGAGAACTAGGACTGTACCTTATGGATGCTTCTCTCCCACTTCAGCCCAGCAACTTCCACATAGCATGTTGAATGCATTATATATTTTCCAGGCTGATCAACCCAGCCAGCCTTCTTTGTGTGGGCTCTAACTTTCAGGGGTTCTTTGAAAAGTATGATTGTCTCAGGACACTCACTTCTACAGATGTGATCCACCTGAGTGTTTTAGGAAGGCTTCTACAGCATCAGCGTGTGGGTTGGAGCCAAGATGGGCTGAAGGCAAGTGCAGAACAGTAGCTCTCATGAATTTGGGCTAATAAGGGTCAGAATCAGTGTGGTGGAAAACACCAAGGAAGAACTTAAGGTGACAGTTCTTGCAAGAAAGAAATTGTCCAAAATTGTGTTTTTGTAAGTGTTGTAGTTATCAAAAATTGTCTGTTGTAGGTGTTATAGATCACATGTGTTCTCTTCCACCCTCTGCCACTCACATTTGTTTTGCTCTTGAGGGAGGAGAGAGGAATTTATGGCGGAAGAAGTAACCCCTCGACCATCGAACCCTCCACTCCGAAAAAAAGTGGAGGGTAGATGGGTCTTGGGAAATCTGTTTCCTGTCAGCCCGGTGGAGTCAGTTTGATCTTTACAGACTGGCAGTTAGTACTAGTTGCTGATAGAAATATTTGAGAGATTATGAGACTCTGAGCTGCTTCAGGACTAGGGAGACAAATGCATCCTGGAGCAGGGTTGCTGGCTCTTCTGCCTTGCCAGGGACCAGGCCTCCAGGGAAAGGAAATGCTGGGAGGAACAGACAATGGGCAGGGTTGAGGTAAGCCTACTCTGAGAGGCCTTCTTGGAAGGAGCGTGGGCAGGTGGGAGGATGAGTGGGAGCAAGAGCATGGATGCAGACTGGTTTGAAAGGCACCTGGAAGCAGCCCTCTAGAGCTTTCAGAAATGATGGGCACCTGGGGGCACTGGGTCCCTGCAACTGCTTGGGGGGGGTGACTGTAGACTGGAAGAAATTTGGGTGCCATCTTACCTCCAAAGGGATTTGGTGAGGCTCCGGAGCACAATAAAAGTGCCACTTATTATCAACAATTGGGACATTTGATTAAAATGTTTTATTTATTTTGATGATCAAAATTCAAATGGTACAAAATGGCACACAGTGAAAAGTCTGCATCTTACCCCCCTTTCCCAGACATCCAGTTTGCTTCACTAGAGACAATCAAGGTTAAATTTCTTGTGTATACTTAGAGATCTTTTTTTTCTTTATTGATTAAGGTATTACATATGTGACCTTATCCTCCCATTGCCCCTCCACTCCCCATCCCCCACTCATGCCCTCACTCCCTGGTGTCTGTGTCCATTGGTTAGGCTTATATGCATGCAAGTCCTTTGGTTGGTCTCTCTCCTTTTCCCCGACCCTCCCCTACCTTCCCTCTGAGGTTTGATGGTCTGATCGATGCCTCTCTTTGGATCTGTTTTTGTTCATCAGTTTATGTTGTTCATTATATTCCACAAATGAGTGAGATCATGTGATATTTATCTTTCTCTGACTGGCTTATTTCACTAACATAATGCTCTCCAGTTCCATCCATGCTGATGCAAATGGTAAGAGTTCTTTCTTTTTTACATCAGTGTAGTATTCCACTATGTATATATACCACAGTATTTAATCCACTCATCTGCTCATGGGCGCTTGGGCTATTTCCAAATCTTAGCTATTGTAAATTGTGCTGCTATGAACATAGGGGTACATATATCCTTTCTGATTGGTGTTTCTAGTTTCTTGGGATATATTCCTAGAAGTGGGATCACTGGGTCAAATGAGAGTTCCATTTTTAATTTTTGAGGAAACTCCATACTGTTTTCCACAGTGACTGCACCTATCTGCATTTCCTTGGAGATATTTTATGCCTATAAAAGTACCTGTATATATCCCTGTTTTGGGGTGCAGATGACAACAATGTATGTTATATATTGTCCTGCACTTTGCTTTTTTTCACTTAACATGATAGCCTTAATAGTTCATAAAAATATTCCCTAAGAGCTACTATCCTTTTTTATAGCAACATTATATTCCACTAGAGGCCTGGTGCATGAAATTCATGCCCTCAGGGGAGGGGGAAAAGGTCCCTCAGCCCAGCCTGCACCCTCTCACAGTCCAGGAGCCCTTGGGGGATGTCCAACTGATGGCTTAGGTGGGGAGTGGGCCTAAGCCATCAGTTGGACATCCTTAGCACTGCTGCGGAGGCGGGAGGCTCCCACCACTGCCACTGCACTTGCCACGGCTTCTGGCTGAGTGGTGATCCCCCTGTGAGAGTGCACTGATGCTGAGTTGAGCATCTTCCCCTGGTGGTCAATGCACATCAATGCGATCAGTTGTTCTGCCTTTCAGTCAATTTGCATATTAGCCTTTTATTATATAGGAGGATTATATGGATGTACCATAATTTACTTAAGCAATGTTCCCTATTAATGAACATTTAGGTTCTTTTCCCAATTCCCTGCTATTATAAACAGTGATACAATGCATAATCTTGTACCTATATTATCTCATGTGTCTGTGAGAATACATGTGTTTGGCAATTTCTTGCAAGTGGAGTTTCTAGGTCAAAGGTATTTATAGTTGAAATTTCTATGAATATAGTCAAATTACATATTAAAGAGGTTGTACCAATTTATATCCCAGCAACTTATGAGCTTGCATTTTCCCACACCCTTGTCCACAAAGTTGCCAACAAGGTATGTTGATCAAATTTTTTTATCTGCGCCTATCAGAAAGGCAAAAAACTGTAGATGACATCATTTTAAGTTGCTTTTCTCTTATTATGAACTAGAGGCCTGGTGAATGAAATTTGTGCATGGAGGGGGTAGGGTCCCCTCAGCCCAGCCTGCACCTCTCCAATTCAGGACCCCTCAGGGGATGTCCTGGGGATTGGGCCTAAACCGGCAGTCAGACATCCCTCTCACAATCCTGTACCACTGGCTCCTAACTGCTCACCTGCATGCCTGCCTGATCACTCTCTAACTGCCCCCCCTGCCAGCCTGATAACCCCTAACTGCCTCTGCCTGCTGATCTGATCTGCCCCCAACTGCCCCCCCCTCCAGCCTGGTCCCCCTAACTGTCCCTCCCCCACTGGCCTGGTCGCTCCTTACTGCTTCCCCCACCGACCTGCTCGCCTTCAACTGCCCTCCCCTGCCCCCCCATGCTGGCCTGGTCGTCCCTAACTGCCCCCCTCCCCCCTGCCAGCCTGGTCGTGCCTAACTGCTCCCCACTGCTGGCCTGGTCGCTCCTCACTGCCCCCCCCTGCTGGCCTGGTCACCCCATGCAGCCTGCTCTTCAGTTGTTTGGTTGTCCCTCACTAACCCCCCTGCTGGCCTGGTCGCCCCACACAGCTTGTTGTTCAGTCATTTGGTTGTCCCTCACTAACCCCCCTGCCGGCCTGGTCACCTCTAACTGCCCCTCCTGCTGGCCTGGTTGCCCCCAACTACCCCCCCCCCCCCCCCCCCGCCAGCATGGTCACCCCCAACTGACCCCCCTCTGCTGGCCTGGTTGCCCCATACAGTCTACTGTTTGGCTGTTTGGTTGCCCCTCACTGCCCACCCTGCAGGCCTGGTCGCCCCACACAGCCTGCTTGGTCGTCCGTCTGGTTATTTCAGTTGTGAGGGCCCCTGGCTTTTTATATATATGGATGAGGTTGAGCCCACTTTCCTATATTTAAGATTCATTTTTATTTCCTTTTCTGTGACCTATTTATTCATACCCTTTGCACATTTTTTTGTTGTGGTTTGATCTCTTAATTTTGCAATGCTTTTTGTATATTAGGACAATCTGAATTGCAAATTTTCCCATAAATTCATTGGTTGTTATATATCATTCTAAATAACTTAGTAAAACATAGTATTGACCTAGTTTAGCTATTTATTTACTTGAAAGTATCTAATTACATTCCTGGAAAAGAATATGCACAAATTAAACACTCATGATTGTGGAGACTTCCCTTTCCAGATGCAGAACATCCCAATAAATACTGATTGAAATAGTCAAGAAACACAGAGCACCTGTGCTTGGCACTCTGGGAGTAACAAACAAGGAGATTTAAAAGTCTGTGATTAAGTCAGAAATGAATGACCAGTAAAATGGTGGGAACTGGAGAGAGAGGTGTGGACAGGGTGAGTTTGAGCAGAGTGGGGACAGGGATGAGAATTCTTTTTTCTGCCTAGATGAGAACACTGCATGGAGCTGGTGAGAACTCAGGGGTCCTTGGGAGGACAGGAGCAGTGCAGTGATCTGAGGGCTGTGCCAGCCACAAGGCAAGGCCTTAGAGAGGCCAAGTCAGCACCCGATGTACCCAGTGCTAACAAAGGCATTAAGGCCCCATGTCTGGAAGAATTGGCTTTCTCAACAGCAAACTTCCTTTGTCTCATCTGTGACTGGAGCCATTAATAAATTTGTGATCTTTTTTCCTGCTATTCCCAGTCCAAACCATTGCCTGGAGCCCCCAGAATAAGCTTCTAGAAGCCCCAAACCAGTACCAAAAATGTAGGTCTAAGCCAGCCTGGAGGTAGGTGATACGACTTCAGGCTGCCCCACTGCCCTCTTCAGTTCCTGCCTTGGGTCGAATTCCTCTGTTGCAGATGCTAAGAGAAAGGAAAGAAGAAACAAATGAAGTTGTTTTTCTCTAAAGAAAAGGACTAACTGGCAGAACTCAGGCTTGCTAGGCATGGTGGGGTAAGACACCAACAGAGCTTACGGGGACAATGCCAAACATAAAACGTATGTGTTATCTCAAGCAGTAGTAATCAACCAACTTTTTTTTTTTATAGCTATCCTAATATATAAAAACCCTGGGTCTGTCACATCCACAATGACCAACCAGAAGTCAATCCTGCAATTGCTGTGGTGACCCAGCACTGACTGCTGCGCTGCGGGTGCCTCAGCACTGACTGCTGAGGGGGCTGTGATTAGGCCCAGACAGAGGCCGGGAGAGAAAAGCAGGGTCTGATCGCAGCCCCCATAACAATCAGTGCTGGGCCGGCATAGCGGAAGTCAGTCCTACAGTCAATGAACATAGGGTCAATTAACATGAAGTGAACATAGGGTCAATTAATATCTCTTTGAGAGGAGTTGAGAATATAAAGTACAGTGTAGAGCAATTACTTATATTATTATTTCACATAAAACTCTTTTCAACTAAGGTATTTTCCTTTATTTAAAATTTATCTTTATTTTTCCCATTGATCTCTTCCACCCTGCACACGCCCCTTCCAGGCTTTCACCAGACTATTGTCTGTGTCCATGGGCTATTCCTATCTAATACATAAAAATCTAGAAAGATTTAGAGAAAATAAAATATATGTCAGGTAAATATTGAACAGAAGAGCTGAAGTTGCTGCATGAATACTGGATACAAGCTTGAAGCCAAAACACAATTCATGAGATAAAGTTAGTCATAACATAACAAAAGGTTCCTTTCACTAAAGAGATAAGATGGTTCTCAATACTTATACACATAATAGAACAGTGTGGAGGTTGAGAATGAGCCTCACCAAGATGTGTCTCAGTGGTATGCAGATTTTTGAGCTAAGGGCAATTTTAGCTTCAGGCTCAAGTGAAAATTTTGCCCCTCCATTTAACTACCTAAAAAAATTGAATTAGAGGACTTGCCCATAATAACACATTATCCTATATAATAAAAGGCTAATATGCAAATTGACCGAACAGCAGAACGACTGGTCATTATGACACGCACTAACCACCAGGGAGCAGATACTCAATGCAGGAGCTGTCCCCTGGTGGTCAGTGTGCTCCCACAGGGGGAGCACCGCTCAGCCAGAAGCTGGGCTCATGGCTGGCTAGCTCAGCAGCAGTGGTGGGAGCCTCTCCCGCCTCTGTGGCAGCGCTAAGGATGTCCGACTGATGGCTTAGGCCCATTACCTATGGGGAACGGGCCTAAGCCATCAGTCAGATATCCCCTGAGGTCTTCCAGACTGTGAGAGGGTGCAGTCCGGGCTGAGGGACCACCCCCTCTGAGTGCACAGATTTCATGCACTGAGCCTCTAGTTATACTTATAACTCAGTAAACACTTTATTATTGATTAGCTTGGTTAAATCATTTGGTCCAATCATATTCTAGCCCTGCAGAATTTCTCTGGTCAGACCTAAAATGTTGGAAATCTGCCTTTTTAAAGGAATTCATCCATCCCAATTTCTCACTTTCTGTATTTCCTATGCTTGTTGTCTAACTTTCACAAATTTGGATACAAATGCAGATAAGATTCAAGTTTGGATGCATAGAGCATTAGAATATTCAAAGTCATCTTTCAAGTGTGGTCTCAAGATCTTTCATATGGAAATTGTTTCCATAACAACATGGTGATGGCATACTGATCAACTATTTGTACCAGACACTGTGCATAAATTCTCTCGAAGTCTCCCAACTGTCCAAGGTAGGTACAACACTCTCTGTTTCATAGATGAACTGAACTGAGAAAGGTTAAGTAATTGCCTGAGATTATACAGCTAGTAAGTGACAGCTGGCATTTGAACCCAGTGCTATCTAACCCCATAGCCTGAACACTTGCTACTACCCTCTGCTATATTCTTCACTGCCAAGCTTTCTTTTCTAACCCATCAGCTTTAGAGCTCTATAGCACTTCAGGATTATTCCAATTCTCCAAACTAGGTATTGATCAAAATGATAAATATTGTTCTAAAGATGCTGGTGACTTTCCACAAAAGAGAATAATTGCCTCAATGCAACTGGAGAGGTAATTAAACACACACACACACACACACACACACACACACACACACACACACACACTCTCTCTCTCTCTATTGCTGGATCATAGGTTATAGATGGCAAGGATATTAGAAGCTCAGAGATGAGATGCATTTGTTACCATGAACTGAAATCACTGGGAAGACTTTCTGAAGGAGAGATGTTCTGTTTTGGACCTTGATAGGTGATTAGGATTTTAAGAAGCTACACAGAAAGAAGAGGCTAATTTCAGTTTCTGGTAATGCGATAGATAGATTAGATATCCTAGAGAACCTCCCCATACAACACAGCTGACTTTCTGGATACAAAATTCCTTTAAAATGCATCACTGAGCTTGCAGAAATGTGAGAGTAATTCTTAGGAGCTTAAAACAAAGAGAGTTGCTGGTGTTTTTGGTAGCCCTTGTTGTCTAGAGCAGGGATTGACAAGCATTTTCTGTAAAGGGTCAGATAGCAAATATTTTTGGCTTTTTGAGTCCATATGGTTCTCTGTTGCAGCTACTCAACTCTACCTTTGTATCATAAATGCAGCTATCGATAATACATAAACAAAAGGGTGTAGGAGGATTTGACTTGCAGTAGACTTGCATTTGCCAATCTCTGATCTATCGTCTTGGAGTTTAATGTCTTTTGTAGATCTTCTGATCTTGGGCCCGCATAAAGCAAGAAGATAGAACTGAGCCAGCCCTCATGCACATAAAACAAGATCCACAAGGAATGTGTGGACTAGGAGAAAGTGGCCTCTGGCAAAGGAAAGCAGACACTGAAATTTGCTTAATCAGGGTGGACTCTGAATGAACAAAGAAAAGTCTCTCCCCTGTGAATTTGTTATTATAGGTAGGTCTACTTACATGGGATTGGAGTTTAAATTTATACTACCTGCATTGTAACAGGAAACTTCAAGCTAGAAAATTAACTTAAACTGGTTCTTGATTGGTAGTACCTTAGGGCATCTTACCAAATATACAATATGTTCATGATCCAAAATTACAAACCACATGAGAAAACCAGCCACTGTGAGCAATGGTCAGCAGAAGCAACAACAAATGGCAGAATATTCTCTTCAGGATTTGATGTATTATAATTATTGATTATGGGAAATGATTAAAGAAATAAAAAAAAGGAGTGAAAAAAAGAACAGAATAATTCAGGAAGGGGAAGAAGAGAAACAAAGATTCAACAATGGGGATGAGAACTTGTTGAGGGGCTAGGAGGTAAAAGTCCTAGATAGTGTTTATATGAGAGTATTAATGAATGAACGAGTTAAAAATTGATGAAACTTGTAGTGTGCATCTAGCGCTATGCTGGGCACCAGTAGAAGAGATGAATGAGACACAGACTCTGCCCGCAAGCAGATCCAGTCTAAGAGAATCAGGTAAATTAATAAATGCCACAAAATGTGATAGGTACTTTCATTTAAAAAGGTACAAAATATAGCAGAGGCAAAAGAAGTTGTCCATTGTACCCAAGGTAGTCAGGGGCGGCAGCTTTGAGGAACTTATGCTTGAGTCAAGCTCTAAAGAACCCTTTGGAGTTTGGACTAGATCCTGTAGTCAGGGGTGGGGAACGTCTGCCCTCGGGCCATATTAAGCCTGAGAAATCATTTGGTCCAGCCCTGCCAAGGCATTAGGGGTGAGTTAATTTAATGTTTGACCACATATAGCAGGGCAATTTTTAAAAATATATATTTTTATTGATTTCAGAGAGGAAGGGAGAGGGAGACAGAAACATCCATGATGAGAGAGAATCATGGTGGATCTGCTGCCTCCTGCAAGTCCCCCACTGGGGATTGAGCCCACAACCCGGGCATGTGCCCTTGACCGGATTCGACCCTGGGACCTTTCAGTTCACAGGCCAACGCTCTATCCACTGAGCCAAACTGGCTCGGGCTAGCAGGCTAATTTTTAAGTTGATAATTTTGTATGGCCTGTGAATGATGTTATAAATATCCAAATGGCCCTTGGCAGAAAAAAAGGTTCCCCACCCTTGCTGTAGATGATGGGGAATTACTGAATAGTTGTAAGGAGGGAAGTAAAATGATCAGACTTACAGTTAAAAAAAAATATGTCTCAGTACAGAGAATGAAGAAATAAGAGATGGGAGGACCAATTGTTTGGATAGTCATGAGAAGAGAAGGCAGAAGCATAGGTGGATTTGAGAGATTTTTAGAATTTTGTTCACTTGGGGTAACAAACAGTAATGACACAAATTTAATGGCTGTGCTCCACTGATGACCCTGTGACCCTATACCACCTCCTCTCCCGTGTTTCTGGGAGTCCCTAGGGTTATCTCCAAAGTGCTCATGAATGAGTGTACCCCTGCATGGTTCCTCCATGCCCTGCCCATGGATCTTCTTACCACCACTGGCTGTTGTTCTGTGACCTGGGCAAGCCCATCCTCACAGTGCCCCTCACTTCTGACAACCCAGCCTATTGTGCCTGGCTCCATCTTCCCTTACAACTTCCTGAAAGAGCTAAAGCAGGGCTGTGAGGGAGGGGATGGATTGGGTTCTCCCAGGTTGTTACTTAGCTCCTGTGCAGTGGTTTCGCTGAGCCTTCTTTGTCATTTTGCCAGAAATGCCTGTTCTGACACCCAAGTGGGCCATCCGTACAATGTGGAACCTGGAGCTCAGAGTTACCAATGAGTTCAGGAGTGGGGATGGAGAGGAGGCTGGAAAGATTTCCAGGACTAATGGGAAAGACCGCTGAAAAGATCAGGCAAGGCCTTCAATGCCTACCCAGTGAGTCTATTTCCCCCCACAAGTCAGTGTTTTTTCAAGAGTGGACTGGTTTATATTAGCCTCTGCGTTGCATAGGGAGTTGGCTCGAATTTCAGTTTGGGGGCTCTCTCTGAATCAGAAGCCCTAGGGAGTGAGGCTTGGGAAACTTGCAGTTTTAACTAGTGCTCTCTCTGTGGTAGTTTGAAAATCCACACACATTTCTGTAATTGGGTTCACATGCCATCTCTTTAGGTACATTAGAGGCTCATGGTGTAGGTGCTGTGTGTGAAGTTTTCCTTGCCTCCCCACAAGCAGAGGCATGTGGTTGGTGTACAGTATAGACTGACTGAAGTTGAGCAGGACACAATGCTGAAAGCAGAATGACTGTGCTTATCAACTGTCCCTCAAACAAGACATTTGACATTTTTTTTTTAAAAAATACTTTTTAGTGATTTCCAAGAGAAAGGGAAAGGGAGAGAAAGAAACATCAATGATAAAATCATTGATTTGCTGCCTCATGCATGCCCCCTACTGGGGATCGAGCCAACAACCCAGGCATATGCCCTGATGGGGAATCTAACAGTGACCTCCTGGTTCATAGATCGATGCTCAATCCCTGAGCCACACCGGCTGGATGACACTAATTTCTTTATTACTCTTTTACTCTGTGAATACTCATAGTGCTATCTCTCTGCTATGCACTATGCTGGGTGCTGAGTACCAAGAGAATCAAAGTGACAGAGAGGCCAGGGGCCTGGAGAAGGAAGCAAGTGGTATGCAATGATGGAGTGAGACTTTTCAGAAGAAAAAGCTGCCCTCAGAACAGGGAAAGTGAAAATCCTAGGATTTTTAAGGAGGCTTTTCTTAGGAGTTATAATTTCTGCATTGTTCTGTCTCCCCAAATAAAGAAAGACACCTCAATTCCTTCTTAATTCCCCAGCTTTGGGGCATGGCGGGCAGTTTGAAGACTCTTGGAGTCAGGAGATAAAGGGAAGCATTATGTTTCATTGGGTCTCGTTTGATCTTTATACCATCAACACAGGGGCTCTGAGCTTCCCTGTTTCCCCTTTCCTCCAAGTTCACCCAGAAGGCCATGGGCTCTTTGATGTTCAAAGATAGTTTGAATGATGTGCCTGGTCCTTTGTGCCTGAGCGAGCTGCTGGCAGACATTTCTGACTCAAGTTAGGGCAGATGAGAATTCCTCATCTCTTTTGGAGGCAGATTTCAAAGCTCTTAGGAGGAGGAAGAGCATGTTTTATAATAAATTTCCTTTTTTCTGGGTCTCTGATGGAGTTTTTGACCCTTCCTCATTTCCCTTCTCTGAACCTTATTCCTGACCAGAAGATCCTCTCCTTAATTTTGGCTGTATCGGAGTAGCAAGAAAGTCTTAGGAGGCAAGCAGACCTTCCAGAATAGCTATGCATTCATTCAGGCAAAACTCAGGAGGGCCTGCTGAGCATACAATTTTAGGAACCTCCAAGGAACAGATGCCCACAATCCCAGAAAGAAACAGAAAGCAAAATGGGGAACCACCCATCCCTTTTCCATCAGTTAAATCTTTTAACACTGTTTTGAGGCTGTCTCTGTGTTGTATGAAAATGCCAGGTTTGTGCATCTTCAGCAGCTGTGACCAGAGGTCTCCTCTTGGATGCCAGTGAGTCTCAGGTCTCGGCTGGCTTAGGAGAAGTCCTTGGGTGTCTCCCCTGGCCAGGTGAGAACAGGAGCAGGAGACCACTTTGAGGTTGCTCGACATAGAGAGGAACACGATGTGAGGGGAAGAGGGTGTATATTAGTTTGCCTCTGGTCAGTTAGTGACTCAAGGAATGGGGATTTAGAGCAAGGATGCAGTAAGGGAGACACAAATGTTACGGCTGGCCTCAAAGACATGGGAACATAGTTTGGGAACTGGAAAGCAGTTCTAGTCACTAAGTAGTCTTCTCCCACCCTTTCCTCCCCAGGCGTGGCTTTTATTGGTGCCCTACAGTTATGGTGACTCAGAATGACTTAGTCTCTGCTTCTAGCAGTCAGGTGACTACCAATCACCTATCTCATCCTCCACTCATTATGTGTTTGTTTCTGTTGACTCAGATCTTTGGCTTACTCACTGATTCTGCTTACTCTTGGACGTTCATGACCTGTCTTCTTTCCATGTTTTCTCTCTGTGTGTTTTTTGAGTGCCCTCCCTTTCTCCCCAAACTAGCTATTGATTCTCTTTTCCTATATCTCTTGCTAAAATTCAAGAAAAAGAGAATTTGCTTGGGTCAAGTGAATCTCACTATTCTTTCTGTGCAATGCTATTTGGTTTGAGATACTTGATAGGCCACTTTTCAACACACAGACTGGCCAACCTGGCTGGCCAAGGGGCAGTACTAACCCCTGCTCCAATCAGCTCGGCCAGAGGTACCAACCTGTTCACAGTAGGGCAACATACAAGAAAGTATCAAAGGTTTATTTCTTAAATGGGTGCAGTGGTTTGAGAAATTTTCTCAAAAGGGAGCTATGGGTATATATTTCAAAGACTATTATGCTTAGTGCAATGAGTTTTGGGGGAAGATAGACCTACCTGTGTTTGGATTGTAATTCTACTTAGTAGCTGGTTGACCTTGGGTAAGTAACTTAATCTTTCTAAGCTCATTTCCTTACCTTGTACATATGGAGATGAAAAGACTATATTGTAGTGATGTGTAGATTAGAGAGAAATTATCTAAATGGTGGGTGCTTAGGGCTCCATAAATAGCTTTTATTGTGGCAACACTACATTGGTCTGATTATGGATTTTGCATGTCAGTGACTTTGACATAATTTTGGTGGCAGGAGCTATATCTTGATTCATTTCCCATGGTTCCTACAATGCCAATATTGGTGGTAAAATGAGAATACAATAGGTGCAGAAAGAATGTCATTAAGCAGCATTCAGAATATATTCTTGATTGTGTTGTAACGTGTCATCTAAGCCTGAGTGGAAATAATAGGCGAGATTTGAGATGCTTCCTCTTCAATAATTCAGCAAGAATGACTCCAGTTGTTAAATCTGAAATGAGTAACCAGACACGTTTTCTTGGCTAGTCCCCTTCAACAATTCATTAGAGAATATCCGTAATACCTTTGTACTAAGACAGTTTGAGTAAAGACTTTAAGAAGGAATGGAGACAGTTCAGAGATGCATCCGTAAGATAAATGCAGATCCCGAGTCAGAACCCACCATGTCTGGTTGTCACTGGCTTAGTGATTGATATGGCAGGAGCTATACTCAACCACATAAAGGGGCCATCTGCAAAAAGAAGCAGATCAAAACCAAGACATCCTTCCTCAGTTATCCCTGAGAAAAAAATGTAGGTGATTGCCCAGGCTTCTTGATCACTTCCCTTGGCTAGTTTGCTACATGTTTCACTCTTCTGCTTTCTTCTCAATTTCAGGATTAAATCCTGGCCACCAGACAGAGCTTCTCGCCAGTTCTTTCATGTGGAGAATTCCTGGATAAGCTTCATATAGCATAGCCAAGCCTTCTGAGTATCTGTATGATTCCTCTGCTTTGCAGGCAGATAGCTCATGTTGATCACTTATAAATAGTTTGAGTTTCATCAGACAGCTTCTCTCTGCACCCAGGCTGACACTGGGACCAGAGATTTTGAGCAACTAACTGCAATTGGTCATCCTGAAGGACTGGGTCAAGGGGGCCTTCTAGCATCAATGTCCTCACTGGAGTTTTCTGATTGTGACTTGGGATCTGTAGTGCCATAAGGCCCAACTATTGAGATCCCACACTATTCATTTGTTGGCAAATATGGCATTAGAAGTACTGGCACCATAATTAAGGACATATAATGATGTTAAATTTTAAAAACTGTGGTTAGGTTGGTGTAGATATATTTTGGTGGAAAATCGTTTTTCAGTAGGTGATGAAGACGACTGTTTTGGAAGAAAGTTTTTTATTTTTTCCCCCCCAGAAGGCTGCAAAGGATATATATATATATATATATATATATATATATATATATATATATATATATATTTTTTGGTAGGAATAAAGCAAGGCATAAAAATGAGCAGCTCCAAGAAAGCTCCTTTTCACTTTGCTATAGAAGAGATAAATCACAAACTACTAGACCTTGAGGAGGCGAATCCCAGACTGTACTAGCCTAAGAGACAGCACTGAAAGTTCTTTCAAACATTCTATTTTCCAACTTAGACTTCTGATGGATGGAGGGATGTGGGAATGTCTTTCTGTGAGCTTGTCTACTTTTATATTGATTTACTGATTCAACAAATATTTACTGAGCAATACTATGTGCCAGGCACTATTCTAAGTGTCAAGAATTTAGTAGCAAACAAGACAGATTTCTTGAAAATTTAGACTGTATCCAGTTTTTCCAATTACAAACAGTGCTGTTAGAAATGTTTTGCACTTTGAGCACATAGAGGAACTTGTGTAACAACTTTCTAAGATATATTCTTAGAAATGGAGTAGCTCGGTTTCAGAGTATGCACATCTTTAACTTGACTACGATATGTTTTTAGGTCAATCTATCAAGTGGTTGTTCAAATTAAACTCTTGAAAGTGGAACATTGTTCCATAATTTTGCCAATTTATCATTTGTCAGACATTGATTTTTGCAATCTTATCCTATATAATAAAAGGCTAATATGCAAATTGTCCCCTCGACTGGGAGTTCAACCAGGAGTTCTACCAGGGGGTAGGGCCGGCTGGCCAACCTCCCGTGTCCCCTCTCCCTGATTGGGGCTGGCTGGCCGGACCCCACCCGTGCACGAATTCATGCACCGGGCCTCTAGTAAGTATATAATGGTTTTTCACTATGGTTTTAATTTTTATTTCCTTGACTACTGGTGTGGTTGGGCATTTTTCATGTATTTATTGGTCATTTGGATTTCCTTTTCGCAGATTCTTCAGGACTTTGGGCCATTTTGTTTATTCTTTCCTATTTTCTGAAGGCTGAATACTCATTGTCATATAACAAAATTCCATATATATCTGGGGCTGCCTCTTTATTGTATAATCTCTTCTACACCTCTCTATTTCTGTATCAACACATCTCTTTCTTAATTAATATAGTTTAAAATAGGTTTTCACAACTGTAAGTCAATCCCCATTCTCACTTTGTTATTTAAATTTTCCTTGACTATTCTTGACTGCTAGTTCTTCCTTATATTATTTATAATTAGCTTTTTAAGTCCATTAAAACAACCTATTAATATTTAGACTGGAATTTCATTGACTATAAAATAATTTGGGTTGAATTAGCATATTTAATGTATTGATGTTATAAACCATCATCATGGTGGGACATTCTCTTACTGTCCTTTTCTTTAGATGCAGTTTCCTTTATTTTTTTGAACATATTTGTAATAACTGATTTAAAGTCTTTGTCTATTAAGTTCTATGTTTGGGGTCCCTCAGGGACAGTTTCTATAGACTGCTTTCTTTCCCCTGGGTATGGACCTTACATTCCTGTTTATTGGCATGTCTTTTGTTTTGCTGTTGACAACTGAATATTTAAAATAATATAACATAGTAACTCTGGAATTCAGATTCACTCCCCTTCCAGCACTTTATTATTGTTAGTATTTGTTTTGTGACTTTTCTGAACGAATTCCATAAAGTCTATATCCTTTGTTGTGTGCAGCCACTGAATTCCTGGCTTGATTGTTTAGTGGCAAGCTGATGATTTGGCAGAGGTTTTCTTAAATGCCATGAACCAATATGTCTCCAACCTGTGTGGTGGGATTCTGTGTGTGTGTGTTGTGTGTGTGTGTGTGTGTGTGTGTGTGTGTGTGTGTGTGTGTTGGAGCACAATTTCTTTTTTTTCTTTTTTTTAAATATATTTTATTGATTTTTTTACAGAGAGGAAGAGAGAGAGGGATAGAGAGTTAGAAACATCGATGAGAGAGAAATATCGATCAGCTGCCTCCTGCAACACTCCCCACTGGGGATGTGCCCGCAACCAAGGTACATGCCCTTGACCGGAATTGAACCTGGAACCCTTCAGTCCGCAGGCCGACGCTCTATCCACTGAGCCAAAACGGTCAGGGCTGTTGGAGCACAATTTCAATGCTTCAGCAGGCATTTCACAACTCTGCCTCAGCCGTTTCTTCCTGCTTGCACAGAGCTTTAAGGCCAACCAGATTAAGGCCTTCTCAAATCTTCCTTGGGCTTGTACACAGACTTACATATGCATATGGCCTTCCACCTTCCAGGAATTCGTCAGAGCTTTCCAAAGCCCCCTACGAACATCAAATTCTTCAATTTTTCTTTTAAGATTTTTTTTTTTTTTTTGCCTCTTATTTCAAGGGCAGCACTGCCCCAAGCAGCTGCAATTTTAAATAATTGCCACTGATTGTTTTTACAAATGCCATGGGTAGGGCTATTCAAACAGAGGAAGCTCCAATCCAATCAAATAAAGACAATCTCTGAGAATGGAGCTTTTCAGTAAACTTCCAGGTGTGCCAAAAAGTGATAATTCTCTGGGGATGGGGCTGCTGAGGAGCTCCAAATTTGTTCTGCCCCATCTAATAGCTTCTAGGTTGATGGTTTTCACAGCAACCATAGTGTGAGACTGTGGTTTTTAAGGCTGTAGCAGAGCTGGGAGAGGAGAATGGGTTAGAACAAATTAAAATGGCATAAAACAGAAGGTTGTTCTTTCTGAGTTTCAATTGTTTTTCTTTAATTAAAGGTTCCTCTGATTGTGCAAGCTTTAGTTAATTTACATAGTTCTAAAAAGATTGATTTTGACACTCTTTTCCACTGTTCTCATGGAGAACCAGATTTTTTTATATAATGATACTAGACAAAATTTTAAATAAATATATTTAGTTATATATATTTAAAATACATATAATTGATTTCAGAGCGGAAGGAGAGGGAGAGAGAGAGAAAAGAAACATTAATGATGAGAGAGACTCATTGATTAGCTGCCTCCTGCACTACCCACACTGGGGATCAAGCCTGCAACCCAGGCATGTGCCCTGATTGGGAATTGAATCATGACCTCCTGGTCCCTAGGTTGACGCTCAACCACTGAGCCATGCCAGTCAGGCCTGCGTCACTATTTTAAAAAAATTATTATCTTTCACCTCCCTGCTCCAACACACACACACACACACACACACACACACACACACACACACACACATTTTACCAGGCTCAGTGATTTATAGGCAAATTCTGCTGAATGTTAGTTAAAATTTTTCATAAAATAAAAAGCAGAATGATTCTCAACTCATTATTTAGAGACTAATTTGTTGTTAATACTAAAACAAGATAAAACCAATATAATAAAGGAAATTGTGGATAATATTACTTGGGAACATAGATGTAAAAACCCTAAATTAAGTGATCTAAGTATATATCCTAAATAACTGTGGTCTATCCTAGGAACACAATCATGGATTAACATTTTATAATTCATTAATGGATTAATAGATATTTACATATAATTTATATCAACAGATAAGATGTGAAAAGCAATATGAATTAGTCTGCTAGAGCTGCCTAAACAGAATACCACCAATGGGGTGACTTAAACCACAGAAATTAATTTTCTCACAGTTCTGAAAGCCAGAAGTCCAAGATCAAAGTGTTAGCAGGTTTGGTTTCTCCTTGCTGATGGCCACCTTCTTGTTGCCTCTTCACAGGGTCAGCTCTCTGTGCATGTGCACCTGGTGTCTGCTCTTCTTATAAGGACACCAGAGTAAATGAATGGCCTCACTTTAGCTTAATCATCAATGGCCCGTCTTTCTGGCAGCTCTCATCAATGTCAGGCTCATCTGATCAGCCTTGACCTTGATGGCTGAGCTCTTGCATGGCTTTTACACATGAGTGGAGCAAAAGAGGAGGGATTTCACCACCACTACAGTGCTGGCCTATGTTACCTAGGACACTTCTTTTCCCCCGCTCCCATCCATCGGCCCAACTTCAATCCCATTTCTTTCAGGTAATAATGAATCACAGTGATCTCGCCTTCCTCCTCTGAAGTCTTTGCAAGTTTCTTGTCTTCATTCTTCCTTTACTTTTTTACATATCTTCCCCCTGTGTCATGTCTTGTGTTATTAATTTAGCATTTTGTAATGATAGGTTTTCTGTTTTCATTAGGTAGTAAGTTTAGTAAGTTTTTCCAAAGTAGGGAATGGATCTTTATATTGTCTGTAGTATGTGTCTATAGTAGTCACTCAATAAATACCACTTGAAACTATTTATGAATAAATTTATCAATGAACAAATGAATGAATGACTGGAATACAAGTGGACTGAACACACCCTACCTTTTGGGTGCTTCTATGTGATAAGTTGGTACCAGAGGCAGGAAGAAATACCTTCCCCCGAGCCGCAAGCACGTATCATTACAGCCCTGTGGATGAGGCCTCTTCTCCACCAGGCCCCCAGGGTTTGTTTTACCAAGGGACCCATCGTGTCACTAACTCCAACTCTTGTCCAAGGATAAGTGTTACTACTGATGACCAGGGTCCTCGCAACCCCTGGTTCAGTTATTGAGCACAGCTCCGTGTTTACTGAGATCTTGTTTCCAAGTAGCCAGTAGTAAGGTGCTGATTAACAACTCTTACTAAACATGGCAACGGCCCTTAATCACTCCCACATGCTCCTGGACTTCATGCGATATTGTTTCAGCCGCTAATTTTAAAAATCCCGGAGAAAAGACCTCTGCTCTGAAACATGTGCTTCGGAGCTGTTCCTCTCTTGCTGTGCTCTTCCAGAAAACACACATGTGGTTTAATTCAACAGCAGGGCTGAAGGGGAGACACGTTCATAATTTTTCTCCCTCTTTTCCTCCTTCGAGTCCTGTTTCTGCCAAAGCCCTTGGCCAGGATCCAGAAATGGCACATTCAGTAATACCCGAAGTGTTTGGGTAATATTTCATAATTACACTGTTGTTGGGCAAATTGTTGCCTTGAGAATGATTGCTGTGCATAAACAGAAAGTCTGAGACCCATGTACCTCTTCACAACCCCCTCCCCCTGCCACTAGGCAGAGAGAGGAGTGAGAAGGTAGAAGGGAAGAAAGGGAGGAAAAAAGGAAGGAGAGGGGAATATGAAATTTGTCTGTTTGTCTTTAGTAAGGGGACACATTAGAGAAGATTTATAAAATAGTGAAGGATGAGTATTAACAGCTTTTAGGAACTCTGCCAATTCTATTCTTGGAACTGATTTTCTTCAGAGGGTAAATAGAAAACCCAGCTCCAGGTTTCCAGAGGATGTAGGGGTAGATGGTGCTGTGGGCTGGAAATGTAGTAGATGGCCTGTCTCCTGCCCACCCACCTCCACCAGTGAGTCCCTGAAGATGGCTGTTCAGACATGGCTCCCTGTGACAGCCCCTCTTCCCAGGCTGGGTTGAAGCTGGGTTCTGAGACTCCCAGGGGACACACAACCCGGAGGCTCAAAGGATAGGCTTCCCTGGTGGTTGAAGGGAAGGAAGAGTGAATGGTGGGTTAAGTTGGGATGTCAATTAAATGTGGTTTCTTAGCTGTAGCCTTAAGAACCCACAAAGGTCAGGACTGCCTCTGAAGCAGCTGCTCCCAGGTTGGGAAGAAAACGCTAGTGTTCAGCAGGCTTCAGTTTTCACACCTGAAAGGCTTCACTCAACTTTAGCAACTAGTGAATTTGGAAGGAAGAGGCCCATGGAATCCTACCCTTTAAGTGGCTTTTGTTCTAGATCTAATCTCTTGGCATGAGATGCAAGGGTGCAGGTCAGTCCCCAGGGATGTACCATCACCCAAAAAAAAGAGACATCGCTTCAGGGCGGGCACCCAGGCCAATGCTCCACCAGGACCACTGCAGAGCCTGGCAGCTCAGAAGCAAGAAGGCTGGTGCGTGTGCACCAGAGGTCACTGGCAGGTTACTCTTGAGCTCTGATGAATTGGTGACAGCAGCTTATGTGCTCATCTTCCTGACAGTTCCAAACAATTCAGGAGACATCATTAGAGTAGTTTTAGCCAAGAGCTTTTAGTTACAGTCAAGATGTCATTTATTAAGAGCAAAACAAGTAAAAACCATATTTTAAAGAACTACACCCCAGTCCAACTGGCATTGACCTATGAACCAGGAGGTCATGTTCGATTCCCAGGGCACACCCAGGTTGTGGGCTCGAGCCCCAGTGGGGGCATGCAGGAGGCAGCTGATCCATGATTCTCTCTCATCATTGATGTCTCTCTCTCTCTCTCTCTCCCTCTCTGAAATCAATCCTATATAATAAAAGCCTAACATGCAAATTGTCCCCTCTGGAGGCCCTTTGACTGGGAGTTCGACTGCTTGCTATGATGTGCGCTGACCACCAGGGGGTGGTGTGGAACATGTTGGGTGTTGGCCACGGGTGCTGGCAGTGGGCGGCAGAGGAGGCGCTGCTGGCCCCGATGGGTCCTGATGAGAGCAGGACTGTGGTGGGATGGTGGAGCAGGTGAGCGGGCGGCACCAGGCCAAGGTGGGTGCGAGCAGGGGCCTAATCAGCGTCCCACTGATCACCCTGCAGACAGTGACCCATGGTGGTGGTAGGGGGTGGGGCTGCCCGGCTCCCAAGCACTGAGGAAGCTGGGCAGGGTGGCCCAGACCAATCGCCCTAGAGGTGGAATGGTGGAGCAGGTGAGGGGTGGCACCAGGCCAAGGCAGGGTGCCAGGCGGGGCTGCGGGGTTGCGAGGCTGGGGGCGTGAGAGCTGGGGCTGTGAGGCTGGAGGCACGAGCTGGGGCTGGATCTCCGCAGGCCACCCTGAGGGACCCCACCTGTGTATGAATTGGTGCACTGGGCCTCTAGTAAAAATATATTAAAAAAAAAAAACTATACCCCAAACCACTGTCTTCAAATGCCAATCTTCCAAAACAACAAAAAATAGCCCCCCAAACAAAAGAAGCCACCATATACAATGCAACATCTCCTAACACACCCCCAGAGGTCTCCACTCCTTCTCCCCTTCCCCAACCCAATTAGACTCTAAACTCCAAGAGGACAGGAATTCTGGACAGTTTTGTTCTTCACTGAATTCCCAAACCCAGTACAGAAGTTGAAATATAAATAGTCGCTCAAAAATGTCTGAATGAATGAATAAATTAATATGAAAAATAATAAATTAGAAAAAAACCCAACCAAACAAGCAAACAAGCTAAAAAACAACCAGGGAATAAAATCTAAAATAATTTCCTACCTCATTTAAATAACAGTGCTTGGCTGGGTTGAACATCCATTCTGCTCGGCTTGTAAGTAAGTGGCCATTGGCTCTGTGTGTGGGTTCCACTGGAATCTGGGAATATTCCTAAATTTTAATATAATTTCCTTCACTGATCTTATCTGTTTCAGATGATTATTGGGGCAACAGGTGTTAAATGATTCTCAGTCACCTACCCCCTACCTGTGGTGCATGAAAAAAATGATCCATATTTGTTTTAATAAAGTTTTACATTTACCTTTAGGGAAGCCCTTACAGATACAAATTCAAAGCTATTTTCTCTCTGTAAGTCTTTTGTTGGCCAACTGCTATTGCCACCATTTTTTAAATTCTCAATGTGCATCATTTCTGTTCATGATGATCTTGGGTCTTCCTGAGAGAGAACAGAGAGCCCGCCTACCCAGCCTGAGGCCTGGAGCTTCACTAATAAAAGCCAGAGGGTAGATTTTGATTGATACAATTTATAAAAAACAAGGCTGGGACTTTCATCAACTTCTCCTTGCATCTAACCAAAGGCAAACACACTCAAACATGCTTGCTGTCTGAGATCCTGCCTCATTTTAAGCCTTGATAAAGTGCATTCCTCTCTGTGTCCCCTCCCCAATTCTCTGTTGTCACCCCAACATGATGGTCTAGGGGAGCCGGCGGGGTTGGGCTGGGAACAGAAACTTTAGACCAAGTCACAGCAACAGGCTTCTGGGCTGAGGAAAATGCCAAATGTGACTGAATTTACAGGAACTCTGGAGGCCCCCTGATAGAGCAAATCCACTCCCTTTAATTGACCTGGCTGGAATTTTTGCCACAGAGATTACAAAACTGGGAGCAATTAACTGGAGATATTAATAGATTCTGTCATGTAGAGTATTTGTAACAAAAATTCGGTGGAATTCCAAGCTGAGAATTTTTACTCCTGGAGCCAAAGAAGCCTTTGTTCTGGGTTGATGTCATGAAACTATTTTTAGTCTGCTCTAGCTGGGAAGGGGGATGGGAGGGGGGCACTGATGGTTCTGTGTCCTCCCTCTCTTGCCTCTAGATCCCTTGTGCCAATCCCCAATATCCAGTTCCTTTTCTTCCCAGAGCTGGGCACGTGATCCAGATGTGGCTGGGGAGAGCTGAAGGCTTCGGGGGGTCAGCACTGGTGGGCTGCTGTCTCTGGGTGGCTCCTGAGGGGTGGGGACAAGGATCATCACAAGACCCAACTCAAAGAGACAAACTGAAGCTTCTGGAATCCATGGTTGGAAGTTTAGAAAGACTGAAGGAGGTCATCTATCTTCTCCTATCAAGCCGAAACAGAAGACATTTGGTTTTGCATCAACAAAAGTTCCTGAAATTTCCTAGCTTCGTAATAGACTCCTATGCCCAGTATGGGACCTGCTACAGGAGCAAAGATGGGAGTGAAAGAGGAGGGCGGGCCCATAGCAGCAGAACACTCCTGCTCCGTGCTGTTTTGTATTTGTGCTGCTTCTCTGTGCTTTTCGTATCAGCTTTGTCCATCTCACTAAATGCAATGCTCTAACCACTCTAAGCCAGACTTGGTATTCTAGTGATGGGGAAACTGAGGAGCAGAGAAGAGAAGTTATTTTTCAAAGGTCATTTAAAGAGAGAACAACCCAGGTTTCTCAGCTCCTGTTTCAGAGTTGTTGTTTTTCAGTAAGCTGAGCACGCTGGCCCAGCTGGAGAACAGGCTTCCAGGAAGACTGTCCCCAGGGAGAAGTGTCCTGTTCTGGCCCCACTTGACCCATTGCAGACCACTGAGCCAGGCCACACACTCAAGCATGCTGGCTGTCTTCCATCCTGTTAGACTGCTGGAGAATGGTTCCTGGGGTGGCCAGGCCTCTTCCCATTTCTCTCTCCTGCATGGGACCCCTGTGCCAGGTGTAAATTTCACAGAGCACTGAGCAGTGCTTCCAAGCAGTGACTGACCTGGTCTGGGTGAGTCAGGCCCTGACACCTGAGGGGCACACAGACTTGTGGGTCCAGGGCAGTCCCCAGCCTCCAGACACATGCAATCACACAGTGGGGTTCAGGGCCTGGGAGAGGGGCTCTGACTTCATTCAGCTTCCCTTATTCCCTTGGCAGTGCCTTTGTGTAATGAATATGAGGAGAATAGAGCTGGGATCCCATGACCCCTCCTCCCCATGGCACAGGGAATCAGGGACATTGTTGCTGGGGACGAGAGGCTGTGCCCTACACAGTGCGTGGCCATACAGACTGACTGAAGAGTTCGTTTCCTCCTTTTCCAGGCTGTAGAAGCCTTTTGCAAGAATGAGCGGTATTTCCCACTTCCTCTCAAGGACAGCTGGGGCTTGTGCTCTGGAGAGCTGGACTTCCCTTGCCCCAGGTATAGGCTTGTTCAGGAGATGACCTGATTTCTCCCAGAGTGGGACTTCTCAGGTTGAAGGGGAGGGGAGACCCATCCCAAGAAAGGATGCTCAGAGTGGAAGGATGTGGGGGAGGGGGGTTGGATGGGGAGGAGGCGGGTGTTGGACTCCGTGGGAGTGAGGACCTGTGCTCTGCCTGCATGCTGTGGCAGGAGGTGGCAGGACCTTGGGTGGAATGAGTGTGGATATGTCTGGAGTGAACGGGAAGTGCCACTTCCTTAGAGCTGTGAAGGGTTCTTGCAGCTCCCTTCTTAGTTTGGAGGAAGGAGGCCAGGAAAAGGAGAGCCTCCAGTCTTAGGATGGATTACACAGGCTTGGACATTGAGCATCAAAGTGGTGACCACCAGGTGCTGAAGACAGGAGCCCTTCCCATTTCTTGGATTATGTAGGAAGGAATTAAAACTGTCTTAGAAGTCTGAGCTGGGTTTAAGCTCATTTAGAAAAATAGAGAATGTGTTGTTTTTTTGTGCTCAAGATCTGGGGAATAGATTCATACTGTTTAGATGTCCCAAGAGAGGCTTGCCCTACACCTCCAGCCAGCACACGACCCCTCCCCACCATAATCACCAAGACACACAATATAGGATAGCCTCTTGTTTTCCTTTGCACTTGCTCCAGACCCCAACATGACATAGTCGCTGGTCCTTTTAGAAAGTAGTTCTTTTTCAAAGCAGTCACATTAAAAATATTTAAATCTGGCATCACCTGTGAAATGTTTGTGGGGATGTAGGAAAGCTCACAGAGGGATTTGCTTGTATTTCTTTGAGTTCATCTCAATTTCTGGGAAACCTGGTTGCATCTCTGATCACCAAGACACAAGGTCTGTGTCATGGCTTCTCCAGAGCTTGGAGGAGCTCTGGAACAATGAGAAAATTGTTGGGTTTGAGTGGAATGGAAAATGGGACTTGTCTCTCTCTGAAAGTCAGAGGGACAGAACCTGGGAAGGCAGACCCTCTGAGAATAATGTCATGTGTTGTCTCCATGTCTTTCCCCTCATCTTCCTGGACAATATTTCAGGGCTCCTCTACAACCTCACCCCTCAACTGATGGTGGTGGTGGTGGGGTCTCTGTCTCTCCTCTTCATTGAGTAGCAGAGGAGGCTATGCTGTGGCCTTGATTCTCACCAGACCGTAATACCGTATTAAATAGAGGATGTTGTAAGAGAAGAGATTATTTTTTTTCTGTAGGGATGAGGCTCCAACAGACCCAAAGCATTACTGCCCTGACCCCCTCCTTCCCCTGCAAAACATTGAACTGATTCTGATGTGGTTTTATGTTGAAATAAGGAGAAGGTTGTCCAGTTCTATGTTCTGATGTAAACGGTTTCAGATATTTGTTCTTGGCCAGAACAAAACTCAAAACCAGGGTAACTTTGGGCTCACTTCAACCATCATTATTAATTTTGAGCCTCTGACATAGACAAATGAAAGGCTCCCTTTGGACTCTTTTACTGTTTTAGTACCAATCTCCCTTACTCACTCGCTTGAAAAACATGAATGATCTGGAGCAAACTTTGCTGAGTAAAGATTTACCACGTCCTACCTTTGCTGAGCCTCACGAAGTTACTGGGTTTCTCTAGTCCCCTCGCCACTGAAAGGTAGCATTCCGGGATGTCCACATGGATTTGTGGTTCCTGGCCAGCTCTGCTGGCCAAGGACCGGCTGTCTTCTCACCCACGCCCTGGAATTGAGTTCTTCATTCTCTCTTCTCCATCTGTTGACCAGAGGCTGCTTGCTGCTCTCTCATTAGGCCTGGCTCACAGAGGCTCATTTCTCTTTCCTGCACCCCAAAGGATACTCTTGAGGACCAAACTGTCCAGAGTGCTCTTGCTTGCTAGGACCTCTTAGCCAGCTGGCTGCAACCCTTCCTTTGCTGCCATAGCTCACTCACCATGGCCCCCGACCCTTAGCTCCAGCCAAGCCTCTGCTTTTTTTCAGTTTCTCCTTTCCTTTAGCACTACACATTTTATTTTCCCTCTCTTTTATCCAGGCAAGAACCCTGTCTTTCTCCATCACGACCAACTGCTATCTCAAAATAAAGAAGAGGGAAAGTAGCTCAAGAATCAAGCCACACCCTGCAGAAGTGCTGTAAGGGTCTTTATTAGTGCTGGGTGGGAGGCATTTGCTGGGTGAGACAGGACAGTGCTAAGCGCGTACAGAGTTCACACATTAGCAGAGAGAAAACCCAGCAAAAAACTGGGAAATGTGGATCTTGCCATGCTCATTTTTGGGTGAAGTATTAAAGTGTTGAAATTTCCCTCTAGGCTAAGGAAGAAGTCATGGAGGATGGTCTGGTGAAAATCAAGCCTCCGTGAAATTGACTTGCCTCCATCTCTTTCAAAAGCTGGGGTAAGTGGTGTGGGAACTCTTGACCTGGCCTGAATTCTCTGTGCTAGGGCTGAACTCCATGGCATGGGAGCCTTGGGAGACATGAAGGAAGGAGGATGTTGGGCATTGCCAGATAAATGCTTCAGTTATTAGGAAAGGAAATTACCAAGGGGGAAAAAAATCAGAAAATAATGGAAGAGATTCCAGGACATGTGAAAATCCAACAACCAGAAATAATAACAATGAAGAGGAAAAGAGAAAGCATCAGAGAAACAATGGAATCACCTGTAAAGCTTTATAATTAGCTCAGAGTTTAAGAGCAATCACACAAATGATGGAAGAAAAGGCACATGACCCTGCCAGTCCATGTGGAATATGTCAGAGAGACTTAAGATCACAGTGAGTTGTGGACCGTGGAATGTGCCAAACAACAAAATGGACTTGGAGTAAAGAAATGACAACAGGTTGAAGCCAATACTTAGGAAAGATTGTGTAATGGCCGAGGAACCCAGCCTCTTCTTGTTTGAAGAGCCAAAGGACTTTCAAGATCGTCTTGTCTGTGGCAGATTCTCTCTCCATTTTTATTCTTTCCTTTTCCTATTTAATAAGAGAGCCCCTTTCCCTCTCTTTCCTTCATTCTCATCTTTAGCTTGATACATGACCACCCAATTACAAACTTAATTCCCCTTCCTTCTTTGCAGCTAAGTGGCCATGTGGCTATGTTCATGAGCCAATGAGATATGAGGAGAATGAGATGTGCAATTCTGGGGAATCTTTAATCTCCTTAAAGAGGAACAGCCTGGACCGTCCTTCTCCCCCTTTCTGCTGCCTTCTATCCAGAGGTGGAAGCCACATGTAACCAAAGTCGAGGTGACGCACTAGCCTGGCTCCCTGGATGACCTTTTTAAATAGAGCTTACCCCTATCACCCCTAAACTACTAACATTTAGATTTTATGAGAAAGAGGCATAAACTTCTAACTTATTTAAGCCATTGTATTTAGGGGTGTTTCTGCTACAACAGCTTAGCCTAGTAAACCTTAATTAACACACAATCAAACTGTCTCATTTTGTAGAAGAGAAAAAGAGACCGAGAGAGTTGAAGTGCTTTATGAAGGTCAAATCGCTGATACATTAGTGGTAGAGCTGGACCAGAGCCCATGTTTACTACCGTTGGTATAATGTTTCTCTTTCTACTCCATCTTCTGATTCAGAGAACACAGAGCCAGTCACCTCCTATTAGCATATCTTTTCTACTAAAGAGAATGATCCTCAATCTGGAAATGGTAGAACAAATACTGACTAGAGAGAAATGAAATCAAAGGTAGGGAATACAGAGTTTCATTTCAGATCAACTTAAGACTTCAAATTGTCAGGCGTTTTGTCAGGGGTCCAGGTCAATCACAAGCCAGAATACTGAAAACATGCCCTTCCTGACAGCTGTGGTTTGGAGGAAGACCTTCTTCCCAAAGCGTCTCCTTTGTCCATGCATGTGCCACAGCTCCAGCACCCATTCCTAGAGATGATTTCTTTAGCTCTTCAAGGCTTTTCTGTCTTCCAGAACTCTCTCCTTTCTTAAGACTTTTAGTTTGCACAGGCAGAGAAAAATGTGCAAATGAGAGAAGATCCAGCAGGGTAGGCCTCCGAATGAACTTTACCCACTTCCAGTGTGCTTAGCCCAACCCTGTGGCAGTACCCTGATATTTGCAGACCCTGGTGGGTAGTGCAAGCAGACTGGGCAGGGAACAGACTTGTGACAGTGATGACCAGCTCAGCTGCACTGGGTCCCTGCCCCTCACCAAGGATGTGACTAACAAATGCAATCATTCATCCCATACATATCACACATTCCAAACTTGAACCACACAAACTTAGTCAGTCACTGTATTAGGGCTCTCCAGAGAAACAGAACCAATATGATGTGTATAAATATAAAGAGAGTTATTATAAGAAATTGGCCTACACATTCTAAAATCTGCAGGGTGAGTCGGCAAGCTGCAAACTCAGGATTGCCAATAGGAAAGTTTCAGTCTGAGGACAAAGGCCCAAGAATCAGGAAAGTGATTGTGTAGTTGTAGTCCAAAGGCTGAGGGCTCAAGACCCAGGAAGTGCTGATATTTCAGTTCAAGTCTGAAGGCAGGAAAATGCTGATGTCCCAATATAAAGGCCACCAGGCAGAATAAATTCTCTCTTACTCAGGGCAGGAGGGTGGGTAGGGGGGCAGGGGACGGGCGGGGGGGTGGTCATCACTTTGTTCTAGTTAAGCCTTCAATGGATTGGGTGAGGCCCACCCATATCAGGGAGAGCAATCTGTTTTACTTAGTCTACCAATCTAAATGTTAATCTCATTCAAAAATACCACCTCAGAAACACCCATGTTAGTGTTTGAGAAATATATAGACAACTCATGGCCCAGTTATGTTGACACGTAAAATTAACCATTACAGTTACTATTGCATTGTCATTCTGTTGGGATGGTGGGAGTGAGTGATGTGTGGTATATATAAGGGTGAGGTGGAAAAGTACCGTATTTTCCGGCATGTAAGACGATTGGGCGTATAAGACAACCCCCAACTTTTCCAGTTAAAATATAGAGTTTGGGATATACCCGCCCTGTAAGATGACACCCGGCGAATAAGACAACCCCTGACTTTTGGGAAGATTTTCCTGGGTTAAAAAGTCGTCTTGTATGCCAGAAAATATAGTAAATAGTTTTTGAGTGTGACATTCAAATTTGATGCAAAACACCTAACATAAATTAGGATTTTAAGTTGAGAGACTCAGAGAACTAAAACTCTGGATTTTCAAACATATGTGAATTGAGCTTCTTTTATTGCTATCTAACTCTTTGTCCCAACACACACACACACACACACACACACACACACACACACACACACACACACTCTAAATCTGCCACACCTACCTGATCTGCAGATACATGAGAGTATGATTGTTGTTTGAAATCACTGACTTTAGGAGCAGTTTATGCAATATTTTTTGTGGCAGGAGTAACCATTACAATTACATATACTGTATAAGAAATGAAGGAGATACTTGAAATGGTACTTCAATGAAGGAGAAATATGAAAGTCTATAATAGAACAACTTGGCCTTATCTAGAGGATTGAGGAAAGTTTTTCTGAAGAAAGTACATTTAAAATGAGACCAAAGCTTGAGTAGAAATGAACAAAGTGATGTTTGGCTGAAAGGAAGAACATTCCAGGCAGAGGGAACAGCAAGGATAAGATCCTGAGGCTGGAAATGTTTAGCACATTTGAAGAACTGAAGGGAGGCTAATGTAGCTGGAGCTCAGAGAGAAAGGAAGAAAAGAATTAGGAGGGATGAAGATGAAGATGAAAAGGTTGGCAGGGGCTCAACCATGAAGTGCTTGGGAGCTATGTTAAGCATTTGTTTCTCCTCCTCCTCCTTCTCCTCCTCCTCCTCCTCCTCCTTCTCCTCCTTCTCATTTTACTTCTCTTCTCCTCCTTCTCCTCTCTCTCCTTTTTCTTCTTCCTAGTAATAATTGGGACTTTGTAAGGAATTTTAAATTAGGGAATGACATAATTGGATTTGCATTTCCACAACAATTCTCAACATGTTGTAAAGAATAGATATAAGTAGGGCAAGAATGGTGTTGGCAGATTAGATAAGAGGTATTTTATTAGTCTTTTGGAGAGGCAATGATGACTTAGATGATAGTGGTGAAGATGGAGAGAGATATTTAAGAGACAGAAATGACAGAATTTGATAATTGATGAGATGAAGTTTGGGGAAGAAGCAGTGTCAAAGGTGTCTCCCAGATTTCTGGCATAAATCATTGAGTAGCTGGTTAATCCAATCATTGGTATGCAGAAAACTGGAGGAAGAACCTATCTGCGGGAAAATTATGGATTCTGTTTTTATGACCTCGGGCAGGTGATAGTCTATGAACTTCTGTTTTTTTTATCAGTAAAATAAAACTGATACCTCTACTTTAGGACTGTTGAGAAGATCAAATGAGATCATATATGTGAAGTAGCTTTGAGAATCAGGATGCACAATTCAAAGTAGGATCCTATTGTAGCACAGATAGAAGGGATAGATGGGAGAAACAGAGGTCGATGAGCTGAAGGGTATTTAAGAACAGGTTGACCTTGAACCATTTAGTTTTATTTGGAAAAAACCAATGAAGGAGAAAAGAGCCAAACCTTGAGACTTCATCTGAGATCTTTCTTTCTAACCAGTTGTAGACCCTGGGTTCCTAGTGGCTCTGCCCTTCGTAATTGCTTCAGGCTTAGAGCTGAGAACAATTCCCACTCCTGACTACCACCATTTGGACACACTGTCTCCATTAGTATAAATCAGGACAGTCTTCTGTGCACCATGGAAAATCCTTGAGGTTAGATCCTGCTGGTGAAAATCTGGATGGGCACAGAAGCTGAGGGACTGATGAAACCCTGCTGTTAAGATTATGCAACTTTAACCTGCTTTCAGTATAACAGTTGGGCTGCTTACTATGCTCCACAACCTACAGAGTTTATTGTGAGATTAGTTAATGATGATTTTTATTTATTTAAAAGCATTCATTGACCTACCCTTGCCATAGTCTGCCTGATTTTAGCAAACAAAATTACTCTCCATGTAGTTGCTGAGGCCAAAAATATGAGTTCTAATTTCTTGTTTCTTTGCCCCACCCCCACATCCCACCATTATTAAGAACTATCAAGTCTACCTCCAAGACATGTCCCAAATGATCCATTTTCCCCGTACCCTCTGCCACAACTCAAACACTTTCAGCTATCTGCACTACTACAGACACTGTCACCCACCCCAATGCAATTCCCAAATAGTAGCTCATGCTATCTTTTTAAGTATGAACAGTCCACTTTCCTCAACTGCTTAGAAATTTCCATTGGTTTCCGCATCAAATTTAGAATAAATTCAAGCTCCTTGCTATGGCCTACGAGGTCCTACGTGATGTAGTTTCTATTTCCTGTTCTGACCTCAGTTCACATCACACGATGTGACTGGAAATATTCACTATGTGGTTCTGGTACATCCATCCCATTAGAATGGACAATTGAACAACAGATCAAATGTTAGCCAAAAAACAAGCACATCAGTGCTAGGGGCCTACTGGCTCAGTATTAGGCCTGCTCATACAGCTGAGCTACAGACACATGTGATCCTGTTATTCAGGCCTCAGTCTCCAATTTAAAAGATCTTCATTGGCCCTCTAATCTACAGGGCTCCCCAACCTCTTGGCCAAAGTCCTCTCATCATAGTGTCCTGTGATGAATTACCTGGTTGTTTCATTTTTATTTGCTTGTAGCTGTATTGCCTGTCATTTTCCAATAGCTTATAATTGGAGAATTAATTGGAGCTCGCAATCCAGTTCAGCTGCAGGAGAAGAGAGTGTTTGGTGCGTCAGTGTATCTCATGGTCTGTTACAGTGTGGACACTCAACAAACATTGGGTGAATGATAAGTGAGTTAATGAACATTTCCTAGGAGTGAAGCAGTGTGCTTGGCTGGGGTGTGGACAGAAAGGCAGGAACCATGCAGTTGCTAGAGGAGCTCCTAGCTGCCTTGTCAAGGAGGTGGGGCACAGGGTGGGGGGGAAGCATAGGCCAGACGTGGAGCTTGCCTCTCAGGAGTCTCAGTCAGAACACTGGGTGATAGCAAGGATAAGCAGCTCAGTTACTTTGTTAAAGTAAGAACAGCTAACCCGGGTCTGCAGGCAGAAAAAAGCATGAAAGGAGATTTTCAATTTATTTTAAATTAGGGACTGTGAGAGTAAGTGGTCAGTATGCTCCCTTGGAAAAGTAAATCCCATCCTGCCACAAAGGGGTTGTTTTTAGCTTTGCTTTTAAAAAGTTCTGGTACTAGTTCCAATGTGGGGGGAGGAAGGGTTCCCCACACCAACAATTCTTGAACATGAGTTGAATGTCCTACACTTCAGCTCAATTCTGACACTATATCCCTGGAGATAGCAGCAGATTCCACAGGTTAAGGGTTCAATCCCATGGGACTGCCCCCTGCCCCGCTTAAAATGACATTTGCAAGCTTAGGTTGTCACCTGTGCTTTTACCTGACCAGCTATAGGTCAGAGGTTTCAATGACCCTCTTCCTTGAATCTGATTAATTTGCTAGAGTGGCTCACAGAACTCAGGAAAACATTTTCTTGTTTACCATAAAAGGGTATGATAAAGGGTACAGATGAACATCCAGATGGAAGAGATGCATAGGGCGAGGCTTCTCCCCACTCTTGAAGGGAAATGGAAGTTTCAAACCTCCAGTCACATGGTTGGCTTCCCTGGCAACCAGCCTCATCCTTTGGTGACCTAAGGGTATTCCATAAGTAATCTCATTAACATAACAAAAGACACCTTCTCATTAAGATGATTCCAAGGGTTTTAGGAGCTCTGTTTCAGAACTGGGACTAAGACCAAAGCTATATTTCTTATTATAAATCACAGTATCACACAGTCCTAGATGAGGATTTATAGCCACTAAATCACTAATCATATTGATTCTTGTAACAGCTCCCTAGATGGCGTCCCAATGTTTCTAGTACATCTCATGCATGGATTCCAGATGCTCTTCCAGAAACCACTGCTCCGCTTGCAAGTCCCAGTAACCGTGAGCTCAGGTCCAGACACCCCATCCTGGTGCTGGTGTCCTGGCCTCACTGCGTGAAGAGCTGGGACTTTGGGTCAGATGCACTGACTTAGAATTGTAACTGCACAGGAACTTCATTTCTTTAATATGACTTTTTCCTTCATTAAAGCTAGCTTTGCCCTGTCTAATAGTGTTACCAGGCAAAGGGGCCCATTTGCCTGCACACATCGAAGCCCAATCAAATGTGAACAGGGATTTGCTGCCAAGAAAGTAAATGTTTATTAGCTGAGTAAATGGTGCCAAGCCCAGAGTCACAGGTAGGCAAGTGCTCAAAGACCTGGCTTCCCGATGCTTCCAGGGGATGGGTAATAGAAGGGAGAAAAATCATTAATCGTGATGACTGAAGGAGTTAGGGTCATGGGCTCTACTGACTGGTTGGGACCAAGGTAAGGAAAGAGTGGACAGCTGAAAGGAGAAAGGGCCATGTTAAAGAAGTGGAGTTTCAATGTGGTTACAATAGCACCACGACATACTGTACCTCTACTCCCTGAATCATTAAGCCCTCAGGACATCAGGTTCTGGTCAGAGTCAGGTGGTCTTAGGAACAAAGTCTCAGGTCTGTTGACCACAGAAACAGAGTTTCAGGTCAGGCTAAAGTCGGATTTCAGCCCCAGGCCCATGAAAGGAGACCCACCCTAAGGACCACACCCTCATGAAACCAGACAGAATCATGCCATGGCTGACATCAGGACCTGGCACAGTGATCACCTACTCCCTACCCTGGCTTCATCCAATCAGTAGAGCACATGACCCCAACTGCTTTAGTCACCCTGATTAATAATTTTTCCTGTATATAATCTGCCTCATGTAGGCTGTCAGGAGCCAGGCCTTTTGAGCACTGGCTCACCTGTGTCTATGGGCTTGGTGCTATTTCCTTAAATAAACCTTTATTTTCTTTCCTGCAAACTCCTGTTTGCACCCTATTGGGCTTTGATGAGTGTAGGCAAATGAACCCTCTTTAGTTCGATAACAGAATCAGGGTTCACCCTTGTATGTGGGACCTGAAGCAAGCCATGTCACCTCTAGGAGTCTCTCTTTATCTGCACAAAGGGAGCTATTCTACCCGAGAAACACCTAACAGCGTGCTCAGAGTGAAAGAGAATCCACAAAACTGGGCTCGGAGCTTCTTGAGAACAGGAATCAAAGCTCATGTTTTCTGTTCTTTCACAGAAATTCACACTGTGCTGAGCAAGAAGTCCATGTTCTACAAACTTTACTGAGTCTTCTCTAGTATTTCCTCACTAATTCTGAGACCTATAAGCGTGCACCTGCTTAGGTGCTCCTATTGCTCTTGTGGCCCTGCAATCAGAGGCAGAATCACTGGGAGGAGCCCTTTCAAGGGCTGAGTGCACCCAGAAGAGCAGGAGCAGTGCAGGGGTGGGAGGTTAGCACAGGGGAAGAGCTGAAGGCAGAGGGGTTCATTGGGGATCTGGAGCTCTGACAGCCCCGGGGAGTAAATAAAGAAAAAGGAATTTGATCTTTGAAAAACTTCTAAAGGGCCCCAGGAGTGTAAAGCCAGGTCCAAGTTGCCTCAAAGAGCAAGTGCAAACAGCACTAAATTCAGGATAGGACAGCACTGGTGGCTGCCCTGGTTCTTTCTGAGAGAGAGTATTCATAGCTCTGCCAAAAGCCCTGTCCACTGTTTCCTGGTTCCTGTCTGAGGGGGCCAGTGTGTCCTGCAGAAGAGCTGAAACATGAGGGATGGATGGGGCTGTGACGGGGAGCGGCTCGTTACATAGAACCAGCCTGTGAAGGAGAAGCTTCCGGCCCTGCTCAGCGCTCCTCATAGCCACGGCTCGGTAACCTCCACAAATATTATTTTTGATCAGGAGAGCCTTTGGCAAGCACCAGTTTCCAGTTCAAGTTCTGCTGGAAGAAGGGCTTAAAGCTTTAGTCAAAATGTACTAAACCTCAAACAAGTAGCTAAGTTGAGAACAAACCCCTGGAGTAGGATGTGTGAGTCCCAGGAGGCATGTGCATATTTCTGAAGATTGATTCTTATTTGGCACCAGCAAATAAGATGGTTCAAATGACAAAGTGGCAATGTTTATTGTAGGAATGCCCAGGTCCCTAAATCTGTCTCTCTTCTCTCCTCTCCTCCTCCTCCTCTGCTCCTCCTCCCCCCATCTTCTGGAGCTTTTCTCTGTGCTCACATCTGGCATCAGCAAAGCATTTGAAGCTAGGATTCCCTAAGTCTTGCCTTCCTAACCCTGTCCTGCCTCCTCTGCAGTTTTGTGCCTTTTTGTAGTGGCCATGTTTTTGCCAACAAGTCATCAGGGTGCATATAAAGAGCTGCTTCCAAGTGACATAGACACGTTTTTTTCATTTGGTTCCCCAACAAGTTTTTGAGGAAAGTGATATTGTTCCTACTCTACAGATCAGGAGACAAAGGCTCAGAGCAGTTCAGCAGCATGCCCAGGATCTCCAGGCTGGTAGGTTGTAGAGCCAGTATTGGGGCCCAAGTCTGTGATAGTCTGTGAACTGCATCGCTCACCTCCTTTCTACAAGACTGCAGCCTAGCAGCAGGTCGCTAAGAGTAAAATATCTGGCACCATGGTTCCCTCGTTTGTGAAAAGAGAATAGTGATATGCCCAATCCACCTTTGCACATCAACGAAGGCATTTAGATGGTTAAGTTAAGGAAAGAAAAGAAAAACAGGGAAGAACAACCAAAATGATTCAAGGAATGAGAGGGAAGAGCCAGAGACTCTCCTTTCTGGCACATAGTAGGTGCTCAATAAACATGCCACCTGGATGAATGAAACTCTAAAGCAAACACGATTGAAGTCTAATGAACTGATGAGTGGGAATAGACAGAAAGACTTTGCAGAATATCCAATTTAGGGACACTCCTGAATGAAGTACAATTTAGGATAAACAAAAGGAAGTATTGCTGTTTCAAAGGTAGTAAATTTAGAAAGCTCAGTACTCAGCATGGATTAAAAATATAAATCTCTGCAGAAAAAAAAATTGTGCATGATGAATCCATAAAAAAATAACCAGGGGCAATAGCTCCTGCCTTGGAGTCCAACGTCAAGTAGAAGAATCAGACCATCCCTAAAATAACCCTGGACTGAGTGAGCAGTCTTACTTTCTCAATTCAGTGTTAACTTGAGAACGTTCCCTTCTCCTCCCTCTTCAGCTCTTTGGCACATTCTTGCTCTGGTTTTAGGGAGTTACCAGCTTGATAAACTACAGGAAACCTGAATGAATTTTACATCCAATTTATAGAGCTCTGACTCTAATAGTGCCTAAATAATCCATGGTGAAGGCTGCTAAATGGGCCATGTAATCCACTTGGAAACGACGTGTCCTGGCTTTGGAGTGTGCATGGTTCTGTGTGTGCTTTCCTTTTCAGTGTTTTGGTTTGTACAGAGGGAAGGGATGAGGGGAATGATTTTGGTACTTTGCTTGCATGTGACCGAACTTTTGCTTTCTTCCCATTACATGCCACTAAGGGAGAAGGATCTTTATCCTGAGTTCTGGTAACAACTATTTCTTGTAGGTTTCTTCAGCCTCTGACTCTTGGCCTAGGGTCTTGGGTCTGGCCCCAAAGGTAGGATGGGACTTGTCGGTGACACCAGACCTGAATCTGACCCTCTTGGGAAGAATTGCAACCTTTCACTGACTGCTCTACAGATGTTCAAATGGACTGAAAGTCTGTAGTGAGCATTGGGGTCCCTTTGGGGACACACCCGCTATCTCCCTCTCTTTGAGGCAATCCTCATTCGCCTCTGTGGCAACAGCTGGCAGTTTGGGGGCAGCCTCTTTCCCCATTTGGAGTGCAGGTTTTCCTGGCCTTTTCACAGAATCCGGACTATATTTCCTGGCTTCTTGCTAAGGTTGGGGCTGAGGCTTAGAATTTGACCACCGCCACACACACACACATCATCCTCTTTCTGCCTCCAGATGTGGCCTCTCCATCCACTTCTTTCAGCCCCTTTGTAACCTATCCTCAAAGTCCCGATTCAGCATTTCCTGCCCAGCCCACAAGGATAAGATCCCTCTCTCCCTCCAGAGTTCCACAGCACAGACAGCCTTTGATATTCATTTGACTCAAGATATACCTTGGCAGTCAGGAGCCCAGCGGCAAACAGATGGCACACTGAAACTGGGTAATTTGAGGGGTGTTTAATAAAAGGACTCTTGCAAAGGTGTGGGAAGCTCAGGAGTCAGCATGGATACAAATATAAATCTCTGAAGAAAAAAAATAAGTTTGCATGTGATGAATCCATAAAAATTAACCAAGGGCAACATCTCCTGCCTTGGAGTTTAAGGCCAAGTAGACGAACTGATCCTTCCCCAGAATACCCGGGCTGAGTGAGTAGTATACTAAGTCTTGCTTTCTAAATGTGGTGTAGGAAAGACATGAAAGAGTATGAGGAACCTCAGGGCTGGCAACCCGGGGTACCTTAACCACCCCTAAGATTGAAGAAGCAAGGCCAGGGGACAGTACCAGAACCAGCCCAGCAGGACCTCTGCTGGAAGAAAACAGCCCGTTTGCAGTGAACCCTTTGGGAGGGACACTGGATAATAAATTTCCTGATCTCACTTTCCTTCCCACTCCCTCCCATTGATGAACCCAACAGGAAGCCAGAGGACTTGAGTTTGCTATTGTAGTTTATACAGCTCATTCTCTGGGAGCTGCGGGCAGGGTGGAAAGGGGTAGAAATTGGATCTGGAGGCAAAAACAGATGTTCAACACTGTGTGTGTATGAGATCATGTGCAGGGCATTTTATGGGGCACTTGGGAGATTCTTGCAGATCTCTTCTGCTAAAGTGATCTGCTTCTCTGCGCTGCCCCACGTTGTCAAGGTCTTGTCATGTGCATGTAGCTGACCTCCTCCTCATTAGTGGCACCTCTAGGGCAGGGGCTGCACCCTGTGTAGCTCTTTGCTCACCTAGGGTTTGATTAGCAGAATCTACGTTTGGATTGGCTCGGTTGGTTGAAACATATGCAACTTGAGGCCAGGACGTAGCCAGGGTCTTTCAGACAGCAAGCCAACTGATGTGAATGAAACCTGAACTGGCTCAGAAGCAAGTGTCTAACTGTGACCCTGACCAGATGTCAGTTTTGTGGGTCTCAGTCCCCTCAATGCTAAAATAAAGTGGTTTGTTTGGATCAGGGGTTAGCATATTATGGCTTAGGGCCAAATCCAACCCCTGACCCTGTTTTTATAAATAAAGTTTGATCAGAACACAGCCATGCTCAACCTTTTACATATTGTCTTTGGCAGCTTCTCGCCACAACATCAGATTTTAGTAGTCCCGATAGAGCCCATATTACCCACAAACCCTAAAACATTTACGATCTGGCCCTTTACAGAAAACATTTGCTGACCTGTGGTTAGATGCTTTCCAAGGTCCCTCCTGGTTGTAGGGTTCCGAGATCAGGCATTATGCTTTACATAGCTTTGTATTTCACATGGCCTAGACAAGAGGTAGGGAGAGAGTCTGTGGATGTCCCTTGACCTGCCTCAGTGGCTGCCCGCAGCTGGTTGCATGCGCCCCAGCTTCCAGCATGGCCCCTCTGCTTCTGGATGCGATGGCTGAGGAGACACAGCTAGTGGGCAGGTCAGACGTGCTGCTCACTCATCACCCTCCTGAGCAAGTTCAATTGAGGAGACATGGGAGCTGGGGGTAACTAACCCAATTGCCTCACACCCAGAGGCCCCAACCTGAGGTGAGCCAGGGAGACGAGACACTGATCATTAGTCCCACAGTTATGGGATTTCTTCCCTTTCTTCCCTTCTCTCCACTCTTCCCCACTTCCTGACATCACTTTCGAATCAGGTCGTTGTGTTGTTACATACTGGTGAGTCGGTTCTGACTCCTGGGGATCCTGTGAATGAGTGATCCACTGTGTCCTGTCCTCAACAGCTCTGCCCAGCTCCTGCAGACTCCCACCTGTGGCTTCTTTTATGGGGTCAATCCATCTCACATTTGGTCCCCCTCCCTTCCAGCTACCTTCTATTTTCCCCAGCATTGTTGTCTTTTCCAAAGTACCCTGCCTTCTCATGATGTGCCTGAAGTAGGACAGCTTCAGTTTTGTGATTTTTGCCTCCAGCGGTGTTTCAGGCTTAATTTGCTCTAGGACCCGCTTGGTCGTCTTTCTAGAGGCCCAAGGTATCTGCAGGGCTCCCAAACCAAGTGCCTGCACTCAAGTCCTTGTCTCAGAGGCCGCTTCAGGGAAAACCCAAAGGAAGACATAATGTGTTGTTAATACACACACGTTGTTCTTGTCAGCATTCATCTGCCTTGTGTTACTAATATTGGGCTGCAACATATGATGTTGTTGGTAAATTTAGTGAATTAAAAACAAACAAACACAACACAAAAACTTGCAACCAAGATAGTGGCATGCAGTTCTAGGAGACAGGGCTGAATCGTGTGAATGTGGTTAACTTGTGTACCTTCGTTCCCTTTCTGTAAAATTAGAGGATTGGATTGCACAAGGTCCCTAGATACCTTACTGTTCCAAAAGGCTATGAAATTGGATCCAAGGTTGTCTTGCTAATCTGATGGCAGTAAGGAAAAGCAGACATATTCACAATCTTAACTGTGGTTGTGTTTTGTGATAACAGATTGCTTTTTGTCTTTCCCTAATATGATGGGGGTGGGGTGGGTGGGTGTTAGGGGAGAGACAGTGGGAAGGACCAGGTGGTGAGGACAAACCAAGCCTCAGAATTACCCAGTAACCTTGACCTTTCTTCCTCTCCCATTCCCCTCTCTGCTCTCTCTCTTTTTTTAATCCTCACCCAAGGATTTATTTTTCATTGATTTTTTAGAGAGAGTGGAAGAGAGAGGGAAAGACAAAGAGAAATATTGATGTGAGAGAAACACATCGATTGGTTTCTTTCTGCACACGCTCCAGTGGGGGCCTGGGCCAGGGAGGAGCCTAAAACCGAGGTATGTGCCCTTGACCGGAATGGAACTCAGCACCCTTTGATCTGCAGGCTGATGCTCTATCCACTGAGCCAAACCTGCTAGGGTGCCCCTCTCTGCCTTTGACCTCACCTCTCTATCCTTCTGAGTACCCACTTTAGAGAATCATGGTTAGTATATGGTTGAAAAAGAATGGGTCCAATCCTATGTGGTTTGGCTTCTGAAAGTAGGAAAATTAAGGAGTGTTTGCCCAGAAAGAATTTAAAAACTTCTTGGTAACCTGGAGCATGACTTCTATCTTTGTAGATCATATCCTTTACCTAAAAACTCAAGAGTTTGAAGAAAGCTTTTGTTCATGTAGTTATAATTAATGAAAATACTTATTAAGCATGTGCTATGTGCCAGACACTGTGCATACTGGGAATACAACGGTGAGCAAACAACAGTTATTGGGTAGAGGTCACTGAGTAGATAATCTGTCAAGTAACAATAACATTGAAAATCATGACCAATGTTGTGAAGGAAAAGTACACGTTGGGGCAGGTGGGTGGTGGGGTGGGGCTTCACTGAGGAGGAGATCTGGAAGGGGGCAGGTGGAGGAGGGAGAGTTAGGTGTGCCCAGAGCCTGACAAGAGAAGGGGGAGTGGAGGAACTAAAGATCAGAGGCCCAAGGGAAGAGTGTAGGAGACACAGGTGGAGACTAGGAGGTACATTCACTCATTCATTCAACACTTATTGAATGCCTACTGTGTCTGGGCATTCTTCCATACTCTGTTGCTACAGTGGTAAGTGACACAAAGTTCTTGCCCTTGAGAAATTTAAATCCTAGTGGAGAAGACAGAGCATGAGAAGGCCAATGAATAAAGATATTATAATTCAGGCAGAGGTAAATGTTCTGAAGAAAAAGGAAGCTGAGGGAGGGTTAGAAGGAGCCTGGGGGGAGGTGGTATGGGGAGTCCACAGTGAAGACCTGACTTCTTTGGGGCCTTTTTGATTCCATGAGGGATCTGGACAAGTTCCAGCAGCCGTGTTGGCCTATTTCCTTATTAAGCCAAGAGAGCAGCGAGCAAGAATCCCTTACTCATTCTGGCCAACAAAAAAATATTGGAGAACAGCAAGGTTATAAATCTCCTGATTTAAAAAAAAATGTCTTATTTTCAGTGCTAGAAAATGTAGAACCTCGGCGAGAGAGAAAATCCCAAAGGCATAGGTTACGGATACAGTTTTAAAAACAGAAAGAGAAAGGTGAAGCATTTCTATGCCATGGCCTGGTTTGGCTGGGAGGAGAGGGAAGGCCTCAGCGGCCCTCTCAGCTGGGCTTGAACAGACAATAAACCACGAGATGAAGTGGCTGTGGCTGAGGTGCCTGACAAACTCTGCGATTTCCTGCAGCAGTTCCTGGGGCTGGAAGCAGCTAGAATAGGGTGTTGGCCGCAGGGGCTGTCAGAGTGGAAAGTTCCTGGCACCAGAGGGAAGATAAGTTTCATAATGTTTTGTGTGTGTGTGTGTGTGTGTGTGTGTGTGTGTGTGTGTGTGTGTGTGTTTCATATCAACTCTATGTGGTGGTGTCTGTGTCTCCCAACCACCAGCCTGCAATCTGCAGGCATCACCTTGAAAGCTGGGCAGTTTGAACCACTAATTCTGTCCAAGCTCCTGTGTCTGCACCTGCCATTTGGAAAAGCATCCCCTGAGTCTTGGGAGAGAGACGATCAGATTCCAGGCCCTCCTGCAGATTCCCTTAGAGCCTCGTTCCTAGGTTGAAGGGTGTGCTTGTAAGAGTCTTAGTGGCATGCCTGTGTGTGCATGTGCACACCCCCAGGCTTAACAAATACCTGTAAGCACAGTGCCAGCACCAAAGAAGAATGAACCCAGCTGCCTATCTTAAGATGCTAACGGTGCAGTGGGGGCCACACACTCTCTGTTAAGATGCTCTGGAGCACGTTGCTCTCCATTTTGGTGGGTCAGGGAAGGGTTTCTGACTGGTGTTAAGTGACCAATCAACTTCCAACTCAAAGGAGAGGTGTGTGTTTGTGAGGGAGGGAGAGGGGCAGCAGGGGAGGGGGGGCGTGGGGAGAGAGCGAGAGCGAGAGCGAGAGCGAGCGAGAGAGAGCGAGAGAGAGAGAGAGAGAGCTGTAAAATCTAGAACCTGTCTTGGAAATTATGTGAACTCAAAGTAAACTCATCTTATAGACGAGCCCCTGTAGGCTCTGAGCATTCTTATGTGATTGCTGACTGGCACATAGTTCACAGGCACTAGATGGATCAAGTGGTTTTTAAGTTAAAAGTATTTATAGCTTGTAAATTGTCAGTAAATAGTTTAAAGTTGTATTCCTTCCTTCTTCCTCTTTCTCATCATTTGAGGTTCCATGGGTTGGTGTTGTGCCCTGTACCCTGGTTGCCTCTGATTTGAAATCAAGATTATTCATCATTATCAGGGAAGAAAGGCCAATTGGTAAAAATAAATGTACTGGGTAAATTCTTTTTTTTTGGTTTCTAATATATTTTCTGAGAGTTTGATAGAAAGATGTGTTGATCAAAGTAGCTTTAAGAAGAAAAAGTGATGGGATTTGGGAAAATGTGGCTTCTGGGGCAGAGGGTCCTGAGGGCTTCTTCTCCTCTTCATCCACTGTGACCTTCCGCAGGGAACACTGAGCAGGTGTCTGCCTCTGCTGTCAATCAGGAAAGGGGGGTGGCTGGGGACAGATGGAGATGAAGGATGCCTGCGGATCTAGGGAATCTGAAACTGCTCATTCTCTCCTGAACGGTCTAGCTGAGAGCCACTGCAGGGCTTGGCTGTGCCCTGCTTACCCACTCCATCACTCTCAGCACACAGAAGTGAACCTGCCCTGTGCAGGTGGGGAGGGGGCAGGAGGACACAACCTGGAATAGACACCCCCAGGTCCTGTGACTTCCTCCATAAAGCAGCAGGGGCTGGGAACTTTGTCCACGAAGCCATGGCACACTCTGGGAGAAGGGGCAGCAGCAGGGGGATAAAGCTCCCCTCCCAGATGCCCAGGCCTGGGTGACCTGTGGAACTGTGGTGCCATCTGATGGCCAAGACAGGGAATGAATTGGGGACGAGTGAAGGGACAAACCAGGACAATCTGCGTGGCCCCTGCTCTGGTTCCGGTTTGTGATTTGGCAGGTTTAATCTCTCCTCATCACAGCTCTGAACTTGGAAGCTCTACATATACTGGCTGTAGGTCTGGGGTCCATGGGCTGCAGGGAGGGGAAATATTTGGGGGGACCCATTATGGGCTTAGTTGGGTACGGTTGGAGGGGCAGGAGTGTGTGTGTGTGTGTGTGTGTGTGTGTGTGTGTGTGTGTGTGTTGGGGGTGTAAATCAAGGAACAGGATACAATCCTTAATCTCAGTGAGTCTACATAACACTCGAGGAGACAGGATTAACTCATACAATGACATCAAGGTGATGTACTTGAATGTGGTGTGTTGCCTAATGCATCCCGGAAGCCCAGTGGTTGTTCCTCAGGAAGAAAACAAAAGAGGAGAAACCAACATGGTAATCAGAGGGGAGAGGAGCCCCAAGGCAGGGCTGACAGGGGAGAGGAGTTGGGACCTGCACCATTGGTGGCCTGTGTGCATGTATGTGTGTGTGTGTGTGTGTGTGTGTGTGTGTGTGTGAAAGAGAGAGAGAGAGAGAGAGAGAGAGAGAGAGAGAGAGAGAGAGAGAGAAGTGGCACCCTATAAAAGCCAACAATGTTTGATGATGAATTCCTCTCTGTGACACATGGTCTTGCTTTTTCCTGGCCTTGAGGAAAACTTTAAAGAGTCTTTAAAGACTGTCATGTCACCTTAAAAGTGACGACTTTGAAGGATATGCTCAGGGGAAGCACCTGCTCCCTGTGGTCCCTTCTGATGGCTGGGCTTACTGAGTAGCCTTAGAGTACAGATGGGGTTGCACAGTTGGGAATTAGGTGGGGGTCAGGTGGAAGGTGTTCTGGGCCAGAACACCTGGGGTTTATGTGTTTGTTTTAATTGAAACAATTTCGCAGAGCTCTGGTCCTCATGAGTCGCTGCTGAAGGGTCTTGATGGCTGCAGGTGGGGACAGGTGGATGAAGGTATGGAAACAGAGAAAGGCCTTCCGTAGGCAAGGGGAGGATTTCCTTCCCTTATCTGAAGCTCCTTCTACCCCTGCTGATCCTCCTTTCTCTCTTCCTCTCTCTTTCAGACGCCTGTCTTCACTTCTTTCAGGAAAAACTACCAGCATCAGTCACCCAGGACATTTCAGGCCGTCTCGTGCACATGTTCCACACTGGAAGCTATCGTGAGGGCAGCCTGAACCTGCTCTCTTGGCTCAAGGCAAGCTGTTTCTCTCCAAAGTAACTCTGTGTGTAGATCCACTGGGCATGAGGTCCTGGAGTCCATGGAAAGGATGCAGATGAGGGGCAGTTCTTGCTTTATGAAGAGGTGCTTTTGGCCATTAGACCTTGGTAGATGCAGTCATATTTAATTTGCTTGGATCACTCACTGTGTAAAGAAAACTGTACTTGACTTTCTTTTTTACAACATAAATAGAATTATCCACTCATTAGGCTGTTGTGTACTGGTAGATGTGAATTCTGAATTTACCTAAAGTTGGACACACTTGTATAGTCTATATTCTAGAATTAGTATCCAAGGTATTTGGCATCTAGCATCCCCTCTCTAAGTGAGTGCCTGATACATGCTTAAGGGCAGGTGTGTTTATTCCACCAGGACCAAATGACAGGCTAAGACTGGAGTTATTTAGGAATTGATTTAACCCCATGTCATAGAGCAGGTCAGACATTTTTCCCTTCTGAAGGTCCCTTGATGCAATGTAGGGGAGAGAGAGCCAGCATGTGAGTTCACATCTGGTCTTGCCCAGGTGCCTGCTGAGTGACCTCACCCAAGCTTGTCAGATCCCCGCCTTCACTTTCCTCATCTGTACCTAATTGGGATGAGGACCTCATTATGGATGCTGTACAGATTCTGGGTGGTAGGTAATAGGTGTAAAAGCTGTAAGTACACAGGTGTGACAGAATACTAACATTAAAGCGTTGACCCAGACGTAAACCTTACATGGCCCAATGAGTGTGAGAACACATCAACCTGGAGGAATCTGTACTTACTCTAGAACGCTGATTTTTTATTCCCTTTCCCATGATGGAAATATGAAAAGGTCAAGAGCTTGAGAGGAGAGGGAGGCATATGAGAGGGGTTTGTGCTGCTGCCATTTGTGTGACCCTCCCCATCCCACCCCTAAGAGGCTTTGGGAGTCCCACCCTATCCCTGAAAGGTCCAGGATTGTTGGTGCTTCTTCCTTCAGTTACAATGAGCAAGCCAGAGGAGAGGGAGATAGAGAGGGAGAGAAAGAACTTCTGTAACAGGACAACTTGCAGAGCTGCACCTGGGGAGGTCCAAGTCCTTGGCTTGTAGCTAGGAACACTGAGTGGTCTGTGGAAAGATGGAGGAGCAGAGGCTGAGCTGAGAAAGAATGACCTACTCCAAAGATAGAGCAATGGGCAGGTAACTTTTTCCTATGGATGGCATGTGGGCCACAAGGACCTGTTCTAAGTCGTGTCCATGAGGACCTCCTAGATGTGGCTTGACCTGCTGGAGAGGGCGAGCTTAGTGGGCAGAGCAGCCCACTGAAGCAGAGCCTAGTCCATTGAGTACGTACATTTGGAGGGTCCCAGCTTGGGAATTTCCATAGAACCCACGGAGGTGCCTGTCAGAGTCAGCTTTCACCAATTGTTGGCATGAGTGCATTTCCACAGGTCAAAATGGTCCTATGCCTTACCTCTCCTTCCTAATGCCCACTCAGATCCCTTTACACCCTGGCAGGATTCAAATCAGCAGCTAGTGAACGGGGGAGGATATGAGCAGTGAAAGAGAGCAAAAGTGGCTTAACCCCTCTCCAAAGGCTGCCTGCCCACCTACCACAGGCTTCGTCAAGGAATGAGAATGGAGAGTGAAGTGTAGGTTAATACCTTGAGTAGGACACATCATTTCTGAACTGAGACCATGCTCTGACTTAGAGTGAACATAGCACTATCTCTAAGCTAAAAGTGAACAAAGAGATGTTATGAACTGGCTGAGCTGTCATCTAGTGGCAGATGGAAAGCTTCCATGACAAAACTTTTACTAGCTTAGAGGGAGGCAAAAAAATAGAGAGGTGTACTTTCTCGTGTTCCACTACTTGAGCTTGTTCAACATACCTGTCCTACAAATCTCAGACTGTGTTTTATTCTAAGGGGCAGGCAGTGATGTAGAGTGAGGAGGACACTCAGCATCTGCTTTGTGTGCAACCACAAGTTAAAGATGGGAACGTTCTTTTCCAAGTGGATCTATTAGCTATCCCTCTGAAGAGAAGGGTAAAGCAATAGAGTTTGGGGGATGTTATCACCCCGCCCCCCCAACCTGGGTCACTGCAGGTGGAGAGAGTCACCATGTGAAGTAGCTGGCTTTTATCTTCCCTTTCTGGGCTTTCCCCCCTTCCACTTTTATTCAACAAAGCTGATTGAGCAACTATTACCTATAAGGCTCAACCCATTACCAGGGCTGTCAGCATTTTAGTGCTGGACAGTAGCCCCCTTGGCTAGAAAACAGCCTTTGATGAAAATATACTCATATTAAGGGATTAGAGAGTCTGGTGTTGATCTTCTCAAGAATATATATATATATAGAGAGTCTATATATATATATATATATAACAATGTTTACATATAATGCATGTCTGGGTATATATTATGAACATGTATATATTGTAAATATGTATATACAGTATATACACACATATATATACACACATAATTGTAGAACAGTAGGAGTTTAGTGTCTAAAACAACTAGATGTCAAACACAAGGAAAACCATGACAAGCCAGAGGTGACCACTCAGTGTGGGCATGTACTGATTCTGATTACCCAGCATTCCTCCCTTCTGGAGCCCCTGTCCTCCCTCTCCCTGTGGTCCCTGTCAGGCTGTCCATCGCTGGACCCTGCCTATAGCCACAGGAGTGGGTATGTGATTCAGATGGACCAAACAATTATTTTCTGCCAGGATTGGCATCTTTGGTGACAATATCAGGAATAGAAGTCAGCTGGAGATGACTCATTCTGATGTCAGCACCATAATGGGACTGTGCACGCTATATCTCTAAAAATTTTCCCAGTCTCTTTGTTGGTCAGCATGTTTTCCATTCAGTCTAACAAACTGCCCTCAAATCCTTAAAGTAGATTTTTTAATGTTTACAACCAAAGGCCTGAAATGGATCCATCGCTGTTACACATTAGCCAGTTTCCTCCTAATCTTTTCTCCATCGTTTGCATTCTTTGGTGGGAAATGGAAGGCAGTAAAGCACAGACTCTACGGGCAGCAGCCTCCCTGAACAGGGAGCGCAGGGCAAGCGTAGCTCTGGAGCTGGAATAAACCTGAGAACTCATCCTGTCCTCTCCTGCCTCTGACAGGAGGGAGCGAGGCCCACACAGAAGTGCTGCGCTCTGCTGGCCTCCCAGTGGGACTCTGGCTGCCAATGTGAGCACACCCCAGGGTCACCAGCTGAAGGGACCTCAGCCTGCAGGCGAGCTCCTGTACATTGACATTTAGACTTTCTAAGGAGATGATGGGATTTTATATTTCTTGCTGACCCAAACAGAAGAGGCAAGGGCTCCCAATCTGTCAGGGATGAAAGAGAAGGGAGACATATATAATGTTAATCTCCTCAGAGAGCTGTTGATGTGAAAGACAGAGTGGGGAGGCAGGCCTGTGATGGGTGATGTGATGTGTGTGCATGTGAGGGAGGGAGTGGGTCATTTGAATACCAAGGCCTCAGCAATCCCACCCACAAATTCTCCTTCCAATCCCTGTGTCTCAATAAGCCCTGAAAAGTAATTAGATTTCAGGAGGATGTTATTGCCCTCAAAATCCTCCTTTTCTTCCCCTTCAGAGGCCCAGATACCGTCATTCTTGCTGTACTTTAAGAACATATTTTTAGGGAGACTTTACTGGCCAGTTTATAAAGACGGTCTCTTTTAAGACAGTGTGGCTGGGATCAAGTTGAAACCATCTGCTTTTAAATGTAAGGAGAAAGGACGACTAAGTACATTTAAAATCCATAACTTATAGGCAGTTGAGCCTGGAACTGCCCAGGGTGAGGAGGCAGAAATACCTCCTCTATCTGGAGGCACAGGCAGGGCCCCAGCCAGGGAAGAAACAGCCCCTGTTTGAGAAGAGACCCTGCAGGCTCTCCGAGTTTCAGACGTCCGTGTGCCGTTTCCTGTCTGTAACATAAGTTATAAGGTCTTGGTGTGTTCTCTTGCACTGGAAATACACAGAGCACCTGGATTTAATCAGTCAGATGGTAACAGAATCCGATTCCCAGTCCCTCTGTAAGTCCCCACCCCCAGGTAAGGGCCTTAAGGCTGGAGCAGTAAGCCCTCTCGGAGAGTCCTGGACAATTTGGTTCCCTGTGGACTCGTTGTGAATGAGCAGCTTGGAGCCGACGCTGGCCCAGGGGTCTTCGTGGTATTCATGGACTGTTCTCTAGAACCCTGCATGACCCTAGAGGGAGGGGCTGTTGAGTTGGGGCCTGTAGCATTTGGCATGCAAGGCACCAGCTCAAAGTTCCCATTGGTCACTGGAGGATGCTTCGTGAACCATGTTTGACCTTCAATCTAAAAACATTCTGGCACTTTCTTTGGGTTTTAAAAAATGTTTCAAGAAGAATTTTTCCCTTTCTTCCAAATAAGATTTTTGTGTGTGTGACTGCCGCAGATGGGCCAATTGGAAACAGCTTTCAGAATGGGGCGTAGGGGGAGATGGTCAATTGCACCAGTGATACAATAGTGAATTTAATGCCTACATTTGGTAAAACTCTAATACAAATTTTATATATGTATATATATATATACATATATATATATACATATATATATACATATATATATATATACACACACACACACACATATACACACACATACATATATGTATACACACACACATCTGGAAAGAGATGTGGGATGATTAAAATTGATAGATTTATTGAGAAGTTGGCACAGATTTGGCCTCTTCCTGTTCTGAAAGTGGCGTTATGGAATGGCCTGTGCGTCATGGAGTGTCCCGCATGGTATTCTGGGTTTCAGCAGAATCTTTTATGAGCGCTCTCTTTTCATGTCTTTTAGGCAAGATGGAGCAATGAGGGCTTATCAAGAGGACGAAGTGAGTTGCAGCACCCGGATGGGCCAGTGCAGCCTGGACAGAGGCCTGGAGCATGAGTGTTAGCAGCGGGTCTCAGGTCTTTGTCCTTAGCCCTCTTCCTCCACTGCTGTATTAATTATTTTGGAGTAGGAGTCCTTCCCCTGTATTCTCAATTTCATAAAGCAAATTTATATCTTGTGGTTCTGTTTGAATGAGTTTTCAAGACTGGAATGTGAGCTGAAAAGAGGGCACAATAGTTTCTCCCACTGTGCTTTCCTCCTCCTCCTTCCCCTCTTTGTATTGGTTTTCTTACAGCTAGACACTAAATATGAAAAAAACCCAACAGGTCTTTACTTTGGTAAGTGATGGTTTATTTATTTTTATCACTTTATTGACTTTTAGAGAGAGAGGAAGGGAGAGGGAGATAGAAACATCGATGAGAGAGAAACATTGATTAGTTGCTTCCTGCACACCCCCCACCAGGGATGGAGCCCTCAACCTGGGCATGTGCCCTGACTGGGAATTGAACCTCTTGGTGCATGGGTCCATGCTGAATCACTGAGCCACACTAGGGTGGGTGTGATGGTTTATTTGTAAAGGTCTTGTTAATTAGAATAAAATGTGCACTTGGAGTCAGTAGGCCTGGTTATGCCCCTCCCTGGTCACGTGACTCTGTGTTCTCTAACTCAGTCCTTCTTCTGAACAATGGGACAGATACCTGCCCCCAACTTCAAGGGGTTATAGTGAGGGCCACTGACATCACCTTATGGGTCATCATCGTGGTTGTAATCTGATCCAGCCTGTCATTAGCTAGACACCAAGGCTCAGCAGGGGGAGGATATTTGCAAAGATGGCCAACAAAGGAAATTTAGGATGTTGACAGCCACCCTCCAAACCCCCAAAGCAACACAAAACCTGCTGATGTTCCTCTTCCCCAAAGAGGGAACACATTTCCCCAGCAGTTTGGGCAAAGCTGTCCTGTTGTTCTTATGGAACAGCAAATCTGCAGGCAACTCAGTAAGAAGATCAAGAGATTTGGTTTCCTTGCCCAAGGAAACAATATTCTTATTTTCCTGGATGAGCATAGTCAGGATGGAGGATTAGTGGCATCACCGGAATTGAGAATCCTTAGACTTTTTCTCTCCCCACGTAGCTGCAATTTCCCCAGAGAAGTCAGAGCAAGTTTAAGATTAAAATAAGCAATCAGGATTTGGAAGGTGGCCTGAGGATGGCAGAAGTAAGCGACACCACTTAAGCACTTCCCCAAGCAATAATTCCCAGGGGCGTTCTAGCCCACATGTTTTGACTTCTTTTCTTTGGCAAGAGAAATCAGTGTTTTCTCACATTACATCTCAGAATTTATATCCTCTGCAAAATGGGTTATCTCACACCACTGTCATCTCTGTTTCTTTACCGTTTTCCTTCTACTCACTTAAAGGTGGACTTGGGACATAAACAGAAGCAAAACAAGATATTTCAGGGCAAGCGGGGAGAGACACCTTTACTGGGCACCCATTCTGCTATTTCATTTGCTCGTTACAACAACTCAGTGTCCCCAGTATTGCTATGACAAACTATGACCAATGTAGTGGCCTGAAGCAACACATGTATTTTTTTAGATCAGAAGTCTGCTGAGTCTCACTGGGCTAGAATGAAGGTCTCAGCAGGGCTGCATTCCTTTCTGAAGGCTCTAGGGGAGCCATTTCCTGGACTTCCCAGCTTCCAGAGGCTACACACAGTACTTAGCTTAGGTCCTCTCTTCCGCCTCCAAAGTCAGCAACATCACATTTCTCCGATCTTACTTCTGCAGTCACACCCCTCTGGTGACGGCCAAAAAAGGTTCTCTGTATTATTTAGAGACTCGTGTGATTATGTGGGCTCACCAGGAGGATCCGGGATAGTCTCCCGCATCCCAAGGTCCTTGACCTCACTCACATTTTCAGAATCCCTTCTGCCATGTAAGGCAACACAATCACAGGTTCTAGGGATTAGGAGGTGAACATTTGGGGGTGGGGGTGGGGGTCATGACTCTGCCTACCACATTGACCAAGCCCTACCTTTTGATAGTCAGGGGTTCTTGGGCATCGACAGGGAGCACTATGTCTTCACTTTATAAAATGAAATACAGCAGGTCCTTAGATAATGTCATTTTGTTAAAATGCTGATGAGATGCTGAAGGAAGCAAACTCTTGTTTATAGAATTAGCCCATGGTAAAATTGGTTTATTTATATGTCATTTCGCTTAAAGTCTTGGAACTTATTGACAACGTAAGTGAGTACTTACTGTACATTTGACTTAAAAAATAATTTTTAAATCCTTCTGTATCTTCCAAAACTTAGTTGTACATTTTCCATTCATCAGAATGACAAAGATTTAAAAAATATTATTACCTGTAGAAATGATTTGCATTCATTGTGTATAATGACATCATGCAAGGTCTACCAGGCTGAAACTGGCCCCTGCCTAACGGCTCAGACTGCCTTTTGTCAGTGCCAAGGGATGAGCTGGCCCCGAGAGGCTGAGTCAAGGCAATTAATTAAGCAAGTAATTAAATTGAATTTCAGATGGAGAATGTTCAGTTAATTATACTCTTTAGTTCATGGCGTGCTATATAACTGGTCTTCTTACTTTATTTGAGTTTTATTAATTTCCCCCTGTCATTCCTCATTCCTATCCTCTCCCCTCTCCCCATAGGTGCCTAGTCTGGTGTGTTTACACGCCTGGATATGTATTATGATCCTCTGCTGGATCTACACAAGCTTTCTCAGGAGCATATCCCAAAGAGAGGGCTTCCCAACTTCAGCCACATGTATTCCTGACATGAGGGGCTTCCAGATGCTGTCTCAGAGCCGCTGTCCTAGTTCCCACGCCTGCCAGAGAGTGAGAGCATCAGCGGACTTCTCACTTACTCCTCCTCTGAGGAGTGTACGTGGTGTCTCATTTTACTTTGCCTTTCTTTGATTACCAGGGAAACCGAACATCTCCTATACTGTTAGACAACAGAAGTGAAACCTTATCAGCAGTGAGGAGAAAACCCAATACTCAGGCCAGTGTTTGTGCTGCTGCTTCTATCTGAAGGAAAGGCAGCTCCCGTGGACCTTGCTTAAAGATCCTTTGGTTAACGTGGAACTATCCTCAGAGTCAATCCTGGTCCCTGTCCCTTTTCCCTTCATACACCTTAAGTTCAGGGCTAGTGTTTTTCTTCCACAAATTATTCCCTATTTTTAATTTCCAGGACTTTATGGCCCAGATTAGATGTTTGAGGGGAATATTTTGTTTGTTACATTTTGTGATGCTGCCTCGATTCCCCCAAAGGCGGCCTGGCACATTGAACTTTATATACTTCATAGACAGCAGGGATGGTGCATCCTTTCTGCCCACCTGCTCCAGCTTTAACCACATTGTTCCCTTCACTTGCTTCCCTTTCTGCCTCTCCCACCAGGTAAATGGATCTTAGCCCTGCATGCATATTAACTGGACTGGAGAGATCTTTTAAGCTTTAGTTACCCAGGCCCCACTACCGCAGACAAGGTCTCCATTGTCTGTGTGGGGCCAGGCATGGGTACTTTTGTAAATAGGTTGACTACCAAGCAGAAATTCGATGGCTGCTCCACATGGAGGTGAAGAAGATTGAGTCTAGAATACAGTCAATCCTATAGGGTGTCTTTTAGTATTATCCTGCTCTCCAATTAAGGTTAATAGAAAACACATAATCCAATCCAGGCAGGACTGCTAATGGCCCAGAGCCTTCAGGAATGAAGGTAGGACATTGCACAGGTAGAGAACTATGACCAGTTGCTGTGTTTGCTGAGGGCAAGGAGTGTATAGAATGTGTAGTGGAAGAAGGTGGTTATAAATACCAGCTCTGACCACATGACCAGTTTCAGAAATGGGGACTATAATTGTTATGAGTATTTCCTCCTTATTTTGTTATGAATATATTTGTGTGCTCATATGAAGATATCTTTATTTTCAACCTCTTATCCCTTGTTATATAACGTAAGATGTATAAAATCTATATCTTAGTATTTAAGTATTGTTAATTTTATATCCTAGTATTTAAATTACAGGATATTAAGTAGAAGCATAGACATCACGCAAGGACTTTGCATCCTCTTCTGGGGGCGGGATTAGTGCATTTCGGTTGTAGGTTGTATAGTTGTCTCCTGTTTGTTTGAAGTATAACCTTGCTATTGTCTTCATTTGGAGAGTCATTATGGTTTAAGGAGTGCATCAAACTGACAAGGGGTGACCTTGTGATGGCTAATTTTATATGTCACCTCACCTTGGCTGGGCTGTGGTGCTCAGATATTTAGTCAACCATTATTTTGGATGTTTCTGTGAGGGTGTTTTTTGGATGAGGTTAACTTTCAAATTGGTGGACTTTGTTTAAAGCAGATTGCTGTTCTTAATGTGGGTGGGCCTCATCTAAGCCATTGAAAGCCTGAATGGTACAAAAGACTGATCTCCTCTGAGCAAGAAGGAATTCTGCCCACAGATGGCCTTTGGACTTGAACTGTAACATTGGCTCTTCCCTGGGTTTCCAGGCCTTTGCAATTCAATCTAGTTATAGGTCTAGAAGCAAATAGGGGTGGTAGTGGGGGAAGGCGGAGTAGATCCTGAGGAGAATCAGTAATGTCTTACAAGGCAATGGCCTCAAGGGAGGCCATTAAAGTTTCTTCAGACAATTCAGGCTTAATCTCCTCTGAGCCCCCCATGAGTAGGCACTATAGTTTTCTCTTCTAAGGTCCTAATTGCCAATAGTAGGTGCTCAATAAATGTCGAGTTGGAGAAGGAGCAAGGGAAGAAAAAGATGATTAGAAAAGTACTAGAAATTCCTTAACCAGCCACTATCCTTTTGTCCCTACACAGTCAGTGCTAGGGAAGAGTGACAATCAATGCTGGCTTGTTATAATCTATATACCATAACCTCCCCAGACTCCTTCCTAGATTCTGAAGGACAGTGAGGAGGAGTCAGGCTTGGTTGGAAATGCCTGCAAACTTCACTCGGTCCCAGGGCCACTGCCTCCAGTTTGACCAGCAACAAAGGCTTTCCTTGTTTAGGCCTTGGAATTTTTTTTTTTTTTTTCTGATCCTGATCCTTGCACAGAAAAAGCCCTAAAGACTATGCCTTCTCTAAGAACTTTGAAAGCCTAAAGTATTTTGTGTGCCTCAGGGAAAAGAGAATCAAGAGTGGGAAAGTGGAGTAATTAGTCAGTGCCTGGCGATGCTCCAAGGGCTGATGGGAATGCGGGCTGACAGCAGAGGCAGAGAGAGCAGCCTTTCCCCACCTTTATCTTTCTTTAGCTTTTGAATCTGGAGGCTCTTGGAAACAGCCCAGCAGGATATTGTGGGAGAGGTGGGTGGAGGAAGGGAACAGGCCTTGTTGACCATCAGGTTTCTGAAGCTCATTTAAGGACATGCACCCAGGTTTTGAATGCAAATATATCAGAAGGAACTCCACTCTCTGCTGGGCTCCCAAGCTCTCTAAGTGGAGGCCAGTTAGAGGATTAGGAAGCCTGCCAGCTCCTCCAGGACAACCAGGACAGCATGTCAGGTGCCCCAGAGGCATAGCATGGTGGCCTGGAGCTGGAGCAGACCTTAGAACAATCTGTGGGATGCTGTGGTGGGACTAGGAGAACACACTGAGGCTCTGAGGGTGGCATGGCTTGCCCAAGCTCTGACAGTGGCAGAATAGAGGAGGAGACTCTGCCTTTTCTCCTTTCCCCGGTGAACCATTCAGAGCTGCAGCTCCATTTCTGTCTACTCGGCTCCCATCACCCTTGCCTGCATTTGGCATTGTAAACATATGCTCTAAAGACATTGCAACTTTCACCAATCTAACCAAGAGGCTGATAAAGCAAGTCCCACTACCTGCTGTCACCACTCAGCCTCCCAGATGTTCACTGAGAAAGTGCAGGTGTAGTCTTAAGTCCCTGCAGAGTGGTCCCCTTGGAAGTTTCCTCTTCACAAGGCCATTCCCTCTCACATTTTCAGTTCCAACCCCCCCACCGCCCTCCATTTATGAAGTAATTTATAGGAAAAATTAGAGGCCCGGTGCATAAAAATTCATGCACTGGAGGGGGTGGGGTCCCTCAGCCCAGCCTGCCCCCTCTCACAGTCCGGGAGCCCTCAGGGGCGGGAGGCGACCCGGTGATCAGGGGAAGGCGATGCCCCCATCACACCTCTGTTGCTGCCACTGCCTATAGTGCAAGCCTCAGCTGGCCCTGGTTACCTGAGCCTCAGGCCTGCCCTGGGTGGCTGGGAAGCCAACATCCGAGGCTTGCCTGCGCCTCAGGCGTCGGCTAGGCAGCCGACATCTGAGGATTGCCTGTGCCTCGGGCCTGCCCTGGGCAGCTGGGCAGTCGACATGCGAGGCTTGCCTGCACCTCGGGCCAGCCCTAGGTGGCTGGGCAGCTGACATCTGAGGCTTGCCCATGCCTTGGGCTGGCCCTGGGTGGCTGGTAGACTGAGGGGACTGGGGGACTCCGGAGGCAGGTGCGCGGAGCAGCTGGACCCCTCTGGGGGCAGGTCCAGCTGTGCCGTGCCTGCTGCACCGGCGGGGCTGAGGGGACTGGGCGCTGCCATCTTTGAGGGCATGGCAATCAATTAGCATATCCCCTCCTTATTGGCTGTGGGCGCCACCATCTTTGTGAAGGGGTGATGGTCAATTAGCATATTCCCTCTTTATTAGATAGGATTCTACCAAGATATAAATAAAAAGATAGGTTTTGAAATGTCTTTTTGAAAAAGTATAAGTAAAAAGTACAAGTTATAGATAGTTCATTAGCATTTGAATATTTGAAATTAGAACTGGCCCTTAGATTCATTGCAGGTAGAAGACAGCTGTATAAATAGTTCAATACACATGGGACAAAAAACATTATAGGAGCCAGTGATGGGTCTTGACTTTGGTAAAGCACCCCTCCCCCCAACCCCAACAAGGAACCCAGGCCATCCTGGAGTGGATCACACTGACCCATGTCTCACTGCCTCTTACCTCCCATTTCCCAGAGCTATTGCTGATAAAACTGAAGCTAGGATATTTCTCACTGGACCTGAGCCCTGATAAGGTTGTGCATTTTTTTCTTTATGTTACTAGAGAATGTGTGGAATATATCGAAATTGCTTTCAGGCTTGTATTGGTGAAGCTCCAACACGGACAATTTTCTCACTCTCTTCTTTATGTCAAGAGCATCCAAATTTGAAAGCTTTATGGGGAGAATTAATGAGTACCCCTCACCCTTTCCCTTTCCCCTACTCCCATCCCTAATATAAATTCCTCATGTAGGGAAGGGCATCAAATCATTGGATTGGATTGGATTGGATTGGAAGAACTGGAAAGTCTTAACTGGCTAAGGTGAGTTTCTCCCAATATATCTAGCCACAAAATCAGAAACTCAGGTGGGATAGTTGTAGAAACAAGGTCTTATAAAACAAGTGCTTAAAATCTGAAGTTGTTATGCTTATTTGTTCACAGCTACCTAGATTGGATTGTAACTCCTTGAGTCAGGCCTTATTGGTCTTTCTGTCACTGTCTCCAGGGTCTGATTCAGAGCCAGGCTCCTAGTAACAATGATGACCAGCATGTATTCAGTGCTTAAGCAGGTGCCAGGGACTGTGGTGCTTTATGTGAACTGCATCCTACAATCCTCCCACCAGCTGAGTAAAGTGGCTATTGTTATTCCCTTTTTGCAGATAGCACAGAAAGGTGAAGCAACTTGCACAAAGTTACACAGCTAGTAAGTAGAGCCAAGATTCAAATGCAGGTAAGGACTTAAATACTACACAGTACCCCTCAGTGGTAGGCACTGATTCCTTACTTGATGAATGAATGAAATGAGTGAATGAACAAAGAATATTTTGTGGGAGAGCTGAGGTAAAGGAGGGTGGGAAGAAATTAGTAAGAAAGCTAAAAAGATCCTCTACACATCTGAATGCTAGGACTCAGATCTCATTCATTGTGGCCAGGGAATCTAGCATCTGTAATCTCAGAGTCTTCCTGCTGAGAAACAGACTTGCTGATTATTTTGTCAGATTAAATTTGGCTGATAGGACCTAGAGAAGAGGTTCAGATTCTCCAATGTTGTCCACAGAGATGTATAAAATGCTTTTCTCTTTATTGAGAAAAGCATTTTATACATCTCTGTGGACAACATTGGAGAATGTTGAAGGGCTGAGAATACACACCAGGAGTTGCATTTTATACATCTCTGTGGACAACATTGGAGAATGTTGAAGGGCTGAGAATACACACCAGGAGTTTTATGTTGTGATCACAAAAAGGACCTGCTATGGGTTGAATTGTGTCCCCAAAAGACATATTGAAGTCATAACCCTCATACTGTGAATGTGTCCTTACTTGGAAATAGTCTTTGCAGATGCAGTCAAGTTGAGATCATTAGTGTGGGTCCTAATCAAGCATGACTGGTGTCATTGTATGATGAGGATGGGATAGACACACAGAGAGGGTGGATTGCCACGTGGAGTCATGTGGAATTACGCTGCTATAAGCCAAGGAATGCTTGGGGTTCCTTGAGAAGCTGGGAGTGTCAATGAAGGACCCACACTTAGAGACTTTGGAGATAATGTGTCCCTGCTAACACCTTGATGTCAGACGTATGGCTTCCAGAACTGTGAGAGGGCAGCTGCTCTTCTTTATGTATTCTGGAACAAGGTATGAATTAAAGCTTTTACTTCATTGGCAGAGAATGCAGTTACCTTTTCCATCTGCCCACCGGTCCCCAGTTTCTTGCGGGCTGGCCTGTAACATCATTCTTTGAATGCATACATTTTGGCAATAGACCAGAACCTCTTCTTGATATTTCTTTTCCTTGCTTTCTCCATATAGAGGTTCAAATACTTGGGTTCCTTCATCCATCACTGTTTTCCATAAGTAATACAATTGACCACCATCTTTAGTAGAAATATTCTCTATGGCAGTGATTCGGCCAATGATCTCAGAAATTGCTGTATTGAGTAAAGTTCCATGGCCTTGCAATATTTATTTACTGGCAGGACATCCTGCCACACAATTTCCAGTCTCCTTAGTTGGCGCAGAGCCAGACTGACTGCTTTACTTGCTGCATGGGTCTCAGTTCTTAATCTGTAAAAGAGACGAGTAATAGCTCAGGTCTGCCCCACCATAAATTATCCACGGAGTGGAAAATAAATCCTTGTGTGCACCCCAAATCTCCTCTGGCTGCAACTTCCTGAGGAAGCTGCTTGGCTGAGTCTGGACTCAGCAGCCATGTCTGTAGTCTGGACAGCCCCTTTTCTGAGTCTGGACTCAGCAGCCATGTCTGTAGTAAGCGGCCCTTCCCTGCCCTGACTCATCAATCCAGCCATGGCCAGGATATTATCTGGCCCAATCACATCTCTGACTCCCAGCAATTTGGAATTTTGAACTAAGATCCACTGACATCAGGCATTGCTGGTAATAAGTTGGTCAATGACGGTATTCTAGAGCTGAGTAGCCTAATACAGTAGCCATATATGCTATTGAGTTCCTGTAGTGTGGTTAGTGCAAACTGAGATGAACAATGAGTGTAAATACATCCTGGATTTCAAAGACTTAATATGAATTTTAAAAAAAATATCTCATTAATAATTCTTTGATTACATATTGAAACGATAATATTTTAGATAGGCCAAGTTAACATATATTATTGAAATTAATTCCTCCTGTCCCTTTTTTCTTTTTAAAATGCATCTTGTAGAAAATTTGAAATTACATATGTGGTTGGAATTTTATTTCCTTTGGGCAAAACCACTTTACAGAAAAGTTCCTTGAAGCTGTGGGGTTGGGTGGCTCCTAGCCTCAGCAGGCCTGGGTCATTCAGTTGCCTTTTCTTCCTCGAGCCAGCCCAGCTTTCTTCCTTTGTTTTCTTTCTGGTTTACACTAGTCTGAGTAGTTTGAATTATTGGTCACCAAAGAGACTTTAACTAATAGACCAACTGGACCAAAATCTCCTCCAGGAGTTATCTAGATGATTCTGTGGCTCTGCCAGAGAACATCCCAATGCTCCCCATGGGTCAAGTTTGAGCACAACCTGAAATGATGAGATCACGTGAACTGTGTCACTCCTGCTTCCCCTGCTCCTGCCCTTTGTCTTGTGGGACCATTAGCTTTGGCCACAAGAACTGAATTTGGACTAGGAGGTTCTGCTGGCCAGGAAGGACAGCTCAGCTCCCATGGTGTCTGGTTTGAACTGAGGTTGTGCTTAGAAGCTGGATTATGTTACCAGACTTTGGAGTTCAGAATAATAACAGTTTTGCTGGACTCTCCCTGAACCTATAGGAAATCAAGGTTTGAAACAAGAGCAATTTCACAAAGCACGCACACTGCCTGCTCCCTTCCCCCACCTCCTCTGCCAGTCCCCATCTGGCACGGCGGCTCACCCTCACGCATGGTGATCAGGCATTTTGTGTCTCTGCACCCAGCCTGCAAACTCTCACTTTGGAAATGTGGTTTTCCTAAGACATTTCAGTTGTTCCAAGGTGTGAGGTGAAATTCCCACAAAAACCTGTCAAGGGCTGGCTTTGGAGTGAAATGCTCAAGGTTAACTCATTGGGGTGAACAAGAATCGTATGCCAGATTCCAAGTAATTATTCCTTTAGGAACTGCCCGCTCCAAGCACTTTAATGAAAAATGATAGAAAGAGTTATTGACCTTTGAGACATTCAATTCCATCATGGAACGAAGCATCTGCAGTGAATCCGGCCGGGGAAGATTACATCTGCCCCACCAGGAGACGTTGGGATAGTTTATCTTCAAAATAAGCAAAGAAAATGTGTCTAATGAATCCCTAAAGCATGGTATGTACAGATGGGGTTGAAAACTGCCTTCAGCAATTTTTCATCCTCATTGTAATGGGAGTCCCTTGGAAACAAGTTACAGATCACATGTAAATTTGACTTGCTACACTTACCACATTCTTGGGAAGACTAGGAATGAGATGATAAATGAAGACATTGCAAAGTTAATAGTTTGAGAGAGAGAGACCCTTATTAAAATAAAAAAAGGAGGCATATGCCATATTCACAGGAACTGCGTGGTTTAATAAAATGAAATAAGCCTCCAATGTGTTCCATATGGCTCTGTGTTGAGTGGAAGACAAATGTGGGTAAGATGTGGCCCCTTACCCTCTGGGAGCTTGCAATCAAACTGATTGTTGAGACAACGTTTAAGCATGGAGGAGCTGTGTCATAGTGCCTGACAGCCCCAGCCAGAGAAAATGGTGCAGTCCGATTGGTAAGTGGGAAAGGGGTGCAGTGTAGTGTGCAGGGGGAACGAGAACCAGTTTCCAGGATGTTTTTGTTATCGTTATTAATTTTTCTAAGGCATTTAATAGCTAAATTCTCAACTTCTGTCCCTGCTGCACCTGATTGCTCCCCCATTTCCTCCCTTCTCAGAGGTAACTACCACACTACAATAGGAATATATCCTCCCAGGTGCATTTTTGAGCCACATGTTTAAATAAAGAGCTGATACAAGTGTGGCAAAATGTGGATATTTGGTTTTGTTTGATCATTGTTTTGTACTTTTTTTTACATTTTTGAAATGTTTCATGATTTAAAAGATTGTAAGTGAATGGTATGTACAAGAAAGGAAGAAGAAGGAAAGAGAGGAAGGAAGGGAGAAAGAAGGTAAGGAAGAAAGCAAAGACAGAAAGGAAGGAAGAAAAGGAAGGGAAGAAAGGAATAAAGAGAAGAAAGGGGGAAAGGAGAAGAAAGAAAGAAAAAGAATCTAGGATTTCTGAGAATCCATAGGACCACGAGGTCACTTTGCGTGGAGATAGTCAGAAGAGACTTTGCCAAGAAGATGAAGTATGACCTGGGTCTTGACAAATGGAGACGAGGAAGGATGATCTGAGTGGGAGGAACCCCGCTAAAGAACAGCTCTTATCTATAAAATGAGGAGGTTAGACTTCATAGGCTCTAAGTTCTCGTTCAAATCTGACAGCCTATGTTACATTCATTGATTCAATCCACAGGCAATCTTTGGACATCTGCCAGGTGCAGTCAGTCATGCTGGACACTGTGGAGGGTTCTGGGATGGGAACAGGACAGGGTGGCCACTCTCTTGGAATTATCATTTTCTTTTTCATCATTCATCATCCTTAAACATGAAGGCTTTGCTATAACTTGTTACCTCTCTGTTGTTCTGTCTATTGAGTCTGATCTATTCTGTTACATTCTGACTCTAAGGTGAAAAGTTTTTCTCCTATTTCTTTGTATCTTCCACAGTGTCAAGACAGGACTGTACAAAGAAGTGGATATTCATTAAATACTCATTGAATGTTTGATTAACTTATTCATTTAAATAGTAATCATGAGGCTCTTATGTCCTAAAGCACAAAAGGGAATACTCTGGAGATACAAATATAAAATAACCTCTATGTCTTTCAGTCTGCTACTGGCGATGAATTAATATAACTCAATTACTGCCAAGGAGGAAGTGCAAAGGACCAAAAGAATTGTATAGAAAAGGTTTATATGGGTTAGTTGATTGCATAAAGTGGCATGTATATGTCCAAGCTCCTGGTATCTGTTAGAGGTATATTCAGCATTCTATTTCACATGTGATTTCTGGGGAAGGGAAGGCTTAAAAATATACAATATCACTTGTTAAAATGGTAACACCTGTTTTTCCCACCCCTCCCTTCTTCCTGTGCTTCCATCACATATTATTTTAATTTAATTTTTAATGCTAGAAGAAACAGAAATAGGAACAGATACCATCAATTTAATTTTTTAAATCCTCCTTGTTGTACATTTTTTTTCAAAAAGATTAGAACAGAACAGAAAAATGTAAAGTTCAATGTGGTAGTAACTTACTCTTTTTTTAAAAAAAATTATCTTTATTGTTGAAAGTATTACAAATATCTGTACCTATTTTTCCCCATTTATCCCCTTTACCCTGTACTTCCCCCTCCCCAGGCCTTCACCACACTATTGACTGTGTCCATGAGTTATGTATATACGCATAAAAGTTCTTTGATTATACCCAACCACCCACCCACCCCCACCTTCCCTCTGAGATTCATCAGTCTGTTCCATGCTTCTATGTCTCTGTATCTATTTTGTTCATCAGTTTATTTTGTTCATTAGATTCCACACAGGAGTGAGATCATGTGATACCTGTCTTTCTCTGGCTGGCTTATATTGCTTAGCATAATACTCTCCACATCTCTCTATGCTGTCTCAAAGGGTAAGAGATCCTTCTTTTTTTAATTTTTTTACAACTGCATAGTATTCCATGGTATAAATATTTCACAGCTTTTTTATCCACTCATCTACTGATAGGCACTTGGGCTGTTTTCAGATCTTAGCTATTATAAATTGCACTGCTATGAACATAGGGGTGTATATATTATTTCTGATTGGTATTTCGGGATTCTTAGGATATATGCCTAGAAGTGGGATCACTGGGTCAAATGGCAGTTCCCTATTTAATTTTTTGAGGAAACTCCTTACTGTTTTCCATAGTGGTTGTACCAGTCTGCATTCCCACCAGCAGTGCACGAGGGTTCCTTTTTCTCCACATCCTCGCCAGCACTTCTCATTTGTTGATTTGTTGATGGTAGTAACTTATTTTTAATAGCCAGATGCTGAATTCAGATTTAATACTCATGCCCTTAAGTTTGTGTCTTCTAATAGATGCGACTGCTCTAATGGATGTCCTTATCTGGACAGGCTCCCTTGGTTGGAGGGACAGGCTTTCCAGCCTTACACAGAATGCAAATAGGTAAATGGATGTATGAATGATAATGCTGATAGTAATAATCATTTAATCAGTAGTTTATCCTAAAAACAAGCTTCTGAAGTGGGTACTAACTTGAAAAGCAGAAAGGAAAACAAGTAAAAAAGTTGCCTTTTGGGTGCCAGTGTAAAGGTCACAATGGAATACTTCATATTTCTTTTTTTAAAAAATATTTTTATGATTTCAGAGAGGAAAGGGGAGGGAAAGAGAGAGAAACATCAATGATAAGAGAGGACCATTGATAGGCTGCCTCCTGCATGCCCCCTACTGGGGATTGAGCCACAACCCAGGCATGTGCCCTGACTTGGAATTGAACTGTGACCTCCTGGTTCATAGGTCGATGCTCAACCACTGAGCAACACCGGCCAGGCCATATTTCTCTTCTGTAGGTCCTGAGTCAGTCCACGTGCATGGGGACTTACAGGTTCTTCCTGTGTACCTGAGTGGCATCATTTATTTGAATACACATATGTCAACTTCTATTGGAGAAAAAACAAGGGTTGATAGGCTGTACTGGCAAGTGCCAAGAAAGGCCCTGCATTTACTGTTGACAGGTTGTGTAGGAATGGAATGCAACCTCTCTTCCTTCCTTCCTTCCCTTCCTTCCTTCCTTCCTTCCTTCCTTCCTTCCTTCCTTCCTTTTTCCTTCCTTCCTTCTTTCTTTTTCCTCCTCTTTCTCTTTCTTTTGGTAATACTCTTCTAGGATTTATCTTTATACAAAGCAATGCTTTGTAGTAATTCTTTACAAATATTTTAAACTCTTTATGACCTAGATATTCGTATTTAACAGAGTGTTTTTTTTTTTGTTGTTGTTGTTGTTTTTTTGTATAAGCACTGTCTTTGGGAACTGATCATTTAATGTATTTGAAACAATAATAGGCCTGATTTTGGTTTCTGGTCAAGGTGATATAAGAAACAAACTTTTGGCTTCTTGGGAGATGCAAAGATCATAGCCCTCTCTCTGACCAGGCTGACCTGCCTCTGAATGTCCTGAGTGGGTTTGTTTACATCTTTGTGTGTATGTGAAACAAGATCTTGAAATTAATTGTTTGTTATTGATCTTTTACTTACAATTTAGAAATTGCCACAGGATATTTTTCTCTTGTTTGTTGATTTGTATATTTGCACAAATAAACACTCTGTAATGTTTGCACTATGAGTTTCTTTGGTCTGGGAGTTTGTCAGGTAAATGAGCTCAGGATTGAGAGTCAAACCCCATCCCAAACCTGTGTCACTATAGGTAGGTGGTTAGCAGTTCTTCTCTACCCCAGCCACAGGTTTTTCTCACCTTGTAAACCAGTAAAAATGCTCACCTGGCTGGTAGATGTGAGGAGAAATGGGGTCAAGCTTGTAGTGCACCATAAGGGTTAAATACATGTTTATTTTCTTTTGTTTTCCTAAGCTTCTCTCTCTGCAAATGTAGTTCTGGGTGACATTTTATCTCCTTAAATTCCACTGCATGCTTACACAAGAAGCCAAGTTAAATAAAGACCCAGTCTCTTGACCTCTTCACACTATCATTCCAGTTGTTTCCACCATTTTCCAAATAAAGAAAATAGTGATTACAAAGTCACCATTGTATTTCATAGCAAGTAAGATAACTTTTTCCCCCAGGACTGCCAGTGAAAACTCTCTTTAGTTCCTGGGGTTGAAGCATATTGTTTTACAGATCTGGTTTTGTAAAATCTGCACAGTGGATAAGTGTACATTTGTTTTTAGGGTCCAGACAATCTGCTAACCAGGTCTTCCTTAGCTGAAGGACCCTGGCCAAGTGACTGGACTCCTCCAAGCCCCAGTTTCCCTATCTTTAGAAAGAGGGAAAGCATGCATCCTGAAAGGTTGCTGAGAGGACTTCATGAAGTAAAGTGCTTAGCAAAATGCTTGGCAATGATGTAAAGCCTTTATTATTTTTCCTGAAGATTAGTAAACAGTAGTAGTCCTTTAATTTTTCTCCAAGAAGTCACTGTGTTATCTTAGAGAATGTATGAGAAAAAACATCACCCAAAGGTGGTGTAGCGGCCAGATCCCTAGACTTGGAGTCAGAAGGTCGAGCTTGCCCCATATCTCCACTCACTAGCACCTCGACCTTGGACTGGACCCTACTGAGCTTCAGTTTTCCCCCTTGGAATCAGGTATAAGCTTTGTCCTTCCCACTTTGCAGTTTTGTGGTTGTCAGAGGAGGTATTTGATATGAAAGCACTTTGCAAATGATTACACATTGAACCAAATATCCAGTGAAGAATCTTCTCAGGGTCTATTTCCTTGGACTTTGGGGCCAGGTGGTCTGAAGTCTGATGCCAGTTTCTCTATGTGGTGGTTGGGTAAAATCCCAGGCAAATTTCTGAACCCCTCTGTGTCTCAGTTTACTCACCTGTAAAGGGAGGATAATCATGGCATCACATGGGATTGTGATGTGGATTAGTGAGTTAATGCAGTAAAGCATTTAGGATCGTGACTTACGCATGTAAGAGTTAAATAATGTTAGTTAGTCCCTGTTTTTAAAATAGAGGAGCTGGGCTACCTTATCTGTAGCATGCCTCCTACTTTAAACATTCTTTGATGTTTAATATGTCTTACTTTCTAGAACAAAGGCATTTTGAATGCTCCAGTAACTTTTGCAGTAATGGTCTTCTGCTACTAACATTAAAATTCAGATGTACAGATTTTTGGAAATTCCTGATTACTTGGTATTAAGGTGAAGTCCCCCAGTTCCCATCATCTGCCACTTAATACCACATTCCCAACTTTTGAGGAACCTGTGTCTGCCCTCACCTTTGTCTTGGGGTAGGTCTGTAATTCCCAAACTGAGTGCCAAGGCACATGGGCATCACAATACATTCAGGCTGTGGAATATTGTAAAATTTTTTTGGGGGGATTGATATCTATCAGTCACCTCATGATTTACTTATCTCATAAGTTACTAGCTTGAGACAGTTCATAATTCCCATACGGTTGCACTAATTTCTTTTGATGATATCTTTTTGCCAGGCTGTGTTTTCTGAGGTAGCTGTTGAAGGGTAGCAGAATATTCCACTCCAAAATATGACTGTAGGAATTTAGGACATGTTACCCCCAAATGTGCCACTTTGCCATATTAATTATTGATGTTATTGGACCCCAATATTTGAGTTTTTTTGTCTGTGTGCACTGGCCCAAAAAAATGTTGAAGCAGGTGTTTGTAGTACAGAAAGGAGATTTATTAGAAAATTGGCCAATCTGGAGTACGGGCAAGCTAATGGTCTGAAAGACCCGCCTCCCCAATGGCATGTAGGTTACAGATTATATAGTGCAAAAATCACAAAACGCTGTGGGTTAGGGGCTCAGGTTTGTGCTGGGAGCTGATTGGTTGGAAGTGAGGTAAGGGTAATAAATAATTTCTGCAGGTCTTAAGGACAGCTCTGAGGTCTTTTGTGGCATCTCTCTGGGTTTCATAGAAAGGTAGCCTGGGGGTCATTCTACCTTAGGGCTCTGGGGCTGAAACATAACTTAGGTCAAGATGTTATCTTTAGCTGGCCAGATGTCTGGACCGTGACTGTAAGTCAGGTCCAGGCTGTTGTCTTCTACTGTTGGGGGTTGCTAATTATCCAGAGGAGAAGCTAGATCTATAGGGGTGTAGAAAGTGAGAGATGTGGTTCCTAGAGCTATGATTCAAAGCTAAATTTGGTTAAAGTCATAAAAACCCTTGGTTTCATTGAGCTGTAAGAACTTGAGAAATAGCAAATGTGGGGAGAGGCCTGTCTCTGAACTTTCCTTATCCGCCCAAAGAAAGATCCTTCAAAAGGAACTCAATTGCTGTAAATCCCCTCCTTGGGAGTTTCATCAACCAAGGAAGATGGTCTCATTACAGGAGAGGAGACTAGAAGTCAGCTCTATACCCATCAAACTTTGTCACAAACTATAATACCTCCCATCTCTTCTTCTAAGGGACCATTCCTCTGTCTTAAAAATCATTTATTCTCCTCTAATAGGCCTGCATCCTCCCTCCCTTTTCCCTTAAGATGATGGTATTTAAGCCTGAATTCTAAGCCACCTCTAAGAATTACTCATTTTCCCCTGGGTATCTCCCCTTGTAACTGCACAGGAACTTTATGTCTTTAATATGATTTTTTTTTCTTAATTCAATCTAACTTTGTCCAGTCCAATAACACTATGACTCACTTGCTTCTTTTCAACCAGACCCTTCCACCTTTGTATACATGCACGTCCAACTCCTATATCATTTAGCACTTAAAGCACCAGGTTCTGGTCTGGGTCAAACTGTCTTAAGAATAAAGCCTCAGGCTACTCCAACAAACTAAACAACCTAGAGGAAATGGACATATTTCTTAAAAAATAGACCTTCTAAAACTCAATCAAGAAGAATAAAAAAAATTCAAAAGGCTGATAACTAAGGAGGAAATTGAAGCAGTCATCAAAAAGCTTCCAGCAAACAAAAGCCTGGGGCCAGATGGCTTCACAGGGGAATTTTACCAAACATTCAAAGAACTAAAACCTATCCTTCTCAGACTATTCCAAAAATTCAAGAGGAAGGCACACTTCCAAGCTTTTTCTATGAAGCCAGCATTACCCTGATCCCAAAACCAGATAAAGACACTACAAAGAAAGAGAATTACAGGCCAATATCCCTGATGAACATAGATGCTAAAATCCTCAACAAAATTCTAGCAAATTGGGACCAGCATTACATTAGAAAGATCATACACCATGACTAAGTGGTATTTATTCCAGGGATGCAAGGCTGGTATAATATTCACAAATCAATAATCATGATTCATCACATAAACAAATTGAGAGACAAAAATCACATAATCAGCCTTAACCGGTTTGGCTCAGTGGATAGAGTGTCGGCCTGCGGACTGAAAGGTCCCAGGTTCAATTCCGGTCAAGGGCATGTACCTTGGTTGCGGGCATATCCCCAGTAGGAGGTGTGCAGGAGGCAGCTGATTAATGTTTCTCTCTCATCGATGTTTCTAGCTCTCTTTCTCTCTCCCTTTCTCTCTGTAAAAAATCAATAAAATATATTTTTAAAAAATCACATAATCATATCAATCAATGCAGAAAAGGCATTTGACAAAATCCAACACCCATTCCTGATAAAAACTCTCAGAAAAGTGGGAATAGAGAGATCATACCTCAATATAATAAAAGCCTTATATGACAAACCTACAACCAACATCATACTCAATGGGCTAAAACTAAAACCATTTCCCCTAAGAACAGGAACAAGACAGGGATGCCCACTTTCACCACTCCTATTCGATATAGTACTGGAAGTGCTAGCCATAGTGATCAAACAAGAAGAAGAAATAAAAGGCATCCAAATTGGAAAAGAAGAAGTAAAACTGTCATTATCCACAGATGACATGATATTGTACATAGAAAACCCTAAAGACTCCATCAGAAAACTACTAGACCTAATAAATGAATTTGGCAATGTAGCAGGATACAAGATTAATATCCAGAAATCTATGGGGTTTTTTTATACATCAATATGAACTCACAGAAAGAGAGACTAAAAAAACAATCCCATTTACCATTGCAACAAAAAAATTAAGATACCTTGGAATAAATTTAACCAAGGAGGTAAAGGACCTGTACTCAGAAAATTATAAGATGCTGAAAAAAGAGATAGAGGAAGACATAAACAAATGGAAGAATATACTGTGTTCATGGATTGGTAGAATCAACATCATTAAAATGTCCATACTACCCAAAGCAATCTATAGATTCAGTGCAACCCCATTAAAATACCAATGGCATACTTTAAAGACCTATAACAAACTCTCCAAAAATTCATCTGGGGAAAAATAAAACACAAAACAACAACAACCCTGAATAGCTGCAGCAATCTTGAGAAAGAAGAACAAAGTTGGAGGGATCACAATACCAAATATCAAGCTATATTACAAAGCCACTATTCTCAAAACTGCCTGCTACTGGCACAAGAACAGACATATAGACCAATGGAATAGAACAGAGAACCCAGAAATTGATCCAAGCCATTATGCTCAATTAATATTTGACAAAGGAGGCAAGAACATACAATGGAATTAAGACAGTCTCTTCAATAAATGGTGTTGGGAAAATTGGACAGATACATGCAAAAAAATGAAACTAGACCATCAACTTATACCATACACAAAAATAAACTCAAAATGGATAAAGGACTTAAACGTAAGACAGGAAACCATAAAAATCCTAGAAGAAGCCACAGGCAGCAAAATAGCAGATACTTGTCATAGCAATATCTTTGCCAACACAGCTCCTAAGGCAATGGAAACTAAGGATAAATAAACAAATGGGACTACATCAAAATAAAAAGCTTCTGCACAGCAAAAGAAACCATCAACAAAACAGCAAGAAAGCCCACTGCATGGGAGAACATATTTGCCAATGTTATCTCTGATAAGGGTTTAATCTCCAAAATTTACAGGGAACTCATACAACTTAACAAAAGGAAGATAAACAATCCAATCAAAAAATGGGCAAAGGATCTAAATAGACACTTTTCCAAAGAAGACATACGGAAGGCTGAAAGACATATGACAACATGCTCAGTCACTAATCATCTGAGATGCAAATCAAAACGACAATGAGGTACCATCTCACATCTGTCAGAATGGCTATCATCAACAAATCAACAAATGACAAGTGCTGGAGAGGATGCGGAGAAAAAGGAACCTGCTGGTGGGAATGCAGACTGGTGCAGCCACTGTGGAGAACAGTATGGCGTTTCCTCAAAAAATTAGAAATGGAACTTTCATTTGACCCAGTGATCCCACTTCTAGGAATATATCCCAAGAAAACAGAAACACCAATCAGAAAGGATATATACACCCCTATATTCATAGCAGCAATATTTACAATAGCTAAGATTTGGAAACAGCCTAAGTGCCCATCAGCAGATGAGTGGATTAGAAAACTGTGGTACATCTACACAATGGAATACTACACTGCTTTAAAAAAAGAAGGAATTCTTACCATTTGCAACAGCATGGATGGAATTGGAGAGCATTATGCTAAGCAAAAAAAGCCAGTCAGAGAAAGATAAATATCACATGATCTCACTCATTTGTGGATTATAATGAACAACATAAACTGAGGAACCAAAATAGAACCAGAGTCATAGAAGCATTGAACAGACTGTCCAACTTATGAGAGAAGGCAGAGGGTGAGGGGGTTAAAGATCAATAGAAGGACTTGTATGCATGCATATGAGCAAAACCAATGGACACAGATTGGGGGGGGGAGGGGGGAGAGCACGTGCTGGGGGGTGGGAGTTGCCAGGGAGAGGTCAATGGGGGACAAAGGACACATATAATACTTTAAATAATAAATAATTTAAATAAAAAAGAATAAAGCCTCAATTCTGTTGGTTAAAGAACAGAGTTTCAGCAAACTAATGATAACATCTTTAAAAAAATTTTTTTTGGTTAATCCCCACCAGAGGATATTTTTTTTTCATTAATTTTTAGAGACAGTGGAAGGGAGGGGAAGAGAGAGAAAGAGAGAAACATGTATGTGAGAGAGACACATCAATTGATTGCCTCCTGCACACACCCTGACCAGGGCTGGGGCACTTTTTCTTGACTGGGAATCAAACCTGAGACCCTTCGGTGGGTGGGCTAATGCTCTAACCACTTGGAACACCGGCCAGGGCTAAAGATATCTTGACCTTGGTTGTGTTTTCAGCCTCCAGGTGATGAAAGCTGAATGACCCTACTGACCACAGCTTTATGAAACCAGACAGAATGATGCCCTGGCTGACATCAGGATCAGATGCAATGATCAACTATTTCTACCCAGGAAATGAGTGTGGCAGTGCCCAACAATACGTGCACCTGACCAATCACACATCCCAGTAGTAAGTGGCTGTGGTTAAGCATGAAATACTGCTTTTCTTTCCATTTATGTGCATTCTTTTTTCAATTGGCTATTAAGTTAGTAAATAAAACACAAGTGTGTTAAATTGCATGAGACCTAACTACTTAATAAACTAAATTGTTAGTTACTTCTTTTGGCCTGGAATGCTGGGAAAGAATTACTGAGACACCGAGGGCACCATGAACCTAGAAAATGTGGGACCCTCTGGGGTAGATCCTTCAGTTTTAGCGTTTTGTTTGAAAAAGGCACACATGCATGAAATAGGACAGTGCTTACAGCTCACCAAGGCTCTGGAGGCTAATGAAGGCTGCTGAGAGCTTTGTGTGTGGAGGTGAAGCTTTGCAATCTCAGATTTATCTTTTGTACACATCCTTTGATAGTTCAAGGGAAGGCATAACAGATTTGGAAGTGGTAGGGAAGTGTGTTTGCTCTTGGTTTCTGGAATTTTCTCTGCATTAACAATTTGTACTGATTTTAGCTACTAATGAGCAACATTGTTTTGGCAAGTTCTAATTAGCACATGAATACTATGGTCCTAAGGGAATGCAAAGCAGACACATTTGCAGTTGAATATCCACTTAACATTTGGTCTAGAATTTGAAGTCTTAATTTCCACAGCCCCTGAATAATCTCCTGGGGCACTGGCCCAGATGTGAGCCTTTGGGGATGTGTTTTGTACTCACAGTTGTGTGCTACATCCTTTGAAGGGAAAAGGGACAGTGAGGGATAAACTGCCCAGTGAAATACATAAAGGCGTGAACACCTTGTCCTCAGTCATTACAGTGGTTCTCCTCTGCATTCATTTCTTTTATTTTCTTTTTAGTCAAAGTAATTATGTGCACATCGAGAAACCAGATACTACGGAAAGGTTTAAGATGAAAAACAAGTGGCCTGTTCCACCTCTCCCTTCTAATCCCATTCCAATTCCCCCAAGAAAATCTTTTGTAACTATTTTTTTGAGTGTGTCTACTGATTACCCTCATAACCATAGGGAGTATGCTTATAATGTACTTCCCCATTTGTTGACTTGCAATTTTAGACAACAATTATTGATGTCTGTGTTAGGAGAAAAACATCCTCTACCCACTTAGGTCTCTATGTGGGGTCTGTGAATTAATTCACAATATACAGCTTAATAGGAGAGAAGTTTATTACTGTAGGAATGCTTAGTACTGAGTAAGTTGCTGAATATACAGGTGTAAAAGTTTATATACCAATTTAACAAACAAAAGGGAGGACTTTAATGGGAAAGTATGGAAGGTTCTATTGGTTGTTTTATGCTAATGGGTAGTTGAATTCTCACTTCCCAATGTTAAGGTCCAGTCTTCTCTGGAACAGGAAACTCCCTCAAGAAGGGTTATTGGTAACTGTACTTTGGGGAGGCTTTCCTTAAATTTAGATAATGATTTTGTGGCTGCTGATAGTTCAGATATTTTTAGTTTAAAGTAATTTGCATGCCACTTTGGTAGGCTGTTAATCCCTTCAATTTCCCCATTTGAAACTTCCTAAGATGTTTCACAAACAAGGTACTGGGTTGATTGCTATGGAGAGAAGGCCCTGGTTAGAAATTGGGAAATGAGCAATCCTCAAAGGGAAATGGAACAAATATTAGAATGAGAAAAAACAAAGATTAATGGTTGGAGCAGACTGTAAACCCAATTTCTCAGTCCAGAGGATTCAGCATTGGGGTTCAAAGCATTTTTTGATGGTGGAATGAGGATGGCAGTGATGATGATGGACTTCCTGGTTTTCAGTTTTGTTACTGGTGGGGTATCCTTTGTGTCCCCACCTGTTACCGGTGAGAGTGGAGCTCTTGGGTGCCATGGGAACAAGAATTTCCTGAGGCCCCCACACGAGGATGAGTTATCCTGGAAAGCTTTATTGATGATGTAAAATTAAGGGAGTTCCCCTCCAAGGTCCCATCTCCCTCCTTCCACCATGGAAAAAGTCCCATTTTGTCTTCAGCAGAGCTAGGATTAATGCCTCTGCCTAGGGTCTTGGCTCCACATTAAAGCACAGTCCAGTCCAGCATCTGGCCAGCTTAGCTTGTGCTCCCAGCTGTAGTCCATTGTGCGTGGGGTCTGCACGGCCATGGGCCATGCATCTTCTAGAGCAGTGGTTCTCAACCTTTCTAGTGCCGCGACCCTTTAATAGAATTCCTCATGTTGTGGTGACCCCCAACCATAAAATTATTTTCGTTGCTACTTCATAACTGTAATTTTGCTACTGTTATGAATCATAATGTAAATATCTGTGTTTTCCGATGGTCTTAGGCGACCCTGCTAGCGGTTCTCAACCTGTGGATCCTGACGATTAGAGCCTAAGACCATCGGAAAACACAGATATTTACGTTACGATTGATTAACAGTAGCAAAATTACAGTTATGAAGTAGCAACGAAAATAATTTTATGGTTGGGGGTCACCACAACATGAGGAACTGTATTAAAGGGTCGCGGCATTAGAAATGTTGAGAACCACTGTTCTAGATCCACATGGTGGGCTAGCAGGGGTTACAGGGCAAGTGCAAAATAGGAGCACAAGAGCAAATGAGCAAGAGCAAGTAAGAGAGCGAGAACTCTTTTTTCTCAGGGTTATAGCTAGGAGCTTAACCAATTAATCCTTCAGGATTTCACTTGCAATGGCTCTGCCCTCCTCTCCCTTCCCTACCTCACCAGCCAATTATCTTTTTCCCAGGTTAGACTGATAGGCAAGCACTTTCTCCCAGCCCCCCACCTTTCACTGTGTGTGCATCCACCTCTCCCCTTCCCCCAGCCATCTGCAGGGAATGGACTGGTGGTCCCCTTAGGAGCATGAAGCTTGCAGCTTTCTGGTGAAGCTGCCCAGATGACCATGCTTATAATGTCTGGCCTCCTCTATTATTAATATAAACTAGCTAGTTACGATGGTAACAGTTTGAATGTCTTTGGGGATGGCATCCCATACATGATTTGTTGTGGTGATCAGTCCTTTGAAGTTCATTTCAAGTTAACCAGCTTCAGTATGCAGGACTTTTTCAGGTCCTTGGGTAAAAGGGCAGTTGCAAGACTATCTGGGCAGTCAGGTCTCAGTGTTCAGTCACACCAAGTCAGTAGGGTGGGAGAAAATTTGAAAATGTTCATTTTGAGGGTTGTAACCAGATATTGAATGAAGGTAGAAGAATAGAGAATCTGGTAAGGACCAAGAAAATGTATAAGATGTCATGATTCCATCCAGTTTTTAGGTAGGTAATAAAACCTCAAAGAAAAAAAACAAGACTAGAATCTAATAACCCACATGAGTGTGTTATAGTATGCTACTGAAACATAAAATCTCTTTACAGTCATGTCCTTCTTTCATCAAAGATAATCAAAGTAAGATTATTCTTGTTTACAAAATAAGTCTGGTCCCATCAAATATGGCATGATTATTTACACAAGGGCAGCATGAATAGTAATTGACCATGCAGACCTTTTTTAAGTTTGCTTTGCTGGAACTTTTATACAGAATCTCAAATTGTAAAAGCCTCTTGAGGTTAACAAGCCAAACCAAGAACTTGCCATTGATAGATCCTCCCTTCTCCCAACTGGTAGGCAGAGTATGACGTAACCTGCAGCCCGGAAATAGCTGAATGCCTCACCATGTACCTTATATGGACTATACATTGAACCACCAATTAGCACCTGCCAAATACCCTAAGCCCTTGTCCCTAAGTACCTGAGTGACTATGTACCTTATATGGACCATACATTAAGCCACCAATCAGCATACGCCATTTGGTATAGAATTAGAATAGACCTCTTTTAAGGGATTTCATAAATTAATTTGGCCTACCATATGGAGGTAGGTAAATATCATCTATAATAATAAAAGCGTAATATGCTAATTAGACCAGACAGCTGAACGACCTTCTGGATGTCATTCTGGATGTCCTTCCTGACGAAGCTGTGGTGGTGGAGGTGAGGCAGAGGTGATTAGGGGTGATCAGGCAGGCAGGTGAGCAGTTAGGGGCGATCAGGTAGGCAGGCGAGTAGTTAGGGGCAATCAGGCAGGCAGACAGAGTGGTTAGGGGTGATCAGTCAGGTAGGCAGGCAGGCGAGTGGTTAGGAGCCAGTGGTCCCAGATTGCAAGAGGGTGCAGGCCGGGCTGAGGCGCCTCCCGCCCCTGCCTCCTGTGCACGAATTTCGTGCACCGGGCCTCTAGTCCTATATAATAAAAGCCTAATATGCTAAGTATCTGGTCAACCAGTTGGCCATTCAACCAATCAAAGCATAATATGCTAATGATATGCCAAGACCACTCAACTGCTCGCTATGATGTGCACTGAGGGGGTAGACACTCAGACCAGTAGGTTAGTGTGCTGCTGGGGTCCGGCTGATTGGGACTGAGCAAGACAGGTCACACATGCCCTGGAGCATTCCCATAGTCCCTCCCTGGCTGGCCAACCTGCCATGTCTCTCCCCAGCCCCTATCGTGCACTGGTGGGGTCTCTTGTCTGGCCTATACCCTCTTGCAATCCAGGACCCCTCGGGGGATGTTGGACTGCCAGTTTTGGCCTGATCCTGCAGGCCAGGCCAAGGGACCCCCCTGGTGCACAAATTGGTGCATCGGACCTCTAGTAGATACATAATTACATAAACATATAGACTGATGCAAATAGAGATTTTATGGTTTTCATCCTAAAATTTCAGCTGTAAGTTAGTTATAAACACAGTAACACAAAACTCACTAGTACATTGAAGACTTAGTTCTCATTGTTGCTCTTTCTATTTTCATGCAAATTGTATTTCTGGCAGGTGGAACAAGTTAGTTATCTGCTCAATATGAGGCTAAAGGGCTTCTTTTTTTTTTAAAAAAAACCAGTATTTGCAGAGGAGATTTTTAGGATTTTCATTTGCCTTGAGATGTAATCATATGGGGGCTGTGGACTAAATTTTGGAAAAGGGGCTCAGGAGGCACCACACAGCTGTCTAGGTGTCCCCAAAGCACATCTAAGTGAATAAAATATTCAGCCTGTTTCCAATTAGCCTCTGTAGTTTGGGTGGCTGTTTTGGGGGTTCCTGAATTCATTGAGAGCTCCTGCTGGAGCAGGGGGCCTAAAGCTTGAGTGACTATGGGAGTCTGAGTCTGTGTAAGAAAAGAGAGACATCATAAGAACCAATTTCAGATTTTAAGTTGTCTCAAAGAAGCCATTGAGGTTCTACGTTATCCTCAGTGAGTCCTGTCAATAAGAAGGGAAACAGTGAGCACTGGAGTGGTGAAACATGAAGTCAGCAGGAGTTTGGGAGGAGTGCAAGGTATTACATTCAGAGGAGATACTTCTGGGTGGTGAAGATTATATCTCAGAGGAGAAGAGAAAGGGGTTATAATTGTAAGCTTCATTTGAGCAGATGGTAGAGAAAGTTGCACCAGTATCTGTTGAAGAACATCCTGTTCCTGATCCTCTATTTTAATTCTAGTGGTAGGTTCTGTGGTGTGAATGGCTGACCCTGTTAATTACCTTTAATCATGAACTCACTAATCTGTGATAGCAGATGGCAATACTGAGATGGTAATTTTCAGCACTACAAAGGCAATGGATAGGAATTTAGGATTTGAATTTAGGCAAATCCCTAAATTTAGGAGAGCTGGAGACAGTAAGAATGCTTAGGTCCACAACCTGACAGTTGGCTACTTTTAGACATAGACTTAACAACTTTGGCCTCTTAGTAGGGAAAAGAGAGAGAGAGAACATTCTTTCTGGCTTTCAAAGCCAAGGTCTCAGGACATAAAATAACATTTTTAGATAGTATAATACAAAAAACAGTTATTACCTATTTTACTAATAAAAGCCTAGGTGGTCCTCACGCTGTCACTCTGTGATGCCCTCACGACATCACAAAATGGCTGAGTACACAGCACAGGTGGGGTTCCTGCAGCCCCACACCCGCCACAGAGGCGGGACCCCCGGCTCCAGCCTACCTCTTTGGGGCAATTCATCGAGGAGTCCTGGATGGATGGGCAGGGCCAACCTCTTTGGGGTGATCGATCGCGGGGCTCCCATACTGTAAGAGGGCACAGGCCAGGCATCCCCTCTCCCCCTCGAGTGCACAAATTTCGTGCACTGGGCCTCTAGTAAATTATTTAATAAAAAATAATTGAAAAATATTTTTTTCTTTTCCATGATACAGTTGGATATTTTTATTCCTCATTTCTTTTCCAATAATACTTTTTTGAACAGCTTTTGGGCCTCTAGTATTTAATAAAAAATAATTGAAAAATATCCTTTTTTCTTTCCCATGATACAGTTGGATATTTTTACTCCTCATTTCTTTTCCAATAATACTTCTTTGAACTGCTTACAGCTTTTAGGATATCACTCTTTTCTTTTATATAGTAGTAAAACTGAATGGTCAAATTTCACTGACTTGCCAGTCTGCTCTTATCCATTCCACATTATACTGATGTCAGGCCAATGTGATGGCATCAAACCATATGTCCTTGCTACAAAAGCATTTGACCATAGTGTAGTTGGGATTTTACTTAACTAGCAATAGGAGGTTTTTAGACTTGTAGGAATTAGTTTCCAGCTCTCTAAAAATGTTTATTCACTTTGTATTACAGGCTTGCTCTGGTAGACCAGCTCTTGGTTAATAAGGTCCTTTGCATCTATAAGTTCACTGTATAGGCTATCCATATTTAAGATGTCCATCATTCTTAAACACTCTGAAGCACATTGGGTAACATCATAAATTAAATCTCTCTTGGAGAAGTTGGTTTTAAAACACAGAAGTATTTGAACTTGTGAAATCAAAGCTGGATTCCAAATAAGTTAGAGTTTCTATTTTAAATTGATTTCAGAGAGAGAAGGAGAGAGAAAGAAAGAGCGACAGAGAGAGAGAGAAGAGAAAGAGAGAGAGAGAGAGAGAGAGAGAGAGAGAGAGAGATTTGTTTTCCCCTTATTTGTACATTCATTGGTTGACTCTTGTACGTGCCCTGACCAGGGATCAAACCCACAACCTCTGTGTCTCTGGATGTCACTATAACCAACTGATCTACCCAGCCAAGGACTGAATAAGATAGAGTTTTAGTAAACAAATTGACAAAACCCTATTTAACTTGGCTGCTCATTGGTTGTAACAATTTTTTGAGTTCTAAAGTAGTCTTATTTTTAAAAAAATGAGTCTTATTTTATTTATTTTTTGCTATATTACTATTTATTGCAACCTCTTTATGACATCAAACAACTCAGGCACAACCAGTTCATCTTTTTCTAGGTTCATTATGGCCTCTTCACAGACCATTAATCTGTTTTGGAGAAATTGCATGTCAATCTCTGTTTTACTATAACCCTTTTCTCCATCCTCATCTTCAATGCATTTCTGAACAGAGAAGGATGTGCTTCTTGTCCCATATTTAGAAAATATGATTTTATGGCAGACGCATCTGCTAACTTATTTTCCGTGGCTGGCAACAATGATAGTCATGCTGTAGGCAGGAAGATACTTCCCTTTACTTTTATAATGTCAAAAATCCAATTAAGTGCTGCTGCATGGTTTGAAGAACAAGAGAAGTAATTAAAAAAACCTTTCATTATGAAAGCCCCAGTATCACAGGTAAGCAAATCACATCTGTTTTTTAGCAGTTGTCTGTGCAAGGTGTGGAGGACATTTAACAGGTAAGATCTTTTCATTTTCTATGGTAGGATATTTACAGACTGAATGGAAATTTCCCAAAATTTACATTTTGTAATTTGGTTTGATGAATATACAGATAGTTGAGCAATGTATAGTTTTATTTGGACATGGTTGTTGGTAGAGATGATTTGAAATTCCATTTTTAAAATAAAAATACCAAAGAGCAGGGGAAGAAGTTTTTAGTTGCTGCATTTCTGTGCTTCATTAGATAGACAGTAGAAAGCATGATCACTGGAAAGACCTTACAGAATGAGTAAGATCTCATTCTGATAGTTACATTCAGTGTAAGGGACCAATACAAAGTGTACCAAAGTTTTCCCTATGAGTCGCCCAGAGGACATTTAAGTTGCATCTTCTTAATCAGAATGTGTAATTTTACTACTTTATTCAATTTCATAGCACAATCACGGGAAGGATACAGTAATGTGTGTTTGTTTTCATGGTATGTCTGCTAAGATAATTCAGCAGCCACTACTTTTGACTGAGCACTGGTGTCATTTTAGGAAATAAAAGTCTTTTGATTGATTTAGAAGAACTTGCCTGACTCATCCTAGTTAGTTGAGATTCAGTCTCTGTGTGTTTTCACATCCACATCTCCACCATATCCGACTGCCTTCTGGCATACTGAGCAGTACTCTGTTTGGGTTATTGACTTCCCTAATCTAGTTGTATGTGTCTTTCCAGCTTTCATAAAATAACACAGCTATTTAGCCATCTTGTTCAGTGATGTCTGGGTCATGTGGGTGTGAGTATTGGAATTGTTCTCATTTTGATTATATGAACTCTCAGAACATGATCACAATATTCACAATGTGGAAAATTAAAGTAGCACTATTTCACTACAAAGCACAACAGTTACCCCACAGGCAAAGCCAAAGTTTCCGTGCACACATCCCATCATAGTCAGTGATCCGTGATTGTGAACCGTGAATAATGGTTATTAACATCAGCAGTCAGGAGAAAGGGCAGTGACAGCATCTGTGGAAGATGAATAACCTCTGTGATATCCATTTGACACTAAAGATAGTATTATATTCAGCTTCTATTTCTTGGACTGCTTGCATGGGTTTTGTACTTTCCACCCATTCTCCTGTACTCATGGTGGAAAACCAGAACTTTTTACACCTGGGCAAAGTGAAGCAGTGGGTACCTTAGAAAGGTCGACTGTAGGGGAAGGAGTGGGAGTAGAGAGAAGGAGGAGGAGTAGAGACACAACTGCCCCCGCCCCCCATGCAGACCTATCATTAATCCCCAGATCTCTGTTCCATTTCTCACTATTACCCTTTGAGCTGACTCAGCCCCCAAGATCTCCAGGTAGAATGATAGACAGACTGACTCCTCTGCAGCATGATCTAAGCCAGAGGTTCTCAAATGTGTTGGTCGTGGACCCTTTATATTCTTAAAAGTTATGGAGGACTCCTCATCTGGATGATAGCTATCAATATCTAGTGTATCATGCCTGGCCGGTGTGGCTGAGCATTGATCTGTTGCCGGGGTTCTTGTTCCAGCATTAAGAAGGGTTCAGCAATCTAGAGAAAGGCTGTGCATAGATTAAGTAAGAGTCCAAAGATGAAAGATAATTTTGAAAGGCATTGGGGGTCAGAGGAGCCTAGCTGAAGGAGATAAATTCTAAGTTCTCTTTGTCTCAGGACCCCTTGCTTTTTATTAACACAATTTGTCCCAAGGCAAGGTGGAGATATACATTTCAAAGGGTAGGGTTAGTCTACAGAAGCATTGTCAGATTGGGGAATTGCCTTCAGCTGTTCAGGTGTTTGTCCAACAGGAGGCAATAACATGTATGCCCTGAGCTATCTGGCAGCAAACAATCAATTTAATGCATCCCTTTCAGGTTTGGGGAAATGCCTTTAAGCCATTCCAACAGGTGATAACATATGTGTTCATTCAGTCCTTGTTGAGTCCCCAAGTTCCATCAACCTTTTGATGAAACTCTTGCAATTATGACATGCTGGAACTGGCTTCCGGCAATCTATGAACCAGGAGGTCATAGTTGGATTTCTGGTCAGGGCACATGCCCGGGGTTGCGGGCTCAAACCCCACTGCGGGGCATGCAGGAGGCAGCCAATCAATCATTCTCTCACTTCATTGATGTTTCTATCTCCCTCTCCCTTTCCCTTCCTCTCTGAAATTAATAAAAAAGAAATTACTGTATCATAATTAAAACTGAGAAAAAATTTAAATAATTATTAATTTGTTTTAAAAGAACAAAAATACATGTTAGTGGCAAAAGTATTTTTTCACAAAAATAACTACAGTTTTCAAATCAAAACAAACAATTTAGTGAGGAGAGTAACATTGTTTTACATTTCTGCAAATCTCTTTAATGTCTGCATTAATAAAAGGCATCTGGATTTTCATATCTACTTCTTTTTAAAAAAATTCAAAATAATTAATTATTTGGCTGACCTATGGATTCTTCTTGGGACCCATTTTGACTATTTCTTTAATTAGTCAGATGGGCTGCTTTTGAATAGGGAAGGAAAAAAATCTTTCATCTGGCAGGGAATGTGTGTTCTTTCTGTAGATCTGTTCCATTATTGCTCACATCTACTTCTGCATTCAGTCTGCTGGGATACAGAATTTTGGTTGAAGTATATAGAGAAAATTGGGCTCAGACAGATATGTAGCTGGAAAAGGGAGAGGGCATTTTAATAACCTTTCTAGATAATTGTATGTATTCTTCTATTTTTACACCAAAACTTCTATTGTTTTAATATACACAATTGTTACAACGGTCAAAATTGAAAAATTTTTTTCTTGCAAATGTATGGGAGTGAATAAAACGACTATTAGTACAGTTTGGTGCCACTGACTAGATTCATGATAAGGCTTCTGCAATTTTGCCCACCATTACTTTTGTACTATCAGTTCTAATGTCAACAAAATGAAAAAGGCCAATAACATCTTAGGATTATGAAAATGTAACAATGGCCTATGGAGCCTCTGAAAGATGGGTTAGAACCCCAGTGTTCTGCAGCTGTCACTTTAAGAGCTGCTTCTCTGGGCCACATCTTTCTTTGCCTTGTTGATCCATCGGCTGACTCCTATCCACTTTCAGAGACACTTTGAATTCTCTTTTCAATACAGCTTTTCCATTTTATATTTCCAGTCCTTTTTACAGTAGAGTCCCACTGCATTGAGAGAAAGCAACAGTGTGTCTGCTTTACATCTCTTTTTGACATTTGCCTTAAGAATCATAAAACTCGAATAAAGGTGACAGATATTGTTTTGCAAACATGCTCATTTCTTAAATAGAATATTTTAGAAGTTCAGCACTAGGGCATTATCTGTTCTTATCTACATGGACTCCATCCTAAGCCAGCATTGGTTCTCATTTGTAAGGTTAGGGAGGGTCTGCTTAGAAATCTCCTGAGATTGGTCAGCACGTGAACCTCTGGCAAAGAGTTAGTCTTCCTCTTCCTTTGATCCTGTGCAATAAAAGGTTGACTCACCAGGCCCAGGTGTTCAGACCTTATACATTTTAAAGAAATTCTGGCCCTTGACTGCTCCTGGGAAATGACTTCTAAACCCTTGGAATATTCTGTCCGATGAATGTCTGTTTACCTGTGGCCTTAAGTCATGCCAGATAGTTTATGCTGACAATGTGATTTGTGCTGGGGACCTTAGGCCACAGTGTCAGTTTGACAACTGGAGTAGCTGGAGACTGAGAAACTGAGATAACCTATGTGGACACCCCTTGCCTATGTGACTGACACCCCAGTTAAAATCCTGGACACCAAGGCTCAAGTGGGATTTCCAGGTTGGCAGTATTCTGTGGTATTGTCATACATTGTTTGCTGGGAGAATTATGCATTGTCTGTCTAATTCCATGGAGAGAAGACAATGAGAGGCCACTTCCTCTCAGATAGTGAGGAAGTGGCCTCTCTCTTCTGGACTCTGTCTCTGTGCCTTTTATATTTCTGTTTGTAATCTGTATCTTTTTGCTATCATAAACCATAACTGCCAGTGTAATAGTTTTTCTGAGTCCTGCGAGTCTATTTATTTATTTATTTATTTATTGTATTTATTTATTTATTTTTAATCCTCACCCGAGGATATTTTTCCATTGATTTTTAGAGAGAGTGGAAGAGACAGGGAAAGAAGAAATATTGATGTGAGAGATACACATTGATTGGTTTCCTCCTACATGAGCCCTGACCAGGGCCTGGCCCGAGGAGGAGCCTGCAACTGATGTACATGCCTTTGACTGGAGTCAAACCCAGGACCCTTTGGACCATAAGCCAATGCTTTATCCACTGAGCTGAACTGGCTAGGTCCTGTGAGTCCTTTTAGAGAGTCACCTAACTGGAGGGTGGTCTCAGGGCCCCCCAATAACAGATCCCTTTGACTTACTGTGCTCTATTCCAAATTATCTAAAAGAGAGAAGTTAGACACAGATGCTGCCTACTTTCAATGAGAGAGGTGGTTAATACCCCCAAAGTATAGTATAGAAGAAATACTATAAGAAAGATCTATAGATTCACATGGCTTAGAAAAGAAAGGGAGTATATCTAGCTGGGGTATTTTGACCCAAAGGTAGATGGGCTAGAAATATATCAAAACTCAGAACAAGAAATACAAGTTGTGTTTTGAAATGGGATCAATTGTCAGCCAAATCCTGAATTGGAAAGTCCAATGTCTGTAGTTCTCCCTCCCTGACCTTTTCTTCCTTTTTGTTTTGTTCTTGCTGGAATTCTTTGCCATCAGGCTGGCTCTATCAAAACAAAGATAACTGACAAAACTTTGACAAAACTCTTCCATACCAGTAAGTTCTGCCTTCTAGGTATTCGCTCATAACAGCCTTTATCTGGAACAGCGTCTGGGAGTGCTCCATCTCTGGTTAGAGCAACATCTGGAAACAGCAAGATAATATTTTTAGAGAAGTGGATATAGACATCCTGGTCACTGAACTCATTGCTGCCAAGGATGCTTGCAAACCTAAATCTATCTTAGTTTATCTAGGAGCAGAGTTGGGTTAGAAGAAACAGTAGGGTATCAGGCTATCATCTCCTTTCCTCTTTCTCCCTCAACCTACAGTTTTTTAAATTAATTAATTAATTAATTATTGTTGAGAGTACTATAGATGTTTCCCTTTTTCCCACTATTGCCCCCCTTCACCTAGATCCCACCTCACCCAAGGCTTTCTGTGTCCATGGGTAATGCATGTATGCATATAAATTCTCTGGTTAATCTCTTCCTGTCCCTTTCTGCCCCTTTCCCTCTGATATTCGTGCATCTGTTCCATAACCCCATGTCTCTGGTTCTACTTTATTCATCAGCTTATTTTGTTCATTAGGTTTCTTGTTTGTTTATTTTGATTTTTAGATTTAGTTGTTGATAGATAGTATTTATTTCCATTTTATTGTTCATATTTTTAAAAATCTTTTTTCTTCTTCTTAAAAAAGACCCTTTAACATTTCATGTAATACTGGTTTGGTGGTGATGAACTCCTTTAGCTTTTTCTTGGCTGTGAAGTTCTTTATCTGACCTACAGTTCTAAATGATAGCTTTGCTGGGTAGAGTAATCTTGGTTGTAGGTCCTTGCTTTTCATCACTTTGGATTTTCTTGCCAATCCCTTCTGGCCTGCAAAGTTTCTGTTAAAAAATCAACTGACACTTGTATGGGCACTCCCTTGTAGGTAACTAACTACTTTTCTTACTTATTGAATCCAAGAATCCAAGACTATCATACGAGCAGGATTCTCCCTGTGCCAACTCCCCTTCCCTTCATTTCCTCTCCCTGTATGTGACCATGATCTCTGGACAGGCTATGCGTGGCCCAAGGCCCAAAGATTTTGATCTCTGGGCTCTCAAGCTCCTAAGGCATCTAGCTTGGGAGAAGTGAGCTGGGGGGAGCTGCTTGAGGACAGTGTGTGTGTGTGTGTGTGTGTGTGTGTGTGTGTGTGTGTGTGTTTGGGGGTATATGTGAAAAGATTTTCTGTGTTAATAGAGGCTCAAAAAGACTACCACTAAGCTTCCAGTTCAGCTCCCAGAGTCTAAGGATATTTGGTAAAATGAGAGCTGGGAAATACAGACAAAAAAAGTGTCAGCATTTATGTCAGTTATACATAATGCAGAATAGCAAGAAAACAAAACTCTGAAATTGGGTATTTTGGGAAAGTTTATTAATAGGAGTCATTTCTGAGCACAAGTGACCATTTCAGTTCATTTCTATGCAATATGGTAACACCTATGTATAGTAGTCAACATGTCACTTCCTTAGTTATAGTTTCGTTGAACAATAAACTCTATGGTCTGCTCACTTTTCATCAGTTTCTATTTTGGATGTAGTGGTTGTTGACCCACAACTTAATGTAAGTGAAAAGAAACATAGTTTGGGAAGACTCCATTGATGGATGTGCCAATTTGGTACTCTTGTGGTTTTTGCTTTCTAGATAGTTTGCAAATTCCACAAAATCATTCATTCAATAACTGCATGCTATGTGCATGCCTGCTATGTGCTATTTCCCTCTGCAGAGAAGTCAAGGGCAAGCAGGACACAGACAGATTGTGAGGTTGTGTTTATAACTCTCGCCTGAGGAAAGTTCTCTCAGATAGTGAGGAAGTGGCTGCCTGGGTCATCCTCTAGAGCAGCCACCCAGCACATGTATGGCTCTTACAGCCAACCACAGACTCCCACACAGCCACTGGCAGGAACCATTGACCTTGCTGTGGCAGGGTCCCAGTCCAGCCCCACTCCAACATGGCTCTATCTTCATTTGACCTTTTGTTCATTCCATCTCCTGGCAGTGGCTGCCTCTCTCCTGTGTGATCTCCTCAGTGACCCCTGAGCTGTACCATGTCTCTGGCTACAGACCTACCACCAGCACCAATGCTGCCTTTTCCCCCTTCTGCTCTTCCTGCTCTTAGCTGGAAACAGCATGGGGCCTTTCTCTAACCTGGGAGAATTTCAATCCTCTCCTTTCATCATCCTCATTTTGGCTTCCTCTGCTGCTCTTCCAACTGCTGTAAGTTTTCCACATCTCATGTGGAGCACCTGGCCATACTCAAACCCCATGCAGCATCTCAGGTAACTCAGGGACTGGAGGGAGGAGGCCACAGGCACACATGTACCTGTTCTAAGTTCCCAGTTTATTTATTTAGAAATATTCCTCTTAAAGGAGGTGACTCATGTAGAAGGAGCAGAGACAATATATCTTGGGGGAGCCAGATCTTAGAACAATGGGTCACCTGTGATTCTAGGTTTGACACCAGTTTTTTTCTTTGCTGCAAACTCCTGTTCTTGTTTGATTGGGCTTTTCTGCACATAGTTGAATGAATGCACACAATTTGGTAACAAAGGCATTAGTATTTCCCAAAGCCCCTCCAGTTATCCCTATGAAAACTGCTGCTTTAAAGGAATGTTTGAAAACATTGGGTTCCTCTGGTTCTTGCACCACACTCAGCCTCAGCAGGGTCAAACTCTTATGGGTGTGGATAGATAAAGCAGGTAGATAAAACAGGTATCTCTTAAACTCAGCTTACCTCCAGTGTCTAGGAGTCTGGAAACCCATTTCTTCAAAAGTACTCACTAGGACCCCCTCTCTGATTTAAGTAAAGTTAACCAGATTAGCTTGAAGAGCAATGGCAAATCCATTCTCTTATAAGCAAGCTATATCGATTATAGAGAATTCTGAGTCACTCTGGCTGCAATTGTTCACCATTCAGCTCTTGAGTCTTTGTCAATTGTATCTTTAATTTCAGCTTTCCTCACTCCCAGGTGGCTGGGCTCTGTGATCTTGAAGTGTTGGCAATGGAAACAGCACAGCATGGCTGTTAATTACCCAGGCTGCCTTGGATTTAAATTCCAGCTGCTGCCCTCCAGCTTGTCTTTGAGGAGCTGTGTGTTCTCGCTGGGGCAATGCTGGCAGCAGTAAATGCTTTCAGGGGAGCAACAAGAGTTCAAGGACAGTATGGGCAACAATCGCATTTATCATAATCTTAGATAATGTATGTGAAAGTTCACTGAAATTTGTGTTTTTAATAAAAAAAAAGTAAACTCCAGGCCTGTGGGCCAGGCACTGGGCCATATGCTGACGGTACAAAGACAAGAAAAACTTCATCCCTACTTCCTTTTAGGCTATTCGCATGTGAAAAGCCAACAGGAAACTGATGGTAATATTGGGAAAAGGTAAAGAGCTCATGAGATTCGTTTCAAAGAAAAATTTGGAGAATTATGAAAAAGATGTCTATTGTTTACTTCTTTTCCAGTCTGTTCTCCTCCCCTCCTTGTTTACCTTCTTCCCTCCCTCCCTCCTCCCTTCCTTCTTTTCCTCCTTCTGTTTACACAAGTGCGTTCTTATCAGTCTGTCATTTCCAATCTAGAAAGTGTTGAGAGGAATTGGTCTGAAAGTTTGTTCTGCATTGAGTATGCATCCTGTCCCAACCATTGTGTTTGAAAACGCCTGTGCTATTTAATCTAATTTGCCATTCTTGGGAGTGAGGGTTTACTAGAGCTAAAATAACATGCAAATCTACTTAAATAGTACACAGCCACTGCTGTGGCACCACTAGGCCATTGCAAGGCAGCAGTGACTCAGTGGAAGAAATGTCTCTGAGTCTCCACCATGTGCCAGGCACACTGTGCTTGGTCACCTGGTGAATATGGGAATGAGGCCCCTGGGCCTCTTACTCATGAACTGAATGATAGTCTGGCAGAGGTTGCTGGCTACAAATAACCTTAATGTTGTCTCACCTGGCACCCTCACCTCTACCTGCATGACACTGCAGCCCTTGGGAGCCTGCAGCCCTCACTGCATGCTTGGGAACATAGGCACAGAGAGGCAACTGCAGTGGTCTGTGGTCCCTCAGGATACCAGTGTTTTGACAGGATCGTTGCCCTTGGGTGAGAAAGGAACAGCTGAGAAAGTCTATATTCTATTCAGCCATCCTCACATGAAGGCTACAGGGACTGGATTGGTATGTATTAGTTGAATATCTGTAATAGAAAACATTTAAAGCCAAGTTTCACATTTTGATTTGCAGATACCTATGGGTTGGACTCAGTTGTCAGAGGAGAGAGTGGAAAAGATGAGGCTGCCCTGCCCTAAAAAAACTTAAACATGCTTTTATGACCAGGAAGCACTCCTATCCATGTTTTTGAGAGTCAGCATTCTGTTTCCCCTTTGTTCCCTGTTTAATAACAATAGCTAAAGTTAACATCATCCAGGATTAAAAAAACACAAAAAAACTATTGTGAGTTTGCACTGATGAGTTTGGACTCTAGGTAGTTTGAAACCTGGGGTCATCCTGCTAATGAGCACATTCGGAATTCTGGACTTGAATGGAAGCATCTTCCTTCAAGGGGAAAAAGGGAGTTGGCACCTTCTGCAGAGACAGACAGCTAACCTTGGTGATGTGCTAGGGGCTGTGAGTGGAATGCAAGACATGTATTATTTTTGTTAGTAAGACTAGTAAAGCATTGTTTTAGGAGAAATGCTAGGGGGAAGGAGATGTTTGTGCTGATTTTGGGACAGTGATGTTTTTTCTAACATTTTTGCAGCCAAAAATCACTTCGGATTACACTCAAGGCCAGTGTTTTTAGTCACACTCTCCCATCACCCCTTAAACCAGTTCTAACCCTCCAGCCCCTCTATTGGAAGCTTGGGAACTGAAGCAAAGCCTTCTGGTAGCCTAGTCCCTATTCTGCAGCTCCAAGCATCAAATTACTGGAAAGTTTAACATTTGGAAGGTTGTATTTATTTTACTGTTTTCATGGCAGGACTGGAAAACATTAACTATTTTGAAGGAAAGTCATGGCTTTAGGGAAATAATATTTAGGAGATAACAAATATTCCTGTCTTAACACCACCTCCTCCCACCCCAAAACACACCCTCCTCCTCCACATTGGTCTTATGCTTTCTTTTGTGTCTTGTCTCCCCAAAGTCCACAGTAGATGGGTACAATGCTCCTCCATCCCAACCCCCTTTCAAAAAACCAAAATTTTAAACTAAAGTAATTTGAGATGCATATGTCAGGGGCTTTGGGCTGAAATATCTTGTGACATAAGGTAGGGCTTTGCGTGGGGGTATCATGTGGGAAGGGGTACCTTGGTACTACAGAGTTGATACACCTGGTAGAGGAGGGACAAACGTGTCTCACACTGCTCCCTGGGATGTCAACAAGTCCTCATTTCACCAAGACACGTGTAAAATTCTCCTCCTGGGTCCTAAACTATTGCAATGATAAAAAATGAGTTTGGAGAAATTCTAATGATTGATTCAGGCTTTTAAGAATGTAAGATAACTTTTAGAGTAGTCCAAAAGAATGTTCCTGCCATTGATGAGGAAGAACAGAGCATTATAATTGTAGTACTTGGAGCCAGATATAACTTGGGCATGGCAGGTTGAAGGTAGAAAAAGACGTGCTCTCTTTTTGAAATAGCTGAACACCTATATTAAATCTCTACATCTGAGGCACCAGGGAGGAGATGGTTGTCTGTCCCGCTGGGCTGGGGGACAACTGATAATTCGCACTCCTTATAGAAAGGGAGCTTGTTTGAGTTGAGTTCAGAGAGCAGATCAGTCACCACCCTGAGTTTTCAGTTGAGATGATGAAGGCTGAGAGGAATAAAGGGACTTTCCCAGGTCATTGGGCAAGGGTCAGTGGTCAGAACTCAGCCCTTTGGCACCAAGACCAGTACCACATCCACTTTACTATTCCGTGTCTCCATGTCAATGCTTTTCTCTTTAGTTCCCAGAATAAAACGGATATCTGAGGAATGGTCACCCTCCCACTCCTGTTCCCCGAAGAGAAAGGGGTACTTGGATGGGAGGAAGGAGGTGCTCTGTGGTGCTTTGATGATGTCCATCTCAGCTTCTGGGTCTCCCTGTTCTCCTGAATCTCCTGGTGGCTCTTCTGCCTGTTTGATTGTTACTTTCTGATCTCACTCATAGATTCCTGATTTTCTCCACATCCCTCATATATTCTATTCCTTTGGGTTGTCTCAGACCTCCATGTCCCCATCAACCACTTATACCTGGTGATACCCAAATTATCCACAGTCAAAGCTTCTTCCCTTGGCTTCCAAAGCCTGTGGGACATGCAAGTGTCTTCCCCCAGTAAGTGGTTGACAGGTCTACATCTTTCTCACTTCCCTCCTCATAATCCTTTATCATCACTGTAACACTTACAGGAGCAACTAACCTAGCACACGGGACCCTCCGTGATCAGCTTCAACCTCATTTTCTAACATTATCTCTTTACAGTCCCTGCTGTTCACTATGCATCACGATGTCACCAAATACCCATCGTCCCCTTCCATCCCCGAGCACACACACCTGTCACAGCTGTAGTTCTCAACTCTCTCTGTACCAACATGTCAAGACATAGAATGCACTACTATCCATAACATTTTTTCACAAAAAGAGTCTCTTAAGAAAAGGGGTATGTATGTTTCTGCAGAGTAGGATGTGCCAGAAACTTGGTGGGGAAGGATGTGAAGTTTGAAAAAGCCCCAGAGTCATCTTGTATGCCACCCCCTCTTTCACAAGAGCATTTTCTCCCTCATTGAAAATAGCTGCTTAAGGCAGATAAGATACCCCCACTCTTTCCCCATGGAAAACAGAGGCTGCATTGTCCCCAGTGGGCTTTTGCTTCCTTAGACAAAAGATTCTCTCTGTCGCCCCTGAGACAGATTTCGGTTAGGAGCCTGAAGGTTTCCCTGCTTAATTGATGAGGCACTAATAAAGCACACCCTGTTCCTTGGACTGCAGACCTCTTGATGGCAGGATTCTCAGATCCCTTTTACGCACATATTAAATTGCAGCCCAGAAGCCAAATCTCCTACTCTTTGTGAATTTAATGGAAAGCTAGGAAGACAGGAGCAGCAACAGGTAAATGATGAACAAGAGCCATTGTGTGCCTGGGAGTTATTAAATTTTCCTTGGGGCAGTCTCAGAAAAATGCTCCTAGGCCTTATCTTAGAGGAATAGATAATGAATCAGAATGGACCTTAGAGGTTGTCAGAATCTCCTGCCGGGGTAAAAATCCCATCCACAGTGACCCTGAAAAATGGTTATATCCAGCATTAAAAAACACACAACAAAAACAAAAACCACTCCCTGTGACAGGGAGCTCACTGAGGCTTGAGGCAGCCATTCATTATTAGAAAATAGAAAGCTTATGTTAGCAGGTATCCACTTCATAGTTGGCTAGAAACACAATCTGTTTCTAGAATAAGCTTCTGGATGGAACCCAAAATACATTTTCTCCATATTCATTGCTTGTGGATATACATAAATCTAGATAATTCAGTTTGAAGGACTCATGGAGTGGAAGGACTCTGAATCTGGTGCCATACACCCTAAGTTTGATAGGAAAGCACCAGTTGCAAACATTTTGTCCACTGCCAGGCCAAATGATGCAGCCACAGTCCCCAATAACTTTCAGTGTGAAGACATCCAAGGTGATAGTTGTTCCAATTTCAGGAAGTACTGACTGGAAAGAGGAAGCATAATGACAGAAATACATTATAATTCAATAGCCTTTAAGTTAATTTCTTTCCTAAACTACTATAGCACTTACATTCATTAAACATTGATTTATGAATATAGAATATTATTCATTCATCAAAAGTTAATTCCTGATGTGTAGATGAATTCTTAGATCTCGTTGCAAAGACTCTGAGGTCCCCCCAAGCATCTGACTTCTACATGTTGGAAAATAACTACTGCGTTTGATTTTTCAGTTTGGAAATTGGGTCACTTGACACTGGGAGTGCTTCTTTGTGGTGGATGACTGATCTTTTCTTCCACATTTTCTTTTTCTTACCTTTAATAATGTTCTGAGAACCACTTTTCTCTGCTATTTTTTTAAAAAAATATATATTTTATTGATTTTTTACAGAGAGGAAGGGAGAAGGATAGAGAGTTAGAAACATTGATGAGAGAGAATCACCGACCAGCTGCCTCCTGCACACCCCCTACTGGGGATGTGCCCGCAACCAAGGTACATGCCCCCAACCGGAATCGAACCTGGGACCTTTCAGTCTGCAGGCCGATGCTCTATCCACTGAGCCAAACCGGTTTTGGCAACTTTTCTCTGCTATTGACCACTATTTAACTCCCCTCCCCATGTTTCCTGGCACTGAGTGAGCGGTCAGGTTGAACAACATCAATCATGGTTGCAACAAAACTCGTAAGGCTTCCTTGGGCTCAGTAGGTGCCATGGGAGGCAATCTGACACAGTCATAACAGAGCAGGCTCAGGACTTGGATTAATGCACTATAACTGAGTGCCACCATTCCTTGTGTGACCTTGGGCAATTTATTGTACCTCTCCAAGCTTTGTTTTTCTCATCTGTTAAATGGGGACAATGATAACATCTATCTCCTAGGGGTGGTGTGGGGATTGACTGGGTTGATGGACTAGTACAATGTCCACAAATTCTAAGTGCTGTCTTGTTATTTTTCTTTTCCATTTCTTTCTTCTCCATCATCATTACTACCATTGTCATCATCATCCATCCTCAAAGTGTGGCACTTGGGCCTATCCATGGCTACCCCCTGGCATAGGATAAATTGCAGTGATCAGAGCTCCATGACTTGAAAAGGGGAGGGGGGTGCCTTGAAGTGACAAATAACTGAAGAAGTGAGTGGTTTGAATAACAGCTAATAAATGAGAAGCTCAAAAGACTAGATCTCAGTCATAAAGCACTGCCCCCCACCACTAAGGCTAACGGTCAGTAAACTTCCACAAAAGGAAAGATGGTAAACATTTTCCATTTTGCAGGTTGTACAGCCACTGTCGCTACTATACAGCCCCGTTGTAGAGTCAAAGCAGCCACAGACAATGTGTTAATGATGGGCACAGCAGTGTCCTTTGCTTACAGACACTGCAATTTGAATTTCATTTAATTTTTTAAATCTTATAAAAGATTCCTTTTTATTTTTATTTTTTAAAAAAACACTATTCAAACATTTTTAGTTATAAAAACTGTAAAAGTCATTCTTAACTTATGGTATCTATAAACACGGGCAGCTGACTATATTTGGCCTACAGGCCAATTTGCCAATGAAGTCAATTTACTTCTCTTCCACCCAAACCTCTGGTAACATTCTCTTTTTACTCAAGACACTTTTGATGTTTTCCCAGAGAGAACAGCTGGGGAAGGAAGGGCTATTCACTGAGGTTAGCCCCGGGGCCTCCATACTCCTTCAGGGAAGGCCCTTGGCTTAGTATCAGGGGCAAGGTGGGTCAGGGCACAACCAAGGGCAGGTCAGCAGGATGGAAGGTCCTCTCATGCTCACACTGGAGGAATATGAGGTGTCAAGGGCAAATAAGAGAAGATCCTAAATTCAACTGCTTCTTCACAGCTGATCTAATATATCCTGTTTTGCCTTTCTCTTGAGATTCCTCCCAGGACTGCTTTCCCAACATTATTTCTTCTTATTAAAAGGAGAGGCTTTTAAGGGGAGGATGGAAGGAGAGGAAAGGCAGTTATTGAGCAGATCTTTGCAGCCAGTTAGGCCATTTCACCAGGACTTTCCTGGAGACACAATGTTTAGTCTTTTATACCTGCCTCTTTCATATTCTATGACAAAGTTTTCCTGGCTTGAAAATTTGAGCAAGTGCATTGAATTCTGAGACCTCCTAGATTCCAGGGCTGCCAACGTGCCTGTGAGATACCCGAGGACAGCTGGCAGTCGCCTGCTGGATTGAAAGGAAAGAAAGCCAGGTTCTTCCCATGGAGCCCAGCTGTTTTTCAGGGAAGGAAATGGCCCTGGCTTCATCAGTACGATGCTCTTGTTCAGTCCAGCCAATTCCAGGCAGGTATGGGCTCAAATAAAGCTTTTCTGCCTTTTTTCTTTTTTTACTATACCACTCTCACAGCTTGTGACACATCAAAGGTTAGCTTCAGCCTTGACATTCTGCTAAAATCTGTTCTTTGGCTTTGACTGGAGCCTTTGGAAAGTCAGGTGACTCCATGCTGACATCAGTCATTTGTGCCAACTCTGGGTTTGTGAAATCAATGATTATGTGATCACAACAATTAACAGCATATTGAATGTTAATCATATTCACATGGCATGGAATTTTAATTTATTATTAACAAGAGAATATTCACCTTCATAGAAAGGTAAGCATTCTAGATTTAACTTGGAGTAAAAGATCTCTATGTACTTTATATGTTCTATCAGTAAAATGCTGTAATAATATTGGTGAAAGCTGTTAGTTTGATATAAAAATATTAATTACTTTCAAAATATTTTTTTATATTTATTGATTGAGAGAGGAAGGGGAGAGGAGAGAAAGAGACTTTGATTTGTTGTTTCACTTATTGATGGTTAATTCTTATATGTGTCCTGACTGGAGATCAAACCTGCAATCTTGGCGTATTGAGATGATGCTCTAACCAACTGAGCTACTCTGCCAGTACCTCAAACTCTTAAATAAACAGGGGAATAGACTAATTCTTATCCAAGTTTAAGAGACAGGATGTGAGTAGCATAACTTTAGGAAGGATGCTTATATGTGTTTTGAAATAGCAAATGTTTGTAAACATTTAGGTAATCCTATAAGGCAGAATAATATCTTTTTATATCATTATTTATAATGACAAGATTATATTTTATGATATTATAATTTGTATATAATTGATTGGTATTCTAACATTCAAGGCCTTAAAAAGTTTTGGAAGACTGTATTTAATTTTATCACTTAATTCCATTTAGGCCATAAATTCTTTTATGACAAAGTACTATCTGGACTTTTTTCATATTTCGTGAAGAAGAATTTAAAGTAGATTGTCATCTTTGTAAACATACAACTTCATGAGGAGAAACAACCTTCAAAATCATATACTGTGCCCGGCTGGTGTTGCTCAGTGGTTGAGCCCTGACCCAGGAGCTAAGAGGTCAGGGCACATGCCTGGGTTGCAGGCTCAATCCCCAGTAGGGGGTGAGCAGGAGGCAGCCAATTGATGAAGTTTCTCTCTCATTGGTATTTTTATTTCTCTATCCCTCTCTCTCTAAAAATAAATAAGAACATATTTTTAAAAATCATATATTGTGACTCCCAAGATAGAGCATCTTTGATTCATATAGAATAAAAGATGTAAAAAGTATGTAAGGAAAAAAAATAAAGTGTGTGAGAAAAAAGCGAGATACTCCCAAATACCTTGCTTCCGCCTCCAGCAACCTTGTTGAAAGTGAAGGTTTATTTAACAAACTATTGTTCCCATACCATGATGTTAAACTTTTGAGATTTACTACTAAAACTTTTAATATAACAACATAGTAATTTATTTTTAAAATGATATTCCAGACTGATGTTATATCTCAGAAGTTTATACTATGACAATACTATTTTCACTTCAGTCAATTGTTGATTTTAACAGTTGGTCATTTGGTATTTGACCAAGATGCTTTTGGCTTCATCTCAGGCATTGAGTACTCACTCATCTGTATCACAGATGCTGAAATCTGAGAACCCCACTCTAAGATGTCCTTCCTGGCGGCTTTCCAGGCACAATCTGCCAGTAGGAGGCACTGGCAGGAGGTGAGAATGTGAAAGGTGAGAGAAGCCTTTGTCAGATTCTGCTTTTAGTGGTCACAGCGACATCAGCGGCAGCCCGCCTCCTCAGGCGTGCTGGGCTCCTGGACTCCTGACCGGGCAGCAGCAATGGCACAGCTGTGAGCTGCTGCAGTGGTCATGGCAGTGGTGGCAGAGGGGACTGCAGGCTCCAGCAGCACCAGTGGGAACATGTCTGTGCAGGGAGGACTGGAAAGGGCTGGCCTTAGTGTTCATGCGGGGAAGAGTGGAAAATAGGGTTGCAAAAAAGGGATATGGCTGGCCGTGGAGAACTTGACAACTAGGAGAAGAGCTGTGCCCTCTGTATCTTAGGGAGATAGGCGTTGATCTAGCTAGTTTTCTTTAGTTAGAACCAGAACTTATGTATCTATATATATAAAAGCCTAAGTGACCATTAAGACTGTTATGACTGAACGACTGGTCAACCAGTCGCTATGACATGCACTGACCACCAGGGGGAAGACACTCAATGAAGGAGCTGTCCCCTGGTGGTCAGTGTGCTCCCACAGCCAACCTCCTGTGGCCAGCCAACCTCCGCAGCCCCTCCCCCAGCCATCTGACCCTGATGGACCCATCAGAACTTCCTACTGCCCTTCCCGCCCGCCCCGGCTGGCCAACTTCCTGTGGGCCCTATCCTCTAACCCCCAGGGTGGCCAGCCTGATTGGCCTAGATGGGGACTGGGTGAGATGCCCCTATCATCTGCTAGGCCTAGGGACCCCACCTGTGCACGAGTTCATGCACCAGGCCTCTAGTTTGGAGATAAAAATGGGATATTAATTTTTCTCCTATGTGGCATTCCATCACCTTCAAACCCCTTATTCATAAATAGAGACAAGAAAACTGTAGAAGAGCAGGAACAGTCCTAGAAAGGGCAGACACGTCTGTTGTGATTTCCTGCTGGACAACTTAAAGCACCAATATGAATACCTCTATGAATAAGGACTCCTTACACTTTTAATAAATTGATTTTAGAGAGAAGAAGGAGAGAGAATGGGAGAGAGAGAGAGAGAGAGAGAGAGAGAGAGAGAGAGAGAGAGAGAGAGGCATCAATCACTGCCTCCCACAAGCAGGGATTGAACCTATAACCTGGGCATGTGCTCTGACCGGAATTGAACCAGCCACCTTTTGGTGTACAGGACAATATTCAACCAACTGAGCCAGGGCAGGACTCCTTATATTTTTATAGCATTTTGTGAAAACTTTTAGCATACATTATTTAATTTATCCTTGTGATAAAACTGGTAGGTAGGTTTAATTATGAACTTAATTTTATAAAAATGAGGATATAGTTATTCAGATGACTACATGATTTGCTCAAAGAAAACTAGGATTTATCTTTGGCACATCTGACTTTATTTTCTTTCTAATGTAGTGTTTCTTTACCTTTTAGAAAAAGAGTCATCTCCTATTTTAAGAAACGTAAACACTTCCTTCTCTTCTTTAATGTTTACTATAGATTACTTTTTATACTGAGCCTGTTGTATTCTTACGATTTCATAGATGCATAAATACATATGTTGAAACTCTCCTTCTTCCTTTCTCTACATTCTCTGCCTTTCATTATACTACTTCTCTGTTATTTTAGTTGGTCTTTATAATGATAAAAAAAAAAAAAAGACAATCCTTTCACATCGGAAGTTCCATTTTAAAAAAATCATTCATTTACTGGTTAGCTAGGATACATCTTCAAGTTAATTTTTTTTGGGGGTTAATTCTCAAGGATATTTTTTTCCATTGTTTTTTATAGAGTGGAAAGGAGGGAGAGGGGGGAATGAGGGGAGGGGGGGAGAGAGAGAGAGAGAGAGAGAGAGAGAGAGAGAGAGAGAGAGAGAGAAATCACTGTAAGATAAACACATCTACTGGTTGCCTCCTGCATGCACCCTGACTGGGGCCAGGGATCCAACCTGCAACCCAGATATGTGCCCTTGACTGGGACTTGAACACTAGACCCCTCAGTGTGTGGGCTGACACTCTAACCACTGAGCAGCATGCGCCAGGGCTTCAAGTTAATTTTCAGTAAACATGTAGGAAATATACATTTATATTCATATTTTTCCTATCTAAAGTATGTATAAAATTGAGGTTTTTGCATATCTAAAAGGTCTTTTACACATGAAAACAAAGTGGCTGTTAAAAATTCTTGGGACACAAGCTTCTCCCTCTGAAGTTTATGTATGCAGCTACACTATCTGTTGGCATTCATTTTTGTAGAAAAACATGAAGTCAACTGGTTTTTGTTCAATTTATGTAACAAACTTTTACGCTTTGTTTTTTTTCTGGATTGAAGGCTTTTGAGACCGTTTCTTTAATTTTTGCATAAGAAATACAAATATCTGTCTGTGTGTAAGGTCTCTTTTTTTCACTAATCTTTGTAGTTGGCACCTTTCATCTGCATGGTCTTTGTCCTAGTCTGGGTTTCCTAGAAAACAAAGCTGGAGACAAAGCTAATGAGCTGAGGCTTCCTGGGAAGGTATACTCCCATCCCAGGGGGGCAAGACTGAGTATGAGGCAAGGGGGGAGAAAAAGCAAATAGGAGTTGGTGAGTTACTGAGCTGGCTGGAGCTTCATAAAATAACAGCTGTTTCCTTGGTCATGAGTGAGTCTTCCAGTTTTGAAGCATGGCACCTTGGAGCCATCACTGGGGGACAGAAAGAGAGGAATTGATCTGTCCCTCCTTTTGGTTTCTTGTCTTTCATTGCTCAAAGTCTCCTCATGGGGTGTTAACTTCCCCTCATTCCCAGGTTCTCATCTTCCAGAAGCCTCTGGGGAAGCCACATCTTATGTCCTGAAGCAAGATGCTTCACGCTCAACCATGTTCAGTAGTATAGGAAGGATATACAGTTTTTGGGGTCTGGCCTGGCGACAGCGACTTCAGGTACAATGTGTATGATGGAAGCTTTGCCTGTGATGGGTGTTCCTCTCCTTGAGGGACCCATGGCAGGGGTGGTGATGAGACAAGATATCAGAGGTAAAGGTCCTCCATTGAGCAAAGTATAGACACAGTCATAGACACACATACTTCCTAGTTCGCATAGTTCTTTTCTTTGCTCTCTGTTCTCAATCTTAGTTTTAATTAAGATTTTTTCTTGGTACCAACTATTCCAATTACTTTCCCAATGGCATTAGTGCTCTTCACTGCCTATAAGTAAATTTTAATTCTGACATTGCATTTATAGTTTCCTTGAAATCCTTATCTAAATAATCCTGTCATCTTTCCCCCACAGCTTATTCTTTCCCTACTGTGAATATAAATTAGTTTTCTAAAGGTTTTCATCCAGTTATAATAGTAAATACTTTTTAGAGGCAGGATTTTTCACTTTTGTTTAAATTTCCAAGTTTATTCAGCTTTTTTATTTCCATTGATCTCGTGCTACTTTTTTTTTTTTTTTAATCTTCTTTGCTTTAAAAAGAGTTCATCTATACTGATAAGAATTGTGAATTGCATTTGGCTGCACTTTCTGTCTACTCCAGGTACCGGTCAACAGTCTTTTGAGCAACAAAATTCACAGTATTTGCAGGTGTTCTTCCAGAGTTGCTCACCTGGATTGACATGGAATTCTTTCTATTCCCACTGCCCAGAGCACACACTCTTTGTCTTTCTCTTTACTTGAAGGGTCATATCTCCCAGGATATTCTACTCTCAAGTCCCACTGACTCATTTCCTGGATGTTACAATCTTCGATGAAATATAGAACGGGAGGTAATGGATGCATTAAAAGGCTGGTGCAAGATGTAGGGGAGGGTGTAGGGGAGTAAGAGATCAACCAAAGGACTGGTATGCAGACATATTATAAGCATAACCAATGGACACAGACAGTAGGGGGGTGAGGGCATGTGCTGGGGGGTGGGAGTGGGTGGGGAGAGATCTATGGGAAAAAAGGAGACATTTGTAATACTTTCAACAATAAAGAATTTAAATTAAAAAAGATTATATTAGAATGTTAGAAATACTAATTCCAAATCAGTTGAATTTTCTGGTTGGGCATATGTACCACCCCCAATCCTTCGAATTATATTTTCTTGGTTTTTAAAATTCTATGCAATCACCGACAATGGATACTTTATCTGTAATTGTTATTTCATTATTTATTTTTATTAAAGAATCACATCTGACAAAAACACAAAAAGCCATTGTGATAGATGTGATAGATAGCTTACCTGGCATTCTTAAAAAAAAAAAAATAATATATATATATATATTATTGATTTTTTACAGAGAGGAAGGGAGAGAGAGAGAGAGCCAGAAACATCGATGAGAGAGAAACATCAGTCAGCTGCCTCCTGCACACCCACTACTGGGGATGTCCCCGCAACCAAGGTACATGCCCTTGACTGGAATCGAACCTGGGACTCTTGAGTCCACAAGCCAATGCTCTATCCACTGAGCCAAACCGGTTAGGGCTTACCTGGCATTCTTATGTTTCTTAGGCAGGGGCCAGATAATAGGCTAGAGATGAGGAACCTCATCCTTTCAGGAGGATAGGATTACTTTGTTACTGTCAGCAGAACACTGCCAGGGCATTTTTCTATAACTGCTTTATAATTAATGGGAATTCTTCCAAGACTCTGGAAGTAGATTAGCCTTCAGGTCTAGTTTTCAGTGTTGTTTTAGGTTGTCATCTTTTCCTGTGTCTTTGTGGGCATTTTGGGAGGACACTTTTAGAGGCCGTGTCACAGGCTGCTGACCCCAGGGACTTTCTGGTGGGCTTCTTTTGGGTCTGCCCGTTGACATCCCACACTTGTGCTTCTCTCCTTAGATCAGCTGTCTCCTCACTGTTGTTAAACCACTACTCGTGGTCCCACCTCAGTGCACTCCTCTTTCTTGTGTTGTCCCCAATTCTGACCACCCTATATAATTTCTCTTTTTCCTTGAAGCTCTCTCAGCCACTCCAGGGTCAGTAGATGGGTATCTCTCTCTGGAATTCCTAGGCTCCTGACCATCTGTGCTACACATAGTTATGGAGGGTCTTAATCTGGTACATGAGTCAAATCTCTCCACTAGACCATCAGCTTCATCAGGGGAAGTCCTGGCTAATTTATTCATCTTCTGTTTTCCCCACAGTATTGGACACGTTGTAGACAGTGCCCTTTTGTGATAGTTACCTCTGCAAATAGCATATCTGAAGCCATCTTGATATCCACATTTGCTCCAAAATATGAAACATGCCTATAACAATAGACTCTTTTTTTAGGAACAGCTGGGCACACAAGTTGATAGGACAAGTTCAACTGCATATGCATGGGTTGACCCATATGAACTCTTTTTCTGAAAAATATGTCATGTACTATTGTGCAGATGAGGGTCATGGTGAAGAGTATGGATTCTAGTGTTAGATGGCCTGGGGCGAATCCTGTCTCTGACATTGGCTGGCTGTGTGACCTTTCTTTGCCTCAGTTTCCCCTTCTGTAAAAAGGGCAAATATAGTATCTTCTCCATAGTGTTTTTGTGAGAGTTAAGTAATTTAATACAATTTAATTACAGGGCCGGCACATGGTACATACCGTGTAAACTTTCTTTCAGAAACATAGACCTCCAGGTAATACTTTTGCTAGGTAACAGTTTTATTTATTCTTTTTGCAAGCATTCCCTATTAGCCTGCTGGAGCTGGCTCCAGGCCAGGCACAGGACAGACGTTTTAATCCCCAAGACTTCCCACTTTGCTGTGCCTGTGGTGTGTGTTTGGGTGGTAGTCAGAAACAGCCCTCTCCCATACTCAGAAGCAGCATGATAAATAACAAGCTTCCCTCTAGTATAGGATGTTACCCCTGGTGTTACTGGAGACAATTTTAGGAGGTGGACAGACATGGCATTAAATTGGATAACATAATGAGGAAACTGTTCATTGTTTAATTCCCTGCTCATCCTTCCAATTACCTCAAGGGGAAGCCCTCATTTTGACACCTCTGACATCTGTCTGATATTGGCTAATTTTTCTTCTAAAAAATTGGAAGAGGAGGCCTGAGGCTTGGCTCATTAGGCAGATAACAGTATCTAGCTAGAAAGCAATAACATTATTTCATTATCTCATCTTCAGAGTTATCTTCTACTTATGATAATTGATCCATAAATGGTTTTCCATTTATTGAAGAAATGTGATCTCGTAAATATATGTTACATATATTAAATATAAACACAGTTAAATGCACAAATATATGGTAAAACCAGTGAAGTGCTACTCAAATCACCAGTTTGAGATAGTGTGTGGGAGAAAGTTCTTTGGAAATGATGTGAATTATTGTATTTTGGATCTGTCCTTTATTAACTGTGTTCTTGGGAAAATTATTCAATGGCCTCTTCCAATGGGGACTAACAATATTTATCCTGCAAAGTTATTCTGAAGTTTAAATGGACTGTTACATCGCTTAGCATACTCTTCCTCTTTACTCTCCTCTTTCCCCCTCATTATACCATGTGTACCACTTCCTCCTACTACTCTACTCTCTGGGTAGCTCTACTCTTGCTGTTCTCCTGGCCCCCACAAGAATAATCTGGAAAAGGTTTATCTGTAGTTCATTTTGAACTTCTGCAGATATCTCTAAGAGGGTTAATGAAAAGGTACCTGTACTAAACTGAGGCAAAGGATAGGCAGTGCAGCCATCATGCCTGATGTGTCTGGGATTCCTATCCCTGCTGCAGGTCTCTTTGAACTCGAGTCCAGTTTAAAATTATGAGGTTATATCTGTGTTACTCAGAGGTTTATATTGACCAAAACATTTGGGTGCTATTTCACTCAGGCTATAGGCACGGTCCTGAGTTGGAGCCCAGACTCACAGTAGTTTAGGGAATATTGGTGTCCTTACAGTCAAAGAAAGATAAAGAGGAGTGGTACTACTATGTCTCCTGGGGCAGAGAGAGCAACTGTCTTTGTTTCTCCTCTGTCAGTTTGCTTCTTGCTGCAGATATAGCAAGCCTGGAGGCTCAAGAGCGAGATGGACCTTTTGATAGGAGAACGTTTCAGTGGTATCTGAGGTTGGAAACTTCTCTCTTTTAACATCTGAGGGCACCTTTAGTTCTGGGGAATCAGAGAGGTGCAAGAGGTGCAAGAGGTAGGGGACACAGAAATGAGGGAGCTTGGATACCAATTACCTTCTCTGGGTTCAATGGCTTCAAGGGAGTAAGGCATCTTCACGAGTCCTTGTTTGTGTAACACAGCTCTTCAGTGAGGATTCAGGATAGAACTGTGTTGAGGGGTAAAGAGTAGGAATTTTACTTTTTCATGCACTTACTTACAAAGGATATGCTTAGATATGGTGGTCTTTGTTACAGTGAAGCCCTGAGGGGAAATAGGGCATCTCATGATCACACCTGGGTAGTAATTGCAACTATTGAGATTTGGGACTGAAGCAAATGCAACCTTAGACTCTTCTTAGTAGGAGTCAGGAAAGAAAAACAAGGCATCTCTCCAGTCTGGCCTTGGCACCTGCCTCCACTGTGGAGCCTTTTCTGGTGGTTCCAGCAAACCACAACCTCTGTGGTTTATTGTTTCTAGTTTTTACTTGGCCCACTTGGCATTTGTTGTCTTGTGGAGTCTCATGTTTTGCTATTAATCTGTCAATTATGCGATTCTTTCTTCTCTAAAAGTTTTATAAGTTCCTCGAAGAAAGGAGACCCCCCCAACATATTTATTGGGCAATTGCAGGTACCATTTTGCACTCATTAGGTGGTTCCACCTCTGAATGTATTATTCATTTTTTTTTCAAGCTGTAGAAATGAAGGCTCAGAGAAATTGTGACTTGCCTAAGGTCACTTAGGCATGGGCCATGATTTGGTACAAAACACCTGGCATGAACTCTTGCATATAGTTAGAGCTCATTAAGAAGTCATCTAAGGAGTGTCCTTACAAAGAAGACAAAACAAAGCCACTTTTTGGACAGGATGTATTGGGGAATTTGTGGCAATGTGAGAGGAGATGCGTGCATCCATTCACCTCTAATTTCAAATCTTTCTCTCTTGCTCCTTGAGACACATGATCTTTTGTGACAACACTGAGACCAGCTGTGTCAACATGACTAAGTCCTTTGTTAAAGGAAAACTTCCCTAAGAAATATAATACAAGCTTATAAATAACTTTGCTGTTCTCTTTTATTGGAGACAATTGTCTGCTCACCTGGGTACACCACCCACTTATCAAGGAAGAGTTTATATATTAAGACTTGCTTCAGGATTCTTGATTTCTGTATCCATCATTCCTAAGTTATTTTATCAGAAAATCTTCGCAATCAGTTCCCTGACTTGAAAGACCCAACTTGACTGCCTGAGCTGAGACACCAAAGCCCTATAAATATCTCCACATCTAACTATCTCCTTCTGAGACAGGGCTAACCCTCAGTCAAAGTAATGTTCTTCCTTATGGCAGTGACTTAAAAAATAAACTTAGTTTTTTTTTTTTTAAATTTCTTTATTGATTAAGGTGTCACATATTTGTCCTCATCCCCCCATTCCCATCCCACCCCTCTCCCCACGCATGCCCCAATCCCCTGTTGAACTTAACCGTTGGATAGGCTTATATGCGTGCATACAGGTCCTTTGGTTGAACTCTCCCCCTCCCCCCACCCTCCCCCTACCCTCCCCTATCCTCCCTCTGAGGCCCGATAGTCCGATCGATGCCTCCTTGCTTCTGGTTCTGTTCTTGTTCCTCAGTCTATGTTGTTCATCATTTCCCCTAGATGAGCGAGATCATATGTCACTAGATATATACTAATAAGAACTTAATGTGAGACGAGCAATAATAGTTATGCTGACAGGCAAATGAATCAATCTTATTTTATTATCTGGTGGTATTTAGGGAGCTAAACAGCCCTCACGTTTAGCTTCTTTTTATCTCCAGTGAGACAGCACCCTCAGGTTTGCTGGTAGAATCATTGGCTATGGTAGCAAACCTGAAGTAACTGTTTGAGAAAAGGCACACAGAGTGGCTGATGATGCAGACTCAGTTTGGTTTCTTCTTCATAAACTAGGCAAGAACTGTTAGCTGTGTTAGTGTCTAGCCTTTGTGAAGAAGCCAGTATTCAGAATAAGTCAAAGGCATAGCTTTTACTTTCTTAGACTATTAAACATTCAAAGTATATCCCTTTGAATGAAAACTTCTTTTAATAGTTCCTAAGTGTGTAATACAGTTATTTTTGTACAAAATTTGCATACCTTGTGGTATGACGAGGTTGTGGGGGAAATCTTCAGTATATAAAAATTACTTCTTTCTACCACATGAGCATTTTCACTCTCAAGGTTTTGAATGATATGGAGATACACTTCATGAGTATGGAAGAATGTGTGTGGAAATCCTAAAACAAATTGCTTATGTTACATTATTTTATTACAGATTCGTACACTGGTGGGGTCCCTCCCCAGCCGACTTGCCCCAATTGGCCCTGATAAGGACTGGGTAAGACGGGCTGGACATGCCCTGGAGCCCTCCTGCGGTCCCTCCCCCAATTGTGCACTGGTGGGGTCCCTTGGCCTGGTCTGCGGGGCTTGGGCCAAAACCACCAGGTGCATGGATTCATCCAGGGCATGTCCGGCCCAATTCACCCAGTCCCGATCGGCTGGACCCCAGCAGCAAGCTAATCTATCAGTCAGAGCATCTTCACCCTGGTGGTCAGTGCGGAACATAGTTATTGGTCTAACGGTCGAATGGTCACTTAGGCTTTTATATATATAGATATGGTTTCAGTGGAGGGGGCAGAAAATCAGACATAACTGGCTTAATCGAAAGAAAGTTTATTATTTCACATAACAAGAGGTCTGGCTTCATTCTCAGGCTGGAGCACAATGGCTTGGGCCGTTCCAGGCCTTGCATCCAGACATTACAAAGGGGTGTTCCTCCTTTATCTCATTCTTGGAAGTGAGAAATTCCTTCTCAAAAGTTCTCCAACATACGTCCCATCATGTATCATTGGCCAGAATTAAACCATGGGTCTATTGTTAAGCCAATCATTGACCAGGGAATGGAATGAACAGAATGAGCTCAGACTAAGTAGGATCTACCCCTGGGATTGGGATCCCAATACTCTGAATTAAGGATAGATACTTAAATATGTTCTACTAGAGGCCCGGTGCATGAAATTCATACATGGGGGCAGGGGTGTGTCCCTCAGCCCAGTCTGAACCCTCTCCAATCTGGGACATCCCTATCACAATCCAGGACTGCTGGCTCCCAACTGCTTGCCTGCCTGCTTCCCTGATTTCCCCTAACTGCTTCTGCCTGCCAGCCTGATCAACCCCTAACCACTCCCCTGCCAGCCTGATCGACGCCTAACTGGTCCCCTGCCAGCCCGATTGCCCCTAACTGCCCTCCCCTGCCAGCCTGGTTGCCCCTAACTGCCCTCCCCTGCAGGCCTGGTTTTCCCCAACTGCCCTCCACTGCAGGGCTGGTCCCCCCCAACTGCCCTCCCTGGCAGGCCTAGGTCCCCCCCCAACTGTCCTCCCCTGCAGGCCTGGTCGCCCCCAGCTGCCATCTTCTCCCAGCCTGTTCACCCCTAACTGCCCTCCCTTGTCAGCCTGGTGCCTCCCAACTGCCCTCCCCTGCCAGCCATCTTGTGGGAACCATCTTGTGTCCACATGGGGGTGGCCATCTTGTGTGTTGGAGTGATGGTCAATTTGCATATTACCTCTTTATTACATAACATTAGGAAGGAAGAGAAAAAAATAGTAGCTAACTGTGTCTACTAAATATGTATATTCAGTATAGCTTCTACACCCATACTATATCATATAACATAGAATCTCACTTGTGAACATCCTGAGATGATAGCAGAGAAGAGGATTAGTTAAAAGACCTGGGCATAAATTAGGTATTGAGATCTTTTCCAGAGGAAATGTATCAGAGATGCTAAATCATAACTCAATGTCCAATCAGGGGGCCTAGGGTTCAGAGAAGATGGTGTATTCCCTGGTGGCCCCAAAGACCTATAGAGAGGCCAGGGTTAGAGGCTTCAGGCTGTCACTTTGCAAATCAGATCATAAACAACAGGGTGGATAAAGCCCTCAAGGAGCCACCCTGAGACTGAGCAGCTTTTGGAGCTTCTTCTTTCTCAGAATTCTATAAAAAACTACTCTCGCCGTTCATTTGTTTAGGACCCAGAAAAGGGTGAGCAAGCCAAGAACCAGAGAAGAGGCTGTAGCCTTTTCCAATTCCTGGTTTCTATTCTTAGAGTAAATAAAGATGGGAAGGAGAAGATGTGATAAAAATCTTTTTAAAGATGCCAAGTGCAGCTGTCTTTGTTCTCAGTTTGGTCCCCAAATGGCTGGGTACGAAATTGTCTGTTGCCTGAGGAAACTATTATGAATCTAATTTAGGGTTTTGCAACTCCAACTCAATATATACATTTTCATGGTACTTACAGAGTATTCCCAGATGATGTTCAAGTCAATAGTGAAGGTAATTATTTCTTCATTCCTTCGTCCCCTTGTGTTCTATCGCCAATGCCTGGAATGACCCTCTGTTCAGGTTAGTCACTAAACTTGCTAAAGTGTGTGATAGGATGATACCTATATATATCTGGCTTGTTTGTCTCAGGCGTGTATAAACATTATTCACATTTTTATGACATTTTCTACTTTTCAAAGCACCTTCATGCTTCAAAAGAACTTTATAGGATCTCCTGAGGTAAGATTACTGTTTTATATATGAGAGTATGAGTTCAGAGAGAGAAATGACTTTCTCCAGGACATGTAACTTGAGGAGGAGGAGGGGATAGTGAGAAGAGGAGCAGGAATCTAAATGTTCTGACCTCAGTATTGATTCACTAGACTGTATACTCATTTGACTTCTACTGTATGCAGAACTTGTTCTCTCACTTATAAAGAGGGGTAAATGATCATTGTTATTATTATTTGATTTTAATTAAATTTATTGGGGTAACATTGGTTAATACCAATAAATAAGTTTCAGGTGTTCAACTTTATAATACATCATCTGTAAATTTCACTGTGTGTTCACCACCCAAAGTCTAGACTCCTTCTAATGCCATATATTTGACCTTTTTTAGCCCCTTCATTTCCCCTCTATCACGTTTCTCACTTGGTAACCACCATACTGTTGTCTGTGTCTATGAATTTGTTTTTTCATTTGTTGCTTTTTATTTTACATTCCACACCCGAGTGAAATCATATGGTTCTTTTTTTTTTTTCCATCTGACTTATTTCTTTTAGCATGATATTCTCAAGGTCCATCCATGTTGTTGCAAATGGCAGTACTTTCTGTTTTCTTATGGCTGAATCATATTCCATTTATATGTGTACCACATCCTCTTTATCCAGTCATCTGTTGAAGGACACTTAAGTTGTTGCCATATCTTGGCTATTGTAAATAATGCTGACACGAATATAGGGGGTACAGATATCTTTATGAAAGGATAATTTTTGGAGGACTTTGGGGTAGGAGAAGGCAGGAGAGAAGAGACATAGGGCTTCTGTGGAATCTTTGGAGTCTGCAGTGTTCGGCACACAGACAGCATCTCTTTCCCTGGGTTATGGAATGGCCGAGTTCTATGTAGCTTTCCTCTTTATCACTCAACACATTGTTATAAGTGAAGCCAAGTTTAAAATTTTCAGAAAAAGTTTTGAAGTAAAAAGGAGTGTTTAGAAGTCAGCCTGAGGAACTTCCAAATGCTCTTAGGATAATGATGGTTGCCCACATTGGAAACTTTGCACATGTTCTGCAAAAACTACATCACACAAGAAAGAGAGCAAGTGTTCGCACCTGTGACCCATGTCTGCAACGTAACTAAAGGGGAACATGACAAACTTCATTGTATGTGCAAATAAGGAAGAGACACCTGAAACCAAGGGAGTCAGTCTGGTCCTCACTGCAATGGAGAGTGGAGACTGTGCAGACAGAAAAACATTTATCTGTGTCCTTGTGTCTAAAGAACTCAGATAAAATTACTCTTAGAAAGTGAGACATAAACCTTAGGCAGAAATATGAAAACAATCCCAAGACCTGTGATCAGATACCTGGCCACTGGGGAATCAAAAGAGAAGGATATGAAACTGTAGAGGACCAGAGGTGGCAGTCTTGGGAAAGGACCAATTCTGGCAGGAGACTTAGAAGAGGCAGGTGTTCCTTAGAGGCTTGATGGGAAAGGGAAAGAAGGAAGTAAAAGGTAAAAATTAAGGCTCCTATAGAAACCACAGAGCATCATAGGACACAGCAAACCCATCTCCATAAAAAATATATCGTAAAGCCAGGAAAAGCACAACTCAACACCCCATCCAATATATGTATACTTAAATGAGAAATTTTTTTACATCCCATATTCATGGATTGGAAGACTTAATACTGTTAAGATGGCAACACTTCTGAACTTGACCTACAGATTGAACACAATCCCTATCAAAAGCCTAGCTCACTTTTTTTTTTTTGCAGAATTTAATAAGATGATTCTCAAATTCATATGGATATACAAGAGATCCAGAATAGTCAAAACAATTTTGAAAAATAAAAAGTTGGAGGACTCACATTTCTGTATTTCTAAATGCACTACAACACTACTTAAAGCAGTGTGACAGTTGCATAAGTATAGACGTATAGATTAGGAGAATACAACTAAGAGTCTAGAAATAAACCCATGTATTTATGGTCAATTGATTTCTGACAAGGATACCATGATAATTCAATGGGGGAGAAAGAACAGTATTTTAAACCAATGGAACTAAGAAATTGCATACCTACATGCAAAAGAATACAGTTGGACCTTTTACTTACAATATACACAAAAATTAGCTCACAATTAATCATGACCCAAATGTAAGACCTGAAATCATAAAGGTTTTAGAGGAAACATATGCATAACCTTCATGAGCTTGAACTGGGCACTTGTTTCTTAGATGACACTAAAAGCACAAGCAATAGCAACAATAAAAAATAGATGAATTTGGATTTAATTACAATGAAACACTTTTGTGCTTCAAAGGACATCTTTAAGAAAGTACCACGACAACTCACAGAATATATTTGTAATTTGCATATCTGATAAGTGACTAATATCCAGAATATATAAAGAAGTTTTATTTCTCAACAATAAAAAGACAAATATTTCACTTAAAAATGGACACAGGATTTGAATAGAAACTTCTCCAAAGAAGATACAAGGCGGGAGGGGGGCAATGAGCACATAAAAATATGTCGCCTATGATTAGTAACATTAGGGAAATGCCAATCAAAACCACAGTGACATACCATTTCACACCTACTAGGATGACCATCATCCAAGAGATAGATAATAAGAAATGTTGGGTGAGGATGTGGAGAAAGAGGGACCCTCAGGTATTGATGGTGAGAGTATAAAATTATGTAGCCACTTTATAAAACAGCTTGGCACTTCCTCAAAAATTTAAACAAAGAGTTATATGACTCAAGAACCCCACTACTAGAATTTGAAATAGGATTCCACTCGAGAGAATTGAAAACATATGTCCACACAAAAATTAGTGCATGAATAGTCACAGGACCATTATTCATAATAGCCAAAAAAGTGGAAACAACCCAAATGTCCATCAACTAATGATCAGTGTCAAATGACAAAACTAAAACAGTTTAGATGTCCTTTATTCTGGGAAAATAACACAGGGGTTGGGGGAGTACAGTGCCTTACAAGCGGTGGAACACTGTTCCTGAGGGATTTGGGGCAGGAGTGAGTTTGATAGAGCGTTGGGAGAGGCAAGGCAGACACAGGGCATGATTGGCTGGGAGGTTGGGGATTTCCTTATAAGGCCAGCAGGTCCTGTTTTCTAGGGCAGTGGTCGGAAAACTGCGGCTTGCGAGCCACATGCGGCTCGTGAGCCGCGGTTTGCTGCTCTGTTGACTAATGAGTTTGCCGACCACTGTTCTAGGGTAAAGTAAGCTAGCTAACCTGAGTTGTTGGTTTCCTTGACAGGTGTTTCCCATCAGTGACCTAGGTTTAGATTAATGACATGGGCCAGGCCAATTGGGGAGGCCTGCATTTTGTGGGTCCTGATATACAAATTAACTTTATATCAGTAGATAAAGAAAATGGGTTGTATATTTATACAAGGGAATATTATTTTGAAAATAAAAAGAAATGAAGTAACTGATAAATGTATGCTGCAACATGGACAAATATTTTAAACATTATGTTATATGAAAGAAGCAAGACACAAAAGGCCATATATATATTATATAATTCCATTTAAATGAAATGTCCAGAATAGGCAAATCCATCTGTTCTGGAATTAGATAGTGATGATAGTTGTAAAACTCTGTGGATATACTAAAACCCAGCAGATTGTATACTCCAAAGTATGAATTACATCTCGGTAAAGCTGTTGCTTAAATAGTTATCATATAGAAAAACAGATGGGTGGTTGTCAGAGGTGGGGGGTGGGAGGCGTGCTAAATAATGGGCAAGAGTAGTCAAAAGGCACAAGCTTTCAGTTATAAAAAAGCTTTGGGATGTAATGTACAGAATGGCAACCACAGTTAATAATACTGTATTAGGTGCCATAACAAATTCGGAGAAAATATTTACAATATATTTTAGAGATACTAGACTCATCCCCCTAAGAACACTTAGGAATTCCAAGGTATAGAAGATCAGAAACCCAATAGAAAAATGAACAAATAATGAACTAACAGCTCACAGAAAAACATATGTAAGTGACTCCTAATCTTCTAAAGGATGTTCAACTTCACTGTAAAGAATGCAAATTAAAACCACATTCACTTCTCACCTATGAATTTGGCAAAAATTCAAAGGCTAACAGCACCCCATTGGCAAGGTTGTGGGGAACGGATGCTCTCAAACTGTGCTGGCGAGTGTGCAAAATGGGATGGTCATTATGGATAGGGAATTGGGAAACAGCAAACAAAAATAGGCAGCAATCCCACTTCTAGAAAATCCCCCTGAAAATATATTTTCACAAATTTAAAACAATACATATAAGTTAATTTATTGTAGGTGATGGTAATGGAGTCTGTCTGTAAGAGAGTGGTTGAATCAGCTGTAGTGTATTCACACAATAGAACACTGCTACCACCAGACACACTAAGGGAGATTTCCAGAAACTGATATGGAGTCATCTTCAGAATATATTAAAGAAAAAACAAACTACAAAAATAGTTACATTTATTTTGTTTGTTAACTTCTGTGTGAGAAACGTGGGGTAGCTAAAATATATACAGGGTTGGGCAAAGTAGGTTCACAGTTGTGAGTACATGAAACACAGAGTTTATTCTTGTATTATTATTTACTAGAGGCTCAGTGCACGAAATTTGTGCATGGGGGGGGTCCCCTCAGCCCAGCCTGCGCCCTCTCCAATCCGGGACCCCTTGGGGGATGTCCAACTGCTGGTTTAGGCCCAATCCTTGAGATTGGGCCTAAACCAGCAGTTGGACATCCCTCTCACAATCCTGGACCACTGGCTCCTAATTGCTCACCTGCCTGCCTGCCTGCCCCCCTCTGCCAGCCTGGTCACCCCCAACTGCCCCCCCCACTGGCCTAGTCACTGCTCACTGCCCCCCTGTCAGCCTAATCGCCCCCAACGGCCCCCCATGCCGGCCTGGTCACCTCCAGCTGCAACCCCCCCCTGCCGGCCTGGTCACACCTAACTGCCCCCCCCCCCCCGCCTGGTTACCTCTTACTGCCTCCCCTGCTGGCCTGGTTGCCCCCAACTGCCCCCTCCCCGCTGGCCTGGTCGCCCCCAACTGCCCCCCCCCGCTGGCCTGTTGAATCAGCTGTAGTGTATTCACGCCTTCCCCCTCCCCCCACTGGCCTGGTCACCCCACACAGCCTGCTTGTTCAGTCATTTGGTTGTCCCTCACTAACCCCCCTGCTAGCCTGGTCGTTGGCAGCCATCTTGTGAGGGTGTGAGGGTTAATTTGCATATTACCTCTTTATTATATAGGGTTAATTATTGTATTATTTTTTTCATGTGAATAGCTGTAAACCTGCTTGTGCCCCACCCTATGGTGTGTGCTTATTTTTGCAAAGAAGAAATTCAGGAAGGATAAACTAGACCCTAATAAAGCAGTGAATTTAAGTGGAAGGCATTCTGGTTTCATTGGTCTAGTCTTTTAATATTTTTGTAGGTTTGAAATGAAAAAAAAAAAGTTGAAAATTAACAAAACAAAACAATCCCCTTCTTCTCAGCATGATGAGGAAAACAATCCCCTTCTTCCCAGCATGATGAGAGCATATGTCCCGGGAGAGGAAGTGTCCCGGGTTGGCATTGCTGATTGGTGAGGAAAGCAGTAGTGGTGGACTATTTGCCTGTGTTTGAGGGCAAGGGTTATGGTTAAGTCACCTGACCAGGGCTCTTGTCACCATGCACTTGGAATGTTCTTGTGTCTCATAACTCTTGTTTCAAGGACAGCACTAAAGTGAGAAATCTCTGCCCTCCTGTCGCTTCCTCTTTACCTTTTGATTTAAGAGAGAGAGAGATAGGTGAGCTGTAACTTCCCTTCTCCTGATGGTTCTTTCTCGAGAGGGCTGGCCTCTCTAGGGCAGGGGGACTTGGAACCAGGGGCTTGATTTGATTTTTAAACTCAGACCCTTTCTTAGTCTAGATATCACCTTGGTGGTCAAAGCTGATTGAAAGGGAGATGGGATTGTCTTCTCGCTGATCACTGTTTAGAGGGGCTTCTAGCTGTATTTTGACCTTTGGGTTTTGACTCAAGAATGCCTTTGTGGTGAAAGTCTGCATGTGGATACAGCTTTTCTTAGCTAGATGGCTGCAGTTCCATCTTATTCCACAAGGTGGCAGTTTTTGCCTGATAAAGGGGCTCTTTACTGCCCATTGCCCATTGCCCAGATCAGAGGCGTGGCTTGAAAGAATTATGTTTCTTGACAAATATAATTTATACTGATTATTTTGTTAATGCATCAGAGGGAATGTACGCTAAGGATACATTCTTGGTGATGTTTATTGCCTTTTCTATTTAGAAAAAGAAGCTGAAACAAAGAAGTCTTTAACCCTTTCAATGGATTCTCATTATAATGGATCAGGTAAAAATAATGTTAGGATTTTGGGGAGGATGTGGAAAGCAGAGGTGAAAGAAACAACTGGATAGACAGATACAGTTGAAGAGCGTTTGTGCAATTGTTTCTTTCTCTGTGACATAGTTAATATTGCAATGTTGCCTTGTTTTTTAAGTAACTCAGAAAGTGGAGAATGAAGGGCTTTTCTGTCATTCCCTCGTGTTGGTGCAATGATGGGGTCTGCATGGGGTTGGTGTCCCTCTGGCCTCCCCAGCTCACCCAGGCACAAGCTCAGCCTTCCATTAAGACAATCTGCCGAATCCCAACACTGTTTCCTCCGGCTGCTTTCTTTACTAATTGTGGGTCATTGTTCTCCGAAACGGTTTCCCAACAAAAGTACCGTGGGATCATATTTGAGAAGACATAGAGAGCTATGGAGATGCTGAAATCCCTCCTTTTAATTTTTTACTTTCAGCCTAAAAGATAATAGAAAATGCAAAGAAACAAGAAACAAGTCAGAAAACTCTTACGATGGTGAGCATTAAACAGTAGTTTGGTGAGCACACACTCTCTCGATGCAGACACTTTCTTTCATCAGTGTGTTATTTTTTTGAGGTCTCGGTCAATTTATTTCCTTATTTTGTCATACGGGTTTGAAATCTCATGCAAAGGTGATGACTTCACAGGTAATGGAAAACTAAACAATGAAGATGACAGTTCCCCACTCCCTCCCATTTTCTTGGTCCCCAGCACCTGGTCACCTGATCACATTGTTCCCTGGCTGAAGCCTTCTAGCAGTGTATCTACTCCCAGGACTTGGAGCTGCATGACTCCGAAGACCACAGAGAGCCTCTCAGACCAGAGGCAGAGGTCACCTAAATGACCCCTGGTCAATTACCCATGTAGGGGAGGGGCAGCTGGGAGGGAAAACTTGCCTGGAAACGCATGCCAGGGACCGGGGCAGCATTAGCACAGCACACACAGGTCAGGGACTGGACTCCTGGCTGGACAGATGCCTGCTGCTCACAGCTGCCTTGCAAATCAAGGAGCCTGGCCAAATATCGCTTCTGTAGACTTGCCCGAGCAGTGATTTCTGTGGAATAATATGAATAGGATGCCACCTTTGTAAGATACTCTGCCTAAGGATTCAGAAGGGCAATGAGCCCTCACTTAACGCTGTCAATAGGTTCTGAGACTTGAAGCAAAACCACGGACAACAAACCCGTTTTGCCATTGGCTAATCGACATAACCAAGAGTTAAGTTCCCAAGGCATCTCATCAGCTTTATAACGAAACGAAAGGGAAGAAAATGACTATCCGAGGACCTGTTGTAGTTCCTCAGATTCCAAATCGGTTGCTTTTAAAGGCTCAACCCAGAAGAATGAGCAAATGGGGACTTGAGTGGCAAGGCAATTTTGAGGTTCCAGCATCAGCTCGGGCTGGCCCCCCAAATCCTGCCAGCAGGGACAAAAGCCTGTTCCCTGCAGGCTCCGTGGGTCCAGGGAAGTCCGGCCTTGGCCTTCTCCCACCAGACAGTTGCATGTGGCTGGAGAGAAACACGCACCCCGAGCACTGGTCCCACCTAACATTCACACCACGGAACCTCGATGGGTCTTCACATCGGCAGGCATGGATATGTTATGTTTGCCTCGTCAAATCACTGTACGGCTTTCTTACATGTTAAGGACACTTTCCCCTCTCTCCGGATTTTCAAACTCCTCTCCCATCCTATTTCACTGAGAAGATGGAAGGAACTGGGAGGGAACATCCAAAACTCTGCCAGCACGTCTCAGCTTGTTGTACCTGAACTTGCCTGGCACCTTCCTGGCTGGTGATGCCCTTTCTCACTTTGTTCCCGCTGCCTGGATGCCCTTTCCCCCAATATCTCCTTAGTTAACTCCTCTTCACCTTCTTCAGATTTTCGCTCAGATCTCATCTTTTCATTGGGTCCACCCTGACCACTCCATTGAGGCTGGGTTCTGATCCTCCTGTCCTGTTGGCACCCCCATTCCCATCATCCTGCTCTACCTTTTCTTTTTCCCCATAGCACCTATCACCATGCATGCATATGCTATAGGTATCTATTTGTCATGTTTATTGTTGACTTTGCTCTTCCCCCTAGATTGAAGCTCTGCAAGGCGGTGATCTTCGTTTATTTTATTCAGTGATGTATTCCAATTGCCTAGAACAGTGCCTGGCTCATAGTCACCACTCAATAAATATTTGTTGTTAGCCCTAGCTGGTTTGGTTCAGTGGATAGTGAAGGATCCAGGCTTCGGTTCTGGTCAAGGGCACCTATCTTGGTTTCAGGCCCAATCGCCGGCTCCGGTTGGGGTGTGTGCAGGAGGCAACCAATTGAGGTGTCCCTCTCACATTGATGTTTCTCTCTCTCTCTGTCTCTCCTTTTCCCTTCCCCTCTCTCTAAAAATCAATGGAAAAATATCCTCCAAAACCAAAGAACAGTATTTGTTGTTGGATGAATGAATGGATACAAGATGGTCAGTATATTAACATGCTGCCCCCTGGCTCTCTGGGGATCCCACACTTACAAGCCTTTCCTCCTCAGCCTCCTGGTTTGCGAGAGTGCCCTACTGGTGGCAGACATTCAGAAGCACTTCCAACTGGGCTGGTCCAGGCTGTGTGTTTGCCCACAGTAGCTGGTCAGGTCAGGGAACTGGGGCAGAGCCTCTGGTCGAGTGGGCAACAGGAGGAGACCGAGTTAATAGGAGACCGAGTACATGGGGTAGCTCAGAATACAGGAGAATTCAGGGAGACGTGGATGTAGGAAGCAAAGTGAAATCATGCTGTGAGGTTCAGGGCTAGGTCTGAGAATGACGTTTGTCATTGCTGGAGGTCTCTTCTATGAGGGGATCACTGGCGTGAGACACACACAGGTGCTCAGGGCTGATCTGTGGGGTGACCTAAGTGGCAATCGGGGGGAGGGGCGGCTGGCACCCGCCTTGTCCGGCCTGGCGCTGTCCACTCGCTGGCCCCGCCCCCGCCCCCTGCCACCACTGCTGGTCACCTCCCTCTGCAGGGCCACTGGTGGGGCAATTGGACCTCCCCCCCCCACTGGCACCCACCTCAGCTGGCCTGGGGTCTGTGGGCGGGGGGTGGGGGGGCAGCTCCTGTGTTGAGTGTCTGCCCCCTGGTGGTCAGTGTGTGTCATAGCGACCTGTCGTTCCACCGGTTGTTCCGCTGTTCAGTCAATTTGCATATTAGGCTTTTATTATATAGGATTGCCTACTACCCCAGTTGGAGATGAACAGGACATGGCCCCATCCTTGAGGCACTCAGGGTCCGGTGGGAGAATGTCAGAGTTGGTGGGAATTATTTGCATGTCCAGGTGCTCTAAGGGAGACTGGGTAAGGCCACTCCAACCTAGAGGAGGGCGCCACCCCCTCTGTGTGGGAGAGGCCAGGAAGACCTCATAGAGGAGCTGCCATCTAATAAAGACTGAGTGGCACTCATGGACCAGGCAAGGTGTCGGGGAGGAAGGGTGGGTGCTGGGAGCAGACCCGTATACAGATGAACTGGTGTGTGCAGAAGCGTGAGGGGAGGGGCTGGACTGCTTCTGCACACACCAGTTCATCTGCATACGGGTCTGTTCCCAGCACCCACCCTTCTATCTCCGTATGGAAACACACACATTTAAACCCACATAGCTCCTCCTGTGGGGCCCACGCTGCAGAAGGAAAAGGCCCCTCTGTGAGCCACAGGTTTAACTTTGATGGATGGTTGGACAACCTCTATTTAGTGAGAAATAACATCAAGCTATTATTAAAGTTATTAGAATCTCTCACAATTACCTGTTTCTAGAATGAATGACCACATAGACCCAAGTCAATACTTCTTTTTGGTGCTGTATGTTTATTTCTAATGACACAACTGGTTGACCACTCATCAAAACAGAGCTTCAAAGAGATCCTCTAGTATACTCGTCCCTACGCCCTGAAGGCAGCTGAAGGGAAAGGGGTCTTTGAAGATCATTTCAGAAATTTAAGACTTCCCTCTTTTTATCAAAGACAGAGTCAGTCAGGGCCTGGCCGGAAGGTAGAGCTCCCAGGACATGGAATCTTTCCCACATCTCTACTGGACGCCCCCTCCCCCCACCCCTACCCCCCGCCGAATAATCTGTGGAGATCTGGAAATCTCACCTCCCACAATTCCTGGGGATGACCAGGGGGTTGTCATCAGGTTCTTATTTCTGCAAAGACTTGATCAACATACATTGCTCAGATTTAAAAAAAATATATATATATTTTTATTGATTTCAGAGAGGAAGGGAGAGGGAGAGAGAAAGAAAGAGAGAGAGAGAGAGAGAGAGAGAGAGAGAGAGAGAGAGAGAGACATCAATGATGAGAGAGAATCATTGATTGGCTGCCTCCTGCATGCCCCACACCGGGGACCAAGCCCGTAACCCGGGCATGTGCTCTGACTGGGAATCGAACTGAGACCTCCTGGTTTATAGGTCGATGCTCAGCCACTGAGCCATGGTGGCCAGGCTCATTGCTCATATTTGACAGCATCATCTCTATCCTGATTACAGCCCCACCACCTAATAAATAGAAAATCTCTCTCTTCTTTTGCCCCTTTCTGTTCTGTTTCTGTCCATATGCTTATTCAATCCCCTGCCTGATCTCTTGCCCATCAGGGGAACCTGCCCAGTGAACTGATGGTTTTCTCCATCAATAGGAACAGCCATGCTCAGAGCTGTGCACCTCATCAAGGTCCCTCCCAGAAATCCTGCCAGGAGGTTAGAAAACCTGAGGGTGCCCCTCACTCACATGTGCTACAACTCCTCACCGGACATCATCACTTTTGTAGCTGATTCTGTATCTGCTGAAATCGATTAAAAAAAAAAAATACATTGCAGCCCTAGCCGGTTTGGCTCAGTGGATAGAGCGTCAGCCTGCGGACTCAAGGGTCCCAAGTTCGATTCCGGTCAAGGGCATGTACCTTGGTTGCGGGCACATACCCAGTGGGGAGTGTGCAGGAGGCAGCTGATCAATGTTTCTAACTTTCTATCTCTCTCCCTTCCTCTCTGTAAAAAAAATAAAATATATTTAAAAAATACATTGCAAATATATAACTATATATTTCACTCCTTTCTTAACAACCCCACTCTATCTCCACTTTTAAGTCTTTTGCGAGTTGGTTAGTTTTACGTTATAAATCCTAGGTGGCTGTATAACCTGGGAACGGGGATTGTTGCCATCCTCCCTCGCCAAGGAGATTGCAGACCGTGGACTGTGAGCCGCAGGCTCTAGGGCAGCGACCAGCCTTACTTTGCTCTTACCTGTGGGGGAGCGCAGCGCCTGGCCCAGAGTGGGTGCTCAGTAACGAGTCAGCGAGTGTCTTTCTCTGGGGAAGATTGATGAGGCTGCGAATTCAGCCAAGCTTGCTTAAGTCAGCTGAGACCACGATGCAGAGTCTCCCTGGCACAAAACCAACTCCAGAGTGGGAGGCGGGGTTCCCGGGAGACATCTGGTCCCAGCTGGCTTAGGTGTCTTTGAGAGTCTGGGGTGAAATATCTTTTGCCTTTTTTGGACATCACCTGAGGTAGTGGAGAGCCCCAGCAGAAATGCATGTCGTTCTGTCCTTCCTCTTCAGACCTCTCTCCCTGCCTCCAGCTTGACCTCTGGGGTGCCATCCTTTCTTCACAGCCTTCAAGCTAATTAGGAGTGGATGGGGCCCTCCATCCGATTTTAGTGTTTTCCTGATGAGTAAACAGAAACTCAGTGAGATAAAATGACTTGCCCAACAACACACAGCTAGTTCACAGCCGATCTGAGGCCCGCACCCAGGTCTCTTGACTCTGGCACCTGTCCCTGGCATTGCCCTACCTTCTCCGGTCTCTCTCTCTGGAATGTCCTGAGTTGTGCACGTTTTCACTCAAAGAAGAAAAAACCGACACACACCCGCAGGAAATCTCTTATCACACAGCTTACTGTGGTTCCAACTTCTGTCTGCTGTTCACGCTAACCCACCGCCTTCCCCGCCAGAAATCACCTTGGCTCAGCTTCCGGCAGCAGGTGAAGCCTCCTCGGCAGGTAGCGGAGCTTCTAGAAGGAGAGTTCATTAGGAAAAGTAATTATTCACACGCCTCAGGCATAGCAGATTCCACCTTTCCCTCCCTCCTCAGCCCCTGCGAGTCCTTAGGACGCAGCCTCATCACCTGTACTCTTTCCATCAAATATGTGCTCCCGTGGCGTGAGGGGATGGCGAGGCTTCCTTTATTTTTTCAGAAAGGCAAACACAAAATGAAAACAAAGGCGCGGAGATCTAATTAAGACTCCATGAAGCAGGGGCTGGTATCTCTGTGATCTGGCTGGAGAGATTGCTGTTTTCTTTCTCCCCGTCACTGATACAAATGAGTTCCTAATTCCTTCTTTTGTGAAGAACAGGTTATCGCCGTCCTATTCATTAAGTTACTTCAGGGCCCCGCAGCAGAGCTCAATGGCAGTTTAAATTAGCAGCCTCTGCCTTTGGCACCATCCCTGGGAAGGAGAATAAATTCCCCTGGCTTTGGAGGCTGAGGGACACAGAGGCAGACGAGTGACCTTGAAGGTATTTGAAGGGCAGTCCCATCCATCCCTGCTCACGGCCTGCAGGATAAAGCTCAACCCCCTTGCTGGGAACTGAAGGCCCTCCATGCTGATGCCTCTGCAGCTCTCCTCTCCGGATCCCTCCCTCTCCCTGGTCTCCCCCACCCATGCACACTGGCTGTAGGGCATTCCTCTCTGGGCAGCCCTGCTGTTTCCTGTTTCTAGAAGGCCCCTCTCTCTCCTCCTGTTGCTGTCTTGAGGTACATTTTCCAAGATGTACCTCAAGATGCTTCTCTTGGAGGACGTTTCTGACTCCCCAGATATAATCATGAGACTCCTCCCTTGTAACTGAGAGATGTGCACCACCCACAATACACCAGTGCACATCCTCCTAGTCCTGCCTGGACCACAAACCTGTGGGCGGGTTGTTCTTCTCCACATTTACAGGGCTTGACCGGCTATTCGACATGTAATGGTTTATACTTGTCTAGGAGGAAAGGAAGGATATAGGAAGAGGGGAAGAAGGAGGAATGAGAAGGCAGGCCACAAAGGGGGGTAGCTCATTTGATATTCAATACCCTCTGGACCTGGGCATTTGGTGAAGAAATGAGATAATACTCTGCTTCCTGGCTACATCCTCTCCTTCACTCAGCCAACATTGAACACTGGCTTTGAGCACCTTTTTTCCTCTGTGGTTTCTGTCCACCATCAGCCTTTAGATTTGCTCTCCAATGCACTATTTCTTACCCTGCCCTCTCAACTTGTTGGCTTATGGAACCCAGGACATACAGATGCTTCTTCAGGACCACTTGGAAGGCGAGAGAGTTTAAAACTGAATGAGCGCCCCCTAAGAACATCCCCTCATCCTCCCACCTGGAGATTCAGGGACCCTGCCGTGCCGCGATTCTGTGTGTCTATTTATTTTAGGTGCTCACCTCTGCTTTCCAGTAATGGAGCACCTCAGATGCAGTGAGCTTTTTACTACTACTACTACTACTACTACTACTACTACTACTATTATGATTAATTTTGCTATCCTATTAGATGTGCATTTTAAGTCAGGTTCCACAGAAACGGATAAAGGAAATGCTCCCAGGAGAAACTGGAAAGAGAGTGGGGGGTCGGGGAGGGAGGGGGAAGAGAAGTCATGTGAGGGGCCAACCTCAGCCACCCTACAGTGGAGCTCTGGAGTAGGAATTACTCCTCAGAGTTCGTCCTGACTCAGGCAAGGTCGCTGGGCTCTCACTCCCAAGTCAGCTATTGGCTAAGCGGGAGGAGGTGTAAATTCCCCGACACTACACATGGCCCACCAATGCAGGGAGGGGGAGGCACAGAGGAGGTGCAGGGTTCCAACGGGATTGGGTGGACCCCAACAGTGTCCACTACCGTGTTACCCCCAAGTCTAACATCACTAACAACCACAGACCTTATAAACCATAGGTAGCCTAGCTTTACTATCTCATACAAGAAAAATGAGGTCAAGAGAAGGGAAGACATTCCTTCAAGGATGCACAGATTGTGAGTGGGAGAGCTGAGACGGGAATGCAGGCCTTGGATCGGAGTCCTGGCCTCTTGCCTGACATCTGGCCTTGTTATCAATATGGTGTAAGCAAAAGGTGTCCACTGGTAACCCACTTGGCTAAAACTCAGTATATTGGTTCTCAATGAATCAACTGTTGTTTGCAAAGTAATTAATAATGGTGCAAAATATATCTTTAAAACAGCATTTAGGATTTCCACTAAGTTGCAAGGTGTCCTAGTATCTGTAAAGTCAGATATTTTACAAGAAACTGCACACATGTTGAAATTTAGGTTTCTTGCCTCTCTGCCCTGCCACCCCTCTTGGTTCTGCCCCAGCCTTTTGGGTCACTGAAATGAGGTCAAGTGTCTCCCCCACTTTCCCATAGGTGATCGGGGGATGAAATGGGAAGGAAAGCCAGACCCTATATTAAACCAAATTGAAGTCCCTAAGACGAAATATTTTATTTTTCAATTGCAGGTTTTAAGGCAAAACTTAATGGTAGTGCTATATAGGGCTTGTGTGTTTGGCATCATCAGAATGGATCGTTCAGCTAATTGTTAAGAAATGCTTATTGTCTTTGCAAATTTATCTTACCTGACATCTGCATACACTTTAAGCTTCAGCCCGTAAATCCTGCCAAATTTCGAACTCTAGCAAAATCCGAACATTCCTTCTCCTGCATTACAATTCTCAGCGAAGTTTCTCATTCACATCACCCTGCGGCTGCAATCTTCTCCCCGCGGCACGGTTACCGTCCTCCCCGTGGGCCTTTCAGCGCACAGAGAATGAGCTCGGCGCAAGGACTTGTCCTGGACTCCCCACCGAAGCCGCATCTTTTCTGAGCCAGTGAGAAAAATTCAAAATGCGACAGGCAGATGGAGTGGCATTCCCAGCAAGCGTGGACGGCGTTACATCCCTGATAACAGCATTTAAAAAATTAGGGTACTTGCCACTGAAAATCTTCTGAGCACTACTGAAAAATGGAAAAGCAGTACAGACATTGGACAAAGAGCAATTAGGTTTTGCCGCTTGTGTGAGGGAGGAGGGTCCCAGCAAGCAGGCCGAAGGCAGGGTCGGAGGCAGGCAGGGTGAGAGAGCCCAGAGATCAATCCCTGATCCTAGCCGTCAGTGTCAAACAAGCCCTGTTGTGCGGGGAGGGGCAGAGTGTGTGTGACAGAGTCTAATTGAAAACTGACAAATGAAACGAGCGGCTGTCGGGACCAAGTAAACACACAGCTTCTTAGGCAAACATTATCTTTGGGAGCTGTCTCACTCCCTGTCTAAGACGAAGAGTTATTTTCTGGTTTGGGTGCTTGACAATGGTTGAACTTGGGCCATCCATTCGGACTGGGGATCTATTTTAAAGAGGTGCTTCTGAGGGATTGTCTGCTTTTGAGACCTGGGTTTCTTTTAAGTGAAATTGATTGTGTTACACTGACGTTTCCTCTTAATCCACTCACCGCTTTGAGAATCCTTGGCCATGTGGCCAGACACCCAGGACACGCACCTGCCATTTGGCAATCCTGTCATCGAGGAAGCACAGGCAGGGCCGGGGAGTGAGATCGCGTGCAGCCAGAAGAGCTCCCCAGGAGGCGAGCTACTAATCCATGCTTCGCCTGACTTTATTTTAAATTAATTTAGGGTTGCAGCATTCTTACTAATGCAAAGTGTGCACAGGGTCCCTACGTGCTGCGTATAACTGGGAGGATGAGGTTCAGGCCTATTCGGAGGCTCTTGTTACAGATGAATCTGCGGGGATTTTCCACGCTTGCATAGTTCCCGCGATTACGATTTAGAATCTACAGGGCCCTGGAGAGCAGCCGTGAGAGGGAGGTGGTGAATTTGTCTCCTTGAATCCCTGCAACTGCTCTCTGGCTCGAGGCAGGTGGAAGAATTCGGTTTTGCCAGCCGTGAGATATTGTGATGCTGTGAAGTTCAGATTTTACATCGCAAGGTCTGGATAACCTTCCTCCCAGTGGTTCTGAGCCTGTTTTCTTGTCTGTCAAATGGCAATACCACTTAGTGCCTCTCTCATCGGGTGGTTTAAATGCTGGTGAAGGCAGAATGCCTGGCCTCTTACATGTGCCCACGATGTTGACTATTGCTGCTCTTATGTCTAAAGGTAAGGTCCTCAGAACTAAAACCAGCATTAAGAAATACAGGAAAATAATATTATGTATTAGAAGAATCCCTCAGTTTTCTTATTCAGACAATGGAATAAAACCACCTGTCTGGCTTAACTCACAGGGTTGCTCTGAGAATCAAATGAGATAATGTATGTGCAAGCACAGATAAAGGATTATGTGTAATGCACACCTGTAAGATTAGCGTGAAACCTCTTTCAATGTCTTCTCACCGACATATGGGATCACTGTCCTTTAGCCATGTGGATCTTTTCCTTCTCATTTTCTTGTATGTGACTTAAAATTTCCCTGCTCATCCCATGTGACCTATGAATACCCCCTTTTGTCCAGAGTGGAGCCAACGGGAGCAGGTGAGGGGCAGAAGGAGGTGGCATTCCTCAGAGAGGCAGGCGAGGGGCAGGGGGAGGTGGCATTCCTCAGTGAGGCAGGTGGCTGGCAGCCCCCTGGGTGTGTGCATTTGTCCCAAACACTCAGCCTGGGTGTGTTCTGGATCCCTCCAGCCTGGGAGAGCTCAGTCTTCTTTCAGAAACGGAGGCAATAGTTGCTTATAAAGTAATTGTGAAAGCATTTGGGGAGGTCTCTGTTTCTGCAGGACTTTGGGCCAGCCTCGGGAAGGGTCATATTCATGGGTGCTTAGGGCAGGTACCACCTTTTTCTACCCGTTTGGATTCTTTTCTTAGGAGATGGCCTCTAAACCAGTGGTCGGCAAACTCATTAGTCAACAGAGCCAAATATCAACAGTACAACGATAGAAATTTCTTTTGAGAGCCAAAAACCGACTTCTGCGCATGGGCCACGAAGTTTCAATCGCACTGTACGTGCGCGCCCGCACGTGGCATTTTGTGGAAGAGCCACACTCAAGGGGCCAAAGAGCCGCATGTGGCTCGCGAGCTGCAGTTTGCCGACCACTGCCCTAAACCAAGACCTTAGGTGCACCTGGTCACTTCTGTGAGGTCTGCGTGTAAGCAGTGGAACCCCCAAATGTGCCCGGGTTCCTCACGTTGCCTGCTTTATACACAGCACTGGGCCAGTTTGATAAGGCTTTGGCACTGGGGCCCCTTCTGTCTGGCAGGCATCTGCCTTTCTGTCTGGGTCTAGGTCCCTGTGTAGGTCAGACTCTCTCCAACCCTTGAGCACCAGGCCTAGATTGGATGAAACTTAGAGATCTGGCCTTTTCTGACCCTCAGTGGATCAGAATTAGTCTATGTTACTCTCCCATAGCCCCCAGGTGTACATTCTAAAGAGTCAACCAATGGACCATTCACTCACCAGAGATATAGGGCACCTATTAAGTCGAGGAAATTTTTTTTGACTGTAAGCAATGGGAACATTCTGACTAGTTTGGGGTCAGGGAGGTGAGAGTTATTGGAAACTTGTAATAGTTGGAGACTGCTAGTGTCCACCAAAGCTATTCTTGCCTTCTTCCATAGAAGTGGAGTTGAAGCAGGAGGTGGCTGCTCAGACAACATTTCCCAGCCCCACCCTCACAGCCAGGTGTCACCGTGTGTCCAAGTTCTTGCCAATGAGCATGAGCAGGAGTTTCACATGCCTCGCCTAGGCCCAGCAGCTAAGGGCATGAAGGTTCACTCTGGCACATCTTCCCCTCTTCCCTCTGGCTGGCATAGCTTCACTGGGGTGACTGGAAGGCACATGGTGCTGAAGATGACAGAGTCGCTGGCAGTCAGGGACAACAAATGACTGTGTGGAACCGTGCTGTCCCAGTGGACTGTTACTTTGCAAGGAATAAACGTCTACTTTGTTTGAGCTATTGCATCTTGGAGCGCTGCGCTTTAACAATTTAACCTTCACCTTATGAATTCAGGGTAGGGAATTGAGAGGATTGCTTACAACTCAGCCTTGGGAAGGCAGGGAGGGGCAGCTTTGGACACCTCGAGCAGCAGGGTTAGTATATCTGCTCTTTGAGCACTTCCACGAAGCAGGCCCCTGGTCACTGTTACTGCTGGGACCCTCTATTCATTCAGGTTCAAATTTCCATGAGATGATCCAACAGGGTAAGGGTTCCACCCTGAGCTGTGTCCAGAGAAGTAGGGTCGACATAGAAACAGGAACACTGAGCTCCCTCATCAGTCTGGATTTGGGTGGGGAAGACAGGTAACTGAGTAACACAGTTTGGAAAGGTCAGAGCTATGGCTGTTACCATGAAAGCTCAGGGAGAAGCAGTTGACATGATTAGGAATGAGGAGGGGAGATGACAGAAAAAAAGATAGAGGAGGTGATATCATTCTTTTCCCTGGATGGTATTTATGTGTAGATATTCCTAAGTGCCCAATTGTCCATCATGAATCTATTGCCCAAGACTACTCCCCTGTGATCTGGATACCATCTGTGGTAGGTAGATTGGCTAGTCTGTAGCACCTGGTTATTCAATCAAACATGTACCTAGGTGTTGTTGTGAAGGGATTTTTGTGGGATTTTTAAAGTCAACTGATCTGCAATCAGATCAGTTGACTTTAAAAATTCTTGGAATTTTTAAAGGAGATTATTCTTGATAATGTAGGTGGCCTCATGCAATTAGTTGGAAGGCCTTAAAAGCAAAACAGGTTTCCCAGAGAAAGAAGAAATTCTGCCTCATGACTGCAGCATCAACTCCTGTCTGAGATTTGCAGCCTGCTGGCCTGCCCTATGGGTTTCAAACTTGCCAGCCCTACCAATAATCTGAGCCAATTCCTTGAATGCATCCCTTTCTCTCCATGTATATAGATGAAATACATTCATCTATCTATCTATCTATCTATCTATCTATCTATCCATCTATCATCTATCTATCTATCTGTCATCTATCTATCTATCTATCTATCTATCTATCTATCTATCTATTACCTATCTTTCCACACACACATCACCTGCTGGTTCTGTTTCTCTAGAGAATGCTGACTAACATGCCATATCTTTACCATTTCTCCCATCCAAATGCACATGGTTTAACCAGCTCTTCATTGGAAGATAGGACAGTGGTACAGGATCTCTGGAGCAGCTCCTTTGCCTTCTTGCCACATCCCAGTAGGTGAGACCTCTTGGGCAGGTATTCAGGGAGTGCCCCAGGCAGCCATGTTATGATTTCCTTTTTAAAAAAATATATTATTATTGATTTCAGAGAGGAAGGGATAGGGAGAGATAGAACATCAATGATGAGAGAGAATCATCCATTGGCTGCCTCCTGCACGCCCCCTAATGGGGATTGAGCCCGCCTTTCTGGTTCATAGATTGACACTCAACCACTGAGCCACATGGGCCAGGCTGATTTCCAAACTCCTGCTCCTCATTTCAGGGTATCTTATCATATGTTCCTGCCTTCCTGCCCCCTATCTTGTTTCTATGCCTTATTATTTATTGCTTTTTATTCTCATTCCCTTTTCCTCACATCCCTTAGGAAATCTTTCAAATGCACTTGATATGTATTCATTCATTTTTATTTGTGTTATAGATTATGTATTATATTGTGTGCAGTATTTTAACGTACACAAATAAAATTGGGTTGTTCCTTTTCTTTGTTTAAATGCAACAATATGTTTGCAACATCTCTTCCTGTTGGTCTGTGTACCTCTGATACTTATAACTGCTGCAGAGTATGACATCATGTGTATCCACCATATTAATTCCATCCTTCCCCCAGAAATGGACACTTAGATTGGCTCCAACCCTCCCCCTACAACCAATGCTGCAATAAACAGCCTCCTGGGCATACCTCAGAATTCCTCTGTGATCTCTACCCAGGAGCAGAGTTAATGGGCCATAGAGTACTTAATCTAAGTGCTTAATCTAAGCACTTCCAGAATGATCCCCAGAATGGCTGCACCCACCCACACTCTCACTAGCACTGCACAGGGGTTCCCATATCCCCATATCCTTGAAAACCACTGGCATTATTCAGTTTTCTATTTTTTGCCAAGTTGGTCAATGTTAAGTGATGGAGCCTAGTTATTTAATTTGCATTTTTCTAGTCACTAATCAACATGAGCATCTCTTTACATGCTTATTGCACTTTCATGATTTCCCTGTTGTGAACTGACGGTGGTTATTGATCATTTTCTTTTGGGGCTTCTGACTTTTTCTTGTTGATTTTTTGATTCATGAGAGTTCTTTAAAGATTTTTGATATTAGTCCCTTATAAGTTTTAGATGCTGTAAATATCTCTTCCCATTTTGCTGTTAGTTAACTTTTATTGTACAAAAATCTTTAGTTTCAATATTATCAAATTCATTAATTTTTCATCTTGTGCTTTTTAGATTTTGTTTAAGAAGTTCTTTTCTAGCCCTAGATCAGACACATATTTTCTTCTGTTATTATCTATTTACATTATAGTTTTATCTTTCATATTTAGATATTTAATTCATTTGGCATCTATCTTGGAATGCTGGATTAGGTAAAGTTCTTTTTTTCTTAATTTAGTGAGTCAATTTTCCCAACATGTTGTATTAACAGCCTGCTCCAGTTTAATTTGTGGAGATATAAAATTTCTGTGTATCCACAGGGCTCTATCTTAGCTTATTTTTCTCTTCCTTTGGACTGTGTTTGTTCTTGAATGTTCCACACTATTTTTATTACTATGATTTGATAATATATTTAGTTGGGCAAGTCTTTCCACTTTATTCTTCATTTTCAAAGCTGACTTAGCTTTTCATGAGTCTTATTGTCTATACTAGAGTCCCGTTGCATGAATTAGTGCAGGGATAGGGTCCCTAGGCCTGGCTGGCAATCAGGGCCAATTGGAGTCTTCCTTCCCCAGGTTGCCGGCTGCTGGCGGGGGCCTTCCTTTGTTCTGTGCCGCCCCCTGGTGGTCAGTGCACATCATAGCGAGCAGTTGAATTCCTGGTTGGTTAAACTCCCCAGGGTACAATTTTCATATTAGCCTTTTATTATATGGGATAATCTCTGTACCTTTTCTTTAATTTTGCTGTGAACCAAAACCTGCTCTAGAAATGATAAAAATAATAAACCCATTATGTGTCGATATACATAATATACCTTTTTGAGAATAACTCTATTTTCCAAAATAAAAATAAATAATGAAGAATGGCAATTGTTTTACATTAGAAAAATATCTTTAATAGCAGACACCTGGCTCCTTATCTCTGTTTCTACAATATACTATTAGTAGTTGTTTTGGTTGACATACGTGAAGGAAATCTGTCCTAATTCAAATATGTAGTTGAAAAAGGTGGTGATATTTTAATAGCCTTTTCAGATAATTGTGGATATTCTTCTCTGATATTATACCAAAACTTGACAAGAGGCTATTTCTTAAAGGTTAGTTGAAATATGGAATCTGAAACCATATCAATGACCTTTTCTTACTCTTGTATATTAAAATTTACTTGTCTATCTTGTACTTTGAGTGCATCTTTTACTCATGTATAATTTTGCAACATTGTTCATTGTTCATTTGGAATCAGTTCATTCGGTTATGCAGATATTATAAATAGTCACACATTTTATTATAAGATATCAGGAAATCACATTCATTAATATCACTACTGATCTCATTTAAAAAGTCATTAAATATTGGGAAGTTGTCAAGCTCAGGGTGATGGATACAGGTTTTTTAAAATTCCAGTTTTTACATGAAAAGTTGAATTTTAACATTGGCAGCAAATGATATTAGTTGTCCCTAAGGTAAAAGGCTCACTTTATTCATTTTTGAGAAAATGTCTCCCAAATATTCAAGTCTGAGTAACCAGGTTTATCTGTCAGTATTTGTTTCAAATAAAAATTGTTCTGTAGGAAAAGGTGGCCAATTTAGCTCACAGAAAACAACTGTTCAGGGACTTTTTCTCAAGACAAACTTCATACTTCAATATGAAGCTGATGTGTTTCAGGTACATTTCTCATATAAAATATTGAAAAGATGTTTATCAAGAATTGAGATTTAATAAAAGGAATACCTTGAATACCACTTTCTACTTTAAGGACATTCTTAAGTAATAATGGCAATTGTTTTTTCTTACTATGAATACATAATAGTGAAGAATACAGAGTGAAAAAAGCAAATCATGTCTAATAAGCATTATAATGAAAATGGTTTTGACCTTGCAGAGTTTCTGCAAGGTCAAAACCTTGTGGACCACTGCTGATTGAGCACCACGGCTCTAGAGTGTGTACCTGGGAGTGAAATTGCTGGATGTTAGGCATTCATATAGTCAGATTTTTTATATAATGCCAAATTGTTTTCCAAATTGATTGTAACACATTCTACTTCTACCAAGAATTCTCATTTCTCTGCATTCTCAGAGCCACACTTGATATGACCACATTTTTCTATTTAGGTCAATATGCATCAGTACCTCTCTGTGGCTTTAATTTGCAATGCCTTGTCCCACATCTTTCCTTATCTTTATTGGCTATTTATGTTTCTTCTTCCATCAAGTATTTTTGTCCAATTTTTTTCTTAATTTTTTTTTTTTGGTCTGTAGGCATTTGTTGGTCTGTATAGATTCCTCTACTTTTCTCTTTTAGAATCCTTCAACTTTCATTTCTTTTCCCTCTTCCTTTATCTTGGGATCTGTTACCCTTACCTACAAAAAAAAAAAAAATTATAAATTTTCAGGAGGGTTTTTCCCAATGTTGTAAGGTCTGTGCTGCTAGTATTGCTAGACAGTCCACATTTTTTCTTCTCTGCCATCCACTGCATCATTGCTACACAACAATAGGCTCTGGTCTCAATGACTAATAGCCCTCCAGGAGAGGGAAGAGTGAACTCTGCACCCACATAACTTTTGTTCCAGGCTTTTGTTTTCTCCAAAACCTGCAAGATTATATTAGTTGTCATGGGTGAGGGAGAGACATGGAGAGATAAAGGGAGATAAAGGAGATCTGTGGATAGAGGGGAGAGAGAAGAAAAATATTTCCAGAGATTGGTGGAGGGGAGATGGTTGGAGGACCCTGCTAGCAGGAGCAAGCACCACCAACTGTGGTAGCTCCCTGGAGATGGACCGTCAACTCAGAGGATGGAGGGTTTCTTAGCCTCAGCAAAGATTCCTATGCCCCAAAGACAGTGTGCGAGAGGCAAAACTCAGATCTCCAAGAGTCCACTGTGACTATGGCCAATGTGGATGCTAGGACTGATCATGATGGAGTGGTACTGGTGGCCCTTGCAGAATCTCCAAGCATCTCCTGAAGCTGAGCTCTCTGAAGTGATGTTAGGGATGGGATGAGGGTGGGGTGAAATAGAGAGGCACTTTCTTGCTGTCCTAGAAGGATAAGGACTTAAAAACCAGACTGAAAGAGAATAAAGAAATGGGTATTTCTAACACACTAATTTGGAGATTGATATTTATAATTGCTAAAACTATAACTCTGATTGTATTTCTTATAAATGAATGATGCTGGCGTCATCATGATGAGAACTCTCACTTCTCTTCTGGCCCCGAGTTAAATTTCCTGACTTCCTGCATTAACAAATAAGAACAGGTCCAGGCCCAAGTTAATCAGTGAATCTGTGGATATGTGTGGGGTCCAGGAATCTGTATTTTAATAAGTCCCCAAGTGATTTTTGATTCAGGTGCCTGTGTTTTATTTGCTAGATTTTCCCTGAGTGGTTGGTGAGGGAAAGAGATTCATTTGGCCCTATTTCAATATCTGTCATGCAATGTTGTTGCCAGTATTAAAGAAACTGTTTGCAAAGTGCCCAGAATAAAGTGGAGAGCAATTAGTGACAGGTTCTATTATGATGATTATTTGGGGAGGTGAGGCTTGGGTTTCGCCTGAAAGAGTAGATAGAAGCTAGCTAAAAAAAAATGGTGAAAAAGTATTTCAGAAAGTGGAAGATCAGCACACAGGAGAGAGCTGGACATACCCAGGGTAGGACAGGTCATTCATGGGGCTGGAGTATAGAGGGCTAGAGGGGGTTCTTAGGGGAGGCTGCTGGAGAGGTGGGCGAGGACCGAATCTTTGTACACCTCAGGTTTTAAATGGGAGAGGGCAAGTTGAGCAAGTGGGTTGGAAGGGAGAGGGATTGGAACCATGGAGACCAGCGAGGGGCTGTTCTACTCATTTAACCTCCTCTACCTGACGGTGCTGTGCTGTGCGAGACAATCTTTCAACGTTGCCTGCAGTTCTGGATTCATGCTTTAGTTGTTGCCTTCCTTTAAGATGTGTCTAGTGTGTCATCTTTGTAATTATAGTAATCAGTTATGATTACAGTGACAGTACCCAGTGCAAAAGAAAGCTGCCATGCATTATAAAGTCAAAAGAATGGCCCAAAACATCCCAGAGGCTGCGGAGCCCAAGGCCACAGCAAGGAGATTTGGAACTCGCAAGTAACTCTCTGTGCCTCTCTTTCTAAGGCGGGTGACCCCAGGGTGAATTCCGCATCCTTGACTGGTGCATAACCATCCAGTCACAAGGTGGGAATAGTCTCCCTGCCTCACTCAGGAAATAACCTGACAGGGGGAACATAGATAAAGCAAGAGTCAGCTTCCTGAACCTACTGCCCTTCTTCCCCAGAAACCTGAGGTTTTGCTTTAGATTTCACATCCCAAGCCCCCTTTTGCCACCTGGTTTTCAGCCCCTGATTCTTACCTCGTTAATTTACTGGGATCCTCAGCATCTAGAACAGTGCCTGGCTCGTCTTAGACTCTCTGAAATCTTTGTTGGGAGACTGAGTAGCCCACGAGGAAGTTGTCTACCGGCTGCTGCAGGCTTATCTTTCAGCTCACCTCACTCTTCCATCTGCCTCCTGCGGGTCAGCTTCACTTTCTATTGGCTCCTTCCCACAGCTTTTGAAGAAGCTCAAGTCACCCTCAGGTAAAAATAGAAACACTCTCCTTTGGCCCTCCAGCTAATATCTGTCTGCCTTGTCTCATTTCCCGTTAGCTCCTTAAACTTCTCGCATTGCCCTCTGTGTCCTCCACTCTGTTGGAAGGACCCTCAACAAGGTCAGCGTGGCTGCTGCTGAGTCTACTGTTTGCTTTTTAGTCATTTTCGTAGCTTTTGTATAAGGGCCACTTTTCTCTCAAAACTTTCCTCTCTCGGGGAGGAAACATTACATTTCACTGATTTTTCTCCTAATTCAGATCCTTATGTTTTAGTTCGCTCCCTCCCTTGAGGTCTTCTTCTGTCTGCCTCCTAAACATTGGGGCTCCTTAATGTTTCATGCTCAGCCGTTTCTCTTATCACCTCCCACCACCCCTGAGGGATTAACTGTGACACACATGCTGAGGGCGCACAAACCTTCCCTTCCTAACTCTAGACTAATCAGCCTTTCCCCAACAGCCCTGCCTGGCTGTTTCCCGGGAGGCTCAGGGAAGTGACCCAAACACCCCTAGAATCTTATCTTCTAGGTGGTCTATTTCCTGAGACTGCTCTGGGTACCACCAACTGTATCAGTGAGGATCCAGTACTTATTAGAGTGAATTTAGTTTAGGATGTTGGTGAGAAGGCATTAGAGGACTAAAGGCACAAAGAAGAGGCTAAAAGAAGGCTCTTAAGGCTACTGCTGGAAACAGCTACCACCACTAAAGACAAGTGAACAGGGGTGGGGTTTAGAGAACTGAGAAGCTCTGAGGAGGGCTCCACAGAGCTGAGATTCAGACCACACATAGACAGTACAGCCAGTCTTGTGCTAAAACCTCAGGAGTTTGAAGCAGAACCTACAGAGCTGGGACTCAGGGGTCTGAGGAGGGGTACTGACTGGCTGGGGCTATTTCTAAAGGGGATACATACATCAGGCTGGTTCTTATTTACTGCTGTGGCTAGGGTACAGCCTTGGTGAGAAACAAACCATACAGGTAGGGCACATCCTTCCCTCTCCTCTCATCACCCTCTGACTGGTGTCCTACAAGGAGCCCTCTTGGAAATGGAGAGTGCAGTCAGTCTTCAAAATTCAGAAGTATGAACTGGAGCCAGATTGGTCATTAGCATTCCATCATTCACCTCCACCCCTGCCCCTCACACTGTGCTCCTTGTCCCAGATAATGATGATCAACTCATGTTCACTCTAGTCAGCAGAGTGGGTCGACTAGGTCTCTGTCTTTTCTCATATCCCACAGCCAACCTCATCTCAACTTAACTAGTTACTTACAATTTAGCCACCTAAATTGTATTTTATTAAAAAAAAAAAACTTTTTATTTTAATGATTTTAGAGAGAAGAAGAAGAAGAAGAAGAAGAAGAAGAAGAGAGAGAGAAGAAGGAGAGAGAGAGAGAGAGAGAGAGAGAGAGAGAGAGAGAGAGAGAGAGAGAGAAAGAGAGGTGAGAGAGAAACATTGATTGGTTGCCTCCTGACCGGGGATCGAACCTGCAACCTGGGTATGTGCCCTGACCAGGAATTGAACCCGTCACATCTTGGTGTACAGGACAATGTTGCAACCAACTGAGCCACACCAGCCAGGGCCACCTAAATTACATTTTAAAGTTGTTCCTTCCTTTCTGCCCCCCAATGTCCCTGCATTCATGCTGACCTTTGTCATCACCAAACTAAGTAACCATAGCAATGGCCTACTAACTGGTCTCTTTGACTCCCTCTTTGTTTCTTCCAAGCCATCCACACCTTAGCCAAAGTGATCTTTCTAAAATGTTAATGCTGAATATTGTTCCAATGGCACACACCCATTGATGGCTCCTCTTTGTGGCATGGGAACGTGTGAGGATCCAAGAATGGCATTCTGAGTTTTTCATCACCTTGCCTTCGTTTTCCTCTTCAGTCTGGTCATTGTCTGCCTTGCGTCCCATACTTCACCCATGCAGAACCACAGGTGAGGCCATGGAACCGTTCTTTCACTCCATCTACGTCTCTCTGAAATGCCTACTTGTCAACTATATGCTGGCTGCCTGGCAAACCCCTTCTCATGCTCTTAAATCCAGTTGCAGTTGCTTTTATGGAGAAGCCTTCCCTGATCTCCCCAGGGTAAGTTAATCATTCATTCCTTTGTGGCCCAATCATGGCTTGTCTCTCTCATAGAATTTATCTCACTGAATTGCACATTTTCATTGGTAAATCTGTCTCACAATATGAATTAGGGTTAGGCTTAGCAGCAAGTGACAGGAAACCCAAAATGACAGTAGCATAAACAACTTAGGTGCTTATTTCACAGTCACATTTGAACTCAGTCCTGGGCTGGCATGGTTGCTGGAGCCCTTTACCTGGCTGACCCATCTCCCTCAACATACAGCTTCCGTTCATGGTTCAGGCTGGTTGTTTTAGCTCAGCCCACTGGGCTCACATTCCAGCCAGCAGGAAGGAGAAAAAGGAGGGTGACCGATGCATGTTCTCAGTCTGAGGCCACCTCCACAGATCACAAACTTCTGAGAACCAGGTTGTAGTAGCTTTCCAGGGCTGCCGTAACAAATGACCACAAACTGGTGGCTTAAAACAATATAAATTTATCTTCTCACTGTTCTGGGGGCCAGAAGTCTGAAATCAAGGTGTTTGCAGGGCCATGCTCCTCTGAAGGCTCCAGGGAAGGATCTGTCCCATGCCTTTCTCCTAGACTCAGTGGTCATGGACAATCCTTGGTGTTTCCTGGCACACCACATCACTCCACTCTCTGCATCCACCTTCACATGGCCTTCTGCTCTCCGTGTCTTCCCATGGTCGCCCTATAAGGACACCAGTCATAGGATTCAGGGCCTACCCTACTTCAGTAGGACCTCATCTCAACTTAACTAGTTACTTTTGGAAAGACCCAATATCCAAATAAGGTCACATTTTAACATTTCGGGCGGACATGGACTTTGGAGGGACATTATTCACCCCAGTTCAAGGGTCTTACCTCTTCACCTTGCTAACATGAGGCAAAATACCTGGCACATACTAAGAGCTTAACAAGAAGTTTTCAGAGTTGAATACAACTGCTTACTGACTTCCAGTGTGTTTGGCTACAGTTCTGCTCAATTAACATTCACTGAATTCCTTTTCCACAGGGCTGGTTAATCATTTTGTGACATTTTCTCATGAAAAATTAGAACCAAATCAGTGTGGGATGACTTCCTGGTGATATTCATACTCATTTAAAATTCATCTTTTCTTTTTTTTCCAAAATAAGACACGGACACAGTTTCAAAGAGAAATAATACTTTAAACAATTAGAAGAATTTATGACAAAATAAAGCAACCTTCTTCCCATTTCTCAGTCTGCTCTCCAGTTCTGCCTGTTGACTCTCTGGCTGTGCTTTGTGGCATCGGCTCCATGTTTCTGAGTAACCTGTGTACATTCTCAGTTTTAGGCCTTGTCACAGATTTGTCCGTGCTTCACCACATCCCTTGGCTCCACTGCAGTGAGGCTGTCCTGCTGCTAGGGGCCAATGTGGGTGCGCCTGAGGACTTTCTGCAAAGTCTGCTCTGCCTGTGAACAGGGCAGGCTGGAAGTACTGAGGAATTCCCCTGGAAGTAGCCCCCAACCTAATGGGACTTGCAGTATAAATCCCCTCACTTCCTCCTGTTGATGGACTAACTCTGAGGCATGCACTGCACCATTCCCCAGCGTTTTGCCATGCATGTAAGATCTAGTTGCTCCAAGTGGGTTCTGGTTGTGCATGCTTATTGGTGGCCCTGTCCTACATACTCTCTATGGTATTTTCTGTATCTCTCAGGTAAGTTCTTAAAACCCCCACCCCCCAAAAAAACCACTACCACCACCAACACACACACACACACACACACACACACACACACACACACACACACACCATTTTTTAAATTGCAGTAAATATACATAACATAAAATTTATCACTTTAACTAGTTTTAAGTGTGCAATTCAGCAGCAATTAGTACATTCACATTGTTGTATAACCATCATCACTACTCATTTCTAGGATTTTTCATCATCTCAGACAGAAACTCTATACCCATTGAACAACATCTCTCTATTATACCCTTTCCCCAGCTCCTTGGTAACCACTCCAAATAAACTTTTGCATTAACCCTTGTCTCAGGGCCTGTTTCTGGGGAAACTCAAGCTATGACAGACATTGATTTCCCATCACGATGATTCATTTATTATTTTATTAAACTTAATTAGCTATCTACTATGTGGCAAGCACTGTTCTATAAGCTTATATTACATGTGGTTAGGAAATGTTGTAAGGAAAGCAAAGCAGAGTAAGATGATAAGATGCTATAGATTGGGGGATAATTATTTTAGATATCTTGAACAAAAGAAGAGACATTTAAGCAGAGACTTGAATAAAATAAGGAAGTGGGCATGTCCTGCCTAACTGCCAGAGTAAGAGCCCAGAGGTAGGAATAAAATTGGTTGAGGATTTAAATTTTTTACTCTTTCTACTGGCATGTTGCATGTTTCTTTGATCTTCTCAATATAGTTATATCACACAGTTTGGTTAAACTAGTAGTTGCTTGTTATATTATTAGGCTTATGGATATACTGTATTGTTCACTGCTAAGCCGTGTGGTATACTATAGTATATTTTTGCTCTTGCACAGCTTTTTTTCCTCCCTAGAGTTATTTTTTTTTCTTTGATTAGAACAGAACCCCCAGTGTGTGTGTGTGTGTGTGTGTGTGTGTGTGTGTGTGTGTGTGTGTGTGTGTTTAATTAGTTCTACTTTTATTCCTGGATATCTTTCTGCTGACACTTTCTGTTTTTCTGGTTTCTTCTTTAGGTATGGCCCCTGACTGTCATCTTGGGCTTCTTCTCACTGTTTCTCTGATGTATCTATGACTTCCTAGATCCAGTCTTTCTCTTTCTTGGTTTAATTCCACCTTTCCTCTTTCTCTTAGTTGTATGTGTATATGCAGGTATTTATCTATTGCTGAAACTCATCTTCTAGGTAGCTTGTAGCAATCCGTATGCTAAAGTCATGATCCCACACGTGGTGTGTGGAGGTAGAGGCCTTTGGGAGGCAATTAGGTTTATATGAAGTAATAAGGTGGAATCCACATGTTGGCATCAGTGCCTTTATGAGGAGAGATACCAGAGAGCTTTCTCCCCTCTCTCCTGCCATATGAGGATAACGGAGAAGGCAGCCATCTGCAGGAGGGCTCACACCAGAAACGGAATTATTCAGCACCTTGATCTTGGGGTTCCCAGCCTCCAGAATTGTGAGAAATAAATGTTTGCTGTTGAAGCCATTCAATTTATAGTATTTGTTTTGGCAGCTTGAGCTGATGGAGAAAAGGAGCCATTCCTTGACTGTGTAGAAGCTATTGGACAGTTCTATTTCAGTTTCTCTTTTTGCCCCTCCTTTTCCAGAACTCAATACCTTCATTCTGGAACTCCAGGGTCCTTCAGGTGGACTGATTAGCTGTTCAGCATTGTCTGTCCTGCATAGTGATTATCATTCTTCCACCCACTCTCTGGCTTGTAGAATTTTGCTGATATGTCTCTTCAGCTACAGTTTCTTCTCCTCTCATTGTCTTTGTGGATTTACTCCTTTGTTATTATAACATTACTGCCATTTCAGGAGGGAGCAGACGTACATGGGTGTGCTCATTCCACATATTTACCCGAAGATTCCCCTCTTTTGCCAGCTGGTTTGCACCAGCAGTTGGTGGCTACTGCTGTAATCCACACTTCAGAAAGCCCTCCTGCAGAATGCCTGCAGGGATGCTAGCAAGAGCAGAAATGAGGTGATATTGAAGTGCGTGAGCCCTGGGCTAGACTGCTGCACTTGAATATTGGCTCTACCACAGATTAGCTGTATGTCCTTGGACAGCTGCATCTTCTTTATGTCTCAGGTTCCTCACATGTGAAATGGGTATTATAATAGTACTTACCTAAGAGGTAAATAAGATAATGCCTATAAAACATTTTGCTGTTTTGAGCACAGAGTAAGTCCTCAAGAAATTGGAGCAATTGTTACTACTAACACAATTAACATTAACATATTTCTCAGATATAAGAACATTTCTGCAAGTATTGTCATTACTACAACTGAAATTAGACCAGATAAGAAAGAGACCCACTTTTTACAGAGAATAGACCCTAATAATATGAACCAAACAAGTTATGAAATTATTTATTTAGAATTTTATTATTCTTTATTTTACTACTAGAGGCCTGGTGTACAGAATTCATGCACTGGGGGGGGGTGTGTGTGTGTGTCCCCTCAGCCCGGCCTGTGCTCTCTTGCAGTCCAGGACCCCTCAGGGGATGTCCGCTTATTGGCTTAGGAACGGGCCTAAGCCGGCAGTTGGACATCCCTCTCACAGTCTGGGACCCCTTGCTCCTTACCGCCCGCCTGCTTGCTGCTCCTTAGTGCTCTGCTCGCTGCTCCTTAGCTCTGCCACGGAGGCAGGAGAGGCTCCTGCCACCACAGCTGCGCTCATCAGCCATCAGCCTGGCTTTTGACTGAGCAGCACTCCCCCTGTGGGAGCACACTGACCACGAGGGGGCAGCTCCTGTTTTGAGCATCTGCCCCCTGGTGGTCAGTGTGCATCATAGCGACTGGTTGTTCTGGTTGTTCCGCCATAACAGTTGCTTAGGCTTTTATTATATAAATATTATCTTTTTATTTACTAATTTATCTAGTTATTGCTTAAGCACCTACTACATAGCCAGCATTACCTACCTAAGCCCCACAGGGAACCCGGAAGCATGAAGTATAGACTGTCTCTAGGGAGCTTACAGTTCATCCTGGGAAAACAATTAAGGGCCTACTAAATCCTGAGTCACGAGTTAGTGACTGAAGAGGAGCAGGGAGAAGATGTGGGGTTAGATTAGGTAGGGATAGTGTGGCTTCGTGGAAGATGTGGAATTGGTCTGGGCTTGTGGAAGAGGCAGTTCCAGGTGCACCAAAGGAAGGAAGGGTCCGCCAGGTGAGGGAAGCAGCAGGAGCTCCCTAGGGAGGGGGAAGAAACTTTGTGTTTGCAGATCACTGTGAGATGAAGGCAGGGCAGAAGTGGCAGGAGTAAGGTCAGATATTTGAGGTGCAATGAGATTGTGAACCACTTAGAAAGTGAGGCGGACAAGCCGGGAGTTCATGTGGCAGACACTGGATTCCTGAGTGGGAGAATGGCACAGCGAATTTGGTGGTCAGGTCCCTGGTGCTTTCCTCCAGCCTCCATCTCCCCCTAAGGAGAAAGAGAATGCAGAGTTTCCAAACTCGCCTAAGAAGTTGAGTGATGGGCTGGATGAAAAATTGATGTAGGTCATAAATATTGTAGGAGTGAATGCAGATACACTTAAGGATAAAGTTCAGGGAGGAACCTACTGCTGCAGAGGGAACTGGCTCCTGCAGGGGGAAAGAGGGAGAAGGCAGGGGTGGGACACCCATTGGTGACTCCATGGTGCCACTTCCAGGATTTAGGGCTTCTGGATCCTTAGAAATGCTACTGTTGCGTGACGCTCCTAATGTAGCAGGATTGCGGGTGTCCACTTGTGAGGGTGGGGGATGCGCCACCTCTCTCAGCCCCGAGGTTGCTGCTTTGGATTTCTTCCAGCTCTTGCAAGGGGTCATGCAGATTTGGCCTCAGAAAGGCTGAGGCCTTGCCTGGGCTCCCTGATCTGTGATTACACTGGACAGTGTTCCTTTTCTACAAACGCATAAGCCCTTCCTCAGGAGGCCTCTCCACAGGGACTTCTGTTCTGTGCTTTGGGTGGTGTCCAAAAGTCCCTGGGACCCTATGTGATCCCCTAGAGGTCAATGTTCCTGAGCTCTGAGTCACTGTTCTGTTTCATCTTGATTCACCTGCACCTCAGAGAACTGGCATGCAGATCTTTCACTACTTATAGGGGGCGATGAGTCCTCGAACAGAAGTCTCCTTTTATCCATGGATAGTCCCAAATCCTAGATAGACTGTTTTCTCCTATACACACATACCTATGATATAGTTTAACTTATAAATTAGGCAATTTCATGGGCAGAAGATTTGTTCTTACTGTAGATCTTAGCAATGTCAGCATATGATTTTTTTTTCTCTTTCCTTATTAAGTTGAGAACTTTCAAACTTTTCACTTAAAGGAAGCACTTTACTGCTTCTTGTTGGCATATCTAAATTGCCAGTATCACTACTCTTGTGCTCTGGAGCTATTAAGTAAAATTAATGTCACTTGAACATAAGCTCTGTGATACTGTGACAGCTGATCTGATACCAAGGCGACTTCTCAGTGACTATCAGGCAGGGAGAATCTGCAACGTGGAGACACGGGACAAAGGGGTGATTCACATCCCGGAGAGGGACGATGTGATATTTCATTACACTACTCAGAACAGCGCATAATGTAAAATTCATAAATTGTTTATTTCTGGAATTTCCCACTGAATATTTTCAGATCCTAGTTGATGGAGGGTTACTGAACCCAAGGAAGGTGTGGATCTGTGGAAAAGGGGACTTACTGTAGCTAAATACCTGCTGACTAACTTCTTGCTGAGAAGGAATGCTGGCGAGTGAAAGGAAAGAGCTGGTGTTCACATTGGCCCATAGGAGCACTCTGTCTCCATCTCAAACAATTCCCACTGGTCTGCTCTGGCAGTTTATTTCAGGATGACTTGAGATTCAGTTGGGTCCTCTGCAGATCGGTATGCCACGTGAGGGGACAGTTAGATGCAACCGAGGCAGGGTGGGAGTGAGAAAGATCTTGCCCTTTTTTACTGGTATGTGTTTAATTCTTGCGGGTGGTGGGAAGGAACCTTGATTGGTAACAGCTGCTGATTTCGGTGGTGGTAGTACTTTCCCCATGACACATCCAATGTTACCAATAGGAGGTCAAGCAGCTAGCTAAAGTTAGTACTTTCCCCATGACGCATCCAATGTTACCAATGGAAGGTCAAGCAGCTAGCACAGTTCCTGAAGATTTAGCCATAGACTCACACAAGTGGTGGGCATCTTCTCTGGCACATCATTGGTGCTGTTGTCTCTGGAAGCTCAGAAACACAAGTTGCCATCCTGCCTTTTACCGCCAGCGACAATGAAACTTGGTATCTTCCCCCGCTGTGCCCCAGGTGGCCAGGAGTCTGGATTTCTCCTGTTCCAGGTGGGTCAGCAATGTGGAAGTCAGGGCCTGGACAGTCACCTGGAACTTTAGCAAGTTCCTTTGGGCTTCACAACTGTTGTGTGGTACTGCCTGATGGTGTCACACGGCGAGACGCAGTAAAAAGGAAGGCCAAATGGGAAATCACTGCAGTCTCCTCAGAAACTGAGGGATTGACTTGCCAGCTCCTCTCGCTGGTGGGAAATTTTTGAGTATTACCCAGGCAAGCCCCTAGAGGTCTATGGTAATGAGGGCTAATATACACTGAGTGGCCAGATTATTATGATCTCTGAACGCATAATAATCTGGCCACTCTCTCTCTCTCTGTGTGTGTGTGTGTGTATAAGACATATATATATATATATATATATATATATATATATATATAAAGGCCTGGTGCATGAATTCATACATGGATTGGGTCCGGCCAGCCTGGCCAGGGGGAGGGGACATGGGCGGTTGGCCGACCTGCCTGCTGGTCGAACTCCTGGTCGAGGGGACAATTTGCATATTAGCCTTTTATTATATAGGATATACATTGAGTGGCCAGATTATTATGCATTCAGAGATCATAATAATCTGGCCACTCAGTGTATATTGAGCTTCATTAACAGAGCAGGTGTTGTTCTAGCTGCTGTACAGACCTCATCTCCACAAGAACCCTGAGAGGTAAGGATGGTCTTTATTCCCACTTTACACACAAGGAAACTGAGGCTTGGATTAAATAACCTGTCCAAGGTGACACAGCTGGTAAGTAATAGAGCTTGGGTTTGAGGCTGATTCTGTTTGATTCTAGAACCTGCCTTTCTAGCCACAGTTCATATCACTAAACACAAGGTCTAGGCTTTTCTGGAGCTCTGGACAATCAGATGGTGTGGACATGTCCTCTGCCATTTCTCATGTCTGGTCTCTGCAGCAGAAACTCACATAGCTCACTGAAATGGTCCCAGAGGTCAGATTTCCACCTTCAGTTCACCCCATGTCCTCTCCAGCCCCAGCCCCAGTCCCAGTGCAGTGAGCAGGGAGTGTGGAAACCTGCAGGGTGACCTCTGAGCACGGAGGTAATATTAGGAAATGTCACTCTGTGCTGTGGGAGCAAATAAAATCCTGACAAAAATTTAAGAGCTCTACCTATGAGAAAGGAACTCATCCTGAAGGAGCAATTGGTCTCTGCGATGCTGGATAGGACAAAGGGTCCTAAGGCTTTCACCAAGACCCTAGGCCAGGGGTCCTCAAACTTTTTAAACAGGGGCCAGTTCACTGTCCCTCAGACCGTTGGAGGGCTGCACTATAGTAAAACAAAACAAAACAAAACAACTATGAACAAATTCCTATGCACACTGCTAAGTTGGCTGCTAAGCAGGACAGGCAGTGGCGGCAAAAACACCTGGCGGGCCGGATAAATGTCCTCGGCGGGCCGCATGTGGCCTGCGGGCCGTAGTTTGAGGACCCCTGCCCTAGGCACTCTCTAGAATGCTGTCAGGAAGACACCAATGCAGAGTGTAAGTAATGCAAAATAAGCTACACTATCATGGGCTATCACTAGTCCTGTTACAATAGCAGAAGACTTTAATGACTAAGAAAGAATTAGAGGCAGACTGCAAGCATGACAGGGTGTCTCCCCCAATTGGTGGAAGACAATTTTGAGCAGCCAGTACTGATTTTGTAGACAGAAGGCTCCATACTCTGGAAAAGGGGACTTCATTAAGCTTTCCTATCTTGATTGACACATCCCTTAAGAGCTCCATCTCCACGAGTTCTGAGACCAGGAGGCACAACCTGGTTTTTCTTTCTTTCCAGTATTGTGCCCTGCAGTACACCAAACATGTTTGTTACTCATTTCCCATCCTCTGTGTCTTTGCTCACCTATTGCTCTCCTTGGAATGATCATTCCTACCCTCTTGGATACAAACCTTCATATTTCCTACAAGACCCAGCTCAAATAAAAAAATGGGCAATGGACCTGAATAGATACTTTTCTAAAGAGGACATAAGGAAGGCCAAGAGACATATGAAAACATGCTCAAAGTCACTAATCATCCGAGAGATGCAAATCAAAATGACAATGTGGTACCATCTCACACCTGTCAGAATGGCTATCATTAACAAATCAACAAACGACAAGTGTTGGCGAGGATGTGGAGAAAAAGGAACACTCGTGCACTGCTGGTGGGAATGCAGACTGGAGCAGCCACTGTGGAGAACAGTATGGAGTTTCCTCAAAAAACTAAAAATGGAACTCCCATTTGACCCAGTGATCCAACTTCTAGGAATATATCCCAAGAAACTAGAAACATCAATCAGAAAGGATATATGCACCCCTATGTTCATAGCAGCACAATTTACAATAGCTAAGATTTGGAAACAGCCTAAGTGCCCATCAGCAGATGAGTGGATTAAAAAACTCTGGCATATCTACACAATGGAATACTACGCTGCAGTAAAAAAGAAGGAATTCTTACCATTTTTAACAGCAGGGATGGAACTAGAGAGCATTATGTTAAGCAAAATAAGCCAGTCAGAGAAAGATAAATATCACATGATCTCACTCATTTGTGGAATATAATGAACAACATAAACTGATAAATCAAAACAGATCCAGAGACAGAGAAACATTGATCAGACCATCAAACCTCAGAGGGAAGGTAGGGGAGGGCGGGGATAAGAGGGAGAGATCAACCAAAGGACGTGTATGCATGCATATAAGCCTAACCAATGGACACAGACACCCGGGAGGGAGAGAGCATGAGTGGAGGGGGTGGGGGGGCAATGGGAGGATAAGGACACATATGTAATACCTTAATCAATAAAGAAAAAAATGTTAAAAAAAGACCCAGCTCAAATGCTGCCTCCCTTGGTTCTTTCTGGTTCCCTCCTTACAACCCCCACCACTACTGGAAGGATCCCTCCCTCTCCAGCACTCCCTAGCAGATTTTCTGCACCTTTCTTATTGCATGTTCTTAATTATATCATATGTATGTGCAAGGAGGCTTCTCAAGGGCATGACCAGAGCCCCTGGCTTGGTGCCTTGCACATAAGGACTCAGAAGATACGTGCTGAGCAGAATTTTAAGTTTGTTTTGGGGGAGGTGAACCTATCTACCAAAAATTAAACCTGAGTAATGAACTGAATGGGTTATTCTGCTGGGTATGCCTCTCCCATTGTAAGAATTACCTGCCAGTGCCTTGTGAACTTGATTAGTATGCATTCATCCCCAAATATGTGCTCATTCTTAGATGAACCAATAAAATTTAATTTATAAATCTGTAAAATTCAGACCTAGACAGACCCTTTCCTTTGGTAACTCACCACATAAAAACAGACAGAAAGCACAGCCTAGAACAGAATAATGCTTCTGGTTAACCTTCCGAACGTCAATTTTCATTGAACTTTTGCATTAGATGTAAGAGCCTCAATTAGATAAGGAAAGTCTGTGATAATGTGTTCAGAGCTACACTTCAAAATGATTAAGCGCAGAGTCTAGCCATGTGGGGGATCCCAGACATCTAAATGTGGAATTGTGTTGAATTTCAAATACCTTTTCTTGGTCTGCTTGTAAAAATTGCCTCTGTCGGCTTTCATTTCCACTCTGCTGAGTAGCAGGCAAAGTGAGGGCTGAGCAGCCAAAGTTGCAAAGGGGAGTGAGAGCATCTGCCACCCAACAGGGGGAAATGCAGCATGTCCAGCTGCAAAGAGGAGAATCAAGTCAGTGCTTCTCATCATGACTCAGATGCCGAAGAGTAATGGGAGAACTCAAGGAGAGACAGAGGCAAATTGCTTGGCTTGTGCCTGGCAACTGCGGCAGCCTCAGAACAGCTCCATCCACAAGCCTGGCAGGGCCTTCAGCTCTGAGCACTGTGCCTTTTCCGGCCTCTAGACCCTCACAGCTCCAGAGCCCAGAGGAATTCATATCTTGCATATGGATCAGCTGATCCCTGCAGTGTCTGGAGAGGAGGGACTCATGTTGCCTCTTCCTGTGTTTGAATTTGGATTTGAGCCTTTGGGTCTAAAGGTGACCTCAGAATGAGAAAGGAAGCTGGAGGTGCTCCATCCATCTCCCCTTATCCCACCCTGAAGGTCACCTACAGCTTTGGTTGACATGTCTTATATGTGTTGATGATTTCTGCATCAGTTTTTCATGATTGCACAGCAAATGATCACAAGTGTAGCAGCTTAAAGCAACACACATTAATTATCTTACAGTTTCTGTAGGCCTTGGATCAGCATAGCTGAGTTGGGTCCTCTGCTCAGGATCTCACAGGCTGCAGTCAAGGTGTCAGCTGGGATTATGATCTCATCTGAGGCTTGGGGTCCTCTTCCAAACTTACCGGTTGTTGGCAGAATCTAATTCCTTGTGGTTGTAGGACTGAAGTCCCCATTTTCTTGCTGGTTATCGGCTGGAGGTCACTCTTAGCTCCTGGACACTGCCATGCGACCCTCTCCACAATATGGCAGTTTGCTTTTTCAAGCCAATAGAAGAGTATCTACTGCTACTTCTTGTCTTTTTCAAGGACTCACCTAATTAAGTCAGCTCCAACAGTATAATCTTAATTTTGATGAATGCAGATTCAACTGACCAGGGACCTTAAGTACATATACAATATCTCTGTGCCACATAATGTAACTTAATCATACAAGTAATATCCATTATATTCATATTCTAGGTCATGTGCAAAGAGATGGGATTAGATAGGATGTGTGCATCAGGAGGTGGAATTCTTGGGGACTATCTTAGAATTCTTACTACCATAGTTTCTCACCTCAAGCTCTAGGTAGCTCTGCCTGAGGAATTTCTCTATTTACAGGAGTATTGGGGATACACTAAATGCAAATAATTTAACACCCCCAGGGGACAACCTCAACCAATAAAAGAAGGAACCTGGTGGATGAGTACCCTAACTTCTTGCTCTCTTGGTGAGAACATGCTGAAGTGGCTTTACCCACTCTCACCAAGTGCGCCCAGAGAAATTGCAGCCCCCTTTCCTAGAGCAGTGACCAATTATTGTGCCTTTTACTAGTTTTTCTCCCTTGCCTGTCTCAATTCTCCACTCCCCACACTCTTCCTGGGGTTATCTCCTATATACACTACTTGCAAATTGTTATCTCAGGACCTGCTACTGTGGAAACCATATGAAGTCAGACTTGAACTTCTTTCTTTGTGTCCATTTTCCTTTCCTGTAGCAGCCCTGCTAACCTTTTTTTTTTTTTTCATTCTCCTTAAGTATCAGCTACCTCCCCTCACCCAGACCTCTTGGGTAAATGAGCCAGCTTACCAAAATGAACCTGGAAGATGTAGGCTGCTTCTGCTTCCCTTCCTACTCCCTCAGGATTTTCTTCCTTGCCCACTACTCTTACACTCTTTCCCGGAGTGCAGAGCAAGAAGGGTTCTTACCTTGGGGAGTCTTAGATTCCAGCCCTTTCTTTCTACCTTGGGACCTTGTTGAGGCTGCCATTTTGATTCTCCTCCTCCTAAGACACTGGCTCTTCTCCTTTCCACCAACATAAACGAAGGCACAAATGCCATCTGAAGTAACTGTTTCTTTAGTTCAGCCATCTCCTAATGCTTCCAATCTGAGCCATCTTTCCTTAAAACATGTTCTGTGTTCCCAGCCTCTAATTCTGCAGTGGCCATGGAGTTCCCACACCCATGTGGTTCCCTTTTGTCTCTGCACGCCACAGACAGTGCCTCCTCAGGCATCAAGGAACTCCCGATTATAGCCTCCATAGTCTTTCTTGGTTCTCATTCTCTCTGTTGTCCCTGGATAATCTGAAGCTCCAACTACTCACTAAAACTTGTCTCTTTCGATTACATGAAAGTTATTATTATTATTTTTTTTAGTTTCCTTCTTTTCCTGACAGCTCTTTTGAATTCCTTGTCTTCTCCTTTCTTCTTCATGCCCAAGCGTTGAGGTTCCCAAAGCCTCTGCTCTCTCTGGGCTCACCCTTGGCAGCCCTGCCATCCTAATAACCTACTTGGCTCCCTGCTCCTGTTTCCCTATACTCCTCATGGTTGAGGCTGCTCCACACTCTCCTTCTGGCTTTAGAATCAATTCTTCCCCTAGTCAGGGATGACTGAATTAGTGCTAAACCCACAGTTCCATAAATGTGGCATCAAGGAAAATATGCTGTCAATGAACTTTGATGTCTTTATTCATTTTAGACAAGACTTTATCAATGTGACCTGGCCTCCACCCTGTCTCTCTAGAACCAGTGACAGCAGTTAGAGCTGATGTCATTGAGTGTATCTGCCAGGCCATGTTGAGAGCTTGTCACAGATTATTTTATTTCATTCTTACAATGTGAGGATAAAAAATCTTTTCCCCACATTTACAAATGAATAAACTGAGGTCTAGAAAGGTTAAATATTTGGCCCAGCTGGGCTTCCAGCCCTAATTGCCTTTTATTTTTGCTGCCTATACCGCCTTACTCCTACCCCTCAACCCAAACTCCAATCCCTTTCCTCAGCTGTACATCCACATCTTCATTGTATGGGGCATTGCATGTGCTGTAGGTTCCCAAAGGGTCCAGAAATAGACTTCTAATCTGCTCAGTCCCCTGGGCTCTCTTCATACTGCCTCTGGAATCCCTCTTAGCACCCTTCTTTGGCTCCTCACTAACTGTGATAAAGGCCAGAATCCTTCCCAGGGGTTCTTGGATGACAACACTCACCTGACATCTCAGCCCCCCTCCAACCACTCCCACGTGGTCCATGCAGACAACCCGACAGATTGAGTTGCTGAGGATGCCTCTTGAATGTCCTCCTGCAGGAATGCCCTCCCCTCCTCCAAACATCTTTATAAATGTCAACCCTCCAAGGCTCTCTGCCTCCAGTCTCCCTGCACACAGCCCTCATCCTCTGACTATGCCGCCACTGACATCGCACTCCTCCCTCTCGGTTCCTGGTGAAGTCTCCTCTGTTCACTAATCGCTGGTCCATGTGGTCTTGTCACTCCTCTAATGCTGCTAACACTCTGAAAGAGGCAACTGAGTTTCACGTTCCTATTTCTCATAGTCCCTGACTCGGCCCTGGCCCCATGATAGTCACTCAGTAAGTACTGGTTGAAATAAATAAAAATGCATAAAAATGCTTCAGTGCCATGCATTCACTTAACAGAATTGAAAAGAAAACTTAAACTTTGGAGTAAACCCTCAGTCTATCATTTTCTCTAGCTCTCCTCTGACTCCCCCCTCCCCACTCTTCCCAAGGCTGAGATATGAGGGGATGGAGGGGTCTCTGGACACATCTCAGGAGGCAGCTGAGCCACTGTGCCACAGCTCCAGCTGCCCCACCCTCCTCTTGTTGTCCCCTGTCCTCTCTAGGTGCCCACCTCATGCACACCTTTATGAGAGTCTACCTTTTTTCTTTTCCCCCTGTCCTTCCTTTTAAACACATGGTAACTCCTTCCAGAGCAGTGCTGTGGTGTCAGGGTCCTGAAAGGCCCAGGTACCTTGCTTCTCTAAAAGGGGATGCTCTGTCCTACTAGACATGTAGTGTTGCCCACTTTCCCCAATTCCTCCCCAGGCCTCAGGCCAATTTTTATGCCAAAAATAGGTCTCTGATGCCCTCATCTAAAGCTGAGTGCCTTGAAAATATGCTTTCTTGTAAAATAAGTTAGAGAGCACTGCTATTTCTTTTTCCCACCTTGGGAATTCATAATCTAAACATTTCCAATTATAGGCTCTGGGAAGTCCCGCAGTAAAGAAACCTGTTTATCTTTCTTAACCCAGCTTTCCCTACTTTGTAGTTATACTCCTCACTACCCTTCATACACACTGTCTTCCCCCCACCCATGACAATTTTTAGTATCCCAGGCACTCCTGTGGGACTCACGGACTTATGAGTAGGGCAAAAAGTAGAAAGTGGATAGAGGAATGGGAGCCCTCGCAGTGATGCTGTGACAACAGCAGCAGCAGGTGATGGGCCCAGCCTGTCAGCCTGTCTGTGAGCATTCAGGTCAATTTGTGAAATGGAGGGCAACAAGACTCCCAGGAATATGGAATGGTCAGAGGCAGGAGGAGAAATGAAGTTTCAAAAGTAGCAACCACAGCAGGGCTGCTGGAGGCATCGCTGCCTTCCCTCCAGTTTTCCTTTATTTTTCTGCCTGTCTCCAACCCTTCCCTATGCACACACTCCCTTTGCACACCTCCTACTCTGGCTGAATAAAGACCCTGGAACCTTAAAGTTCAGCCCAAGGCTCAGGTCAATAGCATCAGGGAAATCAAGCCCAGAGGCAGTAGTGAGGGTGTGCTGCCGGAGACAGAGAGCAGGCTTGCAGCTTTGGTATTCTGTTCAGAAAGGCTGTCAGGACCCATATCAACAGATTGATATTCTTCTGATGAAATTTCTTCCTGAGGCTGCAGGGAAGAGCCTGGGAGGCAGCAGAGTACAAGCGAAACAGCTTGAGTTCTCTGGCTGCAGCACCTGAGCAAATGCATGGGCTTGGCTCTTGGGGGAGAGTTGGGGGTAAAGTCAGTGCTGCCTAAGGAGTGAACCCAGGCTAGCTTTGTGTGTGCTCCTAAAGCCCCATCCCTGCTGCACTCATGCCTCCCAGCCTCCATCCTGGTGGGCAGCTGGGTGGAGGGAGTGTGTGCTGTTGGGTGCCCTGAATGTAGATCTCAATCGGGAAACCTCCACTAGCTGCCACCTGCAGTTTTGGTTGGACAGCATGATCTAACGGAAGGGACAGGTACCTTGGCTTAATGACAGGATTGCAGTACTGCAAAGCAGGGATCCCATTGCTGAGGTGGAAAGGTCCCACGGAACCCAGCTGAGTTACAATTAAGGAGATAGATTTCCTGCTCTTTTCTATGTCTCATAATTAATACAGAAGCCTGAACAGTGTGCATGGTGAGGAGACCCAATTGCAGACATTTCAGCAGCTTGACTACAAGAGATAGAAGAGGCAGGATGCGTGGCGCAAATAAAGCCTCAATCTCACCATTCCCCCCTCTTCTAACTGCTGTAGAGGCTCGTACACTGGTCTGCCATGGATCCTGGGAGCTACTTGTTTCCAGAAGGCAAAAGTAGAGAGTTTGATGAGAAGAGAATGCCTTATTGTGAACATGCTGGACAAGGTGACTCCAAGGGAAATGGATACCGAGGAAAGACTATAGTGGATGCTGCTAAAATGGGCATCTGGCAAACTTAGGTTTGGACCCTGCCTCCAGCACTTACTGGTCTTTGGCAGGTTCTTAACTCACGAGTCTCTATTTTTTCATCCTATCTAATAAAAGAGTAATATGCAAATTAACCACCACTCTGCCACACCCATAAGACACGCCCACAAGACACGCCCACCAGCCAATCAGGAGCAAATATGCAAATAAACCCAACCAAGATAGCTGCGGCCACAGAGAGCAGGAGGGAGGCTTGGGTTTCCCTGGCAATGGAGGAAGCCCAGCTTTCCGCCTGCCCTTGCTGGCCTAGGCCTCCACTCAAGGCTACAAAATTTCAATGATAGAAGATACATAAATCCAAACAGAAATGGCAGCAGCCATGGAGCTGGAAAGAGCAGGAGGCTAGGGTTGCCCCCAACAATTGAGGAAGCCAAGCTTTCCACACACCCTGGCTGGCCCAGGCCTCCACTTAAGGCTACAAAGTTTCAATTATAGAAGATACATAAATCCCAATGGAAATGGCTGCCCGCCAAGGAGCGAGCAGGAGGCTTGGCTCCACTCCAGGCTACAAAGTTTCAATTGTAGAAGGTAAATAAATTCCAGATACCAGGGCCTCTGCTTGGGTCGCCAGGGGGCATGGCCAGCCTGCAAACCACCACAGGCCCCTCGCCCAGGCCGCCCCACACCCGAAGAGAACTCCCACCCTGATCTGGGACATCCTTCAGGGCAAACCAGCCAGCCCCCACCCATGCACCAGGCCTCTATACTATCTAATAAAGGAGTAATATGCAGATTGACCATCACTCCAACACACAAGATAGCTGTCCCCATGTGGACATAAGATGGCCACCACAACATGGCCAGCAGGGGAGGGCATTTGGGAGGGACCAGGCTTGCAAGGGAGGGCAGTTGGGGGCGATCAAGCCTGCAGGGGAGGGCAGTTAGGGGTGACCAAGCCAGCAGAGGAGGGAAGTTGGGAGGGACCCAGGCCTGCAGGGGAGAGCAGTTGGGGGGGAGCAGGCCTGCAGGGGAGGGCAGTTAGGGGTGACCAGGCCTGCAGTGGAGGACAGTTAGGGGCAAACAGGCTGGCAGGGGAGCAGTTAGGCATCAATCAGGCTGGCAGGGGAATGGTTAGGGGGTGATCAGGTTGGCAGGCAGAAGCGGTTAGGGGCAATCAGGAAGGCAGGCAGGCAAGCAGTTGGGAGCCAGCAGTCCTGGATTGTGAGATGGATGTCTGACTTCCCGTTTAGGCCCGATCCTGGGATCGGGCCTAAACGGGAAGTCAGACATCCCTCGAGGGGTCCCAGATTGGAGAGGGTGCAGGCTGGGCTGAGGGACACCCCCTCTCCTCCCCCAGTGCACGAATTTCATGCACCAGGCCTCTAGCATGTAAATAAATGGGTAGAGGACATGATTGGATATTCACAATAGAACAGAAACTTATGCTCAATAAACAGGAAAAGATGTTCAATTGCACTACCCATTAAAGAAATGCAAGTCATAAATCTGTAAACTTTTTTGCTCATTTAATTGGTGGAAAGTTAATAAACTCCCACAAAATTTGCTGCTGAGGACGTAGGGAAAAGTTGTTTTCATCTGTTTTTGCTGGTGGGGATGGAAATTGGTGCAAACCTTCTGGAGGGTAATCCAGCAATTTGTGTATCAACAGCCTTAAAATGTTTATACACTTTGAGCTAGTAGTTTTACTTTTAGGATTTTATCTTAAGGCTATAATCAAATTTATGCACAAGATTTATGTTCAAAAGTATTTATTTCAGTCATTAGTATAATAGAAAAGATATTAGAAAATACAACAATAGGGGGTTGTTTAAATAATTGATGGCACAACTAAAGAATGTTAAGCAGTTCATTCATTAAAAATAATTTTCTCAAAGAATATTTAATAATGGGAAGAAACGAGAAAGCAAGGCACAAAATACCAAATGGAGTATTTAAATTTTGTTAAAACTTTAATAATATAAATGCAGAGAAAATGATTAAAATAACAGTGGGGATTTGATTATGGGGCCATTTTTCTTTATATTTTTTCCATATTTGGTGTTTATAATACAGTATCACACATCCTCTCTGAGCCTCAGTTTACTGCTCTGTAAAATGAAGTTTCTTTGTGACAACATGAATGGACCTGAAGAGCTTTATATACCAAGTGAAAGAAGCCAGTCAGAGAAAGACAAGTACAATATGATTTCACTTATATGTGGAATTTAATGAAGAAAATGAACTAAAGAAAAATAGAGACTGACTCATAGAGAGTAGTCTGATATGTGTAGGGGGAAAGGGAGTTAGGCGACTTGGTTGGGGGGAGTGGAGGAATTGAGCAAAAGAGAAAAAAAACCTCATGGACATGGACAGCAGTGTGGTAATTGTGGAGGGAGAGTAGAGTAGGGGATAAATGGTGATGGACAGAGAGTTGACTTGGGGTGAGGAACACACAATACAGTGTACAGATGATGTGTTATGAAATTGTGCACCTGAAACCTGTATAATTCTGTTAGCTAGTATCACCCCAATAAATTCAAAAGAAAGAAAAAAATGAGACTTATCATGCCTACATTGATTGCAGTGTGGTTGAGCAGCTCAGTGACAGTATTTGAAACTAGCTCTCACAGTGACCACCCCATTGTAATATTCAATGAATGGTTATAATATTATTGTCTACAGTTGCCAATAACACATCCTGGTTTAAATATTGGTCCATAACAATGACTAAGGTTATTTCCCACCCCCCTTTGCTTTTATGAAGACAACAAAAGGATTAATTGAAAAATCTAAGTCACTTTTACCTAAGTTCTTAATATTAACCTCCTCTTCTTCTTCACAAAGATGGATGACAATCTTAGGTTTTTGTATCTAGTGCGATAATCATTCTCATCCAGTTCAGAGTTTTCCTCTTTCAAAACCCAGGCTCTGTTGCCTGGCCAGTATTGCTCAGTGGTTGAGCATCGACCCATGAACCACGAGGTCACAGTCCAATTCCCAGTCAGGGCACATACCCAGGTTATGGGCTTGATCCCCAGTAGGGGGCATGCAGAATGCAGCCCATCAATAATTCTCTCTCATCATTGATGTTTCTATCTCTTTCTCCCTCTCTTTTCCTCTCTCTGAAATCAATAAAAACATATTTTTTTAAAAAAATACAAAGCTCTGTTGATCTTCAGTACCTTACCACTTGCTTTATCTCACATTATTCTGTTGAGATTGTGCAAACTATGTGTTTACCAATTAGAAAGAATTCTAGTTCTTGTAGTTGTAAGTAGCTCAAAGTAGGTGGAGTCATCGTCAATGAAGTCGAAACATGGCTTTCCCATAGTGCTCTCTATGAAATGCCTGTTGCTTTCCTCTGTAAGCCTCAGTTTACAGCTCTTTTCTTTTTCTCTTTTTGAGGTCTCTCTGTGTCTGCTCTGGGACCCACATTCTCTTGGTGGGATAAAATGCTTTTCAGATGGGTCAGCATTGAAAAGGATCCCCCCACTGTGCAAAAAATGTAAAATATGGGCAAAATACATATCCTATGAGATGCTAGTAATTACCCTCTCCGGCTGACACAGCCTGGAGTTTTATTACTCAAGTAATTCACACTTATCATCTGTGAAAGCCCAGCTAATGGGATCAGTTATGAGCTCTGAATGGGTGCCCAGAACATGTGGGAAGGCTGAGGTAACTGGAAATCGGCCTTTTTTATGTATAAATACTGGGGCATCTTCTTTTCAAAGTGACACATTCTTTTTTTTTTATAATATATTTTATTGATTTTTTACAGAGAGGAAGGGAGAGGGATAGAGAGTTAGAAACATCGATGAGAGAGAAACATCCATCAGCTGCCTCCTGCACACTACCTACTGGGTATGTGCCCGCAACCAAGGTACATGCTCCTGACCAGAATCGAACCTTGGACCCTTGAGTCCACAGGCCAACACTCCATCCACTGAGCCTAACCGGCCAGGGCACAAAGTGACACATGCTTAACCCATCAGACTTACGTTGAGGAAAAACACATTTTCACTAGCCACAGTGATTAGAAATAGGTGGAAGGTACAGAGGATGAGGGCTACAGTGGGGAGGCATTTTATTATTTATTAGTGTCTGAGGATGAGCTCCTGACTTGCTAAGACATGCAATCTTATAAAAATGTGATGCAACTAATGTAATGAAACAGTGAATGGACTAGGGTGGCCCTGCCCCTAGGGCTTCTGGCATTGACCATCTAAAGATGAGATCACCCCTCCCTCCCCACTTACTCTCTCTTGGAGAAGAACTAAGAGGAGCATGAATATCATGTTGGGGTCACAAGTTTCTTCTTTACTCCTGTTTGAGTCTCAGATGCAGACTGTTGGGTGTGTATAGCTGTCAGCTCATGTGTGTATGTGAGATTTGTGTGTATGTATGTAAGTTGCAGATGGGGAAACTCCCTCTTTCAGTCAGCTCTGATCAGGGCACCTTAAGTTCCAAGTCAATGCTTGGGATTCCAGTTGGAATCCTTTCATTAAAACATGAGGTGCCTTTCTGACCCTGATAGTCATCTCTAAAATGGGGTGATACCCACTAACTTTCTGCTTCCCAGGGATGCCGTGAAGCCCTAAAAATAAGTGGCATTATAATACCTGGGATAAACTTCGCTCTTCTTAACTCATTTGAGAAAAAAAAAATCTGACTTCTCTTTGATGCTACCTGTTCAGGAGATGTTCACTTATAATAGGATTACAGAGATTTTATTATATAAATAATGTTTATTTTGTTCTTTGTATGAAATAATTTATTCGTATTGTAGGGAATTCATAGAATATAAAGGAATCAATTTCACCCTTAATCCCATCACACAAAAGTAAACACTTTCAGTATTTTTGTGTGTTTGCTCTTTCGCTGGCTAGATCACCATGTATATTAAAAACATACAGAAAACTTTATAGTGGGCCAAGTTCTTCTTAGGGAAATGGGGTGTCCCATAGGGTATGCCTCTAGCTACCATCTGGGGAATTGGGAAAGGCAGAGTTCTTTATTAGGTTGGTTGTCTTCCAGAAAATAGTTCTTGCCACCCAGTATCCAAAAGGAAGATGATACTATTGCTTGCTCATGACCAAAACCCCATTGCCATTTTCCTAAACCTGAATGCATATGGGACCCAATGAAAGTTTAAGCAATTTGTAATGAATACTTTTTGGTAGTTGGCCCGAGATTGTACCCCTGATCAAACTATTTCACTCTCTTGTACCCAACCAAGGTTGTCTAGGCATTTATACCCCCTTTCCTAATGTTTTTTCTTATTCTCTCACTTTAAATATTAATTTTCTTTAATTGCTTCAATATCCTTATATCTAGGATGTATCTTCCTTCCCTGAAAAATAATCCAATATCATCCCATCAGTTCCTTTCCTATGTCTTTACATTTTCAAGTTTAAGCCATATGGTAAACGATACAACTCTGCCACTTACTTTAGCTCCAGAAGCTGGGATAACCCAGATTCAGGGCATCCTACCACAGTAGGTGGGGAAATGATTGCCAAAAAAATTATTTTTTTTAAAATAAGAGAACTCTTTTATTATTCATTTTAATATAAATTTGACCCCTTTTGTTTTCATGTCATGACTGAGGCCTTTAGGAGGCTAACCATGAATTCCCTTTGACCCTGAGGAAGAGGTGAGCAAGATTCTGATGTTGGAAAATGTAGAAAAAGGAAGTTCCTTCTGCCAAAAGTGTGAGTGATAGGTGAACATTGTTGACATTTTACTGTTACCAGTCTTTGCTTCCATCCTGCTCATCCATCTTTTTTTGCCCTGTAGTTTGGGTGCAGTATTGGGGGAAAAGAAGGAAAGGAAGAACTAGAGGTAAGCAGGCTGATGGGGGAGAGTTTGTGCAAAAATTTTTGAAGAGATGAGTATGCGAGCAGCTGCTTGGTAAGAAGAGTTGGACAAAAGAGAAAGGGGGAATTTTAAAAATAATTCTGTGATCTATAGATCCCCTTCAAAGACTCTAAGGAAAGCACTTGAGTTATTTTACAATTACTTTTTAGTTTCTAGACTCTGCAGTAAAAAAAAAAAAAAGGAGCTACATTTACTTAACTTTGTGTCATATCCCCATGTCATTAAGCACTGTTTTAAATATCTGTGTTTTAATGGCTATGTCATGTATCACAATTTATTTAACCAATTCCCTACTTGTGTATAATTTCAAGTTTTTATTTTTAAATATATCCATGATCAATATTTTTGTCTGTAATTCTGAGTATGTCTTTTTGTCAAAGCAATTAATGCCAATTATAACAAAAAACTTAAAATCTCAGTGGCTTAGCAGGTGAAATCTCAGTGGCTTAGCAGTGGCTTATTTTTTTGTTCAGTTTACTGCCTAGGGTTGAGAGTAGGGGAGCTCTGTTCTTTGCAGTTATCAGGGATTCAGGCTCTTTGCATATTGTGGATCCACCCTCCTCACGTCCTCAGAGGCCTGCACTGGGTCCTCTGATCTGGAAGAAAGGGAAGGGAAGCTGAAGAAGACACGGCCACTCGACCTCCTCAGCTCAGAGGTGGTGACACCTACCACTTCGGCTCATAGTCCACTGATGAGAACATGTCACATGGCTCCAGCTAGGTGCAAGGGGGCTGTGGGAAGAACAGTGGGTATGAGTTAACTACCAATTTACTCTCAGATCTTTAGAACACAAAGGGTTACATCCCTGCAATCATTTGCCAATAGCAGATAATTGTCATTTGGTATTCTCTTTTGCTTTTAGAGACATTGAGGTTGGTGGGTCTTCCCACATGCTCTTCTCAGGCTCTTTCTCTCTCCTGATGGGCCCCCTTGTCTTCTCCTACAGGTATTAAGGCTCTATGACCATGTATTCCTAGTGTTTCAAGCACATTCCTAAATATTTCCCTAGCCTATCATTGTGAATCCTCAGTGTTTGATTGCCTTTGTCCAGTGTTTCAAGCTCCTTCATTGTGAATTCCAAGTGTTTATACACTTCCCACTCCCCCTTTGGCAGGTCATGGGAGACCATCTGGGAGAAGGAGTTAGTACCTGCTTCAGAACTCACATGTGTTACCCAGGTCTCAACTCCTGCCCCATCTCTGATGCTGGCTTATTTCCCCAGGTACAGGGCAAAGTTGTAGTTGACTCCATGGGTGTTACAAGGTCCCCGATTCCAGTACTGAAGGATGACTTCTTGCCCTTGTGAAACATTAATAAATCTCAGGACCTCTAATTAGAAGGGATGGTGGGAAGGGGGAAGGCAGTGTCAGGAAAAGCGCACTGACATTTCAAACACAACTGACTACTCTGGCCCCTGGTAATGGCTTTAGTAATTTCACAGCTGAATCCTGAGATTGAGCATCAGGACTATTAAATGCTAATTTTCAGGCAATAAAGGGCTCCTGGCCGGGTCTGGAGTCGTGTACCAGGGACCACGCAGTCAGCTGCATCTGCTCATCCTCTCTGTCTTGACAGGGTGGGATTGCTGATCACAAACAGATGCTTCTTTATAAGCTGAATGCCCATTGCTGTGACTGCTGAATCAATCAGTACTCTGGAGTGAGCTGTTTGCCCTCAAACCTATTGGTGCAGCAGCCTTGAAGCTCACAGGACTTGAATGTGTGCCCTGTGGCCCATTCGCTCTGTTTTTTTCAGATACGCTGATTCGGCAATCCTTCAGTGAGAAGTTTTCCTGGATAAAACTTCAGGGAATTTTCCCAGGATCAATGGAATTCTTTTCTTGAGGCCCAGGAGAAAGATCCTCTGTGACTCTCTCACTTCCATATGCACCGTCATTCTCTCTTGTCTTTATTCTCTCTTGCTCCCTTCTTACCTCCCACTCTCCCTTTATAGGAGAAGATCTTGGAATCAAATTCAAAAATAAGATTTTTTGGAGAATCATTGCATTGTACACTTGTCCTGAAACTAGATAAATCTTCATTAAATAAGTAGGGAAACAGAGCTAGGAATTGGTGGGGTGATGATGCTGCTGGTAGAACCCATGTTTCTCCACTCCCAGTCCTACACCTTCCTCAGCCATTGTGTCACCTCCTCCTCTCTGAAGAAGGCCTTTGTCATCTCTAGAAAATACAAAGCCAGACATTGAGGCCATCTCAGTTTAGAGAGCACAAAGAGTGACTACTGCTGATGTTCTCTCTGAACCCCGGCTTCTCTCTGAAAAGGGATTTGAATCCAAGTAACCACTCAACCTTCACGGGCTATGTGTTATTTTCTCTTGGATGTATTGTGCGAAATCCATGGAATTTTTTCTATAATCCCACTACACCTCTGTATCTGTGCTTCTGGACACTGAAAGGAATGAACAACAGCCATAATGCATACCACTTACAGAGAATGACTGTGTCACTGGGACCTGGCCATACAGTGACATTAGACAGCGTTTGTTCAGGCCGGAAGTGCTTTATGTGTGTTCAGTCATTTAACCCTTCCAACAACACTGTGTGTTAGGACCCACTCATGTCCATTTGATTGAAATGGAAACTGAGGTTGAGTCATTAAGTAACAAGTAAAAGTCCATGTTTTCACCCCTTACACTAATATATATTTTATATAATTTAACATATATAGGTTATATATGCAATATGTACTTTATATTTTACACACATTATCTGTTTCTTGTATTATGTATTTTTAGGATAATCTACAAACACCTTGCAAGGTAGGTGTTGTGTTTTCATGTTATGAATAAGGAAGTAGAGGCTCTAACAGCCTGAGAGAAATTTGTCATGTCACTGTCACAACTATCAAATCATTGAACAGGGATTTGAATCCAACTAACCTTTTTTGAAAAAACAAGTCTATGTTCTACCCATGCTCAAAAATATTTTTGGTCAAGTGATTTAAGTAACACTCCCTCAAGTTTGTCAGTAAAGCTGAAAATAAGGCACCAATGCTCTACTAGAAATTATCGAAAGGCAAAATTTACCCAGGAAAAATGAAAAAGGGCTCAAGGAGTTGGGTATTGCATCCTCTGGCTACCTGACCCTGGATAACAGACCTAGTTTTCAGAAACCCCTCTGGTGAGGTTTGGTCCTGGGTCCCGAAGATAAACCCAGCTAGAGCCACAAGGGCTATTCAGAGAACAGAGCAGAGAGCTCTTCTGAAAACTGTTGTTACCAGAAGTGAAAAATTATTTCCTGAGAACGGTCTTGTCTTAAAAAACAACAACTGCAAGCAGAAAGTACTTTATACTCCTGTTTAGACATAAAGTTCACCATCTTTTAAATTTCAGTTAGGCATAGTTTGAACTACAGGGAACACTGGCTCATAGAAAACAGACAATGGTGTAAATTGGGATTATACAAATACAAACTTGGTTAATTAAAAAGAGATACACAGAATCTGTTCAAATCATAAACTTGGCTTTATGAGAAAGGTTGAGAAGGGAACCATTTTATTTAAATGAAGAGGAAGTTTCACGCAGTAGTTAGCAGCTGGTAATCCCTAATTTGTGGGCTAATGCTGAAGCAAGTTAATAAAATGACCTCAGGGAAAGATCAGAGTGATGTTTTATAGCGTTCTGGAGCTAGAGAGACCTTGGAGAGCATCTAGTCCGTGGATCTCATTATAAAAAGGCAGAAATGGAGGCCGGGAGGGGAGGGGCAACCTCTCTGTGCTCACAGAGGTATAGTTGTTACGGTAAAAAAACTCACTTAAATATTATTTTTTTGAAGAGTTGTTGTGTGGATGAAAAGAAGAAAAGGTGAAAAACATTTGCTTTTCTAGTCTTTGGCCATATCTCCATAATGCTATTTGCCTTTTAAACCCTGTTTTCTCCCTATATTAAACATTTTTTTGATTAGTTGTAAACAATACGGTCTCATTAAAGAAAAAGCCAAGGACTTTAAACATTATTTTAGTTTAAAAAATATTTTTATTGATTTCAGAGAGAAAGGGAGAGGGAGAGAGAGAGATAGAAACATCAATGATAAGAGAGAATCATTGATTGGCTGCCTCCTGCATGCCCCCTACTGGGGATCCAGGCAACCCGGGCATGTGCCCTGACCTGGTATTGCACTGTGACCTCCTGGTTCATAGGTCAATGCTCAACCACTTAGCCAGGCCAGCTGGGCAACATTATTTTATTTTAAAAACAATATATGCATATGATACAAAATCAAAGTGGTATAAAAGGTGTAGACCTATAAAATGTTTTCCATTTCAGGGAGATGAGAGCTCCCTTCCTTCACAGGCTTACTGCCAGCAGGTCCCCCTATGTGCCCTCTCAGGGTATCCTGGGTGCAGACAGACAAGCACATACACATGTAAATACGTGCTCCTCTTTTTTTTTCTGTGTCATGAAAATGTCAGCACACTATTCATGGTGTCCTTCATCCTTCTTTTATTATTTAGCAACATACCTTACCTTGGGGATTGCTAACATATTAGGTCCTGTTGAACTGCTTCTTTCTTTTTAAATGCTTTGTAAATGGCTGAATAGTCTTTTATTGTCTGCAAGTACTAGAATTTATTTAACACATTTGGGTTATGTCCTCTCTTTTGCTACTTCAAACAATGCTGAGATAAATATCTTTGTACATACATCATTGCACACATGTGGGAATATATCTGTGGTATGAATTCCCAGAAGTGAAATTATGGGCACAAAGAGTATATGTCTTACATTTTGTAAACATTGCCAACTCTTTGTAGCACCAGTGGTGAACCTGGTTCCCACACTATAGACAACACATAGCATTATCAAGGTTTTAAAAAATGTTTAGGCTAGGTGAAATTATGGTAGGTTAAAAATATATCATTTACATTCAGAGTCAGGTTGAACATTCTTAGGTTTAGGAGTCTTTGTAGAAATAGATATTCTTTTGCTTCCCCTTTCTCCCCCCCCTACTGTTTTCTGTCCTTTTCTATTGTTGATTTATAAGGAAACTTTATATATTAAGTAAATTGGTTGTTTTATCTGTACTATTATTTGCAAATATTATCTCCATTTTGTTACTTGCCATCTGATCTTGGTTTTGGTATTCTTTCTCCCTACCCCACTTGCCCGGCAGAAAATTTTCTATTGTTGTGAACAAATGTGTGGGTTTTTCCCCCTCTTTTTTTGTGTTTGGATTTTGCATTATACTTAGTAACACTTTCCCTAGTAAAAATTCTAATCCAAAATCTCCTCATAGTATACATTAGTTACTTTTAGCATTTTCATTATTCTTTAAAAATTTTTGATCCATCTGAACTTTATTTTATGTAGAATATGCACTAAAGGACATAGTTTAATTTTTTAAAGTGGCAATCCAGTTTTCCCAGTACCATTTATAAAATAATCCATGTTCACGCCTTTGATTTGAAGTGCCCCCTTTATTATATGAATTTAAACTGCTTCTGGCCTTCCTATTTGGAGTCATTAACTGGTCTGTCTAGTCAAGAAACAGTATAACATTCTTTTAATTCTTATAGCTTAAATATATTTTAATACTTGGTGGGGCTCTACTTTTTAAAAACATCCCTCATTTTTCTTATTTATTTTTTATTATAAAAAATAGAACCCTAATATGTTTGTCTGTATAACCCCTTTTCCAAAATACTGTGGATTGCATTATTTTATAGATTAATTTAGGGGAGAATTGACATCTTTATGATGTTGTATACTTCTGTTTGAGAACACGGCATGCTTATTATTCATTAAATTGTTCATTTGTGTTCCTCAATGCATTTGAAAGTTTTAATCACATAGATATCACACATTTTTAATGTATCTTTCTAAGTATTTTAACTTTACTGTTACCATTATTTCATTATATCGTCCAACTAATTGTTATTTTTACTTATACAAAAATTATTTAGTTTGGTATAATAATTATATCCTCAGCTATCTTTATCCATTTTTAAATCTGTATTATTTGTTACTTTATTCTCTTATGTTTTCTAAGTATACAATATCATCAGCAATGATAATGGTTGTACTTTTATACCTCTTCTTTCTTTCTTATAATTATATAGACTGCAGTGATGGGCAACTTTTTGAGCTTGGTGTGTCAAACTTCGCCAAAAAACTGAGCATAACTCGGGAAGTGTGTCACTTTGAGGAAAAAACATTATTTCGCGATATTTATAGTTTAAATAACATAAATGTATAATTGTTACATATAATTGTATTTAATAAACCAAAAACTAAATATTTAGTGCTGACACGCGTGTCATAGGTTCGCCATCACTGGACTAGTGTCTCCAGAAGATTGTTAAATAAAAATAGTTATGTTAGATATGCTTATTTTATTTTTGACTTGCCTTTGTGGTAATATTTATATATGGATACATGCAAATACATAATAGGAGTTTTATACTTTGAAACTATGAAGATTATCATACGATACTTTCTCATTTGTTTGATTCATTAAACAAATGAGCACCTACTATATACCAGAAAATATTGTAATTACGGGGAATATAGCAACAAACAGAAAAGACAGGTATCTATTTGCTTGTAGTCCAGTGGTAGTTTGATCTATTTAGATATGATAATTATATGGTAAATTATGTTAATCAATTTTCTAATATTGAATCATTTTATTTCTTCAGTAAAATTCATATAGTCATGGTACATTATTCTTTAAATGTACTACTTTGTGTCTTGCATTCTATTTAATTTTTTTGCACCCGGCCAGCATGGCTCAGTGGTTGAGCATTTATCTATGAATCAGGAAGTCACGGTTCGATTCCCAGTCAGTGTACATGCCTGGGTTGTGGGTTTGATCCTTAGTGTGGGGCATGCAGGAAGCAGCCAATCAATGTTTCTCCATCATCATTGATATTTCTCTCTCTTTCCTTCTCCCTTCTTCTCTGAGATCAATAAAAATATATTTAAAAATTTTTTGCTTTGACATTCATAGGTGAACTTAAACTATGTTTTGTATATGTGCTCTTTTCAGATTTTGTTATCAGTATTATTTTTTCTTTTGTAGAAAGATTTAGATGATTTCCTTCTGTTTATTATGCTTTGGGTCAGTTTGAATGACATCAAATCTGTCTTTTCCTTATGTCTGTGGTAGTATTCCTCTGCACAGCCAGCTAGACTGGCACCTCAGTAACAATTTTTTCTGTTTATTTTATGGTAACTATTTTGTTTGGATTACTATCTCATCTATTTTACATTTTAGTTTTATAATTTTCAGTGGGCCTGGATTTCAAATTTATTTGCATAAACTTGAACAAAATAATCTTCAATTATTTAACTTATTCTTTGTTTGAAGTTATTTTATTCTTATCATTTTTTATTTTGAATAATTGTGTTTCTTTCTTTTGCTTGATTGGGTAAGTTAGCAGTTTATTAATTTTATTGTTTGCTTCTGTCAAAGAATCATTAAATTATATATTAGTTCTTTCATTTTAGTTTTCTAATTTATTAATTTTTGGTTTTAATTAATTACCATTTCTATTTGTTTTAGGTGAAATTTAAAATTTCTAACTTGCTTGTAGTATGTTTAATTTTTCCAGTCATTTAAAACTATTTACGTAAGTATCTAAGGCATTCTTGCTTATTAATGCATTCTTAAGGAATTTTCTTCAAAATATTATTTTACTTGTTTCCAACAGTTTCTATTCTATATTCAATTTTTAAAAATAACTAAGGATGATTGATGCTAAACTGACATATGTTCCTATAATGCTAGAATCAGTTTTATGATCTTGAAGACTTTTGATTAGAGGAATGAATATTGAGACATAAATTTATTTGAAATAATTTTCTTTTTAAAAAAAACTATTTGGTTGGATAAATTTTGGTCAGATTAAAATAAGTTTGATAATTATTTAAAGTATCAAATTGCATTTACTGACTTATTCCCTTAATACATTGTCCTCTGACCCCCAAGAAAAGGATATCATTACTATCTATGGTATTTTGTTATTGCAGCCCAAGCTAATACAAACACATTGTATTTTATAATGAGTTCCATAAACTGGAACTCCTCACTAATCCATCATTAGCACTAATGGCCTTAGGAGTGGTGAGATGAAAAGGGTTAACATTGAGGCAACTTAGGAAAGCCTTTTGTTAATCACACTAGAGGCCCGGTGCACAAATTCATGCACCAGTGGGGTCTGTTGGACTGGCCTGCGGGATTAGGCCAAAACTGGCTCTCTGACATCCCCCGAGGGGTCCCAAATTGTGAGAGGGCACAGGCCAGGCCAAGGAACCCCACTGGTGCATGATTGGGGCCGGGGAAGGATGTGAGAGGTTGGCCAGCTGGGGAGGGACTGCAGGAGGGCTCCAGGGCATGTATAGTCCATCTCGCTCAGTCTAGATCAGCCAGACCCCAGCAGCAAGCTAACTTACCAGTTGGATTGTCTGCCCCCTGGTGGTCAGTGCACGTCATAGCGAGTGGTTGAGCGGCCTTAGCATATCATTAGCATATTACACTTTGATTGGTTGAATGAACAACCGGACACTTAGTATATTAGGCTTTTATTATATAGGATATATCCTGCTCGAGCTATAAAGCAAACAGCAATTAGCATAAAAGTGCAAAAGAGACATTGGAAGGCCAATGAACTTTGATATTCAGCAGGGCTGAATATCAGCACAAGACCTGCTGTGATTGCAATGGCTTCAGGAAATTTCCCAACCTGATAATCTTTACATTGTATACCAAACTTTATCTTTGATCTTCCTGTATGCATTGCTAAAGGGAAAATGTGTATTCAGAGTTAATAAAAAGCAGACGGGACCCAGTCCCTGTGAGCCTCTTCATGAAAGAGGTTTCCATCTGCCCCCCCATGCCTTCCAAATTCTTATTTCCTGTATAGAATTTTCATTTGTGCGTGGGCCCCTTCTTCAGATCCTGAACCTCACCATGCAGGTCGTGGCAATATCCCACCATCCAGAGGTAGTTTGGGGAGTGTTAGGGACTCCTTAAAATTTGGTGAAGATGTTGGAGGAGATACATTCGAAAAGTTGAGGCTAGCTTTGCTAAAGTTCACTGTATGTATAGTAACTTACAAAGATGTGATGTTTAGGAGGCATTTCTAATCATTAAATATGAAGTCAAGAAAGGAAATTACTTTTCCCTACAAACATATAATTTTCTATCCAGGAAATGAAAAGCCAAGTTAAATGAACAAGAGGTTTAAGTTACTGAACAACCCTCCACCTACTCATTCATTTAACAAATATTATGGACCCTTAGTGTGTACCAGGCTCCGTGCTCTTGTAAGGCCAAGAAACTGCTCTTTTAGATTCCTCAGCTTCTATCATTGTTTTGTCTTGAACAAGAAACATTCTTTTTATTGATCTTCTTGGTTTATAGAATGTTCTACTTGTCAGGGGTCTTTGATAAAACTTTGTTTATGACCATCTGCCTCTCAAGACTTTTAGTATCAGGTGATGAGTCCACCAGTACTTTCCCAGCCTAGTCTTGGAGAAGCTCTACATTCACTTCATAATCTCAGGAAATATTTTCCTGACCAGTCCAGATGGAGAATTCCAGCTGGGCTTCTCTACGCAACTGATTATTAGCTTTATTAGAACTTCCACTTACGAATCTGCAACACCTGTGCTCTTGTTCTCACAGACAGGGTCATTGCCCTGTGTCCATTACAAGGGCAGAAGAACCATATTTCCTTACACAAAGGCTGCCCTCAATGGATCCAAAAGGAAAGAACCATGAAAGGAACACCATTCACAGAAGCTATAGATCACAGGAGCCCAGCAGTACCTTGAAAGGAAAGCTCAAAAAAAAAAAAAAAAAAGATTAAAGACCACTCTTCATCATAACAGCGACATTGCTATAAAAACATTGGCATATCCATCGCTTCAATGTCTTGGGCTGTGGAGACTGTCTTAAGGAGCATGTGTCAATTTCAAAGCTTCTCTCTGGAAGCTTAAGCTCTTCTTAACAGTTCTTTAATAGGTACAAAGCAGAGTTAGATTCTGAAACTTCTTTGCTCAGACATTTTATAAAACTAATGTTAAGAAGACTTAAGCTGAAATGTTGGCCCCATCATTCTTTATTTTTCCTTCATCTACTCTGTTTGATCTTCCAACTTCCTTAGACATTTATACCGTATGCTTCGAAATGGGACTGATTTTAATGAATTTTAGCACCAAGGAATCATTTGCTGAGGTTATCTGAGAATAACCCCTCATACCAACTCCTGAGAAAAATCAATAAAATGCTCAACAGAGCCATTATACTATGGCTTTCCATCACTTTGGCCTCACAACATTTTTAGCCTGAAATCTTTTCAAAACTAAGTATTTGCTCCTTCCCCGCCCCCCACCATCTAGGCAATCTAGGCAAAGAGATGGAATTTTACTTATTCTATTTAGTTACATTTTCAGGTCTCTTTTCCTCTAAGTGGCTCAATGATCAGTATGGGTTGAATTATAAAAGGAAGAAGACACTTTTAGGAGTGTTTATCATGAGGGTCTAATATTGAAAATTGAAAAGGAAATTGAAAATAAAAGCAGACTCCTAAGGAAGGGAAGAAAGGAGAGAAAGGAGGGAGAGGATCAGAAGAGACGGAGTTTAGAGATCAGAGGGGAACTTGAGGGAACATGGAAGCCTCTCCTTCAGGAAGACCTTCATTGAAACTACAGTATTCCTACAGGAGAAGAGTGTCTTCCTAAGATCCCCTGGAGAGCAAGCTCTGCTCTCCAGTCCAGACCCCAAGGCTGTTTCTTCATAGCTAGCCCATCTGTCATACCCTGTAGGACAAAGCCAGGTCCTCTACCCTGTCTCGGTGGGATTCAGTAATAATTGCTTCTCACCTATTTCTCACATATGAAAAGAACTTGTTGAACATAAGCCCTGGTGGTCTTATGATCAGAAATGAAGTCAAAAGAAAGAGTCTGGTTCCCTTAATAAACTAGAGAGTAAAATAGAGGCATCTCTCATTGAGGAGGAAAGAGATTTTTGTTGCTGTTATTGGGGGCTTGTGGCTTAGGGGTACCCGATGAAATCCCTTTTGGGAATATCAGTCCAGAGCCTTTGCCAAGGACATAGGTTAAAAAGCTCAGAGCTCTACCAGTAAAGAGAAGAGGGTCCTGGCAGAGAGAAACCAACAGAAGCTGGTATTCTGAGAGTTTTACACAGGAAACTGACACGTGTCTGCTGCAGAAGAGCCCGGAAGGTATGTCCAGGTGCTGGGGAGAGATCCCCCAGCAATCCTGAGCATGGTGGGGGTGGGTGGTGGGTGGGGGGGAGAGTCAAATCTCTAAGTCTAAAGCAGACATTTAGATAACCAAAGCCCAGAATTATTACATGTAATTAATTTCCACTTAACACATTTTTGTATCTCAAACTTTGAGATAAAGAGCTTATTAAGGTGACTTCTAAGACAAAAGGGGAAGATAACTTACATCAGTAAACCCTTGGAGAATGAATTATTCTTAAGAGCTGCCTTTCAAGACACTTGAAGCTGTCCTAAAGAGAATGCACTGAACATAATCTCATCTTCCCTTAACAATTTTGGGCTATTGCCACATCACTTATTTACCCCTGTTGCATTATAATGTAAACTGGTGGTTACCTCCGGTGCTTAGAAAGATTTCCATTCTCAGCTAGAAAGCACTCTTACTATTAACCAATCCACAGCATACATAGACTGCAGAGGAGTCTACAAAAATATTAATTTGCTTTTTTCATCAATCACCTTTTAGTCATAACATTGACCACCTTAGATGAGAGTCTAGGAGTTCCTTCTCTCCCTTGTCTTTCTTTTCAATTATACTCCCTTCAGTTTGTCTACTCCTGCCTCCCCGCCGCAGTACCCACCCCATCATTGCCACGGGGGGACATATACTTGATATCCTTAAAATATTTATTCATGACAGATTAGTGTGTGTGTGTGTGTGTGTGTGTGTGTGTGTGTGTGTGTGTGTGATTTGTTGTTGTTGTTGTTGATTGTTTTCTTGGGTAACTTAGATGCATTCTTATGCTAAAACAGCATTTATGACCTTATCAAGGCTTTCTGGCTCGTAGAAAAATAAGAGTAGAAGGTTGGGACAATCAGGTCCTGTCAACATTGAAATGATTTTACCTCTTTGCTTTCCACTGATCCTAAGTGCAATATGGGTGTGGATGGCTTAAGAGACCAAGATGGGACATTTCATTCTCTCTAGACCATTTTGAACAGGTCAGGATGAACATTGGACTAGATGGCCATCTAGATGTTACCTGAAGTGTCCATCTTTTGGTTAAAGCAGTCCATTTCCTCCAGCTATGCATGAAGTACATCTGTCCACTTTGTCATTAACTGTTCATTGTTGGGATTTCTGTTTGTCCAATACTAACTGCTGTGGGCATCACTGTGGATTTGGGGGTGGTAGTATTGGGAGGTGGTGGTATTAAAAATAACAAGTAAATTTAACATATAGTAGCAGATATGAAAATGGCCATATGGAAACAATAATGAAAATACAAACAAAAAAGCAACTGATTTTAACTTGTGTGGTGCACAGTAAAATTGAAACACTGGGCAAACAGGAGTAGTGAGGAAAGGATAAATGAATCTGGGTCCTGAAGGATGGCTGCAATCTCATCAGGAGAAGGCAGGGTGCGAGGGAGAAACTGGATAAGCCAGGGGAAGGTCAGGAGGCTCAGATGAGCATGCTCACAGGAGGGCTGTGATGGGACTCGGTTCATGAGAATGAGGTTGAAAGAGGTTAGTCAGTTGGGATGAAGCCAGATTTCACCTAACTCGGGAAACGAGGCAGAGGGCCGACTATAGACTTTATTTAGGCCTGTGTTTCTCAAACCTCAGACTATTCATAAATTTGGATCATCTTTCTGGAAACTCAGAGCTACACAGATATTTGGGCTAATCATTCTTTAACTCATGTACTAAAACAAACATGGATTTATTTTTGCAGTAGTATACAAACTTGGCATGACTTTAACAATAAAATATGCATACTTTAAAAAATTTTGACTTGTAGCAGATCACTTTGATGACACATTTTACACCCCAGGAGCAAATGGTATGCATGGATCAGATAGGTTGAGAATTTCCTTAGGCAATAGGAAGTGAAACCTCATTTTCTGAAGCTGTGCCCTGTGTCTGGAGCATCTTTTCTGCCCCTCTGAGCATTTTCTGGTCCCACTCCAAGAGGTGATCTGACATCCTGGACTAGTGGAGTGAAGTGGTTATATATCACATTATATTGATCCATGCCAAGGAAGGCATTGTTGATTAATATCAAGTGGTAGGGCATTTGTGTAGTCCTTTGTAGGTTGATTTCACATTATTGTTTCAATAGCCTTGGAAATAATAATTATTATTTTGATTTATAAATGAAAAAATGATGGGTGGCAGGTTTTGTAAACATGCTTGTTGAGTCCTTTCAAGAAAACTTCTATGTTAGGACACGGGTCCTGGCAGGCAGGGGGTCCAACAGTCGTATTTGTGTGTGCAGACCTCAATTCTGCAGGTGCTTCATGCCACATGTGATCTGCCAGCCTCAGAAAAGGCATGCTGACCTTCTCAATTCAGTTCTCCAACTTTTGTCAACTGGTGCATTCCTGGGCAATATTTAATGACAGCTTTCAGCTCCATATTTCTTTCTTTCTTTATTTTTTGTTAATTCTTACCCGAGGATATTTTTTCTATTGAATTTTAGAGAGAGTGGAAGGGAGGAAGATGGGGGGAGAGGGGGAAGAGAGAGAGAAAGAGAGGATAAACATTGATGTGAGAGAGCCACATGGACTGGTTGCTCTCCCACACTGCACACTGATGGGGTGGGGGGAGAGGGAGTGGGGAACAAACTTGCAACCCAGGTATGTGCCCTTGACCAGGAATAGAACCCATGACCTTTGGGTGTGTGGGCCAATGCTCTACCACAGAGCTACACTGGCCAAGGCCAGCTCCGTATTTCTTATAAATAATTTAACAATTTAGGTGGGCAATTTAGACTTGCAAATCCCTGTTTGTCTGTCTCTGTCTTTTTCTTTTCAGGTTATTTACAACTCTGGCTCACTAATAAATATAACCATGATTTGAACCAAGAGAATCACCTGCTTTTATTTAGCAGGGTATTTTAAATAATAAAATATTCCTTACTGTGTTCAAACCTCATGAAGCCCTGTCTATTTTAATGCCAACTTACTGAAGACTCATTAGTAATTAATGAAATCATGAAAAATGGTTCATGGTGACTGACACCTTCCTGGCAACCACAATCCCCTCTTGTACTTAGTGGAAATGTCACTGGCTCCACAGGTTTGATTTGAGGGGTGGAGTAGGTGGGCGGAGGGGGAGGGAATTAGATTACATAAAGTTTCACAACAGCCATCAGCTAGAACAGAAAGCTGTGAGTATGTTCCTCCAAGTCTCTCTACTTGGGAGAAGTTTTCTGAAAAATCTTCTAGTCATCTGGTGCTGCTTTTAAGAAATCCTGCTAATATCATCTTTTCACTAAAATGGTGTTGTGTGGCTCAACTCAGTTAGCAAAGATGTAGTGTTGAAAGTCACCCTCTTTCCCCCCTCCTGTTTTCACACATTTCCTTCTTTCTTGGCATTGACTAGATTTATTCTCCTCCTTCTCCCTTTTAGGAACAGAATTTGGCATAAATAAATGATAACTGAGAAAATGGTATAAACAGAAGAGTAAACACGGGGTTTCTCCAGCCTCCCACTGCAGGTCGGGGTAATTTGTTGTAGCAAGTGGTTACATCCAAGAAAGATGGCAGTTCCAGCGGCTGCTATTTAATTTGTGTTTTAATACCCCCCTCCCCCGTTCTTTCCTTAATTACTCAAAATAAAACATGAACACCTCCCCCACCCCCAAAGCCTCTCAGACTGCTAATTCACTAAAACTGTTGTTAAATCAAAATGGACTACTTTGCCAGGGCAATGCCCACAAAATGGAATTTGGTATATTTCATACTCGAATGAATTTAAATTGTATGGAGCTGATATTTAATACAAGTGCAAGTACCAGTGGAATCTACATACTTAGTCTGCTTTCTCGAACTCTCAGAATTAAGCAGGTGATCTATGGGACACAAAGGGACCATCCTTCTCTCAAAGAGAATATTTTATGACCAGGCAGCTTAAAAGGCACTGGCATAAACAACTGTTTGCAGCTCTCTTTCTCTCTCATCTTCAGAAGGCAAAAAGTACATATAAGAACATGCTGTTTTAGACAAAGCATTTTAGAAAATCACTTGAAATGTTTTCCTTTTCCCTTGAGGACAACTGAACCTTTGATAGGTGCTCAAGAGTGTCCTTACAATTTAGTTTATTTTTCTTCTACTTCTTTTTTTTTTCCAGGGGGGGATAAAGGCCCCAGTGTGAAGGCTGCTTCCCCTTGAAGTGGAAGAAATCTCACCGGTCACATCATAAAAGTGTTACCTATGGTTTTTACACCATGACCGAACATGACTGGCATAGTGTCAGTTTTAAGTGAACAGCTGAGTTTAATTTTACCATTATATCTTTGTAAGAACTTCCCCTAGGCTAGACAAATGAATTAAGTAGAAACACATATTTTGCTACATCCCTTATTTCTAGTTTTTTGACTCTTACTATATGGTCACTTTCCATTAGCCATGTTGATATTTGGAAAGCCATGATGGAAAAGACTTGGTTTTTTTGAAGTATATGCCTCACATATGGAATGTGCATCCCACATGTCTTATGTCCTTCAGATGCGTGAGGGAGAAGGACAGAACTGAGGGAAGAGCAGCTTCATTTTCCAGAGAGAACAAGGCACCAGGAGCTTGGAGGGACTTCCGAGCTGCAGCAGTCACAGTGCTTAGTCCAGAATTTTTACCTCCTGGGCTCCAGGGTGGGCCTCTCCCTCCGCTGCCCAGCTGGCTGAGGATCACAGCAGAATGATAATTCCATGAGGCTCAGAGCCCTGCACACTTTATGCTTTGAATTGGGTTTTAGTAGTCAGCCCACTGTTTGAGTGCTAGGTGATGTCAGTGGAGTGATAAAGATATACAGAGCTTGCAATGCATTTAGGGAAGCCAGGTGTGTATGCAGGAAGCAGAAGCTCACTGGGCAAGGCAGAGGGAACATGCCACTTGCTTACAAGGATGCAGACAACGATAAGAATTGCAGTTGTTCAAGGCCAGCGGGGAGGACCTGGGACTACAGCCGGGACTCAAGGATGTGCAGATCCCAGTAGGAGAAGGGTGGAAGGTTAGTTTAATCTGACTTTTCTGAAACTTGATATTTCAAGACTCATTTGAAAGACTCCTTTTAAATTCCTTTTCTTTTTTCATTAGAAAAATTCAGTTACCAAATAATGTCCCTCCTATATGGTAAAAAAAAATACATTAAGGGGAGGAGGGAATGTAAAAACTTGTGTTTTATGATTCCTTGTTGAACAAGGAAAAACATTAGGCTCCCCCCATTCCCTCTGTTCCCAAGCTTTGCTGCTGAAGCCTGGTCAGAGTCAGTGGAAATTAGGATCCTAGCGGAATTATTCGCTCTGGAACGCCCAGCTCTCTGGGCCTCCCAGTGAGAACAGTGAGGAATTCCAGACTTTCACTGGCTTTCAGAACAGGCTGAGACTGAACAGGCTGCGCAGGGAAACTGTTTTCTTCAGGTTGGGGGCTTAGGTGAAGCATGAGAGAAGGAACTGAAGGATGAACTCCAGGGAAGGTGCATAATAAGTCCCCCTTATAATCTAAAATGACCTTCACATGCCCTCCAGGGTGGCCCCAGGAACAATACCCCTACATTCCTTCAGCTTTTACCTTGCTTTGCTTCCCAAAGCGTGTCTGACACAGGCGAAACCCCGCGTTAATACTGTATTTCTCTCCGCTCTCAGGAACACACACTGTTTGGGGGGGAAAGATAAGGCCAGAAAATTGTTGCTATGGACTCTGTTTTGTGGAAGTTAAAATGCTAGAGCAAAAATCTGATTGCTTGATAGCTCCATCTCTCTCTCTCCCTCACTCCCTCCCTCTCCTCCTCTCTCCACCCCTTCCCGAGCTCTCCCTCTCCCCCACCCCCCACTTTTCTACTCTGCCCTCCTCCGTCTCCTGGGCTCCCAGTCCTGCCTCCGCACCGGGCCGGAGGAAAGCCTTACAGGTTGTCAATGAAACATAGAATTATTCCCTTTGATGGCTTAGATAATAGTAGGAGCCAAAGCCATGAGTGAGGTCGGTTGAAACCAATGCAGTCCTGCCCGGGACTGGAGAGCCAATCGCAAGAGCAGGGGGCGGGGCGTCGGCGCCAGCAGATAATTGCTAAGTGCATCGCTAGCACAGTTGGTCGGAGCTGCTGAAAGGTCTGGTCGCAGAGGCAGGAACGCGTAATCCTCAGCGTGCTCCATTCCGGCAGCATCCTTCCAGGCTCGGCAGGGCAGCGAGCCTCTGGGCACCAGCCCCTGCTCCGCGGAAAAGGTACCCCTGCCTGCGTCCCTGTCCCCCGGGTGCTGCTCCTGCGCTTCCATGCTCGGTGCTCGCAGCGTAGCCTCTGTCTTGGGAATGCAGAAAGAAAAGTTTAGGCGAGGAGAGGTGGCCAAGGTGGGAAACCCCCGTCTGTGGTCGGGAGGGAAACGAGCTGACAATTTGGAAAACTTCTGCGCCGTCTAGAACTGGGTGTGTTTACTACTCCCAATCAGCTGCGCTCACGTCTGTGGAAATAGCTCTGGTGTGGGGCTCGGGCGCCTGCAGGGTTGGGTGTAGACTCAGGTTAGTTGGGCGAAGGGAGTTGGACCTCCAGAGGTAAGGCTTCCTGGTGGACCCAGCCCTGGGAGGCTGATTCGGAGAAACGTGATTGGTTGGCTGTTTTTTTTCCGCCTTGGGGTCAGCCCCCTCTTAATTACCTTCACCTGCCTTCCCTCAACTATTGTGACCTTCAACCTGAGTCCTGGAACTTCTGTCTCCTTCCTACCTCTTACCCGTTGCCCACTCTGTCTCCGCTGATTTTATTTGGGGGAAGGTGACATTTCCTGGGGTGTGGGTGTCCTGTTTGACCTGGTGGGTATCTGTGTGTCACACAACTTGGTGAGAAACCAACAAAGCAGTTCTCAGAGGAAAGAAATTACTTAATTGATTAGCTCCCGAAAACTCTGGAAGACTTTCCAGGCTTGGGGTGTACCGGAATGAAGGGGCTAGAACTAAATTTCAGCCGGCGTTTCCACCCTGATGGGAGAAGGGCTATTCAGTGCTGAGCCTGCCAGCGGATCTGGGAGGTGGAGGCTGGTGGGAGGGGCAGGTTCCTGGGGCTGGCTCCGTCCAGGTGCGCAGGTACGGCACCTTTGTGGCCCAGGAGTTGCTGGAGCCACCAACCACACTGCTTCTGATGACTGCTCTTTGAGGAGCAAAGCTCGGCATGGCAGCAGCGGGCTCAGCCTTGTGGCACCCTAGTGCACTCTAATCGTGGGACCACCAGGCCTCACTGTGCTCAGACCCCCTGTTAGACCTGGGAAAACTCCGTTCCCGGAGCATCCGAGCTTCTGCCAATAGGAGGTTGTAGGTAGGCGGCCTCCTAGGAAGCCAGGCACCCCCGGGGGAGAAGGTGAGGTGCTTGGTCTTGAAAGAACTTCCTATCTGAATGCCCCACATCAGTCCCCCAGGTATGTCCTCTGACCTGCTGGGTACCCCGAAGCTCCCAGTCTGGTGTCGGTCTGCCAAGTCCCTAAGGCTTTGGGGAATGCAGGTGAATGGTCTGACTCTGATTTCTCTCCTAGACGTGAAGCTGGGGAACTTGATCCCCAGTCCTGGCAGGAAGTGAACTTTCTGGGAGGGAGCCTCCAGCAACACCTTTTCCCTGTGACGCCCTTCCCGCTGCTGAGGTGCGGGTGACGGCCTCCACGCTGGCTCCATGAATCACGTTCACTTTTTAATTTGTATTTTCTTTAACCTCTACAACAGGTTTTCCGCCACCTCCTTTAGGCAGCTATTTTGGGTGGGAGTTGTTATTGTCAAAGCTCTTCCCACAATGATTAAAAAAAAAAAAAAACAGCTGCCTTTTTTTTTTTTTTTTTTTTCCTGAGCAAGATACAGTCAGCTCTCTTTTCTGCACATGGTGCCTGACAGTAAACAAAACAAACTTGCGGTCCCACAAATTATAACGCCGTTGTGTTCAGGGGCCTGGAGTGGACGCTGGACCTTTATCGGCTGCCGGTTACAATTGGCCCCGATCCTCCTCCCCTGTGGTCTGTCTCGGGCAGGTGACGCCCAGAGAGCCCAGGAGAGGCAGCACCCAGCCGGTGGGCGATTTTGAAAGGGGCCACCTTGGTTTTCAGGAAGACAGCGACAAAACTAGAAAATACTTTTGAGTTTGAGAGGTGTCTAGAAGAAGGAACAGGTAACAAAATTGGGGTCCCTCTCATTGAGGCCGATCTGCTGGGTTTCCTTCATGACAGAGGACGTTAAAAGTAGGGTTTTTAAAGCAGCTTCTGAATGGTGACTCATGCAGAGAGAGGAAAAGGCAGCTGGGGGCAGGGAGCAGAGGCACAAGTGGGACACACTGAAGCGCTTGCCTCGCCTCCCTCTCCTTCCCCCCTCATCTCTCTTCCCTTTTAGTTCCCCATTTGGATCAGAGATCATTAAAATAACAACTTCAGACTAAAAAAAGCATCATAGGAGCTGGAGAATAATTGACAAAACGCAAAATGCCATCATTGTAACTTCACCTTGGGTGACAGGGCCCGACACCTAGCTCCAGTCCCTCTGCATGATCCAGCCTGGAGAGTGTAATTGCTGGGGTTGGTGTTAGGCTGGCCAGTTGTTGTGAAGTAGGCACCTGCTTGTGTATGGAGAACCCAGTGAGTGCTCGGGAAGTTAAATTTGTTAGTTGTTATTTCATCAAACATGGTCGCTTTAGCCAGGACCCTGGATGGGCGTCCTGCATAGATCTAGCATCTTCTCTCCCCAATTGGCCAACTAGGATTTCTCTCATTTAACCACTGTGCTGTGAAGGGGTCGCCTCTTTCTGTTTTCTCAAGCCCTGGCTGATTTACCGGGCTAGTAAAAGTCCCTTCCTTACATTTCTGTTCCCTCCATCCCACCTCCTTCCTGTCATCCCCTTTCATCATAAACACATCAGTAAATAATGCCTTTGCCAACCTGCTTTGATCTTGTCATTTTGTGCTGATTTTGCTGTTAAAGAAAACTGTCCCCTGAAATAGGATTGGAAACATAGTAGATTTTTTTTTTTATCAGAATAAAGCCGTTTAGATTTCTATTTTAAAATTTAATTTTGTGGTTTGGGAGAAATCAAATACGACGTTGACTGTGTTAGGTGTTTTTGTAAATGCTGTCGACGTGTCTCCCTTTGCTTTGGTGGATGTGTGAACTCCCGGGTTATTCTGTGGAAGGGGGTGTATGTCTGGAGGTTGGAAACCGCGCGGAGCACCCCTGAGAGGTGAAGAGGCTGGAGCATGAGGCTTCAGTTTATTCAAGAGAGGGTGAGGGCTCTGAAATGGATTCACCACACTCTGCTGTTTTCCCCCTTCAATCTTCACCTAGGAAAATCATTTCCCCGGATTCACTTTTCCTTATACCTTTCTCCCTCCCCATTTGGGAGCTATTGAAGCAGGTACCTGAACAATCGTGTTTAATCACAAATACATGGTGTCCCCCCAAAATGTATATACACTTTGAATTATTAATTCCAATGAGTTAAATCTGAAAAGAAACAGACATCAATTGAGCTATCAGCTGTTAAAGTATGTGTACATTTTTGGGGGACACCCTGTATATCTTCCTTTCTTCATTCCCTTCTGGCTCTTCCTTCCTGTCACTTAAGGGCACCCTAGGGGGTGAGATTCCATTTAGACCCTGCTCACCTGACATCTGAAACAGTTAACCAGGGGACTCAGGAATTCTGGGAGGCACATTGGGTCGGCCCTGTGGGAGCAATGAGGTAATCCTTTCTCCACGTTCAGTTCTACGCAGACCTCACAGAGCACCTGGGGTGGTGCAGCTCCCTCAGTGAGACGGGCAGGGCAGGTGTTTCCACACACAGACAGGCCTGTAGGGTGCAAGGGATTCCCACAGGGCAAAGCCTTGCTGGCTTCTTTGTCCTGCCTACCGTCAGCCCTCATGCATAGGACTGACCTTGAAAACGTAAGTAAGCAGTGAAATTTGTCTGTCATTTTTCCAGTTTCTTTGTCCTTTATTCTCATCTCACCCCCAAATCTCTCTATCAAGAGTTGGAAAGAATCAAATCTACTTATTCATACTAAGGTGTGAACAGTTAGCAGTGTTGCCACTAGCAGAGGTATTTGGGTTCTTGATGGAAGTCAAAGCTGTTCATGGTGGAGTTTCACATCTGCTGGTGGGATTGGAAAGACAGAGTTTGGATAGGGAGTGTCTGAGCTTTGCTTTTCAGTTTTGGCGAATCCTGCTCTCTCCCACATCAAGGACACGCTGCAGCCACTCAGGGCACTGTGATGGCAGTATTTGGGGTCCAGCCCCTGGAGCATGGTCCCTCAGATTTGACCTTGGTTGCTGCACTTCCTTGCTCTGTCTTTCAGTTCCCACATGGAAAGCAAGGGGCTTGGACTAGTTGAGCCCTTTCTGCTTTGCCTGACCTTCTCCCTGGATTTTGTCACCTGAGTCCTATATGCCGCTGGGATGCTACAGCTTCGGAAGGACTTGGAGCTTGCCGAGCATCCTCCAACGCGGGCCACAGTGCTCAGCGATGCTTCAGAGCTAGAATCCATGAAGGCAGGTCGAAGGAATGGTGGATGTTAGCCCGGGAGAAAAACAGGCTGAGGGGTGATGTAATAACTGATTTTGGTTTCGGAGGGGATGTTATATGGAGGATGGCGACCAGCTGTTCTCCATCTCCAGTAAGGATTGAGCGAGTGAAAATAGACAGAAATTGCAGCAGATGGACTTAGATTAGGTATGAGGAAGAATTTTCCATCAGCAGGAGTTGTTAAAAAGGGAAGCTTGGGGAGTCTCTGTGATGATCTTTAGGAAATGGAGATTGAGCTGGAGGAGGCAGCAGAGGGCTGTGGGGAGGCCAGAGGCAGGGGCTGTCTAATCTAGGGATCCCCCCTACCCCTCCTGATGAGGTCCTTTTTTATTTCTCTGAAACCTCACCTTCGCTCTTGGGCTGTCAAAGTGGCTGAGAATCACAGTCCCTGGCACGCACGGGGAAGGGGTGCAGCCCACCTGCACTGCCCTCCAGGGTGCTTGACTGGCAGGCTCTGCCTAGAGCTTGAGGATCTCTCATCAGGTCTAATCTTTCATTTCCAGACGTGGCAACAGAGAGGTAAAAGTCCCTGGTGTCATCACACAGTTACCCGATGGCAGAGCGGGGACCAGAATCAAGGTCCTCCATCTCCCAAGTCAGTGTCATTTGTTTTGTAGCTTATTTTTTTTTTTCCTTGTTTCCAAATTGAATAGACGGTTTGCTTTTTCTGGGCTCCTAATTTCTCTCTAACCAAATGGCAGAGACAGGGACACCTGCAGCTAAGCAGTATTTATTGAGTGCTCATTACGAACGCTGCACACTCAACTCCAGCTTCCCTGATTTATATAGTAAACTCTGGAGTCCCTAGTCAGTGGCTGGGAAGGGGCTGCTGCAGGGCCAGGGGTGGCCGAATGCATGCCAGAAGCTGGAGCCGAAAGGAAGGGATGGGGTACAGCTGGGAGATATGAATAAAATCAATTCTTGTTTAATCTGAATCTCACAAAGGTAAGAGGCTCCTCATGGGATACGTGAAATAAAAGAGGTGCACAGCACGCCCCAGCTCTGGATAAGACGCTTCACCAGTCACCTTTACAAAACAAAACAGAATTTTCAATTTCATGCAGATTCTCATTTCTGAGAGCAGCTTCTCCAACGTGGGGCTGAAATTCCGTATTTCTTCCAGCCAGACTTGATTTATTCCTGGGTGCACACAACTCCTGGATGTGCTTGGAGCCCCATGGATGGAGTGTTAGGGGAGCCCCTGGAGGCTGCAGCAAGGCATGGTTTAGCTCAGGGCCAGGGGCTGCTCACGGTGGGGAAGGAAGTGGAGTGCTGCCATCCAGCCAGTGGCCTCGGATGAAAGCAAGACCTCCCACTCAGGAGAATGGGGCAGAGGCTGTGGAGGGCTTTGTCTGCCCGTGGTTTGAGCCACATAGAAATCAAGATGAATGGATGAGATGGGCCCCACAAAATGAATGCATAATTAGTAAGCTCATGTGTTTAGTCACTGAGAAGGAGGAAGAAAACACAGAGGTTTATGCTGGACTAGTTAGGGGTCAGCAGGGAGTGCCCAGGAGGAGGGCATGAGCATTCCACTCCTGCAGCCCGCTGGCATGCTTTTGTGCTAACAAGGGCATCCTGAGCTGTTTGTTGTGCCCAGCACCAAGGCAGGCACTAGGGTGTCTATCAGCCAACATAGGTGTGATCTTTCTCCTGCAGGAATTTGTGTGGAAAGACCACTAGCGCCGGAGGCAGCCAAGTGCAATGTCTGTCCAAGGACTGGCTGAGTTAAAAGGGGAAAGGACACAGTGGGCACCAGGGGCTGGGCTGCCTAGGATGTGAGACAGGCTTAAAGGATGGAGAGAGCTGGCAAAGATGAAGGAGAGAGAGGAGGGGTGGGCTAGCATGAGAAAGGACAGGAAAGCAAGGGACTAGGGAGCCTGCCAGTGGAAGACGAAGGACCTCATGAACCACAGAAATACGTCTGATGGGCTGGCCAGCCCAGGGTGCCCCCACTGTGTCCTTTCCATTCAGAATGACATTCAGCGGACTTCACACTTCTGCCCTCAATCTTGGCACACAGACTGCACTAGAATGCAGTAAGGTGTGGTAGCATGATAGTAGTATGTCCTGGTTGCAGGGTATACATGGTAACACTTGGCATGGTCAGAGGAGGCCTCCTGGAGAGAAGAACATCTGACAGACTTGAACAATATATAGGATCCCACCAGGAGCATGGGGGAGGGGTGGAAAGGGGGGCAGCCATGTTTACAAGACTCAGAAGCATGAAACAGCACAGCATCTCAGGGCATGATGAGTAATCCTTGGGTTGCTGAGTCTAAGCACCTGAGTTGTGTTTTGGGGGTGGGGAGGGAAGAGATGTTGAGGGACCAGTTGGCCAAACTGAGGAGCAGATGGGTTTTAGGCAGAAAGAGACACAGTCACATTTGCATTTAGGAAGAAATGGAGAGTGGGGGTGAGGTTTGGGAGGGGCAAGTCTGGGATGGAGAGGCAGATGCTGAAGTAATTTGCTGCTGTCCAGGTGAGAAGTGATGAGGGCCCGGAGGAAGACGGTGATTTTGGAAGGAGAGGAGGGGACAGCATCAAAGGGCGATACTCTGACTTCATAAGTTACACTAGATTAAGCAAAAACGAAGAGAAATTTTCATTCCCTGGAGGAGAAGCTGACAGGTGAAGAAGTTCTCACTGTTAGGTGAAAGATGGAGCAGTGCCCCCCACCCCCAAGACAGCATGAGAGCAAATGGGTTTAAGAGACAGGAAAAGGGGGTGCGTTAGACATGAGCATCAATGCCTTGTGGAGGGGACTGTTACACAAGGGGACAGGGTCATCAAAGCAGGCTGAGCACTATTCCCTGGTTCATAAAATATTTAAGCAATCAGTCTGTCCCCTAATAGATAAGTGGGTAGAAACAGAGAACTGAAACAGAAATGTCCAGAAAAATATGCAAAAGTATCCAACTTCACTAATAATTAAAATATAAATGCAAAAAACCCCCACAAGATATCATTATCCATCTACCAGATTTCCAAAATTGAAAACGATAATATCCAGTGTCGTTAAGAGTGCTGAAAAAAAAAAAAAAAGGACATTTTTACACTTAGCTGGTGGGAGGATAACTTGCAAATAGGGGAGACATGTCTCAAAAATATAGCCTTTGAACCAGTAAGCAATTGCTCTTCTAGGAATTTATCCTCAGGAAATGATCAGAGATGTGCAAAATAGCTCTGATCGAGGATACTCCTTTCAGCATTATGCATCATAACAAAACATTGTGTGGAGGGATTAATTAAATTTAATGTAGCTCATCTGTAAAATGGAAATCAAGGAAGCTATTAAAATTACATTGAATAATATATAAGACTATGGGAAAATGCTAACAATATACATTAAGTAGATAAAGGTATAAAAGTAAATAGGGTATACATGCAATCTTGTAAAAAAAAAACAACCCCACAGATGTATACAGTCATGAAAAATAGAATGGAATACAATTTATCAAGCGATAACAGTGGCTATCTCTGGGTTTTAGGAAGCAAGAGATTTTTTATTTTGTTAAACTATTTGTCCAATTTCCTGCAGTAAATGTATTATTTTGCAAATAAAAACAAAACAAAACATGCTCTTTAAATCAGTTACTCAAGCTACAAATGTTTAAGCAGTGAGTATGCGGGTAGCAATGTGCCACGCACTATGTTGCTCACTGCAGGGCATACAGGGCAGGGTGTTCTCTGTTTGGTGAGATAGATCAGTGCGCGCAGGAAACGCAGCGCGGGCAACCCGGCATCGGTGAGGGCTGTGTCTGCTTCAGGTGTTGAGGGGGCAGGATCTCTGTGTAGGGAATGATGACCAGGGGCTGCTGCATCCTTGTTCCTTCCTCCCCACCTCATCCCCAGGCCTTGCCACCCACCTGCACCTGGTCAGACCTATCTTAGCACTTCAGGTGGTGTGTTTGCAGGCATCACATACATCTGCTAATTTCACAAGTGGGGAAGTTAGGCTCAGAGAAGCTCTGACTTGGCGAGGCGGAGCGAGGTAACAGGGAACTTTGGTGTCAGAGCCTGCGTCCTTTCCAGACTGGGCCGGTCAGCAGGGCTCCTCCTGCTGCTGAGGAGGGCTGGGCTGGCAGACTTCCACCTGGAGGGTGTGGGGCCACCCGCCGCCCCTCTTTCCCAGAAGCCAGGCCTTCTGCTTAATTCATTTGGTAATTAAGACAAATGAAGGCACTGACAGCTATCACATTTAGAGGAGCGACTTTGGGTGCTGAAGGCTCTCCAGAGGCGACCTCAGGGTTCTGCCTCCTGACCAAGTGTGTCATTTATTGTCGCTTTTCCGGAATGCATTTGCTTCCCGTTGTGGTTTTCCTTGTTGCATAAACTCCAGGCAGCCTGGGAGTCCTGCTCTCCATGAAAGTCACAGCTGGCTGGCACCATGATGTGCGCCTGGGCCACGTGGGGGCTCTGGGGTGCCTTCCCACGGCAGGGCAGGTGGCAGCTCTGATGGGCACGTCCTTGGGGCTTTCACAGGCTTAATTGGGAAAAGTGGATGGGCCAGCATTGTGAGCCGAGTGGCTGATTTGCTGCTCTATTTATTTTAATAATAACGAATGTTTGTTTGTGGTTTTTTGTTTTTTTTTGTATCCACAAGCCTCAGAGGTGGGTAGGGAAGCTGTTATCCTTATTTTGCAAAGGAGGAAATTGACACTTTGAAAGTCAAAGCCACTCGCCTCAGTCTGTACGGGCAGTCGGCGGAAGAGCTATCGTGGAATGAGCCAGATTTTCTGCCTGCAAATGCTGCCCAAGCTCATACTCAGCAAGGGCTTCTTGCTGACTTATGGGTTGTCCTGGGTGAAGGAGGGGTGGGGCCTAGCCCCCTGGTGGCCTTGGCGGGTACTTGAGGAGTAAGCAGTAGCAAGCACTGGATGACCTCCAGTACAAAGGTGAATGCAGCTGCGTCCCAGCATGAGGCTCAGGTAAGTGCTGAGAAGTGTGGATGGCCATGAGGGTGCGAGTGGTCTCAGAAGACTCATGGAGGCAGCGGGTCCTGAGCTCCAAGCACTGAAGGATGAGGGCAATTTGGGTGGAAGGAGGCTATCCTTGATGTGAGTGGCGGTCTGAACCCAAGGGCCAGCATATGCCAGGGGGAGCTGAGGGGCCTTTGGCTCGGTCAGGGGTAAGATAGGGAGAGATGCCTTGGGTGTCCCATCGTTCAGGCGTTGCTTCCCTTAGTAAGCAAAGGACAATGTGGCTGTGAAGGAGCGAAGGGTGGGGAAGGAGGAGATGGGTTGCAGGTTCTCGTATGGATTCTCTCTCCCGCCCCTTGTGGTTTTGTTTCTGCTGCTGCTGAAGTTGCCCTGTAGAACCCAGGAAGAGAGACAGGAGTATTGGGGTGGTTCCTCTTCTGCCAGAACCTCCCCTGCCTGCCTGGAACTTGGGATTTTTCAGAATGAGTAAGTTATGAGAGAAAAAGGAAAAGAAAAAAAAATGGGAGCAGAATGGGGAGCAGGTGAGGAACTCAAGTGGGATGTTTGGAAATGAAGTAGCAACTTACAGTACATGGAAAAACTTCAGTAGAACCTCTTTATAAACTATACACTTTTAAATGTGTTAAGGTCCCCATAAGAAAGGAAATAAAGAGACTAATCTTTATTTCAAGATTTTAAAACATTTGGTCATCACCCTCATATTACAGAGAGGAAACTGAGGCACAGAGAATTTAAAGCTCATCAGGGTGACGCTGCTGGTAGGTGTCAGATTCCACACCTGGCTTGCTGTCTGCTCTGCCCCCATCCACTCACTCCTTCTGGTCCAAGTTGGGTGACAGGGCTGGGGTCAGGGTGGGGGGCAGGGGAGAGAATGAGGCTCCATCCACCTGCAGAGCAGCGTCTCTCCATTTGTCCTTTCTGCCCCCTCTTAGCTCCCAGGAGTCTCTGCAGGGAGATTTGAGGAGCTGCTGATAAGCAGTCCCCTTGTCACTTGTCCATTCTTTGGGACAGGTCAGTGAAGGATACTGCTGGCTCCAGGGCTGTGCGTGACGGCTTTGAGCTGCGGCCTTCTCTTTGTTTTCTCCATGATGGAAATGATGTGCTTCTCTTCCCCATCCTTCAGTTTCCTTCACAGGGACATGAGCTTCTGAAATTTTTATGTGTTCACATCCTCATTGCTCAAAAGATTGAGACCCGACAAGCACAGTTCTAAAGTTTTAGAATACAGAAGTGGACCAAGCTGAGCAGTCCCTGTCCTCTTGGAGCTTACATTCTAGTTGGGGGAGACAGATGGCAAACAAATAAGTAAATATGTAGAGGGCCGATAGGTGAAATGTGGAAACCAAAGCAGAGCCAGAGGATGGGGAGCATGTGTGGACAGGCTGTGTCCAGGAGGGCCTCAGTAATGAAGTGATGGGCAGAGACTGAGGGCAGTGGGGTGGTCCCTGTGGATGTTTGGGGGAAGAGCAGTCCATCCAGGCCAGCAGAGGCCCTGAAGCTAGAGACGCTTGAGGTGTCAGGTGCAGCAATGAGGCCAGGGTGAGCTCCCTCCAACCATGGGGAAGTTTTGAGCAAAGGAGTAACATAGTCTCTTATTCAACCAGATCACTCTGGCTGCCACATGTGCTGAGAGCTGTAGGCGGGCCGCCTGGAGACAGGAGGCCAGCTAGGAGACAGTGATCCTGGCAGGAGAGGGCGGTGGGTTGCGTTAGGGTGGTATCAGTGGAAGGGTGTGGAGTGGTCAGATTCTGGGTGTACTTTGAAGGTGGAACCAGCAAGATTTGCTGATGGGTTGAATGTGGGGTTTGAGAGAAAAAGAGGGTTCAAGGACTATTTCCCAGGTTTTTGGCATGAGATGGAAATGTTTGTGGAAGAAGCCCTGGGGAAAAATAAGACATGAGGAATTTGTTTTGGGAGAGGTTAGACCTCTAAAAGAAATGTCCTCTAGCCAGTGGTGTTATGGATCTGGATTTTAGAGAAGAGGTCTGCGCTAGAGGAAAGTCTTGGGAGTTGTGAGTGTATTGATAATATTTCAAGTATGGGACCAGATGAGATCACCTAGAGAGTGGGTGCAGATAGACAAGATGTATAAAGACTGAGTTCTGGGAACTCCAATATTTATAGATCAAGGATAGGATTGGCAAACTTTTTCTTAAAGAGCCAGGTAGTAAATATTTTAGAGTTTGTGAGCTGTACGGTCTTTGCTGCAACCCTGAAATTTACTCAAATAGTACAAAAGCAGCCCTAAATAACATATAAATGAATTAGCATGGCCGTGTTCAGCAAAACTTTATTTATATAAACAGGCACCTGGCTTGTGGGCCATGTTTACTGACCTTGAGTCTAGGACATGAAGATGGACCAGCAAAGGAGATGGGAAAGGAGTAACCCATGAGATAAGAGATGAGGCAAGGGAGAATTGCCTCAGAAACTAAGTGAAGTAATTTTCAAGAAGAAGGGAGTGATCAGCTGGATCAGATACTGCTAATGTTTGAAGTAAGATGAGAACTGAGAATTGAATGTTAGCAACATGAAGGCCACTGTGAGCTGATAAGAGCACTTTGGATGAGTGGGAGGTGAGAGCCTTGTTGGAGCCGGTTGGAAGAGAGGCATTGGTAATAGCTCAAGTAAACAAGTTTATGGAGAAGTGTGGTTGTAAAGGGGTGCAAAGAAATGAAAAGTTAACAGGGGCATATTGGGTCAAAGCAAGTATTTCATTCTTAAAATGGGAAAATCACAGGATGCTTTTGTGCTGATGGAAATGGTGCAGTCAGGAGAGCACAAAGGTGAGGTTGCAGTAGGAGGTGAGCACTGCTGGAGTGAGGCCTTGAGGGGAGGAAAGGATTGGGACCCAGTGAGGAGGGGTGGGGCATGGCTTTAGCTGGTGGTGGGGACAGCCAAGGGAGGGAAGGGCAGGTGGGTGGGTGGGTGTGGTGGGATGGGTGGGGATCTGAGTGGGGACTCTTTCCTTTGGCTTCATTTTCTCAGTGACTAGGAAGTAAGACCAAGATCTCTGAAAGAGGAGGAGAATAACCTTGGCCCCTGGGCTGTGGGAATAGATGCCCGCTGAGTATAGGAGGAGAGGGATGGGAGACAATGATGGAGAGAGGTCAGACTCTTTAAATCAAAATTAAAAGTTTTCTGCTGATGCATTCACTTGAGCTTTTCACTGTGAAAGGGGCCCTGTAAATTCTTAAGAGTTATGACTGAATAATAAGGCCATGATGAGGGTATGGATTGAAAGTTTCCAAAAAATAGTCTCAGATTCCACATGCCTGGAGCTGCCTAACCAGGTGGCTCTTGTATGACTGTGTGTGTGTGTGTGTATGTGTGTGTGTGTGTGTGTGTGTGTGTGTGTGTGTGTATATATATATATATATATATATCCTATCTAATAAAAGAGTAATATGCAGATTGACTATCACTCCAACACACAAGATGGCTGCCCCCATGTGGTCAAAGTTCCTGCCCCCATGTGGACACAAGATGGCCACCACAAGATGGCCAGCAGGGGAGGGCAGTTGGGGGGGACCCAGGCCTGCAGGGGAGAGCAGTTGGGGGGAACTAGGCCTGCAAGGGAGGGCAGTTAGGGGTGACCAGGCCTGCAGGGGAGGGCAGTTAGGGGTGACCAGGCCTGCAGGGGAGGGCAGTTAAAGGTGGCCAGGCCTGCAGGGGAGGGCAGTTGGGAGGGACCAGGCCTGCAATGGAGGGAAGTTGGGGGCAACCAGGCCTGCAGGGAAGGGCAGTGAGGGGGGGGGGTCCCAGGCCTGCAGGGGAGAGCAGTTGGGGGGAACTAGGCCTGCAGGGGAGGGCAGTTAGGGGTGACCAGGCCTGCAGGGGAGGGCAGTTAGGGGCAAATAGGCTGGCAGGGGAGCAGTTAGGCATCAATCAGGCTGGCAGGGGAGTGGTTAGGGGGTGATCAGGCTGGCAGGCAGAAGTGGTTAGGGGCAATCAGGAAGGCAGGAAGGCAAGCAGTTGGGAGCCAGTAGTCCTGGATTATGAAAGGGATGTCCTAGATTGGAGAGGGTGCAGGCTGGGCTGAGGGACACCCCCCTTCCCCCTGTGCATGAATTTCGTGCACCGGGCCTCTAGTATAAATATATATATTTAAATTGAGGTATAATAGTTTCAGATGTACAACATAATGATTCAATATATGTATATATTATGAAATGTTAACCACAGTAAGTTTAGTTGCCATCTTTCACACACAGTTACAATTTATTTTGTACAATTATATTTTGAAGAAACTTAATCACTTGCCTGGAATTACTGACAATCCACCTTAGAATTAAGACAGTGGGTAAGGGGTGAGTACCCATTGATCTGGGGTTGGGGAGACTTAGGGCTGCTCATTGCACTTTTGTCCTCTCCTTCTAAAGCCTTTTTTTCTGAGACTTCTTCTTCTTCTTCTTCTTTTTTTTATCTCCCTATGTGGAAGGAGGGAGAAGAGAATGACAGGAAAATTCCTCTCTTTATTTTTTACTGTAAGACTTGACACTGAGACTGGGGACTGAGAGTGTCAGAGGATGGTAAATGAAGCTGGGGGAAGTGGAGGGTTTGCCCAGGGGACTTCAGAAAACGTGGCAAGGTTTACATCAATGCACTGTCAGCCCAGCCCAGGAAGGGGTGGAACTTTGTACAGAGCTGGGTGTGACTAGACACGTGATTGGCCCCTGCAGCCATCAGTTTTTTCCTGGGAGGGAACTCTTCATGGACTGCAAAGGGTCTAACATGCTGTTCTTACTTAGGGAACAAGGTAGTTGGTGGGAGTGATGAAGGCAATGAAGAGTTTGTGGTTCAGGGCTGATCAAGGAAGAGGAACTCACCCATCTTTTCCCCAAATCTTATTCCTGGTGGTCTTTCTGAGATAAAATAAAGAAGATGAAAACATAGAGATATAGGGACCCAGAGTTCATCTCACACAAGGTATCTCTGCAGACCTGGCTCAGACAGTCTGTGTGGCTGCTCCAAACCTCAGTTTCCTCAGTTTAAAATACCTAATGACACCCATCTCATGGATTTGTTGTAGAGATTAGGTGGAGGGTTAGCTGTAAAGTATCCAGTGTAGAGCCTGTAATATTGCAAGTGCTCAAGGGTCTGTGGGAAGTAATACCAGGTGATAATGGGATGGTGGGGGTGGTTTTTCTCTAAGGATGGGCCAGTTGGGCCAGGTAGTGGGCTAGGGTGAGGAGGATCCAGGCCAGGGATTCCCTGCTGAGGGGATCCCAGAGTGATTAATAAAAAGGTCAGAATTCCTGTTTCCCAGTTTTGGAGCTCAAGAGCTTCCTCCCAAAATATTGCTGGTCACAGTACCAGAGGAACAGTGTAGCACTGCCAAATAGTGCAGCGCCTTCAAAAAATAAATCTGGGGAGGAAACTCTGAAAGCTGCAAGAACCATAATACTGAGAGAGATTTAAAGGGAACCAGACATCTCTGCAATGCTTAGAACAGCAGGAGCATAGATCTCTCATACTAATCAAGTGATTTGTGGGGAAATCCTATCCATCTCCCTAACCTGAGCTGAATCAAGCAGATGATCACTTCGAGTTGCAGAGTGAGCTCTGAGGCAGCGCAAGGCTGGTTTATGATCCTGCAGAACTTTTCTGCGGCATGAATTCCTGGGCAAGCAGGTGACTTCGAAGGAAAGAAACTCCCTGCCTCCCTGTCAGCTGTCAGTGCAGGGCTCTCTGACTGCCCTTGGCAGAGCTTTCGGGGAGCTCATTCTTTGAGAGGCACACACTTCCTTGGGCTTCTGAGGAGTGACTGTTATAGGTGGGTGCTAGTCTGGCTATGCACTTAACTGTGACATTGTCCCAGGAGCTATCTGGTCAGGAGATACTCCTATCTCTGTTTGGACAGAACACATGGACTTCTCGCTCTGCCTCCTACAAGGAAAGAAATGGATGATCCAATAGAATGGCCTTTGTGAGAGCTGTGTTTTCATGTTGGTCTATGTTATTGGGCCCCATACAGTTGATCCTAAGTACTGCTTCTTTGATCATGAATGGATATTCCCTAACCAAAGTGAAGTTAAGTTGCAGGGCATTTAGAGTAATCTCAAGAGAGCTTACGTGGAGCCATTTAAACTCTTTGCAATATAGCGGGGAGAAGCTGTGTCACTCACTGTGTGGGGAGATGGGCGGTTGTTTGGATTGGATTGAGGCAAGGAGGAGTTAGGGGGGTGATGTGTGAATCTTAGTACATGTGTGGAGTGTCAAAACACCCAAAATGCTTAGGGCTGTTTTTCTACACAGAAAAATAAATTTACTACAGTTCAGAGAAAGACAAATACGACGGCTAAAAACACATGGAAAAATGTTTGGCCTAGCTGGTTTTGCTCAGTGGAAAGAGTGTCGGCTTGGGGACTGAAGGGTCCTGGATTCGATTCCAATCAAGGGCACATGCCTGGGTTGTGGGCTCGATCTCCAGTAGGGGGCATACAGGAGGCAGCCAATCAATGATTCTCTTTCACCATTGATGTTTCTATCTCTCTCCCTTCCTTTCTGAAATCAATAAAAATATGTTTAAAAAATGTTTGACTCTGAATGGTCAGCACAGTAGAATAGTTAGGTGGATGGGGCTTTGGAATCAGGCTGTGATCCTGGCTCTGGAAGGTCCTTGTTTGACCGTGTATAAGCCATTTAATTGGAACTCAGTTTCTCCCTGTGTAGGGTGAGGACGAGAGGGCTATAGGGAAGCCCTATAGTGTGATGCAGGGGTGAAAAATTCAAGTCAAGTGCTTACCACCAATAACAATATAATAATAAGTAGAGGCCCAATGCATGAAAATTCATGCACTTGAGTGGGGCGGGGGAGGTCCCTCAGCCCAACCTGTCCCCTTTCACAGTCTGGGAGCCCTCAAGGGTGGGAGGTGACCTGGTGATCAGGGGAAGGCGACGTCCCCATCACACCTCTGCTGCTGCCACTGCCAGCAGTGCAAGCCTCGGCTAGCCCTGGTTACCTGAGCCTCGGGCATCCCTGGGCAGCTGGGCAGCCACCATCCAAGGCTTGCCTGTGCCTCAGGCCGGCCCTGGGTGGCTGGGGGGCTGAGGGGACTGGGGGACTCCAAAGGCAGGTGCATGGAGCAGCTGGACCTGCCTGGGGGCAGGCCCGGTCGTGCCGTGTGCCTGCCGCCCCAGTGGAGCTGAGGGGACTGTCTGGGCGCCACCATCTTGTGACTGTAGGCACCACTATCTTTGAGGGTGTGGCAGGCAATTAGCATATTCCCTTCTTATTGGCTGTGGGTGCCGCCATCTTTGTGAGGGTGTGACAGTCAATTAGCATATTCCCTTTTTATTAGATAGGATAATAATAATAATAATAATACTAAAAATGATAATTTAAATGAGATGTCATTTTCCCAGCTACAAAATTATTGTTGGTTAAAAATGACTTGTCATTGAAATGCAGTATCATGTCCTATTAATAGAACTGTAATTGGTGTAACCTTTCTGGAAGCTGATTTGGGGGGTTTCTGTACTTTTAAAAAATTTGCTTCTAGGATTCTATCTCAAGGAAACAATCAGAAGTGTGGGGAAATGTGTGTGCAAAATTGTTCATGGTGGTGCTATTTACTTTTCTGAAACACTGGAATCAACTTTCTGAGGTAGCAAGGAACTAGGTAAGTAAATTATGGTATATCCATACAATGGAGTAGTAGGCAGCCATATAAAAATCCTGAACAGTGTTAATGGCATGAGATAGTGCTCATGAGCTATATGTGAAATATCTTCTAAACTGGCTAATGAATTATCTATATTTATACAGAGATATAGGCAAAAATGAATAAAATATGCCAAAATTCCAATAGAGATTCTCTCTGGATGGTGAGGTTATGGACACATTTTGTTTCCATCTTTATATTTGCATCTGTGGTTTACAAATATTCCACAGTGAGCCTTTATTAATTATCATGATAAAAGTTATAGAAAGGCATGAAATCCAGTAGCCTGTGTGGGTCAGGTTCTTGCCATGGTTAGGAAGTATTTCTCTGTAGACCAGGCCTAGTGTGGATTCTCTGGAAGCTTGTTAATGGCTTTGTATGGGTCCTCCTCTTATCCCTTCCTGAATATGGGGTGGGGGGAAACAAATATTTTGGATGAAAAAGGTGAAGTGATTAAGCAAATAAACAAGACCACCTCATAGACACAGACAACAGAAAAGTGTATTGTGATTACCAAAGGGAAAGGGGGACATGGGGGAAGATAGAAGAGGGTATAAATGGTGATGGAAGGAGACTTGCCTTGGCGTGGTGAACACACCTGTATAGAATTGTACACCTGAAGCCTATATAGAAGCCTATATAATTTTATTAATCAATGTCACATCTATCTATCTATCTATCTATCTATCATCCATCTATCTGTCTATCTATCTATCTATCTATCTATCTATCTATCTATCTATCATCTATCTAAAAGCCTAATATGCAAATTGTCCCCTCGGGAGTTTGACGAGGAGACCGGGAGTTTGACTGCTCACTATGATGTGTGCTGACCACCAGGGGGTGGTGTGGAATGAAGGAAGGCCCCAGCCAGCAGCCAGCAGCCAGCAGCCAGGAAAGGAAGGCCCCGACTGGCAGCCAGCAGCTGGAGAAGGAAGGCCCCAATCGGCCCTGATCACCAGCCAGGCCTAGGGATCCTACCCATGCACGAATTTTGTGCACTGGGCCTCTAGTAAGTTTAATAAAAATCAGAAAAACAAGTGAACAAACAAATATTGTGGAATGAAGAGGCAGAAGTGGTTATGAAGACAGTGCCCAACACAGTAGATGTCCTGATGGGTTTGTTCTCTGTCCAGAGATCCACAGACATGGTAATGACCCACATGTTAGTCACTCACCCTCAAAGCCACTGGCATCTGCTGCCCTCCTGCTTGCAGTTGTCATTGCCAGGCCAGGAAGAGGTTTCTGAAGATAAACAGCAGCCCATTGTACATGATGCTCATAGAACATTGGGGCTGGACATACCATGGACAATGTAGGAAACACTTGCAGAGACAGTGGGGCTGGGGGCTGGGGCATCTCACAGAACACAGTTGTCCCCAAGTCCAGGCAGTGTTATAGGAGCATCTCACCTACCACGCCAAGCATGTTGAAGAATGGGGCCTTTTCTATAATACATTAAGGATATTGATGGAGCTAGCTGTTTAACAGGTAGAATTAATTTTTCAACAAATACTGTTTGAGGACATGCACCATTCTGGGTCTTGGGCTGGATGCTGGGCTTTCCCTGGTGGTCAAAGCAGAGGCCATGGCAGAGTTTACTTTCTTTTTGTATTTTGAACATCAATTTTGATATGTATGTTTTCAAAATCTGGAGTTTAAAAAATACATTGGTTTTGCTTAAAGTAGGACATACTTGCTTTAAGTCTGTGAAATATTGTAGAAATAGTGATTTTTTTTCATTTTGTGCAGATGTCCCATCCTATATAATAAAAGGGTAATATGCAAATTAACCATCACTCCATCACAAAGATGGTGGCACTCATAGCCACAAGATGGTGGCGCCCAGTCCTCTTAGCCCCGCTGGAGTCCCCCAGTCCTGCTGAGAGGGGGCAGTGTGAGCGGCCTGGCGGCATGCTTGCTTCATCACCACGGCAATGAGGCAAGCGTTTCGCGCCCGGCCACGGATGGGCCTCTGGGCAGTGGGCACAGAGTGGCCAGGCCCCGCAAAGAGCTACTGGCACACGGATTCATGCGCAGGGCTACTAGTGTGTTATATAAGTTTAAATATTTCTCTTTAATTCATCCTAAGGATGTCTCTGTGAGATGGTGCTGGGAGTGGGTGCTGCCGCCTTCATGTGAGGAGCTTCGGCCAGGTTTGGCTCTGACTTTGGCCTGGCTGCACACGTCCCGGGGCAGTTGCAAACTTCACTCAGTGAGGCTTCCTCTCATGACTGGCTATCGGTGGCCACTGGCCACTGTGAGGCCCTTGGCTGAGGAGATGCTGTGTGTTCTCTGCCTGCCAGAAATCATTTATTCATTCACCTCAGAACTCTTTTCAATTTGAAAATACAATGGCTATTGTGTTATTCTTTCATGACACTTGGTGCCAGAATCAGGTTCCCTAAAATCCTCAGAGGCATGGGATTATGTTTAACAAATGTAAATTGTGACTTTTGTAAAGATGCAGCCTTTCTCTGTGTCTTGTGTTGTGATTTGGGCTCTTCCTCTCTCTTGGGACGTGCCCAGATGTTTTGCTTCTTTTAAAGATCTGACACAGCCATGGCCAGCTCTATAAATAGTACCAACCATCAGCTATAAAGCTGGCATGATGCTGATTTTTCTCCCTGCCACCCACTGAAAGTCTTGGGAGAGAATTCTCTCTTCTTCCCCTTTCCATTCCCCTTCTTCTGTGTCGTCTCCTCCTCCTCCTCCTCCTCTTCTTCTTCTTCTTCTTCTTCTTCTTCTTCTTCTTCTTCTTCTCTTCTTCTCTTCTTCTCTCTCTCTCTCTCTCTCTCTCTCTCTTCACACACACACACACACACACACGCACACACACTCTCACTCTTACATTTAGACATTAGTAAAAAATCTGAATGTGTTCAAACACATGTATTCTCCTTTCCCTTCCTTCTTCCTTCCTTCCTTCCTTCCTTCCTTCCTTCCTTCCTTCCTTTTTCTTTCTTTCTTTCTTTCTTTCTTTCTTTCTTCTCTTTTTTTGAATTAGGTAAAAAGAAGTTATAGAGTTTCTAACAATAGAAAAAATTACTTTACCAAGTGTCAGCTATGCCTGGGTAGTGCTGACTAAATTAGTCCTTGTCACTAAAGCTCACAGTCCAACAAGAGGGCAGCTTTATTAGCACCAGGCTTCTTGAGCATAAAATGTGAAAAGATACCTTTGCTAAATTCATGGGGATTTCTTAACAGTTCTAGAGAGAATCTCTTAACAGTTGTATTAGTTTGTTGGGACTGCCATACCACAGTTGTAATAGTATTTTCATTGCCAGTGTGGGGGCTGCAAGCACCAATGTGCTGCTTTGTGTTGAATACTTTTAAGGCACATTCTCATTAGCTGTTTTTTTTTTTTTTAAACCTATTCCCTTGTCTGAAACCACAAGTTTACATGCTCCTTAGTGTCCCCTCTCAATGTTTCATGTTCTTATACCCACAGTCATCACACCTGAGGGGATGGGGTTGAGCAGAGGCAAGATTCAGATCCAGGAATACGTCTGTATTAAGTATACACATCTGGGCAAAGGTTGTATGTGCAGGTGACAGTTGGAGAGGGGACCAAGAGGTCAGTTATGTTTGCTCAGGCGGAAACTTGAGTTCCTCTGGAGAGCTAGAACCTGAAGGGACAGGAATAGAGCCTGGTGTGACTGAGAAGTAAGAATTTGACTTCGTTCTGGCTGTCCTGATACCTTCCTTAGATGCTGTGGGGTTCCAGAGATAGGTGCAAATTCAGTGCACGCAGGTTTGGCAAGTATGTGTTTTTTTTCTTGGCACTTTCTTCTGCCCCGCTCCTGACATTTTGAGTAGCACAGATGAAAAATACAGTAGAAAAATGGGAAGAAGGGGGCATTTCTTCTATTGAGTTACAAATACAGACACCACCACTTCTCTGGTTTTGCCTACTAAGATAAGCTATGTATGTCCTTCAGTTCAGTTGGCTCAGGCTAAGAGTTAGAATGAGGGAAGGTCTTGGGTGACTGAGCAGATAAAAGCCCTAAAGAAAAGTTCCAGTAGCCAAAAATCATTCATGTGCAAAAATGTAACCATCATAAAGCTGTGTTTAAATTAGATATGCTTGGCTGCCATGGGAAGGAGTATAGGAACAAATGCCAAATGTAAAGTGGACTTGTATAATTTTCACCTGGGGGTGGAACTTAAGGGAAAGTATAAGAAAAACACACTGTGTTAGCTTAGGGGAACATTCTTCTCTGAGGGTGTCAGGCATGGCTGTGGGTCCCCAATTGGAAGATTTAGTGGGTGGATCATTCCAACCTCAAAGTAGGAAACTACTAAGGTGATTGCTGACATTCACTCCCACTTCAAAGGAGCAGGGAGGGGTCTTTCCAGTATACATTATACCCATTCACTTAAAAACCAACCAACCAACCATTTATTTATTTTTAATTTTATTTAATTAAAATATTTTTATTGATTTCAGAGACGATGGTAGAGGGAGAGAGAGAGAAACATCAACGATGAAAGAGAATCATTGATTGGCTGCCTCCTGCACGCCCCCTACTGGGGATCAAGCCCACCACCTGGGCATGTGCCCCTGACCAGAATTAAACCTGGGACCCTTCAGTCCACAGGCCAACACTCTATCCACTGAGCCAAACCAACTAGGGCCCAATCAACTCTTTAACTAGTACCTTTACCACCATCACTTTCTCAAAAGGTTCTTTTCTTCAGGAGAATGCCAAGTGATGATCTTAGCAGCTGGGCATGGTAGGTGTACTCATTACAGATGCTGCACTGGGTCAGGCTGGTTCTGCCTCTGGAAGAACACCTGGATACAGACATTTAAATGTGTCACCTTTTATGTGCTTATAACTGTGTCAAGGACAGATAAGAGGGTCAGGGCACTGGTCCTGCCCACAGGTTACATGCAATGTAGATGAGGAGATAGATACACATCAAGTGCCCAGAGAACAAGGAAGGCTTCAGTGGGGTGGAGGAGGGTGCAGTGAATGTGCAGAGGAGGGGTTGATGAGTCACTGGCTGGTGGTGCAAGTGCAAGTGCAAGTGCAAGGAAGGGTTGCTCTACCTTAGTTAGTGTTTAGGAAGTAAAAGAAGGAAAAGGAGCCTAGGCCCTGGGATGGGAAGGTTGCATGAGCTGGCAGATGTGGGGATGGAAAGGAAGATGACCAAGGAAGTATCTTTTTTTTTTATAAAATATATTTTATTGATTTTTTACAGAGAAGAAGGGAGAGGGATAGAGAGTTAGAAACATTGGTGAGAGAGAAACATCGATCAGCCGCCTCCTGCACCCCCCCCCCCCCCCACTGGGGATGTGCCCGCAACCAAGGTACATGCCCCTGACCGGAATCGAACCTGGGACCCTTCAGCCCAAAGGCAGACGCTCTATCCATTGAGCCAAACCGGCCAGGGCAAGGAAGTATCTTTGTAGTTAGTTTGTGAAGGTTGATGATGCTTTGCAAAATAATCACAGTTTGTGTTTCTGTAAGGCAGACGTGGCTGAAGGGAAAGGATACTTCCAACTCATCAGTGAATCCTTAGCCACTTTTATCAACAGAATCCTCTTCCTGGCCATGGAGGCTGTGGTTCCAATGGACTCTTTCAACCCACTTCTCTACCATCTCCCTGTCCATCGCCTGCCTTGTGTCTAACTGAACCACCCCAGTCTTTTCTATAGGCCCTCTGTTGGCCTAAGAGATAATCCACATACATGCCCTTCCCACAGCTCTAGAGATTCAAGTCCTAACCATCTTTCAAGGTTCAGTTCAAATGTAATTTTCTGTATGGAACTTTCTCTGATCTTTCTTCTCCTGTTCCTGGCCCTTAAAAGATACTCATAGTCACCTCTATGTACTTCTCTTACTACTTAATAGTAAAATAGTGATTGAGAACCTATTATATGCCAGACACTATTCTCTGTACCTTGGGTAAATTAATGAATAAATCAAAGACTTCTGCTCTCATTGAGTTTACATTCTACCTGGGGAAAACTGATAATGAATACTAGAAATAGCACATAAGTAATTCTATAAAATGTTAGAAGGTTATGGAAAATTAAAAAAAAAAGCAAAGTAAGTAGGGATTTGAAATGCTAAGGTAGGGGGAGTGGCATTGGGTTGCAATTTTAAATAGGTTGGTCTCCTGAAGAGGGTTACATTTATGCAGAGACTTGTGCAAAGGCCCTGAGATGGGAGTGTGCTTGATGTGTTCAAGAAACTGGAGGCCAGTATTGTTGTAGTGTGAGAAGGAGAGAGAGGCATAGGGAATGAAGTCAGAGAAGTAATGGGGGACATCACATGGGAGCTTGCAGGCCATTTTAAGGACTGAGGGAGAGAAGGAGGATTTTGAGCAGCATAGTGATATGAGAATATTTACTTCTTAAAATACTCACTCTGAATGTTGTGTTTAGAATAGACTGAAGGCAGGGAGGGTTGGAAGCAGAAGACGAGTTTAGAGGCTGTTGTGGTAGTCTAGGTGGCCTGGGTCAGAGTGGAATCAACGAGAAAGTGGTCACACTCTGTATGTATTTTGAACTTTATTTTTCATGAATAGATTGTGATATATGGGAGAAGACAAGGAATCAAGAACAATTGCAAGGATTTTGGCCCGAACAACAGGAAAGCCGTAGATGCCAATATCAGAGACGAGAAAGGCTGTGAGAGAGGCCTCCAGCAAGTAAGGAGCTTGGTCCTCATTGGACTGGAAACTACTCAGGAAAAGGTGCACTCTATGATTCATCTTTACTGTCTCCTAAGGGACTCAGGAATTATAATTGATGGATGTTTCGTATTTCAGGGGCTGTCATGGTTGCAAAGAATTCCTGCTTTGGGAGGACGTCAATTAATTTTGTGATGATTGTTTAGGTCAGATCTCTACATCTGGATGCTTCCCCAGCTGGGTATTTTTGTTTCTTTGACACAACCCAGAAGTTTAGTGACAGGTCTCCAGTGGAGCAGGGGTAGTTTGATGAGGATTTGATTTTAGGCGAGTTAATCTCATGAGCCACCAGGATAGTTGATATAGGCACAGAATATTTTGTTGGAACTAATCTTTCTCTCTCAGTCATTATCACACCTAATGAAGATGATTAATTGGTGTTAATTGGTATGCCAACAGAGTGTGAGTACTGTTATAAATGAAATGTTCCTTTTGGATTCTGGAGAGATAGAATAGGGCTGGGGAGGAGAGGAAGGACATCTTAGGCTTTACATATGATCCTGAGCTCCAGAGATTTCTGGTCAGAATCCCACTTTGCTGATACAGAGATTTGGCTAAAAGCATACCCAGGTTAATGCAGAGGGCTACTTAGTTGAAATATCTTTGATGGGTTTTTCCCAGTGATAAGAATGTGTTGACATTGAACCTGCTTAGGTCTAAGTCATTGAGAGAGATGACTCTTCACTCCACAGATGCTTATGGAACATCTACTCAGTGTCAGCCACCATGCTCGGCAGGGGGGGAAGATGAGAAAGCCTGACACACTGTCCCAGTCTTTACCACTCAGTCTATTAGAAGAGGCATATATGTAAACAGTGTAGGTTGAGTTGGGAAAAGGAAGAGCTCAGTAGAGTTGTGTAGAGAATAATGTGCAGTGAGTGGTTCTTGCACATGAAATGGAATGGCCATTCCAGGCAGATGGGAGTAGTGTGATGAAAGAGGAACTTGAAGAGGCAGGTTCATTGATGAACAGCCCTGTAGGCTATAACAAGGAGTTTGGACTTTATCCAATAAGCAGCTAATAGATACTAAAGGTTTTTAATCAGAAGAATGATATAAATTAACGACTGAGCCCCTAGAGTGTCATGAAAGAGATATTGGAGAGATGGGATTCAGGAATCTCCTCCATATGTAAAGCCTAAGATGTCCTTCCTCTCCTCCCCAGCCCTATTCTATCTCTACTGTTGGCGATGTAGTCATTTATTGGCCCATTTTCTGGTTGGGAACCCCTTTTCTTGGCTCCCCCCCCCCATCAACATTTGAAAAACAATGGGGAGGACTGGAAATATGAAAATGCTGCCAGCAGGTCTGAGACTTTCATAAAGGATAGTGTCTAGGGTGGCAGTGGAAGAGAAGAAAAGGCATGTGGGTGTGTGTTCCTGTGGGGAAAGAACCTTTGACATGAGAAAGTACAGTTCAATTCTCACGTTGTCATTCACTGTCTTCACCTTTGCCTTGCCTGAAGGTGGGAACAGTAGGTTTGTGGTGAGAGTTAAATGCCTTCATATAAGCCTGACTTACTGGAACAGTAGTAAACAACTTGCCCCTTCTCACAACTGTCTGAGGGTGAAATTCTCAGATTGTCAAAGTGGAATTGACATAATCACAAACAACAACATTTGAAAAACAATGGGGAGGACTGGTGGCCTCTAAAAGGTCCCATTTCCTAACTCCTGGTGAAATTGTACTAGTCTCAGACCTTCTCGGACTACTTTGTTGGGGGACCTGGTTTGACCAGTTCTGTGTACCTGGATCTCCCAGGCAGCGGGCTCTCTGCATGGGCTTCCTTTGTCACAAGATGCTAGATGACCTGGCTTTCTCATTAGAAACCGGGAGACCTAGGAAAAAAAACCTCTCAATGAGAAACCATGTGCCTAATAAGAATGCAAGGACTGCCCTGTAAAATGAGGGAGTTGGCTCTTCAAAGATCTGTGGACCATTTGGGGGTCTGCCACTCCCTAAGCAAAGGTTAGGGGTCCAGCACTCGACACCTCTGCTATCTCAGGGAACCCTGCATGAGTTAGGCCATCTGGAAGGCCGCCGTTGATTTGGAAACATCTACCCAGCGCGACAGGGAAAGGTCGTAGCAACAGCTTTCAGTGACTCATTTGCATTTTGGATAATGTTCTAAAATAGCTTTATTTCTGAGAGCCATTACACGCTGATAAGTGGGCATTTTTGTAGACAGAAAGACAAATACGGAGCGACATTAACATTATCTTTTCTGAGCACATGTGCTGATGCATCCAGGGAAGGCCGATTTGGGGCTTGAGTTGCCAGTCAGGTGACATGGGGTTTCTCTGATGGGCCAAAGGCAACACATCCCTCAAGCTGCAGCCGACCCTTTTTTTTCCCCTGAAGGATTCTTCATCTAAATCTCCTTGTCACCTTGCATGGAGGATTTTTTTTAACCTCTCAGGACTTCAGAGATTGAGGTTTATTGGTACTGACAGCCCCTGATTATTTAAAATCCTGGAGGCCATGATTTCTGCTGTCCTGGTCCACAGAGAGTTCAGCCGCCTGGCCTCTTCAGATCGCTCTGGCTCTTGGTGTTCTGGAATAGCAAAACCCTCTTTAACGTCTAAAACAGCTGACAAAAAATAGACACAAGCAAAATCCCCTTGACTGGCCCCCCACGGCCAACTAGCTGTACCCCTCTGCTCAAATTCAAATCTAGTTCCTTGACAATAGTCTGTGATTTGAAGCAGCAGGAATGTTACATATAGTTCACTCTGGCATTATCCAGGGGGCACAGGTGAGGGCTGCTGGAGGGAGCACCAGCTGCCACCATAGCCTTTGCACCATTCTGTCACTCTTTGCACCCCTACCAGCCCAATAAAATGGGGGCCAGAAGCCTGCCTTTCCAGGAAGGGGCATGGGGGAACATGAACTGGAGGCATTTAATACGTTATTCAGCCTTCCTCCTTCAGGGTGGGAAGGCTTGGGGGGCTGTATTCTGGAAGAGTGGGGGGAACCACTGTTACCTAGCAACAGCCACATCCTGTGACAGGACTTGTGTCTGAAGGAAGGATGTTTCCACTGGCCCCTGGAGAGCCTCTCTGCTCCTTTCTCCAAGCTGGGGAGCTCTTGGGGTGCTTTGAGGGGAACACCATTCAGGGTTCCCAATGTGGGGTGCCTTTCCTGCCCTGAGCAATGGCCTCCCTGATGAATGTGTGTGCACATGTGTGAGCATACACGCGGGTGAGCATGGAGATGGGGTGGGGAGTGGAGCTGTGAAAGCTGCACTCAGTTAGTGTGACTCCAGAGGTCTCGCAAGTCACTCTCTGCCTGCAAGTAGAAACCTCCCCCATTGGGCTGACTGCTGCAGGGACCATTGCCCAAGTTGGCCCTGATTTAAAATATCCTATTCTGCTTTATAAATCATGTCACATATTTTCCCTGAAAGCCCAAAATTGAGATGACTTTCATTCACATTAGGTTTTAATCTGAGCTGAAAAACACATACATTTAGGAGTGGTAACTCAGGAGTCCTCTTTATCATTTTGGACTTATCGGGAGGCAGTGTAACAAATCTTTTCCTGAGACAAACGCTTCATTAAGGGAGGCGGGAAGAGTGCAAGGGAACTGGGCCACCCAGGGGAAGGGCAGGTTTCCGTTGCAGAGGAGAAGGGCTGACGGAAAGTGAGTGTAGAGGATGGGTTAGTCCACACCTCAGCGTTCTCCCAGGCTGCTGGCGGGTCTTATCATCCTTGTGAAGACCGAGTTCACTGTTGGCGATGTAGTCATTTATTGGCCCATTTTCTGCTTGGGAACCCCCTTTTCTTGGCTCCCCGCCCCCCCATCAGCCCCTTTGCTTCTGCTCTTCCTGATCCTTCTCTGTAGATCCATGGAGGTTTTGAAAATTCCCCGTCTGTTGCAAATTCATGTTTTTGCTATTTCAGCTTACAAATTTGGAGAAATATGGTGTTTTATCTAATGCTTCCAGTTAATTCTAATTGTGTTTGTATTCTCAAAGAAGAGGGAGGAGTCTCTTTTTCATCCTTTTTACCTGCCCATATCACCCTTAAGCAAATGGTGTAAAATTCTTGCCTGGCGTCTCTGTGGGGCATTAGGACATAAGCTCCATCTTCATGTGACAGTGAGTAATAATAATATACTTCCTTCAAAACTTTTTGATTTCCCTTATTATAGAGAACATTTCAAGTGAACCTTCTCACTCATCAACCAACCTCTTGGAAGGTCATGGAGAGTTCTGATGGCTTGCTTTAAAACTAGGGGAGCTGGTGAAGAGAGGGAAGGGTGACATGTACATCCGAATAACTATACAAAACTGGCAGATGGCCCAGCCCACAGAAACCCCTTCTCGAGAGAGTGGTTTAATACAGTGGTTTGCTCCTGTATCCTCTTTCTTAAACAAGAAAGCAAGTCTCTGCTTTATTTTTAAGACCAAAATTTAGACTCACTTCTGCCATTAATTTTTAAGATCCACAGTTATAAAATTGACTTGAGTTAATCAATTGGCACGTTCATTCAGTTACTCAACAATTATTTTTTCAGCATCTATCATGTGCCTGGCATTTGAGGGACAAATACGTGCCAGAAATGTGTAGCTCTAAGAATCCATCCTCAGTCTGGGAGGAGGACATGTGACACATAAAGAAAGAATGAAACCAAGTTCTTTAGTAGCGCATGAAAGACACAGATGAAATAAAGAATTCATTTCTAGGGAAGGCTCCTCTTCCCTTCTAGAATGAACCGGCTTTCTTAATTTTTATCTTGTGTGGAATTGGAAAGGTCCTCAAGGATGGTGATGAAAAGATTAGAGAATGAGATCAGTAAGAAGGAGCTAATGGGCCTGCGCTGTCTCAGCCGGGAGAGGTGCAGAGGTGTCCTGCCAATGGCCGCCAGGTGCTGGAGGACTTCTTCAGGGAGAGGTGGCGCATTATTCTTCCGTTTGGTAAAGAATAAGGCTGCTGGCAGCAGCTCTGGTTATTTATAATCTGCCACACAGAGGATTACACAAGGGCTATACTCACGTTTTTCAGTCACATTTTCTGTTATTGAGGAGAGCCGTGTGTCAGTTACTATCCTGGGCGCTGAGGTGACGGGGGCAGAGTCCCTGCCCAAACAGAGTTTGGGCATCATCTCATTTTGTCCTTATAACAACCCAGGGAGGTATATGCTTTTATTCTTCTTCTCCAGAGAATGAAATCAGGACTAAAAGCAGTTAAGTCATTTAGCCAAATTCAGGCATAGTAAGTGGCAGGCTGGAGATTTTAGTCTAAGTCTGCCTTACACCAAAGCTCAATATTGTGTTCCTTCCCCACAGGTAAAAAAGAATCCCCTAGATATCTTACAAAGGCAATTACCCGAGGGTTTTCTCAGGACACAACACTTCCCTGGGGCCAGGGTCAAGAAAGCTCAATCATCACATGTGGATCGCACTTGGCATCATGGAGACTCACTGGGGCCAGGACAAGAAAGCAGAGGAAAGAAAATAAATCAGTAAATACTCATGAGGTTGCTTATGTATGTCCTACTAATGACATAATGCAGGGTGTCCCCCCAAAATGTATACACACTTCAATAGCCGATAGCTCAGTTTTGAAAATGAAATATATTTTAATAAACACTGTCTTTATAATTATTCAATGTGTGTACATACATTTTTTGGGACACCCTATATATGCTATAGGGCAGTGGTGTTAAGCAGACCAGATGTTATTTAAAGTTTCAGAAGAAAGTAGAATTTCTTGGTGAAGATGGAGGTTGAACCAGGTCTTCTAGAAGCTTGACTAGTATTTGAATGGCTAAAGGGAGGGCCTTCAGTGAAAGGCACTAACCCAAACATAAGTGAGCAGAGGTGGGGACAAGCATGACAATGAGCATGTGAAGTGGGATGGAATGAAGAATGGTATCCAAACTAGGGAGTTCAGGCAGGGCCACATGGCCTGTGGGGGTAGACAGGTAGAGACAAAGCCTGCCCTGAAGGACTTTAGGTCAGGCGGGAGCTGCAGTTTGGTGCAATAGGTACAACTGTAGACTCTGTTAGGGCAGTTCCACAAGAGTGATGGTATGTAAAGCCCCGAGTCTGGTCTGCAGGATGGATTGGGCGAAGCAGAGGCTGCGGTCAGGGAGGATGACTGGTACACCTGCATTGGTGGCAATGGTGAGGGAGGGACAGACGTTTCTCAAAAGCTTACAAAGGTAAGCATTAAGCTTTAGAGCTGGCCAGCTAGCCTTAGGGGTTTGAGATGATCTTAGTTTGAAGATGGGGTGGGCGGGGTGCAGGGCAGATGACTCTGGACTCTCTTCTGCCTTAATAATTCTAACGCAAACATTTCCTTTTCCTCTGCTTTCTTGTCCTGGCCCTGATGAGTCCTCATGATGCCCAAGCGCAGTCTGTGATTACTGAGCTTTCCTGACTGTGGTCGCTGGGCAGGGAGGTGTTGTGTTCCGAGAAAACCTTAGGTAAACCCTCAGACTGTGCAGGCTCCGGAGACGTGCACTCGTGGTTCTGGAGCAGAGAGAGCATCATTGCTCCTGCAGGCAGAGTCCCCGGCTACCAGCGGCTGCAGGTGCAGAGGCCGAGACTCGCTCCCCTTGCGGAGGTTTCCAAGCTGCTGTGAGCCACAGCCGTTTTGTTCCCTGGTTTCCTGGTATCCCGTAGCCCACTTCATTTTGTCTGATATTATTATTTTGAATACAGGAGATTTATAAATATAAACTTAAGGGGATTATTTTCATATGCATATACTTGCAAATCAGAACAAATCATTTGTTCATTTTTTATTCAGCGAATATATTAAAATATAGTAACATATACAACTATGGTAATGATTTATTTGTGCCAGACATTGTGCTAGCCTCTGGGGTATAGCCGAGGACAGTAATCATGGCTGTTGTGGAGCTTGCTGTCGGCTTGGTGGTGATAAACAAGAAAAATGAATGGGCAAATTCTATAGTATTTTATAAGATGATATGTGCGGGGTGGAAAAATTAAACAAGGTAAGAAGGATTGGGAAAGCTAGGGGAAGGGTAGCAGGAGGGGATTGGAATCCTATATCTGATGGTTAGGTGACATTTGAACAGAAACTCAAAGGTAGTGAGAGAATGAGCCATGTGGATCTCTGAGAAGAGCCTTCCAGAGGGAACAGCAAGTGCAGAGGCCCTGGGGTGAGGCATGCCCATGTGTTTGAGAAACAGCGAAGAAGCCAGTGTGGCTGCAAATAAGGAGCAAGGGTAGAATGGCAGGTGATTTGGACAAAGTGGAAAAGTGCAGGGAGGGTGCAGATCCTGCCGAGCACAGAGCCTTTGCAGCCACTGCAAGGACTTGGGCGTCAACTCTGAAATGAGAAGCCATTGGAGAGGCCTGAGCAAAGGAATTGTGGAACCTGACTTACGTTTATCAGGATCGATTCTTTGCTCCTTTGAAAATGGAGTGGGGGGCCAGAGAGGACAAGAGGAGGAGACTGTTGTAATACTGCTGGTGAGGCGCTGGTGCCCCTGGCAGCACAGCTGTATGGGTGGTGAAGAGCTGGGAGAGTTGAGTAGGAGAAAGAGAAGAGTTAAGGATGACTGTTAGAACATCTTCTCTAATCTAGTGCTTGCAAGCCTAGTCACCCTGTGGGTAGTCATTGGGCTTACTGTGCCCTGGAGGGCCACCTGAATGCAGACATGGGAATGCAAGTGTAATATTGTTTCACTGTGTGTGTACCCTGTGTGTGTGCATGAATGTGTGCATGTGTGAGCATGTCTTCGTGTGTGTGTGTGTGTGTAGTGCCTTTCCTGTTGGATCCCTGCACCCACAGCACTGAATCCATTAACCAAGGCCATTATCTCTGGACTCCCCAGGCTCTTGCCAGCTACTTACACATCAGAGAGAAGCAAAACACTCCCGCTTGCCACGGTAGAGCATTTTCGTTGCTCATTTTGCAGGTGTTGCCCTCCTCTTAATTACCCATCCACTTCCTTTCCCAACCCCCTTCTTTTTGGAAGTTGTAAAAAAAAAAAAAAAGATAAAACAGCCAGATGTTAGCCCAGACTCATCAGTAATCCATAAAACACTAAGCACACCCCACTCATCTCTCATGCTTTATGAAAAGTTAAAATTAAATCAGAGCAGCGTTATTAAGCTAAGTGATTTCTGCTGGATTCGGATGAATTCCTGTGTGTGCAACATCGTCTGTTGGAAATGTGCCTGGGGTGCCAGTGGGCTCAGAATGCACATCCACCAGCTATTAGTGGAAATGGATCTGCTTGCAATGGGGCACTTGAGGCTTCCCAGCCCTGGGACACCAGCCTTGTGTGCAGAACCCTAATGCCGACAGCCCTGGATCCTGTGGTGCCCACCGACCCTTAAAAGCAGGAAGGAGAGACATAGGACAAAACAAGGAAGCATGGCCACAGACAGCGTGTCTGCACACACAGAGCTCTGGATTTGAATTGCAGAGAGCTGTAGGGGATCACCTTCTTTATAGGGGCCCTGGAAGGCCAGTGTTGGCTGGGCTATATGCTGAGAATGCCATGCTCTGGGGATGACATGGGCTGATCTCTGCTTTCAGCTGGGAGATGTTCAGGAACACCAAGCTGGCTTGGAGCTTGGCATAACTAGGTGGCTCAGAGAGCTGAGGCTTTATTATACCCACTAGTGGCCCAGTGCACGGATTTGTGCACATTGAAAGGAAATTAGGAGAAATATTTTAATATTGCTATTAGAAAATTAGTAAAATGTATATGAAAATAATATATAAATTGATTAATAAATAAATAATAACAACATGATATAACAACAACAAAGACATGATATTAAAACAACATTGATAAAAACAATGACTGATAAATTGATTGAACTTATTCTAATATCTCTGTGTATACCACATTAAGAGTGAAAACACTTTCAGAGTGCTTGATGAATTTCCCTTGTGATAGAGTATTTACAACTTTAAGTTTAATGTCACATGCTCTTCGAACTCAAGAGAAAGCAACATATAACTGACCAAGTCTGAAAACAAGTTCAGGTAGGAATATTCCTACTCTGTCTAGAGTTTGTCCTTGTGATTTGTTAATAGTCATCACAAATGCTGGCATCATGGGAAACTGTCTTCGAATTAATGTAAATGGGAGGCCAGTGTCAGAGTGGGACAAATCAATTCTTGGAATCAGAACAACCTCTCCTTCCTCAGATCCTGTTAAGTCATTCAGAACTTGTGCATTCAGCTTGGATTATGTTAGGTTGAATCTTTTGATAATAAATCTATCTAATACCATTACAAAGACCATTTACTATTAAGATTTCTCAATAGCATGATGATTGTACTTACTTTCAATTTTAATTTGACACAGCATTCCCAAAGTAGTAATACTATTAAGAAATTCAATGGGAACATTTTTGTTTTTAGCATCATCTGTTGAATCGATGGAATCATCACTCAAATAGGTGTGAAAATCTCCATTGTGTATATCCAAAGTTTCTTCATTTAATTTATGAACGTGTTCATTTTTAGGACAAAGAATTGCACATTTAGATATATTTTTAATATTATTTGTAGATATACTATTTCCAAAGCTTCAATAATAGATCCATTACAAATCATTTCATGGGGGATTTCAATAATATCCATTCTAAGAGCTTTATATTGTTCATGTGCGAGTCAACGTTTATTTTTAAATTGCCAGTGTGCATCATATGCACCGGCTGGTTGGTTGGTCAGTTGGTCAGATGGATATACGGTCGGTCACTTAACCTTATATATATATATAGACTAGAGGTCTGGTGCATGAAATTCGTGCATGGGGGGTTGTGTCCCTCAGCCCAGCCTGCACCCTCTCCAATCTGGGACCCCTCGAGGGATGTCCAACTGCCTGTTTAGGCCTGATCCTGGTAGGATCGGGCCTAAATGGGCAGTTGGACATCCCTCTCACAATCCAGGACTGCTGGCTCCTAACTGCTCACCTGCCTGCCTTCCTGATTGCCGCTAACTGCTTCTGCCTGCCAGCCTGATCACCCCCTAACCACTCCCCTGCCAGCCTGATTGATGCCTAACTGCTCCCCTGCCAGCCTGATTGCCCCTAACCTCCCTCCCCTGTAGGCCTGGTCCCCCCCAACTGCCCTTCACTGCAGGCCCGGTCCCCCCCAACTTCCCTCCTCTGCTGGCCTGGTCACCCCTAACTGCCCTCCCCTGCTGGCTTGATCACCCCAACTGCCCTCCCTTGCAGGCCTAGTCCCTCCCAACTGCCCTCCCCTGCTGGCCTGATTGCCCACAACTGCCCTCCCCTGCTGGCCATCTTGTGGTGGCCATCTTGTGTCCACATGGGGGCAGCCATCTTTGACCACATGGGGGCATCCATCTTGTGTGTTGGAGTGATGGTCAATTTGCATATTATTCTTTTTTTTTTTTTAGATAGGATTCCCTTGCTTCATGGCTTTATATCCTTTTGAGAAGCTGGAAAGTGAGTTGGTTTGGCATTCTAAAATCCAAAAATGGGTTGGGAAAATCAGATTGATGTTCAGCAAATGGCAGGAGAAGGAAGAACATCTTTTTGGGCTCAGACTTCTACATTCTGCCTGGGGCAATGAAAACATCATAAGATGGAATCAGAAAGTCTGGGCTCGAGTCTCAGCTTTATAAACTGAGGCTGTGGGATAGTATGTGACTAACTTTCTGAGTTCCAGTTTCTATTTGAGTCCCAGTAAAATGAGAATGATGTAATCTCCCCTAGGACAATTGTTGGGGAGTGATGAACCATGCATTTAAATCACCCAGCTGGGGGGACCAGCATGGAAAAGATGCTGGGTCAGTGTTCATTGCTCATCCTTTGTGGACCTGGGAGGGAGCAGGCCTGGGTCACTGACAGCATTGCCCTGGGCACTGAATTCACAACCTGCCTGGAAGACCACTCAGCCCTGGGCAGTGCAGTTCTGTGCTTCGGACAAAGGCCTCACACTCCCATGGCTCTGCAGACAGGATTGTGTGGAAGATTGTGCTCTAAGGGGACGTTTTCTGAGCAATATCAGTCTTGGACTGTATAGCCACATTTAATTCTGCATTCACAACTTCCTTTTTGTCTTGGGCTTTATTGTGCAAAATGCTATGTGAAGCTCAGAAGTGGGAGAAAGTGGCATTTGTCAATCTTGCTAGGAGTCATCCAGAACTTGTGAATTCAGCAAAAGGTTGATTCTTTCAAGCCCTTGCCTTTGCCAAAAGATATCCACACACAAAAAAGACAGTTTTTAGGGAATATTGTATCTGAATTTGCCATTAAGATTTACTTTTACATCTTTGTCTGGTCCTGTTCGGGATTCATTCAGTAAAATTCTGTGCTATACACAATGTCAGTCTTTTATTTAAAGAACCAACTTCCCAAATAGAAAGAGAATTTCAATAAGCGTTTTAATAAAAATGTTCAGAATTTTATATTTTTAGGAACTTGGTACTTTATAAATATTGGAATTTCATATAATCTAAACCAGCTTCAGTGCATTTTCAGTTTTTGATATGTTGTGACATATAGTTTTTGAGAAATAGAATTTGGTAGGCTTTTTACAGCCATCTTCTAACATGCTAGGGGCTTTCTCCATGCTTGTTCAAATTCAACCTGTACCACCACAATGCGTAAAAAGTCCAGTCACTTCGACAAGTCATGACCCCACTGTAGTCACAGAGACAAATCATTTAGACCAGAGATCAGGATATCATCACCAGCTCATGGCTGTTGTGTGTAGCAGTAGGTACCCAGACTACAAGGGAACATGACACTTGACTTATCTTGCCCTTGCCACTAAGATGCCCCAGCCATTACCTCAGCCATTAGAATCACCCTTTCCCACCTAGTTGGGGAGGACTTGAAAAACAAACACTTTCAGGTATGTCAGGTTTTAGTAATGTGTGCAATCTGTGCATATATACCTAGTGTAGTTGTGAGAAGGGGAAACTCTCAATGGGAAAATGAATCTCAACATAGGCCATTTTCTGATGACTTTAAGGATACTGGAAAATGGGCAAATGCCTTTATAGGATGAAGTGTGATTTCCTGGGCCTGAAACACAAAACTCTGCTTTATTTCATCTAGGCAGAAGTCAGATGCATTCATTTACTGTACTGAGAAAGGAATTTAGAAGGTCATTTAATCAGGGCATTCAATTCAATGCTGTCCACAGACATTGCTTGGGCATCTTTTATGTGCTGCTCATTGTAAAAGGTCCTAGAGATACAAAGATGAATAAAATCTGACTAAAATATATACCCATTTTCTGGGACTTTATGATTGCCGAGCAAGTAATAATGTGTGACAATTATTTCATACAGGTAAATGCTGCAATAAAAATGTAAGTGTGTCTCTCTGGGTGTGTGTATAATCTTTACATCAAGGGCGAGGAACTTTTTATCCTGCCAAGGGCCATTTGGATATTTATAACATCATTCTTCGCGAGCCATACAAAATTATCAACTTAAAAATTAGCCTGTAATATCTGGTCAAACATTTAAATAACTCATCCTAGTGCCTTGGCAGGGCCAGACCTATATGGCCCATGGGCCAGACATTCCCCACCCCTGCTTTACATCAATACTAGATCACGAGTATTCATGATAGATAGCTTTACTTTGAGTTCTGACATAAATTAATGATTTCCTCAAGGCCTTCCATACTTGGTATCTCATTAAAGTATACTACACAATGGAATACTATGCTGTCATAAAAAAGAAGGAATTCTCATCATTTGCAGCAACCTGGATGGAATTGGAGAACATTATGCTAAGTGAAATAAGCCAGTCAATGAAAGAAAAATACCACATGATCTCACTCATTTACGGATAGTAAAGAACATTATAAACTGATGAACAAAAAGAGAGATACAGAGACAGTAAAGCATCAAACAGACTTTCAAATTACAGGGGAAAAGTTAGGGAGAGGTGGGGGAGATAAGAAATCAAACGAAGGACTTGTATGCATGCATACAAGCATAAACAATGGACGCAAAACTCTGGGGGGTGAGGGCATGTATGGGTGTGGGGTGGGGGGGCAATGGTAAGATATGTACACATATAATACCTCAATAAAAAAAAAAGTATACTGTTTTGATTAATTTTTGGGGAAATTTGTTCTAGTCCCCTGTTTCAATGACCATCACTGTATGGATTTTCTTCAAATCTGTATCTCCATTTTATTTCTTGCTCTGAGTTACTTTACTCTGGTATATTCAGTTATCAACTGGGTATTTCTACTTGAAAGTGCTATAGAAATTTAAACTTACCCAGTTGTAAATTGAACCCATCCTCTGCATTCCCTCCTCCCAGCCTCACCTTCTACCTCCTCTGGGTTGTTCCCTGTCAATGTGAATGGCACCGACATTCAAGCCAAATGCCGGGACATAGTTCTTGACTCTTCCTCTTCCTTCAACTACATCTTTCAAAGGATCCTTAACACAGCAGATTCTACTTCTTACTGATTTTTTTTGTACCTCTAGTTTTCTCCAAATTCTTTTCTATTTCTAGAGAGGCCCACCATAATCTTTCCCATGGCTTTACATACACACTTTAAACCACTTTTTCCACTTCTAATCTTGGTTATTTCTAAACATTTTCTTCACTCTAATAAGAGTAATACAAATATGATCATCTTGCTTACCTACTTAAAGTTCTCCAAAAGTACATATTGTCCTTGTGATAGAGACCAAACTTTTTCATAAGGCTTACATGACACTGTCTGGTTTGTTCACTGCCTTTTCCCCAGGCTCATCTCTTGCTGCTATTCTTGCCCCCCAATGATCACTGGATCACCGGGATGGCTATCTATCTCTTGAACGCATCAACTGTTTTCAACCCTCCATCCTTGGCACAGCTGCTTCTTTCTGCCTAGAACAGTCTTCTGAGTCCTCATTCATCCAACACATACATGTAGAGCACTTAGCATGTGCCCAGCCCTGCATGTGTTGGTACACAAAATAGACATGGTCCCTCCCCTCATAGGGTTCAGGTATGTAAGGTTTTAGTAATGTATTCAATCTGAGGCCAATGTTAAATATGAATATGTAAATACAAATGGTGATAAGTAAGGGAAGGAACATAGACTATAAGAGAGTGTGAGAAGGACCTAATTTAGACTGGGAGGAGTAATCAGGAAGGGCTTCCTTGAGACAGTGAGGATACCTGAGACTGGCTTCTCTTTGGGTCTTTTTTCCACCTCTTCCTCTAGGAAGTCCTTCCTGACCTTCCCAGTGTGGGTTTAATGACTTAGGACTCACATAGCATCACACACTGCCCTGTTAGATTTTTTTGGTCCTATTATATTGTAGTCACCTCTCCCCTCTATACTGTAGGCTTGATGAGAACAGTGTCAGAGCCTCGCTGGCTGCATCTTCAATTTTAAGCAAGAAGTAGTTGCTCACGAATATCTGTTGACAGTTTGGGATAAAGCTAGAACTCTTCCCAGTACTTTGAGAGGCACTGTAGTATGTGGACTGTGTTCTCTGCCAGAATTCTTCATAGGATGGAATAATTTGGGAGTCATTGTCCTAATGTCCGGTGTGACCAACTCACATCTCTAGGGCTGTGTCACTATCAACCATGGCTCTTCACAGAGCTTCATGTGTGGTCCTGGCAGCAAGCATTAAGAGATGCCACAATGGAAAGGAATATCACACCCTTTGAAAGGACCTAAGATGATATTGGATATTGTAACAAATGAAAATATGTCTGTTCTAGTCAATAAATGAATTATGTCTATAAATTTAGGGTAGGGAGGCAAAGTGTGACAATGACCCTGGTGAATATGGCTCATATCTGGGTTCAATCCAGTTGCCTGTCATTTGATGAATCCCCTGCCTCACCTCAGGCTGATATTAAAACCATGCCAGTGATGATGATGATAATGATGATTTTTTTGGATTTGAAGATCTATAGAAAAAATCCTTTTGTGGCAGGAGTCATTACCACACACTGTGTATAAGCAAGTATTATTATCCATATTTTAATTTGTGGAAACTGAGGCTGAAATGATCTGTGACTTGCCCCAGGCACAGATCCCAGAACTGGGATTAGTCCTTGATCCAAATGATCATAAAGCCTTTATTCTTTTTGCTATATCACACAGAATTTTGTCACTCCTCAGTAAAAAGAATTAGAAGCCTCTTCCTTCAGATTAATCTCAACATCTTTTTCTGTATTTTAAAGCTGTTGAGTAGTAAGGCTGAAAAGTAGATCTGGGAGATATGGAAGAATGAGCTCCTGTGAAATCACTACATTAAAATGTGAAATGCATGATCCCTCCTACCCTCTTACTCGGCTTAACTCTCATGACTTCACCTGGCTACTCACAGTTATCTAGAAGCTTCATTATATTTCAGGGTAACCTCTGTCCCCCACCAATGCCATTGCAGTTGGTGCACTTCTCATGTGAACACACAATTTGCTTTGACATCTGATAGAATATGTACAGACAGGTAGCACAGTTACTCCAGCTTATCTTGAGCTTCTGCTCTTAATCAGAGTTGCTTTGCTTAAGTTAAAAGCTCACTGAAGGCAGTTGCGGAGTCTATACTTCTTCTTGTCTGACAATAAACTCAGAATCCCTAAGATATATGTGAATATATGTTGCTAGACCCTCCCACTACCACTCTCATGGATTGTAGAAGATTGAAGAGTTGGGTTTCCATGCAGGCACTACTTGTGGGGTGGAGAGAAAAGGAAGAAGTTTCAGTTTCCTTTCTGGGGATTTGTGTCACTGGTTAAGTCTCTTCATCTTCTGATGAGGGTAGAGGGTGACTCTCCCTGTCAGCGAGAGCTACCTGGGATGGCTTTCCCTGCAGCTTCTAAGGCAGGAGGCCTTGCAGGTTGTCATGTGACTTCACTGGGTATTTTGCATAAATCCAATTTCCCTGAAACACAATCTTTTTGAAGTTGCTGAGGTCAGGAATGGCAAGGCAGGCCAGCAGCCCTGGCCCAGCTGGAGAGAAAACAGTATTTACATAGAGTTTAATTTGAGGTCAAGGGCAATTACAAGGGCTTTTTTGAATGACGGGAGTCCCCCCAACCCTCATATCTCTATCAATTAAGTTAGGTCCAAGCCAAATGTATCTTAATGATATGAGGATGACAGGACATGACATGCTTCACCATTGATCATAAGCACAGCTATCCTACAGGTAACTGGCCAAAACACATGCACAATTATGTGTTTGATCAAGTTGATAAAGAAGACAAAGGTCAGGCAGATGAACATGGTGAATGAGAACAGAAGAGAAGTTGTAAGGAGAAAGACTTTCTAATGAGTGGAGTTTGCTGGTACCTTGAGAGCTGAGGTGAACTCTTCATGTATGGAGTAGTTAATGTGAGCTGAGGGGTCTGGGAAATCCTTCTTTACCATCTCTGTTGCTAGCCTTTCATGGAGCCTAAATTCTCCTGATTAGTCATTCATCTGGGCCAAGGCATTGGATCTAAAACCACAGAAATGAAGCCATATTCTCAAGAATAATACTTTGACCTGTCATCATTCAAAAAAGCATTCATATATTTATTTATTAAACCTGCCAGTCTTAGGATCCAGAGGGAAGAGAAAAAATCACCACCTGATCTCAATGGCAAGGCAACATCCAGTGACTGAGGGTTTGTTGTGCTCAAGTCCTTGTTCTGAGGAGATTTCAGGGAGCTTACAATCTAAGAGAAGGAAAAAGAAAAAAACACCCAAATATTTCAAAGTTTAAAGACTAGTTTCAAAAGAGATGAAAATGAGAATCATCTCACCCTTCATTGTTTTCCTTATTTCATTAATGGCAAATTTATTCTTCCTATCTGTCCAGTTGAACTCTTTTTAAAAAAAATATATTTTATTGATTTTTACAGAGAGGAAGGGAGAGGAATAGAGAGTTAGAAACATCGATGACAGAGAAACATCCATCAGCTGCCTTCTGCACACGCACCCCTGGGGATGTGCCGCAACCAAGGTACATGCCCTTGACCGGAATCGAACCTGGGACCCTTCAGTCTGCAGGCCGATGCTCTATCCACTGAGCCAAACCAGTTAGGGCCAGTTGAACTTTTAAGTCATGTTTGACTTCCCTTTCCTCCAGGTTCCTCATGTGAAAAATATCATTGAAGTATATTTTGAAGCACACAGTAAAATGCATAAATCTTAAGCGTAGAGTTCAATGAATTTGACAAGCATTTACATTGTGTAACTCTCACCCAAATAAAAAATACAGCATGATTACCACCACTGAATATTTTCTCCTGCCCTTTTGTAGTCAATAACTCCCCTTCCACAGAGGCAACCATTTTCGATGTCTCTCATACAGAGTAGTCTTGCCTGGTCATAAACTTCATATAAATGGAATCATGCATTTTGTACTCCTTTATGTCTAGCTTTTTCTGCTACACATATATTTTTTGAGATTGTTCTTATTTTGGTAGTGCAATTCTTTTTATTGTTGAGTTTTATTCCATTGTATGAATATTCCAACAGTTGCTTGTTCATTTTCCTGTTGAAGAACATAAGAGATATTTCCAGTATTTTTTACTTTTATGAGCAAGGTTATTGTGCACATTGTTTCATGGGTCTTAAGGGGGCGGTATATGTTTTCATTTCTCTTGGGTAAATATCTAGGAGTGAAATAGTTGAGTCATAGAGTAGGCATCTATTTCATGTTAACAGTAATTGTTAAACAGTTTTCCAAAGTTAATGTACCATTTTCACTCCTAGTAGCAATGGATGAGAGTTTGGAAGACTCTGTCTCCTCCCCAAATTTGGTATTGTCAGCCTTTTAAATTGTAATCATTTTAGTTGATGTGCAGTGGAATCTCATAGTGGTTCCTCATGTGTGATTAACCTTTAAGTCCCAGTGAATCATTTCTTGACATTGTCTCTTAGATACATCTTTTTATTTTATTTTCTTCTTTTTTTAAATAGTCCTATCAACTCTCGTTTGAACTGAGTGGTAATCTCTTCACTTGCCTCCCTTCCACCAGGCGACCTGGCTTCTGGTATTGCCCTGGTGGCTTCCTGATCACTGCTGTCCTTTGCTGCTGAAATTTTTAATGACTAACACCAATATCAGGAATTTTCAAACTTATGATGATTGCAGTGGAAAACTCTTTCTTCAGAGCGGAGCTCATCTGGTTGAAGGAAGGTGGGAACCTGCTTATTCATCATTCCCATTTGTTCTCCCTGTACAATTGTAACTCCCAAGGTTTTTTGTGAATTCCTTGTGCTCTTTGAAGTGTTCATTAGAAACTGCCAACTGACCAGACTTGGCACCTGTCCACATCTATAGCAGCAGCTCCCACATCTCCTTTACATTCCCTTTCAGCCATATATTCAGTGCTTATAGGCTTCTGAATATAAAACACTGTTCCAAGCTTTCAGGCCTCTGCTAATGCTGTTCCCTGTCTTTAGAAAGTGCTTCTCTACCCATCCTCCCAATGTCTGCCTGGGGAAATATGATGTCCTTTGTATCAAGATGCTCAAACATGAAGTCTTCAGGGTTGATGTCTCCTTGTCTGTGCTACTACTTTCCCTTGTATGTTCCCTGCTGGGCTGCAGTAGTCTTAATCAACTTTGTTTCCCTTGTGCCTAGCAATCTGACATTCAATTTCCCTTATGTTATGATCTCAACCTACTTCTCTTACATTATCTTCGCTAATTTCCATGCTTTAGCCTCGCACTCCTACTGGAGTGATACACATAATATACAGTACAAGCATTTCTTTCCATGCCGTGGCTCATAATGTCCTCCCTCACCTGGAACATCCCCTTCCCTTTGTCTTCTGTTCCCAATTCTGCCCACCTTATATTGACTCCTCAATTCTTCTTCCATGAGCCATCCCAGGACATCTACACTAGAAGTTTAATTCTTCCTTCTCAGAATTATACTTAATATTTCTAAATTCCTTTGTCACTCAGCATATCCTTTCTAAAGGCCCATCCTCTATTTAGAGAGTTGAGACAAATACAAATGAGATAGTAACAGAATGACTTAGACTTCATTGTACCTCCCATCCTGTCCCACACAACCTGTGTGGACTAAGACTTACTGGGGCTCATGCACTATTCAGAACATGGGGATATTATGGGAGGGATAACTAGGTGGAATCCTCTTTAAAAGGTGGTAGTGAGCATCATGAGAGCACCAAATGCTGGAAGGTTAGAGCTATCCATGTAAGTGGTGGGTGAAAGATTAGTTTTACTGTCATCAGCATTTGTCACTGGTCAATTCTGTTCAGGAAAATGCTGCACCCTCCATGCCAGGTGGTTCTGATTCCATCGAGTGCCTTTGGCTCTCTGGTGGAATCCTGTGCTTCTCCACCCTTCCTGACCTTGTGGATTTGCTGGAAGAGAAATAGTTTTTTGTCTCTGCTGAAGGTGTCTCTCGCCCTCAGTTAGGAATCATCTAACTCTAGCAACCGAGAGCTGGAGGGAATTTGAGTCATTTGGCACCAGGGTCATCAAAGTGGCCAACAGACAAGCCCATACCTACAGGGATAGACTCTGCTGGGCACCATTAAGATTCAGGACATCCTGGCTCTGCAGGGTAGAACGCCACAGCTTGTCAGAAAATAATGCAGGCTCAAGCCGCTTTTGGTCTGGACAAACTGTTTATAAAGAGCCTAAGCTAAGTGGGCTGGTGGCCAATTTTTGAAGTCTAGTGTCATTTGAAATGAACACAAACAGCAGGGGATGAAGAAAAACCATGAATGCCACTGTGTTCAAATTAGCTGTTGGAGTTTCAGATATTGTTGGTACAGTATTCATGCGGCATAGACTCCATCTCAAAAATGCCCTACCTGTCCTTGAATGTTGATCGTCCATTGAATCGACTATCTTTTTTTCAATAATTATCCCTCGTAGAACACATCACAGTATTTCCATTATCTTTTTCTCTCACCCAAAGGTAGAAATTGACCACCCCTGATATCTGGCAAGCATCTTTTGCCTTTCTTTTCTCTACTGTTTTAACTTCCAGAAACTGTTTTCACACATTTTTCTGATATCCCTCCTCCCTGCCTGTGCTGGCTTCAGTTCTACCGTAGTCTTTGGGCTGAGGCTGGGGTCTTCAGAATCCACATTAGGTTGGTGGCTGGGAGTGAGGCGGGAGGAGAAATCTGGAAGCCTGAGCTACTCTGTCAAAGGTCTGACTTCTAGAATTCCTGCCTACCTAATCTCCCTGCCTCCTGCAGGTCCACAGTTACTTTGAATTCCCATTATAATCTCTAGTTTGTTATCACTGACATTTTATCATACTCCTCAGGGTTCTTTTATTTATGTGTTGTTTATGTAACTATCTTTTAAACAGTTACATAAACAACAGAAGGACATTGTCTTTCTTTTGTGCCATCTTAACCTCAATAGCCACAGGAAATTAGAACTAGGTCTACTTACAGTTGGTGCTCAATAAATGTTTGCATTTTGGCATATTGTATTGGCAAATCATTTAGGGCAGTGGTTCACAAAATGTGTTCCAAAAACCACTGTAGTTTTCTAAGGCCCTTGTAGGAAGTCTGTGAGGTCAAAATTATTTTCATAATAATATGAAGGTGTTATTTGCCTTTTCTACCTTGGACAGTGAAGCAAAAGCAAAGATGGTTACAGCTGCTGGCTCCTTAGCCCAAATCAAGGCAATGGCACCAAATCGTAGAAGAAGGCAGCACAACCACCACACACTTGTAGTAATAAAAACAAAACAAAAAATTGCCAGTTTCACTTAAGTCCTAGGCGACGTTTTGGAAATTATTTATTAAATGTCAGTCTTTGTGTACACTTTTTAAAACTATCCTGTGTTATAAAGTGGGAATAAGCCATAAAGAACTTCTGTTTCATAGTGATGTACAGAGATTATCTTGAGGAAAAGCTGAGTTGTGAGCTGACCTAGAGTTTTCCCTACGAAACATCATTTTTACTTGAAAAAATGCCTGGTAACCAAACCCTGGCCATTCAGAATTAAATATTTGGGAGTCATTTTCTTAAAATTGGATGAAATGAGCCCGACATTTCAAGGACTATAACGGACTGTATTTTTTGTCCAGTGGTAAACTTCAAGCATTAAAGAGCAAATTAATTTTGGAAAATTTGTGTCTATTACAATGAACTTGACAACTTTCCATACCTTAAAGACTTTTCTGAAGAGATGGTTGATATATGATGTGTGTGTGTGTGTGTGTGTGTGTGTGTGTGTGTGTGTGTTTATCCTGTATAATGGAATGTGTCAACATTTGGATGATCTACATAATTCAGTGAACTGGTTTTCAAATGATCAATACATGTTGTTATAAAATTGATTGGTAGAAGAACCATCCAAAATGCAAGATAAGCCAACAGAGTTTAATATTAAATAGCATACAAAAATTTACTGAGAAGGTTTCATATTTCATACTGCAACTAACTCTTAAGAAGCAACCTGTTGTCAAGTTTTGGCATAGTATCAAAGAAAAAATATCTGAGAGATGCAAATCAAAACAATAGTGAGATATCACCTCACACCTGTCAGAATGGCTATCATCAACAAATCAACAAACAACAAGTGTTGGCTAGGTTGTGGAGAAAAGGGAACTCTAATACACTGCTGGTGGGAATGCAAAATGGTGCAGCCACTGTAGAAAACAGTATGGAGTTTCCTCAAAAAGTTAAAAATGGAACCTCCATTTGACCCAGTCATTCCACTCCTAGGAATATATCCTAAGAAACCCGAAACACTCATCAGAAAGAATATATGCACCCCTATGTTCATAGCAGTGCAATTTACAATAGCAAGATTTGTAAACAGCCTAAGTTCCCATCAGCATATGAGTGGATAAAAAAGTTATGGTACATTTACACAATGGAATACTATGTGGCAATAAAAAGAAAGAACTCTTACCATTTGCAACATCATGGATGGACCTGGAGAGTATTTGCTGAGCGAAATAAGCCAGTCAGAGAAAGATAAGTATCACGGATCTCACTCATATGTGGAATCTAATGAACCAAATAAACTGATGATCAAAAATAGATCCAGAGACATAGAAGCATGAACAGACTGTTGAACCTCAGAGGGAAGGTGGGGGAGGGGAGGTAAGAGGGAAGAGATCAACCATGAACTTGTATGCATATATGCATAACCCATGGACACAGACAATGGGGTGGTGAGGGCCTGGGGATGGGGTAGGGGAGATGGGAGCAGGCTGGAAGAGGTTAATGGGGGAAAAAGAAGGACCTATGTAATACTTTCAACCATAAAGATAAAAAATAAAAATAAATAAATATAAAATTCTGTTAAAAAAATAACTTTACATTTATAGCAAAGGACCTAAATACACACTTCTCCAAAGAGGACATACAGATGGCCAAGAGACATATGAAAAAAATGCTCAGAGTCACTGATCATCAGAGAGATGCAAATTAAAACAACAATGAGGTATCACCTCACACCTGTCAGAATGGCTACCATCAACAAATCAACAAATGACAAGTGCTGGTGAGGATGTGGAGAAAAGGGAACCCTAGTACACTGCCAGTGGGAATGCAGACTGGTGCAACCATAATGGAAAACAGTATGGAGTTTCCTCAAAAAATAAAATATGGAATTTCCACTTGACTCAGTGATCTCACTTCTAGGAATATATCCTAAGAAACCCAAAGCACCAATCAGAAAGAATGTATGCACCCCTATGTTCATAGCAGCACAATTTATAATAGCTAAGATTTGGAAACAGCCTAAATACCCATCAGTAGGTGAGTGGATAAAAAGGCTGTGATATATTTACTAGCATACTATGGAATATTATGCAGCAGTAAAAAAGAAAAATCTCTTACCCTTTGAGACAGCATGGAGGGACCTGGCGAGTATCATGCTAAGTGAAATAAGTCAGTCAGAAAAGACAAGTATCACATGATCACACTCATATATGGAATCTAAGTAACAAAATAAACCAATGAATGGAGTGAATCCAGAGACATGGAAGCATGGAACATAGTGTGGAATCTCAGAGGGAAGGCGGGGGAGGATGAGTGGGTGGGAGATAATCAACTAAAGAACTTGCATGCATATATGCATGATCCATGGACACAGACAATAGGATGCTGAAATGCTGGGGTAAGGGGGATGAGGGCAGGGGCAGGGGCAGGCTGGAGGGGTCAATGGTGGGAAAAAGGGGACATATGTAACACTTTCAATGTTAGAGAATTATTAAAAAATAAAAAAATAATTTTACATTTATAGAAAAGTTATAAACATAGTACAAAGAGTTTTGTATAACCATCTCTTTGTTTTCCCTAATGTTAACATCTTACATGACCATGTATATTTCTCAAAACTAAGAAATTATCATTGGTAC